>NC_133455.1:61830125-63191792 GCF_048565385.1 Saimiri boliviensis
AGCAAAAAGTATTTTGCTTGCAAGTAGCTTTATTACAGTATAAGACTAAATAATCAGCAGACCTAACAACAAATACTTAATGTCAGTAACTAGATTTTACAAGGATGACAGTAAAAGCAATGCCTTTTCCTACAATGCCCAACAATCATTTTCCAAATTCATCACTCTGTGATTCACTTTCTTTACTTTGCTACTGCAGCTAGTTAGTACTATTCTGCTTGCCTTATATGGTATTTACTTTTAATGCTTCAAAAGGCTCAGTACCCAAGAGATTTTACAGATTTAAGGGAGAAAGAACAGTGTAAGTTATTCATACATATTATATGCACAAGAATACACAAGTTTCAAACTATTGCACTGACATTCTCAATGCTCTAATTATAAATTAGAAATGAATTTCAAAAAACAGACACGATGTCCACAAAAAACCGACACGATGTCCATGCTTGGCTAACAATGTCAAAGAAAAAGGACACAAATACAGTTACAAATATGTGAATAGCCCAAAGATTATGATTATCTTTTACACTAATGAAACAAGAGTTAACATGAAGTAGATTTCCTGCTATAAATACATATAGAAATCATCAGGACTTCAGCATGCAAAAATATTCAATTAACTGGCCTGCTAAGACGAACATAGCATAATAATTTTTTACCACTCTCACAATCTCTCCAAGCTCCCCTCTGCTAAAGTTCAATAAGCCAGTTTTTTTTTTTTAAATTGTTTTGATTTTTGAGATGGAGTCTTGCTCTGTCACCCAGGTTGGTGCAGAAGTGGCATGATCTCGACTCACTGCAACCTCCACCTCTGGGGTTAAAGTGATTCTCCTGCCTCAGCCTTCCAAATAGCTGGAATTAGAGATACGTGCCACCATACCAGCTAATTTTTTGTATTTTTAGTAAAGACAGGGTTTCTCCATGTTGGCCAGGCTGGTCTTCCTAACCTCAAGTGATCCACCCACCTCGGTCTCCCAAAGTGCTGCATTACAGGGGTGAGCTACTGCAACTGGGCTAATAAGCCAGATATTTATTTAAATAAAAATGCATAAAGGGCAAAGCACCCAAATGCAGCAGCATCACAAGATAAAAACAAATGAATCATTCAATCAATCACACAACTTAAAAAACTACAGTAGTCATCCCCTTATCCGTGGTTTCTTCTTTAGTTTCAGTTATTCATGGTGAACCACAGTCCAAATATTACACAGAAAATTCCAAAAATAATTCATGCATTTTTTTTTTTGGAGACGGAGTTTCACTCTTGTTATCCAGGCTGGAGTGCAATGGCGCGATCTCGGCTCACCGCAACCTCCGTCTCCTGGGTTCAAGCAATTCTCCTGCCTCAGCCTCCCGAGTAGCTGGGACTACAGGCGTGCACCACCATGCCCAGCTAATTTTTGTATTTTTAGTAGAGACGGGGTTTCACCATGTTGACCAGGATGGTCTCGATCTCTTGACTTCATGATCCACCCGCCTCGGCCTCCCAAAGTGCTGGGATTACAGGCTTGAGCCACCGCGCCCGGCCATGCATTTTAAATTGAGCGCCATTCTGAGGAGTGTGATGAAATTTTGTGCCATCCCACTCCACCCTACCTGTGACATGATGTCCTTGCTACATATGCTACCCACCTCTTAGTCAAGTTAGTAACTATCTTAGTTATCAGACTCACAGATCACAAGTACAAGTACAGTACAAGAGGTGTTTTGAGAGATCACATTCACTTTTTTACAGTATATAATCGTTCTATTTTATTATTAGCTATTGTTGTTCATCTCTTTTTGTACCTCATTTACAAGTTCAACGTTATCATGGGTATGTATGTATGGGAGGGGAATAGTGCATATAGGATTCACTGCTATCTGTGGTTTCAGGCATTCACTGGGTTCTTAGAACATATTTCCACTTGAATTAAGGGGAGACTACTATACTGGTTTCATTACAATAACTAATAATCAGGAATAATTATCATACTTTCACATGCTCTATAATCACTTTTGCTTTCATTATGTCAGTTGTCATCAGCAACACTGGGAGGTATAAATTATTAAATAGCTGAGGCTCTTCAATACTAATTGATTTGTCCAGGCTCACAGCTAATAAATTCATAGAGCCCAGACTGGAACCCGTCTTCTGAATCCAAATGTAAAAGTCTTTGCAAAATAATATATTATCTCTTCATTAAAGATGAACACGTGCTCAACGATACATTTTTCAACTTTTAAAAAATAAATGATAGGTGCTAAGTGTTTCCTCTGAACTTCCAAGATTTTTGTGGTACGTATTTGTTCTACATAAAGGAAAATGCATGGGAACCAACACCAATAAATACCGACTGTCAGCATTTTTACAGGATATTTAAACCCACTAAATACACTTACAAGAAGATATTTTATGCATTTAAAGGAAGAAACCAGGCATAGAGCAAAAAACTGCTACAAGTAACTAATTCTATATTACTCAGGTTGTAAAAAGTAGACACTGGTCTGTCTGAATCTTAACCCATAAGATTCACTCCATTTAACAATTATTAAATGCCTATTATGTGCCCTGCACTTTGCCAAGTGCTGCAGATAGAGCAATGTGAAGATTTACTTATGTTACTCAAAATAATACATATCTTACTTCACAGAAGGTCATCTAAACAAAATTCCTGGTAGGAATAACATGTTTAGACTCTAAGAGCAAGACTGCATGCTTGTTTACATTTACAAACCTGATACAAAAAAAGAGTATAGTGCACTCTATGAAATAAACTGTGGCTAATTCTCGTATGCCTCAGAAGCTCCTCTTTTTTTTTTTTTTTTTTTTTGGAGATGAAGCCTTGCTCTGTCACCCAGGCTGGAGTACAGTGGCTCGATCTTGGCTCACTGCAACCTCCACCTCCCAAGCTCAAGCAATTCTCCTGCCTCAGCCTCCCGAGTAACTGTGATTATAGGCGCCCACCACCACATCCAGCTAATTTTTGTATTTTTAGTAGAGACGAGGTTTTACCATGTTGTCCAGGCTGGTCTTGAATTCTCAAATCCTCGGGTGATCCACCCGCCTCAGCCCCAAAAAGTGCAGGGATTACAGGTGTGAGCCACCGCGCCTGACCAGAAGCTCCTCTTTAACCTAACAAGTCCCACTTCAAGAGGAAAACAAAAAACCCACAAAAACCTTTAATCTGTACATCAATCCTACTGGGTAAGTACTGTTATTACCTACATTTTTCTTTTTATCTATATTTTTCAAATGAGGAAACTGAAGTACAGGGAGGATAAGTCACATAGCTAATTGAAAACAGTAGAATGGTGATTCCATTTCAGACTGATTAGCTCCAGACATTATGAATATCATGTAAAATTCCAGCATAATATAACTCTCTTTAACAGCAGATAGATCAGCTCCATTTTACTCAGTCAAAAGTGAACTAAATCAATAATTAGGCAATGTGGGCAGCTCTAAATCACCATAGTTGAACCATTAACTTCTGCTATGACAAAACAGTATATGATGCACACAATAAAAGCAATTAATTTAGGCCAGTAATCCCAGCACTTTGGTAAAATGAAGCAGGCAGATGGCTTGTGCACAGGAGCTCAAGACTACCCTGGGCAACATGGAGGAACCCTGCCTCTACAAAAGATACAACAATTAGCTGAGCATGGTGGTACGGGCCTGTAGTCCCAGCTACACAGGAGGCTCAGGTGGGAGGTTTAGTTAAGCCCAGGAGGTCAGGACTGCAGTGCACCATGATCATGCTACTGCATTCCAGTCTGGGTGACAAAGCAAGACCTGTCTCAAAACAAAAACAAAAACAGAAATAAAACAAAGTAACAATTTGCTGAAACTACATTCTCAGAGAAGCAATTCTTTTTATTTAAAAACATTCATTCAGGATTTGTTCTTACATGTCAGAATTAACAAATGCTAGCACACTAATATAAGCAAGTGCTACATATAGTATTTCAGTAACACACAAACACATATCACAGCACTGTAAAATAAGCATTTCTAGTAATATAACATAAATATCAGCTCCTACATAGTGATTTTATCACTGATTTAGATTTTCTTGGTATTATTCCAGTTTATCCAAGTAATGTTAAATCTCATACCTACACATTAAATCAGATGGTAATACTCAAACTTTGCCCCAAAACTTATGAAACAAATTATATCCCAGTAATGGAAAAACCTTCAACAGTAGGCATTCCTTTATAGGTATGACAAACAAGTTCTCTAAAAGAAACAAACTACAGAGTTTCAAAGTCATACAGTTCTTAACAAATAAAAATCCTGCTTATATGAATACAAAGTACTCACTTTGCTAAACAGAAACTTTCGAAAATGTCACAAATATACTACACCATTAAGCTTATAATTTTAATTATAAATCGACTGTGGAATATAAATCTTTCCCTGAAGCACAAATCTGTTTATCAATCTCACTAGCTTCTGTTGTTATTTTTTTTCCCCCAAAGGTTCATGGTTCCCTCATCACGTAAAAGGTAAGACCTCTCATACTGTGGCTACTTCATTCCCTCTACTGACTTCTCCTATGAGGTCCCAGAATTCCATCAAGAGCTATGGAGGATTACCAGCACCATTCTCCAAATCCAGCATATTTTCCCAGAATTTGTACGTTTCCAATGCTGATTCCCTATCTTACCCCACCTAGTTAACTCCAAATCACCCTTCCGAACCCAGTTCACATATCACCTCCTTGAAGCCAACTCATTAACTCCCTGAAACAAGGTTACTACACTCTAGAATGTTTCTACAGTAGGACAAAAATTTAACTTGTGGAATTATGCAGTACAACTATAATAGTGCACAGCAAAAATAACATTTATTGTACCGTACAAGGAAATCTAATTAAGAAAATGACTACTAATTAATTTCTAAGAAAAGTATAGGTTTTATTATTCTACATAAACACAGGAATTAAGGAAAGTTTTCAGTTTGCTTACCTATGTAATTTTCCAGTATTCCAGACAGACCACTCCCCAACCCCTGCAATTCATCTGATGTAGAAAACACTTTCAAGGCACCTTAATAAAAAATAACCCCTCTTCCCTATTGCTCTTTATAAAACTTATTACAGATTACTGTGTCTGCCACAATATTTTCAGAAGTTGAAAGACACAGATTATTATGCTTTAATCATCTTTTCTCCTTTAGACCTTACTCCTATTTATACAGAAGGCATTGTTTATGAAATTTCTTATCTTCAAACATGCAAAACTTGACCCTATCTCAGGACCTTCTATTCCTTCTGCCTGGAAAATCATTCAACAACATTTTTGCATAGCTTTCTCCTTTTTCAGTTTCTGCTCAAATGACACCTCCAAGGAAGTCTTCCATCATCCTACTTAATCTTTTTTTTTTTTTTTCATTTCTAATCAATTGCTGTACCTTTATCCTCTTTTATTTTTTCATAACAGTTATCACTACCTCAAATTATGTTTATTTATTTGTTTACTGTCTGTCTCCTCCTCCAGAATGTTAGATTAATGAAGATGGAGACTTGTCTTGATCACCATCATATATCCAACACCTATAACAATGCCAAGCAGAAACTAAATAGTGAAAAGATTTACTTGAAAACATCTAGAGTGCTAACTAACATATAACCAGCAGAGCCTACACTTTAAATTTAATTTAATAAACAATTTCTATCCAAATACTACTGAAAAAACAGCTAAATTCTATGAATTTTGCATGTACAGGGAATAGAAAAAGCCTTAATTTTTAAAATACACAGAATTTTACTGTTGCAAGGGACTTTAGTGATCAAGCATTGGGGTTTTCAAACTATGCTCTGAAACACCTTAGTGTTTCATTAATTTGTGCTTCACAAATTCAAGCGTTGGATTACAATCTTTTTACGCACATACATCCATTTTAAGATGAGTGATATACACATTTAAGTGCATTGTATACCAAACTTAAACACTTTAAAGACAATCTCAGCTGTCAGGTTTTGCTGCAGACCTCAAATAAAGTTGAGCTCAAAGCGTGCGTAATATAAATATACCTAGAATTTCTCATAAGCAAGCATAGATTTAAAAGGTTATGGTTCCAATTTTTCTTTTCTAATTTCAGGCCAGAAATGCTCAGTCCCATAAAAACTACACCCCTAAAGCATTACTTTGTGCAGCAAACTGTTCAGCACATGCTCACCTCAGAATAATGGTGCAATAATATGTAAAATGTGGCATCAATGATTTATTACCTATTCTCAGTATAATATAGTATTCTCACTTCTGAGTTTTTAATGTTTCTCAGTGAATGCTCATAATTTTTAAAAATATGAGCAGCTGTTGGATACTGCCAGAAAGTCAAGCTTGAAACAAAAATTTCCGACTGTTGCTTCTTTCAAACTTCTGTATCAATTTGATTAAATATCCAGGATCTGCAAGATGATCAGATGCAAATGAAAACAAATCTTCCATTAATACCTACTTGACTTAATAAATCAGGATTTTCTCTATAAAGTAGCACTAAAATAAATGGAAAAGAAACTAGACTATGAGTCCAGTCTGAAGATGAGAATGGGCTTCATAATTCCCAACTTATAATTTTCATATTGACCAAAATAGTTTGGTCTGTTTATAAACATATTAAGTTTTAAACTTATTTTAAATAATATATATATAATTAATATAATGTATATAAAAGCCCTCTCTGCAAGCTGTAAAACATTTTAAAAATATTAAGTAGCAAAGCCAAAAGTAATCAGGTGCTTGGAATGACATAGTATACTTACTATTATTATTTTACTGACCTATGAATGATTCTTACAAGCAGAAAACTAAACATAAAATTTGTATGCAAGATAAGCATAATTTACAACGTAGAAAGTAACACAAAAGCACATTCTTGCCAGATATGACACAAAACCAAATGTTCCTCTACCAAACACACTGTGTTACATAATCAGTCATTACATTTTGTCCAGATGCTAATACAAACTAGACTTGTTTCAACATCCGAATATGCAAATGGAAAAGTAGTATATTAGTATGTCTGAAAAACAAGCAGCTCTACTCACAGTTACCTAAATTGCCAGGACATATAATTTTCTCTCTCATTTTATCATTCATTGGCATAGTAAAAACTCACTAAGTGTGCATTTTCATCTTCTCACATATAAGGAAAGACATTTTCCATTCAGAAAAGGCAGAGAAAGCATTGGTGTCCTGAGTATTGGATCAAATTCCCTCTTAAAAAGTATACACTCTCTATCTTTAGTAGCTCTTAGTCTTTAAAAAGTCTCTGGAACATAGAGAGGCAATTAAGACATAATATTCCTAAAATCATTATCAACATTAGCATATCTACTAAAATATAATTCTGGGAGTCATCTATCCTATTCTGATTTCTGTATCTCTAAAGTGGGCACAAAATTGGCTCACCATCTCTAAACCTTTAAAAGCCAGGCGTTTCTCAAAATTACAGTTTCAGATTTCAGAAAAATAAAATAGTATATGTATCCTATGTGATGTAACACCTGCCAATGGCAACACCTGCAATTAAACATGTGAATATTTCCATATGGAAATGTGGGAAAATTAGATTAAGAAAATCAGATTCACAGGTATAATTCTAGTTGATATTTTCTCACCTCACTTATTCTAAAAAAAAAAAAAGAAAGAAAGAAAGAAAGAAAAACAAAAGAAAAACACAAATGATCAACTTTCAGAGCTTTTTAAAATTTGGACCTCCAATAAGATTTTCCATAAGGACAACAACAGTATTCAAACTACAGAAATCCTGCTTTCTACTGATGGGCCACGCATTAAGAGGAACGGTGAGAAAAACTAAATCTAACTTCAGAAAACCCAAATCTAATAGGAACTCACAGGTAAGTACTGGTAAACATGTTATGATACCTTGTAAAGACAAATACAAAATACCTCCTTCAAATAATGGCCATAACCATACAAAATACAGTGAGAAATACAGACCTGAACATCCTGCCAGAAGCAAAACAGGATATTAACCACTCTATTATTAACATCCTTCCCTTAATTCCACACTAACTCTACACACAGTTCTCTAAGAAGTTAGTTATCTATTTTTCCACTTGTAATTAAGAAGCAAAACTGTAAAAAAGGATTCAAGGAAGTGAAGGAATAGATTGCCATTCTCCCCACCACTTTTCCAATCTGTTGCTTCAGATCTGTGCAATGTGAAACAGCACTCTAACAGCACTGTCAAATCACAATCTGGCAAGAGTTCAGTTTAATAGATGCGTATTGAGGATCTACTAGGTATTACACACTATAGAAAGCATTAGAAATGTAAACATAAACAAGGCAAAGCCCTACCTCTCAGGTGCTCACAGTCCAGATGGACACTGAATTACAATACAGTATGACATTCTATAATAGCAGTTTGAATAATAAAAAGCAATACAGCAGAAGGATTTGGGGAGTCAGGAAAGATTTATAAAGAAAGAGATATCAAAGAGGAGTATGGAAGAAGTTCATCAAACAACAGAGAAGTGACAGATAACTAAAATAAGCACACACAACCCCCACACATACATCCAATAACATACACAAATAAAAATAAGAAAAGGAAAAATTTTCATGGTTAAGTGGCAAATAGGTCCAAAATAGCTAACCATATCTAAGTGGACTTAGATCCTGAGTCTAAGCATATATAAAACACTAAAGTGCCCAGAAAAGGAAAACATTCCCTTTTTTCCTAAATCACTTTTTTTGTATTTCCATATTATATGTCATGAGCTCTTGACAAAAAGCAAATACTGTAAACTGTTGTATTACTTTACAATGCAGCACACCCCCCCCCAAGTGATACACCAACAGATACCAACAGATTTGCATGTGTATTTCAGAGAACAAGCTGTAAGAAAACACAGTATGAATTCTATTTCCAGGGCATTCATAACAGTATAGGCAAAGTAAATAAATGAACAAACCACATCAGCATGATTTGTCACAAGAGTTGAATTTTAAAATAGAAATCAAAGGATGTCAAACATAAAAACTAAAGAAATAAAACCCTAATTTTCATTCCACTTCAAGACAAACTTTCTACAATGACATAAATATCAATTTTAGTATAGCTCTTTTCAAAATATCTAGTGTAAGTCACAGTGAAATTCAATCCCTTTAAGTATCATAGGTAGAAAATACTCTTAGGAAGAACAGTAACATGTGTCATCAAGCAGAGTAAGTTCTACCATAGCACTAGATCCCTTAATTAACGCTATGTAATTCCACTCAAACATTACAGTACAAGTCATATTAACTCTGCCCGTGAACTCCCCTACCTGGTACCTTAGATCTTTTACCTCTTTGTCTTACAAAATCTACTACAGATCCAGGTAACAAATAACATAAATGTTTGGTAGTATCTTTTCCTGAGATCTCAGGAAAAGATATCACTATTTGCATAAATTGTCCTCAAACACCTATTCAAAAAAGCACATGGTACTGTTAGTTTGCTTTCAAATATGTGATCCTAACAGAATGAACTTTCTACAGTTACAAATTTTAACTAAAAATCAGCTATTTAATACTGCTTTTAAAGAGCAAGAAAATAAATCATAAACTAAATTCTTTTCACTTGCCTATTAATGCTTACTCATTATTTCATATATACATGTGAGGCATACATTTTCTTTATATTATCAGAAAATCTTATTAATTAAGTCTGTCACTAGAAAAAATAAAACTAAAACTTATACAGGTTGTAAACAATTCTGCAATGGTCTTTCAAAATATAGGTACTTTTAATACCAATGTCTAATAAAGGAATACAAATGAGAATTGGGTTAGAAGAACTTCTAATAATATCTATTCATACACCTGAAATTTTTATTTACTTTTGAACAAAGAATTTTCAGGTTATAACCATAAAGCATCTCTAAAAAATCAGAAAGTTAAATATCCAAAGTTATAAGGCAAAACAAAGGTGATTAGTTCTTGTAGGGAGGTATACAGGAAGTTATATCATTCTGAGTTTTTTTTTTTTTTTTTGGCCAGCATCATAAGATAAGCCACATTCTAAGTTTTATCTTCAAGATCAGGTACTTCTCTGACAAAAGGGATATAAATCACTCACACACATGCATTTTGCCCTCATTTTTTCCACCATATAAAATAAGTATTATAGAAACTGAAAAATTGTATAGGCTGTACTTGTTGGTTGGTTAAACAAACAGGCAATTCTCATGCCTTTGGATCAGATTAGGTTATAGATATCTCCACATTGTATACTTAGAAAAGGATTCCTGCCCACAAATGTTTACATTAACTTATTTGTATTGATGGACTAATCAAGATGCAAAAAAGTGTAGTAGAGTTTCTCACTTCCTCTCTAAAACACAAAGTATTCACAAAAATTATTACAATTCAAGCTCTCAAAATACGAGAAAAGTTCCTTGTTTTTTTACGATTAAATATGGATCTTACAAAGTCAAGAAATAAGTGAGTAGAGTGGAAAGTGTTTTGTCTTTAAGTGTATTTTGTATTTTTCTTTAGATTTAATATTACAAAATAACTACAATCTAAACAAATTCAACATACAGAGCTTACTAATTATCTTGGTCCATTATAAAACATTTCAATGAACTAGGATATAAACACTTAACCATTTCAGTCCACCATGATTCCTAGTTAACCCTTTCAATCTGCGATAGTTACCTTACAAAATTGTAAGAGATGTATTCATTGACGTTTGGAAAGAACTGTTGTCGATTATACCAAGTATTCCCAAACTCAACATAAAGCTTGTATATAAATGGATACTTTAAAATTTCTATCTCATCCCCCACCCCATACTTTATCCTCTGCACTTATATTGCTTCAAAAGGCAAATCAAGAATTACACTTATGATTCTGAGCTCTAAAAATTCCTATTAGCAAGCATGACACAAACTGTGTTCAATTTTGAACCTTAAATTCAAGTATGACCTCCCTCTTTAACTCACTACTTTTTACCATTCTGCCAAGAATCTAAGGGTTCAAATCAGTGTACTTAATCATGAGGAACTGCTCAAATGATTTTAAAAGGAGTGGGATTCTCTGACCAAGAGTTTTATGAAAATGAAACAAAATATGTTGCACTCAGTCTTCCGGATGTTGAAAAGTGAAGATGTCTCCAAGGAGTCGAAGGAAGTTGATGTTTAGGTTCCTTCTGAGAGGGTGGTACCCTTATGTAAGACTTTTGTGGTGGTAATACCGTATCTACAGGCCTGGAATAAATACAAAGTCTAAAACCTTGGAAATACTTTGTATAAAAGAAAACTACAATTAGATTTTGCTAAGGACCACAGTTACCAAGAGTTATCAGCTTTCTCCCGGACAGACAACAGTGCCTCAACTAGCAACTACAAAGGCCTCTTTTAACCCGACTCTTTTCTTCTGTTAAACTTTTAAGCGAGACCTACGACAGCAAAAGGTGGAGAGGCCCCTACGGAAGTAGAAACCTAGGGCTTGCAACTTCACAGACAGAAGCGTCTGTGGTTCCTCCGCCACCCAAGGACCATCCACCCAAGGACCATCCGGACCCAGTGTACGACACTACGGAAGCTTCACCTTCCCGGTGCGGTGGCAAAGGCAGCATCGCAGTTGCATTCCTTCTCCCTCCACCATGCACAGCCTTCGGTATCCCAGGGCCTGCAGGCTCCAAACACCCGTTAGCCAGTCCAGTGTCCCCCATCTGACACTTACACATACACTAACAGAAATACACATAATTGGCAGATCATATACGTGTATTGAGAGAACGTAAAGAACCAGAGACAGCACCAGCTGCTGGGAAGGCGGCAGAGCCGTCTAAAGGGGGCTCGAGCTCCTCGGCCACGGCCACTGCCGCCTTCTCTTCTTCCCCAGGAAGCAGCGCGGCGGCAGAGGCTCCTCGCGCTGGCGGGAGCCCGGGGGAGTGGAGTCTGGGAAAGCCCCGCCACTCGCGGATGGGACCGGGCCTAAGATCTGAAGCTGCTGCTGCAGCAGCCCGAGTACAGCGACGCTTTACGTCCCGTCCACCACCATCCTCATACACACCCCCTCCCTCCCTCCACCGCCGCCACCCCCCCCCTCCCCGCCCGCTCCGCTCTCCCTCTCTCGATTGGAGCCGAGACAAAAGCAACGGGAAGCGGCGGGCCGGGACGCTACCGGCGGACCCCAGGCGCGACCGGACCGGCCCCGGGACATTCCCCAGCCTTGCGGGAGCCCCGAATCCGCCGCCCCCGCCGCGCGCCCCGCTGCCAGACTTCCGAAAATTTACCAAAAACTCACCGCATGAATTTTCTTGTCCCGCGGATCCAAGATGGCGACGTATCCACCGCGGAGGCTGCTGGGAGCAAGACCTTTACCCTCTGACCGCCGCCGTGACCCCCGTAGCTCCGGCTTCCCTCCAGGCGGCGGCGGAAGGTGGGAGCGGCGATTGCAAAGCTGACAGCGGTGGGTTGGGTAGGCCGCTTCCAGCGCGCTTGTAGCAAGGTGGGGAGAGGCGCTTCACTCCTCCACGGCCCTCCCTGCTGCTCCGTCCTGTCTCCCACCGATTCACAGGGAGGTTCGCTGCTCCGCTGCAGCGGTTACTGAGAGCGGGGCGATTGCGGCCGTTTCCGTTCGCCTGGGGCCAGGTTGCTTCGCACAGGACACTGGCCCTGGGTCCGAGGGGAACCGCGGGGTCCAGGGGCGATGAACGGTAAGGTGGCGTGGGTCCGCCCTCCCCGGAGACGCCGAGCGTGTTCGTGTTTGTGTTTGTGTTGGACACCCCGCCCCCGCACGTCCGTCGCCTCCTCCGGTCTGCACTCCCGCCACCTGGAGCGAGTCTGACCGCGTCCGGGTTTCCCCGCTCAGCTGCCGCAGCCTCCGGAGAGTGTACGCGGACTTTGGGGACCGGCAGCACGTCACCGTCACCTCCTGAGTAGTGAGTTCCCCTCTGATGAAACCACTGCTGTATTTACTCATCATCCCCACCTTTTTTTTTTTTTTCAACCTGATAGGAGGAAGTACATAATGGAGAGCAGGTTTTTAATGCACTGTCCTGTGAACTTGCTCTAGCCAAATTAGGTTTATAGCACTCACTTTCTCTGGCTCTCATTCCCCGCTCTCGCCACATAAACCTAAGTGACCATCTTGGGCATCCGCAAGACCGTTTGAAATTATTGTGGCTTGGGTGGAAACTTCAAGGAGTGAAATATCTGCCTTTCAGAAAAACCGTTGTCGTTCAAAGTAAAATTAAACTTGTTTTCGTTGCAATAATTCCCCTTTATTCCTTTGTATATCTGTAAGCTCTTCACCTTTTTTTGTAGTTACTAGACATTTTGTACTTAAAAAGAGCCTCTGCATGTGTGTTTTGGAATTGTGTAGTTTCATAATGTGATAATTATTCCTTTCTATTTGAGTAATTAATGTAAAGTCGTTAATTTGAAATAAAATTTCTACTTCACTTGATTTTAAAAAGTCACCTTTTCCTCACAAAAGAATCACTGTAATCCAATTTAAATTTATCATTGAAGGTCAAAAGCAAGAAATAGCAAGAAACACAAGCATACTGTAAAACCGTCATGTTTTTGAAGGTAAGGTGTTTTGACATATCAGCAGACATTGGATTTATTTCAACTCCGAATGGTGCTGGTGTAGATGTAAAATGTTATGCTTAGTTATTCATTTCATCAAACATTCTATGTCACTGTTTTTTTCCCCTTCAGGAAAATTTGAGGAGGAACAACACATTTGTGTCTTTTCCTTCCTTTCTCCCCGTCTATTTCTCCCCAAATAGTTCCTTCCTCCTCCTGCTTTCTCTTCCTCACATGTTAACATCTACAAACATAAGATGGTGTGTTAAAAGATTGGATATCCTTCTATGGAATGACTTCCAGAGGGTATAAGTCTGATTTGAGAGTTTTATTACCTTGAGTATTTTACTGGAAGAGCTAGAACAACATTCATAATTAATGTGCGGGTTAGGAGAAAATACACTGGTAACTATTACTTCAGTATTTCTTACTGAGTACTATTTGTTTAGGATGAATTCACTTTAAGCCATGTTGAAGAACAAGCCTTTAATTGTCCCATTATTTGTGCCAAATCTATTATAAATTCGTTAAAATTTGAACAAGCCTTTAATCATCCCATTATTTGTGCCAGATCTATTATAAAGTTGTTAAAATTTGTTTAATACCTCCGTTAAGAGGGTATTCTAGGTATTTAATGAGCTAGCATTTGTTAAAGGCTAATATTTGTGACTTTCTAGTAAGAACTCAATAAATGGTATATTTTTTAAATTGTCGTGTTGCATCAAAAACTTCATCTTTGTTGGTAATGTTAATCAAGTTTGCCCATTTGGTAGTTTGGTTTTCTTTTAACTACACTTTGATAGATATTCTTACTTTTACCTGAAAAGTAGTCCACACTAATAGGTACATGTCATGTGTCTTTTCAAAATATGCATTATGTTAAATTCTTTGTACACTTTGTGTAAAAATTACAGACTTTGAGGGAAAAAATTTCCTATTAAGGGAAGAATGAGTTTGTGTATAACTTGTAGAAGAAGGAGGCCACCTATTTTTAGAAAAGTATGGATAGTACTGAAAATTTTGTCATAGCAAGGGATAAAAAGAACAGGCTTCTCTAATGTCTCTAAAACATTTGAATTCCCTTTGTTCACTCTCTAAATCTGTTGCTCCTTTAGTATTCCTGATTTTCATAAATAGTACCACCATTCACTTACTTGCTTAGACATAAAACTTGGAATTTTCTGTGATTCTTCACACTCCTACAACTCATCAAACAGTAACATCCATTCTTCCTCACAATTATATTCTGAATTAAGCTACTTATCACCTCCACTACTGCAACCTTTGAGAGCCACCATTGTCTCTTGCTGGACGACAGCAATATCCATAGTAGCTGCCTTCACTTTCTCTCTGTACTCTAATGAAAATTTTCCCATTCAAAACATTCTCTGAATACCAACCAAAGTGATCCTTTAAAAAAAATGTTACTAGGTATGTCACTCACTCTGTTGTTTAAAACCCTCCAATAGTGGCCAGGTGTGGTGGCTCGCGCCTGTAATCCCAGCACTTTGGGAGCCGGAGGTGGGCGGATCACAAGGTCAGGAGATTGAGATCATCCTGGCCAACATAGTGAAACACCGTTTCTACTAAAAATACAAAAAAAAATTAGCTGGGCATAGTGGTGTGCACATGTAGTCCCAATTACTCAGGAGGCTGAGGCAGGAGAATCGCATGAATCTGGGAGGTAGAAGTTGCGGTGAGCCGAGAACGAGCCACTGAACTCCAGCCTGGTGACAGAGTGAGACTCCGTCTCAAAAAAAAAAAAAAAAAAAAAAAAGCCCTCCAGTAGCTTCCCTATGCACGCAGAATGAAATCTAAATTCCTTATCCTGGCCTTCAACACTGCGTAATCTGGCTCTTGCTCTCTTCAACTTCCCGGGAAGCAGCACAGGAAGTTGTTCTCACCCTTCTGACGCCTCCTTTCTGTCGTGTACTGAGAGCTCTTTCTAGTCTGTAGCAGAGCCTGGTAGTTGTCCCCCAAAATTTCTCCATTTTATTCATAGTAATAGACATGGATGCCATGAACAAAGACTATATTTTCCAGCCTTCCTTGTAGCCATGTAATAGGGCTGGCTGATGGGATATAAGCAATATATCATGTGACACACTTGTAAAAACGTCCTTAAGAGATAGTTGGTGTATACCTTCAATGATGCTTTTCCTTTATCCTGTACCCTGGAATACAGATGTGATGGCTTGGAGCTCTAGCTGCCAATTTGTGTCTCATGCAAGTTCTTTAATTCTAGAGATGGCAAAGCCAAACTGGTGGAAACCAGGATCCCTGAGGACTTTGTAGATCAGAGCACCATGCCAGCCCTGCACTTGTAAATGTCTATCTTATTAAAGCCACTATTTTTGGGTCTCTTGTTCTCAACTGAATTTCATCTTACCTGATACTGTGCCTCAGGGCCTTTGCGCTTGCTTTCTTTGTTTATTCTTTCTCTGCCTGGGATGTGGTTTTTCTGTCTTGTATATGGCTGACTCATTCTCATCCTTCAGGTTAACCCAAGTATTTCTGACAGCCCTTCCCTAGCCACCCTATCTAAAATAGCTCCTCCCTTTCCCATTTAGTCTCCATCAGTCACGTGACCCTCCATTTTCTTAATAGTATTTATAATTTATTATCTTTTTTTTTTTTTTGAGATGGAGTCTTGCTCTGTTTCCAGACTGGAGTGCAGTGGCGCAATCTCAGCTCACTGCAACCAATACCTCCCAGGTTCAAGCGATTTCCCTGCCTCAGCTTCCCGAGTAGCTGGGACTACAGGCGCGTACCACCACACCTAGCTAATTTTTTGTTTTTTAGTAGAGATGGGGTTTCACCATGTTGACCAGGATGGTCTCGATCTCCTGACCTTGTGATCCGCCTGCCTTGGCCTCCCAAAGTGCTGGGATTACAGGCGTGAGCCACTGCACTTGGCTATCTTTTTTATTCATTGTTTATTTTCTGTCTCCCTTCACCCTATAAAAACATAAACTATACCTTTTTGTTCACTGCTTTATCCCTCATACATGATGGTCATTAGATAAGTGCTGTTAATTTAGTAAATGAATGAACAAAATTCTTATCCAAGATTAGCTAGGCTTTTTTTAATAATAAATGAGTAAATGTCAGAAGATTTCCTTAACACAAAATTTGTAAAATCCAATCTAGGAAACAGGAAAAACGGTGCTAAACTAATAGGATATTCCTAGCCTCCAGCTTAATAATGAAGATGTGTACCTTTTTCTGGGAAATCTGTAAGGCTATTACAAAAAAAAAAAGCTTAATTGGTGAAGTAGACTGGCAAATTAAAAAAGAACACTGCGATATATACAGGGCAAAAAAAAATCACACTAAAAGGACTCTGATTTATAACTTACTAGACCTCAGTTTCTTCATCTGAAATGCATATAAGAATCTTAAGCTTTGAGTGGTAATATTATAAAAGTTTAAAGCTTAATTGTAAGCCCAACTTACAAGTAACAAAATATGTTAAACATTAATTTAGTCTTCAGGCATTATTTTAACAAGTGATTATTTCTTGATAATACTGGCAAGGGTTCAGAGAAACAGGGCTGCTTATATTGCTGAGAGTTTATGTTGGCAGCACTTTTCTAGAGTACAGTTTGGCTAATCTATCAAAGGCCTTGAGCATGTGCATTTCTTTTAGACATGTGTCATAAGCAGGCTGGGTGCAGTGGGGAAGGCCAAGGCGGGAGGATCACCTGAGGCCAGGAGTTTGAGAACAGCCTGGCCAACGTGGTGAAACCCCATCTCTACTAAATACAAAAAAAAAAAATAGCTGGGTGTAGTGGTGCACACCTGTAGTCCCAACTATTTGGGAGGCTGAGGCAAGAGAATTGCTTGAATCCGGAAGGCAGAGGTTGCAGTGAGCCAAGATGGTGCCACCGCACTCCAGCCTGGGTGACAGAGCAAGACTCTTAACTGCCGGGTGCGGTAGCTCAAGCCTGTAATCCCAGCACTTTGGGAGGCTGAGGCGGGTGGATCACGAGGTCAAGAGGTCGGTCGAGACCATCCTGGTCAAAGGTGAAACCTTGTCTCTACTAAAAATACAAAACATTAGCTGGGCATGGTGGCAAGTGCCTATAATCCCACCTACTCAGGAGGCTGAGGCAGGAGAATTGCCTGAACCCAGGAGACGGAGGTTGCGGTGAGCCGAGATCGTGCCATTGCACTTCAGCCTGGGTAACAAGAGTGAAACTCCGTCTCAAAAAAAAAAAAAAAAAGACTCCCTCTAAAACAAAACAAAAGACAGCATGGTGGCTCACACCTCTAATGCCTGCACTTTGGAAGTCTCAGGGCAGAGGCGGGGGTGGGGGTGGGGGGGTGGATCACCTGAGGGCAAGAGTTCAAGACCAGCCTAGCCAAAATGGCAAGACCCTGTCTCTACTAAAAATACAAAAATTAGCTGGGCCTGCTGGCAGGTGCCTGTAGTTCCAGCTATTTGGGAGGCTGAGGCAGGAGAATCACTTGAAGCCAGGAGGCAGAGGTTGTAGTGAGCTGAGATTATGGCACTCCACTCAAGCCTAGGTGACAGGTGAGACTCCATCTCAAAAAAAAAAAAAAAAAAAGTATTACAAGCAAATAAGGATGTGTTTAAGAAGTTAATTGCAAGAGTGTTCTTTACTGCATCATTTATTAGGAGATTGGTTAACTAAGCAACATCCATATGGTTAACAGTATTCAGCCATTTAAAATGATGCAAAGGGAGTTTTTATTGACATGATACACTGTTAAGAACAAAGAAAAAGTTTTAAAATACAAATGTTGTATAATTTGTAAGTCTCACAAAGATCATCTAACAATATGCACGACGTGTTAAGTCAGCCTTGCAAAAGTAACTATCTTTCCATTATTTTTATCTCAGCTACTGTTAGTTACAGGAGCATTTTATATTGACTGAGGATCTTTATTAAAACTTCTCTTCAGCCTTTTGTGAAATCTTGTTATGATGACTATAGTGACACTATATCAAACATACGACCAGAATATGTTTATGCTGAAATATTTCAAGCAATATTTGATGCTTGAAATGCCAAAGTGACAATGAAAATGAAAGCTGGATAGCTCCTTAGAATTATTTAATTGTATTTCAGATATGAACATAAAGTATGTTTTTAATATTACCACTTTTGAGAATAACAGAATAAATGCCTACTCATCTTAATAAGATGTTCTGACTCAGTATTCATTTGCCATTCATTATTCAAATATACCTGAATCTCAGTTAAGTGCCAGGCACTATGTTTTGTCTCTAAGAGACAGGAAAAACCAAACTTTCTCCCTGTTCTTGCATACTGCTCAATACAATAATACTTCTGTAACAAGATGGGATGGGGTAGTGGCCCCTCCCCACCCCTGCCCACACCAAACCATCAGTTCTCTAGCAGACAGCAGCTGGGTATCAATTCTATTCAGTTCTGACACCCTCTACCTGGAGGCAACATCAGATCCCACAGATTGAGGGCTCAGTTCCGCAAGACTGCCTCCCACCACTTCAAGTGCCAGCGGCAAGTAGTAGGTTGTCACCTATATTCCTGACCAAGCTATAAATCAATATTCCCATGACCCCTTCCTCAGGTTCCACTAGTTCATTAGAGTGGCTCACAGAAGTCAGAGAAACACTTTACTTGCATTTACCCATTTTTATTATAAAGGATAATACAAAGGATACAGGTGAACAGCTGGATGGAAGAGGAATCTGCACACCTCCCATACCTTGCCCTATCCATAGGTAGGGAGAAGAGGTTTGGCAATTCCATGCCCTCTCCAAGCAGCCCAGCTTCCGGCAACCTCCAAGTGTTCAGCTATCTGGAAGCGCTCTGAACCATGCCTGTCCTTTTGGGTTTTTATGGATACTTCATTATGTAGGCATGATTGGTTACATTATTGGTTACTAGTGAGCAAATAACCTTTAGCCACTTCTCCTGTCCCTGGAGGTGAGGAGTCAGCTGAAAATTCTAATTCCCTAATCACAAGGTTAGCTTCCCCGGCAACCAGCCCCCATCCTGAGGCTATCCAAGAGCCCATCAAGAGTCACCTCATGAGAACAAAAGATTCTCCTATCATCCAGGAAATTCCAAGGGGTTTAGGAACTCTGTGTCAGGAACCAAGGGTCAAAGACTGAATAGAACAAAAGATTGCCCTAGTGCCCCTATCTAGAAGAGTTTTAGGACCTCTGTGCTGGGAAACAGATGAAAACTGAAAAATGCAGAAGGTAGATCGATATATAATCTTATTGTAGCCTTATTACCTTTTCATTTAGTTCTCAAGAAAACTATGTGATGTTGGTATAATATAATTTTTTTCATTTTCTTGTATGCTACATGTATGTAGCAGATATCATTTAAACTCATGAACCACATTTTCCCAGTATTTTGGGGGTTTTTTAAAAATATATATATATTTCTTTAAATATCCTTGTCCATATATTGAATTTCTATTACTCATCACCTTTGGAATTGATCACGGCAGTATTAAAGCCTCTTCATATTCTGACCTGAACATTAAAGATGTTTTTACCCCTCCAGTGCTTTCCTGGGTCACTATCATCTATAAAAATAGGTAGCCTAAAAGGAAAAGCCAAGAAAATGAGATAACCAGTGAAAAGAATGTAAGATCCTTGGAATCTAAAAAGTGGCTATAACCAGTCAACATAAGAAAACCTCTAACAACAGCATAAGAAAACCTCTTAGAGATAAGAGTCAAAATTGGCCTGAAAATAATTATAGTTACCACTTAGTTTAGCATCTGCTGAATGGCAAGCACCATAATTACATGATTTCACTCAATCTGTATAACATTTCTATGAGATAGGTGATACTTGCATTTTACAGATGAAGAAATGGAGGTGGAGGTTGCCCAGAGCTGAAACCAGGCCATTGCACTCCAGCCTCGGCAACAAGAGCGAAACTTCATCTTAGAAAAAAAAATAATAACTCTGACATAGTTTGGCCACAGGATATATTTTTTTAATGTTACACATTAATCAAATGAATAAATATGGACAACCTAGGTAGATGATGAAAATTCTGATTCAACTAGCTATTGAGTTCCTATTATGCACCAGCCTCACAGATGATATTATATTCTTGGGAGAGGGCCTCTTGGTTGTAAGTGGTTATACACTACTGTTTCTCAATCTGGAGTACTATAGGAGTGCCTTTCATGAATTTTTGTGGATACTCAATGTGATAAACTATTTTTCTTATAAAATTACCCTAATGTGTACAAATATAAAACCAGGAGTAAACTTATGTTTTAAACTCTATTTTATCTATAAACTAGAAAAAATTAGGAAACTAAATATTTTAAGTTAACTACATTATTGAAAAGTTTTTTGCTGAGTCTAAATCATCATTGGAAATACAGCACAGTTTATTTGAATTTAAGATACTTATGTTGTTATGTAGTAACTCAATTTTCCTAACAGTTTTCTCTGTTATAACTTTTTGAAACCTTTGTTCTAGAAGCAAGCAATTATAATATTTGACCTTTACCTGGCATAAATGGATCATTAATTTACTTATTCTTTACTGTAGTCCAGGGCAATTTTAAGTTATATAGTCTGGCTCCAACTCCATTATAAGCAAACAAAAACATGGGCATTCAAGTCAAAGTATTTATTTATATAATGGTGTTTTTTTAATCCAAAATAGAGTCATGTTAATTTTTAGATTATGTTTGAAATAAAAGTACAAAACTAAAGATTTTTTGTGAGAACTCACAAATACTAAAGAATGTGTTAGTGGGCCAGCAGAGATTTAAGAAGCAAGGTTATGAGCATAAGGGTTTTGAATAGCTAAGATCTGAAATTTTATCTGCCTGAAACATGCAAGATTGAGTGCCCTTGGAAAAAAATGCAATATTTTAAAAATTACTTCTGCAAACCTCAGTTTTGCTTCCTAAAAATTGTACATAGAAATATGACTAATGCCTTTCAGGATTTCGTAAAAATTTTATCAGATGACATAAGCAAATGTTTAGCGTAGTGTATGGAATGAACCAACCACTTAATAAATAGTTGCAATCATGATGATGATGACGATAATAGCTTTACATGGAAAACCACATGTAATCTAAGAATTTTAAATAAAAAGAATAATTACTAATGAGGCATCTGAAAGGGAAAATGCAAGAAAATAATAGACTGTTTAGATAGCCATTTAAAAAACAACAACAAATATAAATGTGCTAGATAGTTGAGTTAAATACTTTCTGCTTGAAAACTGAAAAATAAATCAGGTAAGGTAGGGAGGTAAAACATATGCCTAAATGAGTATCAACTAGTAATCCTGTTTTATTTTGCTGCCATAAAAATATTTTTAAATCACTTTAAAAAATAAACATGTTAACTAATCTTGAGTTTATGTCATGGCATCCCTTTCACAATTACTAAGAGGGTTTTAAAAGACTCATTACTTTTTAAAGATATTGTTTACTAGAAGATAGTTACCAAATATTTACAATCGTTCTTAAAATTTTTTTTTTTTTTTTTCTGATAGAGTCTCATTCTGTTGCCCAGGTGGGAGTGCAATAGCACAATCTCAGCTCACTGCAACCTCCACCTCTTCAGTGCAAGTGATTCTCCTGCCTCAGCCTCCCGAGTAGCTGGGACTACAGGTGCATGCCACCACGCCCAGCTAATGTTTGTATTTTTAGTAGAGACGGGGTTTTACTGTGTTCGCCAGGATGGTCTCCATCTCTTGACCTCGTGATCCGTCCGCCTTGGCCTCCCAAAGTGTTGGGATTACAGGCGTGAGCCAGCACACTGGCCCAACATTACATTTTTAATATGATGCCCAACTCTAAAGTAGTTAGAATCGATAGTCATAATTAGATTTTTTAAAACACTGCCTAATATAGAAGTAAACACCGTATTTTGTAAAACACTACTTCATCAGTAAGAGTAAGATTCGTTTTCTGTTAGCTTTTAGGTTATAAAAGTTGCTACAGCCGCCATAACTTGGGTGAAGAGATCTGGGGAATATTATCCCCAAACCTCTTTTCTTCTAATGAAGCAAACTGCAATTAGGAAACAACTCTTCATAAACATAACCCATGTAAGTGAGCATATAACAGTTAAATGGCAAAATCCAAAGAAACAGCCAATTGATCTTTTACAAATTCAGCAGCTGCCACTGAGGAAACAGGTGATAATGTAGCACAAAAAGATATCATAAAACACAAGAATTCTAAATACTTAGTAAGGAAGACCTTTTTGAAAGCCTTATCCTGGAAACTAATCTCTTCCTGCTAAAAACCAGGGAATCTTGGAATCTTACTCAAAACAAAAAACACCTCTTATGATAGTAGCAGAGGGAAGACAAAATCTGTTTTGAATGAACCAACAACAACAGACGTATTTATTATACATTTTTTTTTAATTTATAAGAAAAAAAAGATCTAATTGGATCACAGTTCTGCAGGCTATGCAGGAAGCACGCACCAGAATCTGCCTGGCTTCTGATGAGGGCTTCAGGAAGCTTACAATCATGGTTGAAGTCAAAGGTGAACAGGCATCTCAATATGGCAGAGCAGGAGCAAGAGAGAGCTATTACACTTCTTTAATTAAGTTAAAGAATTGGTATAACTTTGCCTAGTTTATTGTATAAACAAAAATTACAAAAAGGGAATGAAGGAGGGAGAAGGGGGAAAGGAAAGAAAAAAGCAAAGGGAAAAGGAAAAAGGAAAGGAAATCCTTAGTGCACTAGTTTCATAAGATACTGGCAAGTATTCTGTTAAAAAGAAAAAGATTTCATTGTGACGCTCTGAATTACGAGGTTTCATTATTGCCAAATTTGTTTTTTTTTTTCTTTTCTTTCTTTTTTTTTTGAGACAGGGTCTCACTCTGTTGCCCAGCCTAGAGTACAGTATGGTACAATCAGAGCTCACTGCAGCCTCCAACTCCAGGGTTCAAGTGATCCTCCTACCGCAGCCTTCAGAGTAGATGGGACTACAGGCATGGACCAGCACATCCAGCTAACTTTAAAAATTGTTTTTGTAGTGTCAGGGTCTCACTATGGTGCCCAGGCTGGTCTCAAACTCCTGGATTCAAGAGATCCTCCCACCTTGGCCTCCCAAAGTACTGGAATTACAGGTGTGAGCCACTGTGCCCAGCCTGTTCGTATGTTAATGTGCTAATATATGTGTACCTAAGTAACTTAGTTCTTTTTTATTGAAGATTTTAATTAATATCTCATAAAACCACAAGCTATCTAACTATATTTAAAGAAGATACTGTATTTAAAGGCCGAATTCTGAATACCTAAGTAACTTAGTTCTTTTTTATTGAAGATTTTAATTAATATCTCATAAAACCACAAGCTATCTAACTACATTTGATGAAGATACTGTACTTTAAAGGCTGAATTCCTGTACATAGGGATTGAGAATTCCCTACCACAACTTTGTTATGAGAAATTGACACAAGGCCAGGCATGGGTGCTCAAGCCTATAATCCCAGCACTTTGGGAGGCCTAGGCAGGAGAATCACTTGAGTACAGGAGTTTGAGACCAGACTGGGCAGTCTAGTGAAACCTCCCCTAAAAAAGTTGACACAGGATATAAATTTGATATCACAGATGTTTTTAACAGGACCAAATAAGATATTTATCTTATCCTTTTAGGACTGAGGTTTTTGCCAGTACGTTAGGCAAGGACTGGCTAACACTTAATATCATAATAGGTACAGCAGAATCTTTTTTATTGATGTATTTATAATACTGATTGGGAGTTTTCCCATTGCCCCATGATTATGATTATGTACCAAAACTGAGAATAAAATGCATAAATACTTCACATTCTAAGTTAAAGTAACTTTGAATAACCCCATAGTATTAGCCAAGTAGTGTCACAACCATACCTGTCACCACCACCACTACCTCACCACCACCACTACTACTCACCCATCATTAAAGAAATGGTAGGCCTGAGAGAAAATAAAGAGGCCCCTTGGAGAATCAGTTTGTGGACAGGACTCTTCCCAGTATGTAATGGGAGTTGGGATTGCCTGAAGAGAATCACATCTAAAGATTGGCATTACCAAAATAAGAAGAAACATATTTCTTTTCTCTGTTGGGTATTTGCTTGGCCCAAGGACTTGCTGAGTTCCTGGACCTATATGAGTAGAGGAAAGAGAATTTGCAAGAGATGATAGACTAAGAGAGGCCCAGAAGGCAAGAAAGTGACCTTCGTGCACATCATTCAGTATGTCAAGAATAATGGAGATGCTCATGGGTGGTTTGAACACCAGGGAAAGTAGGTGAGCTTCAACCATTTTGTCACTATGCAGGCTGGCCTCAGCAAGAGGGAATCTGCATCGAGAGAAATTAAAGAGGTTCAGTAAACTGGATCCAGATAACCAACATCAGGAAACTACATAATGGAACGCCCCTGCGGGCTCCCTCAAAGAAGCCTGATGATAGATCTAGCTTTTTGATACTGTCACACAGAGGTCATCAAAATCCAGTTAATGAGGATTGCATCCTCATCCAGTTAGGTAAGAAAATAATCGCCCCTTTCTCTGTACTTGGGCTGGGGAGAGGGTGAGGGAGAAAAATGAAAAGAGCTTTGAATTGAGCTGGAGATTGAAGCTTTAAAGTTAACAACATGATTTCTTTTTCTTTTTTTTTTTTTAGAGGCTAGGTTGCTCCGTGTTGGTCAGGATGGTCTCGAACTCCTGATCTCAGGTGATCCGCCCGTCCTGGCCTCCCAAAGTGCTGGGATTACAGGCGTGAGCCACTGCGCCCAGGCCAACAACATGATTCTTTAATATTATATTGTGAGTAACAAAAATAAATAAGATCAGACTAAAAAAAAAATTACATTGTGATTGTTCTACTACCTTTAAATAACTGAAAAATCAGAGAATCTATATAGGATATCTAGGATATCATAAAAGGAGCCATTCCTCTTTTTTCTATTTGCCTGTGGGTAACAATAACAGGCTTGAATGATAGAGCTGCCTGTCTTTGTAATGGGTAGCAAATGCAAAAAGGAGCAGGATTTTTTAGTAAACCAGACAAATACTTAATAACATGTATGCTTACATTATATAGTTCATTTCAAAATGTACTTTTGGTCTGTCTTTATTAACTTCTTTGGGGAACTTCATAAAGTTCTGCAATCAAAACATCCTGGGAAGAATTTTAAAGGCATATCTACAATTAACAGTTTTGGTGAAGATTCTGGTGCTCAGACAGAACAGACTAGGTAAGCAACATCCTTTGCAAAATGCTATTCTTAAAAATTTTGCTCCTTTTTGCATTTGCCACCCATTAGAGAGACAGGCACCTATGTCATTCAATCTAGATATTGTTACTCAGTCTTAGATTTTAAACAGAAAAGTGGGATTAAAGAGTAACTGAATCTGAATTACTGCTTTACTTTTAGCACTGGCCTTGCTGAAGTTTTAAAATCAAACAGAATTTCACAGAATTTTAGATCAGTACCTTCACTACTAATCAATTAAATGAATATAATTTCACCCAGAAAAAAAGCACAGAGTAAATCTAAAACTTGTATTTAATATGATTTAAGATTTAATCTTCTAGGTGAATATTAAATTTCATTGATATTTGGTGCAATAACATCTAGCATATAGTTAGTTAAACCTTTTAACCATTTCACTCTGTACAGTGTGAAGCATGAAAAACTGTTTTTCATTTGTTTGTTTTATTGGTGAGGGAATAATACAAGTGATTGCTTTTCAACTTCAGATCTGGATACAAACAATTAGATCCTTTTATATGAAGGACAACGTGAGTGCATGCAAATTCCCAGTACCTTCATGCTGACAAGTATTTACTATGTACCAGGCATTCATCCAAACACAGGGAAAGTAGAGCAGTAAGGAAGGCAGATAAGGTTCCTCTTTTCATGGAGGAGATAAACAATAAACAATAAATATTCAAAATAATTGCTGATTAGAACTATCAAGGGAAATAAGCAAGATAAAAGCTAGAGAATGACCAGGGGATAGTGTGCTCTCTTAGATAAAGTGCGCAGTGAAGACATCTCTGAGCAGGTTACACAAGCAAAAGATGTGCAGGAAATGAGGTTGCCTCAAGTGCATGTTGATGTTTATGTAATTTAAATGTCAGGCTGTGAATTTAATATTCCTTAAGGACAGTATTTTTTGTTTATTTTGAAAACCCCTATCCAAGAAGTACAATTAACTTGCCTTTACAAAAAGTAGCATATTGTTATGTACAATTATATCTTCATAAAATCTGAATGTTGCTTCTGGTCTTGTTTCATTTTTATTCAACAGATCTTTATTGAGTAATTGCTGTACTTGGAGGCTTTATTCTAGGTTTTTGCTATATATTATTGAATAACTAATTATTCCTGGCCACCTGAAGATTGCATTCTAGCAGAAAAATACAGACAATAAGTAAAAAACACAATAAGCACATTATGTACTATGTTAGAAGGTGATTTGTGCTGTAGTGGGATAGGTAGACCAGAGAAAGGAAGATAATAATTACTTGGAGAAGAACAGGTTCCAGTAGTAAGTAAGCTAGCAGGGTGGGCCTCAATTAGATTAGACCTGAGCAAACAACAGGAACCTGAGGGAGTTAGCCAAGTGCCTGTCTGAGAGAATAGCTCTCCTTGACTCATACATACATACATACATACATACCCTTTTGCCTCCAAAAAAGTTACTGTCTTTTTTCAACTCTTATTATTATTTTAACTTATAAAAAATAGAGTAGCTATGATATACCATCATTGTATATAATTTACTTGAATACATGACTTGGTTATCTTTTATTTACATAGATAGTCACTACTATACACACGCGCACGCACGCGCACACACACACATGACTTATACATATATATGACATATATATGATTTTAAATTTTTATCATCTGAAAGTATGAGGAACTACCTTTTTTTTTTTTTTTTTTTTTTTTGAGATGGAGTCTTGCTGTGTTGCCCAGGCTGGAGTGCTGTGGCATAATCTCAGCTCACTGCAACCTTCATCTCCCAGGTTCAAACGATTCTCCTGACTCAACCTCCCCTCGTAGCTGGAATTACATGCGTGCACCACCACGCCCAGCTAATTTTTTGTATTTTTAGTAAAAATAGGGGTTTCACCATATTGGCCAGGCTGCTCTTGAACTCCTGACCTCAAATGATCCGCTTACCTCAGTTTCCCAAAGTGCTGGGATTACATGCATCAGCCACCACACCCAGACAAGAACTAGCATGTTTAAAGGCATTGAAAACTAACTTATGATGAGAAAACATATATTTTTATATATAGGCATGTGTAGGTCACACAACAAATAAACTTTATGCTTTCTAGTTAAAAGGTAATGGTGTTCTTGAAGACATGTTAGAAATCCAAAATAATAAGATAAGTTGGAAGACATGGTAGATTACTCACTGTATGCTATAAATTGAGTGCAGAACTAACTAGTATGATAGGTTGGTATGAGTGGTTAGAAAAATGGACTTTAATTAGTTTATTATGTAAAATTAGAATAATTTCAACTCTTTTATTTTATTTATATATGCTTCATTCCATCTGTCTTCCAGATATTGCTGAGTTTGTTATAAAAGTGTTTAAAGTTAATTTTATTAATCTACATATTTTTATTATTCTGCAAGTAAAATCTTCTAATCTTTATGTTCTTAAAGCACAACTTTTAAAAAAAGTAACCACATAATTACAACCAGGCATCTAAGTATAGTAGCTGTATTTTCTTTCCATTTTCAAATTGTGTTCTGTTTTAATTTTTGAATCAATGTTAAATAACAGGTAACTTTTCATAATTTTAGATACAATATATTTTACTAAAAAGATCATAAATGTTAGATAAACTTACACACTTTATATACTTCTTTTACTAACCTGGAAGTAATCGGTTTGATTTGCTTTAAAAAAAATAATTACTTTTTTTCTTCATAAATATAATTTACTTGAATACATGACTTGGTTATCTTTTATTTACATAGATAGTCACTACTATACATATTCTTCATAAAACCCTTCCTTTCAAATCCTATCTACAGTGTCTCCTTCCATCTTCTGAATTTACTTTCTATGCTACATATATGACACTTATTAGGTTGGTGCAAAAGGAATTGTGGTTTTTGCAGTTACTTTTAATGGCATGTACTAATAGTATATGTGTTATCTTGTGCCTGTTTTAGCTTCAAAAATAGACATTTTCCATGGACAGAGATCCAGTTCTTGTCAGTTAACGTAATGATTACTTCCCAAAGCAACTGTTCCACCACACTTGTAAAGCTCAAAGTTACGCTTTATCTAGATATCTACCTATCTATGTATCTATATCTAAATATATATATTTCTAGTATAGTATACAAAATTATGCTATACTCAAATTGAAGTCTATTTATAATGGAGAGGGTTTATTTAGTCTACCTCCCCAAGATACAGAAAACGAGTTGGGCTTTCCACCATCCCTCCGCTGTCTGTGGTCATTCAGGTTCTATTACCTGAAAAGTTGTATAGCTAAAGTGGCAATCACCAGCTTGTAAATATAAAAAGTCACTGGACTTAGGTCTTATTTTCTATGTGAATGGCATCGTAGTTTCAGTAGAACATTATTTTGGCCTCATTAATTGAAAAAAATATATGCCTTACTAAGAGAACCCTAGTGTTATGCCAAGTAATTGCTTCCTTGGCCTGATCATTAATAATCATTAGACAAAGAATCAGGAAAAACACCCATTTCACATTTGTCAGACAAGCTTATGACTTTAAAACCTAAAAAGTATGGCAACAAAATTGCAGTATGCTTAATTGAGCTTATTCAGTTTACATATTCTTATAATGTGGAAAGTAGAATTTAACCAAGAACCTTTCAACCCAATCTATTATAACAGATTTAATTGTTCTTCTCTCCTTAAAAACTTTATGACAGTTAAGAAAGCTAAACAAAAGTTTTCTAAAATTTCTGTGGATGAGATTGATAAATAGGCATGATGATTTTCACTGTGACAGTTTGTTGTAAAACAAATTAAAAATACAGAAGTTGTTTCACCCTTCCTAAATTATTCCCTTGGACTTTACAAGCTACTGTAGCCCTTGAGAACCTGGATCACTGAATGAATTCCCTTTTCACACTATCTTCTCTCTAGCAATCTACTAACAGATGGAGATACCTCAGTTAGCAAAACAGACCCTAATCTTCGCCTCAGAGGGCTTAAATCCTAGAGGGAGTGAGACAGGCAATAGAAAAACAATTATAAATAAAATTTTGGTATGTTAGATGTGGTTAGGTACTATAGGAGAAAGATAAAGCAAAGAAGGAATATAAGGAGTCTAGGTAGGGATGGGAGTGTGGAGGATTATACAGTAATACTAAATCCAATGAAAGGAAAGTCTGAAAAGACAACTACATAGAAACCTGGAGGAAGAAGAGTACAAGCCATTGAATATCCAGAGAACAGCATTTCATGCAAAGGGAACTGCACATGCAAAGCCTTGGTATGTTGAAGGTCCAGCATGAAGACCAGTGAGGCTGGAAAGTAGTGTGCAAGTGGAAGCTCACTAGGAGACGAAGTAAAAGAGGTAATGAGGTGAGAGGAGGAGTCCAATGAAAAGGAGTACAAAGTCCCAATCATATAGGTCACTGTAAGCCATTTTCGTAACTTTGATTTTTACTGTAAGTGAAATAGCAAGCAAGCCTTTGGAGGACTTGAAGTAGAGGAGTGACATGATCTGTTTTATTAAGAAGATCTAACTGAAGTGGGGCAAGAAGCAGAAGCAGGAGGAAGGCCAGGTAGGATGCTATAACAATATTCCAGGTAAAAGGAGATAATGACTTGGAACAGAGCAGTAACAGAGGTGGTGGTGAGAAGCAGTCAGCTTCTGAATGTAGAATAAAGAACCCTTAAATCCATTTAGCTTATTAATTAAAGTACTGTTTTCATAATTATTTGTGATGTATACTTTCATAGCAAAATGTTTGAAAAATATAGGTAGATGAAAAGTCAAAGTAAAAATCACTCAACATTTGATGGATAGTCTTTTACTTCTAAATGTATGTGTGTATGTATCTTATATTTATTCAAGTGTAATCAGAGCTCATAACCTCACTCTTAACATTTGATGGTCTTTTACTTCTAAATGTATGTGTTTATGTATCTTATATTTATTCAAATGTGCTCATGCAAAAACCATTTTGTTACCCATTATATGTATTTATGTGTTATGATAATTTCCTATTAAATATTTTCCCACACCATAGTATTGGTGGCTGAATAATACAGTTTGGATACAGCATAAGTTAGCCTTTGTATAGATAGAAAAATTTATCCAATCCTCTATTGTTGACCATTTATACACTTTCCAGTTTATCTCTATTAGAAATACCACTAAAATGAACATCTGCATTGTGATATCTTTGAAAATATAGTCACTATATTACTTAGGAATCTCTGCCTATTTAACTTTTTTTCATTGTATTTATTTTTTCATTGTGTTTATTTTTAATCAAAGAATTGCTTTTTTCTTTTTATTGTTTCAGTAGTTTTTGTGGAAAAAACAGGTTGTGTTTGGTTACATGGACAAGTTTTTTGGAATACTACTCAGCTATAAAAAGGAACAAAATAATGGAACTTGCAGCAGCCTGAATGGAGTTGGAGACTATTATTCTAAGTGGAGTAACTCAGTGAGAACAAACATCGTATGTTCTCACTTATAAGCGGTAGCTCTTTTAAGTGGGAGCTAAGCTATGGGGACACAAAGGCGTAAGAATAATACGGTGGACTTTGGGGACCAGTGAGGAAGGGTGGGGGGGTGAGAAATAAAAAGACTACACATTGGGTATAGTATACATGGGTTTTTTTTTTTTTTCAGCTATAACCACAGAAAGAGAAGATTATATTAGATGCATATTGATAGATTTTAAGGGGTGCCAAAAATATTTGAATATGACCTGTTTATAAATTGCTACTGATGACTGAATAAACATTCATGTATTTTGGAATTTGTCTTCTATTTTCTGATAGACATAGTTATTACTAGGAACAGATGACCAATTGCAAGAACTGTCACTATTTTAACATTCTTCATCAGCTATGGCCATGTTGGATTTCTGGCACCTGAGTATTCAGATCCATCTGTTTATAGGGCATTATGCCTACTCATGAGGTTTATGCCAGTTGCAAAAAGTCATGTGTAACCTGAGATTGGAAATATATATTCCTTGAGGTATAAATAATCTATTATTTGAACTTTTTGAATTATGATTTTAGAAAGAACTTTAGCCACTTACTGATTTAACTTTCAATTAGGTATATATGGAAAGCAACATTATCAGCAAAAATTTAACTTTACTAAGTAGTAAATAGAATAATAGACTTCTTCAATATGAGAAAGTTGAAATTAGGAAAATGCCATAGGATATCCTTGAAAAATATTTTGAAACCAACATTTATTTGATACCTGCTGTGTGTAAGGTGCTTTTATATAATTTGTGCATATAATTATCATAATAATGCTGTGAAATAGATATTATCCTTACTTTGCAAACAAAGAAACTAAGAGAAGTGATTTACCTAGTATCACACTTAGGAAGTGACCAAGATAATTTCAAGCTCAGTTCTTTCTAACTTCAAATCCCATGCTTTTTTAACCATACTATGCTGCTTAAGCGGTTGGAATCCAAGAATTAGAGTAAATTGACAATCTATCTTGTTGACTGTAAGCAGTTATGGTAATTAAAATGTAAAATTTAAAAAAAACAACCACCAATCAAATGATTGCTTTACTTTTAAAACACTAAATAGTCCAAGATAAGTGTAAGGATATAAATTAGCTCTTATTATCAGGAGGACAACACCAAATAGTAATTAATTGTTTTAACTGTAAGAGACTATCTACTTAGACAAAATATTTAAGAGAAGAAAATCTGATGTTTTCTGGTCTGATTAGTGATTTTCAAAGTTTAAAAAAAAAAGTTATTTTTCCCCCACAGAAAGCTACATAAAACAAGTGAAAATGATTGAAGTTGGGGTACAAGTGAAAGATGGGAGTTGTAGCTCTGTTTGCTCCCTACCCAGTCCCTCCTTTAACTCTCCATGTAACCTCTGAAGGAAAATTTACAAATCTCATAACTCAGAATGTCATTTAAAAGCCCATGTTGTGGCTGGAACACTTGGTTGATTGGCTTACTTTTTAAATAATCAACTGATTTATTTTGGTTATCTACTGATCACACAAAAAAAATGTGATTTGAAAGTGGGAGAACAGTTCCTGAGGCAATGACTCACTTTTTATGTTATATTGAATTATCTTTCTTTATTTCTCCCAGCCAGAATCAATAAATTTATTCTATCAAATGATTTTTGAACTTCAGCTAAATGCCAGGCACTATACTGATTCCTACCTTCAGGAAGTCTAGAATATGTCTGAGAGAGACAGATAACAAGGAAGTGAAAAAAAATCAGTTTGGTCTATAAAGAAAATCTGTATTTCTTGTTTTTATTGTTTTTGTTTTTGTTTTTTTAGACAGAGTCTCTCATTGTCACTTAGGCTGGAGTGCAATGGCGTGATTTCAACTCACTGCCACCTCTGCCTCCCGGGTTCAAGCCATTCTCGTGTCTCAGCCTCCCTAGTAGCTGGGATTACAGGTGCCTGCCACTACACCCAGCTAATTTTTGTATTTTTAGTCGAGATGGGGTTTCACCATGTTAGTCAGGCTGGTCTCAAACTCCTAACCTCAGGTGGTCTGCCCACCTTGGCCTCCCAGCATTGCTGGGATTATAGGCGTGAGCCATTGTGCCTGGCTGAAAATCTGTATTTTGATAAACAATACTTATGGTATGTTAGAGAACTACTTTATTTTGGTCTTTTTGGCAAAAGTTACTCACATTGGATTGAATAATGTTTTCTCAAAATTCATGTTCACTCAGAACCTCAGAATGTGGCTTTATTAGAAGTAAGGTCTTTGCCAATATAATTAGTTAAGAGGAGGTCATACTGAGTTAGGATTGGCCCTAATCCAATGATTGGTGTCCTTATAAAAAGAGAAATATAGACAAAGACACACAAGGAGGATGCCACATGAAAATGGAGGCAGACTGGAGTGATGCATCTACAAGCCAAGGAATACCAAAAATTGCCAACAACTACTAAAAGCTAGAAGAGACAAGAAAGGATTTTCTAGAGCCTTTGGAGAGCGTGATTCTGCCACATCTTTATTTTGGACTTCTAGCCTCCAGAACTGTGCGAAAGTAAGTTTCCATTGTTTTAAGCCACCCAGTTTGTGTTAGGACAGATAGGAAGGCTTCTTGAATTACCTGACTTTTAAACAGAAAAATAAATGATGACACTGTCCCAGCCAAGATAAAGATATCACTGGGAATCAAACTCACTGGTGTTAGTCCATCTCAGTGGCAAATGTTCCTCTGATATTTTAAATAATGCTAAAACAAAGTCATTATTTTTCTTCACACTCATACACTCACAAAGTTCTTCTTTGTAAAAACTATATGAAGCAGGCATTAATATTCAAACTTACTATATAAAGGCTAAGGAACTTGGACAGAGTCACAGACCTAGAAAGTAGCAGAGCCTAGATTCAAACTCAGGTACTAGCTTCAAGAGCCTATAATTTAAACATCGGGTTATACTGACTCTATTCTCAACTTTATACACCATGCTTTCATTCTTCCCACAAGCTTCCAAGGTACCCTCTTTGTGATATTCCATGTAATCCAGTCTCAGATGTGGAATTTGGCTTTTCTTTTTTGTCTCTACTTTTCCTCCTTCCCTTTATAATATTAGTAGTACAGATTGCTAACTGTATTGAGCACTAAGTGTGCCAGTCTCTTAATTAAAGCAACAACCACATGAGGTATATACTATTATCATCCTCATATTCCAGATGGTATTTCTATGGCTTAGAGAGGTTAAGTAACATGTGTGGGATCATAATACTAATAAATGGCAGACCCTGGGTTGGTCGGATCTGACTTCAAAGCTTGCACTTGTAACAAATTTTGATGTAAAACCAAGGTATAGCTTACATGATTTTAAGTGTACAACTTCTAAATATTTAGTATGATGAATTCTGATATATTATATACCTGTGTAATTATCATCACCCAGAACATTCCCAAATGGAACAGCTCCTTAATCATCCTCTCTAACAGTAGATAATCCCCCAAAGATAAACAACATTCTGTTATCTGTCAACATGGATTAAGTTTGTTTATTTTTGAACTTTCTAGAAGTTGAATCATACAGTATATTTTCTTCGGTGTCTCATTTCTTTCCAGAGTCCTTATTTTTAATGATGTTATACTTTGTCTAACAAAATTACCAAGTCTTCTGTTTTCCTAGGCTCTTGCTAAGTAACCTATGTTGATGATGTAATACGCTAATTCTTGCTAAAATACTAGTGGATGAAAATGGTTTCAGTTACTTTTCTGGGGGATAACTTATTAGTATTATAATTGACCTTAAGCTGAGAAGAATGACTATTATGAAAATTCTAAGTAGAGTCTGAGAGACTTTTAGGCAAAAGGGGCCTAGCTAATTTAGTTTTATATGATTTGTCAACTTTAGGAAAGATGCTTATAATGAATGCATAGAAGGAAAGCAAAAAGTGAAATAAAAGGGGGGAAAACTGAAAGTGTGTAAATACTTCTGGGCAAAGAAAGGCTGTATAAGTTTTACGGTATTGAGATAGGGGAGTGTCCTAGTCCATTTGCCCTACTATAACAAAATACCTGACACTTGGTAATTTATAAACAATAGAAATTTATTTCTCACTGTTCTAGAGGCTGAGGTCACAGATCAAGGCACCAGCAGGTTTGATGACTGGTCAAGGCCCATTTCTCATAGATGGCGCCATCTAGGTGTCCTTACATAGTGGAAGGGCAAAAGGGGAACAAAGGTTTTTCCCTCACATAGCAAAAGACCAGAAAGGCAAGAAAGTGCTCCCTTCAACCTTGACCGCTTTTATAAGGGTGCTAATCCCATTCATGAGGTCAGAGCCCTCATGATAGAGACAAAGACACACAAGGAGAATGGCATATGAAAATGGAGGCATTTTCTTAATACTATTGCACATCTTAATTCTATTGCACTGGGGAGTGAGTTTCAACATGAATTTTGGAGGGGACACAATATTCAAATCATAGCACTGGTATACTAACTGTGGACCTTTAAAATTTATTTCTAAAATGTAAATACTGTATCTATAACTGACATTGAAATACCACAGAAGAAATCTTAGATGTATAAAAAGAAACATTAATGTCATATAGAAAAATGAACATTGAAGTTGTCAAAAGTTTTGGGTTCTAGTCACTGCTCTGCAGCTTACCAGCTAATTACCTCACTTAAATCATTTAATCTTTCTGAGTCAACTTCAATATATGCATGAAAACATTTACCCTGTCTGACAGGATTGGTATGAAGATTAAATATGAAATAAGCTAATTTATATTAATGTGCTTTATAAAGTCTCATATATGAAGCTTTATATATGTACATATCACTATCATAAAATAATTAATATATTAGATATATTGAAAATTGAATACTCTAACCACCTGATGCAATAGAAAGTCTTAATGACATTGTTTTTGATGAACTTCAAGTTTGTCAGAACTCTGAATGGATTTGGAAAAATACAACAGCAATTTCTTTCCCACTTCCTTTTGTTTTTTTTACATTTCACCTCTTCTCAGTTATAAATTTTGTTGGAAAGCAAGACATAATTTTTTTACTTTTACCTTTTTCTCAGTTATAAATGTTGTTGGAAAAGAAGACATAATTTTTTTACTTTTACCCTTTTCCTTAGAATTTCTTGCATGTCACATATGAAATTGCCTAGGGATGCTTCTGTAACAACAATTATCTAATTGCCAAGTAGAGTGTGAAGAATTTATTAGAAGGAAAAATGTGAAAGACTTCTTACTGATAATCACTTATTAATTTATAGCCAATTTAAAAAAATGGTGTGGGGTGGGAGGCGCTGGGTAGTAATAATATGTACAGCTTTACTTTGGACTGCCATCTACTGGTAAATTAACTCAAACAATGTTTGACAAAACAATTATGTTCAAAGATCAATGCTCAATGAACTTGTTGAAGAATGACATCAGCAAAATGGTGGAAGAGAAGTTCCTACTACTCATTTCCTCATAGAAACATCAATTTAAACAACTATCCACACTAAAAAAATACCTTCACAAGAACTAAGAAATTCAAGTGAGGGATTATAACACCTGGATGTAGCATGAAAATAAGAAAAGATGTTCTGAAGACGATAGGAAAGACAGTTTTACATTACCTGTGTGCTATGGTTTGAATGTGTTCCCTCAAAATTCAAGTGTTGAAATTTAATGGCCAATGTGATGGTATTAAGAGATGGGGCCTTTAAGAGGCCATGAGGGCTTCTTCCCTCAGGATTAAGGCCTTCATAAAAGGTGCCTTGTGCGGTATATACCTCTTTGCCTTCCACCTTTTGCCATGTGAAGACCTAGTATTACTGCCCTCCAGAGGATGCAGCAATAAGGTGCCATCTTGGAAGCAAAGAGCATCCCTCACCAAACAACTAAACCTACCAGGAACTTATCTTGGACTTTTTAGCTTCCAGAATGATGAGAAAATAAACTTGCTATTTATAAATTATCCAATCTCTCAGGTATTTTATTATAGCAACACAAAACAGATTAAAGACACCATGTCACTTTTTTCACAAGCCTGGGCAAAAACAGTATTTCTCATCATGCAGAGAAATACCCTTCATGTGGGAAAAGCAGTGTGGAGCAAGCTCTCACCTTCACTTCAGACCCTGGCAAGCAGGCCTACTCCAGTAAGCCCAGACTCCAGGACTACCCTAGTACCAGCAATCTCCAGGCCAACTGTCCCAGTCTCCAGACCAGCTCATGTGTCACAGGCTGCAGGCACAACCTAGATCCAGGCTGGCCCTTGCAGCCTTAGGTTCTAGGCCAGCCCCTTGGACACAAGCTCCAAAGGTAAACACAAGTCCTCCAAATGTAAATAACATTCTGTTATCTCTCACCATGGATTAACTTTGTTAATTTTTGAATTTCCTAGAAGTGGAATCATATAGTTTATTCTCTTTGGTGTCTGATTTTTCTTTCCAGAGTCCTTATTTTTGATGACCAGGTTATACTTTGTCCAACAGAACTACCAAGCCTTCTGTCCTATTTTCCTAGGCTTTTGCTAAGTAACCTATACTGATGATGTAATATGTTAATTCTTGCTAAAATATTTGTGGGTGAAATGCCCTACCACTGCACCAACCCAGCCCTTGCAGACTTGGGCTCCAGTCCCATTCTAGCACCAGGACAGTCCCCATGGTCCCAGGCTCCAGACTGCCCCTGTGGCCCTATGCTCCAGAATGTCTAGGTTCTAGGCCCACCCCAGTGGGCTTTGATACTAGGCCAGCCCCCAAAGACCCAAGCTCCAGGCTGGACCCCATCAACCCAAGACCAAAGATTGTCCCCATGGACTCAGCCTTCAGGCCCACTACCAGGGACCCAGGTGCCAGGCCACCTCGTTGAACCCCAGTGCCAGCTCAGTTCCTGTAAACTCAAGACCAGGTCCACCTCCATGGACCCAGGCACCAGGCCTCCCATAGCAACAGGTTTTTCCTCACTGGACTCAGGCTTTAGGCTAGCCTGTAGACACAGGCTTCAGCCTACCTATGCATGCCTACCCATGCAAACCCAATCTGTAGGCCCAACCCAGTGGAGTCCAGCACCAGGCTGGCCTCTGCGGACCCAAGATCCAGGCCTAACCTATAGATTCAGGTTCAAGGCCTGCTCCACTGGACCCATTAGCCAGGCTCATCTAAGTGAACATAGGCACCAGATCAACCAGCCTGAGCGTTCCAAGAGCAAGCTTGCAAGCAGACCCCACTAAATGGTTCACCAAGAATCTCTGGATAGTCTGACTGGTAAAGGACTTTCCTTGCCAAAGCCAGTCTGTAAAGGTGGGAAAAGGTGCTTGCTCCTTTTTAAAAATTGTATTTTATTTTTTAGATACAGAGTCTCACTTTGTTGCCCAGGCTGAAGTATAGTAGCTATTCACAGGCACAATCATAGCACACTGCTGTCCCAAATTCCTGGACTCAAGTGATCCTCCTCCCTTAGCCTCCTGGGTAGCTGGGACTTCTGTGCTTGGTTAAGAGGTTCCTACTTCTTCAAATAGACAAACACCAATATAACACTAGGCCACAAGGATTACAAATAATAAAGGAAATATGACACCACAAAATAAATCACATAAAGCACAAGTAACTAACCCTACAGAAATAGAGATCTACAAACTGCCTGACAAATAACTGAAAATAATTGTCTTCAAGAAACTTAGTAAGCTCCAAGAGAACACAGCTAGACAACTAAACAATATCAGGCCTATAATCCCAGCACTTTGGGAGGCTGAGGTGAGTGGATCACGAGGTCAAGAGATCAAAACCATCCTGGTCAACAAGGTGAAACCCCGTCTCTACTAAAAATACAAAAATTAGCTAGGCATGGTGGTGTGCGCCTGTAGTCCCAGCTACTCGGGAGGCTGAGGCAGGAGAATTGCCTGAACCCAGGAGGCGGAGGTTGCGGTGAGCCAAGATCGCGCCATTGCACTCCAGCCTGGGTAACAAGAGTGAAACTCCGTCTCAAAAAAAAAAAAAAAAGGAAAAGAAAAGAAATTAGAGCAGAGGAAAAAGAATGATAAAAGAGTGAAAAAAGCCTATGAGACTTAGGAAACACTATCATTTAAAATAATACTTGCATAAAGGTGTTCTGGAAGGAGTAGGGAAAAAAGGAGGAGAAAGCTTATTTTAAGAAATAATAGCAGAAGACTTTCCAAATCTGGAGAGGGACATGAATGTCCAGATTCACGAGGCCCAAAGAACCTCAAATGTTTTCAATATAATGAGATCTACCCCAAGATACCTTGTAATCAAATTCTCACAAGTCAAAGACAGAGATTATTTTGAAAGCAACAAGGAAAGATACTTGTCACATGCAATGGAACCCACATAAGATCGTCAGTGAATTTCTCACCAGAAGCCTTGCAGATCTTGAGAGAGTGGAAAGATATATTTAAAGTGCTGAAATAAAAAACCCCTGAAAACCAAGAAAACTACCTCTGGTAAATCTTTCCTTCTGAAATGAAAGAGCAATAAAAACTTTCTCAGACAAAAGCTGTGGGAGTTCATCACCACTAGACACGCCTTACAAAAACTTTAAAGGAAGTTCAAACTGAAACAAAATAACACTAACTTTCTAGAAGCTGAAGCTATGAAAAATAAAAAAAGCAAAATGACACTAATAACATAAAAACATGGAAGTAAAAACTGTAAAGGTAAGAATACAGTCAAATACAGAATAATAGTAATGATGGTAATGATAGTGCATAAATAACTAGTATAAAAGTTAAAAGTAATGAGTATTAAAAATAAATTTTAGCAACAATAACTTGTTAGTGGATACACACTATATAAAACATGCAAATTGTGACACCAAGAACATAGGAGAGGAGGAGAAGTTAAAAGTGTCGAGTTTTGTATGTGGTTGAAGTTAAATTGTTATTAGATCAAAATAGACTGTTATAAGATGTTTTATGTAAGCCTTATGGTAACCACACATAAGAAAAGTCTGTAGTAAATACACAAAAGATAAACAAGACAAAATCAAAGCACACCACTACAAAAACAAATCGTTAAATCACAAAAGAAGTCAGCAAGAGAGAAAGGAACAAAGGAACTACAAAATAGGTTAAAATGATTAACAAAATGGCAATAATAAATTCTTCCTATCAATAATTAATTGTAAGTGGATTCAATTCTTCAGCTATAGAGTGGCTGAATGGATAAAAGAAAAACAAGATACAATTATATGCTACCTGCAAGAGACTCACTTAAGCTTTAGAGACACACATAGGCTGAAAGTGAAGGAATCGAAAAAGATATTCCATGGAAATGGTCACCAAGGTTGAGTAACAGAGGTTATACTTACATTAGACAAAATATACTTTAAGTCAAAAACTTTCACAAGGACAAAGAAATTATATAATAATAAAGATCAATTTATCAAAAAGATATAACAATTATGAATACTATGCACCCAACATTGGTGTACCTACATATTTAGCAAATATTAACAACTCAACAGAGAAATAGAAAGCTATATGATAGTAGTAGAACACTTCAATACCTCACTTTCAAAAATGGATAGATTTAGAGCATCCAGACAGAAAATTGGTAACAAAACAGTGGACTTGAAATACAGTATAATATAAACAAATGGATCTAACAGACACATACATGACATTCCTTCAACAGCAGAAATACACATTCTTTTTTTTTTTTTTTTTTTTTTTTCGAGACAGAGTTTCACTCTTGTTACCCAGGCTGGAGTGCAATGGTGCGATCTCAGCTCACCGCAACCTCCGCCTCCTGGGTTCAGGCGATTCTCCTGCCTCAGCCTCCTGAGTTGCTGGGATTACAGGCACGTGCCAGCATGCCCAGCTAATTTTTTGTATTTTTAGTAGAGACGGGGTTTCACCATGTTGACCAGGATGGTCTCAATCTCTTGACCTCGTGATCCATCTGCCTCAGCCTCCCAAAGCGCATACAGGCGTTAGCCACTGTGCCCAGCCCAATACACATTCTTTTTAAGTGCACATGAAGTATTCTCAAGGATAGATCATATGTTACGCTATAAAATAAAACAAGTCTTAACAAATTTAGAAGATTGAAATGATTATCATATATCTTTTCAACCACAATGTTATGAAATGCTATAAAGTGTTTTGAAATCAACAACAGGAAGAAATTAGAAAATACACAAATATATGTAAATTAGACAACAAACATTAAAATAACCAATAGGTCAAAGAAATATTCAAAAGAAATAAAAGGCCAGGGACCTGTAATCCCAGCACTTTGCGAGGCTGGTGTGGCGGGTGGATCACCTGAAGTCAGGAGTTCAAGACCAGCCTGGTCATCATAGTGAAACCTCATCTCTAATAAAAATACAAAAATTAGGCATGGAGGCAGGTGTCTGTAATCCCAGCTACTCGGGAGGCTGAGGCAGGAGGATTGCCTGAACCTGGGAGACAGAGGTTGCAGTGAGCCGAGATTGTGCCAACCGCACTCCAGCCTGGGCAACAAGAGTGAAACTCCGTCTCAAAAAACAAAAGAGAGAAATAAATGAAAAATACCTTGAGACACATGAAAACAAAAGTACAACATAACAAAACTTATTGGACGCAACAAAAGCAGTCCTAAGAGGGAGGTTTATAACAATAAACACCTACTTAAGAAAGATCTCAAACAACCTATCTTTATATCTGAAGGAACTAGAAAAAGAAGAATGAATTAAGGCCAAAGTTAGCAAAAGGAAAGAAATAATACAAATCCAAACAGAAATCAGTGAAACAGAGACTAAAAATAATACCAAAGATCAAGGAAACTAAGAGTTGAGGTTTTGAAAATATAAGCAAAATTGACAAACTTCAGCTAGGCTAATAAAAAGCAAGGACTCAAAATTATAAATGAGAAAAAATTGAAAAAAAAAAAAAAAAAAAAAAAGCCAGCACAGTGTTGTGCAGCTGTAATCCCACCTACTCAGGAGGCTGGGGTGGGATGATATCTTGAACCCAGGAGTTTTAGGCCAGTCTGAACAATGTAGTGAGACTCTGTCTCAAAGCCAACAATTTTAAGTGGAAGAGGAGACATTATAACTGATATTACTGAAATATGTGGGATAAGAGATAACTATAAAAATTATATGCCGGCCGGGCGCGGTGGCTCACGCCTATAATCTCAGCACTTTGGGAGGCCGAGGCGGGTGGATCACGAGGTCAAGAGATCGAGACCATCCTGGTCAACATGGTGAAACCCCGTCTCTACTAAAAATAATACAAAAAATTAGCTGGGCATGGTGGCGCGTGCCTGTAATCCCAGCTACTCAGGAGGCTGAGGCAGGAGAATTGCCTGAACCCAGGAGGTGGAGGTTGCGGAGAGCCGAGATCAAGCCATTGCACTCCAGCCCAGGTAACAAGAGCGAAACTCCGTCTCAAAAAAAAAAAAAATTATATGCCAACAATTGGATTAACTTAGAAGAAACATACCTTTCTAGAAACATATATATTATCGAGGCTGAATCATGAAAAAATAGAAAATCTGAAAAGACATATGATAACAGACATATGATTCATTTTTGAATCAATACTCAAAAACCTCCCAAAAGGAAAAACCCAGGACCTGATGGCTTTATTGGTGAATTCTACCCAACATTAAAAAAAAATTAATGCCAATTGTTTTCAAACCCTTAAAAATTCAAGAGGCGGGACCACTTATATCATGAGGACAGCATTACCCTGACACCAAAGCCAAATGGTTGGACACTCTAAGAAATTACAATCCAATATCCCTGATGAACATAGATGCAAAAATCCTTAACAAAATACTAGTAAATTGAATTCAATTATACATTAAAGGGATCTTACACCACAATCAATTGGGATATATCTCTGGGCTGTTCAACACATGCAAATCAATGAATGTGATACACCACAATAACCAAATGAAGGACAATCATATGTTCAGTTCAATAGATGCAAAACAAAAAAGCTGACAAAATTTGACATCCATTCATGATTAAAAATTCTCAACACATTAGCTATAGAAGAAATGTGCCTGAACATAAATAAGGCCATACATCACAAGCTTAGAGCCAGTATCATACTCTATGGTGGAAAGCTAAAAGCTTTTCCTCTAAGATGAGGAACAAGGCAAGAAAACCCACTCTTGTCACTTCTGTTCAACATATTACTGGAAGTCCTAGCTAGAGCAATTAGGCAAGAAAAAGAAATAAAAAAACATTCAAAATGGAAAGGAAGAAGTAAAACAGTCTCTGTTTACAGATAACATGATCTTGTACATAGAAAACCCTAAAGACTTTACCGAAGAACTGTTACAGCTAATAAATGAATTCAGTAAGCTGCATGATACAAAATCAACATACAAAAATACATTGTATTTCTGTACACTAGCAATGAACTATCTGAAAATTCACAATAACATAAAAAATACTTCAAATACATTTAACCAGGGAAGCAAAAGATTTGTATATTGAAAACTCTCACACATTGATGAAAGAAATTGAAAAAAACACAGATAAATGGAAAGATAGTCTATGTTCATGGATTGGAAGAATTAATAACATTAAAATGTCCATACTACACTATAAACCTAAGGATTCAATGCAATCACTCTCAAAATTTTCACGGCATTTTTTACAGAGAGAAAAACTATCCTAAAATTTATAAGTCACCATAAAAGATGACAAATAGCCAAAGCAATCTTGAGCAAAAACAAAGCTGGAGGTATCATACTGCCTAATTTCAAAATATACTACAAAACGATAGTAATCAAAACAGCATGGTTCAGGAATAAAAACACATAGGTCAATTGAATAGAATAGAAATCTTAGGAATAAATCCAAGAACTTATAGTCAATTGATTTTTGACAAAGATGCCAAGAAAGCACAGCAGGGGAAAAACAGTCTTTTTAATCAGTAGTGGTATGGAAACTGTATATTTACATGTAGAAAAATGAATTTGGACTCATTTCATTGCAGATGCAAAAATCAAGTCAAAATGGATTTTTTTTTTTTTTTGAGATGGAGTCTCCCTCTGCCACCCAGCTGATCTCAGCTCACTGCAACCTTCACTTCCTGGGTTCAGGTGATTCTCCTGTCTCAGCCTCCCAAGGAGGAGTTGGGACTACAGGTGCTGGCCACCACCCTTGGCTAATTTTTTTGTATTTTTAGTAGAAACGGGGTTTCACCATATTGGCCAGGCTAGTCTTGAACTCCTGACCTTATGATCCCCCACCTCAGCCTCCCAAAGTGCCGGGATTATAAGCAAGAGCCACCACACTTGGCTGTCAAAATGAATTAAAGCTTAAATGTAAGACCTGAAACTGTAAAAATATTGGAAGAAAACATGGGGGAAAAAAATTCTTGGTATTGGTTTTGGTACTGATTTTTTTGACATGACACCAAAATTACAGGCAACAAAAGCAAAAATAGCCAAAATAGGGTTATATTAAACCAGAAATCTTTGGAACATCAAGGGAAACAATGGAGTGAACAGAAAATCTATGGAATAGGAGAAAATATTTCCAAACTATACCTCAAATAAAGCATTAATATCTGAATTATATAAGGAACTCAAATCAATAGCAAGAAAGCAAATAACAATTAAAGAACAGCAAAAGGACTCGAACAGCCATTTCTTAAAAGAAGACACGCAAATGAGCCGGGCGCAGTGGCTCATGCTTGTAATCTCAGCACTTTGTGGGGCCAAGGTGGGAGGATCACAAGGTCAAGAAATCGAAACCATCCTGGCTAACACGATGAAATCTAGTCTCTACTAAAAATACAAAAATTAGCTGGGCATGATGGCATGCGCCTATGCCTGTAATCCCAGCTACTCGAGAGGCTGAGGCAGGAGAATTGCTTGAACTCAGGAGGCTGAGGTTGCGGTGAGCTGAGACGGCGCCATTGCACTCCAGCCTGGGTGACAAAGTGAAACTCTGTCTCAAAAAAAAAAAAAACAAAAGAAAAAAGAAAAAGAAAAAAGAAAGAAAGAAAGAAATACAAATGCCTAGGAGGTATATGAAAAAATTAATATTTTTATTATCCAAGTCCTCTGTCTGGTTTCTTCCCAGATCTAAATTCCCTTTAGCACCCCTACTCCCCTACCAAGCAAGCCCCATCCACCTCACCAACTCTCTAATACTTTTTTCTTCTCTTGGAGTCAGGGACCACTTTCATATCTCTGATCCCCAAATGAGATTTGAGTGGACATTGTACTTACTTCATCCCTTCTTCAGGGATTCTTTTTCCTATAAAGAGGGACAACTTTATTTCAGCTGAGCTTTTGCTCATAGGTGCAGTCTACCACAAGATAATAGTAACAGCATCAACAATAACCCATATGATTTAGTGCCTACTGTGGGCAGGCATTTAATCCTCACAACAATCCTATAAAGTGTTATTTATTTTCTGCCTGTGGCAGAAAAGCCTAGTTGTCTACCCAAATTCATATTCATAATCCTTCTTCCCTAAAATAAGTCTTCACTGTGAAGTCACCATCCATTGTGGATTATATACACATTCATAGTTGTCATATTTTACTTATATATTGATCCTTTATCATTATGAAGTATTTCTTTTTGTTTCTAGTAATACTCATTTTCTTGAGCTCTATTTTGTCTAATACTAATACAACAATTCCTTCCCTCTTGTGGTTATTAGTTGCATGGTGTATCTTCCTCTATCTTTAAAATTTTTATTCTATTTGTATTTAAAGTGCATCTCATGTAGATATCATGTAGTTGGTGCTTACTTTTTATCCAGTCTTACAATTTCTGCTTTGTGATTGGAGTGTTCACTTGCATTTGATATGCTTATTGAGATGATTGTATTTAAAGGTCTGCCACTTTGCCATTTATTATCCATTTGTCTTACCAAATTTTTTGCTTTTTTTTTCTCATTTTCTTCTATGTTAATCAAATACTTTTTCATATTCAATTTTAATTTTTGTGTTGACTTTGTAGTTACATTTTTCATTATTTTTTACTTTCTCTAGTGTTTACAAAATGGATATTTAGCTAATCCCTATCTACCTAGTTATATTGAATTATTCCACATGAAATAGAAAACTCACAATAGCATAATTCCATTTACCCCTTCTCCTTAGTGCTATTGTCATATATATTACATCTACATTTGTTATAAACTCATTAATATTCATGAAGTGTCATACTTTTTTGCTTTAAACAGTCCTATGTGTTTTCAATAAAAAAGAAACATATACATATATTGGTTATTTTTTATAGTTACCCACATATTTACCATTTCTGCTGTTTGAGTGTAATTTTAATAAACTATGAGAAGTCTTGAAATATTTATATTCTTTTACCAAAAATTGTACTTATAGGATTTTTTTATGGCAATAAGTAGAGATGATAATAAATTTCTTTGATCATGTTTTGCTCACTGTTTCTTATAATTAAAAGTTTGAAATAATTTAAATGTCTAAAAACAGAAAAATTATTACATAAACCGTGTTACATATGTAGGACAGATAAACATGTTTATTTTTAGGATATTGGTTAAATGAGACAACTATGTATTATATGTGTATGATATTTATACAGATATAATTATTACAGTTTTTAGGGAAAGACTGAGAAGAACTATATCTAGATATTAATAACGGTTCTTTCTGGCTAGTTTGATAATGCCTTTGATTTACTGCCTTTTTCTTATTTAAACTTTCCTATATTTTCTAAATATTTACACAAATATATGTTCTTTTGTAATCAGAAGAACAGCACAATGAGAAAATTCTGTACTGGGAGTCATGTTATATAAGCACCGGTCAGAATCTTTGAAACTAGTTAATCATAGTAGTAAGACTAATATATTTACCAACTTTAATGTCTTCAGTTTGACAAATTTGGAGGATAGAAGGTAAGAAGGCAAGTTATGGTAAAAAGTATATGAATTTACATATTATTCAATATAGTAAGCCTATTCTATTGGTAGGTCTTCTTTTCTATTCGGTTATGATTTAAAGATTGCTACAGATTCCCAAATGCCTCAAAGGATCTCCCTCACTGGCTGCCTTGGTCCTTAAAATTTTTGTATGTCAACTCTTTTTGTTTAAAGCTCTGTTGTCTCTCTTCCTATGAAACTTTCCTTATTTGATCTGGGAGGGGAGCATCCATTGACATATAAGCATGGATTACTGTATCAAACTCAGGACAATCTGATGAAGAATATTTTGGTGGTTTGGGTAATGCTCTACAGTTATAGAGCTGACTGTGCAGGGTTAATTCTAGTCAGAATTCTATGGTGAGGTATCTTAGAAAGTGTATAAGTAGGGTGAGGTACTGGGCACTTTGTGGGGTTGGTAGGTGGGTAGAACTGAAAGAAAAAAGAAGAAAAAGGAAAGACAATACCAAAAGGAGATGCAAGAACCATTCAAAATTATTCATTCGTTCAGTGAACCTGTGTTTGCAGCTGTTAAGCCCGTATGCCCCTTTAAGTGTCATTTGCTTTAAGCAGTCAGATGTTCTTGGCTGCTTGTTCCTTCATTTAGATAGAAGTCAAAATCTTTTGTAAGGTCTGAAGTTCTTGACCTATACAAGATATGCTTATTATTTTGCATACCTTCAAATTTTAGAGTCACTTCAGTAGTTGAAGAAATTAACCCCCAGTAAACGGACATGGTAAGTAAACCAACCCCAGGGAAAATATATATAATAGTTAATCGGGGCCTTCTGGAGGCTGTACCTCTTCTTCCTTGACTTTCATACATGTTGACAACTCTTTAAGATGGAATTTAAAGCCAGACGAGGAAGAAGGCAGAGGTTTGTGAATGCTTTGTGGTAGATCTTTGAAAGGCCCCTAAGTCAATTTGCATTGGTAGCCCCTGTTCAGTCTTCTCTTAGGAGACCAGTCCAAAGGAAAGTAAGTTTTAAAAATGCACTCAAAAACTCAGAACATGTACAGATGCAATAAATCCAAATCTAATGCCTTTATTGTATAGGTGAAAAAAAATCTTGATAACTTGATTGACTTAACCAAGATTATACCTAGCTAAGCCATACAAGAATTAGAACCCAGGTCTGTTAGCTGATCTAATGGATTTTCCACACTATAAAGTTTCCCCTAGTCCAGGTATTAGATCTACCCCTTCAAAGCCCGTAAAAACATGAAGCAAATCAAGGTGAAAAACAGGCAAGCAAAGAAAAGAAAAATCCCAGCAAGTCTCACATCAACCACTGGGAGAAAATGTGTAAACATTAGATGGAATGGAATTGCAAGCCATGTTGTCTTTTATAAAAAGTGGATTGTGTCAACTAGACTAAATAATTTTCCCCCTAAAATTGTTGAACAAAAGAAAGTAATGTAGGTTTTTACTTATTTGGGCCCTAAGGCATTTATTGTTGTCATTTTAAGACAAAGTTTCACTCTGCTGCTGAGGCTGGAGTGCAGTGGCATGATCTTCGCCCACTGCAGCCTCTGCCTCCTAGGTTCAAGAGATTCTCCTGCCTCAGCCTCCTCAGTAGCTGGGACTACAGGTGCATGCCTGGCTAATTTTTGTATTTTTAGTAGGGACAGAATGTCACTATGTTAGCCAGGCTGATCTCAAACTCCTGACCACAAGTGATCCATCCTCCTCAGCTTTGCAAAGTGCTGGGGTTATAGGCATGAGCCACTGCACCAGCCCTTAGGCATTTTTTGACATGGTATGATGTGTATCATTTAAAATCTGACTTGAACTGATTTAGGCAATATTTCTTAGCCATAGACAATGAGTCTATTGTGTGAAGATGCCTGATTGAGTGTCTTAGGAGTCAGAATAAGGTCACATTTACTTTATTGGACGTTTTATTCCATATCTAGACTCAAAGAAGGCAAAGAGCAAGACAATGAAATCCATTGGTGAGCTAATTTGGAAGGCACTGTTAATGTGAACAGTAACAGAGAAGTAAAATAAAGTAAATACAAGTTTAGACATACATGCCAGGAAGATACACTGGGACTTCACTTAATGGCTTGGAATGGAAATGGGTGCCAGAAATTCTAGAGATAGAAAATGATAATGACTTTTAAATGGTGGGAGGAGGGAGTTATAACGGTTTGCAAAACCATGAAAGATTACAATTTTGAATGGAGAAAAAAAAATACCCTAAACAAAAAGATATAACTATGCACTTAATACACATTTAGATAAATCTTCCATCTCAAAATCAGAATGGAAAGATTTCCATGATTATTTTGGAGATATAAACATTTTGGTTGGGCCGGGCGCGGTGGCTCAAGCCTGTAATCCCAGCACTTTGGGAGGCCGAGGCGGGTGGATCACGAGGTCGAGAGATCGAGACCATCCTGGTCAACATGGTGAAACCCCGTCTCTACTAAAAGTGCAAAAAATTAGCTGGGCATGGTGGCACGTGCCTGTAATCCCAGCTACTCAGGAGGCTGAGGCTGGAGAATTGCTTGAACCCAGGAGGCGGAGGTTGCGGTGAGCCGAGATCGCACCATTGCACTCCAGCCTGGGTAACAAGAGCGAAACTCCGTCTCAAAAAAAAAAAAAAAAAAAAACATTTTGGTTGTAGAATTGGAGATAATATCAAAGTAAACATGTAAAAGGATAAGTTACATACACAATGGACTGTGAGTACAAGGTGAAGGTATAGGTAGTATCCTCAGGGTCTCATTTAAATTAAAGGAAAAAAGTAATGGAATTGAAGAGAGAGAAAAAAAGGAGTTCCTGGTTCTGCCCTCTGTTATCTACTGTGATTTTCTCTGTTGCTTTATAAAGAAAAAAACAGAATTTTTTCTTAATAAAGCCTTGCTGATATATAGGTTTAGAAAAGAGCAATCACACCACAGCAACAACCTATAGCCAGGTAGTCAAGGAGAGACTCTAATTTTATGAGTACTCTTGATGTCCCCAGGGGACCAGAGTCAGTGCTGTTCAATATTTTTTAATCATCTCACAGTTTTGGAATTCATAGGGTTAAAATTCTCACAAAGTGTCTTTATGAAGACACATAGCAGTCTGTTCTCAATTGTTTAAGTAATGGCATGATGATATTCAGCACATGTGATTGCTATAAAATAAGAGATTCTTTCAGAAATCATATGCCACTGGACAAGAAATTGGCCCTTCCTGCACGGCTGGAGGGAGTAACTGAGGTGCCCTTTTTAGCGGATACCTCTATTTCATGGTAGAAGGAATCCATTAAAGATTGAAAGAGATATTTAAATTAAAGGCTGACTTACCCAGAAAAATTAAGGGATCCAAATACACAAACTCTCACTAAGTCACCAGTAAGTAGAGGGTTAATTGTTCTGCAAAAGTATAGTAGAAATCATCAGTGATCTGTGAGACATAAAAGGGAAAAGAAGCAAAAGGAATAAAGGATACTTTAGCATACTTTTTAGTAAACATCCAACTAGTCTCCAGTTTTAAGCGGATGCTCACAGCTTTACAATGAGGTAGTGAGTATTTATCCGTCAGAATTCCCAGGAACTTAAAAGCAGCAACTTTAGATGATCTCCCAGGAGAAGAGTTAGGAATGACCTGATACAAATTTTCCCCCTTTCTCTTCTAAAAGTCTGGCTGCTTAAAAATCAGCCATCTGGACTGCTTTTCTTTTCCCTAACCAGCACATATGCTGCTTGTGATCATTTTCCTCTGCCAGCAGGCTGTTTTGACAGAGGGCACTGTGTCAACATTAATCTACCTCACTATATCCTTTTATGAACCAATTTAGGGAATCCTTGACGATATTCTCTTTCCTTTGCCTGCTCAGTTCTCTCCATCTGAAATATTTGCTTAAAAAGCAACTCAATGAAATGCCACAACTGTTCAGATTTATAGAACAACATCGTATGTGCTATCAGAGAAGTGAAAGGAGCACCACAATGTCTGTGAAGGCACAGTGGTGATTACAAGAACTCATTGAATACATTACACATAAAGTCATAATTGGATGCATTGATTATATATTCAAAAATTTTCAAGTAATTGCTTATGGTTGAGAAAAACCTTTTATCACTTATTAATAACTAATGTCTGTGGCATTTTATCAGGGGTACCTGCTGCATGAGCCAGGCACTATTTATTTCATTTCATTTTTTACTAAATGCTAAGTATATACGTGACTTAGTTCATTTGGGCTGTTATAACAAAAATATCATAGACTGGTTAATTTCTAAACAACAGAAATTTATTGTTCACACTTATGGAAGCTGGGAAGTCCAAGATTAAAGTGCCAGTAGATGTATTGCCATGTGAGGGCTCACTCTGTGCTTCAGAGATGGTCTTCTCACTGAGTTCTCATGTCCAGAAGGAGCAGACAGGTTCCCTCAAGCCTCTTATATGGGCACTAATCTCATTTATAAATACAGAGCCCTCATGACCTAATCACCTCCCAAAGGCCCACTCTTTAACTGTTGCACTGGAGATTAAGTTTCAACACAGGAATCGGAGAAGCACAAACATTCAGGCCATAGCATGTGCTTATGCTGGAAGTACAAAGGTGAAAGAAATGTAACCACTTCCTTCAAGAGGTTTAGTAGAGAAAGAGAGAGATTCATTAAATAGATAGTTACTTTCAGTAACAATGTGGTAAGTGTAATAATAAAAGAGGCAAGCATGGAGAAGGCTATGGAAACACATAGGAGGGGTCAGAAAAAGTTTTCTGCAGGAAGTGACTTTTGAAACAAGTTTGAAGAACAATAGAAGTGGGTGGGAGAGCAGCAGCTTCCCCTAGGGCCAAATGCTGAGAAAGTGCTTCATTGGGAGTAGAGAATAGAGTGGGACATGTAGAGTCAGGGGAATGATGGCTGACAATCCGGCAAAGCCAGATCATGGAAAGCTTCATAAGAGCTTTCCTTAGCAGATGCTTGATGGAATAGTTTATTCCCAGCAGGAAAATTCTGTGGGAAAAAGTTTGAAAAACATATCAACAAGACTTCTTTAATGTAGAGTCTCTTGGAAATTTAAATATACTAATGCATGTTGTGAATCTCCAAAATAGGAATATACTATACGGTTTCTGACCATGAAACGCTTATCAAAGATAATCTTTTGGGGCCAGAATTCTGAGAATTACTTTGGGAAGTAGTGTACAAATCTCTAGGGAATCATTAAGAGTTTAAATCAAGCTTGTCCAACCCATGGCCTATGGACCACATGTGGCCCAGGACGGCTTTGAATGCAGCACAACACAAATTCTATAAGTTCTTAAAACATTATTTTTTTGATATTTTTTTAAAGCTCATCAGCTATTGTTAGTGTATTTTATGTGTGGCCCAAGACAATTCTGCCAATGTAGCCCAGAAAAGCCAAAAGAATTTAAAAATATTTAGGAGGTTAGAAGGTTAGATTCACCAAACTTGGTGATTGATTGATACAGGGAGGTAAGGGGTAGAAAAGATGAAAAGTTTCTAACACCGATGATCAGATGGATGAGGTATCAACAATTGACTAATTATAAGAGGAGGAATAGGTGTAGAGAAGACAACATGAGTTTAGTTTTGGACAGATCAAGATTGAAGAAATGAGTGGGATAGCTAGCAGAGATTCTAGGAAATAATCGCATTTGTGTGTGGAGTTTCTATTAAATTCCCAGATTTCGGTATTTAACAAGATACGGATGTAGTTAAAATTATGACAATATTAAAAATTCCCAGGAAGAATAAATAGAATGAAAAGAAGTATGGACCAAGGACAGAAGTGAGGTAATTTCAACCAAAGTATTTACATGTATAACAACTTCAAACCTTGAGTCAACTCAAACCATAAACACAGGTTGCTATTGAAAAAGACACCACCAACACAATATTAGACCTACTTCAATAATGATTTTTGGATCTATGCTAAGTTCATGTCTCTCTCCTATTAGACTTTATATTGGTCTATAGCAAATATTTAAATATGCATTCTCCACTCCCACAACAATTCAATTACCAGAATTTTATTTTTTCTTTAACTTCAAAGTGCTTTTCTTCTTTTAGTTACTCTTTTAAAGCAGAGATTTGGCAGTAAATAGAGATTTGAACTTAGGCTGACATATTTGAACCTCTGATTTTCCAGAATGCTCATGGTGGCTCCAAAGTTTTTGTGTAAGAAGGGCTTGTGGAAGCAATCTGAAAGAAAGTGCTAAGGCAAGATTTACGTAAGAAATGTTTTTACTGAGATTGTATGTTACTTTGGTAATGTTAAGGGTTAATGAAAATTGTGCATGGAGTGGAGAGAGCCAAATCTTTTAAGCTGCCTCAGCTTGGCCTTATGACTGTTTTTTAACATCATTAATATTGCCAGCTGCTATTAAAATAAACCCTGTAAGCAGCTAACAATGTGTCAATATTTCTAGCAGCTAAACTGTGCTAAGCCATATCATGATGCATTTATTAACCCAATTTATATTGCTGATTCAGATACCCATTAACATCCTATTCTTTAGTAGAAATTGCTTTTTAAAAGCAATGTGGTAAAGTTTTAAAATACAATCAACCACAGCAAAATGTAGCTTTACTTAGTATCTACCACTGTTTGTATCTTCCACAATTAACTAAGATTACCTGGTATCTGGCAAAATATAAAATTGTTTGCTCTCATTTTTTTTTATTTCGTAGGTGCTAAAATTTTTATGTGACTGTCTAAATTATTTCTGAAAGGGGTTGGAGTGTAAACAAAAATGAGTAAATAAGTATATGCTGCATTATATCTACTCAGAATAATAAGATAAATGATGTATCCAGTTCGGTCATGTTTTAAATGGCATATGTTGGTGTTTGTGGTGCAAGTTTAATATTATATGAATGTGAAGAAAGTATGAAGAAACAAATTTCAAAAAAACCATGCAATATGCGAAATGCCTATTAATTAATAGTAATTTAATAAGTTTATATGTCATTGATAGGAAGAATTAAAGTTATTAGGTTTTTTTTGGCACAGAGTTTTCTTCTCAGGAATAATTTAGGTATTAAAAAATATAGTTTTTCATGTAGCTATTACAACCTTGGAAAAAGCAGAAGCAATATATCTGGTGCATATGTCCACTCTAAATATAGCATTGCAGAACACAGGTTTGCCTGGAATCCTTGCAATGGATACAATTAAGTTTAAGCTTAATGAAATGAAGGTGATTTTCAATGCCTAGTTTTCATGATCAAAATTATGTTCATTGTTATGTTCCGTGCATGGTCAACACATGGCCTGTTTCTTTAACACAGGAGGTGCATTAAAAGAATAAAACAATGGTCACAATTGCTTTTTCCTTAGACTGGCTTCTTTCAAAGAGTGCCAAAGAAAGAGTATTTTCTATTAACATTTGAAAATTTAGAGCAGAAATGGTAAGTCACATCTCAAAGGACTTCAAATTAGTTCTTTAAAACACTCATTATTTATAAGAAGAAAGATATACAATAAGAACAGGAAATATCAGGCTTGTAGAAAAGATATTTTATATCTTACTCTTTGTCATGAAATATCAGGGCTTAGACACTGAAGGCTGAGATTTTAGTTAATGGGATAGATGATTATGATTATATTTGCTGGTATTTCTTAGGAATTCCTTAGGAAATTCCCATGAAGTCTGCTCTTATAGATGTATACTGTACCATTTTATGAGAACCTGTCTCTCTTCCAGAGAGATGTCAAGTCCTCGAGTCTGAATTTTCTGGTTTCAATTTGAAAAGAAACCCTAAAATATGTAAACTTAGAGTTTACGGATCAGTCTGAGTAGAGTGAAGGAAAAGTCTGAGTAGGAGGCTATATAAAATTTCAAGATCCTGTGATATTAGAGGTGCCATTTCTTCCTTCTCCTTTCCCCCACACCATTCCCAGAAGATAAATAATCCAAAAAGAATGAAGGAAAATATAATTGAGTGTCAAAGAATAACAAAATAATGTTAGTAGAAGAAACAAAAAATTTATTCAGACGTAAAACAATTTTATGAGTTTGCATTCTTCAAAGTTTTATCTGTGTCATCTTATGAAAATCAGATGACGTAAATGACCAAGAAACCTAGCAGGAGATTGTGAAACAATCTTGATGGATTTTCTGTGTTTAAATATGTGGTTTAACTTCATTCACTTTAAAGTAATATATAATCTACAGATAATTATAGATTCAGTACTGGTTGATTTTTGGGGGGTAACATCCCTATGCCTGTGCTATTTCTTTTTTTTTGAGATGGAGTTTGGCTCTTGTTACCCAGGCTGGAGTGCAATGGCGCGATCTCGGCTCACCACAACCTCCGCCTCCTGGGTTCAAGCAATTTTCCTGCCTCAACCTCCTGAGTAGCTGGGATTACAGGCACGCACCACCATGCCCAGCTAATTTTTTGTATTTTTAGTAGAGACGGGGTTTCACCATGTTGACCAGGATGGTCTCGATCTCTTGACTTCGTGATCCACCCGCCTCGGCCCCCCAAAGTGCTGGGATTATAGGCGTGAGCCACCGCGCCCAGCCGCCTGTGCTATTTCTAACCATATTTTCATTTTAACATAATGGCTGCTGTTGGTCATAATGTGACCAACTTTCTGTCTTTCATATAATTGTATATACATACATAATATTTATATGCTATATAAACAATGTATATATTTCTAACTATTGTGTATTTCTGTTATAAAAAGGACTCTAACCTGTTAAGTTTTAAATTGTTAATTAGCCTGATTTTGTACATAAACACAGACTGCTTACTGTTTGAATGTCTACAAATGTTCTTCCACCACTATTCTGTCTTCCCCTGCTCTTTGTTACTATTTCTTCCAGCTGCTATTCTCACTCTATACTGTCTCCCTGCTAAATTAGATTGGAATATACCTGCCTAGGAAATCATAAGTTCAAATATAGTACATCTAAATTTGGCAAAAGCTGTGAATAATAATTTCATTTTAAAAATCAAATAATTTTTAGAGAATCTAAGCAATATTCTGTAGAGTGGACACTCAGTACTGGGCATGTGACAGATGATCTATGTGAAAAAACTACTGGTACTTTTATTTCTATTTATGTTTTCTTATCCCCTTATAGTTTCAATTTTTGCATCTTTTAAAAATGTTCATAATATATTTATAAAATGTTATTCTAGTAGAACATATGTACCAATATATATATACTTTTTACTGTTAGGAAGTAAAGTCAAAGAAGTTAGGAAATCAGAGGGGTAAAGGTTAAGAATACTTGCTTAGTCATGTGATAAACATAAGAGTTTATTCTTACCTGTAAAACTGGCCAGCTTTGTGATCTTAAGCAAGTTACATAAAATCTGTAAGCCTCAGTGTTCTCATCTATAAAGTGGTAGTCATCATATAAGTAAAGAGCCTCAATCTTATTTTTTAGATTTGAGGTTTCTTGATTTTTAAATATTATTGAAAAACTCATCCCATTAGAGGGAATTTTAAATTTTTGTAAAGAGGTAAAATAAAATAGTTGACAATCATTTACCTACTCAAGAAATTATTGTGCATTAAATTTGGCTTAAATATATAACGCACACCTTCACATACACACTTGTAAACAGCAAAAGGTCATTAATAATTAATACTGAAGTCCTGAAAATCCTCCTAAAAACACATCTGTCGATAACTTGCTCCAGAATTGCAAAATATAAAACATAATTTTAAAAAATCAGTGAGGAAGTTAGCTTTTACTCTCAGAAATGTGGTCTTAGGGGGATTTAGAAACCTTTTTTAATCTGTTAAGTAGAGCAGGATTTCTTTCCCCCTAAACCTTTGATGAGCATCAAAATACATTTTTAAGTGGGCATTTTGTTTTGTTTTTTTGGTTTAGACTGTGTTTACCCATTGCTGAAATAGTCACTTATTCGCAGAAACCTCATAAAAGCTGAGTAGAAACATGCCTGGATAGTAGTTATATGTTATATGGTCACTGTGGATTTCTAAGAGGAAAGAATGAAAAGTAAAGACAAAAGAAGACCAAGAGAATTTATTGCTAGCAGACCTACACTGCAAAAAATGCAAAAGGAAGTTCTTCAGGCAGAAGGAAAATTATAACAGATGGAAATTCAGATCTTTAGGAAAGAACGACGAGTTTTTCAATGATAACTATGTGGGTAGATAATTATTTCCTGGGAACTGAGCATAAAAATAATCATGTTTCTCTATGTAGCATTATTTTATAATAATGTATATAAATATCACGCATTTCAATTGAGACACCAAGATACAACAGAGGGCACATTCCAGAGGATATGATAATCCAGATGCAAGTTTCCAAAGGAAATAAGTCAAGAATATGTTAGATGACTCATCCTTATTAAGAGCATAGAAAGACCAGGAGCAGTGGCTCACGTCTATAATTCCAGCACTCTGGGAGGCCAAGATGGGAAGATCACTTGAGGCTAGGAGTTAGATACCAGCTTGAATAATTGCAAGACTTTGTCTCTAAAAAGAATTTGGAAAACAATCAAGTTAGTTGGGCATGCTGGTGTGTGCCTGTAGCCACTGTAGTGGACTATGATTGTGCCACACTGTATCCCAGCCTGGGCAACAGAGTGAGACCCTGTCTCTTAGGGGAAAAAAAAAAAGCACAAAATGTTTGGCTTTTTGGAAGGTTGAAGAGATTTTGAGGATGGTTAATTTAGAGAGAGCTATACTATACTATAATTACCAACCTTTATCACTCAAATGAATTGGGGGACCTGGTACTCAATTCTGGTGACAGGGACTTCCATAAGACTACTTATATAGCTTGATATGTGTTAACCATGATTGAAGGGCATTAGTAGATTTTATTTATTAAGTCAGGTTTATTCAGCATAATATACACACAGTAAAATAAACCTTTTAAAGTTAGGAATGAGTTTTGACAAATGTATACAGTGATATAAAAAATACCACATCATTACCCACAGAAGTTCTCTGGTGTCCATTTGAAGTTAATACCCTTCTCATACTCCCAGATGCTAACCTACACTGGTTTGATTTTTGCTCATTTAGCTTTGTCTTTTTCAGAATGTCACATGAATGACAATACATTTTTAAAAAATAATATGTAGCTTTTATAGCTTTCTTCTATCAATTAACATATTGTTTTTGAGACTCATCCATGTTGTTGCATGTATCAGTAGTTTTGTGGATGAATGACAATTTGTTTATCCATTCACCAGTTGATGAATTTTTGGTTTTCTCCCAGTTTTTGGTAATTACAAATAAAGCTATTTTAAGCATTTGTAAATAGGTCTTTATGTGAACATGTCTTCAACTTCTCTTGGGTTAGGAGGGGCATTTCTGGGTCAACATGTTAAGTGTCTGTTTAACTTCATTGGATTGCTGTTTGACTCAGAAAATTTTTGAGATGGGTTGACAAACAACATAAGCACCAAAATGAGAGTTTTCTGCCCTCCCAAAGTATGTGTGATCAGGAATACAAAGTGTTTACTGTAGACCAGATAGCCTTTGTATCAGTTACACACTACCGCTAAAACCAAAATGAAACCAAAACAAACAAACAAAAAAACACTACCACAAAATATAGAAGGTTAAAATAAAAGCAATAATTTATGTGCTCACAATGTTACAATTTGGGGTAGACTCAGGGCTGGTTTGTCTCTGCAGTGTTAGCTTGGATCTCTCTGTGTTCCTGGGGTATCTAAAATGTCCACTCCATACCTGGTGCCTCAGCTGGTATGGCTGGAACACCTGGGATCTGGCTGAGCCTCTCTCTCCAGTGGGGTAGTTGGACTAATGTGCATGATGACTCAGGACTCCAAAGGGGCAAAAACAGAAGCTGTAAGATCTCAAGATGTAGGCCTGGAAGTCATAAAGCATAGCTTTTGCTGCATTTGATTGGGATGGTCCTGGTTTCAAAAGAAAGGAAAATAGACTTTATCTTTTTATGGGAAGAGTGGAAACCACATTACAAAAGAGCAAAGGGATGAGGAGAGAATGTTATGGCTAGCTTTAGAGATAGTCTGTTTCAGTTCGTATTGCATTTGTATTAGATTCTGTTCAATGGTGCTGTTTAGAAGGGTGATGCGACCTCAGAAGGAAGGCAGTAGAGGTGGGCTGAAGGATTCTAGAAGCTAGGAGAGAGTAATTAGCAGCCAGATCAAGACAATGGAAGTTGAGAGGCCCTCAAGAGAGATTTCCAAAGAGCCAATAAAAATGTCCCATGGGGGGATTAAAAAGTCAAATTATATGTCTTTCAGTCCCAGAGAGCACGGAGCCACCTTACAACAATAACAGTCGTGTAAAAACTTTCTCATTCCTTTTATCTCCCCTCGCTATCTCAACTTACACTCTGGTGGAAACAGAAAATCAAAAACCATAGTTAATAAACTAGGGGAAGCAGAGCAGGGACGGGAAAGAGGACTGCACTCACTTCCAACTTACCTGTGTCCAGCTTCTTCTGACCCATGTTGCGAAAGGCAGAAAGATTTTAACATTAAAACAATTTTGGAGTTTTGATAATTATCTATTATTGTACACTTATAATTACCGTACTCGGACTGTATTTGTGACTTAACATGATCAGAGAACTTTACCCAAGAGTGGCCAGAAAAAATATGCGGTCTACCTAAGTTTTAATCCAAAGGTAGGAGAAAGATTATCTATATCAAGGAGCTTAAGTAAAATTATGAGAAACACAAATAATTGTTTAAAATACTAGTTATGTAGTTAAATCTATGATAGGTAAGTTTTCATGACAGTTAAGAGTAAATAATTCAATGTAACCAATACTTGTGACCACATGACATATAGTAGTATGTTCCATCACTTACCAGCTGTGCAGTCTTGGTCAAGTCACTTATTTCCTCTGTGCCTTACATTTTTATGTGTAAAATGAAATAAATAACAGTCATCTCTTTGGGTAATTGTGAGAATTAGATAAAATCTAGATTAAGTGCCTAACGCAGTGCCTAGCAAATAACTGTTCAACAAATTATAGTCTGCCTTAAGTTGTTTTACTGAATTTTTTTGCAAGAAATTGTCCGACTTTTTTTAAAGAAATAATATTTTAATAAATGCAATAATATCCTTAAAATACTTAACTTAATCACTGAACATGGTAGGTGTTCAGTAAATGGTGGTAATGGTTATTATAGTTGCTTGAATATAGGCCCTTTCACCTCCCTTTCTTCCCATTATATACTAGCTATACCATTTCTAGTACTCTACTTAATCTTTTTGAATCTCAGTTCCTTCATTTGTAAAGTAGGGCTTTTACTTACTTTACCTATCTCACAAGGTTGTTATGAAGAATAAAATTCAGTCTTTGAAAGTATTTGTAAATGCTATACACATATGATTTGGCATTATTTTCATTCATTGAGGTTACCTTTAAAATATTATTTATACATCTCTTTCAAAATGATTTTGCACTTAAAATTTTATGTAAAGGTAAAAACACTCAAAGATTTTATGTAAAGAAACAGAGCCAATAACTCTATTTACACACTGCTTTCTAAGAGTAAGTGTAGTGCTCACTTCAGTAGCACATGCACTAAAAGGTAAGTGTATATTTTCTAGTCTTTGTGCATAGAGGCTGTGATTTCAGGGCAGTTGCAAGATCCTACTAGACCACAAATTTTTCTCCTCTTTAGTGCTGAGTTCTCTCCTACGTCACCTGAAATTTATCAATTAGTGTTTTTAGTTGGGTAGACTAGAAGGGTTTAACTTCTGATAATATGTTCATATTTACCTAGGTAAGGCAAACTTAGGGGTTGAGAGAAGGGACTATTCCCTACAACATCTCTGTTGGCACGAATTAATTGATTAGATTAGTCTCAGTGTTAGCTAAGAACATCCATTCTAAATGTGTGAGATCAAAAGTTGAGCTAATTTCAGTGGAGGAGCAAAACACAGTCTCAACTACCTAAGAATAAATAGCTCAACAAGCTTTCATTTCATTTATGTCTAACAGAAGGTGGCTGCTTCCCCAAGATGTCTCTCACCAGATGGTGAATTCTCAGTTCATTTTTAACTACCTGGAAAAGCATGGCACATAGCTCTGACCTCATTTCATTTTAGAATTCACCTTTTGTTTCAGCACTAGATCACTAGGGCTTATGATTTCCAACTGAGCAAAAATTTCCTTAAAAGGCAGGAAATCAAAGTCATGGACAAACACATATGTGCATGAATATGTTTACTTTTATAAACACCTTACTCTTGATAATCCATCTGTAATTATGAGAAGCTAATTTTTGTTGTTTCAGACCAGTTTTCCTTCTCTACTTGCGTAAAACCAGTTATCTTTATTGATTCAATAATTGAAAACTGATTTTAATTATTCTAAATAAAACATAATTCTAAAGACGAATTGGGAGTTTTCTCTACATGGTACATTCTAAAGTTAATATAAAATCCCTTGGATTATTTATATCAATCCTCGTTTGCCAAATCTCTCTTTGTTAGTGTTCATGATTGAGAATTTACAGCACAATTATTCTAGGCCTCCAGGATAATCAGGGTAAGACCTTTCAGTAATGAGGAGTCACCAAGGAGTTTAGCCAACACTCCAATCAATTACAGTAGGTCCTGGAATAACCTCATTTTCTTCAACCATGGTTTCATTATAACATTGATGAGAGGAAAAAACTGATTCTAGTCAAGGCCACTGTCTATGTGGAGTTTTTAAATTCTTGCCATGTTTTCTCTGGGTAATCTGGTTTGCTCCCACATTCCAAAGATGCACATATTAGTTGAATTGGAGTGTCTACATGGTCCTAGTATGGGTGTGTGTGTATGTCTGTGTGTGTATAAGTAAACCCAGTGATGAAAAGGCATCCTGTCCAGGCTGGTTCCTGCCTTGTGTCCTGAGCTGCCAGAATAGGCTCCAGCCATCTAAGCTGGAATAATTGGGTAAGTAATTACCTTATTTGTTTTTATTAATCATTTAAACATTTATGCATAGCTCACATTTATTTAATGCTTAAAATTAGAAGTGTTTTGTTTTTCTTTAGAAGTTTGGTGATGTTTTTATGACCAAAATATGCTATAGGAAATTAACTCTCACTTATACCAGTTAGCTTATGGTTAAATTGGTTTTGTTATATGCTGTTTTGCTTAAAGTCACAGTTTCCAAAAAGCTGTTGACAATGTTAAGTGAAAACTTTCTGTACTTTCGTACGCCTGAACTTTTATGACACACTGCCCACTTAAAATTAGTTAGAGGTAGACATCTTGAAAAAGGATACTCCTTGTAGATAGAAATATGGGGCCAGTAGAAGGGTCAGAATCTGCTAATTATCACTATTGAGAAAATAAATTACAATAACCCAAAGGTGGACTATTTTGTCCTCTTCATGAATGCAATCTGGCAAATGATGTTTTAGAGAAATCAAGTATAAATTAATCTCAACTGTTTTCATGTTTATTTTCCAGGGTAATTTAATTATTATCCTGAGTAAAACAAATAGGCAATGGGGAAAAGTTGTATGTATATATGAAAAAGATACTTAAAAATAATAAAAATATTTATAATATAGTTTCCTAAATAATAATAATCACTCTATCACATGGAGAATTTTTGTTGCTCTACACTTTTATAGCATACAGCATTATAGCAATTATACATAAAAATGTGAAGTTGAAAAGAACATTGAGAATAGCTAGTCTAACATCATAATTTTACACATGAGGAAACTGAAGCCCAGATAGATTTGGTGACTTTCCCAAGGATACAGAGCTGGCTCAGGGCAGATGATCATTATCAGACATAATCCTATGTCTTTCAGCTCTTCGTCTGACAGTCTTCCCACTCCCATACAGACTATACAGAAAATTATTTTACTGTTAAAAATTAGTTTATGCACATAGTTAAAATTATGCTTAAAAAGTTCTCTAGCTTGGCCACACATGAAAATCACCCGGAGAGCTATTAAAACCACCAACACCGGGTTGCTCCGGAGATGGATTACATTACAACATCTGGGGATGGGATCTAGATGTCAGTAGTTTTCAAAGCTCCCCAGGTGATTCCAATGAGCACCCAGGTTTGAGAACCACTCTACTAAAATAATTATAATGAAAAAACAGGTGTCTTCTGTTTCACTGTTTCTCACTCCTTAGTTCTACTTTCCACGGCAGTTTTTCTCTACATTTGAACCTAAGACTAGTAGCATTGGCATCACCAGGGAGCTTTTTTTTTTTTTTTTTTTTTTAATTTTTCAGATGGAGTCTCACTTTGTCACCCAAGTTGAAGCACAGTGGCATGATCTCGGCTCTCTACAACCTCTGCCTCCCAGGCTCAAGCAGTCCTCCTGCCTCAGTCCCCTAGTAGCTGGGACCACAGACGTGCACCTGGTGTTAGTGCACCACCATGCCTGGCTAATTTTTGTATTTTTTTGTAGAGATAAGGTTTTGCCATGTTGCTCAGTCTAGGAGTGAGCGTTTCAGAAATGTACATTCATGGGGCACACTCCAACCGATTGGATCAGAATCTCTGAGGATGAGGTTCCAGTTAACTGTAATTCTTATGCATCTTAAAATTAGCCTTACCCTGTAAGTTGCCATTTTTCACTATTTTTCGCAGTATCCTCTATATTTACCTCCATGTCTAAATAATATGCTTATAATCCTATTTCTTGATTTGACAATTTTATACTTTATCTATTGACTTCCTGTTATGGCAAATAAGGAATTAGGTTTTTCTACTTTCCCCCCTCCTCTCATCCTTCCAGTAGAGTTAAATTACAGTATTTTACTCAATCAATTACTCTGTTTATGTTATTAACATTATAAAAATCTTGTTCCCTGCAAAGCTAAATAAATCTTTGTATATATACCTTTGATTTTATACTTATTTTTTTCCTGGGTATAAAAATAGTATAATAATAATTGCCTGGTTTATTTATTGGTTCATTTTCTATGTGTCTACTCTTAATGTTTAAATATGCTCTACTAAATCTGTTATATACCTACTAATATAATTTTCAAACACTCTGAGATATTTTGCCCATCTCATTTGGAAACCTATGCCCTCACCCCTTCATCCCTTTGCTCTGATTTGAACTGGTCATTTTCTGAAGTCAGCTATGCAGTTGACATTCTGGATCTTGGCCTTGCCTTTTATTTAGCACACTATATCCAGTCTGCAGGCAAATATACTGCCTCTACCTTCAAAATGTATCTGGAATCTGATCCCATCTCTCTCTTTTTTTATTTTTTGAGACAGAGTCTCACTCTGTTGGCTGTAGGTGCAGTGGTGTGATCTTGGCTCACTGCAACCTTTGCCTCCCAGGTTCAAGTGATTCTCCTGCCTCAGCCTCCCAAGTAGCTGGCATTACAGGAATGCACCACCACACATAATTTTTGTATTTTTAGTAGAGACGGGGTTTCTCCGTGTTGGCCAGGCTGGTCTCAAACTCCTGACCTCAGGTGGTCCACCCGCCTTGGCATCTCAAAGTGCTGGGATTACAGGTGTGAGCCACCACGCCCAACCTCCTATCTCTTGACCTCCTCTGCTACCATCCTGCCCAAGCCACCATCATCTCTCTTAATCACTGAAATAGCCTCCTTAATTCTTCCACCCATTCCCCCTTTCAGCCTATATCCTACACTGCAACCTTTAAAAATGTAGCACAGATCATGTCTCATGTATTTATTAGTTAAGTGCAAGTAACAGAAGGAACCATATGCCATTTGGGAAACGTTTGTTTCTTTTTCTAAGTGTGTATGTAGGGGAAGGGTTTCAGGTGGGGGTTGTTGGTGGTGAACAGATTATGGGTATAGGAATTCTATATACATTCTTACTGATTGACCTGTAGCAGATCAATGTTATGGAACACATAGAAAAATATTTGACATTTTCACAGTAAGTACTTAATATGCACTGTGAGGTTATAGACGCAGAAGAAGATTCTTGCCTGTGAAAATTTACAAATTTCTGTAGGAGATAAAATATGTACGTATACTACACTGAAAGAACAAAACAATATTTGATTATATGTAGAAACTAGTATTATAGACTCCTTAGAAATTCAGAGAGAGAGAGAGAATTCAACATTCTGACAGACTAATAAAGAATACTCTATAGTAAAAGCAGGATTTGAGTTTGAATTTAAAATATGGGTGATATTAATATTTTACTTCCAGCGACTACAAGGAGAATTTTAGTCTGAGATAATGACATAAAGGTACGCCACAGGAAGTTATATTAGGGTTCTCCAGATAAACAAAAAAATTGAGATAGAAAGATAAATGTAATCAATTAGATAGAGAAGAGAGTTATTATGAGAATTGGCTCACATGATATTGGAGACTGAGAAATTCCATGATATACCATATACAAGCTGGAGAACCAGGGAAGTTGGTAGCATGGCTCAGTCCAAGTCCCAAGTCCTGAGATCCTGAGGAGGTCAGGGGATGCTGGGTTCCAGTGTTCAAAGGTCAGAGAACCTGGAGTTTTGATGTGCTAGGGCAAGAGAAGTCTCAGCTCCAGAAGAGTGAGCAGATTCAGCTTTCTCCTGCCCTTTTGTTCTATCCAGGCCCTCAACCAATTGGATGGTGCTCCTCCATGGGGGAGGGTGGATCTTCCTTACTCAGTCCACTGATTCAAATGCCAGTCTCCTCCAGAAACAGCTACATAGAAATACTTAGGAATAATGCTTTACCAGTTATTACCAGCTGGGGTCCCTTAATTCAGTCAAGTTGTCATCCAAAATTAACCATCACAGAAATACACAGCCAATTTAAAGAGAATGTGGACCAGGACAATTTAATATGTAGGATTTGTGCCAAGGAGTAGCTGAAAATAAGATGAAACGGATAGATAGGTTTTTATTGATGTTCGGTATTCTAGTGGATCAGTTGTGCTTATCTTATTGATTTAATTAAATTTTGATAGCTCATGGGCAATTACAATAGCTCTCAGCTAACCCAAGAAAATAGATTTATTATTAACTCCTACTTATAGATGAGGAAACTTGAGGCCCAAGGAGGTTAAATGACTTGCCTAAGGTCAAAAGACTAAGAATTTGGTATAGTTAATATTTGAACCTGTGCAATCTCATTTCTGAGCCTGTGCTCTTAAACACTGCCTTAACTGGCTTTCCTTGTCTATCATATATGTTAGCAATATCTTTTCAATTTCTCGTTTGTCATTTTGACTTTATATATGGTTTTTCTTATGGAATGATATTTTAAATTTTATGTAGAGGCCAGGTGCAGTGGCTCATGCCTATAATGCCAGAGCTTTGAGAGACCATTGCAGGAGGATCACTTAAACCCAGGAGTTCAAAGTTGCAGTGAACTAGATCCTGCTGGGAGGGGTGGGGCCAGGGGAGGGAGAGCATCAAGAAAAATGCTGGACTTAATACCTAGGCAATGGGTTGACAGGTACAGCAAACCACCATGGCACACATTTACCTATGTAACAAACCTGCACATCCTGCACATGTATCCTGGAACTTAAAATAACAAACAAACAGAAGTTGCAGTGATCTATGACTGCGCCACTGCACTCAAGCCTAGGCAACAGAGCAAGACTCTTTCTCTAAAATAAATTAAAATAAAAATTATGAAATTTTAGGTAGTCAAAGTTTCAATATTTTTCTTAATTTTTATTTTTATTTCATAAGAAAGGCTTAGCATAAAGAATAATAAAAATATTTTCTATTTTCTTTTGATTTTTTACTTTTACTTTTAACTTTATGATAATTAATCATTAATCTTTTATTGTGTTTGTCTATGGCCTGAGGTAGGGATCTAATTTCACTTTTCTTCCAAATGGCTAGCCAATTATCCTCAAAATATGTTCTTTTTTAAATGACTTGACATGCCATCTTGATTCAGTAGATGTTTAGAAATTTGCCAGTTGCTGGACATTCTACCAATAAATAAGTGTTTTATTCTGGTTAAGAAGAATTCTTTTAAAAGTGCAACCCTGAAAGAAATATTAGTTAGAAACACTATAATATAAATTAGTTAGATAATACTGGGTTCTATTGATACCCAACTGAGATAAATGTAGCCAAAAATAGTAATTTTGGTTCTGGAGATAAAATCTTCATGGGGAGAAAGATGTTAAAAGTAGAAAAGTTAATTTTTAATGTAGCATGGGTGAGAGAAACTACTGTCTTCTTCACTATTGTTGCCATTGATAGACAAAGCTCTCACATTTTTATGACAATTATTGAAGTATTATTTGGCACCAATTGAAATAATAAGAATTTGTAATATGGCTTTTTAGTAAGCAAATCACCCCAAATTTTTCTAATGTTTTTCAGCTTTAAACCAATGACAAAGCCATAAAAATAGGCATAAGGATAAATAGTCCAATAAAGACTCTGTAAATGTGAAACTTAGATTTTGGGAGAAAATGTCAAATCTTTTCATTTCCTCTGGGGATAGCATTATGCAGGTATGTTAGTAGTCTTTCTGCAGAGTATCAAGAAATCCATCTGCAAATAATGAATAATTTCCTCTCATTGCACTGTGTGCATGCTCTGAACAATTAATGTCCTTACTTGCCTTCACAATGGTTCAGTGTGATCTAACACAGATTCAGCCATCTGTCTATATTTTCTTCCATTTGCAACATTTGTTCTTCCTGCTGATCTGACTGCTTCTTTTCTCTGCTTTCTGATTCAGATTGAGCAAGCTTTCCCAGAAATGTACTTGTTAGCCAGAAGCAAGTCTCTTGGACTACAGAAATATAAAATATTCTCCTACTATATTCATCCTGTTAGTAATGTTTTAAAAAACCTTTTTAAAAATAAGTATATTGCCTGGAAAGCATACTAGGTTCTTACTGACAGAATTTTTAACCTGTTGGCAAAATCAAATATATGCAAATCTAAAATTATGTTTTGAAGAAATAAATACAATTTTCTGTCAACGTGGTCCTGAGGATCATTAGTGTCTTGTTCTAGTGAAGTTCCAACATTCCTTCTTAAGAAGAGCATCTCAGTACATCCTACAGGAATTAGTTGGCTTCCTCTTGAAGCACATTCTTTTCATGTTACCCCAGTGAAAGTCTTTCGGTGATAACTTCTGTTTTCGATTTTTTTGGATAGTATCTTTTTTATTTTCCTTCTCAGAAGATCTTTCCATTGTATATCATTTCATTTTCTTCTCTCAAACCCCCTGGCTCAAGCGATTCTCTCACCTTAGCTTCCTGAATAGCTGGGACTACAGGTGCATAACACCATACCTGGGCCACTGCTGTTATTAAGATATTAAGCTGTCACTTTAATTGTATCCCCTTTGTTGGGTCTATCATTTCTTTCTAGTTGCTTTAATATTTTAGTCCTGTCTTTGTTTTTTGCAACTTCATTCTATATGTTGAGGTGTGAATTTCTTTTATTTATATTGTTGGGGATTTGTTGACCTTCTTAAATATGATAATTGATGTCCTTCATCAGCTTTTTATAATTATTATTTCTTTAAATATCGCTTCTCCTTATTTGAATGATCTCTTCCCAGAATGCTCCTTAGCTCTTCTCACTCTCTATTTTATGTTTGTAAACTTCTCTATACCTGTCTCTCTGAGCTGCAATTTGGATATTTTTTCAATTTTATAATCCATTCATTAATTTCTAAGAATTTATGTTTCCAGTGGCTTCTGTTCCAAGTTAAGCAGGTGTCAGTTGGTCTATTTCTCTGAGAGAACCTGCCTCTGCGGATTTCAGGGTGGTGGTTTGAGCTAAAGCATTAGTTCTATGATGGGTTCAAGAACAGTCATTAATTTTTTAGTTGTTCAGATTATTCTTGTTGTAAAGATGTCAGTTACAACTTCTAAGATCTTTAAATGTTCAAGCTGAAACAAGAAGTTTACTACTGACTTAAATTTTTAAATATAGTTTGGGTTCATTTGTTTTCAAACAAAAGAAACTCTCTAGCTAACTTAAGTGAAAAGATATTTGTCAGAAGGATATTAAGAACCAAAGCAACTCTGGGCATCAGTGAACAAAAACTACAGTAAAGTTTTATCAGCAAAAGTTTAGTTAAAACATCTCCACTATGTGTTCAACTGTTTTCCGTAACTTTATTCATCTACTCAAGATTCCAACTTCAGGAATTCTGGGACAAAGGTGTTGAGGTGGCTGCAGAGTTTTTGAATATCCTTGAATTCTTGCATAAAATTAGAGGAAGCAGCTAGATAGCAAAACTATCTGGAGTTAACTTACAACAGAATTAGATTATAAGATGTCCCCAAACCCTAAAATACCAATATCCTCAGGCCTGTGGTTATGATTGTCTTTGTGAAAGAAACCTATAAAATTCAGGATGATGATGATTTTTATAAGGAGGGAACAGTCTTTGGGATGAGCTAAATGAAGGGGGATCTGAAGTGGCTGAAGAAGTCCTTTGTCTTAATGTAGATGGTAGTTGAAAGACTATTTGCATTGTAATAATTCACTAAACCATATATTTGTGTGTTTTTCTGTATCTGTGTTTTATAATAAAAAGGCCCCCAAATTTTAAAATTATATTCTGAAAAAAGAGAATTATCTGACGTAATTTGGTATACAGGGAGATCCACTGGTTAGGGGAATGCCAGTCCCAGGTTGTGTTCATAAGGTTGGAAATTATTTCCCAAAAGGAAATACGATTGCTTCTAGATGGATAAATGAATGTCAAGCAGCCCAAATCCAATAATTTTTGATTACAGTACAACATTTCTATAGAAGTGGGATTGCTCTCTTGTGGTATATATCAATTCTGTTATTGTAAGTAGCAAACAAATTATGTGAGAAAGGCCATTTAAAAGAAGAAAGTCCTAAAATTCAGCCACTAGGAAATGGACAAATTTCAAAAAATGGTTTATAAGCAAGAATGGTTTTACAAGTGTTAGTGTGTAGTTAATTAAAGACAACACTTTAACAATGTTTATAATGGACAAATATATTGAATATGGAGTACTTTTCCCATTGCTTACTTTTGTTCTCTTTGTTGAAGATCAGATGCCTGTATGTGTGCAGCTTTATTTCTTCATTCTATTCCATTGGTCTATATGTCTGTTTTTGTACCAGTACCATGCTGTTTTGGTTACTGAAGTTTTATTGTATAGTTCAAAATCCAGTAATGTGATGCCTCTAGCTTAAACTGAATTGAGAACAAATGTGCTATAAGAAAGTGAAGACAAAAATATAGACTATGCCTGGAAGTCTGAATGAGAAGAGAAAATAGTTGATAGCATTAGGAGGAATATGAATTAGGAGTTGATTTTTTAACATGAGAGAAACTAATTATCATCTGAGAACATGCTGCTAGTAAAGAAAGAAAATTTCACATGGTGAAAGAGAGAGGTAAAAGTCTAGAAGAGGTAAGAGAATCTGGGATCAAGGACACAGCCAGAGGGACTGGCCCTGCATGTAAGGATAGACAACTAATCCACTAATCCTAAAATGAAATTAAATCTATGTAGATGCAAGTATATTCGTGGGGGTGGGCAAAAAGTTTAGGAACATGATATTTAATGCCTTCACCTTTCTTTATTAATTAAGAACCTAAGTTATCTGCCAAAAATAAGGGTGGATAGTGGGGAATCAGAAGGCTTGAAGATACAAATGAAGATTTGGAAACAGCTGTAAGGATTGGAAATAGAAACTTACCAAGGACAACTAAAAGGATTGCCAGGGCATGTTGAATATTCAGATTTGACTGATAAAATTATCCATTAATGTGCCTAAATGCATAATAGTTTTCTTGAGCATACTTTTTAAAAAAAAGATTTCTCAACAGTTATCTAAAGGAATAAAAGGAAAAGATGGATTCATTATACATTAATAGTTTCTTGTGTATAGGAATCTTATTTTTGGAACTTAATTTAAAAGTAGTATTCCATATTATAAGCATACACAATATTGTTTTCTTTAGTGAAACCACTCAAACATGACTTGTGTAATTCACATATTACCTTAGTTCTTTGAGGCCACGTTAGACATGGTTGAGATTGACTTAATCTAACATTATCCTGTGGATTGCAGACTTACAAAATTTTTCTTAAGACTTACATGAATTTCTTGTGGGCTTGTGATCTCATAGTCATTTCTGGCTCTGGGCTGTTTTTTTTTAATTTTATTTACTCAGTCTACTTTACAGATCATACAACACCCTGTTGATGTAACCTATGTTTCATAGCATGTTAGCCCAGTTCTGGATTTTGGGATTTTTCCTTAATAAGGTCATTAAAAACATTCACACTCACACCATATATATGTAGATATTTTTACTGAAGGCTGGTAATATTCAGGGATTCATTTCATATCACAGTAAAATAAAAACTGAACTTGAGGTCAGCTTCCTGTACTTTTCTTATTCTTCTCAGTTTCTGTCCTCTTTTCTAAGGAGCAAAATCTCAGCTCCTCTTACTCTTTAGTAGCAGAATAATTTAGTTCTCTATGTCCCCTATGCCCGAATTCAACTTGAGGAACATTATGGCCTGTTAAAACCCACTAAAGTGCTCAACAGAACAAATGGACCTTCCTTAGAAACTTTTTTTGCATCTCCCACATAAATTTGTAGCCAATTTCAAGTCTTCTTCTTCAGGGCTTGTAACGAAAAATATTGTTTTTCTTAAAAAGAATATGCCATGAGACAAAATACTACTATATCTGAGCTGGAAGAAAACTTAAATACTGCCCCTTACCCCTGTATTTTACCAAAATTAATGAGAGGCAGGTCATACAGTTTTCATACTCCTGAGTTTCTAAAACTCTTCTATGTAAATGTATAGTTTATGAAATACCTCAAGTTTCCAAACCAGACCATGTTTTTCATTAAGACACCAAAGTCACTTAATTTCTTCAATGTTTAATTTAAACTGTAATGTTATTGGTAGGGATCTTTTATTGGCCATCACGGTACACTGTTATTACATATTTCTAAAAATCCTTATGTCAGATTTACTATTTTCTTTACTAAGAGGAAAAAAAAATCAGAATTTGCTTTGGTAGCTGCTCTACCTCACTTTTCTTAAGTTAATGAAGCTTTCCTCTGAAAAAGTCAACAAGATTCCATATCTTTTCCTGAGGATGGTTTGTTGAGTCTGGATGAGGACTCAAGAAAATGGCTTATAACATTAAATTTGCCACTAGCTGTTTATATCAACTAGTTAGGTCAATTATGATATAACCAAGCCTAATTATTTATTAATTGCCTCTTCACAGAGATATAATAAAGAAGAAAAAGAAACTGAGAATAGCTTAAAAATTAAAAACCGCTTAGAAGACATTAACATAGTGAGATGACTCAGTGATTCCAAGATAGTGCTCTAGGGATCCTGAAGTGACCAATCAATGATGAGGAAGATGACAAGTCCATATTACATCCCATTCTTACCTGTGAGATGGTATCTAAAACATCAGCAAGAATACACAGGAAGTGTTTTAACAGGAGGACAAAAAGAAGTCTGTGATTTCAGCAAACGATGTTCCTGTATCCAAGGAAAAGACTCTCCCAGGACTAACACAGCAGGTTTTCCAGATTCAAGATGCCATTGCAGATTTCAGATTCACGAAGCCATTATATTAATGCAAATTTAACTTAATGAAAAAGATTTCATGCTGTGTCTATCAAAAAAATGAGTGACTAGAAATCATTATAGTAACATTAATAAAAGATGACAAAATATCTGAGGCATGGATAGTATAAAAGGCACCATTACTAAGAGAAGCTACCTATTGCTAAAACATGGAATTGTAAAGAATAGAGAAAGCGGGGAGATTACCATGCGGAAACATAAGCTTAGATGAAGGAGGGCCTGGGTTTTGTGGAGAAGGGGTAAATGATGACTACAATGTCTGAAGACTAAGAAAATCAGAAAGACTGCTCAGCAGGCAAGAACATCTTATCTGATACTGTACGGCCACATTTGAAAAGAACATCGTTATCTGCTTCTGTATGTCAGTAGTGTTTATTTCTGCTTTGGACATGGGAAAATTGTAAATATCAATGATTGGATATTTTCTAGGACCTTCTGAGGAGTCACAGAATTCTTCAGAAAGAGGAGACTGGAGTTGGTAATTTAAAGCAAAAATTAGTGGAATATTCGTTGAGTTTGAGATACGTGTGAGCCCAATAATTAATGATTGAACTGTGGACAGTAATAGCTGTAACTACCGTTTATTGCGTACCTTCACTATACCAGATACTGTTCTACTCATTTCACAAATGGAATCTCATAATTTACATAATAATGAGGCATTTTTTTCAGTTTTAGAAATGAAAAAAAAAATTGAGATGAATTAAACACATTCCAAAGACCTGGAATCTATAACTTACTGGGAAGTTACAGATTCCAGAATTAAAGACATGTTTATACAGGAAAATCATGGTAATCTCAGCCTGGGGGTGATGAGACAGTGTCATCTACTTTGTGCTTTACTGCAGAAATTAAAACATTAGCTAAACTTGGATTAGTAGTGGAAAAGACATTACCAAAATCTTGTCCTCACCTTGCTACCTTTTCAAACACTAATCACTAGCTGATATTACTATGTTAAACATGTGACTAGAATCCCAAATATCATGGAGCTTATCTTCTAGTGAAGGAAAAAGATCATAGATAAGTAGACAAATATTAAAGTAATTTTAGATTGTAATATTGCTGTGAAGAAAATATGATGTTAAGATGGGGGAAGTTAACTTTAATTAGGGTAGTTAGGGAAGGTTTCCCTGAGGATGCAAAGTCTGAGCTGATTCTTAATATGAAGAAGCCATCTGAAGATCTGGCAGAAAATAATTTCAGATAAACATAGTAAATACCGAGGAAATGATCTGATTATTAAATAGGGATGGTCTATTTTATAGCCCTATACTATTTCAGAATTGACAGCATTTTGCTGAACAGTTTCAGTTTGTCTTGGGAAGTATTTCTCCTAATTCTTTTAGTATTTAAATACTCAGTGGTCCAGTTGTTTCTAAGATTCTGCTATCAATATACTGGTTAGCCTCTTGTATGGAGGCCTCTTGTGGTCTTTTCTGCTCTGTTCCTGCTCCTAAAGGAGAAAGCATCTCCCTAGGTGTGGTAGATTGTTTCCAAAGACAGCTAAAATAATTCCTCCCATCCGTATATATTTCTTTGCAACTGTGGTTTTGCTACTTCTCTCATCAAGAGGTGAAATCCTTTCTCTGCACCCTTAAAACTGGACTGGCTTTGTGACCTGCCTTACCAGTAGAATGCAACAAAAGTAATATTGTGGGACTTCTAAGCCTAGGCATTGGGAAACCTTTTTTCTTGTCCTCTTAGAATGCTACCATCACCACATGAAGATGCCCCAGCCAGTTTCCTTGAGGATGAGAGACCACATGGAGAAAGAAGCCCAGTCAACACTGTCACCACTCAGGAGACTTTTGAGTAAGGCTATCTTGGACTCTGCGTCCCAAGTGACCTCCAGATGACAGCATCTGCATGAGTGACCCAGTGTGAGATTAGCAGACAAACCATCCAGTTGAACCCAGCTCAGATTTCTGACCCATAAATTATGAGCAAATAAAATGTTTGTCACTTTAAGCCACTAAGTTTATTATGCAGCAATAGATCATTAAGAAACTAGCTAAGTTCCAAAAATCTTTTTGGGGGGCTTCATGTCATTTTGCTCTTAACTTCTGAACTTGAAGTTGCTGACTGAATACTTCTTCAAGAGGTCTCTTGAAAGATACCAGAATACATTACACTAAGCTTTCACTCATTTTAAAAATTATTTCACTTCAAGTATATATATCAGCAGAATCGAAAGATTGGTTCTACTCTTTGTTGGCGAAAGGATTCTTCACGTATTATTCTGAACTAATAGGCATATTTTGATACAATTGAACCTGCACAGATAAATTCAGAATCCCTTCTCACTATTTCTAAACTCTTGCTTTCTTTTAACACAAACTCTAAATTCTGACCTTAGGAAATTCTACATTCTGTGCTACTCACCAAGTATGGTTATCTGGCATTCTGGGTACCAAAATCTTGACTACTGTTTATCTATTGATTACTGGTGTTTCAAATACCTGCCATTAGTAGTCAAAAGGGACATTTTGCTTCGGATGTTACGAAGATATAATTGAGAGTAGCAGAACCCACATTAATGAAGGAATCATATGTAGTTTTAGCATACCATGTAGCTCTGGTTTTAATGTAGCTCCTCCCTGTTAAGATTTGGAAGGATAGGAAGATATTGGTTACCAGTATCTTTAAATTTTCTATTACCTATCTACATTTATTTATTGATTCTATTTACTTTGCTACTGACTACACTTGTTTTTTTGCTAAACAGGTCCTTCTTGAGTTAAAAAGAATGCCTGCTATATCTCATTTTAGGTACCCTCCCTTTTTGCTCCTATGGAGTTTGATGAATAGAAGTAAGTTTCTGATATGAGTATTTAATTAAAGGTCTTCCTCCGTCATACTCACAATCCCATCATCTTATGATTATGTTGTACATCACTTAATCAGTATCCCTTTTCTACTACCCCATCATCAGCAACTATGGTAAAGTTATCCATTTGCCGACCCACTGGGGTTTGTGTGGTTTATCCAAGCAATGACACTAGAATGTGAATGATACTAGTTTCTCCAATAAGGTTTTCTTTGTTGCCCAAGCAATATGATGAGATTTTATTTTTAATTCCAGTTTTTCTTCATGGTGTCATATCCCTTTTAGACCATCCTCTTTCTATTCTAAGCTTGTGCTGCCTTTCAGCATAGGCACTCAACTTCCTTCTTCCTGTTTAAAAAACAGGTCTCAGTTTAGAGTAGACATAAATAGCATTTTCTGAACTCAATTGTTGAGACTATTCTGTTATTCACTGAATTACATATCCAGCTCTGCACACTTCCCCGTACTTATGGTGATTAACATTTATGTGTTCTTCAGAGATAATGTTTCCAAACATACTTTAGTTATGGTATTATAGTGCACAACACAACATTTTTAGACACAGGAAAGATAAATCCCTTGAAGTGCTTTTTCTTGAGGGATAGCAGATTTATAAATGACATGCCGTTATATATTTATGAATCTTTAACATTTATATTTTGGGAATCTTTTTCTGTGATTTTACATTATTATCCTTTAAACGTGAAAGACTACGAAGAGCAAAATGAACTGGAAATATTTGTAGAACTCTAAATCTAAATTTTGGAAGATACGAAAGAGTATGTAGACACCGATGACCATTTATGAGGTCCTCCCTTAGTGAAACAAAACATAAAATCCCAAAACAATACTCTGAAATCGAAGGTTTAATTTGTTAAGCCTAATACTTCTTAATTAAATTTTTTGGATGATGCAAGTCCTATATGCATATGTTGTCATGATGAAAAATTAATATTATACAGAAGCATGTAGAATAAAAACTTAAGTATTTCTTATCTTAGTTTGGGTTCTTTCCAAAGTGGAGTCTAAGACAATGACTTGAGTGTAGGTATTCTGATTGTGAGGTGATTCTAAGAAGCACGCAAGGAGTGAAGAAAGTGAGACAGGAAAAGGAAAAAGGTCAGTAAAGTGTGTGGTAACAAAACAAGTGGATTGCTACTGTAGACAACTGAGGCTCGATTTTGCTGGAGAATCTCTAAAAGATCTTGTAGGATTGTAGACATGTACTTCAGAATTGTTCCCCTAAACTCTATTCTTTTCCTCGATGTATTTGTTTAGTCGCAGGCTAGTTTATACCTTACTGTTTTAATCTAGTTGCACAGTATGTTTTGATTTCTAGTACAATAAATTATCTTCCCTATTATTATTCCTTTTAAAACTTAATGTTTATAAAACTTTTTTTTTGTAATTTTAGGAATAGGCTAATTAAGATTTATTTTTTAAAAAATAATGAGGAGATTTGAATCAGAATTGCTTTGTTTACAATATTGTGTCTTCCTATCCAGGAACATCGTATGTCTTCATTTAGTTGGATGTTTTATGTGTTTAAGTGCTAGTCTAAAAAATAGATTTTTGTACATTTCTTGTTTCATTTACTCGATATTTTATAGTTATTATTGCTACTGTGAATAGAGTCTTTATGGTATTTTAAAAACATGTGTAGTGAATTCCTATAGTTTTGTGGTGTCTAAGCATCCATTTGAATATGGATTGGACTTTCTCATAGCAGAAGCAGGGCTTAGTTACCGTTGACCCAGTTTTCAGTTCCCCACCTCATCCTAGTTCCTCCATATAGTCAATCCAGATATCTGTCTTGCACAATTGCCGCCTAGTGACCACCTCCCTGTGAAACATGTAGATAGATACAACCTACATGACCTACCCCACTGACCCCCACACTTTGCATGGACAGCAGATATACCACAGTGACCACCTCTCAGTGACAGAGTGCCCCCACAGAACTCATGCTTTCTTACTTTAAATCCATCCATTAAAATTCCCCTTGGGAAACCTGCTTGGGTAATGTCCTGGGCCCCAGTGAAAGCTTGTCCCATAGGTCCTCTCTCTCTCTCTCTCTTGTTCTTTACCTGTTGGTTGAGTACACATGTCCTGGATGCTTCCCCCTTTCCAACAGGCTCTGTGAAGCATGCTGCCCTCTTCCCTTGGGGGCTCTGCAAGTAATAAAACTTTTTCTGTTATGTGTTTTGTTGTGCTGCCTCCTTTGTGTCTCACCTGACCAAAACACCTGAATCTAGCTTCTGTCCTAGACAGAGCAGAAGACTCTCCTAAAGGTTAGGACTCTCCTAGAGAATGGCTATCTTGGTAGGAAAAATGGACTCAGGTCACATAAGGGCCACAGTATAAACAAATTTCCTATGAGAGGGACACCTGGTCACAGATTAGACACTTAGGCATTAGACTGTCAACCAGGATAAAGAACTATCCTGTGGCTGCATAGTATTCCACGACGTATATGTGCCATATTTTCTTTATCCAGTCTATCATTGATGGACATTTGGGTTGGTTCCAAGTCTTTGCTATTGTAAACACTGCTGCAATGAACATACATGTGCATGTGTCTTTATAATATGATTTATAATCCTTTGGGTATATACTCAGTAATGGGATTGCTGGGTCAAATGGTATTTCTATTTCTAGATCCTTGAGGAATTGTCACTCTGTCTTCCACAATGGTTGAACTAATTTGCATTCCCACCAACAGTGTAAAAGTGTTCCTATTTCTCCACATCCTCTCCAGCATCTGTTGTCTCCAGATTTTTAAACGGTTGCCATTCTAACTGGTGTGAGATGGCATCTCAATATGGTTTTGATTTACATTTCTCTAATCACCAGTGATGATGAGCATTTTTTCATATGTTTGTTGGCTGCATAAATTTCTTCTTTTGAAAAGTGTCCTTTTCCCACTTTTTGATGGGGTTGTTTTTTTCTTGTAAATTTGTTTAAGTTGTTTGTAGATTCTGGGTATTAGCCCTTTGTCAGATGGGGAGATTGCAAAAAATTTTTTCCATTCTGTTGGTTGTCGGTTCACTCTAATTAGATTGTTTCTTTTGCTGTGCAGAAGCTCTGGAGCTTAATTAGATCCCATTTGTCTATTTTGGCTTTTGTTGCCATTGCTTCTGGTGTTTTAGTCATGAAGTCCTTGCCTATGCCTATGTCCTGAATGATATTGCCTAGGTTTTCTTCTAGGGTTTTTATGGTGTTAGATCTTATGTTTAAATATTTAATCCATCTGGAGTTAATTTTTGTATATGGTGTAAGGAAGTGGTCCAGCTTCAGCTTTCTGTACATTGTCCTTTGCAGGGACATGGATGAATCTGGAAACCATCATTCTCAGCAAACTGACACAAGAACAGAAAACCAAACACCGCATATTCTCACTCATAAGTGGGTGTTGAACAATGAGAACACACGGACACAGAAAAGGGAACATCACACACCAGGGCCTGTTGGGAGGTGGGGGGCCTAGGGGAGGGATAGCAGGTGGTGGGTGATTGGGGAGGGATAACATTAGGAGAAATACCTAATGTAGGTGACAGGGGGATAGATGCAGCAAACCACCATGGCATGTGTATACCTATGTAACAGTCCTGCATGATCTGCACATATACCCCAGAACTTAAAGTATAATTTTTTAAAAAAAGGAAATTCTTCTGCACAGAAAAAAAAAAAAGAACTATCCCACAAAATGCACACTGTAAACATCTACAACCACCTACCCTAGAGTCCCATTAGGATAGGGCTAGAATTATAGCCACTCCTGAGAAAGACCTCTAGACCAATTTTTAAAAATTATGAAACACTAGCTACCTTACTAACTGATAAATTATAGGCAGATTTTTATGCCTTTGCATTATCTCGCTCTTCAAACCTCTTTTATTAGCAGAAGGAGACACAATCTTGCTGCTGTCTTTTCCATCCCATATTCTTAGAGATTAAAGATAAGACTAGAGTTTGTTTTTCTGTCTCTTTTAACTATAGCTTACTTCCCTTTTGGGAAGGGCAAGTAATCAATCTAATTTCCTCTACCTCCATTGTATACTAGTCCACTGAAATACTTCTTATGCCTTCAATATTCTGGCTTAACCCTGGCTAGAATTTTTTTTTAACTTAGTAAATATTAATGGATATGCAAGGAAACACTGGAAACAAAAGCAAAAACCTACATTGATAGAAGTACAGAATTTGAACCATAGCACTGTTTACTTAAAAATGATAAACATTTTAAAATTAAGAAACATTTATTCTCAAATATCGACATATTTCTTTCCAGTGTAACTGGGTCCCTTCTTCATTAAATCTATTGACATAAAAAAGTAGAAAAGCTTGTATAAAATTCTTTGGCATTGATTTTATATTAATAACCTGTTTATAATGTAATGTTGTATATTTTCTTCCAAATTTAAATATAAATTATTCCTAACAATGCAACTTTTTTTTAGTCCTTGCCCTAGTCCAAACCAAGTTCTTGTTACTCCCATCCCTTTCAAGTAAATTTTTTTACAAAATTATCTGAGCTGCTGAATTAAGTAGTAATATAGCATTGCCATCAAGAGGTTTGAAATTGGACAGGCCTGGATTTGAGTACCAACTCAATCATTATACGTGCGAGTGTATGAAAATTATTCATCTTCTTTAAGGTTTAGTTTATTTTTGTAAAATTAGTGGTGAGGAATAAAAGATAAATAATAAATCAAGCTATTTGACAGGAATTAGAAAAACATATTAACCTTAAGAGATGAATGAAACTATAGTATCAAAATAAGTAATTCAGTGGGTTCTTTTTCTAGAAATTCAGGTATACCAAATTACTTGTAATTTCTTGGCCATTCTCTGGAGTTTTATATCTCTGTACCTTGCCACACACGACTTCATCTTCCTGGAATTCCCTTTCCTCTACCACTTTTGTTCACCTAGTCGACTATTCCCAATGAGCTAATATAGTGTATATGTGCCTTCCTCATGTAATGTTTTAGGTCATACTGTTAAAAATCATCTTCACTAATATTCAGATTAATTACTGTGTCTTTTTAAAAGCCCTCTCTAGTGTTCTATGCTCCTGTAAGACCTGATACTTACCCTGCCCTACTAATGATTACGTTGTATTGTTATTTTTATTTATCTGCCTGTATCCCCTCCATCACTGTAAGACTCACTGCAATGTCCAATATTTTCATTGCTTCTATTAACAAATGGATGTATCCACAGAAAATATGTTAACTTCCAAGGAATGATAAAATTACTTTTAGGGAAGCAGCAAATCTTTTAAAGTAACCATGTAAAGGAAAATATCATTATTAATATATCCCTGAGAAAATAAAACAAAATAAATCTTCCATATTATAATTAGAGTATTTCTTTGCATTCATAATTTTTCAGACTGCCCATAAATTATAGGATAAAATCTAAATCTTGGCCAGGTGTAGCAGCTCACGCCTGTAATCCAGCACTTTGGGAGGCTGAGATGGGTCGATAACCTGAGGTCAGGAGTTCAAGACCAGCCTGATCAATACGGTGAAACCTGGTTTCTACTAAAAAGACAAAAATTAGCCAGGTGTGTTGGGGTGCATCTGTAGTCCCAGCTAATTGGGAGGCTGAGACAGGAGAATTGTTTGAACCCAGGAGGAGAAGGTTGCAGTGAGCTGAACTTATGCCACTGCACTGTAGCCTGGACGACAGCAAGACTCCATCTCTTAAAAAACAAAAACAAAAACAAAACCCTAAACCTTTAGTATGATATCCTTTGTATCAACCTACCAACTTCCTTTCTACTATTCTTCCCCATGAAATCTCTGCTCAGGTCTTATTTTTTTTCTTGTTATTCCTCGAAGATGCCCTGTGCTCTTGCCTTAGGACTTTGGGATTCAAACGTTCCTTCATCGCTTGTATTCACCTTTCCCTGTTACCACTATTTTTGTTTGTATTTACTGAGTGCTTACTATACTCCATCCCTTACATGTATTACATTATTTAATTCTCACAGTAGCCCTATGACATAGGTATTCTGATTCATAGAGGTTAAATAACTTACTCCACATCATCTAGATAGTAAAGTGACAGAGGTCAGGTTTATATCCAGAGCTTTCCAAGTCAAAGACAAGAGCCTTTAATTTTTGTACATGCTGAGAAATATGGGTTCAGTTTTATTCTTCTACATATGGCTATTATATTAGTCTGTTTTCACACTGCTATTAAGATGCTATAATTTATAAATTATAAACTTATATAAATAATTTATAGATAAAAGAGGTAATTTATAAATGAAAGAGGTTTAACTGACAGTTCTGCATGACTGGGGAGGCCTCAGGAAACTTACAATCATGGCAGAAAGTAGAGGAGAAGCTAGCACTTTCTTCACAAGGCTGCAGGAGAGAGAGAGTGCACAGGAGAAACTGGCACTTTGATTCCATCAGATCATGTGAGAACTCTCACTATCACGAGTACAGTATGGGGGAACTGCCCCCATGATCCAGCCATCTCCCACTAGGCCCTTCCCTTGATAGAATGGAGATTACCATTTGAGATTTGTGTGGGGCATGAGGAGAGTGAAAATCACCTGCTGACTACTGAAGAGGTCCTGGAGACAAAAACTTCTTATCTGAGGAACTTAGAAAGGAACAAAGACCACCTGTTGCATCTGGTTCTAGGCCCCTTTCAACTTTTATAAGTAGCGAACATTTCTATACATCTCTGGAATGCCATGCCGAAACTCATTTTACAATCCTAAGCTCCCTTTCTAAGGTCCTAAATACCCCTAAGGAAACTCTACCACGGTGTGCTTAGTTCTCTTGCTGAGGCAGTCCGCTGTTCCCTTTTGGAGCATTCTTCCTTTCTAATGAATGTTCCTTTTTCAAACCTATGCTGTTGTTGGTAAATTCTCTTTACCAACCTGTGAGTCGACCACTTCCTGGTGCCAGGACTCAGACACATCACCCAGCATCTTGGTGACCCGTGGGCAGACTTTACTGGGATTCCTCCATTCTTTTTTTCCCTGCTTTTTCCTCCCTGCTTCCCTCGATGCTCTGGTTCTTTACTCTTGGAAATTGATGATCCCTGGCCGAGGCTACTCTTCGTGGGATTCTGAAGCCCTAGAGAAGGGTTACCTGTCCATGGTTGCTCTTAGGGGTGAGAGACTAGCCAAGGCTCTTTTCTGTTTTCAGACTGCCAATGAACTGGTTTCAGTACTCTTTGGCAGTTGAGGGGTTCTGGCTAAGGGCGCTCCCCAGTGTTACCCTAAGGCCAAGACAAAAGAGCGAATTTACTATTGCCTGTTAGGGTGGCAAATCCACTTTCACTTAACACTCTGTAAACTGTGCCTTGGAAAGAAGCAACAGTGATCTCAACTCTGTGCGGTCGCTCTCCACTGCTTGCAGACCCACTTTTGGATTCAACTTTATAACAGGCGCCAGATCCCAAGTTACAAGTGAGTTCTCCTTCTGTTAGGTTTGAGCTGACCACTCAAACAAGGGCACACCTGGTCTGGTCATCCAGGAAAGGGAAGGCTCTCTGTCTGTGGTGGGATGCCCCTGATTAGAGTGAGCCAAAGGGAGAAGGAAGGACCAAATCCCTCGGGCATACCTCAGTGATCTTGCAGTCCCTTATCAAAGCCTAACATGGGTTCAATTCATTCTTCATTTCATTCCTTCTCACTCCTGGGTTGCATTCTTTCAAACTGGTCCTATTTAAACTCACAAAACTCTCAAAAAGAAGGGTATAATTTTATTTTGTATTCAGAGGTCTCATATGTTCAGGTCTTTTTAGCTTTATCTTAAAATACAAAATTACTAAAAAATGGTCATATACGGCTTCCAAGGAATTTCCTTTCTGATTCTGATGTCTTAGATGATCCTTCCTTTTGCCTATCACATCCACAGCCTACTCCCGCTTCACCTACGCCCTCTCCATCTGTTCCATCCATTCCATCCCCCAGTCAACCCCCTCCATATTCAGGTACTTTTATTCCCCTCACATACTTGCACAAGGAGTTACATATACCACAAGCACAGAGTCCTCAGAAAATCCCAAAAATGTTTTGACTCTCCATGAGGTGGCAAATGGAGATTTGGAAACAATTTGAGTTCATGCCCCTTTTCCAAAGTCTGATCTTTCGCAAGTTCAATCCAAGCTGGATTCATTTAGCCAGAATCTCTCTAAGTTCATTCAAGAATTTTGAGCTTTAATTACTGCCTTTGATTTAACCTGGCAAGACTTGTGTTCTTGAACTCCCGACCTAAGGTGATCTGCCCATCTGGGCCTCCCAAAGTGCTGGGATTACAGGCATGAGCCATTGTGCCTGGCCACAACAAAATAACTTCCAAAATGGCATCATGAATAATTAGATTTTATTTCTGTGTATCAAAAGCTGAATGAATAGCTAACTGATTTTTTAAAAAATTGTAGATTAGAAAGCAGTATAAAAGCTTAGTAATCTATGAGATAGTGAGTGAACTATAGCATCCAAGAACATCCATTCCATCAGTATTTATTGAACTCTTTCTATGTGCCAGGTTTCACTCTAGGCGCTGGAGATATAGGAGCAAACAAAACAGATATGTCACCCTCCCTCAATGAGGAGGCTAAAATATAGTGGATTAACTAAATATTACACATGCAGATACAACCATGGATCGTGTATGATAACTGGATGTTTTGACAGATTAAGATAGACTCCCATGCTACATATTTTCAGTATTCTATGATAAAAAATTAATTTTCAGTTTTCATCTTCTGCACTGTAGGTTTTTCCTGTGGGTTTGATGAGTAGGATAATATCATAATGGAGAAAGTATACAAATGTTAGGATTAAACACGCATATTAATTCTAGAGCAGGACTTATTCTGCAATTTAAAATTTAACAAGTTACTTAATCAAGTTGAGACTTTGTTTTTATATCTCTAAAGAAAATGGCAATAAAGATGCCTATGGTGTAGAGTTAATGTGTGATAGTCAAGCAATGTTAGTATTTCTCTCCTTCTGGAAATTATATTTTAAACTTAAATTTTGAAAGACAGGAAAAGAAAACAGAGAGCCTATTTCTAATTACTTTAGAATTATATGAAAATGGAAAACTGAACCTATACAATTTTTTTTAAAAGTTCTGATTTTTAACTTTTGTGGGTACATAGATGGTATGTATATTTATGGGGTTCATGACATATTTTGATACAGGCATGCAATGTATAGTTATCACATCATGAAAAATGGGGTATCCATCCCCTCAGACATTTATCCTTTATGTTACAAACAATCCAGTTATACTAATTTAGTTATTTAAAAATGAACAATTAACTTATTATTGACTATAGTCACTCTGTTGTACTATCAAATACTGAGTCTTATTCATTCTATTTTTTCATACCCATTAACCATCCCCACTCCCCCTCCATTGCCTACCACCCTTCCCAGACTCTAGTAACCATTCTTCCACTCTCTGTCTCCATGAGTTCAATCATTTTGATTTTTAGATCCCATAAATAAGTGAGAACATGTTTGTCTTTCTGTGCCTAGCTTATTTCACTTAATGCAATTACCTCCCATTCCATCCACGTTGTTGCAAATGACTGGATCTCGTTCTTTTTTATGGATGAATAGTGCTCCATTGTGTGTATGTACCACATTTTCTTTATCCAGTCACCTGCTGATGGACAGTTAGGTGGCTTCAAAATCTTGGCTATTGTGAACAGTGCTACAACACACATGGGAGGGCAGATATCTCTTTGATGCACAGATTTCCTTTCTTTTGGGTATATACCCAGCAGTGCGATTGTTGGATCATATGGTAGGTCTATTTTTAGTTTTGTGAGGAACTTCTAAGCTGATCTCCATAGTGGTTGTACTAATTTACATTCCCATCCACAGTGTACTGTGTTCCCTTCTCTCTGAGTCAACTCCAGCATTTGTTATTGTCTGTCTTTTGGATAAAAGGCACTTTAACTGGGGTGAGATAATAAGCTCCATGTTTATTCAAGGCCCTAGGGCTCTACAACCAGCAGGTGGTTAAAGTAGCCAATTTTACATCCATCCCTACAGGGCGTAAGTTTCCCTAGGCTCTGGGTGAGTCCAGAGATGCTGTTTGGGAGCCAGGGATTGGAGTAAAAAACTTTAGACATTTTCTTGGTGTTCTACTCTGCTATGGTTAAGCTAGCACTCAAACCACAATACAAAGTCTTTCATATTCTTGCTTCCCCTTTCCACAAGTACAGGAGCCTCTCCAGGTGGCCACCACCACCACTGGCACACAGCAAGTTCTTCCAAGCCATCACTGATGTTCACTTAAAGCTCAAGGGCTCATCATTCAGGCTGTAGTGAAAGCTGCCAAGCCTGGGACTCCCCTTTCAGGGCAATGGGCTCCTCTCTGGCCTAGGGCAGGTCCAGAAATGCTGTTCAAAAGCATAGACCTGGACTTGGGGACCCCAAAGAGCCTGCTTGTTAAACCCCACTGTGGTTCAACTGGTGCAAGACAAAGTCCCCTTTACTTTTCTCTCTGCTTTTCTCAAGCAAAAGGAATCTTTCGTTGTAGCCACCATAGCTGGGAATGTGCTTGGAGACACCTGAAATCAGCATGTTTCAGAGCCCAAGGTCCATGGTATACTATCTGGTTACTGCTGCTGGTTATTCAGGGCCCTGGGGCTCTTTAGTGGGCACATGATAAATCCTGCCAGGACTGTGTTTTTCTGTTCAAGTCAGTGGGTTTTCTTTTGGCCCAGGATGTGTCTAGAAATGTCTTCCACGAGCCAAGGTCTAGCATGGGGAGTGTTATGACTCTGACCAGTGCTCTATGCTCCTGTTGCTAAGCTGATACCCAAGTTGCAAGATAAAGTCCTCTTTACTCTTAACTCTCCCCTCCTTAAGCTGAAAGGAGTCAGTCACTTTGGTTGCTGCCAGCACAGTTGTTGCTGCTGGCTGGGATTGGGGCAGGGCTGGCACAAGCACTTCCTCAGCCCCCTAGTCCACTGGCTCTGAGCCCAGCCCAGCATGAGGACTCGCCTAGAAATTGCAGTCCTTGTGCCCTAGACTCCCTTTCAGTTTACCTAGGAACTCAGAGCACTTTGGTCCACAGTTGGAAGGCTTGCTGGGAAACTCAAGCTCTGACTGTGAGATAGATAATTCCCTACTCCAAATGCACAGATTCTGTCCCTGTGCCACATGGCTGTTGCTGTATACTGGGGGAGATGTGGCATCAGTGATTCAAGACTGTCTCTCCCCTCCTCCTCACTGCGTCTTTCAGCAATATGAAGTTACAGCTAGGTACTGTGATTGCTCACCTGGTTTTTGGTTCTTGTGACTCTTCTTTTCTGCATGCAGATAGTTGTTAAAATCTGATGTTCCTGCAGTGGGGGACAAATAGTACAGGCTCCTATTTTGCTATCTTGCTCCACCCCACCTGCACACCTTCTGTCCTGAACATTAGCATTGCTGTGAATTTTTGACCCTGTGCAGAAATTTTGGAAAGCAAGCCTTATTCCTGATAAGTTGAAAATATTAATCAATTTTTTTTTTTTTTTTTTTTGAGACAGAGTTTCGCCCTTGTTACCCAGGCTGGAGTGCAATGGCGCGATCTCGGCTCACCGCAACCTCCGCCTCCTGGGCTCAGGCAATTCTCCTGCCTCAGCCTCCTGAGTAGCTGGGATTACAGGCACGTGCCACCATGCCCAGCTAATTTTTTGCACTTTTAGTAGAGACGGGGTTTCACCATGTTGACCAGGATGGTCTCGATCTCTCGACCTCGTGATCCACCCGCCTCGGCCTCCCAAAGTGCTGGGATTACAGGCTTGAGCCACCGCGCCCGGCCTAATCAATTTTTATTTCTCCTGTTCCAAGGGGGATATCTGAGGGAAAAGAAGGGCATTGGTAGGGATTTTCTTTTTCTCTGAATTTTTCTATGTTCTTTTCACAGTTCTTAGGAAGACTGAAAAATTGGCTCATTTGACTAAGGGCCCTTGTTGAAAATAACTAATCTTCAGCTACTCAGCTAATTTCTGCAAAATAGAGGATTTAGCTGAAAGGGAGTAGAATAAAAATACAAACTTTTATCAGCCTCATACCAGGGTCTAGACTAGACAAATGTATGAAGACAATGTTTGGCACTGGTATTCTTGACTTCTCCCTTCACTGTTCTCTTCCATCATCTTACACACACAGCGTTCTCAAATGCCTAATTTATAAATGCATTTACTACTTTAGGAGTATTTGCTTGTCAATAAGTGACACAGAACAAAGTCAGAGGAATATGTAAATTGCCAATGTCAGAAATTTATAAATCCGTAAGCAGTACGAGGAAGGTATTTATAAACACATGATTTTCTCTACCTAAACAAGACAGTTTGATGGGGTAAAATGAACACTAGATAAGTGTAGTAGACACAGGATTTTAAAACCATTCTTCCTTTTTGAGTAATAGTATAATAGTATTCCAATGTCCTTTTGTGGAATTATTTCCCCTATTAAGTGCAAACTTGGTGAGTCCGTGAATCAAAGCACCTGCCTCCACTGGTCAGGGTGTGGATGAATGCCAAGGTAGGTCAATCTGACTATTTATTCCTAATTCTTTAACTCTTTAATGGAATTATGCAGAGATAAGGGTAAAACAACAGTTGACACCTCTTATTCAATGATGGCTCTCTTTCAGTTGCTATTCCTGAGACCAGCAAAGCTAACTGGTTTTTGTTTTTTCTGATCTTGGTACTCCAGGCTTTGCTTTACTTCTGTGAGCACCCCATAGTCTTCCAGCATCATTATTTTTGCTTAGGTTATCCAGGGAAGCTTCTATTGCTTACAGCTAAAGACTCACATCAGATTCGAGGTATTAGGAAGCATGGTGAAATACTAAGCTCTCTGTGAAATACTAAGCATCTCTGGCTCTATTTTTTCATATGTGAAAAGGAGGTGACAGGACTACATGGTTTCTAATTTCTTCTCTAACTCTAAAGGGAAATAAATATATAAAGCTAGCCCTCTTTAAAAGCCGCTAATAATTCTGAACATATGCCTATTCCTAGATGAATAAGTTGGGGGTTAATGCACTTTCCCATCAACTGTGACTTCTAATTTGGTCTCTTAGCACGCCTTTAGCCTCTAGGCCCTGGAGTCCATTTAAGGTCATTTAGGCAGAGGCCACATCTGTGGTATCTGAATTATCTGGCTAAGCATCCTGTAACTCATTGGGTATTTGCCAACCACATGCTAGATCAGGGTCTGTTAGAATGCCCTCATTTTGAAAGACTATTTAAATGGCAAGAAAAAATTAGATCTGAGAAAGTAAAACATGGGTAAAGAGCTCAAGGAATTGGCACAGCTGGGTATCATTAGCAATAATCAAACCGTATCCAGTATAAAAAGCAACAGAAAGCGATGATATAGGAGCAGTGTGTGTATATATGTGTATGTAAGTTTATGTATGTATTTATGTGTATGTTTGTGTAAATGTATGTATCTGCATAATAATGTAAGTGTATAAAATTTTTTAAAATCTTGGTTTCTTTGACTGCTTTCCCTCCTCACTCCGAACTTGGATCTTTCTACTGTATCCCAGTGGGAGTGTTTGATGTATCGAAATCATCTTAGAATTTCACAGTCCTTGAGGCAGCTGCTTTGATGCTGCAGACACAGAGGAGGGCTAAATGAATACATTATTAACAGGAAACAATGTGCAGATACTAAATAGCTGCTGGAGAATCTAAGTTCTAAAAACATATCCATGAAAGATTCACATCTTTTTTTCTCCAGTTATTACAAAATTTCTAATGACTAATGTTTTATTATAAAGTAATACTATTATTTTAGAAAATAAAAACTTGAAAAATATATGAAGTATATATAAAGGAACAAATTAATGTTGTCTATACTCTTACCACTCACAGCTATTAACAAGTAACATTTTTGAACATTTTCTTTAATTTGCAGAAGGCAGTTTTTAATGAAAGAATCCAAATTTGGAATTTACTGAGCTTAATCTGGAAATTCTTAATTGCAGACATGCATTTGGTCACCAATTTGATAAATAGAAATAAGAGTACCCTTAGTATCCTTTGATTTTGCTTTATAAATAGACTTTAAAAATCACTGTTCTACAAATTTTCTGTTTGAAGCTTAAATTTAGCACTTTACATTTGCCCCCTCCAAACCCGTTCTCTTTAACCCACTCTATTGCACCAATCTCTGCTCACCTTCAAGTGCAAGGCCAAAGCCCCTCCAACCACACAAATCCACGCATTAAAATAGGAAGAGACAGTCAATAATAATTGAACAATTACTATGTGGCAGGCTTCACATCAAAAGCTATATATATATATATATATATATATATATATATATATATGTACACACATACACACACACACACACAAATAGGTTGATCCTTAAATCCAAAGGTTTTTTTTCATGTGTCATCTTGTTTAATCCTACTAAAACCTTATGAAATAGATATTATTCACATGCTTACTTTACTGATGAAGAAACTAAATTTCCAAGAGATTAAGTGACTTGCTCAAGATGGTCATAAGCTAGTTACTGGTAAAGCTGACATTTCAGCTCAGGCCTACCTGATTCCAAAATCACTATGCTATTGCAACATATAAGGACTATGGAAAAAACAATGGCCATGCCTAGACAAAATTGTGAAGAAGACAAAAGTTTGTGTTTTGTGCCCTCAATTCCCAGTCAATAGAAACCCATTTTGGAAACATAGAATTGATGAGAAGGAGAGTATTCATCAAAGGCTTTCTGTATTAAGTATTAAGGTGGGTGGGATGCTCTGAACGTTATGATGTTCATTAGGAACATTGATGTCTAGGACATTAGAGCTCACAGTATACTTAGTATAGTCTAATTTAATTCCTTCAATTTACAGATTAAAAAACTGAGGCCTGGAGAGATGAGGTTACAATCTCTTGTCAATAATAGAGCATTGTAATTATAATTCTGCAGCCTAGAATCTGGGTTCCTTTTTCTTTGAATCTACAGATTCCTGGAAACACCAAGACCTTTTTGTTTCGTAATGGAGATAAATCTGAAGAAGCAAAATGACTTTGAATTAACTTTAGAGAGTATTGCTTGTATATCTGCTAGATGATTTTTCTCTAGGTTCAGTTATTTTAGGTCAAAGCCAGATAGTGACTAATATTTACTTTATAGGCTTTGTAATATTATAACTTTTTGATATTTTATCATAATCACTTGAGATTTAACCAATGCATAGCTTTTCCTGTACCATCTATGTGTTATAATTTTTAGGTAGTTGATAAGGTAGAAGTTATGCCTGATATGGTTTCACATTTCAATGTGTGTTCCTTTTTTCTATTTGGCTCTCAGGTTTAACTTTTAAAATGGAAACATGTGTTGAATACAAAGAGTAACCAAATGAAACAACAGTATAAAACACAGTCTCAGAGAATGCTGTGAAGATGGCCACCTAAGAACAGCTCAGGACTTCGGCTCCCAGTGAAAGTGCAGAGGGTGAGTGGACGCCGCATTTCCAGACGAACTCTTATTGCCCACAGCCCAGGAGATACCCAGGCAGAGGGGTCGCCAGCGTTGCAGTCCCAGCCGGTGCGGCTGTTTTGGCCCCCGTGGGGCTGATTCCGCCCGCGCGGCTGCTGTGACCACGCCCTGTTGCTGCGGTTCTCCGGACAAAAGCCACTGGTCTGGGAGCCCTCTTAGCTGGTGATCGGAGCCCTGAGACAGCAGAGTTGCCCATTCATCTGAAATAGCGAGCCAGGCCAGGAGATTCCTAGGCAAAAAATCTGCCAGGAGCCGGCGCCGAGCCGACTCAGTGAGTCGCAGCACGGGAGATCCCAGCGCCTTTTCAACAAGCGACTGGAACGCGGGGTCTTTCAACTTAAAAGAAAAGACTCTGAGTCAGGGAGCCAGGTGATCAGGCTCGGTTGGTCCCACCCCTCCACCCCCAACAACAGTGAAAACAAAAACAGTAATTGGAAACCTTCTGGGTTGAGCCCTTCAAAGCAAGCACAGCTGAACCGGAAGGGTCCAGCTCCGTGGGGGAGGGTCTTCCGCCATTACTGAGACTCTCCACCACTATGGAGGCAGGCTGCCGTTGCCGAGGCAACCCACCATTGCCGAGGCAACCTGCCACAACAGAGAGAGTCCCCCATAACAGAGGCAGGGCCACTGTTGCCGAGACAGTTCTAACTACGCCCATATAAACAGGACTGCAGGGAAGAGCTCAGGGCAGCTGGGCGGAGCCCACAGCAGCTCAGCAAAGCCCCTGCGGGCAGGCAGTGGCTAGGCCTGCTGCTAGCTGGGGGGGTCAGACCTGAAAGAAAAATCAAAAAAGGCAGTAGTGCAATGGAAACTCATAAAGCTCCAACTCCCTGGGACAGAGCACCTGGCAACAAAAAGTGCTTTATGAGTTCAGCTGCAGCAGACCTAAACATACCTGCCCAGCAGCTCTGAACGAACAACGGAGCTCACAACTCAGGACTTAAGCCCCAATAAAAGATAGACTGTCTCCTCAAGTAGCTCCCTGACCCCCATAGATCCAAAGACCCACCTCATAAAGGAGAGAATGGACTGACAGTAGGCGAGCATCCTTCTGGGACAAAGATAGCAGAAGAGGAAACTGGCAGCAACCCTTACTGTTCTGCAGCTGCTGCAGGTGATCCCCAGGCAAGCAGGGCCTGGAGAGGATCTCAGCAGTCCTACAGCAGAGGGGCCAGACTGTTAGAAGGAAAGCTTAAAAAAAAAAAAAAAAAAAAGAAGTAACTTCAGCATCCACGAACTAGAAGCTCACTCGGAGACCCAATCTGAAAGACAGTAATTACAAAGACAACAGGTGGATAAACCCACAAAAATGGGAAGAAACCAGCACAAAAAGGATGAAAACTCCCGAAACCAGAACACCTCTCCTCCTAAAAGGGATCACAACTCCTCACCAGCAAGGGAACCAGACCGGATGGAGAAGGAGGGTGATGAAATGACAGAATCAGACTTCAGAAGGTGGGTAGTAAGAAACTACAGTGAGCTAAAAGAACATGTTCTAACCGAATGCAAAGAAAATAGGAACCTTGAAAAAAGATTGGACGAATTGCTAATGAGAATGGACGGCATAGAGAGGAATATAAGTGAATTGAAGGAGCTGAAAAACACAACACGAGAACTTCGTGAAGCATGCACAAGCTTCAACAGCCGAATTGACCAAGCAGAAGAAAGGATATCAGAGGTCGAAGATCAACTCAATGAAATAAAAAGAGAAGGCAAGAACAGAGAAAAAAGCACAAAAAGGAATGAACAAAATCTTCAAGAAATGTGGGACTATGTGAAAAGACCTAATCTACGTCTGATAGGTGTACCTGAATGTGATGAAGAGAATGAATCCAAGCTGGAAAATACTCTTCAGGATATTATCCAGGAAAACTTCCCCAACCTAGCAAGGCAGACCAATATTCAAATCCAGGAAATACAGAGAACACCACAAAGATATTCCTCAAGAAGAGCAACCCCAAGGCACATAATCGTCAGATTCACCAGGGTTGAAATGAAAGAGAAAATGCTAAGGGCAGCCAGAGAGAAAGGTCGGGTTACCCACAAAGGGAAGCCCATTAGACTCACAGCAGATCTCTCAGCGGAAATCCTACAAGCCAGAAGAGATTGGGGGCCAATATTCAACATCCTTAAAGAAAAGAACTTTCAACCCAGAATCTCCTATCCAGCCAAACTAAGCTTCATAAGCGAAGGAAAAATAAAATCCTTTGTGAACAAGCAAGCACTCAGAGATTTCATCACCACCAAACCTGCTCTACAAGAACTCCTGAAAGAGGCTCTACACATATAAAGGAACAACCAGTACCAGCCACTCCAAAAACACACCAAATGTTAAAAAAGCATCAACACAATCAAGAAGCTGCATCAGCTAACCAACAAAACAGCCAGGTAGCATCAAAATGACAGTATCAAATTCACACATAGCAATACTATCCCTAAATGTCAATGGACTAAATGCCCCAATCAAAAGACACAGACTGGCAAATTGGATAAAAAGCCAAAACTCATCAGTGTGCTGTATCCAGGAAACCCATCTTACATGCAAGGATACACAAAGGCTCAAAATAAAGGGATGGAGGAAGATCTACCAAGCAAATGGAGAGCAAAAAAAAAAAAAAAGCAGGAGTTGCAATTCTCATCTCTGATAAAATAGACTTTAAAGCAACAAAGATCAAAAGAGACAAAGAAGGACATTACATAATGGTAAAAGGATCACTGCAACAAGAAGAGCTAATGATCCTAAATATATATGCACCCAATACAGGAGCACCCAGATACATAAGGCAAGTTCTTAATTACTTACAAAGAGACTTAGACTCCCACACAATAATAGTGGGAGACTTTAACACCCCATTGTCAATATTAGACAGATCAACCAGACAGAAAATCAACAAGGATATCCAGGACCTGAACTCAGACCTGGAGCAAGCAAACCTAATAAACATTTACAAAACTCTCCACCCCAAATCAACAGAATATACATTCTTCTCAGCACCACATCACACCTACTCTAAAATTGACCACATAATTGGCAATAAATCACTCCTCAGCAAATGCAAAAGAACAGAAATCATAGCAAACAGTCTCTCAGACCACAGTGCAATCGAGTTAGAACTCAGAATGCAGAAACTAACTCAGAACCGCACAGCTTCATGGAAACTGAACAACTTGCTCTTGAATGTTGACTGGATAAACAATGAAATGAAGGCAGAAATAAAGATGTTCTTCGAAACCAATGAGAACGAAGACACAACATATCAGAATCTCTGGGACACATTTAAAGCAGTCTCTAGAGGAAAATATATAGCAATGAGTGCCCACATGAGAAGAAAGGAGAGATCTAAAATTGACACCCTATCATCAAAATTGAAAGAGCTAGAGGAGCAAGATCAAAAAAACTCAAAACCTAGCAGAAGACAGGAAATAACTAAGATCAGAGCAGAACTGAAGGAAATAGAGACACAAAAAACTCTTCAAAAAATCAATAAATCCAGGAGCTGGTTTTTTGAAAAGATCAACAAAATAGACAGACCACTAGCCAGATTAATAAAAAAGAAAAGAGAGAATAACCAAATTGATGCAATAAAAAACGATAAAGGGGATATCACCACAGATTCCACAGAAATCCAAACCATCATCAGAGATTATTACAAACAACTCTATGCACACAAACTAGTAAACCTGGAAGAAATGGATAAATTCCTGGACACCTGCATCCTCCCAAGCCTAAACCTGGAAGAAGCCGAAACCCTGAATAGACCAATAACATGGTCTGAAGTCGAGCCAGCAATAAAGAGCTTACCACCCAAAAAAAGCCCAGGTCCAGATGGGTTCACAGCTGAATTCTACCAGACATACAAAGAGGAGCTGATACCATTCCTTCTGAAACTATTCCAGACAATCCAAAAAGAGGGAATCCTTCCCAAATCATTTTACGAGACCAACATCATCCTGATACCAAAACCCGGCAGAGACTCAACAAGAAAAGAAAATTTCAGGCCAATATCCATGATGAACATAGATGCAAAAATCTTCAATAAAATACTGGCAAACCAATTGCAACAGCATATCAAAAAGCTCCTCCACCATGATCAAGTAGGATTCATCCTGGGGATGCAAGGCTGGTTCAACATACGCAAGTCCATAAACGTAATTCACCACATAAACAGAACCAAAGACAAAAAACACATGATTATCTCAATTGATGCAGAGAAGGCTTTTGACAAAATTCAACAACGCTTTATGCTAAAAACCCTCAATAAACTAGGTATTGATGGAATGTATCTCAAAACAATAAAAGCTATTTACGACAAACCAACAGCCAATATCATACTGAATGGGCAAAAACTGGAAGCATTTCCTTTGAAATCTGGCACTAGACAAGCATGCCCTCTCTCACCACTCCTATTCAATATAGTACTGGAAGTTCTAGCCAGAGCAATCAGGCAAGAAAAAGAAATAAAGAGTATCCATATTGGAAAGGAGGAAATCAAATTGTCTCTATTTGCAGATGACATGATTGTATATCTGGAAGACCCCGTCATCTCAGCCCAAAGTCTCCTGAAACTGATAAACAACTTCAGCAAAGTCTCAGGATACAAATAATCGTGCAAAAATCACAAGCATTCCTATATACCAGTAATAGACTTCAAGAGAGCCAAATCAAGAACGAACTGCCATTCACAATTGCTACAAAGAGAATAAAGTACCTAGGAATACAACTAACAAGGAACGTAAAGGACCTCTTCAAGGAGAACTACAAGCCATTGCTCAACGAAATAAGAGAGGATACAAACAGATGGAGAAACATTCCATGTTCATGGTTAGGAAGAATCAACATCATGAAAATGGCCATACTGCCCAAAGTAATTTACAGATTCAACGCTATTCCCATCAAGCTACCAATGACCTTCTTCACAGAACTGGAAAAAAACACATTAAACTTCATATGGAACCAAAAGAGAGCCCGCATAGCCAAGTCAATTCTAAGCAAAAAGAACAAAGCAGGAGGCATCACACTACCAGACTTCAAACTATACTACAAGGCTACAGTAATCAAAACAGCATGGTACTGGTACCAAAACAGAGATATAGACAAATGGAACAGAATAGAGGCCTCACAGGAAATACAACATACCCACAACCATCTGATCTTCGACAAACCTGACAAAAACAAGCAATGGGGAAAGGACTCCCTGTTTAATAAATGGTGTTGGGAAAACTGGCTAGCCATGTGCAGAAAGCAGAAACAGGACCCCTTCCTGACACCTTACACCAAAATTAACTCCAGATGGATTAAAGACTTAAACATCAGACCTAACACCATAAAAACCCTAGAAGAAAATCTAGGCAAAACCATTCAAGACATAGGTGTAGGCAAGGACTTCATGACCAAAACGCCAAAAGCAATGGCAACAAAAGCCAAAATAGACAAATGGGACCTAATCAAACTCCACACATTCTGCACGGCAAAGAACAGTCAGTAGAGTGAATCGGCAACCAACAGAATGGGAAAAAATTTTTGCAGCCTACCCATCTGACAAGGGGCTGATATCCAGAATTTACAAAGAACTAAAGCAGATCTACAAGAAAAAAGCAAACAAGCCCATTCAGAAATGGGCGAAGGATATGAACAGATACTTTACAAAAGAAGACATACAGGAGGCCAACAAACATATGAAAAAAATGCTCATCATCACTGGTCATCAGAGAAATGCAAATCAAAACCACATTGAGATACCATCTCACACCACTTAGAATGGTGATCATTAAAAAATCGGGAAACAACAGATGCTGGAGAGGATGTGGAGAAATAGGAACACTTTTACACTGTTGGTGGGAATGTAAATTAATTCAACCATTGTGGAAGACAGTGTGGGGATTCCTCAAGGACCTAAAAAAATAGAAATCCCATTTGACCCAGCAATCCCATTACTGGGTATATATCCAAAGGATTATAAATCATTCTACTACAAGGACACGTGCACACGAATGTTCATTGCAGCACTGTTGACAATAGCAAAGACCTGGAACCAACCCAAATGCCCAACGATGATAGACTGGATAGGGAAAATGTGGTACATATACACCATGGAATATTACGCAGCCATCAAAAACGATGAGTTCACGTCCTTTGTAGGGACATGGATGAACCTGGAAACCATCATTCTCAGCAAACTGACACAAGAGCAGAAAATCAAACACCGTATATTCTCACTCATAGGCGGGTGTTGAACAATGAGAACACATGGACACAGGGAGGGGAGCACTACACAATGGGGTCCGTTGGGGGGAAATGGGGGAGGGGCCGGGGGGTGGGGAGGTGGGAAGAGATAGCATGGGGAGAAATGACAAATACAGGTGAGGGGACGGAAGACAGCAAACCACATTGCCTTTTGTGTACCTATGCAACAATCTTGCATGTTCTTCACATGTACCCCAAAACCTAAAATGCAATTAAAAAAAAAGAAAAAAAAAGAAAAATCATAGGAATAAAATGCATTGAGGTTTGAAAAAAAAAAAAAATCACAGTCTCTTCCTTTAGTTTACGGAAGCAGTCCAGAAAGAAAAGCTAGATTGAGGTGTATAGTTTTATGCCGGTTTGAATCCCTATGATTTTCTCTTAAATGTACTTAACCTCGAAAGAGTTCATTCTGAATATTCCCATCGTTACTCCAGTGCTTCTCCTCAATCCAGAACTCAAAACCATGCATTTAAACCACTTTACCTTCAGACTCTACTCCCCGCCCCCACCCTTTTTTTTTTTTTTTTTTTTTTTTTAACCATAAGCTTTATCTTGAGCCTCTGGGCTTGACTACTTAAAATAATTAGGATGCAAAATAAAACAAGAACATTTCTCATTAGGATAGAAATGATGAGGATAAAATGTCCACTTAGTTTTATTTTGATGAAGTGAGCTGGAATTCCTAGATTGAATAAGGATAGTGAGGGCAAATGCTATCAGATTTGTGGATTTATCAAGTAATTCTGTAGATATCATTTGACTAAATACATGTTTTGCAAAACCAAGCTCTGTCAGCCCCACACCCAGGATATTTACTACAGTGTGCATTTCAAATGAACACATATGGATTTTCTATACTGATGCATTTTTGAGTTAGCTCAAGGTGTGGGTTGTGTTAAATGCAGAGGAGATCTAAATCCTGGATGAAAAATAAAGGTGATGGGCACCTATAATTTGTGTATCTAGTAATCTATCAAAAGCGTAGTAAGTAATGAAGGAATGGTCACCTTTATAAATCTCTTGCATTTAAGAACACTTATAAGTTAAACAAATTAAATAAATAATTACAAATTATAAAAGTTCTTTAAAAAACAAACAGGGAACTCTGGTAGGGAATATCCGGGCTAAAGGGGATAGGCAAAGAAGACGCCTGTCAAGAGATGACATATAGATGGAATGCATGATGAAGTGGGGGGGCGATGGTGCTCTTGGTTGCTACAATTATTGAGTTACAGGCCTGGGCTAAATTTTTTATGTATTATTATTCAACAGCTCCATAATATGATGCCCACATTACAAATGAGAAAACCAAGGGCTTCATTACCCAGATCACAAAGCTGGTAAGAGATCTGGGATGGGAGAATGATCTGGCATCTGAGTCTAGAGTTTACACCTTTTGAAGCAGTAATTCCGTTTCTTGGAAAAAGATCAATAAGGAATAACCAGAAATTTAGACAGAAATTTACCTAACAAGATAATTCTCTGAAGTCATGTTAAAAATTACACTAGTCTTTTATTTGGGGGCTGAGTAAGGATTTCAGATTGAGCTTATAGTTTTATTTAATAATACTCTTTATCTTCCTTATAAAAAATGATTCAATGGTTTTTAATATATTCATAGAGTTGTAAAATTATCACTACAATCAATTGTAGAACATTTTCATCAACCTGAAGAGAAACCCCATACTCTCTAGCCTCCCACTACTCCCCAGACCTAGGTAACCACTAAACATGTTGTTATAGATTAGCCTATTTCATATACATCGAATTGTATATATATTTTGGTCATTTGTGACCCATTTCTTTTATTTTCCAAAGTTCATCCCTGTTATAGCATGTATTAGTATGGATACACCACATTTTATTTATCCATTCATTAGTTGCTGGCGATTTGGATTAGTTCTACTTTTTAAGCCATGCAGAACTATGAGTCAATTAAACCTCTTTTGTTTATAAATTACCCAGTCTCAGGTAGTATTTTTATAGCAGTGTGAGAACGGACAAATACAGAGGCTATAAAATAGTTACCATCAAAATTCTAGAAAAATTCTTTATCAGATTGTATATAGAGAAAGGCAAGTAAGTAGAGATAGGAACATGTAAAAGGCAAGAAATAACCAAAGGAGATGGGTTTTGAGTAATGGAAGAAAGTCTTTCTGTTAGATGTTAGTCTGAAAGATGCTGTTTTTCTTCCCACTATCTAAAGCTAGTGAGAGCTATAGGGTTATCCTAAACACAATTAAAGAAAGCACTCTCAGACATTTTTCAGGAAGCTGTAATGAAGAATATTTTTACATAATGGGCCCATCTCCAATATTTCCTTAGTGCAAGTCCACATTTGTGCAAAATTAAATAAGAACAGAAAACCTAGGGCAATAGAAAATATACTTGATGAAATCCATGTAGCTTGGTTTGAAAGTTATACTTTTAATGACTATTAAATAAGGCAGGCAGAGAGAATGAGAATTCTTGTCCAGTTTGAATATTAGTCTTGATCTATGGAATTGTTTGGACTCACTTAGATTATGGTTATGTAGTAATGAAAAGACACCTTAGAAAAATTACACAAAACTTGGAAATGAAGCAAAAACAAAAACAAAACAAAATGGTGGCAGCATGACTTTCAATATGAAACAGCAGAAAAGGCCACCCAAGTATTGTTCTTCTCAATGCTACTGTAATTATAGGCTCAGACTTAGTAAGTCACTCATTAACTTAGAGACTTTGTCAGGTAGAGATGGTGGTAATTTCTGCTGAAAGAGATGACTATAGAGATTTATGGCCTATTGGTCATTATCAGTTTATATCTAACCCAGCAATCTTGCCCTGACATTTGTTTGTTAAATTTCCCATAAATAATCCAGCTGCTTAACTTAACTGCTTTTAACCTGTCATAACATCTTACTGATTCTCTCATAATTTTATATTTGCTTGAGAGTCATGGTTTTACTTTTTGAAAATTATACTTTAACAAGAGTAGTCCATCCTCATTACTCAGATTTATTTTTCATTAATAACCATTGAAGTAGTATTGCTATTTCTATGTTACTTGCAATTTGCCATTAATACTTACCTCTAATACTTGAATTATAATGCTATGTATGTATACTTATGCTTGTTAGTTAAACCTACACAGAGGAGGTTTTATTCTTTTAAACTGGCCCTTTTGCAAAAGAATCCTCAAAAGTTTTATAGGTAAAATACTCAAATTTGATAGATACCATTAACATTTACAGTCAGGACTCTGCTGCCCAGGGTAGACAAACTAAGTGAGCAGCGGCCAAGTCAGTGCTGCAGCCGAAGTCGACATCATCACAGATCCTTCTAGATCTGATTTTCTCCTTTGCCTTTTATCTTTATCCTCATTCTCCTTTTATCTTTCTGTAAACACTTTGCAGGATATTTTGAGACAGGTTTTTTTTCAAAGAACAGTAGAGTTGGCCAGTATTTTACATCTGTTTGCCTGCCATTGTGATTTGCCATTCACTAAGGTGAATGGATACTCAATTACTAACAGCATCATATACCCTAGGGTTCTATACAGGATAGTGTTCCACTGATCGAAAAGAATGTTGACTGACATTTGACAAACAGTGCTCATTAATGAATTACCTCATTTCTTACACTAGAATTTTTTTTTATTAGCATATACTGGTGCCATTTTATTTATTTATTTATTTTTCTTATACTTTAAGTTCTGGGATACATGTGCAGAACATGCAGGTGGGTTACATAGGTATACACGTGCTATGGTGGTTTGCTGCATCCATCACGCTGTCATCTACATTAGGGATTTCTTCTAATGCCCTCCCCTGTCCCCCTACTCCCTGCTATTTCTCCCCTGGCCCTCACCCACTCATAGGCCCTGGTGTGTGATGTTCCCCTCCCTGTGTCTGCATATTCTCATTGTTCAAGATCCACCTATGAGTGAAAACATGTGGTGTTTGGTTTTCTGTTCTTGTTACACTAGAAGTTAATGACAGATAGTTGACATTGTTTTGAAATATGAGGAAATTTTTGATATAAGTGGACTGATAGCAAAACATTCACTTACTGATCACATCTCACGTATAATTCTGCATAAGGTGATGCTCATTGACTGAAGGTAATGTGTGTTTATTATGCTAATGTCCTGTGAAAATAACAACTTTAAAAATTCCCAGTTCAAAGTATCCTGCTTAACAGTTGAAAGTGATAACTTGAGCTTTACCAGGGGGTTGTATCAACCCATTACTATTTTTCACTTTTGTAAGAAAACCCAAAATAGCTGAAAAGTAAATACTCTAATTTTGCCTAATTATTGTGTAACATCATGTGCCTTATATTACTGCTGTCTCTTGTATACAAACCATCAGTCATCTTGGTCATCTTTCTGCAATGGCAAGAGAGGGTGTGTGCAGGGAGTTGGGGGTGAGAGGGGGGACCACAGAGTTGCTATGTTACTGAAGAACAACTAGAGGTTTCCTTTGTGTTTTATGTTTACTTTCTGTAGGCAAGTCAAATCATTGACAGAGCTTTGAATTCTTGAGTCCCTCCAAATTCTCAAGTTCTCTCCCTGTGTCCCGATACTTTAACCTTTTCTAAAAAAGGTATCTGGCTTTTATCAGCCACTAACAGATGCTTGAAGTGATGTTTGGCCAGTCAGTTAACATTTTCCTTCTAGATTTCCTTATCTTGAAGAAGTGGTTATTGAAATAGGTGACTGGGAAGATTCCTTTTAACCAAGCATTTTTGAATCTTTCATTGAGGCCTTGGCCTAGTAATATTCAAGGATTTATAGGCTCTAACTAATTTGTGAGTTTTCTCTTAAAATAATAACACTCTACCTTAGTGTTTATAGTTTATAAATCATTCCTAGCAGCAGGCTTGTTCCCTCATACCTAACAATGTGTGGTGCATAGTAGGTGCTCAGTGTATGTTTGTTGTGAATTAATACAACCATCTCTAAATGTTCAAACCTTCCTAGCTTAGGTTTGTTTTTTTTCAAGTATTAGAACAATAATAGATGAGAAAAACATTTGGCCTTCACACATTTTCCTTCTGGACATGAGTTAATTGTGTCCATTATAGTGTATGAAAGGAAAATAAATATTGGGGCCCCCAAAACATTAAGCTAAAGGGGAAAGTCTAGCTGGGAACTAGTTAGGGCAAACCTGCCTCCCATCCTATTCAAAGTCACCCCTCTGCTCCCTGAGATAAATGAATATCTGATTGCCTAATTTGAAAAGGCTAATCAGAAACCCAGAAGAACACAACCATTTGTCTCTTATGTACCTATGACCTGGACGCCCCTTCCCCTGCTTTCAGTTGTCCCACCTCCGGACAGAACCGATGTTCATCTTACACATGTTGACTGATGTCTCATGACTCCCTAAAATGTATAAAATTAAACTGTGCTCTGACCACCTTAGGCACATGTCGTCAAGACCTCCTGAGGCTGTGTCGTGGGTGTGAGTCCTCAACCCTGGCAAAATATACTTTCTAAATTAACTGAAACCTGTCTCAGATATTATTCACAAGTGGAAGATTAATCATTTCTTAAGTGATTTGCAAAGAAAGAGCACTAGATTTGAACAGAGAACCGGTTTCTAGTCTGGCTGTGCAAGTCAGTTTAACAAGTCCTTTATGTGCAAAGCAAGAATAATATTTCATAGTGTTGTGATATATTTGAGGCACTTCATCATCTGTGAGGTGCTTTACAAATGTGAGATTTCCTCATTCTTTGATTAACTAATGTTGGGACTCAGAAAGCAATATACCCAAGGACTGACACTTTGACATACCGAGAGACCTTAGAAGCTGCCTTGGTATCATGGTCTTTCTAACCTTGTCTTGTTCTCCCACAGCCCTGCCCCTTGCCTATGCAGGGAGGGACTCTCTATGAAATTTCCTTATCAGACCAAAAAAGCGTCTTTAAAAAAAAAAAAGCAATTGTGCTAAACAGTCTCCCTAAGGTTCTTATCAAATACCAGGAAATATTAACATGTGGAGAAGAGAAGAGACTGGCAGTTATCACCACACCAGACAGACTTTTTTTTTTTTTTTTTTTTTTTTTTTTTTTTTTTTTAAAGAGAAGTGGTCTTGCTGTGTTGCCTAGTCTGGAGTGCTGTGACTATTCATAGGCACCATCATAGTACACTATAGGCTCAAACTCCTGGGCTCACTGCCCTCACACCTGGCTAAAGACTTTTTATCTGTTCCTTGAAAGGAAGCTCCAAGAGATGACCTGAATAACTTTATTGGCACACTAAGACAAACTTTCTTCCTGTAAAGCTCTACCTCCTGCCTCTCAGGTCCATGTATCTCTCCGCTATGGAAAAGGGCAAGTAAATAGGCTTTTGTTCCCCGTTGGGTTATTGGGTAATCATTGTCTTTCAAATCCCCCATGCTATGAATGTTAAAATAAAAATGTGTATGCCTTTTTTCCCATTACTCTGACTTTTGTCAGTTTTCAGTGAACCTTCAGAAGGTAAGGGAGAAGTTTTCCCTTGGTCCCTATACTTACACAATTCTACATAGTAAATTTTTTTATTAAAATTAAACTATTAATTCTTTTTTTAAAAACCTATTAATCCTTTTTTTTTTTTTTTTTTTTTTTTTTTTTGAGACAGGGTCTCTGTCACCCCGCTGGAGTGCAGTGACACAAATATAACTCACTGTAGCCTTGACTGCCTGGGCTCAAGCAATCCTTCTGCCTCAGCCTCCCAAGTAGCTGGGACTACAGGTGCATGCCACCATGCCCAGCTAATTTTTGATTTTTTTGTAACAACGGGGTTTTGCCATGTTCCCCAGGCTAATATCTATTAATTCTTTTCCCTGGGGATTGAAAGAGAAAACTGGAAAGACTGATAGTCTTATGCTAACACAACCGAGCCTAAAAACCAGAGCAGTTGTGACTGGGTTGAAGTTCATTAATCAGAAGTCAATAAGATAGAAGTATTAACCTCTCTAACGGTCTTGCTCACTTTAATAATGATAACTGGCCAATTAGACTGGTCATTGACATTCATTATAAAGATGGCCATAACAGATGTTATCAGCTCCACTAGAGGTAATTTAAAGAAAAAACAATACAGGACTAGAAGTTAGGATGTCTAGGTTTAATCTCCTACCAAAGATAAGACATGTGATTTAAAGTTAATCACTCAGCCTTTTTGAGCCTATTTCCACTTCTTTCTATGAAATTATGGTTTAGAGTAAAGGACTTTTATGTTTCTTATTTGGTGTCATTGTGATTCCTTTTTCAGCCATGTCTCCCAATGATGGAGCTGAGGTAGGTATTTCCCTTTCATTATGTTTTTTAAATTATACTTTTATATCTCAAATTTATCTGGAACAGCATTTTAAACTGTTTCTTATTTTGTGCCTACGGATCATTGCATTTTAGGTTAGTCAGAATACCAGTTCTAGTTCTGGCTTTTATGATTTGATGTTTGAAAGAATGCTTCCAAAGGAAATGTAAAGAAACTGATAATGAAAGTAATCAGTTCAGAGAATAAATTACGCAGGTTCTTTTAACAACAAAAATGATGTTCTCAACACAGTCTAAATTAGTAACAAGCCAAAATGATCATATTCTAAGATGATGCATACCTAAACCATAGAACGAGACTTCCGATTTAATTAAATCAGATCAGATAAGGTTTTTCATCGATAACACATCATCACCCAAGCTTAAAAATATTTTGAAAGTGAGATATCACCACTTTACAGAGAGAAATTTTGCTTAGGGGAACCAAATAAGTATGCTACATCTTGACATTAAAACTGATAAGCCTGGTGAACTGTCTTCTAAAGCGACTGAAGAAATGCTTTCCCTTGAAATGTTTAAATGTTAATCAGCCTGGTGAGGCTATTTATAAATTAGCCTTAAGGAACTCAATTGATTCAGAGCCTCCTTATAATGTCACATACCTTGTCACCACTTATTTACCGGTCAACCTTCATTGGCTGCCACAAAGGCCAAATAAGCAAGAAGTAAAAAGAGAAATGCCTCGAGACTGGAAAATTTTCTTGAAGTAGGATCAAGCAGGATGGGAGCTGAATACTGAGTCTCTGCAGCTGGCTACCTGCAGCAGCTGTGCTAGTGTCTACTGTATTGAGTACATTGCTACTGGTATCAAATCAGGGTATGGTTAGCAAGAAAGAGGAGGAAATGGCTTCTGGTTAGGCTTCTGGTTTATTGTATATTATCCAACATACCCACAATTGATTGAATCCCTCTAAGTGAGTACGTATTCCATCATGATTTCCAGCCTTTTCTTATAAGCAATAGACTGCAAAAGAAAAAGAAAATCTTTGCAAAATAGAAAAAAAAAAAAAAACCCAAAACTAACAACTTCTTTCACTTGAGCATTCTAATGTGGGAGGGCAGAATATGCCACCCCAAAATATAAAGGATTGTTGAGCTGAAGACAATTAAGAGCATAAAGGAAAACTCTCTGCCCTCCTTTTATGAGGCTAAAAGCAGGACACTGATTTACAAAGACAAAAAAAAAGTATTCAACCTGTCACTTCCCCAAGTCCCTCTATCCCTTCCCCAGCCCTCTTCTACCACAGAGAAAAAAGGTTTAAACTTTGTTAACCACTGAAGGTAATTTGTCACTCCAGAGAGGTACCTGCGGAATCTATCTACATTGACAAGCTTTACTAACTAGACTTTATCAACCATGTATTTGCCTTTCCACAAATTTTAGCACCTAAAAACTCAAAGTCCTATTCCTTTGTCTTGTCATGTCTCTAAAAATTTACTTTTCTTTCTTGAAGATGCTATATAAACTGGAAGCCAAAGCTACCTCTAGGAGAACTGTTTATTCTCTGGATGTCTCCCATATTAATATATAAAATATACATGTTAATAAACTTCTGTCTTTTTCTTGTTAATCTGTCTTTTGTAACAGGGGTCTGTTCCACCTAAGAACCTGTGGGAGTTATTATTATTATTATTATTATTATTTTTGAGACGGAGTTTTGCTCTTGTTACCCAGGCTGGAGTGCAATGGCACGATCTTGGCTCACCACAACCTCCGCCTCCTGGGTTCAGGCAATTCTCCTCCCTCAGCCTCCTGAGTAGCTGAGATTACAGGCACACACCACCATGCCCAGCTAATTTTTTGTATGTTTAGTAGAGACGGGGTTTCTCCATGTTGACCAGGATGGCCTCGATCTCTTGACCTTGTGATCCATCCGCCTCGGCCTCCCAAAGTGCTGGGGTTACAGGCTTGAGCCACCGTGCCCGGACCCCTGTGGGAGTTATTATTGCCCTACAGGTAACTGCAATGGAATCATGGAACTCTGCAGAACAATTTGTAAACCATTTTTCTAGTTGATCAGTTTTTCTGAAATTATGACACCCAAAAAGAAAGGTATAATTTGGGCTAGTTTTGCAAGCACAGAACTGATCTATCAACTTACTCTTCTATATCTGGTAGATTTTTTTTTAAACTCACTTTCTGTTCACCTACACATCAGATTAACCAAACTCTTCGTTACCTCAGTAAACTTACCCATAAAGCCCACAGTGCCGAAGATCAAGGCTGGGGAGACTATTCTCCAGTATATGCTACATGTCTGCTCTGCCAGTCTAGTTAGTATTTACTAAGACTCATGTGCTTTCCCAAACTGTTGTGCCTGTAAAAATACACTTTGGATATTACATAAACAAAAACATGTAAAAATAAAAGTGTTATTGTTTTATGAAAATCTAAATGCTACGGAACGAAATATAAGAGCTACAACTACGAAACATATAGATGAAAATGGAGGAGACAATCTTTGAGACCTCTGGATAAGCTAACATTTCTTAGATGTGACACAAAAAGCTTAATTACAAAAGAAAAAAACAATAAACTGGACTTCATCGATGTGAAAAATTTTTAATATTCAAGAGAAAATGAAAAGGCAACATATTGAGAGAAAATATCTGCAATACATATGCCTGATTTAAGAAACATCCACAATAATAAAGGATGAATTAATAACTCATATAATTGAATACTAATGACATAAACAACCCTATGTTTAAAAAAATTAATCAAAAGCATTGAACAAATTAGTAAATGGAGGGTGGATGGTAAGACCTGGTTTCCCACTGTTGGAGAGGAAAGCTAAAAATCAGCAAGAAGAGAAAGCTAGAATGACTCCTGTGGTGCTGATTACTGTTGGAGATAATCAGTATGGATTAGCTTAATATATATATACAAATGGATCGATACAGCAATAATGAGAGATGTCTGAATGTCAGTGAGTTAGTATACATAATTACCTAGCTCTTTCTACTAAGAGGTCTTAAAAGTAGTGAGGTTTCTGTAACACCAAGTAGTGCCATTGCCCAAATCTTGGTTTCTAAATCTTATTCTCCAATTGAAAGAACCAGGGCTCCTTGAAGAAATGGCTGATTCTAGTGCTGGGACACAGAAAACATAAGATAATCTTGGAACATCTTGCAGTGCCAGAGAGTAGGGAAGTGCTCCTTCCTTAACCCCTCCAGGCAAGGGTAGGGTCCTGTATAAGGGACACAAGAGCCACACTGAAGAAATACTTGATGTTTAAAGTTGGAACAATTTGATCAATAAAACAAATATAGCAAAGGCATATAACCCAAAGAATAGTCATGTATCTATACTGATATAAATCAATGACTGAATAGATAATGTAGGAAAAGAGACAAATCTTTATTACAGAATTCCAAACGACATAGATCCCCCTCCCCCAGCAGGTGGAGCCTAGTTCTTCCCACTCCTCCCTTCTGAGTGTGGGCTTGACTTCGTGATTCATGCCAAGGAACAGAGTATGGGAGGAGAAAATAGTAACTTGACAATGGAAAAGCCTGTAAACGCTATGTTAACCAAGTGATGAAGGTTAACATCACAGGTAATGTCATGTGAATATCAATGCAATGAAAAAGGCACTTCATCTCTGGGTTATTCATTTCAAAACTCCATGACCCCAGCCCAATCAAAAGAAAAACATCATACAAACACCATTTGAGGAACATTATACACAACACCTGACTAGTACTCCTCAAAACTTTCAAGGTTATGAAAAACAACTAAACACTAAGAAACTGTCAGAAACCAGAGATAACTAAGGAGCCATGACAACTAAATGCAATGCAGTATCCTGGATGAGGTCTTAGAACAGAAAGGCAAATAAATAGAAAATGTGGTGAGATTCAAATAACGTCTGGACCTTAGTTGATAGCAATATACTAAGGTCTGTTTCTTATAAATGTACTATAATGGCGTATGTGTGTAACAGCAAGAGAAACTAAAATGGGGTGAAGGGTCTAAGGGTACTCTCTGCACTATCTTACAACTTTTATGCAACTCTAAAATCATCCCAAAGTAAACAGTTTATTTTTTGAAAAACAAACTCATAACAACCAAAAATGTAATTACAAGTGGCAAACACTGGAAAACACTGAAATATCTGACAAATAGAATAAGATATAGAAGAGAATGCTATTCAAGAAAAGTCAGCTTTGGAAGCCAAAATTAAAACAGTGCACTCAGACTTTGTTCTCTCCCTCTTACTCTCATGCAAAGGGAGAGAAATGACTCCTAGTATTCGATACTCTATATGGTCAGAGTTATTCTCTAGCAGTAAACTATATAGAAATAATCTCCAAAAGTATAGCCTTGATCTTAAGCCTACAGCCTTTGCTGGGTCCCCAGAAAAAAATTGTTAACCAGTGGCAAATTTTTTTCAGGTCATTAGCTCTTTCAAATAAAATCTGTGAAGTATAGATTGTATTGTTCTTTCAAATGCAAATATTCCAAACATCATTTTTACTTATAACATTTCCAGAAATTCTTCAAATGGTAATGGTCCTAATTATCACATGATTTTTCTTCTGACCCAATTACATGCTGTGCTTGCTGGTCTGTGACTAGGGCAGAGACAGAAACTCAACTCAGTTGCGCCAGACAGGGATTGTGTAAGGAGATTCAGTTTGCAGCTACAATCTGCTAAGGAAAAGTAGGTGGGGCCACTAGTCAGAGCCATCTGGAGACCAGGTTTCTTATGAATTGTGCATTCTGCAATTAAAAACAACAGAGTCTGGGCATAGTGGCTCATACCTGTGATGCCAGTACTTTGGGAGATGGAGGTGAGGGGGATCCCTTGAACCCAGGAGTTCAAGACCAGCCTGGACAACATAGGGAGACGCCATCTTTATTTTTTAAAAAACTATACATATGCTGGGAAGATGGCCGCCTAAGAACAGCTCAGGACTTTAGCTCCCAGTGAAAGTGCAGAGGGTGAGTGGACGCCGCATTTCCAGACGAACTCTTATTGCCCACAGACCAGGAGATACCCAGGCAGAGGGGTCGCCAGCTTCGCAGTCCCAGCCGGTGTGGCTGTTTTGGCCCCTGCGGGGCTGATTCCGCCCGCGCGGCTGCTGTGACCACGCCCTGTTGCTGCGGTTCTCCATACAAAAGCCACTGGTCTGGGAGCCCTCTTAGCTGGTGATCGGAGCCCTGAGACGGCAGAGTTGCCCATTCATCTGAAATAGCGAGTCAGGCCAGGAGATTTCTAGGCAAAAAATCCGCCAGGAGCCGGCGCCACAGTTCCAGCCGACTCTGTGAGTCGCAGCACGGGAGATCCCGGCGCCTTTTCAACAAGCGACCCGAAAGCGGGGTCGTTCAACTTAAAAGAAAAGACTCTGAGTCAGGGAGCCAGGTGATCAGGCTCGGTTGGTCCCACCCCTCCACCCCCAACAACAACGAAAACAAAAACAGTAATTGGAAACCCTCTGGGTTGAGCCCTCCAAACCAAGCACAGCTGAACCAGGACGGTCCGGCTCCGTTGGGGAGGGGTTTCCACCATTACTGAGACTCTCCACCACTATGGAGGCAGGCTGCCGTTGCCGAGGCAACCCGCCGTTGCCGAGGCAACCTGCCACAACAGAGAATCCGCCATAACAGAGGCGGGGCCACCGTTGCCTAGACAGTTCTAACTATGCCCATATAAAAAGGACTACAGGGAAGAGCTCAGGGCAGCTGGGCGGAGCCCACAGCAGCTCAGCAAAGCCCCTGCGGGCAGGCAGTGGCTAGGCGTGCTGCTAGCTGGGCGGGTCAGACCTGAAAGAAAAATCAAAAAAGGCAGTAGTGCAAAGGAAACTCATAAAGCTCCAACTCCCTGGGACAGAGACAGACAACAGGTGGATAAACCCACAAAAATGGGAAGAAACCAGCGCAAAAAGGATGAAAACTCCCGAAACCAGAACACCTCTCCTCCTAAAAGGGATCACAACTCCTCACCAGCAAGGGAACCAGACCGGATGGAGAAGGAGGGTGATGAAATGACAGAATCAGACTTCAGAAGGTGGGTAGTAAGAAACTACAATGAGCTAAAAGAACATGTTCTAACCCAACGCAAAGAAAATAGGAACCTTGAAAAAAGATTGGACGAACTGCTGACGAGAATGGACAGCATAGAGAGGAGTATAAGTGAATTGATGGAGCTGAAAAACGCAACACGAGAACTTCGTGAAGCATGCACAAGCTTCAACAGCCGAATTGACCAAGCAGAAGAAAGGATATCAGAGGTCGAAGATCAACTCAATGAAATAAAAAGAGAAGGCAAGAACAGAGAAAAAAGCACAAAAAGGAATGAACAAAATCTTCAAGAAATGTGGGACTATGTGAAAAGACCTAATCTACATCTGATAGGTGTACCTGAATGTGATGAAGAGAATGAATCCAAGCTGGAAAATACTCTTCAGGATATTATCCAGGAAAACTTCCCCAACCTAGCAAGGCAGACCAATATTCAAATCCAGGAAATACAGAGAACACCACAAAGATATTCCTCAAGAAGAGCAACCACAAGGCACATAATCATCAGATTCACCAGGGTTGAAATGAAAGAGAAAATGCTAAGGGCAGCCAGAGAGAAAGGTCGGGTTACCCACAAAGGGAAGCCCATTAGACTCACAGCAGATCTCTCAGCAGAAACCCTACAAGCCAGAAGAGATTGGGGGCCAATATTCAACATCCTTAAAGAAAAGAACTTTCAACCCAGAATCTCCTATCCGGCCAAACTCAGCTTCATAAGTGAAGGAAAAATAAAATCCTTTGTGAACAAGCAAGCACTCAGAGATTTCATCACCACCAAACCTGCTCTACAAGAACTCCTGAAAGAGGGTCTACACATATAAAGGAACAACCAGTACCAGCCACTCCAAAAACACACCAAATCGTAAAAGAGCATCAACACAATCAAGAAGCTGCATCAACTAACCAACAAAACAGCCAGGTAGCATCAAAATGACAGCATCAAATTCACACATAACAATATTATCCCTAAATGTCAATGGACTAAATGCCCCAATCAAAAGACACAGACTGGCAAATTGGATAAAAAGCCAAAACCCATCAGTGTGCTGTATCCAGGAAACCCATCTTACATGCAAGGATACACAAAGGCTCAAAATAAAGGGATGGAGGAAGATCTACCAAGCAAATGGAGAGCAAAAAAAGGCAGGAGTTGCAATTCTCATCTCTGATAAAATAGACTTTAAAGCAACAAAGATCAAAAGAGACAAAGAAGGACATTACATAATGGTAAAAGGATCACTGCAACAAGAAGAGCTAACAATCCTAAATATATACGCACCCAATACAGGAGCACCCAGATATATAAGGCAAGTTCTTAATGACTTACAAAGAGACTTAGACTCCCACACAATAATAGTGGGAGACTTTAACACCCCATTGTCAATATTAGACAGATCATCCAGACAGAAAATCAACAAGGATATCCAGGACCTGAATACAGACCTGGAACAAGCAAACCTAATAGACATTTACAGAACTCTCCACCCCAAATCCACAGAATATACATTCTTCTCAGCACCACATCACACTTACTCTAAAATTGACCACATAATTGGCAATAAATCACTCCTCAGCAAATGCAAAAGAACAGAAATCATAACAAACAGTCTGTCAGACCACAGTGCAATCGAGTTAGAACTCAGAATGCAGAAACTAACTCAGAACCATACAGCTTCATGGAAACTGAACAACTTGCTCTTGAATGTTGACTGGATAAACAATGAAATGAAGGCAGAAATAAAGATGTTCTTCGAAACCAATGAGAACGAAGACACAACATACCAGAATCTCTGGGACACATTCAAAGCAGTCTCTAGAGGAAACTATATAGCAATGAGTGCCCACATGAGAAGAAAGGAGAGATCTAAAATTGACACCCTATCATCAAAATTGAAAGAGCTAGAGGAGCAAGATCAAAAAAACTCAAAACCTAGCAGAAGACAGGAAATAACTAAGATCAGAGCAGAACTGAAGGAAATAGAGACACAAAAAACTCTTCAAAAAATCAATAAATCCAGGAGCTGGTTTTTTGAAAAGATCAACAAAATAGACAGACCACTAGCCAGATTAATAAAAAAGAAAAGAGAGAATAACCAAATTGATGCAATAAAAAACGATAAAGGGGATATCACCACAGATTCCACAGAAATCCAAACCATCATCAGAGATTATTACAAACAACTCTATGCACATAAACTAGTAAACCTGGAAGAAATGGATAAATTCCTGGACACCTGCATCCTCCCAAGCCTAAACCTGGAAGAAGCCAAAACCCTGAATAGACCAATAACATGGTCTGAAGTCGAGGCAGCAATAAAGAGCCTACCACCCAAAAAAAGCACAGGTCCAGATGGGTTCACAGCTGAATTCTACCAGACATACAAAGAGGAGCTGATACCATTCCTTCTGAAACTATTCCAGACAATCCAAAAAGAGGGAATTCTTCCCAAATCATTTTACGAGACCAACATCATCCTGATACCAAAACTCGGCAGAGACTCAACAAGGAAAGAAAATTTCAGGCCAATATCCATGATGAACATAGATGCAAAAATCTTCAATAAAATACTGGCAAACCGATTGCAACAGCATATCAAAAAGCTCCTCCACCATGATCAAGTAGGATTCATCCTGGGGATGCAAGGCTGGTTCAACATACGCAAGTCCATAAACGTAATTCACCACATAAACAGAACCAAAGACAAAAACCACATGATTATCTCAATTGATGCAGAGAAGGCTTTTGACAAAATTCAACAACCCTTCATGCTAAAAACCCTCAATAAACTAGGTATTGACGGAACGTATCTCAAAACAATAAAAGCTATTTACGACAAACCAACAGCCAATATCATACTGAATGGGCAAAAACTGGAAGCATTCCCTTTGAAATCTGGCACTAGACAAGGGTGCCCTCTCTCACCACTCCTATTCAATATAGTACTGGAAGTTCTAGCCAGAGCAATCAGGCAAGAAAAAGAAATAAAGGGCATCCAAATTGGAAAGGAGGAAATCAAATTGTCTCTATTTGCAGATGACATGATTGTATATCTGGAAGACCCCATCATCTCAGCCCAAAATTTCCTGAAACTGATAAACAACTTCAGCAAAGTCTCAGGATACAAAATCAACGTGCAAAAATCACAAGCATTCCTATACACCAGTAATAGACTTCAAGAGAGCCAAATCAAGAACGAACTGCCATTCACAATTGCTACAAAGAGAATAAAGTACCTAGGAATACAACTAACAAGGAACGTAAAGGATGCCTTCAAGGAAAACTACAAGCCGTTGCTCAACGAAATAAGAGAGGATACAAACAGATGGAGAAACATTCCATGTTCATGGTTAGGAAGAATCAACATCGTGAAAATGGCCATACTGCCCAAAGTAATTTACAGATTCAACGCTATTCCCATCAAGCTACCAATGACCTTCTTCACAGAACTGGAAAAAAACACATTAAACTTCATATGGAACCAAAAGAGAGCCCGCATAGCCAAGTCAATTCTAAGCAAAAAGAACAAAGCAGGAGGCATCACACTACCGGACTTCAAACTATACTACAAGGCTACAGTAATCAAAACAGCATGGTACTGGTACCAAAACAGAGATATAGACCAATGGAACAGAACAGAGGTCTCAGAGGAAATACAACATACCCACAACCATCTGATCTTCGACAAACCTGACAAAAACAAGCAATGGGGAAAGGACTCCCTGTTTAATAAATGGTGTTGGGAAAACTGGCTAGCCATGTGCAGAAAGCAGAAACAGGACCCCTTCCTGACACCTTACACCAAAATTAACTCCAGATGGATTAAAGACTTAAACATCAGACCTAATACCATAAAAACCTTAGAAGAAAATCTAGGCAAAACCATTCAGGACATAGGCGTAGGCAAGGACTTCATGACCAAAACGCCACAAGCAATGGCAACAAAAGCCAAAATAGACAAATGGGACCTAATCAAACTCCACAGCTTCTGCATGGCAAAAGAAACAGTCAGTAGAGTGAATCGGCAACCAACAGAATGGGAAAAAATTTTTGCAGCCTACCCATCTGACAAGGGGCTGATATCCAGAATTTACAAAGAACTAAAGCAGATCTACAAGAAAAAAACAAACAAGCCTATTCAAAAATGGGCGAAGGATATGAACAGATACTTTACAAAAGAAGACATACAGGAGGCCAACAAACATAGGAAAAAATGCTCATCGTCACTGGTCATCAGAGAAATGCAAATCAAAACCACACTGAGATACCATCTCACACCAATTAGAATGGCGATCATTAAAAAATCTGGAAACAACAGATGCTGGAGAGGATGTGGAAAAATAGGAACACTTTTACACTGTTGGTGGGAATGTAAGTTAATTCAACCATTGTGGAAGACAGTGTGGGGATTCCTCAAGGACCTAAAAATAGAAATCCCATTTGACCCAGCAATCCCATTACTTGGTATATATCCAAAGGATTATAAATCATTCTACTACAAGGACACGTGCACACGAATGTTCATTGCAGCACTGTTTACAATAGCAAAGACCTGGAACCAACCCAAATGCCCAACGATGATAGACTGGATAGGGAAAATGTGGTACATATACACCATGGAATATTACGCAGTCATCAAAAACGATGAGTTCACGTCCTTTGTAGGGACATGGATGAACCTGGAAACCATCATTCTCAGCAAACTGACACAAGAGCAGAGAATCAAACACCGTATATTCTCACTCATAGGTGGGGGTTGAACAATGAGGACACATGGACACAGGGAGGGGAGCACTACACACTGGGGTCCGTTGTGGGGAAATGGGGGAGGGGCCGGGGGGGTGGGCAGGTGGGAAGAGGTAGCATGGGGAGAAATGACAGATACAGGTGAGGGGACGGAAGGCAGCAAACCACACTGCCAAGTGTGTACCTATGCAACAAGCTTGCATGTTCATCACATGTACCCCAAAACCTAAAATCCAATTAAAAAAAAAAAAGACATTAAAAAAAACTATACATATATAATATATATATATATTATATATTATATATATATTATATATATTTTATATATTATATATATTTTTATATATTATATATATTTTATATATTATATATTTTTTATATATTATATATAATATATATATAAAATCATTGTTTATATACAAAAACAACAAGAGAAATAGGGAGGAAAGGAAGAAAGACAGAAAAAGCAATATTCAATCTTAATACCATATAATTTTAATTACAAACACCACTGTTTATTGAATGTATCTTTAATGTAGTGCTGGATGTTGTATATCACCTGAATGAGAAGGATATAATTATTTTTCCCACCTTATAGATGCTGGATATGGTGTCTAAAAGAGATGGCATAACTTGTCCACAGTTACATAGTCTGCATGTGGTAGAACAACAACTGAAACTGTGGCACTAAATCAAATCATCTTTCTATTAAGGAAGTGTGGTCTTTCTCAGAGGTGTACTCTCTACTTAAACCCATTTTTCTAATAACACACTAAACTTATCATCAAAAACAAAAAAAGGCAAAAGATTTGGACACTTGATCAAAGAGTATATGCAGATGTCAAAGAAGATATATATGAACAGATGCATAATATTAGTCATCAAGGAACTGCAGATTAAAACCACATGAAATACCATCACACATTCACTAGAATTGCTAAAATAGAAAGGCTACCATTGGCAAGAATTGATGAGGTTGTGGAGCAACTGAAACTCTGGTTCACTGCTGGTGGGAATGCAAAATGACACAATCAACTGTCAAAAATATTTTGGCAGTTCCTTAAAAGGTTAAAAACACACCTGTCATACAACCTAGCTGCTTTACTTTTAAAAATAAGAAAGTCTGTACCAGGATTTACCCATAAATATTTATAGTAGCTTTGTTAGTAGTAGCCAGAAACTGAAAACAATCTAAGCATCTATCAGCAAATGAGTGTATGAAGGAATTGTTCTAAGTTAGTACACCAGAATACTACTCTAATAAAAAAGAAATGAATTACTGATACATGCCAAAACATAGATAAATCTCAAAAGCATTATGCTAAGTGAAAAAGTAGACCTGAGACTATATATTATATTCTTCTATTTATATAAAATTATAGAAAAGACAAAACTAGAGTTATAGAAGGCACTAGTTCCAATCAGTAATTTCCAAGGTCTGGGTAACAGGAGAGGAGATTGACTGTACAAGGGTACAAGAGAAATTTAGGTGGGGAATGGAAATGTTCTATATCTTGATTGTAATAGTGGTTAAATAGGTGTATGCATATGTCAACATTCATGGAGTCATCCACTTAAATGGACAATTTTAACTGTACATAAAGTATTTCTTTTTCTTTTTCTTTTTTTTTTTTTTTTTTTGAGACAGAGTTTCGCTCTTGTTACCCAGGCTGGAGTGCAATGGCGCGATCTTGGCTCACCGCAACCTCCGCCTCCTGGGTTCAGGCAATTCTCCTGCCTCAGCCTCCTGAGTAGCTGGGATTACTGGCCCGTGCCACCATGCCCAGCTAATTTTTTGTAATTTTAGTAGAGACGAGGTTTCACCAAGTTGACCAGGATGGTCTCGATCTCTTGACCTCGTGATCCACCCGCCTCGGCCTCCCAAAGTGCTGGGATTACAGGCTGAAGCCACCGCGCCCAGCCTAAAGTATTTCTTAAAAAAGTAAGTTACATGGTTGAAAAGACTCAATAAGTAATTAAAAAGTGGCCGTCAAAATTAGTTGCTAATTATACAACTGTAAAAAATTAGTAAATGTAAAAATCTGGGAGAAATTTACACTCATTTTATTTTGCATGAACCTTTAAATTTCTAACATAATTTAGAGAAATCAGAACTGGAAGTCAGAGATGTGTTATGGGTGGAAGATGAAAGAAAATTACAATTATTCTGAACTCTATTTAATGTACTAATAAAAAAAGGTTTTGGCCCTATGTTATAAAATTTGTTGGGAGAATATTCACTTAAGTGTTTTAAATTTATGAAATACTTAACACATATCCTAGTTTTTACGATTCCCTACCTCATCCCCTATTTCAACCAGCTATTAATCCATATCATAACAGCTAAGGGCCTTCTGTTGAACCATTTTTCTCTCAGACTCTATAGCCTTCTTCTCCCCTCTACCTGGACCACCTGACTGTCACCTCTGTTGCCAGCCTTGTTAAGGTTTCTGCCACCAGCAGACAGGCAAAGGAGATTAAGAAATTGCAACCCAAACCTTTAGGATGCCACAGTGTTGGCTTATTATGTCTTCCTGGCCTTTTCAGGGATTTTTAGGTTGAAAGAAAAAATTTAAAGCAAAAACAGCAAAACCCCCACCATAACCACTACTCTGGTGAGATCAAATTATGAGTAGGATTGCTAAAAGTTCAGCTGGGCCTCAAGAGAACAGGAAAGTGGCCTACACACTTGGACCTCCCAAGAAGTTATCAGACAGCTTCTCTCTCTACCTCTCAGTCTTCTATGGTCATGTGGTGTCTTGATGATCTCACCTAAAGCTGCTACATTCTTCAACTTTCCTTATGACTGGCTTTTTCTGCTTATGAAGCTCTGTGTATATGGTTGAAAATGGCCACCAGTCCTAAGGCCACATTGGCTTAGAGATCAGTGCCCATACCTATCTAAGTTTCTCTGTTTCTTAGATCCAGTTCTTCAGAGAGAATCGAATTGACCTTGCTTGGGTTAGCTGGGTCTGGGGATCAGGGATTGCTTATGTAAACAGGGCTGCTGGCCCGCTTCATGGGCATGTAATCTGTGCAGTTGCCCAGGGTCCTGGGCTCAGAAGATATCTGCACACTCAGTTTAATGTTTGATGGTCACTATAATGCAATTCTTAATTTTTGAACAAGGGGTGCTGTATTTTCACTTCACAAAGCAGGCCTTATTCTGCTGCTGGGCCTAGATATGGGACAAGACTCAGTGCTGTAGGCAGATTCTCCCATAAGGAGATGTTGGCAGATAAGGAATATTTGGTGTATTTATAGTCTTGGTTTTCATAACCAGGCTTCTCTCTTCTTCGTACTCATATCCTTGCTTACTGCTTCATTTATCCAATAGGAAAATTAGGAACAAATTGACTCCTAATACGTGCTAACAACTGTTCTAGGCATTGGAAATATTTGGCGTACAAGACAGATATAATTTCTTCTGTCATGAACTTAGTGACAAGCCATTCTCTGTCCTAGAGTTACAACTTTGCTCAGTTCCTTCTCAAAAAACTGATCCTCTGTCCATAACTGTTCTTGAAGCTTCCTGTCTGCTCTAGCTATCAATCAGGCAGTGTAATTGAAAAGCACGCTGAGACCGTAGTGGCTGAAACTGGTAGGGAAAAGAAGCTGGTAATAGGATTAGCAGATTTGCCAGACTGAAGTCTACTTTTTTTTTTTTTTTGTCCTTACTTTAACCATACTGAGTCTCTATTGACTAGCCAGTAGTCTAATATGGTAAATCCAAAAGGTATAGTAAGCTTACTTCCAGCTGTTATTAATACTCAAGCTAGTTTTATCTGATAGGAAGTGGGAGTATAAAACCAGGGAGTAGTAAAACTCAGGTGAGCAGCAACATCGTGGTTGTAGGTACTGGATTTACTTTGTAACAAGAACTCAAGTCAGGAGCTGGGAATATAAAAAAACAAGGCCCAGTTTTCTGTCTTTCCTTTAAAATAACGCTTCTTTCATGTTCAGGGGTACATATGCAGATTTGTTATACAGGTAAATTGCATGTTGCCGGGGTTTGGTGTACAGCTATTTTATCATCCAGGTAATCAGCATAGTACCTGATAGTCAGTTTTTCAGTCCTCACTCTCCTCCCACCCTCCTCCCAGCTGAATGTCGATTGTTTCCTTCTTTGTGTCCATATGTACTCAATGTTTTGCTCCCACTTATAAGTGAGAACACGCACTATTTCGTTTTCTTTCTTTTTTTGAGACAGAGTTTCACTCTATTGCCCAGGCTAGAATGCAGTGGTGCAATTTTGGCTCACTGCAACCTCCACCTCCTGCATTCAAGTGATTCTCATGCCTCTCAGCCTCCTGAGTAGCTGGGATTACAGGTGCCTGCCACCATGCCCCGCTAATTTTTATATTTTTAATAGAGATGGGGTTTCACCATGTTGCCAAGACTGGTCTTGAACTCCCAACTTCAAGTGATTCCACCCACCTTAGCCTCCCAAAGTGCTGGGATTACATGCATGAGCCACCATACCCGGCCAACATTTGGGTTTCTGTTCCTGTGTTAGTTTGCTTAGGAGAGTGGCTTCCAGCTCCATCCATGTTGCTGCAAAGGACCTGATCTCATTGTTTTATGGCTGCCTAATATTCCATGATATATATGTATCACATTTTGTTTATCCGTTACACTGTTGGTGAGCATGTACGTTGATTCCATGTCTTTGCTATTGTGAATAGTGCTGTAATGAACATACACATACATGTGTCTTTATGGTAGAATGGGTATATACCCAATAATGAAATTGCTGGGTCAAATGGTAATTCTAAGTTCTTTGAGAAATCACCAAACTGCTTTCACAATGGCTAAACTAATTTACATTCCCACTAGCCATATGTAAGTGTTCCCATTTCTCTACAACTTCACCAACATCTGGTATTTTCTGACTTTTTTTTTAGTAATAGTCATTCTTACTGGTGTGAGATGGTGTCTCATTGTGGCTTTGATTTGCATTTCTCTAATGATTAAGTGATGTGGAAGAATTTTTTCATATTCTTGTTGGCCACATGCATGTCTTCCTTTGAAAATGACCTATTTATATCCTTTGCCCACTTTTTAATGGGTTTGTCTTTTTATTTTTTGCTTATTAATTTGTTTAATTTCCTTATAAATTCGATATTAGATCTTTGTAGGATGCATAGTTGGCAAATATTTTCTCCCATTCTATAGGCTGCCTGTATACTCTGCTGATAGTTTCTTTTGCTGTGCAGAAGCTCTTTAGTTTAATTAGGTCCCATTTGTCAATTTTTGTCTTTGTTGCAATTGTTTTTGGAGTCTTCATCATGAAATCTTTACTAGGTCCTATGTTGAGAATAGTATTTCCTATCTTCCATGGTGTTTGTAGTTTTAGTTTTTACATTTAATTCTTTAATACATCTTGAGTTGATGTTTGTATATGGTGTAAATATGGAGTACAGTTTCAATCTTCTGCATATAACTGTTCCGTTGTCCCAGCATCATTTACTGAGTAGGGAGTTCTTTCCCCATTGCTTGTTATTGTCAGCTTTATCAAAGATCAGATAGTTGTAGGTGAGCAGCTTTATTTCTGGGTTCTCTATTCTGTTCCATCAGCCTATGTGTCTGGTTTTGTACCAGTATCATGCTGTTTTGGTTACTGTAGCCTTGTATAGTTTGAAGTTGGATAATGTAAGGCCTCCAGTCTTATTCTTTTTGCTTAGGATTACCTTGGCTATTCAGTCTCTTTTTTTGGTGCCATATGAATATTTAAATAGTTTTTTTTTCTAATTCTATGAAAAATGTTATTGGTTGTTTGATGGGAACAGCATTGAATGTGTAAATTCCTTTGGGGAGTGTGACCATTTTAACAATATTGATTCTTTCTATCCATGTGCATGGAATGTTTTTCTGTTTGTGCCATCTCTAATTTCAAGATTGAACCAGGAAGAAATTGAATTCCTGGACAGATCAATAGTGAGTTCGAAAATTGAGTCAGTAATAAAAAGCCTACAAATAAGAAAAAGCCCAGGATCAGATGGATTCATAGCCAAATTCTACCAGATGTATAAAGAAAATCTGGTACCATTCTCAGTGAAACTATTCCAAAAATGGGAGGAGGAGGTACTCCTCGGTAACTCACTCTATGAGGCCAGCATCATTCTAATACCAAAACCTGGCAAAAACACAACAAAAAAGAAAGCTTCAGGCTAAAATCTTTAATGAACATTGATGCAAAAATCCTCAACAAAATACTAGCAAACCAAATCCAGCAGCATGTCAAAAAGCTAAGCCACCGCCATCAAGTAGGCTTTATTGTTAGGATGCAAGGGTGGGTCAAGAAAAGCAAATAAATAAATGTGATTTACCACATAAACAGAACTAGAAAAAGAAAAAAAAACACAAGGTCATTTCAATAGATGCAGAAAAGACTTTTGATAAAATTCAGTATCTTTCGTGTTAAAAACCCTCAATAAACTAGACATTGAAGGAACATACCTTAAAATAATAAAAGCTGTCTATGAAAAACCAATAGCCAACTGAATGTGGAAAAGCTGGAAGCATATGAGTACAGGTGTCTTTGTGGTAGAAATGATTTATTTTCCTTTGGGTATATATTTAGTAATGAGGTTACTGGGTCTAATGGTAATTTTCAGTTCTTTGAGCTGTCTCTAAACTACTTTCCAAGCAGCTGAATAAGTTTACATTCCCACCAACAGCATATAGGGATTCCCCTTTCTCCACAACTTTGCCAACATTCGTTATATTTTTACTTTTATTTTGGTGACAGGGTCTCACTCTGTCACCCAGGCTGGAGTGGAGTGGCATGATCTCACCTCATTGTAGCCTGAACATCTGGGCTCAAGTGATCCTCCCACCTCAGCTTCCCGAGTAGCTGGGATTACAGGCACATGCCACTGTGCCTCACTAATTTTTTTTTAAATTTCTTGTAGAGATGGGGTCTCCCTATTTTGCCCAGGCTGGTCTCAAACTCCTGGGCTCCAGCAATTCATCCACCTTGGCCTCCCAAAATGCTGGGATTACAGGTGCAAGCTGCTCCACTCAGCTTTTTTTGACTTTTTAAATAATAACCATTCTGACTGGTATGAGACAGTATTTCATTGTGGTATAAGATAACAGTGACTGTGGCTGGGCACGGTGGCTCAAGCCTGTAATCCCAGCACTTTGGGAGGCTGAGGCAGGTGGATCACGAGATCAAGAGATCAAGACCATCCTGGTCAACATGGTGAAACCCCTTCTCTACTAAAAATACAAAAAAAAAAATTAGCTGGGCATGGTGGCACGTGCCTGTAATCCCAGCTACTCTGGAGGCTGAGGCAGGAGAATTGCTTGAACCCAGGAGGCGGACGTTGTGGTGAGCCAAGATCGTGTCATTGCACTCCAGCCTGGGTAACAAGAGCGAAACTCCGTCCCCCCCAACCCCCCCGCCAAAAAAAAAAGATAACAATGACTGAGATGTCCCAGGTAGTACTGATTATTGCAGTTGCTAAATATGTATGTCCAGCGATATTTTGGGACAGGGTATTAGTGAAGAAAAAAAATTTGTTTTGGATTATAAAAGGTAGTTGGGATTACAATGCATGTGGGAAAGTGGTGAACTTCCATTGTTTTTATCTGTTCAGCATTTGCTTGTTCTTTTGATAGCAGCATTTTCCTTTTCCTTTGGGGAACCACTTTCCTCTTATCCTCAGACTATGTGGTTAGTGTAGAGGTGACCCACTCTCAGCTCCGAGGAATGACAAATAGCTAGATTTAGCCACTCAGTGTTACCCCACTTGGTACATTCTTGGTCACCATGCTAATTCCATGATGGTATAGTGCTTAATCTTTAGCTACATGTTGGTTTAATGAGACCGAATCCTGTAGTTTTTATAGGGACAATAGAAAAATAAAATTGCTTTTTCCTCTAGGGTTGTCATGCTGGCAGAGATGTGAGTTTGGAGGGGCTGAAGAGCCATCTGGGTATCTTAAGGGGAAAGTCTGCCTAAAAGCACAGTCAACAAAGAAAAAGATAGAACCATGAGTTGGAAAGACAGAGAAATTAAGTCCCAATGACAGTTTTTAAGTCCCATGATCTAGTTATGGCTAAACCCAACTTTGCTTTTCAATTACATGAGACAACAAAAATTTTTTTTAAAGCTGGTTGGTTTTAGTTTTCTTCACAAGCTAAAAATTTTTAGTAAGGTAAGGACTTCATGAGCACAGAAATATGGGTCAATACTTGTCCCCTTTGAAAAAATATCCTGAGATAACTTGAAGCTCACATCTAAATCTCTTCTATTTGTAGCTGTCAGGGAGGAAAGACTTTTACTCTATTGTCTTAGGTTCTGCTGCTGTGGCCTATGAATTGGACTGTCAAAAGACAGGTTAATAGGAGAAAAAGCATGCAGATTTTATTTGATGTTGGTATTTTTAAGTGGTGTAGGGGGTTTAATAGAATGAAGGGAAAATTCTAAGGAAGCAGTTAGTACCAGGGTCTTATATATCATTCTAACAAAGAGCAATAAATAATGGAGACATGACAAAGCAAAGGAAAAAGAGGATTGGGCTAAGGGTGGGGAAGTGTGGGAAAGTAACTAGAAAATATATGGGGAAACAACTGTATGATAAGGGATGTTTTATTAATAGTAAGTCTTGCATTTAGTGATAAGAATGTTCTCCTCCTCCTGGTATAGGGAGGTCACCTTTCTCATGGGATATGTATGCTCTGCCTTAAGGTAGAAAAGGGAAAGACAGTCCTTTCTACTGCTGTTTCTCAGTGGCTTTCAGTTCAAAATAATAAACATGCCAAAGTGTTATATTTTGGGGTGACATGTTCTGATCCTCTTCATAGTCTATTTCCTCTTTTCTCAGAAGGAGCTGTAGAAGACATTGCTCCCTAATGGTAGTTTATTTTCAATATTTATTTACTCACATCACAGAATGAAAGGTTGCAGTACAAAGTAGGTGTGACTTTCTAACAGAGGAAACTAAAGTCACTTAGATTTTTAAAAATTCCTATTCACTTTATAGTTCATTAGTTTTCATTAAACACACACACACACACACACACACACACACACACCCCAGAAGGAAACTAAAATATTTCAGATTTATTTATTTATTGAGATGTAGTCTCCCTCTGTCACCCAGGCTGAAATGCAGTGGTGTGATCCTGGCTTACTGCAACCTCTGCCTCTGGGTTCAAGTGATTCTCCTGCCTCAGTCACCCTAGTAGCTGGGACTACAGGTGTGTATAACCACACCCAGCTCATTTTTGTATTTTTCGTAGAGTTGGGGTTAGCCAGGCTGGTCTTGAACTCCCAACCTCAGGTGATGCACCTGCCTTGGCCTCCCAAAGTGCTGGAATTACAGGCATGAGCCACTGTGCCTGACCCTGGATACTTTTAGTAGTAGAATCAGTCTGTGTTCATTTACTAGTCAATCCTCTTTCATGTACATAATTATTTCTAAGGACAAAAAAAAAATCCACCCTCATTCCAAATATCTGTATATTTACCATATAATCCTTCTTCTGGATTTAATTATCAAAGGCTCTAAAGTCTTTAACTGAAGCTTAAAAAACAAATAGACTTTAGGTATCTAGGCTTTATTCTGAATTCTAGGGAGATGCGCCCTAAGTTTTTAAGACTTAACAAGAACCATTTCATTTTTCAAAATCCACTTTAAAACTTTTTATTTTCTATATTCTTTCTGACTGCTATCTGCTTACAAGATATCAGATTGGTTTGTCTAATGTTATTTGCAAAGGAGTGACTTCCTGGAACTGTCATTAACTATACTATGTTACCCTCCTCTAAATCCCAGGATAATCCCCTCTGAAGGCTCGGTAGACTTTACAGAATTATTATGACATCCAGAGTGCTCTTTAGGCTTTGAGTCACAGAAATTATTTTTCCAGTATTATAATTTATCTGTGACTGTTTTATTTCCATGTCCTCTGAAATACTCGAGAAGACAAAGTCAACATGGCTGAGTCTAGCGCGCGGTTTGCTCCATGACCCTGCAGCCTTTTGGGTCTCTGAATGGGGCTGGCATTACCAGGAGAGATGGGATGTGTGACTAGGCCCATAGAACAATTAGAGGAACTCTAGGCAGTTCCTACAGAGTTGTTCTCTGCAGAGGTCCATATAGAATCATCACTAGTCATTAGCAAGTTAGCAAGGAATTACTTTATTCCAGAGCTAATGCCTCAGAGTGCAGTATTACAGAAATAGGATTCTGATGTGAGGGGAGGTAGGAAGTGTCATTTTGATGCCCTGGGTGCTGCTGAAGTCTGTGGAATACAATGAAGGACAGGGCTATACACCATGGGAGTATGAATTACAATGGAAGAGAAGAAAGGAGAGAGGCACAAAAAGAGGTGGAAGGGCACCAAATTCACATCGGTTTGTTTGTCTCATAGTTTTGCTGAACAGTGGCTCTGTTTCAAAGCTAAACCGTTCAGAAAGGGTTAGAGAAAAAGACTCCGTGTTTATTCCCCTCCCCACTTTGATACCTGTTCAGAATATTCTTTTTTAATGGTCACATCTGAGTTTGCCCAACTCCTATATACATGGAAGCAGTATCATTTTGAGAGTTGTTATAAAGTAGATCAGTGAATAAGAAGTAAACCAAAATGGTGACATAGTAGATCAAAACATTTACATTCTTCTTGTTAAGTAAACTGATAATTTTCTTGTTATTTAAGTAAAAGCTATGCCTATAAGACATTCTAAGAAATAGTCTTCCTTATAGCCTCAGATAATCATTTCTGTGATTGCTAGCTCTCTATGAGATCTCTATTAGCAGGACATGAACTAATTATAGTTGTCTGATTGGTATTATTTGTAAAAAGTAATTGTCCAAAAAAATGGGACTGCAGATGGACTGGTTTAATAATTTGTATATCATTTGTCCTTTGGGTGTTAGTTATTAACATATAAAGTAACTCAAAAAGCATATTCTGAAGAGTGCATAAACTCTGGAACAATCACGTAAAATAAAACCAACCTCATAAAGTCTCTCTCCACACACTAGAATTTCCCATAATTCAAAATAGAAAAAGAACTCAAGATTCTGAAAACATGTAAGATTGCCTGACTGTGCCATAGAATTCTGAGTCATTTACAGTAGAAGACTTTCTTTAATGTTGGGCAAAAATGTCTTGCCAGATAGGTCAGCAGAAGGTTGAGAAAACAAGTTTTGGGGTATCTTCCTAGGCATGCCAAGGCAGATGGTAATTGTTTCAGTAATCAGTGAAGATATTAATTAATATTTTTCACAAGATCCTTTTTTCAGAATAATGAGATCCCTCCCTAAATTTATTTACATTTGGAGAGGCCCCACAATACAGAAAATGTAATGAGTATCTATGACAAATGCTCACCACCAAAATGAACAAATGTTAACTTTTATTTTCTTCAGATTTTCTTTTCTTTTTAAAATTCTGTGTGTTTTCTTAACCAGGCCCGTTCTTTTCCCTTTTCCCAAAGTTTAGCATCATCAAGTGTATATATCCTAATTATATTTTTGTATTTGTACTCTGTTTATTTTATGTATTTTTATGTAGTTTTGTAATATTCTCCATAAATGTCTTGACCAATTTTTTAAATAATTGAGTTACATTTTCTAATTATTTTTGCTGTTAAGTATAATGTTGTTTTTGGTCAATCAATCTTAGATTGGGTAATCTTCTGCATTCCTTTAATTTTACAAGTTACCTGAAGGCTCTTTAGATTTCTTCTAGGAAGGTAATTATAGAGTCTACTGATGAAAATTTTCTCTCTTTTTTTCAGTCCTTATACTTTATATCTCTTTTTTCCTTTGGTTAGGAATGCTAGTACAATATTGGAGAGTAAAATGATTGTGAGTATTCTTATTTTATTTCTTATTTTAATATAAATGCTTCTGAAGTTTTACCATTTTGACTACTATTTGCTGCCAGTATTTAGTAGATTCACTTGATTATGTAGGTGAAGTTGCCATCTGTATACATTTGTTGAGTTGGTTTTTCTGCTTTATTGAGAGGAACATATGACATTTCTCTGTTGATCTCTTAATATGGTAAATATGATTTAATTTTATAGGATTTTCTGATTTTTAAATCACCCTTGCCTTTCTAGCATGAATATATTTGGTCACACACAAATTTAATTCAACAAGGCAATTTTGGGACTTTTAAATTAATTCATTTAGCAAGTACTTATTCAGTACTTCTTATGTGACAGGCAATAGAAGTACAGCAGTAAATAAAACAAATTTTAAGGAAATCTTTGCATTCATAGATTACATTGAAGGAATTGGCTAATAATTATGACTAATAAGTAACATTTATAGTATGTTAGACAGTGATCATTGTTAAAGAAGAGAATAAGACAAAAGAAATATGAACTCTTTAACAATTTTAACTTGTTAATTTAAGTTGCTCAAATTTGAACTCAAATATAAACTCCGTAACAATTTTAAGTTGCTCAAATTTAAGTTGAGTGGCCAAAGAAGTCTTCATAAAAATGGAAATTTGAAACAAGCCTGCAGAAAGTGAGGGAGCCTAGTTCCTCAGCTGCCTGGGTGAAGAATATGCCAGGCAGAGGAAACAGAAGTTAAACAACCCTGAGGTAGGAATATTTCTGATACATTTAAAGAGTTATTCGATAACTTTTTTTCCTAGAAAATTGACCATTTCACTGAAATTTTAAAATTTTATTGGAATAAAATTATTTATAAATTTTAATTAGTTTTAGAAAACTATTATATTTATAATTCCTTACATTGCCATTTTGTCACTTTTGATTTTGATCAGCCTACCTAGAAGTTTACCTATTTTGTTATTACTTTCAAAATTATTATTAACAAATAGTCTCTGTAGATTGGAGTTGGCAATTTATGGACTGCATTTCTGATGTGCAAAAAAAGTCATTGATATTTCTTTTCTACCCCAAGTAACATTCTTTTCTCTTACCCTCATAGTGGACACTTGTAAACCTCTGGATCTCTTCAACGTCAAACAGGAGCTGCTGAAAATTTAGGGGTGCTGGCCCAGCCCCTCTCTCTACCTAAACACATCATGCTGCCATTTTGACTCTACTGCAACTAAATGCTGTTGGCATGAAGACATTCTGTAACGTAACCTTCTCAGTGATTCCAAATGGACACAAGCTGCTTTCCTATTGCCATCTCTCTCAACCCCTTTGCTAACCACCTGTATAAGCTTGGGTTGCACAGGAGTTGCCGTTAAAATGAAAGAATCATCAGTATAAAGAATAGCAGAGACTGGGGCCTAGTCAGTCAGGGAGAAAGCTGGACTGTCATGAAGCAAACATCTTGCTCATATCAAGCATGGTGGCATGGGTTCCAGACACTTCAAGAGTGGAAACAGTTAGGGACCAAGGACCATGCTCGAGACAAATGGGATAAGACACTTTTACCAGAGTATATTAATTATGTTTTTTCCTTTCTGTATGTTATGCTATGTTGACATGTTGGGACCCTGCTCACTGAGGAGTCTGCTCCTCCCAGGGTCAGCTACATCCTGGAGACAGAAAACACTTGCCCAGGAGTCTGTTCTTCACATGCAAATAGACCAATCCAGGACCCATACATTGAACCACCTCTTCTACTGGGCCAAGCCACTGCAGCACTGCCTCATTCATCCCAGGGGCACGTATCAGCTAACTAGGAGCCGACCCAATGTTGGCGAGCCTGCCAGATTATTCAAACTAGCCGGTCTTAAACCTGTTTACCCTGCCTCGCCATTTCCTTCCTGTGAAAACCACAATAAAGGCTCTTTTCCATGCTTTCCTCTTGCTCCCTCTGCCCCCTGATCGACTTTTGTACTTCCCATGTGGCCTTGCACGGTGTGCCACACCTTTTGTTTCTAGGGTGAGTATAAACTTCTTCCTTCATAACGGTCTTTTCTCCTGCTGCAAGTCTTGCCATACCTAATTAAACAAATCCTAGCAACCTTTCAAAGCACAAAAGATCACATATGGAACCACAGACCTGTGTGCCCAGTGCCATTAGGATGAATAAAATTCCCTTGCAACCACACTAAGAAGGATGAAAATTTGGGAGAGAGATTACAGTCTTTAAAAGAAGATTTAAGCAGTTTACACTTCCTAATCTCAAAGATAATGAGCTCATTGTTCTTGGTGGGAAAATATTTTTTGTCAAGCTTTACCTTCGCAAGAATAGTGGCAACTGATTATGGATGATGCTTTACCCACTTAACTCTGACAATCAGCAACATTGAAAGGCTTCTGAGTTTAGTTCTTTAAATTAGGACCTTGTGCTTAAATGTCCAGTCCTTTAAGTTACTTGCAAGGATCACAGAGGTATTATCATTCTTTACTAAGAGTTTTTTATTTAGCAGAACAGTGTAGAGCAGTATAGTCAGATTGCCTGAGTTAGAATCCAGACTTTCACGCAGGCTGTGTGACTTTGGACACAGCTTAACTTTTCTTCATCTTAAGTTTTCTCACCTATGGAATGAAAATAGAATGGAATCTTCTTCATAGGTGGGTGTGAGGAGTAAATAAGATGATCCATAGAAGTTATTAGCATCATGTTTGGCATTCATTGTGTACTCAATAAATATCAATCATTGTAAAAAATTAGGATAATTATTAGTATGCCTTTGTGTCACATACTGTGCTAATTGATCCCTTGTTTCCTTTATTCTCACAGCACACCTGCATGGTAGTATTGTTACTGGCGAAGGGGTTCCGGATTCTTGGTGTTTTGAACAAAGAATTAGACAAAATGCACAAAGCAATGAAAGGAAAACACAGATTTATTGAAACTAAAGTACACTCCACAGAGTATGAGTGGACTAGAGCAAGTGGCTCAAGAGCACCAGTTACAAAATTTTCTAGGATTTAAATATTATTACCCTCTAGAGGTTTTCCACTTGTTACTTGGTGAACACCCTATGTAAATGAAGAGGATGAAGTGAAGTTACAAGATTATTTGTTTGTTGTACATCCTATGCAAATGAAGAGGATGTTTCCTGCCATAGCTGAAGTGAAGTTTCAAAGTTATTTACTTGGGTGTAGAGGTGAGGTTTTTCTGTTTGATTTAGTTCTGGGAAGTCTTTAGGTTCCCTGCCTCCAGACCCTATTCTTCTGCCTCAGTATTATTACCTAGGAATGGAGGAGCTGTGCTTGAGTGCTCTGAATCTAAAGCCCATGCTCTTAATCACCAGCCCCATGTGACTGGAGGTTTCATAGAGGGTGAGTCAAAGAAATAGTTCAGGAACTCTGGCATCATTCTACTCTGTGAGGTATCCAAAGATGAAAAACAAGAGAACTTGGCATGCCCTGTGACACTTTTCATTTTGTCAGTGATGTTGCTGGGATTTAGACCCTGCAAGCCAAGTTATAGACTATGACATCCTATGAACTTTCTTGAAAACACTTCATGAAATGCATACTTTTTACTTTTCCAGAAAAAAGCAAATATTATTGAAACATTTCATATTTACTGAAAAAAAGATATTCTTTGGCATCAAACTATCTAGCATGACCGTATTTTCTGGAACATCAAACAATCATTGACAGCTATCTATGATAGATTTGCTTAAATGAAAGCCAGCATGAAGCAACCAAATTGTCACATCTAACCATGAACAATGGCACTCATTAAGTTATGGGAACATCATATCAAAAGGAAAGACTTTTTCACCTCGCACGTCACTTGATCATTGATCTCTTTTGAAAAATGAAAGAGCGAGATTAAGGGACAGTAAGAAAGAAAGGGAGAGAAACTGAAAAGGAAGTCCTAGTTACTTGGAATTTATGGAACATGCATTACTATCCAAACAAACTACAGAGTAGGTACCACTATCCAAACACGCTACTCCAAGTGCCATTATTTCATTGTTAGCAAGTCAGAAGCAACACTTGTTAGAGATATAAATTAGCTTCCATGAAGATTTTGTAGTTAAAGTTTGAACTCTGAGTAATTGTATTAATATAATTAGTAATGTGTAAATCCCCCTCCAATAGGGAGAGCAGAACTCCAAAAAGGATCACCAAGCGAAGATAAGACAAATTAAAAAAAGAGGATTGCGTGCATGGTGGCTCACAACTGTAATCCCAACATTGTGGGAGGCTGAGGTGGAAGGACCATCTAAACCCAAGAGTTTGAGACCAGCCTGGACAATATGGTGAAACTCCATCTCTACAAAAGTATAAAAATTAGCTGAGCATGGTGGTATATGCCTGTGGGTACAGCTACTTGAGAGGCTGAGGTGGGAAGATCACTTGAGCCCAGGTGTTCAAGATGGGGCCACTGCACTCCTTCAAAAAAAAAAAAAAAATCTACATAGGGCAAAGGGTAAGATGAGGAAATTCTCTTCTGGTCCTCCAAGCTCAGAATTTAATTTGCCAATCCCTTAACAATGAAGGATTAAAGTGAATACCAGAAGCCCCCCATATCTTATCTGTAGTCTGGTATGTTGTAAGTGGTTGCTTAGGTTGGTAGTGGAGTCACAGTATACAATATACCATTTATCCTTTTGACAGCAATATAAAGTCCTGAGTAAAAACCTCCTTCGAGCATTGTTAATGGAACTGGGGAGAATTCAGCTGATAATTGCAGTGTATCCTTGTTACCCTTGCAAACTTGAGAGAGAGAGAAAAAAAAGAGAGAGAGAGGGAGGGAGGGAGGAAAAAAGACATAAGCCCTGATGCCTTAAGGCATCTATTGTATATAATGAATTAATGTCTCTCATTTGCATCTAGAATATTAGTTATGTGCCATTCTCCTTGCGAAAAAAATGAGATGATAATATTCAAATCAGTTTTTGGTAGAGTTTAATTTTCTTGTCGAATTCCCATTGAGAAAAGTTGCTAGAAAACATATTCAAAGAAGCCTTTGCCCCATCTGGATACATCACAGATTTCACTGATACACTGAGATGTTAAGTTGTTTCTTGGTACTGACATTTCACCCAATGGCATCAAAATAGACTTCAAAGCACTGACATTGGAGTCCAAAAAAGTGTGTGTTCAAATTCTGATTCTGCCACCTCCAGGGTGTCTGATTTAATGAAAGCTGTTTAGGCCTCAGCTATGACATGAATGATATATATGACATAATAATCATACCTACCATACAGGGTTGCAGTGATGATTTCATGAGACAATGTGTGTAAGACAGACCTCAGCACACTGTGAACACTGAACAAATGTTATTAACCACTGGATATGACAATCCTGAGTAACCCACTGTATAGCCTTCCTCCTGGGGAGATTGAGAACAATACAAAACCATTAGACCCGTCTCCTACTGAGCCATCTGGTATTGATTTTTCAGTTGCACATCCTGGAGACTCACTAGGGCCATAAAATAAAGGAAGCAATAATTCTCTCCTGACCACTCAGCTGCTAAAATGAAGGGACCTGGAATTTTATACCCTCTAGGATAACACAGAGAAAGCCTTGTAATAGGGTTCCTGTTGCTTGTTTCAAGACTGTTAGCTAAGAGCGAAGGAGTATTTGGTATGCCAGAGGGCTTTACATTGTCCATTAGCATTGTGGTCTCTGAGTTCTTGTCATAACTGACAGTGGTGTTTTAAGAACAAATTAACCCCGAGTAGCTCTTGCAGTAATAAAATATTATGCTGTGGAAGGCTTGCTTATTTTCTGCATGCATTTTACTGCTGTGTTAGACATGGGGAATGAGAAGATGGAGAGAAAAACCATGAGAAGAGACAGAGGATATGCAAAGAGAAGAGGGAGACAAAGTATGTATTGATCCTGTTCCAGGTTTACTATAACTAAACACGTATTTTCTAAGTCTCTTTCTCAGACTACAAAGAAAAAAAAGCAGGGCCAAGTCTAATTTTTGTTTAAAAAATTAAAGTATGTGTACTGCTTTTTTCTGTTTATATATGTTCATTATAGAAAATACAAAAAGCACATTGAAGAAAAAAATTCCCTATAACATTATTAACCAGACATAAATATTTGTGATATTCGGTACATTTCCTTCTATTGATAATATGTTTCTATGTATGCATGTTGGTGAGATCTAAATTCTGATCTTTTTTCTCTCTTGCCCAAATTCCTATCGAAGGGCCTGGAGAATCACGCCCTGCAAACCATAAAAATATCACCGGATGGGTTTTATTTAACCCTACACAATGTGGCTTCCTTTCCAATCTGACTCTGGCATAACATCACATAATAGATTAAAATGGAAATCAAAATATTTTATCTCGAGATTTTTTTTAACTAGACTGAAAAACCTCAAAATATATTTCTTTGCCATATTTTGAAATGGCTCTGTAAAGCCATCTTTTGTGGAGGACGGTCTGCATCTGTAAAGAATGTATCTATTCACATACTTAGATCTTTTCAGGCTTTGAAATCCTGAAGATTAACCTGAGATTCTCGCCCCTTTTACAGGTGTGAATAGGAAACATTTGCCATCTATTATTTCTAAGGGTGGCCACCTGTGGACTTCTTAAGGACTTTGGTCTCCACAACCCATTATTTTAACCCAGACACTCTTTTCTATTGATTCCAGGTCTTTAGATGATAAACTTAACTCTTAGGCCCTTCCCACTTTGAGTTGTCCGACCTTTCCGGACCAAGCCAATGTATACCTCACGTGCATTGAGTGATGTATAAAACCAAGCTGCAACCCAACCACCTTGGGCACATGTCCTTAGAACCTTTTGAGACTGCCTCAGGCCATGATCATTCATATTTGGCTCACAATAAGACTCTTAAATTTTAAAACATTTTACAGAGTTTGACTTTTTTTTGGTCAACATAGGCATCATATTGAACAATTTTGTACCTTCCTCTTTCTGAATTATCATTACTAGGTGCATTTCTCCATGTAATTGAAAATTCTGTTAAAGATAAAATTTAATCAATTCATCGTACTGTTAAATCAACTTTAGCCTAAAGCTGCCTCCTTACGTATTTTAAGTTCAGCCTACAAGTTTCTGTGTACACAGTGAACTGTAACCTAAAGGTATAAACAGTCTATAACCTTCTCTTGTGCCACTCACTGAGTTTGGGTCACTCAAAGGGGACCAACTGTTCAAACCAAGCATATAATGTAGTATCATGCATCTATATATTTTTAAAAAGAGGAATATCTCTGTAGACTTATATGGATTTCTAGGATACGTTAAGTACAAAACAGTATCTATAGTATGCTACCTTTTTGCAAGAAACAGAAGGGAATTAGAAAATATTATTTATTTTTGAAATTAGTTTTGCAAAAATAACAGGAATGATAAATGAGAAGCTAAATAAAATTGTTTGCCCTTTGGGGTAGAGGAAATGCAATGGAAGAGATTGAAGAGAAAGTAACACTTCATTGTGTATATGGTTTTGTATAGTTTTTATTTTGAAAGCATGCTAATGTTCTGTATGTTTTTTAAAATAAATCAAACAAAGATGGGGAAGAATTTATAAAATGGATTGCAAACATAAACAATGGAATCCACTGTATTTCAAATGAATAACATAACCAAACTCAAAGGATTGTTGATGAAAATAGAACTAATAAAAGTTGCTTTTGAACTACATATTTTGACATGTACTGTAATAGGCAGAATTCTAGGATGGTTCCTGGCTGAGTTTGTTTTCTGTTGCTGTAACAGAACCACAGGCAGGGTAATTTATAATATATAGAAACTTATTTAGCTCACAATGTGGAGGCTGGGAAGTCCAATATCCATGGAATGGTATCTGGTAAAGACCTTTGGGTTTCAGGACAAGCAATGGCATAGAAAAGAGAAAACCTCAAGGAACTGAAGAGCCTGCTTGCTTTGTGACAACCACTTCTCAGGATAACTAACCTACCTCTGAGATAACGACATTAATCTATTCAAGAGAGCACAGCCCTCCTGCCCTTCACACCTCCCATTCAGCCCCACCTCTTAACGTATTCCAGCATCACCTCAAAGATCCAAAGTCTGAAGTCTCATCTGAATTAGATATGGGTGAGACTCAAGGCATGATTCACCTTGAGGCAAATTTATTTCCTGCTATAAGCCTGTGAAATCAAAACAAATTATAGACTTCCAAAATACAATGGTGAGACAGGCCTGGGACTGCCGTTCCCATATCAAAAAGGAGAAACAGGGACAAAGAAAGGAGTAACAGGCTCTAAGTAGAGGTTCAAAACCCAACAGGGAAAACATCATTTAAGTTTTAAAGTTTCAGAGTCATCTTTATCTCCATGTCCTACATCCTGTGCACACTGGGGCAAGGACGCCAGCAGCTTTCATGGCTTGGAGTCTTATTCCTGCAGCTCTCTTCGGCTGGAGTTGAATGCTGGTAACCTTATGTTCTGGGGTCTTGGTGGTGGTCCCAGTCTCTGGGCTCCATCAAGCACTGCCCTAGTGGGGGCTCTCTGTGGCAGCTATAGCTCTGATCCCTCATTTTCATTGTCAGCAGCATCCTTCAAAATCTAAGCAGTGGGGGGAGGGGGGATAGGGGGCGAGGGGGGACCACATCCCCACAGCCATTGCATTCTGCATGTCTACAGACTTAACACATCCATCCACCAAGATTTATCACTTGCACCTTCCAGAGCAGCAGGTTGAGCCACGACCGGTATAGCAGAGGAGCACTGAGGTGGAATGCAGAAAGCAGAGACCTGAGGGAGTCCTGGCAGTGGGCCCACAGAGGATGCTTTAGGCCAGTCTCCCAGAACTATTCTGCCCTCCTGGAGCTCCGGACTTACAGGAGGGGCAGCCTCAAAGATCTCTGAAATGTCTTGGAGGACTTGCTTTCATCATCCTGATGAATCATAGCTTCTGGCTTCCTTCAACCCATGCTAATCTTTTTGTTAAAGGCTGGCTTGGCTGCACCCTTACATGCTTTTTCATTCTTTACATGACCAGGCGGCAAATTTTCCAAGTCTTTCTGCTTTCTTTTCTTTTAATTATAAATTTTATCTTAAATAATTTCTCTCCTCTAGCATCTCGCAGCCGTGCAGTAATCTGAATGCTTTGCTGCTTCGATATTCTGTTAGATATCCTAGTTTGTCCCTCTTAAATTCTGCCTTCCATAAAGCCCTCAGACATGGACACAGTTTAATCATGTTATTTGCTACTTTATAACCAGAATGGCCTTTAGTCCCATTTTCAATACTTTGCTCCTCATTTTCATTTGAGACCTTCTCAGAATGGCCTTTACTGTCTATATTCCTGTGAACGTTCTAGTTGTGACCATTGATTAATCTCTAAGAAGTTCCAGACTTTCCATAGTCTCTTCTTCTTAACCCTCACTAGAATCAACTTTAATGCTCAATTTTTTGGCAATACAGGCTTTTTCTAGCCTGTTCCTTCAAACTCTCTTAACCTCTATCCATTATCCAGTTCTAAAGCTGCTTCCACATTTTAGGTATCTGTTACAGAAACAATCCCACTTCTCAACAGCAACTTTCTCTCTTAGTCCAACTTCTGTAGCCATAACAGAATACTGCAGACTAGGTAACTTATGATAAACAGAAATTTATGTATTTCATGGTTTTGGAGACTGGGAAGTCCAATATCAAGGGCCTGGCATATGGCGAGGGCTTTTAGGCTGGAAGAAGAGTGGGGTACATGCAAAAGAGAAAAGCACAAGGCACTGCACCTGATTTATAACAACCCACCCTGAAATAACCAACCTACTGCTGTGATACTGAAATTAGTCAGTTCATGAGGTAGAGCCCTAGGACCTAAATATCTCCCATTCAGCCCTATCTCCTAACACTGTTGCACTGGGAATTACATTTCAACATGAGTTTTGGAAGGAACAGTCAAACCATGGCAGCTCCCAAGATTCCCACACCCTGGTGTAAAAACCCTATAAAATCCCTCCCTTAAAGTATTGTAGGAATCTATGAATATGATGGGATAGTTGCTCCATGTGAGCAAAGTGAGGGTATACTCATTCCCATCATGATGTTACGTTGCTTAAAATTTCCTCGGAGCAGATTACCCACAGACTACCCACTGCAGGATTCTCCTGAGCTTGAAAGAGCAAACTGACAACCTGGCAGGGACTAGCAGGTGGCTTTTAAGGTAATGGAAAATAGCCCTCAGTTGACAACCATCAAGAAAGTAGGTCTTTGTGCCTACAACTGCATGGAATCGAATTCAGCCAACAGCCTGAATGTGCTTGGAAGAGGACCCCAAACTCCACGTGAGAGCACAACATGGATAACATCTTGATTTCAACCTTGCAAGATCATGAGAGAGAACCCAGATGCTTTGTGCTCAGACTTCTAGCCTGGAGAACTGTGAGGCAATAAATGGATGTTTTTCGTTGCTAAGTGTGTCATAATTTGTCATGTAGCATTAGAAAACTGGTATATATACGCTCAGTATGAAGAAGAAAAAAGAATGATTTAATGTTAAATTCTTTTTAGTAGGTTTGTTTTTCATCATCATATGGGTGATGAATCTCAGACTTTTGCATGTATTGTATATTTGAGCAAATGAATAAATGGATTGATGTTGGAAGCCAAAGCTCTAGCCATAGAAGAAGAGAGATACAAGTATGGATTGGGGAAGGGCATAGACAACATTTTGGGACTAAAAGGAGTAGAAGATTTTACTAACAACTCTTGGTTTCTAAAATATAGACATTAGAGCTGAGATTTCCAACATATGAAAAATATAAGACATCTAATATTTTTCTGCTTGTTGAAAAAGCTTAGAAGCAATGCTAACCAAACAGTGATGAGTATATTTAGCACCCAGATCTTGATTTCTAAATACAAGAAATTATTGTATTAAGAAATCTTATACCTTCTATGTGCCAACCCTAGAATTGGCCATTTTTCCATGGAGCCCTGGATCCTTACCTTCCACAGGGCTCCATGGAGAAATGGCCAATTCTGGGGTTGGCACAGAGAAGGTATAAAATAAACCTGGAACATCTAGTTGTACCGTAAATTAAGAAAATACTGAAAACAGTTGACATTGACAGGGCATATCAAGAAGACACAAGAGTCACCTTAAGCATCAAAATAGGCTGGATGCAGTAACTCAGGCCTGTAATCCCAGCACTCTGGGAGGCTGAAGAGGGTGGATCACCTGAGGTAGGGAGTTTGAGACCAGCCTGGACAACATGATGAATTTCTGTCTACTAAAAGTACAAAAATTAGCCAGGTGTTACGGCGCATGCTTGTAATCCCAGCTACTACTGGAGGCAGAGGCAGGAGAATTGCTTAAACCCAGGAGGTGAGGGTTGTAGTAAGCTAAGATTGCACCACTGCAGCCCAGCCTGGACAACAGAGAAAGATGTTGTCTCAAAATAAATAAATACATACATAAATAAACTGATAGATTATAATCCATTGAAAAAAATCAGAATCTATGAGTCCTAACTGAAGAGAGACAAAGAGAGAAAGACACAGAGAGAAAGAGAATGAGAGAATAGATAAAAAATGAAATACATTTATTATACGTAAAGGCTAACTAATAAATATAGAAAGAATGATGAAGTTAGAAAAATCACAATTTGCATCTATGGGAGTAAAAAGTGATCCAGGCAAGCATCAATAGATCCTAAATCTAAGCATAAAGATTTGATGATAAATAGGGTACTTAGAGCATTTCAAAATATCTCATTGCAAATTATTTAACTTCATAAAGAAAGAAAGTAGCTATGGTAGAGAAACTAGACAACTCTTTAACCAAATAATCAAAATTAATATGAGTAATAATAAAAGTTCTCCTGAGAATATACCATCACTTATGTAATATTTCAGCCAAAAATGCATAATCTGAATTTAATCATAAGGAAACACTGGATAAATACAAATTAAATAAGATTCAATAAAATAATGTACTGTATTCTTCAGATATATTATGCTGTAAAAGACAAAGAAAGGCTGAAGAACTCTTCCAAATTAACAAGTCTAGAGAGGCATGTTGCTAAATATTACAGATTGGACTAATGACTGGGGGGTCGGAGATGGGGGTGGAGAACCTGCTCTGAGGGACATTATTGAGACAATTGACATTGAAACATGGACTGTAGATTCAATAAAAGTATTGAACCAATGTTAAATTTCAGGAATTTGATAACTATACTGTGGTCACATAAGAGAATGTTTCTGGTCTTAGGAAAGATGCCCTGGAGTATTAAGGGGTGATGAGGCATGATAAATGCAACCTATTCTCAAATGATTCTGGTGGGAAAAAAACCATATTTTATGCACACACAGAATAATAAAGACAAAATGCTAAAACATTTAAGTGTGGGTAAATGGTTTATGGGTGTTCTGTGTACTCCTGTTACTTTCCTAAAAGTTAAACATTGTTTAAAAAAACATAAGGTTTTGGCCAGGCGTGGTGGCTCACGCCTGTAATCCCAACACTTTGGGAGGCTGAGGCGGGTGGATCACGAGGTCAAGAGATTGAGACCATCCTGGTCAACATGGTGAAACCCCATCTCTACTAAAAATACAAAACATTAGCTGTGCATGGTGGTGCGTGCCTGTAATCCCAGCTACTCAGGAGGTTGAGGCAGGAGAATTGCTCTAACCCAGGAGGCATAGGTTGCGGTGAACAGAGCACCTTAATGCAGGAACAGAAAACCAAATATTGCATGTTACCAGTTACAAGTAGGAGCTAAATATTGAGTACACATGAACACAAAGAAGATAACAATAGACACCAAGGCCTACTTGAGGGTAGAGGGTGGGAGAAGGGTGAGTATTAAAAAAACTACCTATTAGATATTATGCTGATTACCTGGTGACAAAACGATCTGTACATCAAACCCACATGACACACAAGTTACTCATGTAACAAACCTGCAAATGTACCCCTTGAACCTAAAATAAAAGTTGGAACAAAAAATAATGGCTAGTAAGCATATAAAAAGTTCAATCTTAATATAATGTATTATATTAAGATTTTCTGATACCAGGTTTTGGTATCAGAATGGTGCTCATAGAATGAATTAGGGAGGAGTCCCTCCTTCCCGATTTTTTGGAATAGTTTCAGTAGGATTTATACTGAACTCTTATTTATGCATCTAGTAGATTTCAGCTGTGAATCCTTCTGGTCTAGAGCTTTTTCTGGTTTTTGTTTGTTTTTTAATTACTGATTCAATTTTAGAACTCATTATTAGTTTGTTCAGAGTTTTTGTTTTTCCTGGTTCAATCTTTAGAGGTTGTATGTTTTCAGAAATTTTTCCATTTCTCCTAGGTTTTCTAGTTTGTGTGCATAGAGGTGTTCATAATAAAAACCTCAAAAAGCCTTTGAGGGTTGTTTGTATTTCTGTAGGGTCAGTGGATATATCTCCCTTGTCATTTCTGATTCCGTTTATTTGAATCATCTCTTTTTTTCTTTATTATCTAGCTAGTGGTCCATCAATCTTATTTATTCTTTCAAATAACAAACTTTTAGTTTCGATGATCTTTTGTGTGTTTTTTCTTATCTCCATTTCATTCATTTCAGCTCTGATTTTAGTTATTTCTTTTCTTCTGCTAACTTTGGGGTTGATTTGCTTTTGTTTTTCTAGTTCTTCTAGGTATGGTGCTAAATCGTTAACTTGAGACTTTTCTAACTTTTTGATGTGGCTTACTAGCCATTTTCATTTGTTCTTTCAATTTTCTTCCTACCTTATCTGCCTAATTTTAGAGATGTCATGGATTTTTTTAACCAATAAATTAACACATTAATTTGAAAATAAAAGTCCACTGATTATTAACTATTTCTTTATATAGAGGACATATTAATACTTTGCTGCATTTATCGCAAAAGAGGCTGAGTGGCTTGGCTGCTTGACTTTCAACTATACAACACCAGCCTTAACATGAAGGTTCAGCTGAGCAGAGAAGATGCTGGCAGGTCACAGGAGTCTTAGTAAGCAGGGCCAACTGATTGAAGGATTAGGTTATAGGAAAAAGACAGCACTTAAACAAATATGAGGATTACAAGAAAGCTTCCCTGGAGGTAGAGTTCACAGGCCTAATTAATTCTATGGAAATAGGGAGTGACAGCAACCCCTGGCATGTAGCACTGAAAATATACCCTGGCATAGGAAAGAGAGCATGGTAAATTATGAACTGGTTTTACAGCTTCTACCCAGAAATGACACACATCACCTCTGCTTGCATCTCTTTGACCAAGAAAGCTGCCCTCCAAAGAGGGTGGGAAAATGCAGTTGTATCACGTGCCTAGGAGGAAGGAACCAGAGTATCTGTCAATAGCCCTATGACTTTCATAAACACTGTATTTATGAAAAACCTGCCTTTAAGTATGCAAACATCATTACTGTTTTTTCACCTAATTTTTCCCATTACATTAAAGAAATTCAATTTCTGAATCAATGTGGAAAGTTAGACACTAACAGGGATGGGAGGGTGGTGAATCATAATATGGACACTTTGTAAACTGAAACCTGTGACTGTGTACTTTTCCTATGGGTGTAAATTCTGAACAGAGTAGCCTGGAGACAGGCAGAGGGGAAGAGATGAAGTATCTTCTCACCTCCATTCAGGCCAACAGTTCCTCTGTTTCAGAAAGAAACACATATATAGGTCATTGGAAATGTTTTTAAAATCCAATTTTATCAATTTGTGATTTATATGTGTATTAGATTTTGGCAAAAATTTGATTATCAGTCTTAGTTTTTAGTATTATTATGATTGTCACATTTTTTTCTGGATTTTTATTTTATTTTATTTTATTTTATTTTATTGCATTTTAGGTTTCAGGGTACATGTGATGAACATGCAAGATTGTTGCATAGGTACACACTTGGCAGTGTGGTTTGCTGCCTTCCGTCCCCTCACCTGTATCTGTCATTTCTCCCCATGCTATCTCTTCCCACGTCCCCACCCCCCGCCCCTCCCCCATTTCCCCCAACGGACCCCAGCGTGTAGTGCTCCCCTCCCTGTGTCCTTGTGTTCTCATTGTTCAACACCCGCCTATGAGTGAGAATATACGGTGTTTGATTTTCTGCTCTTGTGTCAGTTTGCTGAGAATGATGGTTTCCAGGTTCATCCATGTTCCTACAAAGGACGTGAACTCATCATTTTTGATGGCTGCGTAATATTCCATGGTGTATATGTACCACATTTTCCCTATCCAGTCTATCATCGTTGGGCATTTGGGTTGGTTCCAGGTCTTTGCTATTGTAAACAGTGCTGCAATGAACATTCGTGTGCACGTGTCCTTGTAGTAGAATGATTTATAATCCTTTGGATATATACCCAGTAATGGGATTGCTGGGTCAAATGGGATTTCTATTTTTAGGTCCTTGAGGAATCGCCACACTGTCTTCCACAATGGTTGAACTAATTTACATTCCCACCAACAGTGTAGAAGTGTTCCTATTTCTCCACATCCTCTCCAGCATCTGTTGTTTCCCGATTTTTTAATGATCGCCATTCTAACTGGTGTGAGATGGTATCTCAGTGTGGTTTTGATTTGCATTTCTCTGATGACCAGTGATGATGAGCATTTTTTCATATGTTTGTTGGCCTCCTGTATGTCTTCTTTTGTAAAGTATCTGTTCATGTCCTTTGCCCATTTTTGAATGGGCTTGTTTGTTTTTTTTCCTGTAGATCTGCTTTAGTTCTTTGTAAATTCTGGATATCAGCCCCTTGTCAGATGGGTAGGCTGCAAAAATTTTTTCCCATTCTGTTGGTTGCCGATTCAATCTACTGACTGTTTCTTTTGCCGTGCAGAAGCTGTGGAGGTTGATTAGGTCCCATTTGTCTATTTTGGCTTTTGTTGCCATTGCTTTTGGCGTTTTGGTCATGAAGTCCTTGCCTACACCTATGTCCTGAATGGTTTTGCCTAGATTTTCCTCTAAGGTTTTTATGGTGTTAGGTCTGATGTTTAAGTCTTTAATCCATCTGGAGTTAATTTTGGTGTAAGGTGTCAGGAAGGGGTCCTGTTTCTGCTTTCTGCACATGGCTAGCCAGTTTTCCCAACACCATTTATTAAACAGGGAGTCCTTTCCCCATTGCTTGTTTTTGTCAGGTTTGTCGAAAATCAGATGGTTGTGGGTATGTTGTATTTCCTGTGAGGCCTCTGTTCTGTTCCATTGGTCTATATCTCTGTTTTGGTACCAGTACCATGCTGTTTTGATTACTGTAGCCTTGTAGTATAGTTTGAAGTCCGGTAGTGTGATGCCTCCTGCTTTGTTCTTTTTGCTTAGAATTGACTTGGCTATGCGGGCTCTCTTTTGGTTCCATATGAAGTTTAAGGTGTTTTTTCCCAGTTCTGTGAAGAAGGTCATTGGTAGCTTGATGGGAATAGCGTTGAATCTGTAAATTACTTTGGGCAGTATGGCCATTTTCATGATGTTGATTCTTCCTAACCATGAACATGGAATGTTTCTCCATCTGTTTGTATCCTCTCTTATTTCATTGAGCAATGGCTTGTAGTTCTCCTTGAAGAGGTCCTTTACGTTCCTTGTTAGTTGTATTCCTAGGTACTTTATTCTCTTTGTAGCAATTGTGAATGGCAGTTCGTTCTTGATTTGGCTCTCTTGAAGTCTATTACTGGTGTACAGGAATGCTTGTGATTTTTGCACGTTGATTTTGTATCCTGAGACTTTGCTGAAGTTGTTTATCAGTTTCAGGAGATTTTGGGCTGAGATGATGGGGTCTTCCAAATATACAATCATGTCATCTGCAAATAGAGACAATTTGATTTCCTCCTTTCCAATTTGAATACCCTTTATTTCTTTTTCTTGCCTGATTGCTCTGGCTAGAACTTCCAGTACTATATTGAATAGGAGTGGTGAGAGAGGGCATCCTTGTCTAGTGCCAGATTTCAAAGGGAATGCTTCCAGTTTTTGCCCATTCAGTATGATATTGGCTGTTGGTTTGTCGTAAATAGCTTTTATTGTTTTGAGATACGTTCCATCAATACCTAGTTAATTGAGGGTTTTTAGCATAAAGGGTTGTTGAATTTTGTCAAAAGCCTTCTCTGCATCAATCGAGATAATCATGTGGTTTTTGTCTTTGGTTCTGTTTATGCGGTGAATTACGTTTATGGACTTGCGTATGTTGAACCAGCCTTGCATCCCCGGGAAGAATCCTACTTGATCATGGTGGATGAGCTTTTTGATATGCTGTTGCAATCGGTTTGGCAGTATTTTATTGAAGATTTTTGCATCTATGTTCATCATGGATATTGGCCTGAAATTTTCTTTTCTTGTTGAGTCTCTGCCGGGTTTTGGTATCAGGATGATGTTTGTCTCGTAAAATGATTTGGGAAGGATTCCCTCTTTTTGGATTGTCTGGAATAGTTTCAGAAGGAATGGTATCAGCTCCTCTTTGTATGTCTGGTAGAATTCCGCTGTGAACCCATCTGGACCTGGGCTTTTTTTGGGTTGTAGGCTCTTTATTGCTGCCTCGACTTCAGACCATGTTTTTGGTCTATTCAGGGTTTCGGCTTCTTCCAGGTTTAGGCTTGGGAGGATGCAGGTGTCCAGGAATTTATCCATTTCTTCCAGGTTTACTAAGTTATGTGCATAGAGTTGTTTGTAATAATCTCTGATGATGGTTTGGATTTCTGTGGAATCTGTGGTGATATCCCCTTTATCGTTTTTTATTGCATCAATTTGGTTAATCTCTCTTTTCTTTTTTATTAATCTGGCTAGTGGTCTGTCTATTTTGTTGATCTTTTCAAAAAACCAGCTCCTGGATTTATTGATTTTTTGAAGAGTTTTTTGTGTCTTTATTTCCTTCAGTTCTGCTCTGATCTTAGATATTTCCTGTCTTCTGCTAGGTTTTGAGTTTTTTTGATCTTGCTCCTCTAGCTCTTTCAATTTTGATGATAGGGTGTCAATTTTCGACCTCTCCTTTCTTCTCATGTGGGCACTCATTGCTATATATTTTCCTCTAGAGACTGCTTTGAATGTGTCCCAGAGATTCTGGTATGTTGTGTCTTCATTCTCATTCGTTTCTAAGAACATCTTTATTTCTGCCTTCATTTCATTGTTTATCCAGTCAACATTCAGGAGCAAGTTGTTCAGTTTCCATGAAGCTGTGTGATTCTGAGTTAGTTCTGCATTCTGAGTTCTAACTCGATTGCACTGTGGTCTGAAAGACTGTTTGTTATGATTTCTGTTCTTTTGCATTTGCTGAGGAGTGATTTATTGCCAATTATGTGGTCAATTTTAGAGTAGGTGTGATGTGGTGCTGAGAAGAATGTATATTCTGTGGATTTGGGGTGGAGAGTTCTGTAAATGTCTATTAGGTTTGCTTGTTCCAGGTCTGTATTCAGGTCCTGGATATCCTTGTTGATTTTCTGTCTGGATGATCTGTCTAATATTGACAATGGGGTGTTAAAGTCTCCCACTATTATTGTGTGGGAGTCTAAGTCTCTTTGTAGGTCATTAAGAACTTGCCTTATGTATCTGGGTGCTCCTGTATTGGGTGCGTATATATTTAGGATCGTTAGCTCTTCTTGTTGCAGTGATCCTTTTACCATTATGTAATGTCCTTCTTTGTCTCTTTTGATCTTTGTTGCTTTAAAGTCTATTTTATCAGAGATGAGAATTGCAACTCCTGCCTTTTTTTGCTCTCCATTTGCTTGGTAGATCTTCCTCCATCCCTTTATTTTGAGCCTTTGTGTATCCTTGCATGTAAGATGGGTTTCCTGGATACAGCACACTGATGGGTTTTGGCTTTTTATCCAGTTTGCCAGTCTGTGTCTTTTGATTGGGTCATTTAGTCCATTGACATTTAGGGATAGTATTGTTATGTGTGAATTTGATACTGTCATTTTGATGCTACCTGGCTGTTTTGTTGGTTAGTTGATGCAGCTTCTTGATTGTGTTGATGCTCTTTTACCGTTTGGTGTGTTTTTGGAGTGGCTGGTACTGGTTGTTCCTTTATAAGTGTAGAGCCTCTTTCAGGAGTTCTTGTAGAGCAGGTTTGGTGGTGATGAAATCTCTGAGCGCTTGCTTGTTCACAAAGGATTTTATTTTTCCTTCGCTTATAAAGCTTAGTTTGGCTGGATAGGAGATTCTGGGTTGAAAGTTCTTTTCTTTAAGGATGTTGAATATTGGCCCCCAATCTCTTCTGGCTTGTAGGGTTTCTGCTGAGAGATCTGCTGTGAGTCTAATGGGCTTCCCTTTGTGGGTAACCCGACCTTTCTCTCTGGCTGCCCTTAGCATTTTCTCTTTCATTTCAACCTTGGTGAATCTGACGATTATGTGCCTTGGGGTTGCTCTTCTTGCGGAATATCTTTGCGGTGTTCTCTGTATTTCCTGGATTTGAATATTGGTCTGTCTTGCTAGGTTGGGGAAGTTTTCCTGGATAATATCCTGAAGAGTATTTTCCAGCTTGGATTCATTCTCTTCATCACATTCAGGTACACCTATCAGATGTAGATTAGGTCTTTTCACATAGTCCCACATTTCTTGAAGATTTTGTTCATTCCTTTTTGCGCTTTTTTCTCTGTTCTTGCCTTCTCTTTTTATTTCATTGAGTTGATCTTCGACCTCTGATATCCTTTCTTCTGCTTGGTCAATTCGGCTGTTGAAGCTTGTGCATGCTTCACGAAGTTCTCGCGTTGCGTTTTTCAGCTCCATCAATTCACTTATACTCCTCTCTATGCTGTCCATTCTCGTCAGCAGTTCGTCCAATCTTTTTTCAAGGTTCCTATTTTCTTTGTGTGCGGTTAGAACATGTTCTTTTAGCTCATTGTAGTTTCTTACTACCCACCTTCTGAAGTCTGATTCTGTCATTTCATCACTCTCCTTCTCCATCCAGTCTGGTTCCCTTGCTGGTGAGGAGTTGTGATCCCTTTTAGGAGGAGAGGTGTTCTGGTTTCGGGAGTTTTCATCCTTTTTACGCTGGTTTCTTCCCATTTTTGTGGGTTTATCCACCTGTTGTCTGTCTCTGTCCCAGGGAGTTGGAGCTTTATGAGTTTCCGTTGCACTACTGCCTTTTTTGAGTTTTCTTTCAGGTCTGACCCGCCCAGCTAGCAGCACGCCTAGCCTCTGCCTGCCCGCGGGGGCTTTGCTGAGCTGCTGTGGGCTCTGCCCAGCTGCCCTGAGCTCTTCCCTGTAGTCCTTTTTATATGGGCGTAGTTAGAACTGTCTGGGCAATGGTGGCCCCGCCTCTGTTATGGGGGACTCTCTCTGTTGTGGGAGGTTGCCTCTGTAGTGGTGGAGAGTCTCAGTAATGGCGGAAGCCCCTTCCCCCACCGAGCTGGGCCGTTCAGGTTCCGCTGTGCTTGGTTTGAAGGGCTCAACCCAGAGGGTTTCCAATTACTGTTTTTGTTTTCGTTGTTGTTGGGGGTGGAAGGCTGGGACCAACCGAGCCTGATCACCTGGCTCCCTGACTCAGAGTCTTTTCTTTTAAGTTGAACGACCCCGAGTTCCGGTCGCTTGTTGAAAAGTGCCGGGATCTCCCGTACTGCGACTCACGGAGTTGGCTCGAACTGTGGCGCCAGCTCCTGGCGGATTTTTTGCCTAGGAATCTCCTGGCCTGACTCGCTATTTCAGATGAATGGGCTATTCTGCCGTCTCAAGGCTCTGCTCGCCAGCTAAGAGGGCTCCCAGACCAGTGGCTTTTGTACGGAGAACCGCAGCAACAGGGAGTGGTCACAGCAGCCGCGCGGGCGGAATCAGCCCCACAGGGGCCAAAACAGCCACACCGGCTGGGACTGCGACACTGGCGACCCCTCTGCCTGGGTGTCTCCTGGTCTGTGGGCAATAAGAGTTCGTCTGTAAATGCGGCGTTCACTCACCCTCTGCACTTTCACTGGGAGCTGAAGTCCTGAGCTGTTCTTAGGCGGCCATCTTCCCAGCATTCCTCTTTTTCTGGATTTTATCTAATTATTTCAATAGGGAATTGGTAAAAGCTACATAAGTCATTTGAAAATTTTATTAATTTTTTTATGGCAGTATTGTATAAAATCCTTGAGGGATTTGAATGTCATTTACATTCTTTATTTTTGGTAATTTTTTCTCTGGATAAAGTGTTTACCTCCTTTGATTTTAATTGCAAAATATAATTTCTTAAATGACTAAAACTTATTAAGTATAAAATTTAGAACCTCCAAGCTAAACATTTCAGAGAAAGCTTTGGTTCTCATCATTTACCGTATTGGTTTGCTAGGGCTACCAAAGCAAAATACTGCAAACTGAGTGACTTAAGCAACAGAAATTTATTGTCTCACAGCTCTGGAAACTGGAAATCTAAAATCAAGCTGTCAGTAAGACTGATTCTTTCTGAGGCCTGTAAGAGAGCACCTGTTCCGCATGCTTCATCTAGCTTCTGGTGGTTTGCTGGCGATCCTTGGCATTTTGGGCTTGTAGAAGTATCACTCTAATCTCTGCATCTATCGTCACATTGTGTTTTCCCTATGTGTATTTCTGTGTCTGGATTTTCCCATTTCATAAAGACATAAGACATACTGAGTTATTGGCCCAACCTTCTTCAGTCTAAACCAGGCTTGACTAATTTTTACATCTGCAGAAATTCTATTTCCAAATAAGGCCACATTCTGCGGTACTGAGTGTAAGGACTTCAACAAGTAAATTTAACTAATAAAGTTTACTATATAGTAGACAGATCTCAAGAATACACATTCAGGCCAGGCGCGGTGGCTCAAGCCTGTAATCCCAGCACTTTGGGAGGCCGAGGCGGGTGGATCACGAGGTCGAGAGATTGAGACCATCCTAGTCAACACGGTGAAACCCCGTCTCTACTAAAAATACAAAAAATTAGCTGGGCATGGCAACACATGCCTGTAATGCCAGCTACTCAGGAGGCTGAGGCAGGAGAATTACCTGAACCCAAGAGGCGGAGGTTGTGGTGAGCCGAGATCACGCCATCGCACTCCAGCCTGGGTAACAAGAGCGAAACTCCGTCCCAAAAAAAAAAAAAAAAGAATACACATTCAGCCCCCAACATTCACCTCGTACCCACACACTTATGGCCACCCTTCTAATATAAAGGTAATTTAAAAAGACAAATAGGAGGCAGAGGTAAGAAGGACAAAGAATTTTCACTGAACTCTTGTAATGTGTCAGTCAGCATTTAGGCCTTTGAAACGTATTGTGTCAAGGAGATAGGCACAAATAACTAAAACTGAGATTCATAGTGATTAAGTTACTTTCCAAGGATCAATTAGAAACTGGATTCAGATGTACATATGCCTGGCCACAAAGCCCAGGCACTTTCCCCTAGGCACTCTCTTTACTGCTCTGCAAAGACAAATTATTAATAATAATGATGGTACTAATGACAATAATTCATAGAAATATTTTACTGAAGCAATTTCTTCTTCTAGCAAAAACAACGAACAGATTAAAACAATCCGTGACATATCTGACTCAAAGTTTCAATTCTGCCTAAACATTCACAGCAGGATTTTCCTTCCTACAGTTGAATAGAGGTTAATTTCTAAAAGATAAAGGGGTAAAAAGAAACAACACAATTTAAATGTTTATGAATGCCAGAAATTAAAAACCTGTTTTTCAACATTTGATTTTGAAACCTTTAGCCTGACGATCAAGATAATATCGCCCTGAGACTTTTACAACAGCAGTAGCTAACAGTTATTGCAGCCTTCTATGTGCCAGGCACTGTACCAAATGCTTGTCCTGCATTAACTCATTTAAACCTCACAACGATCCTGTGAGTTCAGGGTAGTATTATCTCCATTTTACAGATAACGAAGCAGAGAAACATAGCCCACTCTCAAAGGCATTCTCAAACACTATGTTGAGCCATCTTTCACCGGATAGAAAAGTTAAACTACTAAAGGGGAATTCTGTGTGACCAAAATTATGTTTTGTAGTCAACTTTTTCAAATGCAGGAATTATACTGGTCAGCACTAGGGGTTGAGAGCCACATGGACCTGAACTTGAATCACGGATCCACCCCTGATTAACTACCTGAACTCGGGCAAGTTGTTGAGGCTTCTTGAGCCTCATTTGTCACTTTAAAAATTAGGGTAAAATAATACTTATCCCACAGGGTTGTTATGAAAGTTAAATGCAAAGCACAATCACAAGTGTATAGAAAAATTGCTATAAAAGTTATTACTTCAGAAGTGATATAAGATTCTTTTGAGTTACATTCAGATACGTTGTCATGACTTATGTACATCTTGCTACCTGGCAACTTTTCATTCTAGAAAGAAAGAAGGGTCAGGCATGGTGACCCACGTCTATATTCCCAGCACTTTGAGTGGCCAAGGCGAGAGGACTACCTGAGTCAGGAGTTCGAGACCAGCCTGGCCAACATAGTGAAAACCCATCTCTACTGAAAAATAACAAAAATTAGCCAGGTGTGATGGCATGTGCCTATAGTCCCGGCTACTCAGGAGGCTGAGGAGAATCGCTTGAACTGGGGAGGTGGAGGTTGCACTGAATTGAAATTGTGCCACTGTGCTACAGTCTGGACAGCAGAGAGAGACTGTCTCTCACACACACACACAAAGAGGAGGTTCAAGTGCTTCAGGAGGATAACTACCTGTTAGGACAAGAAGATAGTTGCTTATCTTTTTGTTTGAGATTAAAGTAAGACAATAAGCTCAAAAGCCAAGTTTTGCTAAGAAAGAAATTTCTTTTAGCTTCTATTAGCATGCAGAGAATTAGGTCTGAATGTTTGAAATGTCAGTTTCTTCCTTTGAGTAGGGAAGACACTCTTCTGAATCTCTCTTGGCTGGTTTTCTGTCTAGACTACAATGAGGACATTACATACAGGAAGCAGGGGTTAGAGGAGCTGAAAGAGATTGAAGTCAGATGGCAGAACACTTATAGTAGCCCTTTCTCCTCAAGATTGGGAGCACTAGGAAGCACCTCCAGAGAGCAGGTTGAAGGAAGAACTTTCAGAAGCACCCAAAGAGGTAGAAAATACCCCAAAACATCAGGGTTAGTGATCAGCTTCCCTGGCCTGCGCACAAAATGGGGAAGCTGCAGGCGTCTGGGAAAAGCCTAGTTTGGGGCTAATTGCTACATCCACATGGTGTGAGAGCAAGGGCGTGCTGGTAGGAGAAGGCCAGGTCCATCATCCTTAGCGTGCTCCTGGTCTCCTGGAGCATATGGGTGGCTGAAGCCATTCAGAAAAGCAAGCAGAGGTACTGCAAAAGCCAGAGGGCAGCAGAAGCCTAGGGTAGAACAAAGAGCAGAGACCACCACCCCAGAAACTTGTAATAGGAAACACAGATCCTGTAATTAGTGCTGATACGTCTTCCCACAACCTGTGACCATTCTGGCTACATCTTAGGCTTACATCGGGCCACAGAGAAATCCAAATCGGCAACTGCATAGCAGAGATCACCAAGGATCTGACAACGATCTTTTCCCGTACCTAAAGGGAAACGTGTAGAGCTTTTCTTCCCTTCAGGAGCAGAGAAAAAGAGCAGAACTCAGAAAGACAGAAAATTTACCTGAGGCATTCAGGCAGAAATTGTAGAGATCATAGATCAGACTGACATTATTGGATTATATCAAAACGCAGTGTATCTTCTCCTGCTACTTGATGGGTTGGGTTTGCTGGGATAGAACAGACAAGAAATAGGAGATAATGAGGTAGAGTTCTTTTGCACATCTTGCCTCATGTAAGGGCCTGTGTGGGATAATTAGAAATAAGTGTGTAACATGTATTTACAGCAAGAGCTTGTTTCAATCCTGGCTAAAATTAAAACACAAAGTTGTCTTTAGAGCAGGACCACGTAACTATGAGAAAGATTAAGGGGCTAAGATTGTCACACAGAAATGCAGAGACAGAAACAGTGACTATGCAGTTTCTGACATTCAGAATAGGCTTTTTGAATAAGCAAGAAGATAACAGACTTGGAAGTCAGACTTTGTTGAGAAACCAAAAGATTTCTGAAACTTAACACATAATTGTATTATGCCAAGAGACAGACTTGTCAATTGGATCAGAGAATTTTACTCTATGTCCAGGATGAAGAAGAGGAAAAAGATGAAGAGAAACGGAAAGACAACTCCTTTCTGATGTGAGGGATTTGGAGAATAATAAGAAAGAGAGAGAGGCAGAAATCAAGGAGGTGACAGGCCAGGGACCTTGTCCTGTCTTCCTGCAATGCCAGGTTCTGAGGAGAGATTAGGGACTGCTTTTTAAAAGTACCCAAATGAGAACAGGATATCAAGAGCATTGGGAATAGTGCCATACAGCCTTTGAACACAGGAAGATTGGGAACCTTTGGTAACAGACTTCAAAGTTAGCTCCTCACGATGTGTAGGGATGGTATGAAGGCAGTAGCAGAAGACAGGTGAATTGATGAGTTTTGTGAGTTGGCTCTTTTGAGACAGGGTTTGGGGTGGAACACCTGTGAAAAAAAGAGGGGCGAAGCAGGATTGGTCAGGAAGTGAAGCTGAACTGTGATGCAACCCAACAAAGTCTCAACTAACCTGAAGATAAGTTCTGGAGTAAGAATGATCCGTCAGTATTGTGTTGCAGTCTGCTGAATTGGCCAAGCCTTTACACCCCACCTTCCTCGGTCACCAGATGAGGGTTGCCCTGCCACTGTTCCAGCCACTGTACATCTGAGGCTATGAGGTAAGAGCCCTACATAGATTTGGGGACCCCCATCTTGCCACATAACTCTACCTATATTACTCCCCATCCCTAGACATCATCTTGGAGAGAAGTAAAAAAGAACACCGAAACATTTAGCACTTACCTGAGTTACTGGCCAGAGATTGAATTGCCTAAATAGATTTTAAATTAATGGTCCAGACCAAGGTTCCACACTCAGCCTAAAACTTAATATTTAATTTTCTGTTATCCAGCAGACAAAGGGATGATCAGGGAGAGAACATCAATTAAGAGATACTCAAGGAAACTACATCTGCTTTGCAGTTTTGTATGTAGGACGAGGAACATTTTGCACTTGCCACCTTACCAAAGAAAAACGAGTACCCAAAGTTAATTTAACCAGAATTCCAGACTCAGAGGACAAAAATGAGATTCAAGGAGGGGTCAAGATTGTGTTTTGATGAGAATGTTCATTATGCAACTGGTAGGTTCGGGTGGTGAACAGTATCGTTTTTCATTCTGACTAACTTCTTATGAGAAGTTCTGAAATATTAGGACCTTACTTGTCCTCACTGGTCATTAAGAATTACATGTTAAACAAAGCCCAAGATTTAGTTATGTACAAATCATTCTGGCTTCCCGCTACCGTGAAAAACTATATCCAGCGAAGAAAAAAAAAAGATTGTAGCTGATTCAGCTCCCCGTGAATAATACAAACACCAAAGTCTCTGGCAGTCAGAGACAGAAGAAAATTAAATCCACATAAATCTATTCATCGGCAAGTAAAAACCAAGAGCAATACAATTGTAACTGTGAGATCAAAGGATAGTGAGATGTGAGAGGCAGGCCATCTACTGTCAGGAGCCCAGGCTCCCCTCAGAAGCGATGGACAGAACTTCAGATGAGAGAATCCTGAACCATCCTGGCCTTTGCCAGCCCTTTGAGAGGGAAGTGACAGATGACATGATAAGGTCAAAACCTTGGGAGAACTGAGAACTAATGCAGTTTAAACTTACCCCGGCCTGCTCTCTGTTTAAAGGAATCATGTTCACCGTGGCCAGAAAAGTCTAACTCTGGAATAAGTTGTAGCTCCATTTCTGAAACAATTTTTTTGACAATAGAATGGAACTTAGAGGAATGATTATGCAACATTATCATACGTGCTCACAGGACACCAACATATCTTTCCAAGCCGCTTAAATTGTCTGCCAATGAGCCCCCTTTCTTCATCTCACCCAGGGCTTCATCAAGTTGTACATATAATTGATTTTATTATTATAATAATAATAACTAACATTTATTGAGCATTTGCTACATGTCAGGCACTGTACTAAGTGATCTTCAGTCATTTTTTTTCCTTTTAATCCCTTCTTTCATGAAACAAGCATCATTATTATGTTATCTTGAAGAATATGAGGGTCAGAGAGCTCAGGCAACCTTCCCAAAGTCACACATTTAGGGTGTAACTGATTGCAAACTCAGAGAAGTGAGGAAAAACTCCCAAAGATGGTGAAACTAGCATAATTTTGTTTACAGAATTCTGTGGTTTTGCCTTAGCATGGGTTACCCAGAAAACAGAGCCTGAGGCAATGAGCTTATGGTATAATACTTCTACTTTATTAGGAGATGCAATTCCAGGTATGAGAAGCAAGAGGAGAGAGGGAGGAAAGGGAAAGCCAATATGAGACCACATGATCAAGTTTGAAACTGCTGAGACTCACTGAAAAAAAATCACAGGATCATCCACCAAGAAGTCACATAAACGGCATCTCAAAAAAGTCCATCTAGAGGGAGAAAACGGGAAGAACTTACGTACCAGCTGACTTTTTAATATCAAAAGTTTACCTCATGGAATACTAAGTCCCTGCACTTCGGGGTTTCCCATGTGGGACCACGAGCAGCGTCTGTGGCTTCCATATCTCAGCACTAACACCTCCCCGGGGTAAGAGGTGAGAGGCATACTGTGTGGACTGAGGTGAGACACTATCGGAATATACCTATGTGAAGCCAGTGGGAGCCAACATAGAACTGATGGCGTTAGTGACATTGAGACAAGAGATGGGTGAGGCTGAGGATCTGGAGTGTTGCCTCAGAGCTGTCAGACATATGTGTCCTTCTTTGCAGGGCAGAAAGAAGCCACTCAGTTCTAGAATGTTACAAGTAGTTGGGATGCCTATTAACGGCTAAGATGCAGAAGGCCAGCTCGCAGTCCTACACAGGCACTGAAGTAAATGCTCATGCCCTTGTCCAGAAAGCAGAGTATTCAGGCACTTTGGACAAGCAGCAGTTACAAAGCACAAAAAGGGGAGAAATATGAAAATGTTCACTTAGTCATTCATTCTTCCAAGAAAGTTAACTAGGAGGTTCAACCAGTTCTTAGAGGTTCCCAGGAAATACACCCTCTTGCATGGAGCAGGAGGCGTAACCAGCTCTGGTGTGGTTTCATCTGGGTTAAGATAATTGAACTGCGCAGAATGACAAAGAAGGCCATTGCGTAGCTCCCCAACCTAGAGTCTGATAGAGTATCTTGCTCCTATGCAATGGCGTCGGAAAGCAAAGTCCCCTTTGTTTTGGACTCAATGAGATAGTTTAAGATTAAAATACGGTTAAAATTAAAATTTAGGGCTTCAGTTCAAATTACTAATAAAAGTCCTTGGTGGGTAACTCACCATAGGCCTGCAAATAATCCCTGTTATTCTAAGGAAAGTGGACCCTGAAAGGAAGGTATTTCTGATTGCTAGAGCCTAAGCCATCTGACTGTAGCCTCACCATAAGGACAGCTGGAAAATTAGCTGTCATTTTAACTAATATAGTCAGTGTCAATCTCTACCTCAAAAAGTTGAAAAGCTACTGAAACATAGGAAAGGGCTCAGATTCTAGGTGGCCACGAAGAATGCCAGATGTCCATTTTTGACCCCACATCCTTTCATGCTAACTAATTTACTGCCTGATACCAATGTTTTTCTTGTAGTGAGGCCCCTGATATCTACTACTAGATTTCCTTGACAGCAAGGTCAAAAGAACAATCATGCCAGTTATAATCTTGAAGGTCTACCCAACACGTCTCACCTGGCCTTTCTTGGTTTATTTTATTCAACAGTTTCCCAAGCCCAGAATATGGTGCTCTGCATGACAAATCTGCAAATAAACCTGCCACATGGAATCTGAGCTGTGGAACTACTACTGCAAACAGTCACATATGCATCATAATCCAACGCCCCATAGGGTGTAATGCTGACTGTATTGGAATGTTGGACACATGGATTGTAGCCCTTGCTCCCACGTTAACCTGCGGTGTGGCTTTGTGGAAGTGACTTAAGCACTTTGTATTTGGTTTCCTAATTAGGTTAAAAAAAAAAGAAAGAAAGAAAGAAAGAAAAATTAAAAAAGAAAGACCAAAAAAAAAAAAAAAGCCATTGGACTCAGCACATGGGGAAAAAACAACCAACGCATGGCGTGCTAATAAGGTACAAGGAGGTTTCCTTTCAGTTGCTGCCGCAAACTCGCAAGGCAGGTGCTGGCATCCTTATTTTGCTGATGAAGGAGCTGAGACACAGGGGTCACGTTTTCCCAAAAGTCATAGACTTAACGAGTTGCTGAGGCCAGGGTTTGAGCCAATTTCAGCCAACCTCAAAGCCCTTGCTCTTTTTCTTTTCTGAAAACACATGTTGGATTACACAAACAGCAAGAGTATATTATCTGTAAAAAAAAAACTTTAAATGTTTATGAAAGGCTAACGTCTCCTTGGAATACTGTCCCCTTTGCCCCAACAAACCTTCTCAAGTGGTAATAAATAGCCACTTATAATTTTAGTGTATGGACTTCAAGTTTTTCTGTGTTTATGTACTATACATGTAACCTAAAAAGCATATATAAACACATACATAAGTAATATTACTTCTATATGTGAATGTGTATATTTTTCTACAAGAATGATGATGTCGTTCTGAAGATACCTTTATGCAGCCTGTTTTTTATTTAACAATAGGCGTGGGAGCTCTAGCTAAGTTAGTACACAGAGAGCAATCTCACTCCTTATAGCTGCTGCACAGTATTTCATCGTATATAAATGTAAGTTTATTTAACCATTCCCCTCCTGATGGACAATCAATTTGTTTGCTCTTAGCATATATTTCTATTCCAACATGGGGCTCTTTCCCCAGCTTCCAGAGGTGAGTTCTGTAACCTCTTTCGGCTCAAAAACTCTACGGCATGAAGGAAATGAAGCATGATTAAATCTGAAGACATACTAATTCACTCTAGATAGCTCATTTATTAGGCAGTGATATAGCACCAAGTTGTGAAATACACGTTACCATTAAAAACACAGTGCCGAAGAAATGAAACAAAAGGATCTAAGCAGGTTCAGGCAGATGAATGTCTCTCTGGTAACAAGACTCTAGTTTGTGTTCACTTAGGTATGTCATTCAAAGCTCTGTGTGGATATTCTTGATTACAGCAACTTATTTGTTTTATAATAGTCGAGATTTAACATGGCACCATGCAAATGTGCTGATACTACATATATTATCTAAAGCTGATGATAATACTTTAGAGCAGATTATTACCTTTTGTATTGCTAAAGCAACTAGGGCTTAGGCCAAGAAATTTTGACGAAGGTTACAAACTGTGGCAAGACCAACTTTCAAATCCACGTTACCTGACTCCAAAAAGTTCTTCTTTTCACTGTCTGTCATCAATCCTTTCACCTGGGTTACTTCAGAAGGGCCTAATGATAAAGAATGGATTCTTACCTGATACAAAACCTCTCAACATCTAGGCCCCTGCTCATTTTTTCAGTTCGTTATTCACTCCCTTCCCTGCCCTGAACCTGGCCCTAAATTACTTACAATTCCCCCAATAACACATTGCTGTGAACTTTTGCAAGTACTTTTTGTGTGTTTTTTTTTGAACATTATTCTACTGATTGTCTGGGAGATTCCTACACATCTTACAGTTCAAGCATCGTTTTCTCCAGGAAACCTTTGCTGTACCATCCTCACCCTCACACCTGCCTGAAATTGGGTTAGGCATCTTCCATATTTTCCCATAGTCCTTTGTGTTACTTTCCCTAAAGCATTAGAAACAATAAACTGTAAATCTTTGTTGCTGTTTTCCCCCTATATGGCACAATAAGCTCCCTGAGAACAGGAACCACAGCTTGTCCATAAATGCATCTCTTGCCCAAGCACAGCGTCTAACACAGAGCAGCCATGTGCTAAATGTTTGATGAATAAATGAATCTTAGACTAATGGCAAAAACGAACCTGGAAGCAGACTCTTTAGCTCCATACATGGTGATTGCTCAAGACAGTCACCTCAGTCATCCCCTTGCCAACCTGTTGCCCTCCAAACTCCTCACTTCACAGGATTGCAGGAATTGTTCTCTGTATGGTAACATAAGGAGATTATGGCACATGTAGGACATTTTGGAGACAAAGTCTCTAAAGACAAAACAGTTGCTGTTTATGTGGAGATTTATTTTATCTACGAAAGATGAGGCATTTCTTTACTCCACATGAAGCAGAGGTTAAAATGCCAAGAAAGAAAAGGGAGCTGAATTGTATTGAGAAAAAAATAAATTGATTGTAGGAGAAAAACAATGATGATCTCCCAGGAAATGTCAAGGAAAATTTATCATTCAGTAGATTAAAAGAACAAAAAATCAAAAGATCCAAACCAGAATGTGTGAAGCATAAAGGGATTTTGCAGATGATAAATTGCTCTACTGTACACATTTTTCTCTTTTCAGTTACAGATTATTTGATGAAAAGAATTTGTTTATTCAAAGTTTGCCAACATAGGTTTTGTTTTGACAGTTCAAGGAATGTATCGATTTGTCCCTAATGGTCTTTGAAGCCTCAAGATATAGAAATTTGGTATTCTAGGTAATGTCTAAAAAGTGTTCATGGAGCTGAAACATTCCATTTGCGCTTACTGAATATTAGGAAAAAAAACAGCATTAGAAAGAAATTAGCATATATTTCAGAATGGGCTGACATTTCTCACTGATTATCCAATTGTGGTACTATTATTAAAAATAAAAGATAGTAATAATTATAGTCAGTATTTGCTAAGTGCTAAGCACTCACTATATACTAAACCCTGTGCTAGATTCTGGCAATGCTCTAGAAAGCAAAACAGATATTCCTAGCCCCTGGATAGGTAGACATTAAACAGATAATTCGAAGATATATGTATAAAATTATAAAGGTTAGCAAGAAGAGAGGGTTTTAAAGAAAACAGCAGAGGAGATCTACTTTACATAGGTAGTCAAGGAAGGTCTTTTTGAGGAAGTAATATTTAAACTGGGATCTGAAGAATGATAAGAGGTGAATAATGGTGGGGAAAGAATTACAGGCAAGGGACATGGAATATGTGAATATCCTGACATTGGAAAGAGCTTGGTCTTTTCAAGGAACTGAAAGGAAGGCCTACTTATCAGCTGTTTTCCTGTTGGCCCCAGATCCTGTCCTGCCCACCCCTGCGCCTGGTAGGTTGGTATTATAGGGCCTGACTCCTGTAGGGTGAGTCAGGCCATCTTGTCAAGTGGCTCTGCTATGTTTGGCCAATAGAAGGAACTGGCAGGACTGGGGACATGATCCTTACAGTTTAATGACACCTCTGTATATCACAGGGATGTGATTGTGGTTACAACTGACCTGGTCTGTTTCTTTCTAAAAGGTCATAAATTGATAAGGAACAGAGAAGCTAACAAAACACTCACACATAAAAGCCCCATCCTTTTATTTTCTCACTAACAGAGAAACATTTTAAAAAAAAACTCTGTGACCCATTTCTGGAACAGCTTGCAAAACTATCAAAGTTTTGGTCAGGGCAGCCAAGGTTTTTAACAGTGACTCACGTGATCAGAAATCCACATGGATGCAGCTGCCTGAATTTTTGTGTGTGTGGTGAATGATAGTGAGTGGGGAAGTCTGCCCCAGGCATATGAAAGTTGCACATGATCTACAGTCAGTTGAGTGTACAATTCTTACATAGTTATAGTAATAGCTACCATTAACTAGGCACTAATTCTATCCCAGCCTCTGTACTAAATACTTGACATATAATATTAAATTGTCATGGTAGATCAGAATTACCTTTGGTAATGTTAGTATTATTGTCTCCATTCTGTAGAGGAGCAACTGAGGCTTGGGATATTATGAAACTTATTTAAGATCAAAGAGATGGTAAATGGATACAAATTCACATCTGTCTGACTCTAAAATCCACAACACAGTACTATACTATAGTGTCTCTTCTTTGTCAGTAATCTCATAATAGCTCAGTTTCATGGTGGAATTAAATATTACAAAACTATGGTTTGAATTATATTCAGCTTTAAGTATGTTTAGTATTTGGGCCAAGACTGCTAATATGTGACTGGTGGCAATAAGGTAGAAACAAAAAGGCTGCTAGATCCTATTGGTGTCTGCATTTAGTGGGGAAATGAAATAAATCTTCAATTTTTTAAATTGTTGTTGCTTTTTAAATACAAATTCTAGATGCGTTGCACTGGGTGCGGGTCAGTGGTGGATGCTGATGATGCCTCCTCTTTGAGTTACACGACCCATGTATCAATCAATGTCGTCTTAATCTCAGAAAGCAGGCGTGAGAGCATCTGGTGCTAACTCCAACTAACTGCAGTGCTTTTCTGGAGTGCTGTGCAAAAATCTTCTTGGGGAGTGAGTCAGCAGAAAAGAGTGCTTTGATGTTTTCCCTGACGTTGGGAGTACAATGGACACATGAGGAGCTTTATTCTTGCCTTCCCTGCCTTAGCAACCCATTGCTGGTATTGCAAAACATGCTGTAAGTTTCTTTCTTTTACTGGACTTCCCAGGACAATTCCTCAAACCCTTACAGGACAAGTCATTATAATACACCATGCCAAATGTATGGTTAGCCAAAAAAATTCTTATTTTCTTTTTGTTCTTGAAAATATAAAATAGAAGAAAACAGGGGCGTTCGATCATGTCTGCTGATGGAACACACACAGGATGAGTAGCCTGACACCACACACGCTAGACCTGGAACCGTATTTATCCGTAGACGCTTACAGAGGCAGGAAGAGAAGCAGTGTACAGTTCCTCCTTTGCCTGTCACTCTCTGGGACAGTGCAAAATGATCTAGCAGAGTTTACAGTCCAAGCTCTGTGGGTTAACAAGCTGGATGTTTAGGGAAGCGCCAGGGTCTCCTCTGGTATGAGGACCTGGGTCCCCAGCCTTGCTGGACTCCCCTTCTTCTGCCATCCCAGCATTCCTCCCAGTCACAGATCCTCCCTGCTGTGAACGGGCGCTCAGGTAGAGATCTTGCAGTTTGAGGTGTATGTTACATGGGACCTTGGCCTCCAGCCTTGTTCCTCTACCTCAGTGTTCTCCCAGGACGTTTGCCAGATAGTCCCGCCCTGCAGGAAGCCAACTCTCACTCTGGGAGAACTGCCAGGAGTTAGTGTCAGATCAATTAACCTTTACTTCTCACTGCAGTGTAAACTTAAAGACCTGTGAGGACCAGCTAAAATTGAGAGTATCTGGTCAAAATGTGTCTATGTCTTTGCCAACGTATTTGTCTTGGCCTGTTGTATTTGTATGGTTAGCCCACTGATCAAAAGTATCAATCAAAAGTCTTCATTTCATAACTCAGAGCCATTTTCTCCAACCCATCTCCTGTCTTAAATCTTGGCAATATCTTTATATGCAGATACGATTCTCTCAATAGCCTTATCTTTCAGTTACTTTAAATTCCATTCCTCTAAGGATTTTTTCCTTCATCCTCCCTCAGCCACTCATTCCTATCAACATATTGCAATCTCATTACTTATGATCAATAATTGCTACCCCTTCACTATCTCCATTTCACTCTCTCATCTGTCTTTTCTATTTAATGTTCAACTTCAATAATCATCTGACCTTATCAGGACTTCTAGTCCATTGATTATAGCACCTTTCCCTTTTCCCTCACGTCCCTTTCTGTTCTTTTCTTTCCCAGTTTAATATCTGTGACAAGGATTATCATCACTTCTGCGCATGGACCCTTGACTCCCTTGCCTTTCTCTCACTTTGTATTAACTTGGCAAAAACAACCCTGTTTAAATCTAACTCTCTGCCTCCTCTGCACAGCATCTGGCTGAAAGAAAGCACAGTTCCCACTGATAAGTCCTACTTTAAATTTGTGACTATAAATATCAAATGACCTGACTGCTTGCCTGGCAATCTCACTATACTTTATCTGGTCCATTTATGGTTCTATTTTCCTAAACAAATATTTTCCACCTTCTTCTCTCTCCTCAAAACCGCAGGAAAACTTTTTCTCCTTCCTTGCTCTCAGATAACAGCCATCCTTCCTTCTTGCTTCCTTCGTTCCTTCTCCCTTAAGAAAATTGAAGCACTCAGAAGAGTACTTCTTTAGCCCCTCACTATACCTGGATATAGCGGCATCTGCACTGTATCCACTGCTTTCCTGCCTCTTACTAGAGATGACAATCCACGCACCTATCTAAGGCAATATCTCCATGTATGTATTGAACCCAATCCTTTTTGCACATAGGACATCACTCTAGTAATTTTTTTTCTCCTTCTCCTAAAGCACCATTTTTTTTCCTTACTTTTTTTTCCCGTAAGCCCCTAAACAATGTATTATTTCTCTCATTAAAAACAAATTTTGGCCAGGTGTGGTGGCTCATGCCTGTAATCCCAGCACTTTGGGAGACTGAGGCAGGCCAATGATTTGAGGTCAGGAGTTCGAGACCAGCCTGACCAACATGGTGAAACCCTATCTCTACTAAAAAATACAAAAAAAAAAAAAAAAAAAAAAAAAAAGAGCTGGGTATGGTGACACATGCCTGTAGTCCCAGCTACTTGGGAGGCTGAGGCAGGAGAATCACTTGAAACCGGGAAGTGAAGGTTGCAATGAGCTGAGATGCACTCTAGTCTGGGTGACAGAGCAAGACTCTGTCTCAGAACAAAACAACAGCAACAACAATTTTTTTTAGTTCCAGTTCTTCCTGCAGCTGTTTCATTTCTTTGCCACTTTCAGCAGCAAAAGTCCTCAAAAGTGTTGTCTATGCTTGCTCCCGGCAACTCCCCTTCTCTCCTTGTGTCTTGAATAACTCACGGTAGTCAGGGTTTTGCCCCTATAATTCCACTGAAACTGCTCTGATCAACTTCACCAGTAACTTTTACATCACTAATTCAGAGGTTAACTCTCAGGAGCATTTGGTATAGTTGTTCTCACTCTTCTCCCTGATAGAACTTCTTCCCAGCTAGGTTTTTTTTTTTTTTTTTTTTTAAAGTAGAGACAGGGCTTCAGCATGTCATTCCAGCTGGTCTCCAATTCCAGACCCACCCACCTTGGCCTCCCAGAGTGCTGGGATTACAGGCATGAGCCACCCCTGCACCTGCCCCCAAAATCAATCTTTTAAATTTTTATTTCCATATTGTAAATTTCGTTAGGGCAGTGATTTTTGTCTCTTTTGTGCACTGATGTATCCCTGATACTCATAGGCCTGACACATGGTAAACACTCAATATAAATGTGTCAATTAAATTAATATAGAGTAATAATTAACAGCCTAGGTCTGTAGTCATTATCTGGGTTTGAATCCTGGCTTTACTACTTATTGGATGTGTTACCACATCTCTGAGTTAATTTCCCTAGCCTGAGTTTTCTTTTTCATCAGTAAACTGGTGTTACAATAGTATCTACTCATACAGTTATGAAGATTATATGAGATAACCCATAACAAGGACTTACTGGAGTACCAGATACATGGGAGGTTCTTGATATATTTTTATACTTACTATTATTTCTCTGCCTAATTGTTCTTAGTAAGAATACAAAAAATAATAGTGATGATACTAAACTGCTCCTCCAAATACCAGGAATATTTATAGTTTCAGTGTTACGTATATGTCAGCTGCTGATTTGAGATAGAGATTTTTGAAAGATATTATGTAATATTTTATATGTATATATGTTATATTATAAAACCTGGATTGAGAACATGTAGATTTGCTCAAAAACCTTTCAAAATCTAATGAAAAATGAGTTGTCATTTCTCTTTTAACCATTTAACAGAGTAAATTGTATCAATTATATCCATACAGTTTTTAATATTGAAAAATCATGTTACTCAAGCATTAGGAATCCAAATGGCATTTTTCGGATTAAAGATCACAAAAACACATTTTTAATATACTTCCTTTTAAAAATAATAAGTTCTCACAATATGTGTTCCTTCAACTGACCTAATTTGGGAGATTGCAGAGCTCTGAAGCTGATTCACAGTTTATCCCTGTGAAAAATGTGAAGTTATCCCAAAATTCATCTGAAAGAAGAGCTTTCTAGAAGCAGGGCTTGGACTTTCTGCATTTCAGCCAGCACAGCACTGGCTATCGAGGTGATTCTTGGTCCCAAGTGCTTCATGCATCCTTCTCTTGTTGCACAGACCTTTCCTCTCTGGCACTTTTGCCTCCTGTTTCACTTGTCCACTTTCCAACTCAAGCCACCAGTGCCAGCCCACCCACTTTATGAAAGCATTAATGCTAAAGGGATTCACATTATTGGATACAGAGGCTATGAAAATTTCTTCTTGTTTCTTTGTGTTCTGGCTGCTAAAAGAAGCAACTCAGAGTCACAATTTCACCTAACTTCTAGTCCTTAGTCTAAAAAAGGATTTCCCCCAAATTTGTGAATTTATTTATATGATTTTTCTCATAGAAACATACAAATGAAATCATTTTATTGGACTTTCAATATATCACTTTTCTCAAAGAGTAAATTACATGAAATTAAGGATAATCTCAGGAAATTTCTAATACTTCAAGTTTAAAATGTGCTTTTCCAATTCATTTCTCATTTAATCTGTATTTACAAAGTGACCTTTTATGTTTTTGACTACATTGATTTTCTTTTGTTCTATGAATATAAATATTTCCCACTGTCCTTGGGTTTAGGACAGCAAGGATTATTCTTTTTTCCCATAGATTACCTTACATTCATGAGTTTTTTTCACCGGGTTGCAGTGGATGTCTGATCTCTCTCCGTGTATACTTTCCTGGTTCCTTAAATGTGCATTCCAGGACCCAAGACTTTCCTGTGCTGCTGAAGCCAGAGTTCTAAACCTGTCAGGTGATAACTCTGAGAAGCAGCATATACTTTCACCAGAACCTCAGAACCTGAACTCTTACTTCCTAACTACTAGGGGCGTTGTCTTAAGTGGACAGTGTTTTCTCCTCACTGGTATCTCTAGCTAATCTAAAGCTATGCTCCAGAAAGCAGCAGTAACAGTTGGGCCTGTATGATCAACCTCCTGCAAAATGATGCATGGAAGGTAAATACTGAAGGTTTGCTGTCTGAAAATGCCTTGTTTTACCCTCACACCCGATTGAATATAGAATTCTAGCTTGGAAATAACTTTCATCAGTAATTTTAAGACATGGTTCTGCTGTCTTCTAGTTTCATCTTTTCCTAAGGATGCATGTCGCTGGGTGTCTTTTTACATTTCTTGCACTGGATGTTTAGTTGGACCTTTCAATCTGGAAACTCCAGTTACTTCAGTCCTGGGAAACGTTCTTGTATTTTGTTTTTCTATACCGTATTTTTATAGCAAGACATTTAAAGAATTGATTTTTAAAAATGAATTAGTGGAATGCTGTAGAAGAACATAGACTGAAGACAAGTTAGAGGACTGATTAAATTTCATAGACAACAATTATGACTATGACTAGGTAAATCAGTAAATTAAAATATTAGTAATTTCCTGAAGTGGCCCAAACTTCAACTGTTTTGAATATTTAATTTTTGAAATGAATCCACCTGTGGAATTATATACTATGATATTAGGAGTTAACCAACTCTCTCCTTGCCTAATTTTTTTTTTTTGAAATGGAGTTTCGCTCTTGTTACCCAGGCTGGAGGGCAATGGCACGATCTTGGCTCACCGCAACCTCTGCCTCCTGGGTTCAGGCAATTCTCCTGCCTCAGCCTCCTGAGTAGCTGGGATTATAGGCACGCACCACCATGCCCAGCTAATTTTTTGTATTTTTAGTAGAGACGGGGTTTCACCATGTTGACCAGGTTGGTCTTGATCTCTCGACCTTGTGATCCACCCGCCTCGGCCTCCCAAAGTGCTGGGATTACAGGCTGGAGCCACCGTGCCCAGCTGGCCTAATTTTTCCATGTGTAAAACATTTGCTAATTATCCTGGCCTCTCTTTTTACTTACTCTCTTAGGAGGAAAATTGATTATGTGATTGGCAAATTTTATGAGAAGAAACTGAACATGCTCAGCTTTGTACATTCTGACATCTCTATTTGCATTCAGCCTATCCACAAGAGGTTTGTATTCTAATTTTATTTCCTTCATATGTTTAGGAGCTTGTTTCTTTGGGGAAGGCCTACAGTTGTCTATCCTGCCTGTGACTAGCTCTGTACATTGTTTAGTTCATGGAAACATATTAGAAACTTCATTATAATCACACACCCTGTGATTATTATCTGTTCAGTAATAAAGATAATGTTTGATTTCCATGTGACTTTTATGTCTATCTTAAATTGGCTCTGAAATCATGAAATGTAAAAAAAACCCTCTAAAATCCCAGCATGTATGTTACTACACATAGCATGCATTTATATGTGTGCATGTGTGTGTATGTGTGTAATGGTAGAGGATTATTTACAAAAAGACCATGGGTAGTTTAAGGAATTCAAGAGCAATTCTGATACTGCTTGGTTTTCCTTTTCTCACTGATTTTGAAACCAAATGCCCATATCATTTGTAAAACTACCACATCTTTTTCCCAGCAGCAACTGAAAATAGTGAACCTTACATTTGCCGGTGTATTCTCACAGCCTTGTTGAGGGCATCCTGTCAAAGCGAGAAGTGACCTTTTTCATTAACAACATAGAGAACATCTGAAGAGGTTCTCGCTCTTTGTGATGAATTCCCACAGGATTCAGTTTAATGAAGACATTTACCTCAATGCACTTGCATGGCAGTCACATATCTCTAAAATAATAGCTGAGTCCCTGCTATTAATCCAAATAGGATTCAGGTGAACCAGCCTTTTAAAATCTCATGTTTGTTAAAAGAGTTTATGACTCCATTACCTTTTTGGTTTGACAGACTTCCCCCTATAACAAATACGTCAATAGTCCCAGCCCTTGCAGATACACTACATGAACAGATCATAAAATGGAAAAAACATTTTTCTCAGGCCAAAAAATATTCTTTTTAGTCATCCATTTAATTCATTCATTTGTGCATTTATGCAGATATTGTGTTCTTGTTATGATCAAGCACCATGCTATATACTTAAGAAATTTAAAAAGGTCATTATGGAGTAGGTTGACATAGAAAATAATTCCAAGTATTATAGCATAATATAAGTTGTATAAAGACATGTGCAAATTGCTTGGGAAGCAGAGAAGACGGGAGTGATTTTCTTCACCCAGAGGAGCCTGGAAAGGTTTCCAAAAATTGCTGGAAATGGCTGGATCATCCTGAGCTTAGCAATCTCATAATTAAATATTCATGTCAATTATATTTTGACCAAAGGGCAATGATATGAACAGATACACTAGTAAAGATTTGTATAAGACTTTGATCATGTTAAATGTGTTTAAGTATCATGATAAACATAATGAATAAAAAGAGTTACCAAAAAACAAGAGAACAGCAGTAGCACTGTATTTTATGTCATTTAGTATAAAGTTTGGTCCTCACAAATGTGACTTGGAAAAGATCACAGAGAAAGAGAAGGTAGAAATTACTTACTTTTTGGTAATAAAATAATCTGGTTTAGAAACTAGTTTTTTTCCAGAACTCCAAGGTTAACTTGCCTACTTAGTAGCAGAATTATTGGTGAGCTACGGCTAGTTGAAAATAGTGGTCAGTTAATTAGTTCATATAACAGTTATGGAACACTTACTACATATTATGATATAAAAGAATGCCCTAGATCCATGCAGTGGTGAAAAAAAAAAAAGAAAGAAAGAAAAAGAAAAAGAAAGAAAATTCTGCTTTCTCATCTTCCAAGATGGCAGGTAAAAAGTTGAGAAGATCGATACTAAAGAGAAGAAACCCAAAGCCAAGAAGGCTGATGCTGGTGGCAAGGTGAGAAAGGGTAACCCCAAGGCTAAAAGCCCGAGAAAGGAAAGCCCCATTGCAGCCTCAATCCAGTGTTTGTCAGAGGAATTGGCAGGTATTCCTGATCTACCATGTATTCCAGGAAGGCCGTGTACAAGAGGAATTACTCAGCCGCTAAATCCAAGGTTGAAAAGAAAAAGGAGAAGGTTCTGGCAACTGTTAAAAAACCAGTTGGTGGTGACAAGAACGGCGGTACTCGGGTGGTTAAACTTCGCAAAATGCCTCGGTATTATCCTGCTGAAGATGTGCCTCGAAAGCTGTTGAGCCACAGCAGAAAACCCTTCAGTCAGCATGTGAGAAAACTGTGAACCAGCATTGCCCCTGATGGGGACCATTCTGATCATCCTCTCTGGACGCCACAGGGCAAGAGAGTGGTTTTCCTGAAACAGCTGGTTAGTGGCTTACTTATGACTAGACCTGTGGTCGTCAACCCAGTTCCTCTATGCAGAACACACCAGAAATTTGTTATTGCCACCTCAACCAAAACTGGTATCAGCAATGTAGAAATCCCAAAACATTTTACTGATGCTTACTTCAAGAAGCAGCAGCTGCAGAAGCCCAGACACCAGGAAGGTGAGATCTTCAATACAGAAAGAGAAATAGGAGATTACAGAGCAGCATAATCTGGTTACGCTGGGTTAACAGTTCTGGGTTAACAGTTCTTTTAACACTTGCAAGCTGTGGACTAACAAATTTTATCAAAAATCAAAGCTATTCCTCAGCTCCTGGGCTACCTGTGGTCTGTGTTTGCCCTGACAAATGGAATTTATCCTCACAAATTGGTGTTCTAAATGTCATAAGAATTTAATTAAATAACTACCTTTTGAAAAAAATAATAAAATTCCTACAGTGATGAGGCTGATAACATGAATGGATGGATCTGGCTGGCTATAATACAATAGAGAGTGGCGAAGCCTATGATAGAATATATATTCTACTTATTAATCAATTATAATATTTTTGACTTTTATAACTTTTGAAATTGAGTACTTAGTTGTTTTCATTCTTTCTTGATACTGTAAATGATTAAGACATTAAATGTCTTGTTAGCATAAATTTGGCTATATCATTGTACTTTTATTCCACATAGTATTTTTTTCTCCTTTTTTCTTTGTCAGTTTAACTAGATCTTTGTCCATTTTATCTTTTCAAAGAACAAGCTTTGTTTCGTTATTATTATTTTTCTGTTTTCTGTTTCATTGCTTTATGTTCTTATTTTTATTATTTCTTTCTTTCTGCTTGCTTTGGGTAAATTTTTTCTCCTAGTTTCTTAGGATGAGGTCATAGATTATTGGTGTGAAACCTTTCCTCTTTTCTAATGTAGTCATTTGAGGATGTGAGTTTCTTTTTCATTACTGCTTTAGATGTGTTCCACAAATTGTGATATATTGTATTTTCGTTTTCATCCAATTCTGTGTATTTTTTTTTGTTCCCTTGAGACTTACCCTTTGACTCATGAATTATTTACAAGTATGTTGTTTTATTTCCACCTTTGGAAATCTGCTTATCTTTCCATTATTGATTTAGTTTGTAAAGTTTGATTCCATTTAAGAACACATCTTGTATGATTCAGTTCTATTATATTTGTTAACATTTGTTTTATGGCCTAAGGTATGGCCTATCTTGGTGAGTGTTTCATGAGTCCTTGAAAGCAATACCTATTCTATTGTTGTTCAGTGGAGTGTTCTGTAGGTGCCAATTAGACAATTAAGTCTTCTTTGTTGATGATGTTGTTAAGTTCTTCTGTGTCTTTGCTGAATTTCTGTATAGTAGTTGTATCAATTGTTGAGGAAGGGGTGTGGTATCTTCAACTATAATTGTGGATTTACCTATTTCTCCTTTCAGATTGATTAGTTTCTCCTTAATGTGTTTTGAAGCTCTGTTGCTTGTTGCATATATATGTAGGCTTGCTATGTATTCTTGATGGATTGACCCTTTTATTATTATGTCTCTCTTTGTCACTGCTAATTTTCTTTTCTCTAAAGTTTACTTAATCTGAACTAACATAGCCCTTCTTGCTTTGTCTAGATTAATATTTGCACAGTATATCCTTCCCATTCATTTACTTTCAATCTATCTGTATCATTATACTTGAAGTGAATTTCTTATAAATAGCATACAGTTGGGTCACAGTTTTTGTTCGGTTGGTTTTTGTCCATTTTATCTGCCAATCATTGTATTTTAATTCCTATATGTAGGCCAAATAATTATATTTAATGTAAATATTAATTGGTTAGGGCTTAAGTATGTCATTTTATTGTTTTTTGTTTGTTCCCTGTTCTTTATTGCTCTGTTTTATGTTTCTTATCTCGCTGCAGGCTACTAGAAGTTTTTTTCGAATCCTATTTTATCTGTGGAGTTTTTGAGTGTATCTTTTTATATAGAGATTTTAAAGGTTGCTCTAGGTATTACATTATACATATGTAACTTATCACAGTCTTTTGGTGTCAACATTTTGCCAGTTTGAGGAAAGTGTAGAAACATTGCCTCTACTTAGGTCTCTTTACTCTTGCCCCTTTATAATTATTTTAAATATTCTTTCATATACACTGAGAACCACATCAGGTAATGTTAAAGTTTTGTTTCAAGGCTGTTATATTTACCGACATGTTTATTCTTCACATTGCTGTTTCTTCATTCTTGATGTTCTAATTTTCTTTATCTCCGTTACATTTGAAAAACTTTTTTAAAAAATTTAGGGTAGGTCTACTGAGAACAAAAATCTCTTAGTTTTCCTTCATCTGGGAATGTCATTTGATTTCCTCTGTATTTTCCCGAAGGATATTTTCACTTGGTAGAAGATTCTGGGTTAACAGTAATTTCTTTTAGTACTTGAAAATGTGTATCATTTCTTTCTGGCCTTCGTGGTTTCTGACAAGAAACGTACTGTCATTTGAATCCCTGCTTTTCCGCAAGCAGTGCTTCACTTCTCTCCAGCTACTTTCAAGGTGGTTTTTCTGTTTGGTTGGTGATGGTTGTTGTGGTTTTGGTCTCAAATGTGATCAGTTGCCTCAAATGTGATCACAGTGTGTCTAGGCATGAAATTTTGAGGTTTAAGAAGGTTCACTTACCTTCTTAAATCTATAGTTTTATGTCTTTCACCAAATCTGGGGAGTTTTTAGCCGTTATTTGTGTGCTTTTTCTTCCCCAGACTCTTTCTCCTCTCTTTCCAAAAATCCTATTGTATGAATGTTAAACCTGTCATTACTGTGTTCAAGGTCACTACAGCTCTGTTCATTTTTTTTTTTTTTTCGCATTCAATTTCCTTTCCATTGTTTAGATTGGGTGATTTCTATCTTTCTAAGTTCAAGTTCTCTGATTTTTTTTTTCTATGTTCTATTCATTCTGCTATTGAGTTCATCCAGTGAGAGTTTTTTTTAACTGTATTTTTTCAGTTCTAAAGTCTCCATTTTATTCTTTGCATCTTCTGTTTCTTTTCTGAGACTTTCTATCTTTTAATGCATTTCAGGTATATTCACAATTGCTTGTTAAAGCATTTAAAAAATAATTTCTTTAAAATCATGTCAGATAATTCCAATCTCTCTGTACTTTCTTGTTGGCATTTTTTGATTGTCTTTTCTAATTCAAGTTGAGATTTTTTTGGTTATTTGTATAATGAATTATTTTGATTATACCCTGACATTTTGGATTTAATGTTATGAGACTATTTCCTCCTTAATCTTTTTTGAAGGCAGTCATGCTGTTTAGGTTTGCATTTTTTAAATGTAGAAAATACAGTAAACTATACTTTTTGAAATCTTGTTTTAGCATTGTTTCACTTTTCTATTCAGAGAGCCTCTCTGAGATGCCCCATAGACTTTGGCTAACTTCACTGTTCATTTTAAAATTAGGAAAGCAGAGAGAACTACCACGTGTTGGTTTACTTCTCATTTAACTTTTAACATCTCTTCTTTCAAGATCTACAAATATTTTATTTATCTTCTCCCACTGAGGGCTCATCCAGTCCATTTTTCTCTGTCACCTAGCCCAACTATATTCTGAGCAGCTAATTTGAATCCACATATTTACCTTTTTTTTATAGTCCCACAGATCTCTGTGAGATGTAAAGTCTTGCAGCTTTGAGGCTCTCTCACCTGAAGCACTCGCTCTGGAGACAGTCTGAGGTTCCAACTCTCAATTCCTTCTTTTCCATAGCTCTACCATTTTTCCTGCAGGGTTCCTAAACTGCCTTCCAGAGGGGCTGTGTATTTTCACACTCAATTTAGCAACAGCTGCTATCTATCAACTTATTCAGGTTGTTCCTCCCGAAGAGTGATATAATGGCTTCTAAGTATTGGACAAAACTTCTACTTTTGAGCATTGTAAGGTTATTCAATTGGCAAAACAAATCAAAAGTTCAATAACTTTCTCATCTATACCCAGGCTCTAGGCTCTAGAGAAGGAATGCCAGTGGAGCTTTAAGAAACGAGGCAAGGAGAGAGAAAATCAGAAATCCAGATTGTCTATGGAGTAAGGACTTAGAGCGAGACAGGCCAAAGGCCCCTGAAAAGCTCTAAACCCCAAAAAGGTTTGGGGAACATTATAAAAGTTAGTGAAATGTATACACTCTAGTTATTGAGTGAGAACACGGCTAGCCCAAGTGGGATGTGGAAATGGCCTGGAACAGCTATAGGAAAGGAAAAACATTAAAATAATTGTTGAACTTGAAAAAAGAAGTGATAGCAAACATAACGTGCTAAGAATCGTAAACAGACACATCGCCAGCGCCTTTGTTTCCTTAATTTTAAAATGGAAAGTGAAGTCAGCCAAAGTATGTGTTGGGCTTCTCAAAGAGGCTGTGTGTATAAGAAGTGAGAAAATGCCAAAACAAGATTTTTAATAGTGTGGCACATTTTAATTATTTACATGGAACAAATGAACAATTTTAACATCAAAACAGGGACAACGTAATCGTATTCTTTGCAAGAAACTTCTAGGTTTTCTTTTTTAAAAAACAAATACCCGAGATGTCGCTTTCTCAGTTTAAAGTATTGATATATGATGAGTATTCTCTTCTTTGAGACCTGACAGTGTAGCCTTCGGATTAAATATGTAACCGTAATAGGATTTGTAGGCCTTTTCCTCGGGAAGCTTTGGCCAGAGAGGAACCCCTCCCACCAGACTAGCCTCACAGGTAATGTGCTCAACAAGGTGCGCTCCTCCTCACTGTTACTCATGCAGGAACTTGTTTTAACTGTGTGCTTCTCTCATTAGGGAGATCAGTTGCCTGAGGGTGGCCTAGCATGTGAGTAAATAAACTCCTATATGGAACTTGGCCTACCACCTCAAACCTGTTTTCAGGCTGGCTATGTGACAGAGAGTAGGAAGGTAGCAGGAATCAGAGGAAAGGGAAATTTTTCCTGTGAGCTGGAACCAAGTGCCTAGGTATCTAACAAGCTGAGGGAATGAGGCCTCTGATGTCCGTGGCTCAGAGATGGATGTGTAACTAGGGGCGCGCGATGAGTCTGTTGGCTTGCACGGCAGCTGTCTGTGTCTCTTTCTTGTTGTCTCTTCTGCATTTTATCTCTCTCCCACAGGGCATCTCAACAGCTCGCCTCTCTGCCCAGCCCAGCCCACTTTCTGGGCCCCTTCCAATTCTTTCATCTTATTTCTGCTAGTGTTTCTGGTTATTTGATCAAGGAGCTTTAAGAAGAATCCACTTCTTTATCAACGTCAAAATTTCCTGAGGCAAACTCTCTTCCCCACTCCGAGGGACTCTTTAGTCTCGTACAGTCTCTGTCCTCCCTCTTATCAAAGCTGGCGTTCACAAGATCTGGTAAGGCCGCTTGCACTCAGGAGACACAGCCGTGCCATTCCCTTCCCAAAGTTTTTGCATTTTAAGAAGCAACGAAGTTTCATGTCGAATCAAGCACTCTCTAATTGTGCAATTTCAAGCACCAGTAAAGAGAGAGATTCTCTTTGGAAGAGTTTGTTTTGTGTTTCTGTGTGTTTGGAATTTTAATTTAATAAATAAGCCATCATTTTCTTCATCTATAAAATACACATTACAATAACACCTACACAAAAAGGAATTTTAGGATTAAAGTGAGATCGTGCATATACCTAGCCCAGTGCCACATACAACAGTTTGTGATAAATATCATTTGCTGCTGTGACAGTATTCAGATGTGCCTCTGTACCAGGTGCTGGGCTAGCAATGAAGAGACCACTGGATACAGTAACAACAAAACAGTTTTCCAGACCTCCAGGAGCTCAGCTTAAAGAGAATTAATATGTATTTGGAGAGCTTAGTTTACTCTTCCCCAAAAATGTTGTCTCATATATTAACTCACTCAACTCTCTTATTCTCCCCATTCCCTCCCAATTTCTTTTCACATTTTCTTAGTCTCCAAGAGACTAGGAGATTCCAAGTACTTGCCAAAGGTCTACGCTAGATTGCAGCAGGTGTTTTTTAAGTGAACATGACTTAACAGCATGTATATCATAGCAAAATACACTCAAAACAAAACATCCTCACCCAATTACTGAACTCAAGGTGGTGGGAGAGGAAAGCCAGAGAAACCAAGAAAAACTCCTCAATGTTTTTGACTTAGAGCATGCAAGTTTGGATTCAGAAAATTGTTGTAAATGTAATATGCCAATGTGAAATCATTGAAAAATGTTTCTTAAAACTGAGCTGTTATTCATACTGTCACATTGGAAGAGCAATTTGTGTGTGTATGTTGGGGTGTGTATGTGTGTTCCAGTGGAGCGGAGATTAGTAGAGGGATATTCAGTATGAGTAGTTAGTAAAATAAGCTCTGTGTTGTAATATATCTTCTAGAAAAGTGAACACTTAATTAATTCAAGAGCACACCTGTCATTTTAATTACGATTCTGTCAGTAAACTTTAGTGCCTGTGAGAGATACTGAATGGAATTGCATTTCACCTTCCCTGGTACAACAACAAGGGAAGACAAACTCCACTGACTCTAGCCCCTCTTTGCCACCATATGGAACCTGAACACCGGAATCTAGAATTCTAATTGAGTGATCTGTTCCTATTTATTTCACAGTTTTTGTTGCCATTGTGAAGGGATCTCTTCTATTTAAGGGGTTAACTGGTTATTGCTACTATATGCCACTACATTTCCATGACTTATTTTGGTGACCTTTGATTTGAGATTCTCCCAAAGCCCACTTTCTTGTTTTGGTCCCTTGACGGTGGAAAGTGACCATGATGGCAAGAGTAAAGCCAGAGGAGAAGACTGCAGGGAGGAAAACAATTTTCTAGCAAATGTGGGGCAGAGACATCTGCATTCTTCAGTGTGACAGTGGAGAAGCTCTGGGAATTCAGCACCACTGGGACTGGAAAGTAGTGACAGTGGGCCTTTGCTACAGAAATCCCTCCCACCTCCCTAATCCCACCCCAAACACACATACACTAACTGATATAGGACTGGGGTAGAGAAGTGCTGGGTAGTGAAAGGCAAGGTTCCTGGCAAGGACTCCACCCTTGGGCCTGTGCCCACAGACTTAGGTGAGGACAGGCACTCCCGTTTTCATGCCCAAGTGTTGCATTTTCCCAAACCACCCTGGCCCACCGCACCCCCATCCTGTGCATATAAAAACCCCGAGACCCTAGCAGGCACACGTGTAAGCAGCAGTACATCAATAGGAACACACCGGCAGAAGAATGCACAGGCAGCTGGAGGTCAAGAGGAACAGAGGAGTGGAAGAGCACACCAACAGGCACCAGCAGGCCATCAACTGGAAGGACAATGTGAACACCAATGGGAGTTGGGCCGTGGTGGTCAGAGGAGAGTCCAGCGGCTGAGCAGCCTGACTCCAGGGGAAAGCCACCTTCCCACTCCATACCCTTTCTGACTCCCCATCCATCTGCTGAGAGCTACTTCCACCATTCAATACAACTTGCACTTATTCTCAAGCCCACTTGTTCTGGAAAAATTGTGATCCAATTTTTCCAGAACACCAAGGCAAGAGCCCCGAGATTGAGATAGCCCTCTGTCCTTGTGATAAGATGGTGTGTCTAACCGAGCTCATTAACACAAGTCGCCAACAGACGCAAAACTAAAATAACACACTGTAACACACACGCCCACAGGGGCTTTAGGAGCTGTAAACATTCACCCCTAGATGCTACCTTAGGGTTAGAGCCCAAGTTCTCTTGGGTTTTGAGCAGTAAGGCACTGAAGAAGTGAGCCATTCCCACATCACTCACCCTGCAGGGAGGACAATGGAAGGTTTCCTGTTTCCATATTGGGGTTGGCTGTTGTTCCTGGCTGTGTGGTGGCTTCTGGCTCTAGCTCTGCCTTGCCACAGATTCTGCAAACTGGCTAATATCCTTTAATATGTTTCTTTTAAAAAATTTAAACCAATCTCAGTTTCCTACCTAGTTTCTATGAACTGCTTTAACAGTTAAAAACATTAATAGGTTATATGCACTGACATGGAATGTCCAAACATTGTGATAAAAGCAAAATGCAGAATGACACAAAAGCAAAAACAAAATGACATATTTCTTCGTGTGTGTATACTTATAAACACACACATATATAAATTCGTATATACACATATATATTTGTAAATGCAAAGAGAACCTCTGACAGAAAACAAACTTAACTGATAACTTGTGGCAGGGGAGTGGGATTATCGGGCGGAAAGGGAGAAACACACCCGAACTTGTGCCTTTTACTCTTTATATTTTTGCTTGAATTTTTATAAGGAGAATGCTTTCAAATATTGACTATGTAAGAACAAAATAAACAGAACAAACAGCAGGCTAGAGTGTAGCAGACAGAGAACAGGAGTTGCCAGGTCACTTTCAGCTTGATTCTATTCAATTAATGTTATAAGTACCACCTGTGTGCTGAAAATAGCATACATGAAGATGAATAAGAAAGGACCCCACCACTCTCCATGCACTAGATAAGCAGATACACAAACAGATAAAGACCATGAAATGGTCTAAGTGGCAGGAGAGCAACACAGAGAGTTTTTGTGGGGAGCCCCAGGAAGGATCCTCCTAACCTGCTGATGAGTTATTCTCTCTAGGTAAGGGATTCATATTTTATTTTTTATTGATACATAATATTTGTACATTTATGGGTACATATATTTTTTGTTACATGCATAGAATGTTTAATGATCAAGTCAGGATATTTAGGGTATCCATCACTCAAGTATTTATTATTTCTGTGTGTTGAGAGCATTTCAAATCCTCCTTACTATTTTGAAATATATGATACATTGCTGTTAGTTATAGTCACCTGACTCTGCTACCAAACATTGGAGCTCATTTCTTCTCTCCCATATATTTCTACCCATTAAGCAATCTCTCTTCATTTCCCTACTTGACGCTTCTCAGACACTGATACCTGTCATTCTACTCTCTGCCTTAATGAGATCAACTTGTTTAGCCTCCACATATGAATGAGAACATGCAATATTTGTCTTTCTGTGCCTGGCTTGTTTCACTTAACATAATGACCTCCAGTTCCATCCATATTACAGCAAATGACAGGATTTCATTCTTTTTCATTCCAAACAGTATTTCACTGTGTGTACACACACACACACACACACACACACACACACACACACACACACACATTTTTTCTTTATCCTTTTCTCCATTGATGGACACTTAGGTTGATTCCACATCTTTATTATTTTTTCCATATGCCTACTGGCTATTTGTATGTCTTCTTTTGATAAATGTCTATGCATGTCCTTTGCCCACTTTTTAATGGGATTGTTTGGTTTTTAAGTAGCAATTTGCTTGAGTTTCTGTTTTCTGGATATTAGTCTGTCACATGAATAGTTTGCAAATATTTCCTCCCATTCAACAGGTTGCCTCTTCACTCTACTGGTTGTTTCCTTTGCTGTGCAGAAGCCTTTTAGTTTAATATAGTTCATTTCATCTACCTTTGTTTCTCTTGCTGGGGCTTTTGAAGTCTTAGTCATAAAATCTTTGCCTAGACCAATGTCCTGAAGTGTTTCTCCTATGTTTTTGTCTGGTATTTTTAGTTTTGGGTCTTAAATTTAACTCTTAATCTATCTTGAGTTGGTTTTTGTATATGGTGAGAGATATGGGTCCATTTTTATTTTTCTGCATATGGATATCCCATTTTCCCAGCACCATTTGTTGAAGAGGGTGTCTTTTCCCCAAAGTGTATTCTTGGCACCTCTGTCAAAAATCAGTTGGCTGTATATGTGGATTTATTTCTGTGTTCTCTATTTTGTTTCATTGGTCTATATATTTGTTTTTATACTAATGCCAGCTGCTTTGGTTTTATACCAATGCCATGTTGTTTTCATTATGATAGCCTTTTAATGTATTTTGAAGACAGCTAATGTGATGCCTCCAATTTTGTTCTTTTTGCCAAGAATTGCTTTGGCCATTCAAGCTTTTATTTGGTTCCATATACATTTTAGGATTGTTTTTTCTATTAAAAACGATAGTTATTTTGATAGAGATTGCATTGAATCTGTGTATTGCTTTGGGTAGTACGGTCATCAAACAATATTATTTTCTTATCAGTGAGCTTGGGATGGTTTTTCATTTGTTTGCATCCTCTTCAATGTTTTTCATTGGTGTTTTGTAGACATCTTTCACCTCCTTGGTTAAATATATTCCCAGTTAGTTTTTTATAGCTATTGTAAATATGATTGCATTCTTTTAAAATTTTAATTTATTTTTAGTTTTTCCAATTTTTTTTTTTTTTAAATACATGAGGGTCTTACTATGTTGCTCAGGCTGATCTTGAACTCCTGGCCTCAAGCAATCCTGCCGCCTCAACTTTCTTACTAGCTGGGATTGCAGGTGTGAGCCAATATGCCCAGCTGAGATTGCCTTCTTGACTTAATTCTCAGTTAATTCATTATTTGTGTATATAAATGCTACTGATTTTTGTATGTTGATTTTTTATTTTGAAACTTTATTGAGTATATTTATCAGATCCAAGAGTTTTTTGGTAGAGTGTTTAGGTTTCTTAAGATTTAAGATCAATTGATCTGAAAAGAGGAACAATTTGACTTCCTCTTTTCCAATTTGGATGCTTTTGACTTCTATCTTTTGCATAATTGCTCTGGCTGGAATTTCCAGTATTATGTTGAATGGAAGTAGTGAAAGTGGGCATCCTTATCTTGTTTCAGTATTTAGAAGAAAGGCTTTCAGCTTTTCACCATTCGGTATGTTAGCTCTGTGTTTGTCATATATGGCCTTTATTTGTGGAGATATATTTCTTCTATGGCTAGTTTGTTGAGAATTTTTATCATGAAGAAATGTTGAATTTTATTTTATTTTATTTTTTTTGAGATGGAGTTTTCACTCTCGTTACCCAGGCTGGAGTGCAATGGCACGATCTCAGCTCACCGCAACCTCCGCCTCCTGGGTTCAGGCAATTCTCCTGCCTCAGCCTCCTGAGTAGCTGGGATTACAGGCACGTGCCACCATGCCCAGCTAATTTTTTGTATTTTTAGTAGAGATGGGGTTTCACCATGTTGACCAAGATGGTCTCGATCTCTCAACCTTGTGATCCACCCGCCTCGGCCTCCCAAAGTGCTGTTACAAGCTTGAGCCACCGCACCCGGCCTGAAATGTTGAATTTTATTAAATGTTTCTTCTGCATGTATTGAAATAATCATGATTTTTTTCCTTCATTTTGTTGTTGTGATATGTCACACTTACTGATTTGCCTATGTTGATAAATCTTTGTATCCCTAAGATAAATCACTTGATAGTATTGTGTTATCTTTCAAATGTACTCTCGGACTTGGTTTACTAGAATTTAGTTATGGATTTTTCTAGGTTCATCAGAGATATTGGCCTGAAGTTTTATGATTTGCTTGCATCTTTGTCTGGTTTTGGTATCACGGTTATAGAATGAAGGAGTTTTTCTTTTTCTTTCAGCACTTTGAATATATTTTCCCATTCCCTTTTGGCTTATAATGTTTCTGCTGAGAAATCTGTTGCTAGTCTGATGGAGATTCTCTTATAAATGACTAGACACTTTTCTCTTGTTTTTTTTTTTTTTTTTTTTTTTTGAGATGGAGTCTTACTGTGTCACCCAGGCTAGAGTGCAGTGGCATGATCTTGGCTCAGTACTCACTACAACCTCCACCTCCCAGGTTCAAATGATTCTTCTGCCTCAGCGTCCTGAGTAGCTGGGATTTTAGGCACAAGCCACTGCACCCGGCTAATTTTTATATTTTTAGTAGAGACGGGGTTTCACCATGGTGGCCAGTCTGGTCTTGAACTCCTGACCTCAAGTGATCCACCCGCCTCAGCCTCCCAAAGTGTGGGATTACAAGTGTGAGCCACCACGCCTGGCCTCTTGCTATTTTTAGAATACTCTTTGACTTTTGACAGTTTGATTATAGTGTGCTGTCTATGTCCATTTGTATGTTGCTACAAAGGAATACCTGAGGCTTAGTGATGATTTATAAAGCAAAGATATTTATTTGGCTCATGGTTCTGCAGGCTGAACAAAAAACATGGTTCCAGGAACTGCTTCTGATGATGGTTTCAGGCTGCTTCCACTAAAGTTGGCATGTGCAGATATCAGTTGATGAGAGAAGAGGCAAGAGAAAGAGGGGAGGAGGTACCAGACTTTTAATAGACCAGCTCTCATAGGAAAAAATAAAATGAGAACTCAATTTTTACCATGAGCATGGTACAAAGCCATTTATGAAGAATCCAGCCTTATGACTCAAACACCTCCCAAAGGCCTACCTCCAACATTGGGGATCAAATTTCAACATAAAATTTGGAGGAGTCAAACAAGCTAAACTACAGCAGGTGCCACAGAGAAGACCTTCTCAAATCGTATCTATTTGGGAATCTTTGAGCTTCCGATATCTGGATGTCTAAACCTCTTACAAGAGTGGAGAAGTTTTCAGCTATTATTTTGTTAAATAGTTTTTCTATTCCTTTGGCTTTCCCCTTGCCTTCCTGGACACTGAATATTTAAATATTTGGTTGCTTTATGGTGTTCCACATGTCACAGAGGCTTTCTTCATTCTTTTTAATTCTTTTTAAAATTTTTGATCTAATGGGTAATTTACAAAGACCCATCTTCAAGTTCTAAATTGTTTCTTCTGCTGGATCTATTGTTGAAGCTTTTAGATTTTTAAAATTTCATTCAATGAATTTTTGAGTTTCAGGATTTCTGTTTAGCTTTTATGATACCTATCTCTTCGATAAATTTCTCATTCATATTCTGAATTATTCCTCTAATTTACTTGTATTATTTATCTGTGTTCTTGTGTATCTCACTGAGCTTCTTTAATATGATTCTTTTGAATTCTTTTTCTGGGAATCATAAACTTCTTTTTCATTGAGTTATTTTGCAGGAGAATTATTGTGTTCCTTTGGAGTGTCATATTTCCCTGCCTTTTCATGTTTCTTGTGTCTTTACATTGGTATCTGTATATCTGGTGTGACAGTTCCTTCTTCCAATTTTTTGGATTTGTTTTAAACAATGAGGACTTATTCCAGAAGATGTTTCTGTGGTGTTGGTTGAATAGGGCACTTGGGCTTTGATTCTGGGTGTGCATGGTAGTGTAGTCTCCATATTATTTCTTCAGCTGTAAATAGTGTTGATAATGTCTGTAGTTTTTCCCAGTGGATTAGAGTGCAGTTGTTAGTGGAGGCTGTGGTGAAGTTTTCCTGGATATAGAGATGCCAGGTAGGCCAGTCCTCAGGCCCCAGTGGTAGACAGTGACTGGCCAAATACTCACCCTTGGGCCCCAGGGTGGTATATGTTGGAACCTGTATTATCATGTCCAGATGGCCTGATTCATGGGCCTCCGAGGTGGCTTTCTTGTGTGCCAGCATTGTCAGCAGTAGGCAGGAGGGTGGCTGTGCCCTTGGGTTTTGGGGATATGGGTATGGCATGGGTGATGGCAATAGCAGCTGTAGGACAACTTCTGACTCCTAAATGGTTCACACTGGTGTTGATGGTGGTTGTGACAAGTTGAGTGGGCCAGTCCCCAGACCCACAGATGGTATCTGTAGGTGGGTGCCAGCCGTGATGGTAGCAGCCGGTTGGGTGGGCCATCCTCAGGCTTCTGGGAGAAGTGCTTAGGTGCCTATGGTGGTGGATGGGGTAGGGCAATCCTCAGGCCCTTGGATGGCATGCTTGGGCATGAGGGGGCAGAGAGAACTAGGCTAGGCAAACCTGTCTTCAGGGCCCCCATAGTGCATGTGAGTGTTTCCTGTGGTAGGCAGGGCAGGACAATCCCTCGACCCCCAGTGTAATGCTCAGATGGGAGTAGCAGTAGCTATGCTGTGGCTCTCCTGCTTAGGAGAGCAGGATTGCTTTCAGTAGCAGTGGCCACAGGCAGACAGCTGGGGAGTGTGCACCTCATCCCGAGGTGGCTGCCAACACAGGAGCCTGTTTGGGGGTATTTGCAAACGCACAGTGGTCTCACTGCTGGGGGCAGCAGGATCGCTTGCCAGTGGTTCATGTTTCAGTCCAGCAGCAGCAGCCAGCAGTGACAGTGGCTGCAGGTAGAGGAGACTGTCCTAAAGGCATGTGAAAACGCACAGCCCCTCATGGCTGGGGGCAGTAGGGTTGCTACCAATGGTTCCTGCTTCAGCCCTGGCAGCAGCAGCTAGAAGTGGAAGCAGCTCCAGGAAGAGATTGTCAGTGGGGCTCCAGGGATGCAGAGGCTCTTGGGCCCAAGGGCAGTATGCAGTCTGGTGGGAACGAGGGTCGCAAAATGGTGCCGTTCTGTAGCTTCTTAGGACTCATGGGGTGTGTGAGACCCACCGTGAGCTCCTCCAAAGCAATGCAGTCACACAGACTCTGTGAAGTTCCCTATATTACAAGGGTTGAGGGGCTCTCCAGTGGCTAGGATTGTAGGAGTAGTCGCAATGTGGACTTCTCAGGGGCAGCGGGGGGTCTCTCACTACCCTTTCTCCACATGAGGGCACCTCTCCAGGCTCCCAGCCAGTTCCAGCCTAGCAGCCAGCCTCACTTCCCTCTCCCTCCTTGCCTTACGTGTTTCCTGTAACTTTCCTGTTAAATTCCAGTGTTCTCTCTTAGGTGATCTATTTCAAGTGTCAAGAGATTCATATTCTAACCAAGTCCTTGGGACAAGCAATCTCTTACTGCAAAGAAGGACACCAATAGGTGGGAAACTTAACCACAGTGTGCCCTTCCCAGCCACCGTGGTCAGAATTAATCACCTGAGCTGTGTACCCATCACACTAGGTCACTGTTTTGTCCAGTCGCATAGGTGTTGTTTGTCTTCCTTCTAGCATGTGAGCTCCCTGAGGGCAGCTCTCATCCTGGAGCCTGCAATAGTGGAGCTCAAGGAAAGTCAGCTTAAACTCACTCACCCAAAATATCTTTACCAAATTCCAATTGCAAGCAAGAAACTGCTAATTCTAGGGGCACAAAGGGAATCTTAAACCAGCCAGTTCAGTGTGCGTGCAATGGTTCTGCTGCCTGCTTTTGAAGGGTTTACATTCAATGGGAGAGAAGAGGAGATCTAGGCATAAATAAGCCCATGGCAAAGCAGATGCATGTAAATAACAATGCTTCCCGCATCACAGCAATAGGTCAGCTGAGTAAAATATGCGGACAGGTTCCAGGTCCCTGGTATTAGAAAGAGAACCGTTTTATATTTCAATAGAAAAGCCTTGAAGGTTTTTTTTCCTCTCAGTTTTCTGTTTATTGGAAAATGAATATATACTAGAAAATATTTTCGAAAGGTATAGATAACAATACTCTATTTACACCACCTGAATCCAGTGAATAAACATTTTGGCATGGCACATCTACTTTATTTCTGTTATTTTATTTTTGACACAGATACTGGCTTTATCGCCCAGGCTGGAGTACGGTGGCACCATCTCAGCTCCCTGTAACCTCCGTATCCCAGGTTCAAGCAATTCTCCCGCCTCAGCCTCCCAAGTAGCTAGGATTACAGGTCTGCACCACCATTCCTGGTTAATTTTTGTAATTTTAGAAGAGGTGGGGTTTTGCCATGTTTGCCAGGCTGGTCTGAAACTCCTGGCCTTAAGTGATCCACCTGCCTTGGCCTCCCAAAGTGCTGGGATTACAGGTGTGAGCCACTGTGCCCAGCCATTTCTGTTCTTAATAAGGAGATCAAGATTACAGGCAGAGTGGTAGGCCCTTGGTTGCTTCTCCCTAATTCTATTCCCCTGCTTCCTTCCCAGAGGTCATCATTCTCCTAAAGTTGCTTTGTCTCCTTCCCATTTATCAATACCTTTGCTTCATTTATATGCTCCAAAACATATATATATAGTATTGCTGGTGTGTTTTTAGAATTTACATGAATGGATTCATATTGTGGGTAATTTTTTTGCACAATTCTTTTTTTAGCCAACATTTTAATGGCTTTATGGTATTTGTTTGACAGATCTTAATTTACTTTGAGATTTAAGTCTAAATGTAATCTCTTGGGACTCCATCTGAAGGAGGACTCTTCCTTGAGGCCCTCCTAACGCTCTGATCTGTCTAAGGCCCTCTTTAGTAGTCAGTAGCACTTCCTTTCAAGGACCATGATGTGGCATCTGATTATTACAAACCATCATGCCCCATGAACTGTCTATGTTTCAAGGAAAGATACTGGAATTATTTCCATTTGTTTGCCAGCATCTAGCCAAGTTCCTGGCATATAGAGGGAGGTTCAAAAATATTTAATGTATTAATCTAAACCCCGTTTTTAGAAAAAAAAAAAAATAGTCCATATGTGCTGATGTGCCTCTGTGCCTATATCTAAAAGGCAGGGTTTGAGGGCTCCAGTAGCCATCTGGTTCACCCTTTCTTCTAGAATTCTAATAAGCTCATCTATTTTCCTGTCTATGGTATGAACAAACCAGTTAGAACAAAAAAGGAGAGAATGCAGTCTGCTTCTAGAAGAGAACATATATAGTAGCAATAAGAGAAAGCCTAGCAGAGATGACAGAAAGAAAATTAGAAAAAGCATAAGAATCTGAAGATATTTACCATAATTGATGTATACATACAATGCTGATTCACCAAAAGAAGATTAGATTGTACTCCATATAATCTGGTTGAGAAGGCAGTAAACTACATAATGTTTTTAAGTGTAAAAAGAAAAAGGTTATGGGACATTAAAATTTGTTTTCTGGGGCATGTCATCCCTGTCCAGAGTTCAAAAGATGAGAAACTGCTACATGAGTTTTTCACTGATTATTGGTTTTGCTCAACATTTTGCTTTAATAGTCCCTGCTTTAAATTTTAAAGCAGATGAGTTAGAACATTTTGTATTCCTCCCTTCCTAAAAGATCCCACCAAAAATAAAATGAATTTCTTTCCTGGCCCTCAACCAAATTTTTGTCAGAAATAAAATATGACTTTCCTCGGGCATCTTCAAGACCTCCGGAGAAGTGAAGAGTGAAGAGGGCGGGGCTCCTCCTGCCTCTGGTTCCCTCCTCTGCCGCAGAGCCACTGGCAACACGCTCCACACAGGCTGCGAGGCGGAGGTAAGGTAGAACGCAGGGCCCTAGACTCCTCGGCCCTCTTCCCACACCGCTTGCTCCCACCTGCCCACCTTCTGAAGGGTGATATTCTGGGCACAGGTGGTCTTCTTCCTCCTTCACCAGAAATTAACACTGGGACGTCACTAGGGGAGCAGATGTGGAAAACCAATGCATGACCCACAGCAGTTTATCCAAACAGCTTCCCAGAGGCTGTCGATGGGAGCCTCTGACTGGATTTCCAGAGCAGCACACCACGAATCCTTGGCCATGCTTAACTTTTCAGAGCTCAGAAACAGCCGCCCTGGCCACCCAGTTCCTAATTCCTTTGGCTAGGATCCTGAACAGAACTCCCTGCCTCTGGCGTCCAAGGCTTCCAGCCTGTCAAACACCAGGCGCTGCTGCTTTGCAGCCGCCTCTGCTCCTTCATTCACTATCTCTCCCCTTAGTTCTCAAAGCCCCACTAAGGATCTAGGGGGCTGACAAGCTCGTTAGGCTCTTCCTGGTGTCTCAGTGCTTGGCCCCACTCTGAGGAACTCACCTCTATCCTTCCCAGCAAATCCACAGCCTCTCCTTTGCCAGAGCACCCATGTTCAGTGGCTGAGGGACCTGCTCAGCCCCTGAGAACAGACTGTGTCAAGGAAGACCCTAATAAGAAAAGAGAAGAGGAGATCCTAACATGGAGACAGGGAGACACCCCTCCAAGCAGCTCCTTAGAATTAGAAACACTGTCGGACCTGTTCATTAACTTCTCTGGATGTTTTTGAGAACTAAGAACTGTGTGACTAGATACTTATGTCCTAATCCTTGCCTGTTAATAACTACTTTCTATATAAACAACTGACACAATTTAAGGACACCACAAGTCTGTACAGTTTTTAAAATTTAGGGAATTGAATTGTTTATGTCGCTTAACTCAGTGACTAAAGAGGTTCAGAGATTAGACTGGATTTTTGAAAAATATGTTCATTAGAGGTCCAGTGTCTGCTTACCTGGAAAAAGAAAAAGCAGGATGGCAGATATAAGGAAAGAGAAGAAATGGGCAGAAATGAGATACGATGTTTCTGACACTAAAATTTGAATTAGCAAAGAATGCCCAATGCCTAGTAGCTTCTTACCTTCCTACACTTCCTTCCTGACTAGTGCTATCACATGAAAGCCTCTTCAAAATGCAATCCGTCATTAGGCAGGTGCAGTATCAGTGCTGTGTCCTTGGGTCATGGGCATAATATGCAGGCTTATCCTGGGAATCCTGGATTACCAAAACTGGCCACCAAGAGTCTTATACATATCATGGCACCCAAGCTCACCTGAAAAAAATGGTGAAGGGGACAATCGAGTTGCTCTTGTGGCCCTGGTGATGCTGAAATTAACATTCCAAATAAACAGAAGAGACCAAGGCCACCCCAGTTTCCAAGGATAGAGAGTTATGCAGGAGGACAGAGACTTCCCTGGGAGAGGCCTCAGCTTGAGACACTCACAGACTCTCAGTAAGAGGAGTGCTTATAAGTGTGACTCCCTAGGTAGCTGTAAAGGTGAAAATCACAGTTTGCCAGAGGACACCACGATCACCACCAGAAGAAGGCTTAACGGCAGTAGGAAGAGATGAAGACAATGGACTAAAAACCAAAGAGAGAGACTGACATAGGGCTCAGCTTCCTGATGAGGCTCTGGAGCTACTCATGGCTGCCAGTTCTACACTTGGACTTCCCAATTACATAGCCCATTTTGGTTAAGCTGAATTGAGCTGGTTTTCCATTACATAGAACCGGGAAGAACTGACAAACTCAGTAGTTATTTTACATTGTATGTTTCCTCAGCACTTATGTGAGCAGATCCACAGAAAGGAGAGCTCATGACTCAAAAAGTCCAGAGACCAGTAATCTAGAGGCTAAGGAAACAGAATGAAAGGACTGTGAAGATTGAAAACCATTATTGCCATTATATAATTTGTGTTATAAATAACAGTAAGTTGGTTATAACTATTGTAAACAAGATATTCCTCTGAATTTCTTTATATATTAATTCACTTAATACTTCCTCCAAACCAGTAAGGTAGGTGCCAATATTATTGTTCCCACTTGGCAGATGAGGAAAACCAAGGCATAGAGGGACTGAGCAACTTGCATGATACTACACAGCTGGAAAATGGAAGATCTGGAGTTCCAATTCAAGGTGGTCTGGATCCCCAGCCTTAACCACTACACACGCTGTCATTCTTTCAACAGAATATAATTTGCTGATCATGACCGGTGTGTCAGAAATTCTGTTTGTAAGAACAATTATAAGTGATACGTTTCCTTCCATTGATTGCTTTAGTCTTTCAATGATTGATTCTTTTGGAGAAGCTAGCCACCTAAGAAAGTGAAAGGTCAATAAGCAAAAGGCTACTGAGTTAGGTTTCATTTGTCTGTCTTACACAGAGCGTTTGTCTGCGTTTTAAGGTAGTTTCACTCATTCGCTTATAAGATTTTAAGAACAGAGCTTGCAAAACTTGTCCCCCACCCAAAAAATACAAACCCACAAACAGAAGGTAGACGTGGGTTCACATTTTGGCCAATTAATAAGGATAGAATTACGAAGAAGGAAAAAGGAGGTAACATGAGAAGAGAAAAGGACCAAGACCAGATTCAGAGCTATAAAAACCAGGATAGCAAGGAAGAGAAGGGCAGACATGAAACAACTGAAAAAGACAGAAATGCATAATTTCAGATGAGATACACTGACAAAAAGGGAAAAACATTCAAAGGAGAGAGGAGTGGGCCACAATAAAATAGAATACGAACAGAAATAGATAGAAATGGATTTTCAGTTCCATGAGGACAGAATGTCCATTTTGTTTGCTGCTCTTCTCCCCAGAGCAAGCACAGGACCTGACATAGACAGTCAAGAAACAGCTGTTGGGTGAATCAATGAAAACGAGAAATAAAGAAACACGTGAAAGACAACAGGTAGGAAAGAAGTCTGTGTAGTCATTAAGTGTATAAAATATGGAATCAGGCAGACCTGGGTTCAGACCTTGGCTTTTTATCCTCAGGTCCACATGAGACTGGGTAATGTACTCACTGCTTTTACTGGTTTTGTGTCTTAATTTCTTCATATGTAAAAAATAAGGATGTGTTCTAGGTATTTAGTTCATTTTCTCTTATCTCCAAATCACCTTTTTATACTCTGGTTTATGATGCCGGGGCTGAAACTATATAGACCACACTTTGGCTTTGCCATAGCCCAGCTAATAGAAGGGAGTAGAGGGAGACTGGAGGGGCTAAGAAGAAGGGACTTGTTTCTCCCCATCTGTTTCTCCCCTTCCTGTTCCTGAGAGCATCATTTCTGAAAAGCTTCTTCACCGCAGCAGCAGCAATTCTTTCTACAGCAGCAACAGAGCCCTATTCGCAGTTTTTCCAACGCCTGCAGCGCCAGCTTCCCTATGCCCCCTCAGAGACACCCATGGTGCGCAGCGGAGCTCTGGAGCTACACCTGCAGCTGCGCCTTCGGAGCTCCGCCTCCTCCACATCTCTAAGTTTTAGTAACTCCGGCTTCTTTTTGTTCCCCTAGGCCTACAGACGGAAGCTGCTTAGTATAGTTGTTATCTCTGTGATACCACAAGGTTAGTAATTCTTTCGATTCAATGTTCTCTGTTTAAATAATTCTTTTCACCCTTTTATGACCTAGTCATCAACTTTATGCCTAGTTAATAATTCTTTCTATTCAATATTCTCTGTTTAAATAACTAATATGGCTTCTGTCTCCTGACTGGACCCAGACTGGAAGTGGATAATAACACTGACTTCACAGGTTTGTGAAGATAGATGTGTAAAGTGCTTAGAATATTGCCTGGCTATAGTAAAAATACAAAAAAATATTAGCTATATAATATGTGGTCACACTGAAGAACATTTAGACAGTAATACTAGAGGTGGCACAGATGGGCTTTCAGAGAGCAATACCTTGACGTTTGACTTGTGAAGACTTTGGCAGTTACGCTCTGCCTTTCCAGCTGCAGGCACGTAGAAACTACCCAAGTCAGATAGTGCCTGTCATTGAATTTGGGACACCACTGATTGTCATATACACCATTAATTTTGTGTATCACCAAAAAAACAAAAAATCACTGCCGTTAAACTCTAGCATGTTAGAGTGTGAGGCTCATCCTGATACTGCAGATGTTAAATGTGAAAAATATATGTGTCTTAGAGTTGATGTAATACAATATTTACATTGAACCATGGCAAATGTAAGATAACCCTTTGATGAAACTATAGGCCTATAGGCATTCTTTATCCCTCACTCTGTGGTATCAACATCACAAATGTACACGTGTGCACGCGCGCGCACACACACACACACACACACTCGGAAAGGTAAAGAAGAAAAGAATTTCTTGGCTCTGTATGGACCCTTATTCAGGGGTCATCGAGGAAGCCAATAATTGGAAATTGGCCTCAAAAAATAAGTCTTTTATTTAGTTCGGTTTGCCAGTTTTATCCAAGTGCTTACCTCTCTCACCTAGCAAAGATTTCCAGCTTTCCGAGCAAAATAACCGAGCATACAAACCAAAGGCCAATCCGAAGTTTGCTTTCCACTCAAACTGAGAAAGAATGGGAACTCATAGTGGAATGTTTCCTTGCCTGTTAGCGTGACCGGTGGTCTAACTTAAAATTATACTGTGTTCAGAACAATGTGGGCTTTTATGCGTCATGCCTAAGCTTCAATCCAAATATGTTTCTGGAGTATAGTTACACCAGAAAAACAAGGAATGCAAAAATAACACCTTATGAGTCAATGTGTTTTCTGTCCAAAATAGATTTTTTTTTTTTATTGAAACGGAGTTGTGCTCTGTCACCCAGGCTGGAGTGCAGAGGCGTGATCTTGGCTCACTGCAACCTCCCGCCTCCCGGGTTCAAGCGATTCTTCCGCCTCAGCCTCCTGACCAAAACAGATTCTTAATATGGCTGGCCCTGCACCACCCAGATCGCCTTGGGAAAACAGCCTGAAATTGACTTTACGTCATGCAGATTCAGGACTACCTGGCTCTATATTAAGTCATGGACAGGGAAAGAAAAAAGTGAATTGACGGAAGAGAGAGAAAGGGGGAAGAGAGAGGAATGAGTGTGAGACTGGCAATTTATTTGAAGAAGAAAGAAAAGAAGATTAAATGAGCACTCTTCAGAAGGTTTTCAGTGACCAAGGTTAATTTTCTTTAATTTTCACACACTGATGAAATCAGAGGAACTATAATCCATCTCTTTTTCCTCATTCCCTCCTCTGGCTTGATCTGATCATGGAAAATCAGTCAGCCCTCTTCTTCATTTTATTTTATTATTTTATGTTTTGAGACAGAGTCTCCCTCTGTCACCCAGCCTGGAACGCAGTGGTTAGATGTCAGCTCACTATAACCTTAGCTTCCCAGATTTAAGTAATTCTCTTGCCTCGGTCTCCCAAGTAGCTGGGACTGCAGGCATGACTACGCCTAGCCAGTCAGTTCTTTTCTAAGCTCTGTGCACCAGGCTGGCAACACTTGTTTAAAAATCCATTCTGCACTTCTCTGTTTTAACGTTTAACCCTCTCTCCAGCATATGTGAAGAGGAAAACACATAAGAATGAAGAGGAGGAGAATGTGGGCTGCATTTCCCGTGGGACACTGGAAATGCTGGCTTCATGGAGACAAGATTCTTTTTCAGAATCCCTAAACAAATTGGTAGAAAGTACACTCCAAGGAGACATGGTAAGGGAGTTACGCTAATCGTGAAGGAGTTTTGTCCTGTTTATTACACATTATAAGTAGCATGTGAAGATGTGGAGATGTGAAGACACATAAGAGAATTCTAGCCTCTAGGGCTGTCTAATCACTGTGTGATCAACCTAATACTTCCCCAAACCAAAGCCAGAGTTGAAAGATCAGGGCTCACAGGAAGCACAGAGGAGAGGGTGAGGTAAGAAGCAATTGCTCAGGACCCTTGCATTTACCCTCCTCCCAGCCTGGGTGCTCTCCGTTGTAATATCCTCACGGCTCACTCCCTTGGCCACATTCAGAAAAGAACCAGCATCAGGGAGACAAGAATAAGATGGATAAATTTGTAGGGTCCGTGGCATTCGCCAATAAAAAACTGCATGTACCAGATCTTTTCCTATCGCTCAGACTTCTTTGTTCACAGCACTGTCTCTCCCCACATGTGTCAGCTTTCCTCTGTGTTAAATCTCTCAGGTTTCTGTTCAGAATATGTTGTTTCTGAATAACCTATGTTCTGAGATATACACCTCACAGAAGTTTAAGTCACACCCACCTCCTTGGTGACTCAATAACCAATTATAGTGCCCCCACATAGCACAGACATTGCCAAGAGAACTCCAGGGAGGAAAGCAGTGGTGAGGTGATCAGCGGAGGTCACAAGATCTGCTGGAGCTGGCTGACAGGGCTCATAAGAATCAACAGTCAAAGTTACAAGAATTTGTCAAGCCAGTTGATGTCATGTTATTGGTAAGCTTTCAATTTAGCCATGCTGGAAGTATTCAAAACCTGGAAATCAGCCAACACTACACATCAGAGCTTCTTTGCCTTCCATAAAGCCAGTTATTAACCATAGCTTGCACCCCCTTGTCAAGGTTGATCCTTCTGAGTTTCAGGGAACAGCTTCACCAAATTGTTTCCTTAGCAGAAACCAGACAAAGCATGTGAAAGGAGACAGAGAACAGCACTGTCTCTGAATCTCAGCAAAGAAAAATTGCTTCCTGCTTGCCCATGCTGGACTACTTCCTAAAGCAGGGGTCAGCACATTCCCTGGAATGTGTCTGATAGTTAATATTTTTGGCTTTGCAGACTATCTGGTCACTGTCGCTGCTACTCAACTCTGCCTTTGCAGCACAAAAACAACCATAGTCAATACATAAATGATGGATGTGGCTGCATCCCAATGGAATATTATATATGGACATTGAAATTTGAATTTATGCCATTTGCACATATCCCAAGATATTATTCTTCTTTTGACCTTCTTTCAGCCATTTATAAATGTAAAACCCAGTCTTAGCTCACAGTCTATACAAAATCAGGCATCGGGGTGGATTTGACCCCATGGGTTGTAGTTCGCCTAACATTGCCTTGAAGTACAGTATATTAAGTAATGTCAAAGAAGGGAAGTTGATCTTCATGTCTCAACTAATTATAATAACAACTCTCATTACTGAGTAGTTTATACAAGTATTCTACGAAGAGCTTTATATATATCAGTTCATTGAATCCTTAAAATGACCCTAAGATAAATTCTAATATTGAGGCTTAGTGAAGAAAAACATGTCCAAGGTCACTTCATTAGAACATGGCAGAGCTGGTTGGGTTTGGGCTCATTTTTGTCTAATTTGAAAGTTTGTACTCTTAGCTAACGCCACCCTAGTCTGAAATCCGGGACCTTGTTTGCAGAAAATCCTCTTGTGCATTCACCACGTTCTCCTTGTTTATCCTCCTCACAGTGCTCACAGCCAGCCTCTCTTCTCCTACTTTCTCTACAGGGTAAGGCAGCCAGGATCTCCTGACTCACAGGCCCTGAAAGCCATCCAGTGGACTTATCGCAGAAGAATGATAAGATGGGCAAAGTCACATTTGTGACTTTGTCTTTTTAAAAAAATCATTTCATAAAATATGGAAATGGATTGAGTAGCACTTGCAATTTGTTTCCAAAAATCAGGCTAAAAAGAGACACCTGTGTCACATGAGTATAGATGCAGTCTCTAGACTGGGCTTTGCCCTTCAGTGACATGAGAGCAAACCTGAGCTAATAAACTGCTTCTCCATCTCCACAGCTGTCAGGACAAAGCTAGGAACTCTGCTGCTCAACATTTTTTTTTTTTTAAAGGACAAAAACGTAATTTTTGAGAGGACAAGTGATTCTTAGCAGGAAAAAGTTTTATTTGGATTTATATGTATGCGTGTGTGTTTCTGTATTTATGGAACTAAGACACAGAATATTCAGAAATGAAAGGAAACGTAAATTAAAAGACTGAATTATTCTTAGGAGATCAAGTGCCATAATTTCCAAAACTATCTTACGACTGCTTTAGTGAAAAAAAATTGATGAAGCAGGCCAGGCGTGGTGGCTCACGCCTGTAATCCCAGCATTTTGGGTAGCTGAGGTGGACAGATCACTTGAAGTCAGGAGTTCAAGACCAGCCTGGCCAGTATGGTGAAACCCTATCTCTACTAAAAATATAAAAATTAGCCGGGCATGGTGGCGCGTGTTTCCAGCATCTCAGAAGGGGGAGGCAGAAAAATAACTTGAACCCACAAGTTTAAAGTGATATGACATTCTTCCCCTGCCAACCCAATCAGAGTAATTTTTTTTTTTTTTTTTTTTTTTTTTTTTGAGATGGAGTCTCACTCTATCACCCAGGCTGGAGTGCAATGGTATGATCTCAGCTCACTGCAACCTCTGTCTCCAGGGTTTAACTAATTCTTCCGCCTCAGCCTACCGAAGTAGCTGGGATTATAGGCACACGCCACCATGCTCAGCTAATTTTTGTACTTTAGTAAAAATGGGGTTTCTCCATGTTTGCCAGGCTGGTCTCAAACTCAGGACCTCGTGATCAGCTCTCCCAAAGTGCTGGGATTACAGGTGTGAGCCATGGTGCCCAGCCCCAGTTGGAGTATTTCTGGGCCTGGTTGTGTACTCCTTTAGATATAATATCAAAAATGAAAACGTGAGCCCCTTTGCAAATGCTTGCCGGAGCCATGTGGTTCTCCTGACACTACTGTAAGGGGCTCAGCGCTGGAGTTGTCCCATGCTGGAGTTGCTTTGTCCCACGCTGGAGTTGCTCAGTACGATGGCATACACCATTCCATCCAGCCCTCACGCTTCCCTCATTCCTGCTATGTCAGACTATATCTGGACTCTCTAGTCTCACAGCTCCCAAATCTGGATGCTCCTCAGGCCATTGCAACCCAGAAGCTTTCACACTGGAGAGTCCAGCCTCTATCAGCCCCATGTGAGAAGCTGCCTGCTGCAGTACAGTAAGGGCCCAGCACCATGCCATGGAGGTGTTGCTTCTCCATGGCAGCTTGTTGCATGGACAAAGTTCTGCAAACAGTGAGTTGGGAGCCATCACGTGACAACAGTGTCAATAATGGGAAGCACAGTGCTAGGGGTAGTCAGTACACAGAACATGATTGCTGCCTGTATTCAGGAAACTCTAGGCACAGACCGGCCACAGCTGCACTAATGTGGCATCACGCCCCAAACTAACAGCAGAAGTCATGTCAACATTTTTATGGGACTGGGAGACCAGAGCCTTTTCCAGATGCTACATTTGGATTCTTGAGCAGGCTATGCTTCAGCAGTCACAGCAAGGCAGGGATAGATCACTTACAGAGATTCCAGGAGCAGTACCAGCTGAGCCAACCTAATGACACTCCTTATTTTACCAAATTTCCCTGTAAGCTGGACAGAAGGAGATACCAGGAACTCAAGAGTTCTCAAGCAACTGCTATGGGTAAAGCAGAACAAGGGTCCCCATCACAGAAGAACAAACAAATGTATTATTCTAGAGCACCTCTGTAAACTATGTGATCTGCAGGTGGCATCAGGGAGTGGCCACAATAGACAGACAAGTCTAGCAAGTGGCACCACAAACAGGGCAGATGGTCTGGAGAACATGTTTACTTTTGAACCTTCTGTTTAGTGACATCATTGGTTCATGCAAGGCCCCTCCCTTATTTACTTATAAATTAATCTATTACACAAATTGATTTCCATGTATTTCCGTCATCACCTCCATTCTCCTCTCACCACAGGGAATCATTTAAATGTGTTTCGTGTGAATCTTTTTATTTGTATATGTTTTTGCAAAGCATAACATGATTTATGTGCATGAATTTTTGAATTACATAAATGGGATGTTAAATTCCTTGCTCTGTTTTATGCTTATTCCACTAAGCATTAGTGTGTCTCTATGTTGCTGTGTTCCATATTGCTGTATTTCTAACTAGCTCATTGTTCTTAATCACTGCTTAATAGCCAATTGTGTGCCCCCACAATATTTACCCATCTGTGATAGAAGGCACTCACAAATAGTGAAATACAGCATTTTTATATAGGTCCTTCTACACACTTGGGTGAGAATATTCATGGGATATATACCCAGGAGGCATATAGTTGGAACACTGGATGTATTCATACTTAATTTGACTAAACTCTACAAGATTGCTTACCAAAATGGCTGCACCAGTCTATACTTCCATGAACACTATGCAATAATTCCTGTTTCCACATCCCCAGGGCAGAAGCCCTTTACACAAGGCAGGTCACAATAGGGAACACTCTCCTTTTAGGCTGTGAATCCTTTGTGTCTCGCTCCAAGGCTCACTGCCTGAGCCCACAGCACCTGAGGAAATCCTAGAAGTTGGTACTGAGAATGTGCATTGCCAGGAGTCCCTAGAAGAAGGATCAAACAGTGTGCTCCTCTGCTCCTCTGCTAGTCAGTTATGCAACAATTATTTATTGGGTGCCTATTAAGTCCAAAGCTCTTTGTTAACAGAGAAAAATCTCCTGTGATCTGTGCTTTCTTTCTTTTTAGAAATTAGTGCAGAGGAATGACGTTAATTCAAAATCTTACAAATGAATAACCAGAAGCATGCAATAGTGTAGGAGCAAGAATTTCAGGATGCCATAGGGAATCTTACTTAGGAATGAAAGTACCATGAGGCCAGGGCATTCTGTCTGCTTTAATACTGTACTCTAGCATCTAGAAGAGTACCCAACACATAGTAGGACCTTTTAAATTATCTTCTCATTGAATGACTAAAGGAATAGAATTTAAGTGTTCAAGAAAGGGATCCCCACAACATGATGTTTGAACCAGGACCTGGAAGATGAGCAAGGACCAGTCAGGACAAGGTGGTGTTGGTCTCAAAAGCACTCTCAAGTAAGGAGTTGGGGATGCGTATATAATGACAGCAACAGCTAAACCTCTCTGTGGAAATACTCTCAAATGCCACCTAAGCACATATGCCCCAGAATGCGGACCCCTTTTCACAACAAAGCTGTGGGGACCAAGTTCAGACCTGAGAAGCAGAGCCATAGACCAGAAATTCTGCAGCCACCGTGCAGAAGACAATGTTTCTATATAATCAGTTAGCATTTTTTTTTCAACATTGCGGAAAAAAGAACAAGTTTGGATTTACAAGGACCTGAATTTAAGTCCCCCTACTTTGCCTTACTTAGCCGCTAAGCAAATGTGTGCAAGTTATTTAATTTCCTTTAGTTTCCTCATAGTAAAAAATAGGGATGATAATCCCAACTTTGTAGGGGTTTCAAGAAAATTAAATAAGATAGATTATATTATACATAAGGCATATTGCAGAATAAAACATATTCTAATGATAATTGCTATAACTGAACATTTATTTGCTGAGCACTTTCCTTGAATTCTCTGTTTTATCTCTAATACCTCATAGAGTTGTGGTGGGTGCGTGATCACATAGAACAGTGCCTAGCACAAAAAGTGCTCAAAAACGTTAGCTATGATCCCACAAGTGTCTGCATGGTACAGATGAGGAACCTGGGACTTAGAGAAGTTAGGTAACTTGCCCAAATTCACACACCTAGTAAGTGGCAGAACCAGGAGCAAACACAATCTCAGCCTCCATCTTCTATGGCCAGAGTAATGCCAGGCACACAGCAGCCCTCAAAGCAGGTTAGCCTCTCCTCCCACTCACGCCTCTTCCCACCAACATCCCATCCCTTCACCTCCCTCCCTCGAGGAGTAGTTAGCAATGAGAAGCTCCATAAGGGCCTTCAAGTGTGGATAGAATCGTTCATGAGAGGAGAAAGCATCTAAGTGTTCCTCTGTACCGTACACGTTCACACACACACACATACGAGGAGACGGTGAGAGGGAGAAAGAATCTATAGACATTTCTGTCAGCTGTAGAGGGCAGGTCATAATTATTGTAACGGATCCTAAACAGACACCACAGAATGCATCCAGGTTACTGCTGGGCACTCTGATCCTTGTAACAAATAGTAGTAGCAGATTTTTTTAGCTTTGTTTAAAGTTATAGGTAATTTAAATGAAAAGATACTGAGTCACTCCTGACTTTCCCTTGAAGAAACAGGAAAACTCCATTATAGTGCCTTACAATTACTACCTACTTAACCTGAAATTAGACAGAATCTAGGCTGCTGAATTATGGGTAATCATTGGAATGTTATTTTAAACAAAATAAACCCTGGGAATAAAGAAGCTCAAGAATTCTGGGGAGATGATAAATCATTTGAAATACACATACGGGAGCTTGAAACATTTTTTTTTTCCTTCTTCTCTCTTTGTGCAATTTATTTCCCAAGCAAGGAAGATTTTATTCAGATAGAGTAATCTGCTTCCTGAGCAAGTCCAGGAATTCTCCTGGGGTCTCTTGAGGCTCTGGTTGGTGGTAGAGTGATTAAGTAACTCAGCCCAGATGAGGAGCAAAACGCATTCTATCCACTTTTCCCGGGCCCCCTTGCCTGTATCTCTCCTCCCCTGAGCTCTTTGAATTTTTAACCCTAGGATTTCCTTGTAGCACATGGATTTTTCAGGGAGTATACTAACCAGAGATGGAAAACATTTATTTTACCAGATAGTCTAAGTATCTTGGGCTTTCAGCCAGGCATAGAAAGTCTGACAGTGTGGAAACATGCAGACCCAGGGACGAAAAAGAAATCCTCAGACACAATCTAGAGTGATTCCTGACCAGATTTATGGAGATGCCATCCGTGCTCTCAGAAAAGGACTATAGGTTTGAATCTCTAAAGAAGACTCATGCTAAAGGGAAATTGCCAAGGACACACAGGTGGAATGAAGGAAAAGAAAATGGAGGAAAATAATGGAGATGATTTAGATTGAGCATAGTTCATACTAATGAGATGCTCGGAAGGACTGAGAGAATTGCATGGGGAGTTATGAAAATAAATTTAAAATAAGATAAACATCAAAGCACAGAATCTAAGGAGCTTCCATTTTATCATGAATAAAGGTGTATTTCCAGCTAGAGACAATTTTATAGAACAACTTATCAAATGAATCCTTTCCATCTCTGGTTAGGACACTCCCTTTTCATCTGAATTGCAGCTCCACCAACAATGAAAGGTGTAGGGGTGTGTGTGTGTGTGTGTGCGCACGCGCATGTGTGTGTGCTGAATTACTATCTAGATAAGTGTATGCTGTGTCATATTGATTTTCTGGTAATTCAACACTAATTCCTGACAAAGCATCCTGGGAAATTCCAGACCTATGAATGCCTCTCTGGAAGGTCACAATCAAGATCTGTCGAAATCCAGCTGTATTTCAAACAATTCCTGTATTCCTTATAAAACCAAGAAACAGCTTCTGCATTGCTGTTCCCAGTCTTTGAGCAAATACATTTCATTAAAGTGCTAGTATTTTAAGAATTTGACCTAATCCTCAAAATACTTCAGTAGGAAATGTGGCAAATGTTACTGCTACAATTCTCCGGAGGTTAAAGAGAATGCACTCAACAAATTAGTGGCGAAAGTGAACATAAATTCTGAATTTCATGACCCATAGTTTAGTGAGGAGTTCATCACATGTGATCATTTACTTGCCTCTAGAAATCAGAAATAAACTGATTTTGCTTCAGTTAACTTTGAAAAAAGTTTGCTTTGCTTAGTTTTCAAACCTGTTTTCTTTGACAAAAATGATAGGGCACTATACTTGTAGATTTTTTTCCCCCCACACAGCACCAAGTTATTCAGGTAATTCAGCAAAGAAAAAAGATAATCTAATTCAGCTGGCATTAAATAAGTAAAAATAAATTTCGGTCACTCGGGTGCACTAAGGGCTTCTTTCACCTGAGCACTCTCCTTTACGCCGCGTCTCCAAATGCATGTTTTCTTTTTGTTCATTTAGGCCACAGTCAATAATAAATAATAGTGCTAATCCCACTGCTAAGAGGAAATAATAGTCATAGGAGCATGTGCCCATTCAGACTCTTTGCTTATAGAAATTAGTATTATCATCATCCCCACTTTACAGATGAGGAAATGGGCTTAGAGCATTTAAGTAAATTATGCAATGTCACAACAATGCTAATAAAAGTGGAAGAGCAGAGTCCAAAATTCAAAACTTTATGGTAAGCTCACGAGCTGGCCACTTGCAAACACTTCCCTCTAAATAGACTGTTCATTGAACCATGACCCCTCATAGTTATCTGCATTTCAGTAAGGACTTTGTAAGGGTGTAAGCTCCATGAGGGTAGAGACTTGGTCTATGTTGTCCAGAACAGCATCCCCATGCCTAGCAGGTAGGCGGTGTCCCGTAATCGGGGCCGACTTCATGGGTCTGTGAGCGGCACAATGACACAGGGCCTCCAGTCAGAGGGGTTTCCCACTTGGATCCAATGCTCCCGCTTTGCTGTCTTAAGATTCTTAAAATTTTACCCTTGAATTGTGTTTAGGTGAAGTCTGATGGGACAATGGAGCACAGGTGGGCATCTGGAGCCTCCACCATGTGGGCCCCAACTCCCGCCCATCATGACCTTGGGTTCTTGGCTGCTCACTCCCCACCCTTGGTGCCCTGGGTGGCAACCAGGTCTTCTGGGGAGGGGGCAGGACTCTGACTCTGGCCAGAGTCTGGGTGTGGAGAGGGAAGGGCTGTGTGTTACCTGTAGCATCACAGGGAGGGAGGGGCAGCCACTGTCCTGCCTTGGATTGGCAGCTCCACAAAGCACTCGGTGGGCAGTTCAGGAAGTGCAAGACTGTCACCCGTGCTTGAGCCAGATGCCAAGTGCCTTCTAGTTTGGAAGTTGCAGGACATATCAGGCATGGTAAAAGCTTAATATTTTGTAGTTAGAATGACTAAAACCTAACATTTGATAACATGACAGGGTGACTACAGTTAATAATTGTACATTTAAAATTAACTAAAAGAGCATAATTGGATTGTTTCTGACACAAAGGATAAATGCTTGAGGGGATAGATATCCCATTTTCCATGATGTGATTATTATACATTACATGCCTATAGCAGAGTTTCTCCTGTACTCCATAAAAAATACATCTACTAGGTACTCACAATTTTTTTTTAATTTTTGAAAGTTTAATATTTTTGTACCAAAACAGCGTTTCTTCCCTGCTTTTTGGATGGAGGGGGCACATATTTTAATTTTGCAAAGAACTCTACAAATTATGTAGTTGATCTTGTCAATAATCATGTATTAGATTAATAATTTGCACTCTTAGAGATCACAACTTGTAGGTTTCAAATGAATAAGGCACTAAGGTCCAGACTCTTGGACTGAAAAGTTTACCTTTAGACTATATTCCCAAGGAAAAATGTAGAAGAATACATTATATACCCAAGAACTTCTTGACAATCAGCACTAAAATGGGCCACCTAGGGACATCTAGATGAAATCTCCCACATGAGAACTGTGGCTTCAGGGGACAAAGTTGGCCATTTTTTTTTTGTTTAACCAATCAAGTTTTTAAAAGAATCAGTCTGGCCGCTCTGGGTGTGGACACGCCACTTTCATTGGGCCCACTTCTAGAGCTCCCTCTTGTCTCACCTTTGGCTGCTCTCCCATTGGCTCACACTTAAACGTGGGAAAACTGGCCCCTGGACTATTTGTGTTTTACTCCTGTTCTGAGCATCACATGTAGGACAGTCGGTCTTCTCCCTTTCAGGGCTGTGGTTCTATGAATATGGTAACAGAGAGCATTTATAAACACCATATCCCCATGGTGTCTCTGAGAGGAGGAATTATCATGAGGTGTGATTTTTTTACATTCCTCTCTGCCCTACTGGACTGTGGACATTTTTTTTTAATGGCACATATATTAGTCATGACAGTCTAACAGCTGAAACAAATAAGCCTAAAATCTCAGTGGCTTAGCCCAATAAAGATGTGTGTATGTGTGTTTTCGCACATGTCACAGTCAAATGGGAGTCATTTACTCCACAGAGTCATTCAGGGTTCCAGGTTTCCAGGCTCTTCCATTGGGTGATTTCCTCATCCCTGAGGGCACTGGACTCTTCCACTAGTGCATCAGCATTTGGCTGACAGATGAGGATAAAGAGAGCCCACAGAGGACTGTGAGAGGGATGTTTATAAGTCAAGACTGGAAACAACAGACATCACTCCTACCTCTGTTCTTCTGGCCCTGACTCTGCCATATTACCCAACATAATTGCAGGGAAGGTTGCCAGCCCTCATAAACATTACCTTCCAGTGAAGTCTTTACTGAAATTCAGGTTGGCACAGAACTTACACAGGGAATGTCAGCCAATGGTATGCTTTTGATCCTACTACCTAATTTGAACTTTGCTCCACCATAAGTGTGAATCCTCTGCAACTTTACTAGCTATGAAACCTTGGCTGACTTAACCTTCTCTTAGCCTGTTTCTGTCTAGCTGTGAGCCTGGAAAGAACAGGAAACAGAGTTTGGTACTATATGGATATTGTCTCTGTTGCATTAAAGATCATGTGTTATTTTGTTGTATATGTAATGGCTGGCACCTAGGAAGTATTCAATAAATATTTGCCACGTGAATAAAATAAATGAGGTAGGTAATTAGGATGGGCTTAATTCTTGCAGCAAAAGGAAAGGTCTAATCTGGGTAGATTTGAAATGAGAGGAGGAATCTTACTTGGAGAAAATGAGAATTGAAGGAGTTGACTGGAATTATTGATTTGCGTTTGTCCTCTTGTTCAGTGACTAAGTGGATAAGTGTGGGTAAAGCCAGTCTTCTCTACCTAATTTCCTTTTTATCTTTCAGTGAATCTCTTCTTTCCCTATATTCTGCTCTTATTTGTCTGTTTTTCAAAGAATGTGCTCAAGATTTTCCACATTCTGATTTTGCTTTTGCTGTGGTGTCATCAATTGCCTTAAAAACACTTCCACCCGGTCAGTCATTAGGGGCTTAGCAGAGTGTAATAAACTTCAGCTTGGCTTTAGAACAAAACAAACACCACACAGACATACACTTCAATGACATATCTTCCATAAAACAAGCAGTCCCCTAAATAGGGAGAACACAAATGCCATATCCATTATTTTAGTAGTAGATATTCATCTCCATTCACAAACTTCAGTGTGCCAGAATTATTCCCTTGGTGTTGCTTTATTTCCTTTAAGTCAACTTTATTTTATTTAAGCTCTGTTTTTCCTGGCTGGTGGAAAGAGCCTGAATCTACTTGTAGCATAAGACCAGAAAGCAAGAGAATTCTTGGGACAGAGAACCAGGAGAAAAATCTCTAATCTCTAGTTTGTCCCAGTGCCTGCTGAGTTTCTTGTTGCCCCAAAATAAGTCCAGAGTCTCTGGGCTTCCCTGCCATGCCTGTGGGTAAGGTGTCATTGCCTGCACTCAGCACTTCAGTGTTCTAGCCTCCCAAAGACACTACCTGGCCATCCCATCTGAGGTCTTGCCCTACACAGAGGTGTTCAGGGAGCCAAGGTTGGGTGCTATTGGTGGTAACAAGTACAATCAATGACTATTAGTAAGGTTTGGTGCCACTGGCTTGATTTGTGCTAAGATGCCATCAGTTTTATGCAGGTTGCTTTTGCAAAATTGTTGTGAATGTCAACACAGTGACTCTATAGGAAGACCTCAGCTAAATTAATCTTGCTGAAGGATACTTTAGTAAGACAAATTCAATAGCACCAAATTTAAGCTTACACCATGATGAGGAGTCTGGGTAAAAGCTATATAATGTTAAAGCAGGGAAATCCAATGCTAATTAGAATGCAGTAAGCTCAAGCCCAACATACAATAATAAGCCTAAAAAACATTGAAACCAACACCCAGACAGCTCCCTCCAGTTCAATACTCCCACTTGCTTTTCTGCTCCATTTCTTTAGTCTGTTGTAACCATTATATTTACATAGTTACATTTCATTATTGTTACCTAATCTAATTATAGTTGTCAGGTCTAAACATGAAAGTAACAGGAACACATTTCAGAAATTCAGATCTTACTTCAACCACAAAATACAGGTGGCCAATTCACAAAGAGTTAAACTTGCATTTTTCAATGATGTTGGAGTTTAATCTTGACCACATGTTGTGTAAAAGTCCCACTAAGAAGTTAGATTTCACACCCTAGATCACTTGGTAACAGTAATAATAGTGGCACCTTATCTATGTAGAAAGCAACTATACACCAGCCAGTTTGATCATCATCACAGTTCCGTGTAATAGAGATAGAATGGATTATTGTTAACCCCATTTTGCAGAAGAGAACAATTTCTCATTTTGAGAAATTATGTGATTTACCAGAAGTCACATATTAAAGTGGAGAAATGAAATCCCAACCCAGGCTATTGTCTAAAGGTCTCCAATCCTCCCTCTTCTCTGTTTGTGCATCTTGACTCTATTAAATTATATTGTTTTAGCTTTCCATTTGCTCAAAGACTGTTGTCTAGTGGGAGTAGCTCTGGCTTTGAGCTGTTGTCCTTGAGCAAATGGGAAACTAAGATGTTTCCTAGATGAACATCTGGATATAATATCCTTTCCATAAACTTCAGAATTTCGTCATTTAAATGAAGGATTTTTGTCAACAGTTAACCCCCTGGACTGCCTCTCAGGAAAGAAAAGGCAGGACAGTAAAGGTTTTGAAAGGATACTTTTTAGTAGCTAGGGAATAGGGGTTACATCATTGTGCAAAATAAAGCATTTCGGTCAAGATAAACCACTGAAGCAAAGTTAATCTGCCAAGAAAGGAGGAGGAGTCTGTCACTTAGGTTGCATATTTATGTCATAATCCTGACTAGGCATCAACAGGATGAAGAAGACTTAGGAAGTCAAGGATCCCAATATGTTTGCAAGGCCAGGGAAAGACCTAGAGTGCGAGTATAAGATGGAGGCCAAGGAAATAAGATGGAGGAGGAGGGCAGAAGGGCAATGCATGAACTCAAAGGGAGGTCTAAACACAGCCTGTGTTCATGGGGACGGGACAACTGGGTAACGAGATTGAGTGGCACAACAGAAAAATAGCTCCAGCCAAGATCTCTATCTTGAGCTCCTTATACTCTATTAGGGAAGACGATAACATAGCTAGTAGGTGTTGTAGCCAGGATTGCAGCCTCAGCAGTCCGGCTTCAGAGTCTCCAGGCACTTAACAGTTCAAGGCGTAATAGGTGAGGATCTTAGTTGAGGAGCCACCTGAGTAGTTGATGGGAGTAGAGGAAAGGAGGGAGACAGACGGAAATCACTTCGCTGGTAGCAAATAAGGAAAGCTTCCGGGAATGACAAAGAAGAAAGGTGTATTTAAATTAGGTTTGGAGAGTGAGAACATTTTTGATATGTGGAGAATGGAATGTGAATGATGGGGAAAAGACCTATCCAAAATGGTGAAGGCCAAATGGAAATATTTTGGCTTATGTGCCTGAACAATCTAGTGGGAGTAGCTCTGGCTTTGAGCTGAGCTTGATTAGGGCTGTCAAACTGCATCTTCAGAACCTGGTTTCTCACGCTCTCTTCGATCCGCTTTTGGCCCTGTTGGTGCCTCCTTCAGACCCACCCTCTCCTCCTAGCAGCAGGATGGATGCTGCAGCCCAGTGGCTGGTGAACATCTCCAGGGCTGCATTCTTAACCACTGCAACAGACTTCTTCCTGTGCAGAAAAGCTTAGACTGTATCCTGAAAGGAGTTCGTGTGTGTGTGTATGTGTGGAAATAACAAAGCAATTGCCTGTATGTTTCTGTACCTCAATATGGGAATATCTATAGTCAGTAGTCTAAATTCCCCTTCATATTTGCCCCAGCCTCAAGCTACTATGGCCCCTATGGGTATGTGGGTTGGTAGGAACTGAACCTTTTTGACCAGGCATTAATCTGCAAATGGCTCATCAACCCCAAATGTCTCCAACAACCCCTCTCCCAAGAGAAAACACATTTAGAGCTGTTAAATGGGAAACCAAGGATCTGTCAATGAACTCTGGGAGTGGTCTATTTACAAGGCAAACGAACTAATGTGAACTTGTAATAAATTATGGGAAAAACAATAGAGCCAGTTTCTTGAGAATTTAGTTTTGATGAATTACAAAAAAAAAAAAAACCAAAACACAAAAACCTGTGCAAGGAAGAATTCTGTAACTGTAACTAGTTTCAGAATTCTTGGAATTATTTTATATATACTGCTTACTTTAAAAAGCCAAATTAATCAACCTTGAGGTTTTTCAAAGCCCTAATTGTTTTTCTCCAGACGTGTAGTAGATTTTGTTTCATCTACAGAGAGGAGCACCAATCTCCCAACATTTACTTATTCCACAAATAGGGAGCCACATATACGTACAAGGACACTGCCAAGTGCTGGGAACTGTCCCCGACCTCTGGTGAGAATAAACAAAGGAGGAGAGAATAACTGCTCACTATGGAACCATAGTCAAGAGTAGCTTCGGAGGCTTAGTTTAGAATTTCAGAACATGCCTTTTTTCTTATTGCAATAAAAGCCCGCCATCTGGCACTATAGGATGAGTTCCTTTAAATGATGACCAAGCAGAAGCCAGGACCCAATTCCTGAACAAACTGGTATTCTCCTTAATCTAACAATTAGAATCAAAATTCATCTGTAATCCTGGCTATTTCAGGATTTTTGCCACCATGTTGTCCATGAAGAGCTTCAGGGACAGTAACGGCTAGAATGCCGTCTCTGGAGACCTGGATTTGATTCCCAGCTCCTCCACCACTTACCAGTTGTATAAACATAACAAGTATCTGAGCCAGGTGCGGTGGCTCAAGCCTGTAATCCCAGCACTTTGGGAGGCTGAGGCGGGTGGATCATGAGGTCAGGAGATCGAGACCATCCTGGTCAACACGGTGAAACCCCGTCTCTACTAAAAATACAAAAAATTAGCTGGGCATGGTGGCACGTGCCTGTAATCCCAGCCAGTCAGGAGGCTTAGGCAGGAGAATTGCCTGAACCCAGGAGGCGGAGGTTGCGGTGAGTCGAGATGGCGCCATTGCACTCCAGCCTGGGTAACAAGAGCAAAACTCCATCTCAAAAAAAAAAAAAAAGGAAAAAAAAAAAACAAAAAAACAAGTATCTGACCTCTCTGAGCCTCAGTTTATCCAAATATAAAATGGAGGTTGTGATAGTCCCCAGTTTACAGGGTATTGTTTGAGGGTTATTAATTAACATGGAAGGAATCAGAATGTGCCATCTCAGAATCTGCCACTTTGGCATAAAGAGTATTTTGAGCTGAAGGCAATTAAAAAAAAGTAAATGAAGGAAAAAGTTTTCTATATTCATCATTTGCCTAAGTGGGGAATAAATTTCCCTTTGTGAAGATGTCCTCCTCTTCTCCCTCTCTCATACCAGGAAGGGCAGAACAACTTTTTTTTTTTTTTTTTTTTGAGACGGAGTTTCACTCTTGTTACCCAGGCTGGAGTGCAATGGCGCGATCTCGGCTCACCGCAACCTCCGCCTCCTGGGTTCAGGCAATTCTCCTGCCTCAGCCTCCTGAGTAGCTGGGATTACAGGCACGCGCCACCCTGCCCAGCTAATTTTTTGTATTTTTAGTAAAGACGGGGTTTCACCATGTTGACCAGGAAGGTCTCGATCTCTTGACCTCGTGATCCACCTGCCTCGGCCTCCCAAAGTGCTGGGATTACAGGCTTGAGCCAAAAGAACAACTTTAAATCACCAGACAACTCTAGACTTCTGCCTGTTCTGAGATATGGGAGAGGAATCTGCATAACCAACCTTACTAAGACGACCCTGTCTTTCATCGGCTCCCCCCACGCGTTTACCTTCCCCATATTTACTACCCAGAGAAGCACAAACCCCTTTTCTTTCTTTGTTGTCACATCTCACAATTTATCACTCTTTTTAAAAACGATATTAATATATAAGCTTTCTCTTTGGAGTTTTCACCTCATTTCAGTGAGGCCCCCTATATGCATATGAAATACACCTTTTTCTCTGGTTAATCTGTATTTTGTCAGGTAATTTTGAAGGATCTCAGCCCTAAACCTAGGACTAGAGGAGAAAATTTTTTTATCCTCCCTGACAAGTATCACATATTCAAAAATCTTTACTTGTATCTTAGCATAGTACCTGATTAATAAATGTTGGTGGTTCCTTCGTGCTCAAGAAAAACAAAACATTGGAAGGTACAAACATTATCCTAGATTCACTTCTGGTGGATGTGACTTTTTCCCAAAGGGACCTCTAAATTATCTCTAGCTGTCTATAAAGCAAAATTTTATCATATTTTATATTATTTATATTTAACATTTATTAGGAGCTTAGTGTTTGTCGAGCCACTAGTGTAAAGCGGGCATTGTTACTATTTCTGTTTTACAGATGAAGAAACCAAGACTCAGAAACGTAAATAACTTCCCCAAGGTTACAACGCTTGAGTGGTTAACTGTTATGTTATACTACCTCCTGAGTGATAGAACTGAAGATAGATAAAGAGAAGATAAGAAAGGAGGTGAAGGAAAAGAATTTGCAGAAATGATCTCTTGTTGAATGATACCTTACATACAGCAGATATTTAAATGTTGGTTGAATAAATGATTGACATAAAATAAAATTGAATGAACAGCCAAGGAGGTCAGTCTTTCCCCTGGCCACACATCTTCAGCCATTTCAATATTTTCAGAAAGAGCCAACCTTTCATCTCACCCAGAACTCTGCAAATATTGATTTCCCATCCACTTAACTTTAAGGCATCTCCTATCAAGGAATCACATGAAATTGCTCTGTGTCATTATGTTTTATGTTTTTCTCTTCCTTCCTCTAACCCTCCTATATAATATATATGATAGACCAGCTGGCTGCATAGATGAAAATCCTTTTCTGCCCCACAGTTAATGCAGCTCTGTGGCTTTGTTCTGTAAGCAAGACCGGATGGAGTGTATGTGCAGAGAAATCTCTTGAAACAAAATGTGGTCGCTTTTGCAGCCATTTTGCCCCAAACCATATTTATAAGCAAGTTAATTCCACTTTGTTCCTTCCAAATGCTTGTTTCCATGAGCCAAGCACAGAACTGTGGAAGACTAGATTATTTTAAAGTCATTTGCTGACACTGTGCACGAGTCTTCCGGGGCTAAATAGTTCATTTAGATTAAGAACTTTTATTAGCAGTTAAGTAAAGCCTTTTCTGCCTTTGACCCTGTAATTAAGACAACCAAGGCTGTGACCCTGGACTGGCATCTGAGGAACCTATACAAATGTTAATAGAGAGCCCCCAAATTTGCTTTCAGTTAACTGGAGAGTGATTTCAAACAAGATCTTTCTTTGCTTATGGTCCATAGGCCTGAGTCAGATCCCCCTTAGACCACAATTTGGCAAAATAAGTTCTGTGAGAAACAATTTCAGTTTTCGATAGCAGAGATAGAAAGGTCATCCAAGAAGTAATATGGTCACTCCTGCATGTCTCTGGAGTGGGGAAAGGGGGATCAGGTGGGCAGTATTGCCATTAGATCTGAGCAACCAGGTCCCTTGCCTGGAGCCCCAGCCCAGCTTTGCTCTGGCTAAACTCTTCTCCACAGGGTGAGAAGTCCATAAGGCCAAGGAGATTTGTCCACCCTGAGGTCAACCCCTTACCCCCAGACCATCTTTGCTAAATGGCCTGTAATGAGTGCCCAGTCCTGTGTGGTTCTCGGGCACCCATTGCCATATATGCACCCCTAAAGCCAAGTGGTGGCACATGCGTGGCTTTTGGGCAGGCAGGAACTAGGACAGAGCTAGGACTTGGTTGCTGCAGGTCTTTATGCTTACTCACAAATCCCAAGATGTGAAGGTTAGAGCCATCGGTGGGAGGAGACAAAGGGTAAGACACAGGCCTGAGCCTTCCGTTTGCATTTTTCTCCAGGGCTTCTGCAAACGCAGAAACAGACCTGCAGGGAGAAAGGGGAGTAAGTTAGTTGGATCACCTCAAATTTGAAAGCAAATTTGATTTTGTTAGTATACCAGAACATCCCAGCTCTCTGATGACTGGGCTCATGCAAGTCCACATCTCTAGAATGTGATACACAAACCAAAATCCAGTTCATTCACAGTGAGAACCGAAGATACCAAGCTGGTTGGTATGTTCATGTCAGTTGATCAATACCTGCTCCCTACGGAAACTCTATATGGAAAGCCAGATTACAATATGAAGTTTTCTTGACAAACACAGGTTAGGGGCAAGTGGAGTTACAAGCAAGATCCATGCATCAGACTGATACGCTGAGATACCAAGCTCCAGGTTTATTGATACACCTGCTAAATGGACCCAATGCTTATAACACCAGCTCATTAACACCTTCTCCTAAGAACAGTGCCAAACACTCGCTGACAAACATTTGATCTTTGGATTTTCTGTATACCATTTCCGTTTGGTTTATGCATCACAAATTCTGTTTTGAAATATATTAATTCCAATAATTAAACATTTCTTTTTCCATTTATTCAAGATTTAAATACATTACCAGGCTTTGTTTTATCTAGTTTTATATCATGCCTTTAAAGTACAAGTTTTAAGAAGAAAATCCTAATCCATGATCTAATGGACTAAATACCAATAACAAGTTTGGAAGAAAGTCTAGGAGTCTCCCTTCATTGACTATGAGAAGGCTGACAACTTTGTGATTATTTTGAGTATTAGTCCCATTCCTAGGGGCGTAAAACAGGAAAACTGAAACAGGGACAATTTCAGTTTTTATTAAAATTATTTACCAACATTTTCTATTCATATTCTTGGCTTATGATCTATAGTAACTTGCTTTGATTATCATAAATGTATTTTCCACATCCAGAGTTTGAAAGTAAAAATGCAAGAGGATGGTCTTCTCCAAGTTTTCCATCATCCCTTCCCTGCCAATACTTTCATCTTTTATGACCTTTTCTGTTTTTCTAGCCACAAAGGATCAGAAAATGAAGGATTCTGGAGTAGTTCTCATTCTCATACACAAGAATTAAAAATAAAGTCTGGCAAATAACATTTATCAAGCAACGTCTTCTCATACATTCCCATCTCAAAGTTTAATATACTCTGAGGTGTGTACCCAAGGTCTTAATAGAATCAGAGATGGTTAAATAAAAATCCAGAGAAGACCGATGTGTGTTTGTGTTTGCACTTGCTTTGATTCCTTTCGTGCTTGGTTATTCCGTGCATGTGTGTGTGTGTGTGTGTGTGTGTGTGTGTGTGTGTGTGTATGCGCGTGCTTTGATTCCCTTTGAGCTCAAATCTTCTAAAGATCTGCAATACAGGCTGGAGTGAAACTGCTGGCAGGTGTTTGATTTGTCTCAACTAGTGACAAGAAAAGACAAGAGGAGAACACAGCCAAGGGGGGCCTGACGGTTAAACATGTGGTGGGTGATTCCAGGTTTTGTGAGTCAAATGCCATATTTCTGAATGAAATCAAGTTTTAGGTTGTGCAAATGTTCGTGGCCTATTTACAAAGAAAACAGAAACCTCAACTGTGATTCTAAAGCTATCACCTAACCTGGTGCCCACATACACCCTATGGTAAGATTCTATAGCACACAGCTTCTAAAGATCTCAGAAAACTCTTTCTAGACAATCCCATGCTCATGATGCTCATGCTTGGCTCTTGCCTTTAGTTATATCACACTCTTCTTGCCCTCTCTAAACCTTACTTAGGAATCTTGGTCTATGGTGGTGCCTCAATTTCTGCTGCTCAATGAGGTTGGGTAGAAGCCAGAAGGAATCAATCTAGAAGAGCACGTGGCCAGAACAGGTGCAGGCAGTGGAGACATCCGCCAATCACGGTGCCTGGCAAATTCTAGTCATCAGCTTAGGGAAGTAAGTAATTGTGCCTGATGAAAAAGGTTTCAACAGCTGCAGGAAACAGAGCCCAGAAAATAATAACAACAAGTATTTACAGAAAACATAATTGTACTGCTAAGCTCAGCTACGAATAACATTTATAAAGTCCAAGTAATGAAAACACAAAATAGGAATTGTTAGAAAATTTTCATATAACTATATTGGAAGATGGGGTAGGAGGTAGAAGAGCTAAAATCTTCATTTACTTAAATATCTAAAATTGGCCGGGTGCGGTGGCTCAAGCCTGTAATCCCAGCACTTTGGGAGGCCGAGGCGGGTGGATCACGAGGTCAAGAGTTCGAGACCATCCTGGTCAACATGGTGAAACCCCGTCTCTACTAAAAATACAAAAAATCAGCTGGGCATGGTGGCACGTGCCTGTAATCCCAGCTACTCAGGAGGCTGAGGCAGGAGAATTGCCTGAACCCAGGAGGCGGAGGTTGCGGTGAGCCGAGATCGCGCCATTGCACTCCAGCCTGGGTAACAAGAGCGAAACTCCGTCTCAAAAAAAAAAAAAAATATCTAAAATTGATAAACAATAGCAGCATATGCATATTATTTAGAACTATGGAGCTAGTGCAAGAATAAAGAGTTAAGCAGTAGAAAATGCCACTGGAGAGTGGAAGGGTATGCTGAGAGAACTAGTTTCATCCATAAGATTACCAGTCCTATTCAATTTCTGAAACTGTGTGCATGCATTGCTCTGGAAAAAAAAAAAAAACTTCTTAAAATTGAGCATTGTCCAACTCCATAAATCAATACATTGGGGCACTAGTATTACAAATGTCTCACTTCTTTTCTAGAAGCAAAGAATCATAATGTCTGCTATCTCGCATACCTTGCAATTTGGAGTCCTTTCATGCAATCCCAAAACACTATCTGGGGTAGCAAATTACCATGGACTAGAGTAATCCAAAAGTTTATTCTTAGCATTTCTAGGTTTTCTGCACACACAGGCTTCACACACAAGAGGCATTATGAATAGTACTGTTGAAGGAAGAATTTGTGTAATAATATCAAAATAATTTGCAGTAAGAGACAAACATTGGCAATAAAAAGCTACTAGTTATTAAGAGAAGATATTCCTTAAATTGCCAGCAATGACCATAAATTTAGCTTTTTATGAAGACAAAAATACAAAGTAGCAAATGTTAGGCAACTCTTGGTTTTTAAAGATGGGTAATAGCCCCTTAAGGGCTTGCATAATTTCTCTCTTAAATTCATTTGCACATTTTATTATTTGCACATACCTCGCTTCATATAAGTAATAAAAGATTTTTATTTCTCTCTGTGTTTATCCTTTAGTTACACACCAGATGCCTTACCTGAAACTAGAAGTACAAGAAGAGGCTGCTCCAAACAAAAGCATGAAAGCTCAGAGCCAGAGAGTTCTCTGAAGACAAAGGCTTTCAAGTCTAGTTGAAAGAGAGCCCCGTAATGAGCAAGAGAGGCAGCTGTTAACCAGTGCCCCACTCCCGGCCCAGGGTAACCAAATTCCTTACTATTCTTGGGGAGAGAAATGCAAATAACGCTAACTTCAGCCAGGTAACCTATGCTGATTCTCAAGCCAACAATCTCTGGGTGGGGTCGGAAACTCATGCCTGGAAGAGCAATAGCAAGCCCTGACTCAGGTTTAAGAGCACTCCTGACCTCCACACCCAGACACCTCTTTAGCCGGTTCTAGGGCGCTTAGGGCTCAGTTTAAGGCTTTATTCCGCACTCCCAGGATCCTCCTGAGATGAATGGGGAAAGAAGATAAAGTTTGATGGCTATTAGAGTCAGTGGAGTCAAATGCGATGCTGCCCTTGGAACTGTTGGAAAGATCAAAGAATGATTGCAGATCAAGAGTGGTAGTGAGTATGGGGACATACACTCACACTCATCGTAATAGGATAGAAACCAGAGGGTTTGTGTTCAGTTATTAACTCTACAGCTTCCTAACTTAAAACGTTTGCCTAATTACCAACTAGTAAACATCTGCTACATGGTGAAAGCTCCATAATTGTTGGTTAATGAATGTTGAAATCATGTAAGCTTTACTGGGTCTTTCTGGCTCCATATTAAAAATAAGGAGATTGGCCAGGTGTAGTGGCTCAGGCTTATAATCCTAGCACTTTGGAAGGCAGAGGTGGGTCGATCATTTGAGTTTAGGGGTTCGAGACCAGCCTGGGCAACTCGGTGACACTCCATCTCTACCAAAATTACAAGATTAGCCAGCAAACACCTGTGGTCCCAGCTACTAAGGAGGCTGAGGTGGGAGAATCGCTGGAGCCCGGGAAGTCAAGGCTGCAAAAAGCCAAGATCCCACCACTGCACTCTAGCCTGGGTGACAGAGTGAGATCCTGTCTCAAAAAATAAAAATAAGGAGATCGGACTATATGATTGGTAATAATGATAGGCACTAATGTTTACCGAATACTTAATATATGCGGGGGACCATTGTGAATTAATGAAATATATTGTCACAAAAAAACATGTTATCTCCTTTTAACATACAAGGAAATCAAAGCATAGAGAGTTAAGGTAACTAGCCCCACATCACACATTTGGTTGGGCAGAACCAAGATTCAAAACTTCAAAGTCCATGTGTTTTCCCACTATGTTATTGTCAACTTCCAGCTTTTGCTATTATAATTATTCCCACTTTCATTACCTGTTACCTTTTCAATATCAATAAGATGTTTGACCTCTTACTCCAACTCTATATAGACTGCCTGTATTATTTCCCAGAGATTAGTCCTCTGTGTATCCATCAATACTTGAGCCTTCAAACATTAGTGAAAAGCCTGTACTTATATTATTCAAATAAGAGAAACTAGGCATTTTATATTTACTTGTGGATAGTATAAAGTGGAGAGGGATAGCAAGTATGTTGGATGACAATCACCCTCTAAACATACTAACAAGCGACAAAAAAGAACTCATCTAACAAGATATGAGTAATGGGAATAAATGCAGTGGTATGCTGATGAACAAGCTCTCTGAAAACAAAAACCCTGTTTTGGAGCATCTCCCTGAGAAACGTTATGGGCCAAGATGTACGCGGAGGAGCCCACAGTTGTGTGGGAGAAAAATCACAGGACTTGGATTTAGATGTCTGAGCATAAGTTGTACCTGCTGTGCAAGCCTAAGCAAGTCTGTTTACCTCATGGAACCTGCCTCTACTGCTGGAAGTGGGGATGTGTCAAGTACCTCACAGGTTTGTCATGAGGACTGAGTAAGATGACATAGGGAAACACTTACCAAACTCTTTCCAAGAGCAAGCCCTGAGGTTTAGGAGCACTCCTGACCTCCACATCCAGACACCTCTTTAGCCTGTTCTATGGCACTTAGGGCTCAGCTTAAGGCTCTTTGTCTTTCATTCCACACTACCAGGATCCTCCTGGGACGAATGGGAAGAAAAGATAAAGTTTGATGGCTACTAGAGTCTTGCACCTCAGGGTGTGTCTCATGACAGCAGCATCAACAGCATCCAGGACTTTGTTGGAAAGGTACATTCTCAGGCTCCACCCCAGATCCACTGAAATAGAGTCTTCATTTCCACAAGATTGCCAGGTGATTTTGTGCACATTAACATTTGAGAAGCGCTGTTCTTTTTTTTTTTTTTTTTTTTTTTTTTTTTTTTTGAGACGGAGTTTCGCTCTTGTTACCCAGGCTGGAGTGCAATGGCGCGATCTCGGCTCACCACAACCTCCGCCTCCTGGGTTCAGGCAATTCTCCTGCCTCAGCCTCCTGAGTAGCTGGGATTACAGGCACGCGCCACCATGCCCAGCTAATTTTTTGTATTTTTAGTAGAGACGGGGTTTCACCATGTTGACCAGGATGGTCTCGATCTCTCGACCTCGTGATCCACCCGCCTCGGCCTCCCAAAGTGCTGGGATTACAGGCTTGAGCCACCGTGCCCGGCGAGAAGCGCTGTTCTAAAGAACAAAACAAATGTAGTCTGTTGGAACTTTGGACTCTTTTTCATATTCTGCCAAGGAAATATAACATGGCCAAATTTAAAGGACTGGGCCCCTCTCAGAATTTTCCATAATCCTCCTACTCTGAGTCCTGATGACTTCCCTGGTGTCAGGAAGCAGATGCCCATCATGGAGCTCAATAGGTTATACTTGGAGAGCAGTTCCCTTTGCTCAGGAATGGACCACTTGAGTGAGTCATTGCCATACAAAATCCCTTGTTGTTTTCAAGGGAGGAGAACGAGTAAAATGAAAACCTACTGATAGGTTGTGACTGTATCCCCACCCAAATCTCATCTTGCATTGTAGTTTCCATAATTCCCACGTGTGGTGGGAGGGACCTGGTGGGAGCTAATTGAATTGTGGGGGTGGTTACACTCATGCTGTTCTTGTGATAGGGAGTGAGTTCTTATGAGATCTGATAGCTTTTATAAGGGGCTTTCCCCCTTTACTTGGCACTTCTCTTTCCTGCCACCTTGTGAAGAAGGGCGTCTTGGCTTCCCCTTCCTCCATGATCGTAAGTTCCCTGAGGCCTCCTCAGCCATGCGAAACTGTGAGTCAATTAAACCTCTTTCCTTTATAAATTACCCAGTCTTGGGTATTTCCTTATAGCAGCGTGAGAATGGACTAACACACCTACATATACAAAACTGTCTCAACCCTGGGAAAGATTGTTAAATTTGAGACTGAATGTAAGTAACAGCTATATAAGTCCACTCTTGCTTGCATTGCCATAGTGAAATACCTGAGACTGGGTAATTTATAAAGAAAAGAGGTTTAATGGGCTCACAATTTTTGCAGGCTGCACAAGAAGCATAGCAGCCTCTGCTTCCAGGAAGACCTCAGAAAGCTTCCAATCATGGCAGAAGGTGAAGAGAGACAGGCATCGTACATGGGAGGAAGAAAGGGGGTGGTGCCACACACTTTCAAATAACCAGAACTCATGAAAACTCTATCACTAGTGCAGTGCCAAGGAGATGGTGCTAAACCATTCATGAAGCACCACCCCCATGATCCAATCACCTCCCACCAGGCCCCACCTCCAACATGGGGAATTATAATTTGACATGAGATTTAGGCAGGGACACCCAAACCATATCAGCAGCCAAAGTGGAGTTGAGGTGAATTTTAACCTTTCCTCTCAGAGTGCCTCGGATCAACAGCTAAAGGTAACAACTTAGAGTAGGAGGGTGCCTTATCATAAATTTATCTTTTATTACAGCCCTGTTTCATGAGAGACACATCACAGATGCTTCACAAATACCCCTTTAACAGACTTGAACACTATCAGCTACCTAACTGCCAAAAGGCCCTTTTAATACAATTATGAACCTGTTAAGGCACCAGGGATTGAATAGATGGAATGTAAGAACTCCTTGACTTTTGGCTAGCTCAATTTCATTTTACATGTATAGACACAATACACACACACACACACACACACACACACACACACACAAATTATTGTTCCTGCTTTTTACCAGTTATCATTTTCTCCACTTTCCATTCTCCTGATCAAAAATTAACCATCTATCATCTAAACATATAGATTGCAATAACCTGTCAGTGTCATAATAGAAACAAAATGATTCCACCTAGAAATCACTATTTACAAGAAACTTTGCATTTCAAAAGTGCTTTAAGTAGATGTCCTAAATTTGGTTTAAGAGACAGTCTGTCCCAGAAAGTCTATGAATAAGGTGCGAATGAAAAACTAAAACCCGTTATTGAAGTATTAGTGAACAGACTTAAATAATTGTGCATTGGTTTAAAACTTCAAAGGTCAGAGATTTTTACTGAGCAGAAATGTGTCAGGGGAGAGAGGAGTCTTTTAGCTGGAGAGTATCTCACTTGGGGAGTATTCCAGTTGGGTTTGTGTGCTCCTCAGGAATAGTGGTATTTTAAGTTTTTTATTTGGTTGGTTTGGCTCTTGTCACAAAAGAAAAAAAAAATGAGTCTATAAAAGGGCAGTAGCACTCTCTCCTTGAAAGTCTAGCTGCTGAGCACAAACTCTCTGAGTGTGAGACACAGCATTACCTGGGACGACCCTGATCACCAAGATTCCAAGCCCAGAAACACAGGAACTAAAGTAGAGCATATGTGTCCTCGGATACATTGCTTTTCCAATATGAATTAGCGTTACTCTACTTCAGAGGTGGGATTATATGAAACACTATTTGATAACCTTGAAAAATCTGTCAGAAATTGTCCCATATAGTCACATGTATTTGTTTATATTTGGTTCTAAAATCTATGTTCACCTACGGTTCAAGCATGTCTGAAAATGAGGTGAGTTCCCGGGATCTTTGTAACATGAAAAACCAGAAGGCTCGTCCCAGGAGAAGCAAGTGGAGGCCAATAGCTTTGGCTCTAGGACAAAAGCAGCTTCTGGGAGGGAGATATTTATAACACAGTAGAGCCCAACTTTCACGTCAAGCGGCATGAATTCCATTTAGGCTGAATCCTAGGAAGAGGAGGCTGCCAACCAAGAACTGCCTGAGCACAGCCCCCTGGAGGTAGAGGCCTGGCACTGTCAGACCCAGCCCTCCAGCGGCAGTGAGAGCCCTCAGCACTGGTTTGGCTAAGGCTGCCAAGGCACAGACGCTGATGACGCGAACAGCAGCACCTTGAGCAGCTATTTGTGACATCTTCAGTAAGTGTCAATGGGTGACCAACTACGTTTGGTAAAGCTAGTGACCAAAGATAATTCCCCAAGTAGCCACAAAAGAGAAAAGGAGAATGGCAGCTGTCACATCACAACTGAGGGCGGGCCGCCAGGGACATCGGAACTGTTTAAGGTGGGATTGGAGTGTGGCCGGATGAGGGAGCGGGATGAGTCCTACAGAGCAGGTCCCATTAGAGATGAGTTCTGCAATTTGTATTAATTAAAATTATAAAAATTATATAATTTTGTAATGGTATTAATGAACATTTGCTTTTCTCTCTCTAAGTCTAGTGAAATATGAGAAGTGAAGAACAGAGTAGGAAAGTCTAAGTTTGTGGGAGCATGAGCTATAAATCTGAGATTCAGCTCTCCATATTTATTGAAGACCCAGACAGAATACTTTATGACAAGATCCATCATTCAATTGGCAGCATTTACTACTCAAACCTATCAATTAGGAATCGAATCTCTAGCTGTCTTAACTGCTGCCAAAACCCCTTCAGCAGTGGGGATCCACACACATGCCCCCAGCACAGGCCCACCATTATCCAACTACTTTTTCCTTTGACCTTTTCCCATCGGGATTTTCACTCTTGTTCACTTCTTCATGAGTGGATAACAGTGTTTCATCCAAGATATGGTTCAAATTTTCTTCTTCAACCTTTTCTTTCTAGATCACTACTAATGTTTGATTTAAAACCGTAAGTTACTGCTATTAAAAGAAATCCTTAAAAATCAGGACTGGATATGTTTGAGATGCTCAAGAAAGTGAGACCACATAATTTTGCATTGACAGAATAGTGCTGAGGAAACCACTTGCAATCTGAAGTAGAGTCTTGGGTTTAAAATCCTACATTTGTCACTTTCTAGTAGCATAGCATCAAACAAGCTGCTTATCAAGACTAAATCTTATGTAAAATACGGATAATAATAATTTCCACCTCTCAGAAATATGAGGACCAAATGAGATAAAGTGTCTGTACTGAAAAATGCTTATAATTTTCTTCTCTACTTACAGAATCTCTATCCACTAACACCAACCGTAGCCTGAAAGGGGTAGCCTTATAGAACACATTTATCTCGCCACAGCTGCTTAAATCCCACATGGATAGCTGAGCAAAGTTAAACCAGTCAGATGCTCTTTCACGAGAATTTAAAACTTGAGATACTGAGTCATTTAGCCCTGAAGAACCAATCTGGAAGGTAATGGAGACTTGGGGTCCAAGACTACATTTTAGGGTGGCCATGATGGGTGCAAGCAAATGAGCGAGTACCCATTTTTTTAACGATTTATCTATAATTTAATATTATCTCAGTAACATTAATTACCTTAAGAAATCAGAATTTGTTTTCTGAATACAACTATACAAATGAACACAATAAATACAATAAAATTAGGAAACTATCTTGATACATTGCTCGAAGTTAGACAGTATGACACTGAAATCATGATTGACAAGAGACAAGTAGACCAAAGAGATGGTTAAACTGCTGATACTCAGAGGTGGAGCTGTAAAAATGGAAGAGGGACATTTGGAGCCCCTTTAGGGAAATCTAACATTCATGTGGACTTTTCTCCTATGTGCAGCTGAAATGTAGTTCTTCTCACTACATTTGTCTGAGGAAAAGGAGGAGGAGACAGCCTTGTAGAGAGAAGCCGGCGGGATGTCAGATATCACATGGACTCCCAAAGAGAGTGAGTGAGATTAGCCTCTGGTGACTGTCTAGTTCTCGTGAAGCTCAGCTACATGTCCTACATTTGGTGTGCAATTCTTCTACATTCTTATATAATAAACCCACTGTTTGTTAGTTACTTTGAGTTTTTGTTCCTTGCCAAAAATAAAAATAAAATAGGAGAGAGAAATAACTGTAGAACTGTAAAATGAAAGCACTCTACAAATAAAAGATTAACTTTGTCTTTGATATCCACTTAGGGCTTAGCAGCCATTAGGGAATGGACGAGAAGTAAATAACCTGGCCTTCCAGGCAAGAGCAGCTCAGTGAGGGTTGGAATTCACCTTCCAAACCCTAAGTAATAACCAACACCCTCGCAAACCAGGTATCAGCATTTGGAATCAGCCATTTGGGCCTCCTGTGTGCAAAATGTTGAAAGAATCTTCATAAGAGCCGGTATTCATCAGAACTCTTTTGGCAATGTGGCAAGATCCAAATTCAGCCTAACTAGAGAGAAATGGAAATGTGTTAGTCCACCTAACTGCTAAGTCCGTGGAGGACTTTCATGGGAATTTAAATGTAAATTTCATATCTGGCTTAGAAACCTGCCCTTTTCATATCTCAGATCTATTTTTCTTTTTGTTGGCTTCATTCTCTGGCAGGCTGCCCACCATGATGGCAAGGTGGTCCTCGGAAACTCCAGGCTTATTCTTGCCAGCTGAATGATTTCCACAGAGAGTACCTCTTTGCCTGTGGTTTCAATCCGACACCCAAGCATGAGTGTGATTGGCCTAACCTGGGTCATATGCTTACCCCTAAAGCAATCACTGTAGCCAAGGGAATGAAATGTTTTCTTTGCCAAAGCCTGGGTCACGTCTGGAGCGATGGGATGGTATCAGCCTCATCTGATTCATAGAGACTGAGCACTAGGGCATGATAGTTCACTAACAGAAAATCAGGGTGCTGCTACCAAAGGATTGGAAAAGGCATGCAGGGAGGACTTAGATGCTCCCAGCCCTACCCACCATGAGCACCTGAGATTCAAAAATAAGAAGTCAACTTTCTGTAGGAAGGAAAACTTTTTTTTAATTTATAAATGGGTAGAGTGACCGGAAGACTTGTGGCCTTGCTCACCACACAAATGTTATCTCTATGGTAGCACAGAGAGACAGCAGTACCTGTGGATGAATCAGGCACTGGCCCCAGGCTCAGCCTCCCCACCCACAGTCTCATTGACAGCTCACTGAGTCATCCCATGCCCCACCCAACATGTCTTGTTTTTCCCACAGTTTCCTTGAATCTCCTGGGACAGATGGCTGGCTTTTGGAGCTGAGGAAAGGAAGTGGTGTCTTTCAGAAATAAGAGTGCCTCTCCTGTTAGTAAAGCTAACAGAAGAGCTGGCTTAAGATGGGAGGGGGTGGGAATTACTTTGCAGTTCCTGGTGCACTGAAAATCAGTCTCTTTCGTATAAAAAAGGGATTCATATGCAACGTCTGCCTTTCTCCATTTGTTTAACAAAACCCCCCAAACCCTTCTCATCCTCGTAGACCCAGATAGCTCAGGTGCCTCTTCCTGCTTGTCTTCCCTTTCCTGCTTCCTTTTTCTTACTTACCTGAGAAGCAGCATTAATGACCCCTTCCCTGTTCTCTCCCAGCACGATGTCAGTGCCACCGTTTCAGGCTGTTGGTATTGTGTGATGGCTGTGTGGCTGCCTGGCCAGTCCATGATGCCTCAAAAAGGTCAGCAGTGATGGATGCCATGCTTCTGTTGTATCCTAGGACCTTGTACAAAGTCTGCGCACCAAAAGTCCTCCACAGATGTTTGTTAAGTGAGCTAACGAGTGAATGAGTGAAAATGAATAAACCGTTACAGAGTTCAGAAGCAGAATGAATTATGTGCAGGCTCATCTAGGCTGAAGTATTGTGTGTGTGTTGGGGGGGGGGGTTGTTTTGTTTTTGTTTTTTATCTCCAAGAAGTAAAAGCCTCTTTCTTTTTACATACCTTTGAGTAGTTTCTCTACTGTAGATAATCCCTGATACTTCTCCTGAAAGCCAAGAGCGTCCACACTTAAGAGGAAAGGTTTTTCAGTAACTGAATACAATGACAGTCCTGCAATCTTACAACTCACATCAGGGCAAAGACTACAGCAGCCTAATTACTGACATATTGCATTCAATGTTTAGATACAATATGAAACATTTATTAAATGCTCTACAATTAATCTGAAATGAATTTAGATACTTATGCAGTTGTGCTGAACAGAATTAAGTGCAGCAGTATAAATATAAATAATGAATAATAAGCTGTAGTTGACTATCATTGTTCTAGAATTCTCTAACAGACAAATAATGAGCCATTTGGTTTTTGTAGTTTCTATGGGAAGTCATTTAGAAGTGTTTTAAATGTACTTGGGCAAGAGAACAATAACCTATTATTCCAAAATAATAATAACATAATAATACTCCTATTGTTTTAAATGGTAGCAATAAAAAAGTCACAATAAAAGTGAGAGGAATTAAAATCTGTTTTAATATATCATCTTGTCATACTCTCTGGTAAATAAGAGGAAAATGTTTCTATTATCCACTTTTTGCTTAATAAATGTTAATTGATTATCTACTATATGTTAAGCAACATGATTTAGAGGTGAAGAAGAGCTAGAAATGTAAGTAACTTAACCCTAAGCATTATGGACTGAAACTCACTAAAATAAGAGAGAATTTCTAACATCTGATTTATTCATTCAAAATAATGTCTTCTCAGGGACAATGCTTAATGATTTCTCTATTCATATAGCATCTTCCGCTATGCACTATAGTAGCTTCCACTTTGCAAAGAGGTTTCATATAAATATCTCATTTTGTGTTCACAAATACCCTTAGCAGTGGTCAAAACTATTACAAATCCAATTTTGCAATTGAGAAAGTGAAACTGATAGAAGTTAAGTCAATTATCCACGACAACACCAATGAAAAGTTATTGAACCAGTATTAGGCCCAAGTCTCCTGGCTCTGAGCTTAGTTCTCTTCCCAGTTACTTTTGAATTTAAACAGTGGGTCAGTCTGGTACAGCTTAAAATGTCTTGAGAACTCAGCTCTGGTGAAAACATGTTATCAGGGGTCTTCCTAATATAATGGTCTCATTTTATATTTGTGTAGAGCCACAAGGAAGTTGAAGGATTGGGACTGTGATCTTTGGCACTCATTTCTGCTCCAGTTACATATTTTAAGGGCTCAGAAAGACTTTCCCATTCACAGAATCCAGCCCCCAAAAATGGTGTAGTATACTCAGCACTGCCGGTCATTTGGAAGTCTCTGAAGCTGTACTTCTTCAAGCTTTAGACAACCACTCAGCAAAAAGTCACTAGATTCTTAATCCTTAGATGCTTCCTAAGAGTTCAACTGGCTCTTTAGAATCAGTCACAAAATCAAGGACACATGTCCTTAAAGAAATGAAAGCCAAAACACTTTCAGCTTTGCCAAGGCAAGATTTCACTGAAGTGTTTCTCAAACAGAGGTTGATATTTAGCATTCTCAAGTGAGCTGTTAAGCTCTGGCACAACAGAAGATGTAACTTAGTGACTGGTGATAGGAGACTCCACCCATCTAGGTCCCTCTGTTCTCTCCCTATTCTGTATTTTGACAAAATGGCCTGTTAGTGACTTTTCAGCGGGTCAATATGTGAGTTGGTGGTCTCTCACAAACTCCAAAGAGTCATGAAGAGAGGAAACAAATCTCAAAGGGGAAATTAGGTAATGGAGTAGAAAGGGATAAATAAGCACCAGAAAACCTGGCTCACCTCTTATCTTGCTTAACCTCCCTATGCCTCAGTTTCCTTAACTATATAATGGAGAAACATGAATACTTCCCCTCACCCCCAACATCACAGAGTTATAAAAATCAAATGAGACATCTGTGAAAATACCTGTAAACTGTTAACAGATTGCTTTTATTTTATTTTTTGCTTTGCTTTTGAAGATCTTTAGTTTCATGATTCAAACAATATATTGTTAAGAATCTGTCACTAATGTTGAAATCCAAAAGTTATATAGGAAAAATATATTAAAATAAAAACAGGGCTTGTGCGGTGGCTCATGCGTAATACTTTGGGAGGCCCAGACAGGCAGATCACAAGGTTAGGAGTTTGAGTCCAGACTGGCCAGTATGGTGAAACCCCATATCTACTAAAAAATACCAAAATTAGCTGGGTGTGGTGGTGGCACATGCCTGTAGTCCCAGCTACTCAGGAGGCTGAGGCAGAAGAATCACTTGAACCTGGGAGGTGGAGGTTTGCGGTGAGCCAAGATCATGCCACTGCACTCCAGCTTGGACAACAGAGTGAAACTCTGTCTCTAAACAAACAAACAAACAGAAAAAGAGATGGGTAATGAGCACTATAAAGTGTTTTTATTTTTTATATGCTGGGGGGTTGAGCACATACATACCAGTTGTTTGTTGTGAGTTAATTTTTATGGTTACATTGTTTAAAAATTTTTGACAGAGCTTTCAAATTCTCATTTGAGTAGGTTTATTAGAACTCATGAAAATGTATTGTAATTCTTTATATTATATAATTATCTCAGAATACTCTCTAATATTTGGGGGCTAATTAGATTGATATAAGACTCTGAACTTAAATAATTGTCAAACCTGGGAACTAAGATATTTTGAGGTTCTGAAGTTAAATATAGTACCCATTTTTAATGCTTGAACTTATCCTGTGTTATTACAAATAGCACCTGGTGGCAGGATGTGATTTTTTAGCCCAGCTCTTATGAATCATTTTCCAAGTTTTTAAAAAATAACCTTTTTATTTTAGAGCAGTTTTAGATTTACAGTAAAATTGCAAGGATAATTGTACACAGAGTTCTCATAAACCTCATGCCCAGCTTCCCCTATTGTTAACATCTCACATGAGTGTGGTACACTTGTCACAATTAAGGGGACAATATTGATACATGATTATTAACTAAAGTCAATGCTTTGCTTAATATTTCATTCAGATTTCCTTAGTTTTTACCTCATGTCCTTTTCCAGTTCCAAGATCCCATCCAGGACGTCACATTACATTTCATCATCATGTCTCCTTAAGCTCCTCTCGGCTGTGACAGTTTCTCAGACTTTCCTTGTTTTTGATGACCTTGATTAACACTTTAGAAGAATGCTTATCAGATATTTTATAGAATATCCCTCAGCTGGGATTTGTCTGGTGTTTTTCTCATGATTAGACTCATAAGTTTCTGGGAGGAGACTCTTACAGACACTTCAATTTACTTGATTTTGAGGATGTTACAGTGGAAAGTAGAAAATTCTCTGGCATAAAAAGAAAGCCTCTTGGCCTGAAGCAGTGTGGTCTGCAGTGAATATCTCACAACTGGAAAAGTGCTGCAAATACAAAGAGAATCTTCCAGCAAAGTCTTTTCTCCCAATAGGCTTAACTAACCCTAGCATGTCACAGGTTGTCATAAATCTATTCTCTCTCTTAAATCCTTCCTTTCTGAAGGCTTTCAACACAATTTCCTATAGAAGTTTTTCTGTAGGAGAAATACTTCCAGTTTTAAAATATAATTTAATGAGAAAATGGCACTTATTTTATAGAAATCTCTTTATAGGCAATATTTCTGAACTATGTTAGATATCTGAAATCTCCCATATTATCCCAAACTTAAGTGCATGAATAAGAATATGGGATTTATTAGCCAAAAGATCACTTGAAATTCTGCTGCTGAAAAACATTCCTTCACTAGGAGAAGAGTCAAATTAATGGAATCTCTCCCACATCAACCACTTAGGATCCTGTTTTAAAATGGTGTTACAACTATAGTATCTAGCCCTAAGTCATGCTAGGACAGGCTGATACTACAGCTTAGGAGAACCAAGTTTGAATCTGAATCTAAGAAACTGGTGGAATACTGAAATGTTCCTCCCAAGAATTTAACTAGCTTATTCCATTTTCAACAAAAGCTATGCTATTAGTAGAAATAAAAAGGAGAATAATTTTCCAAATACAGGGGGCCAAGTGCAGCGGTTCAGGCCTATAATCCCAACACTTTGGGAGGCCAAGGAAGGAGGGGAATCACTTGAGGTCTGGAGTTTGAGACGAGACTGAGCAACATAGTGTGACCCTGTTTTTACCAAAAAAAAAAAAAAAAAAAAAAAAAAAAAAAAAAAAAAGTTAGCTGGGCATTGGTGGCATGTCCCTGTCATCCCAGCTACTTAGGATGCTGAGGTAAAAGGATTTCTTGAGCCCAGGAGTTCAAGGCTGCAGTGAGATGTGATCACTCCACTATACTCCAGCCTTGGCACCAGAGTGAGACCATGTTTTCTAAAAAAAATAAATAAAAATACATTTAAAAGAAAAAATGTAAACATTATATGATATACATATGTATGGTTTTGTCTACAATTTAGTTTTTATAGTTGATGAAGATGCCTTGATGTATGAGTATTTACTCAATCCCTTTATAATCCTACTGTAATCTTTATAATTATTCTGTTCTATGAAGATATAACAATAACAGCTCACATTTATTTACACCTATCTGTGCTCTACATACATTATCTATTTAATCCTGTCTGTTGTAGATATTCACTGTCTTCTACAAGGGAAGAAATTGCAACTTATGGAAATTAGATAACTTGCTTAAAGATACACAGTTAAAATCATGATTTGAACTCAAGACTAAGCTAAGCCCATCAGAATCTCAGCTCCTAATAACTGGGTAAATGACCTTTGTGTTAATATGTTTATTTTAAAATGCCTTCTGTGAGAGCAATGACCATATCTTTTCTTTTCTTAATTGTTGGAGTCTCACATTTAATTTCCATCCATACGGCACCATATTTAATAATAGCTGGAAAGAAGGAAGAGGATGTTTTATTATTGCTGATTACCACTGTGACACACACAAAAATCAAATTTCTTACCCTAATTGACCCAGAGACCAACAGTGAGATAAGGCAAGGCCAGCCGTTCAGCATCCCTGTTACCCGGAACTGCAGTGATGGTGGCTTGGAGCTCCATTTTCTAAGAAACAGCTTATTAATAGAAAATCTGAGGCATAAGACCAGCAGATGAGGAGATAACTGCCCTCCAAGAGACAGTTTGTTATACACAGCTCAAAAGAAAAGAGGGCATGCCATGGCGGAGGGACTCACCTGGGAAGGCCCTAGGATCAGTTGGGAGATTGAAGGAGAAGGAGGAACTGAGGAACTGTGGGCAAGAGCCTTGATTGCGGTAATCTGAGAGAAGGAATAGGAGAGGCAGAGTAAGCAGGCTTAGGATTGGCTAGTTTGATTCATTTCAGTGAGCTCTGTGGTATAGGAGTTTCCATCTTTAAAGGGGGCATATCATACCCACACAGAAAGTTTAGTGTCCATCAAGCATTACAAAGCAGAATTGCAACTATTTCGCTAAATCCATTTCATCAGCAGGCTACATTCTGTACACAAGCGTATATGTGTATACAATACACACATACAAACACACACACACACACACACACACACACGCACACACAGAGGACAATTTGCCTAAATGTGAGCTCAGCATCAGATACCAGCCCCCACAACTCCTCCACATACCACACCACACATTCTCGAGAGTCTATGTTTAGTGGGCCCAAGGTGACATGGCCCTTTTGATTTTTCTCAAAAGCCTTAAAATACATTAAAACAAAGTAGAGCTAGACCTGCTTATTCTGAGCTCACAACTTCCTTAATACCAGAAACACTATTTTCAAATTCAACAGTACTGTTTACTCCAGGAAATGTTTTCTTCATAGTCATGGCAAAATCAAACACCATATTATTTCAAGTTTCAGCAAATGCTTTATTCCCCTCGTTATTGTCTCAGAACTGTTGGAAGCTAAAGCCTGAAAAAGTCCTTCAGCAATAAACATAAATGTTTTACAGAAAAAGAAAAAAGAAGTTGCAAGACGATGTCAGTTTCTGTTAAATGGGTTCCTGAGTATTTTTCCTTGGTAAAGTCCCCAAATGTGAATGAATTAGGTACAGCGTCGATAGAAGTAAAAGAAGTAATCTGTGAAGAATATCCCAGCAAAATAAGGATCAGTTGAACAGTCAGCTAAATCCTGTCAGAACAGGAGAAAAAAAGAGGATGATTAATGTAAAAATTAACTGTAGTTAAAGTGATTTTTTTTTTATTGCTCAATTTCTTTCTCACTGAAAAGAAAAAGAGAAAGCAAGCTTACCGCTGCAGCTACACGGAAATGGAACATGCTGTCGGAAAATGGGGCTACAGGGAGGCTCCAAATGTGCTGATATCCCTGAATAATGAATAAAAGAGGATCCATTTCATACCCACATTTGACAGTCAGTAGGAAAGAGTACAGGCTGAAAAGCATTTCTTCAATGGCTGTATGAGAAGTATCGGGATCACAGCTTTTGATGGATGTCACCAGAACAGTCTACAGCTTTGTAAGGACGCAAGGAAGAGGCTGACCAAGCCCTGTGACTAAGGTTGGCGATTTGCTCACTGTATCCCTCTCTCAGCAGAGAACAGAGGAGACAGAAAACATTACCTGTGTCATCTCCTGGGAGATTTCTCTGTGGGTTTCAATCCCTTTGGTTTCCCTTTTATTATGGAAACATATATTTCCAAGGGTGAATTTGCACTGGAAGACTATCAATGGCTCTGTTGTGCTTCAAGAGACGAAGAAAAGAAAGAGCACGTGAAAAAGCAGTTACCAGCGTCTATAGGATACTCCTTGATAAGAAGAGGGTCTAATGGAAACATAACTTGGAAATCCATTCAAAGTTCACAATAGGCATTGTATTAGGTGAAGCTCACTGATGCCAATAGGCCAGATCACATCTCATTACTATAAAAAGAAACCCAGTCTCAGATGGCTACTGAAACAGTATATGATGGTTTCTTTTTTCTTTTCTTTTTATTTCATTTTTTTATAGAGACAAGGTCTTGCTATGTTGCCCAGGCTGGTTTCAAATTCCTGGGCTCAGGCAACCCTCCTGCCTCAGGCCTCCCAAAGTGCTGGGATTACAGATGTGAGCCTGGCTGTGTATGATGGTTTCTAAAACCTAATCTCATCACTTAAATCATCTCACATCAGAACTTATCTCCATAATATTTTTTCTAATTTTTGGATATATTCCTTCTTTTTCCACTGACACTGAGTTTGCATTTATCTGAAGCTTTCAGGATTTTCGATTTTGCAAATTCCAGTTCTGGGTAGATATTGTTTAAAATAACAGAGCAAATAAATACAGACAGGAGTTTGGGAGTGAGCCCCATCAGAAATCACTAGATTTTAAAGCTGTCAGAGTTGAAAGCCTGCAAGAAAGAATGGTTCTTCTTCTCTGGAGGTTAGTCCACTAATCATCATCAAGAGGATGAGATCTATTTGTCTTTGGGAACAATCCTTTTGCACAAGTTGGGGCAACTTACAATCTCAGTTGAGTATATGTGTTATTTATTTATTTATTTATTTATTTTTGAGACTACAGATGTGCACCACCATACCCAGCTAATTTTTGCATTTTTAGTAGAGACAGGGTTTCACCATGCTGACCAAGATGGTCTCGATCTCTCGACTTTGTGATCCACTTGCCTCGGCCTCTCAAAGTGCTGGGGTTATAGGCATGAGCCACCACACCTGGCCAATGTGTTACTTTTAAATCAACCATTTTACAAAAAATGGTTTTTAAACTAAAAGACCTCAGTTAACGGCTCAAAGTGATCTGCCACTTCAGGGGATATAGCATATAACCTTATTTCCTTCCACTAAAAGCTAGAAATGTATAAGAAAACGTTATTTCAGATTACTCAAGGAGTGCTAGATAACAGTACTTTCAGTTTATAAGAATAGTACATTTAGCTTTTGCTCTGCCTTGAAATATGGTAGGTTCTGAGTCACAAAATATTAGTTGCTTGAAAGAAACCTTTCCAAGGCAAGCAGTTGGCTTGAGTGGCACTGGTTCTCACAGAGGCGAAGTTGATAAGAAAAGGAGTATGAAGCCCGAGTAAGACAGAGGAAGAGGCAGAGGGCACGTGGTGAAGGAGGGAGGAGGGAAACAGATCTGAACAAGCAGAGGGAGAGAGGGGAGGACAGAGGGAAGGGAAAGAGTGAGAGAAAAGGAAGGGGAGAAAAAGGAAATGTGGAGGGGAATAGAAAGAAGAGACTAAGATCAGGTGACACAAAAAACCATTTATCTTCATGGAAAGTGGCTCATTGCATAATTTTTTAGTGGAAAGTCTTTAAGTTGCATAATCATTTAAAATATCTGATAAGAATAGGTTAAGTTAGAGTTTTGTGATTCGAGAGGAAAGGTAGTGCTAATAAGAGCTACCATTTATTGTGTGCTCACTATGTGTCACGAAAGGGCAGTCTCCTTGCATGTCTTATCTCACTGGGGAGGCAGGACAGGACAGTGATGGCTCAGAGGATGGACTGAAGTTGAAGCCCAGCTCCATAACTTAGTACCTGTGATTTTCAGAATGTGACTTGCCTTGCCTTGTGCCTTCCTCTCCCCACCCCTTCCCGAAACTCTAAACCCAAGTGCCCCCTTCTGAAAAATATAAACTAGAAAAAAAAAACAGTGAGGATTTTATGACCCACTATTAAAGCCTGGCATCTAGTGTGTGCTCAGCAGATGGTAGTTACTAATTTCACTATTATTAATAATTCTCACAGCAGCTCTATGTGTTATGGTATAATATAATACTTATATTACAGATAAAGAAACAGTAGTTCAAAGAAGATAAGTGGCTTTGGGAAGATCACATAATAAGTAAGTGACAGAATCCTTGGACCCTGTTCTGTCCAATTCCAAACTCTGGTTCCTTTTTTTTTTTTTTTCTGTCTTTTGGAAGATAGGGGTGGTATCTGCATTAACATTGCTACCAGGAGCTCACCAAAATGTGCATCTTTCCATCTGGGGGCCATGTTATTATTCTTCTTTCTATTCTAATTCTCTCTCTCCAAGTGAGAGAGTCAGGAGAAGTCTACAGCTTGTGAGCATCAAACCAAAATCAACCCCAATTTGTAGGCATGGGTGTAGAGTTTAGAGCCCTTCCATTTCCTGAAGAAAGCCTGGATGATCATTTCAAAATGATCTCATTTTGAAAACCTTTCCCTCAACTGGCCCACCTTTCAAACCATCGTTAGTTAACAAAAACTGATAGCTTTTTGCTTCTTCACTTACTGACAAAATTATGAAGTAAATCCAGACTTGCTATTCAATTAATGATAAAAATAAAATTGTTTTTTTACAGCCATATACTTACTTTATTTCCAGAGAGAACTTGACATTGGTGGGTGTATGCTTATTAACAGGAATATTATAATTGTAATTTCCAGATCTAATTATGGAAAAAAATAAAACCACAAATCAAAATATGCAGCAAAGTCTTCAAAGCACCTTTTGATACTCATTATATACTATAAAAAATGTGAAATATTGTATAGTAAATAATAAATATAGAAAATTGAGTTCGACCTGGTATTATTTTTTTTTTCTTATATACCTGTCAAATTTCAGAGTAATCTCTTTCAGGTCTTACTATAAAATGTACCACAAAAAGTTATAGTTTTTTAGAACACACAGAAAAAGAAATGAAGGAAAGTCAACTCCCAGACCAAATGCACACAGGAAATGACTTTAGTCCCCTTTAAAGAGACACAGATTTCCGAAGACAAATGAGGCAAAGGCTCAAATTAACAATTCCCTTGGAAATCATAAATATGTTTTTTCTACCGTAAATCACTCCGTTTTGAGCAACAGTACGAGAAAATACCAGGTACTTTTAGAACCTGAATCTGCTAAATTGTTATAATGCTAATTACCATTTAGTAAGGGAGAAAATTGCAAGACAAGTGCTTATACATAGATCCCCTCACACCTTTAGGAGAGATCCCTGGATAAAAGGGAAATTATTTGATTTGTATTGTAATAAAAAACTCCAGCAAAAAGACATATGGTGTCTAAAACGATTTCTCCTTATGACCTGACCATCCCTTGAATTACATGGAAAAGCAACTTAAAATCAGATTGATGGGAAAAAGAGTCAATCGTTTCAGATTATTTTTAAGCAATGCTAAACTAAGTTGCTAAAAAGGTAAAAGCAAAAGTAAAGGAAATGGAAAGATCCTATGTTTTGCATTGAATAGGTATATTAAAACAAAACAAAAAAACATTATACACCTTGAATATAAACAGTTTTTGCTGGCCAATTATACCTCAATAAAGCTGAAAAAATAAGAGTGCATCTTGCATATCAAATTGAGAACAGTGTTATTTCAGGGAGTGAATGTATTTTTTAAAACAGAAAGATGTGCATAGGGATTAGGAGCATCTTGTTTGACTGGGAGAAGCTTAGATAAATGGAATTCATTTCCTAAGATGTGTCTCCCATTATCTGCATCCTTCAACAGCAACCCAACTCAGTTTTGACAGTATCCCCACCTTAGAGCTGAGAAATGGGTATTTGGGGAGAATAAACATCTTGTCAAAGTTCTAGGACTTGAACTTGAATCATCTGACTCTTCTCTATGTCATCCTACCACATTAATTAATATCTGTATCTGACACTTACAGGTGATCTTAGGCAAACTTTTTCAAGTTCACTGAAATTTAACTACAAAACAGGGAGAAATTATACCAACCTCATAGGGATTTTGTGAGAATTCGAAGAGATAATGAACATAGAGGTCATAAACAAATCATAAAGCACCATACACGTCACTTTAATAACTCACAGCCATCAACTTAAAGCCCAAGTTATGTCAGGTTGGAAAATAAATGAGGCTGAAAACCCACAGGATTTGTGACACTAGTTCAAATTATAGGCCTTGCCTTTAATCTAGCAGGTGCCCAAAAATTAGTTTTTTTGTTTTCGAGACAGAGTCTCACTCTACCACCCAGGCTGGATGCAGTGGTACGATCTTGGCTCACTGTAAACTCCACCTCCTGGGTTCAAGCGACTCTCCTGCCTCAGCCTCCCTAGTAGCTGGGACTATAGGCGTGTGCCAACATGCCCGGCTAATTTTTGTATTTTTAGTAGAGATGGGGTTTCACCATGTTGGTCAGGCTGGTCTCAAACTCCTGACCTCATGATCCACCCTCCTTGGCCTCCCAAAGTGATGGGATTACAGGCATGAGTCACTGAGACCAGCCCAAGAAATAACTATCAAATTAAGAAAATAACTCCCCCTTTCTCTGTGTGTGTGTGTGTGTGCGTGTGTGTGTGTGTGTGTGTGTGTGATAGAGAGAGAGAGACAAACAGACAGACAGGGTCATACTCTGTTACCCAGGCTGGAGTACAGTGGTTCAAACACAGAGCTCATTACAGCCTTGACCTCCTGGGTTCAAGAGATCCTCCTACCTTAGCCTCCCAATTAGCTGGGACCACAGTTGTATGCCATCAAACCCAGCTAATTTTTGTGTTTTTATAAAGACAGTATCTCATCACATTTCTATAAAGACAGTATCTCATCATGTTTTCCAGGCTGGTCTTGACCTTGAACTCCTGGGCTCAAGCAGTCCTCCTGCCTTGGCCTCCCAAAGTGCTGCAATTACAGGTGTGAGACACCACACCCAACCCTCCCCATTCTTAATGCCTACAACTGGCTCATTTTACTCTTTGAAGTAACTTGTACTCTCTGCTTCTAGATGTATCATTACCTTGATACAGGTGATAAGGCATATACTGGAGATGGATGCTGCTGATAACTTTTGCCATATCTGATTTTTTTCCTCTTAACTGAAAAGCTAAGTTATATTTTTTCAGCAATTAAAATAATGATATCCCTTGTTATTAAAATATACAAATGTCAGCTAACTCGTAACTTGGAGCCATCAGCAACAATGTCATTCTTGGCTATAAAATTAACTGGCAACTCCGTGCCCTTGATATGTGCCCTCAGAGAGTCAGCCGCAGAGCTCCTCCCTAGGCTTTCTGCTTTGGACTTATCCATCAAACCAGGAGACTGGAATAACTGGGGTTATGGCTTATTGACATTTGCTAATACTAACCGTTTTATGATTCTTTCTCCCACCATATAATAAAGATGCTTTCACTTAAGGAGCAATGTAAGCACACATTGATTTTATCATGTAGCTTTAGCTTTCACTGCAGTCTTAAAAACCCGGAGCTATGAGTAAATTCCAGAAACAACCAGGGCATGCTGGGGAGGCTTACCCACCCGCACTGGAGGCTTCGGCTGCAATACTGATGATCTATTATTTGCTGGATTTCCATAATCTGAATAGAACTGATAGTTGTATCAATCCCTAAATTGAGAAGAAATAGAGAAAAGAAAATAAACTTTTCTGTAAGGGAAAAGAATATTGTATTCCAGCCACACTCCCCAAATTACAGAATGGAAAGTAAGAGTTTCCTGAAGAGATTCCATTTGCATTTAAATGGAAAAAAAGGAGGAAAAGAAAGGGAAGAAGGCTTTTGGGGGGGGAGGGGGTGGTTATAATAAACTTTAGAAAAACTATTAAAAACTCAGGCTCCAATAAACAACCCCTAAAACATCCAAAAGAATTTCTGGACCATGGAAGTCCTACTAAATCAAAATTTATTGAAAATGGAGGGTACAACATGAAATGCAATCTGTTTCAGAAAACAGACTAAAAATATAACCAGAATAGAAGAGGAGGGCAGGAAGTTCAAATAAATTACGAAAATCCATGGAGACCAATCACAAGTTGTCTGGTAGTAAGCGGCCATTTCTAATGCCTCATTAGTGGTTAGGGTGGCATAGATCGTAACACGCAGTCCCACGAATATATGTGGCAGGCAGACTGTAGCCTTTGTCCCTTCTCCTCACTCCAGCAATGCTTTTACAACTTGTTAGTCTGCCTGGCCCCACGAAACCAAAGAATGGTGTCACTTAAATGTCAACTTACGGTCACTCCCCCAGTCAGGGCCGCTAAGCGCATTTCTTGCCAGGAATGATTGGCTTCTGTCTTCTGAAGAGGAAACAAGTCTGTCAATCTTGAAGCCTTGCTCAGGAGAAGAGATGAAACCCCATGTGTGATCTAGGTCATCTCTGTGAGTTCAGTGTTCCTCCACCCTTTCTGTCTCCCATCCTTCAACCCATCTAATCTCTATGCTATTTCTCATAGATCTAGTTTATTCTCACCCTTCTGCAAGAAGTCATCTGTTATGGACTATTATTGGGTCCCCCTTCCCAGCTACCAAATTCAAATGCATATGGTGAAGCCTTATTTCCCAGTACCTCAGAACATGACTGTTTGTAAATAGGGCCTTTAAAGGAGTGATTAAGTTAAAATAGGCTGTGAGGGTGGGCCCCAATACAATCTGACTTGTGTTCATGTAAGAGCAGAAGATTAGGACACACAGGGAGACCCTAGAGCTACCTGTACACAGAGGAATGAACATGTGAAGACACAGCAAGTTGACAGTCATCTGCAGGCCAAAGAGAGATGCCTCAGAAGAAATCAGACCTGCTGATACCTTGATTGTGGATTTCCAGCCACCAGAAATGTGAGAAAATAAATATCTGTCATTGAAGCCACCTAGTCAGTGGTATTCTGTTGTGACGGTGAAGCGGACTAAAAAACCATCTCCAACTAGGTCTGCAGCTCACAGATCACTCCTCTAGAATGTCATAGCATCTGTTACTGAACCATCTAGACAGTCATCAATCAGTGATATAACTGTCACCATACTGAAGGGCATATTACCTCTGTATTATTACTTAACTTTTCATGTATATTTGTCATTTCCTGACAATTCCAGAATAGGGAATGTCTATTAATATTCTTTGAATCCTTTGTAACCCCTGGCATAACATCTTGCTCAGTCTATGGAAACTATTTTTCTTTGATGACAAGCTAATGATAGTTTTCTTTCTCATCTATTTTGTGAATGAACATTGTTAATTGAAAGTACTGTATTTAGATTATCTGGATTCTTTTTTCTCCATCTTAGTGTTGCTATCTCAGGATTACACCTGATAATGTAAATAAAGAGATAAGTAACCAAGGAATTTCTGTTCAAACACCTCCAGTGACAGGGGACTCACTGCACATTCTTCTGCTGGGCAGTGCTAAATACCAGTTTTCCCTTTCACTGAGCTAGCGTCTGCCCTCCTGTTGATCCCCTTCTCATCCTGATGTTACTTCTTGAGTGAGTATAACAGGCCCTAAAGGCAACTTCTCTGGCCAACTGAAACCTGGCTCATAAGAAGTTGCAAAGAGTAGGAACATACTCATTAGTCATATTTACTTTCCTGAGTGAAAGCAAAGCCTATGAAAATATAACGTTTAGAAACTAGCAAGGAGAAAGAACTATTCCTGGAGATCCCAGGAGAAAGATGGAGATTTCACTGAATAATCCCTTTGGAGTTGAGTCCAGGTAGCACCAGGACCTAGCATCAAATGTATACTGGTCCCTATAGGTTTTTCAATCCTGCCTACTTCTGTGATCTCTCTGCTACTTGATACATCCTTTTAAAACAGAAAATACGTTTAAGGGCAGTAAAGAAACTGGGTAAAAATGAAGAAAAACAGGAGCACAACTATCCCTACAGTAAAATAATGAAACATTAACTTTCTTCATACAAATAGAGTTTGTGTCTCTAAAGATAAGCAAAACTTATAAAACAAATTGAGCATGTCTTCCTAATTGCTTTAATGACTTGAATAGGAAATGTTAGAGGAAATTCTGGGGGACATATATTTTTGCACTGAAAGATAACAATGACAATTACACCTAGTATTTGTTGATGCCTACTTGAGGGAACATTGTTCTGAGTGCCTTACAAAAGCCCGAGAGGAAGGTTATCCCCGCTTGACAGATAAGCTAAGTGAGGTACTAAGGACTTGTCTGGTGGGTAGGAATAAAGAGATTCCAATTCACACCATCTGATTCCAGAGTCCACCATTTTGCTATTTTGGGAATATGTGAAATATGATCCACGTAGGAAAAAAACTGAGCTTAAAGTCTAAGGTAGGGGTGTCCAATCTTCTGGCTTCTTTGGGCCACTCTGGAAGAAGAATTGTCTTGGGCCATACATAAAATACACTAAGACTAATGATAGCTGAAGAGCTAAAGAAAAATTTTAAAGAAAACCTCTCATAATGTTTTAAGAAAGTTTACAAATTTGTGTTGGGCCTCATTCAAAGTCATCCTGGGCCATATATGGCCCATGGGCCATGGGTCGGACAAGCTTGTTCTAAGGTAAGGCTTGAGCTGCAGCCAGCTGAAGGGAGGAATCAGATTGCTGGTGTGAGGCCAGAGCAGGCTTGTGGGGAGGGAGCCCAGGGAATGGCTAGGCTCCTCTCATCACCCAAAAGGCATTTTAAATGCAATTTTGAAAAGGTACCCATTCAGATGAATGTTATTAAGACTATTTTTTAATGTATCTTTTTAACATAGATAGTGAAAGCAATCATTTAGTGGGTTGCTAAACACACCTAATAAAATAACTTTATGAAGTTTTGGCAGTTATTTTTTTCCCATTAAACCAGTATTTTTATTATTTTTTTGTCCTGTGTCCTAATTTTTATTATATTTAAAAAAAAAAAAGAAAAAGAAGAAGAAAGAGAGGGGGTTCTAAGGGGTAAATCCTTTTATGGTGGGTCCTGTATCTTGCTGCAGTACTTGACTGAGACTTTGACCAACTCAGCCAGTCTCAGCACCCTTATTTCCAATATTTAAAGTATACATAAAGAAATTAAAATTCTATGAAGATTCTATAGTTTAGAACTGGTTCCTTTTTAAAACCAGACAAGTTCTGGTCAGAAAAAAAGGGGAAACTTTCAAATGAATACACAGACAGTGAAAGAAATAAAAGAGATTCTCCTATAAATCCAATTGCAGGTAGAATTCAATTATTTTATTTCCAGCTTTGGAATACATGTTTTGGACTTGTGCTTGAAATATCTATCTAAGACCTGGGAAATGGTCCCACCGACAAGTGGCATCATCTTTTGGAGCCTTTTGGCCTGAACATTCCTGCAAGGTAAATGTATACATAAGTTTAAATAAAGAAAATGATTGCACCCATTAGAACTTTAATGGGACCAACATAGAGGTGATCTAATAAAAAGTTAAGACAGTCATTTCATTGATATATGAAATTGACGTCTAATACTCACTTTGTTTTGCAGAATATTTTAATATTCAATTTTAGTTTTGCAGAATCCTGCCATAGGAAAAATGGAGCTGTTTGGCGCATCTGTAAAGAAAATTATGCTGGACCTAATTGTGAAAGGTAAGCCAATAAAATGTTCTATTTTCTGTGTAGGTCAAAGGAAGCTTTCTGTTTCTTACACTCAACAGCTCTGCCTTACTCCCGTTCAGTTGGTATTAAAGGAGAGGCTTAAGAGGGGTGGAGGGACCACATTTCAAAATCCCTTAGGGAAGCTTTCCCCAAATCTCATGCCCCAGATACAGCAAATAACAATATGCTTCCCAGGGCTCCAGGCCAAGGCCACATCTCAGGATAAGCGCACAGCGAAAAAGGAAATTGAGGATGCGGATTTTGAAAAGATTCTCTATGTGGTTTTGGAATGCTCTTTTTTTAATTTGCAGATTTAGATGTATGTTCAAGTTTCAGTATCCAATTTGAGGATAGAAAGCAAAAGCAATAGTACACAAGACTTGGGGACAATCACTCCTGAACATCCCTGACCTGGTTAAAACTGCTCTCACTAGGTGGAAGGATTAGTTTACTTACACTTACCCATTCACTTAACTGTGGGCTCCTTGAAGACTACATCCTATTTACTGTTGTATCTCACATAGGGTAATTCTGGTCTCAAGGTGGTACTCAATGAATATGGGTGAAAGGATGGAAGGAAGAGAGCCAGGGAAGGAGGAAGGAAAAGAAGAGGGAAGGGCCAATTTAACCTTTAAGAAACTTTCCTCTTACACATTCACAGGGAAAGTTCGCAGGGGAAGAGTGCAGAGGGATGCTGGGAATTAATATGGGAAGGTAGGCTCCTTTACGCTATTAGCAAAAGGAAGCAAGACACAACCGGAAGGCAGGGCAAGTTTCTGAGCCCAACATGACGCTTTCTATTAAGAAATGGGTCCTGATATATGAGAAGTTTCTAGAAAATTGAATATTTATTTTCTTTTACATGTAACCATATATGCTGCCAAAAAGGCCTCCAGATTTCTGGGATTCTTGCTATTCTGGTAATAATTTTCAAACACATCTTCTACTATTAGTTTTACTTAAGACTGCTTCCACAGAAGGTTGTAAATTTACAAGGCAAATGAGGCATAAAGAGAAGTGGAAATCAGGATTTCTCTGTCCTGTCTGTTTTCTTTTCCTATCTTATGTTCTACTTGTCTGCTGAATTTGCAGAAAAAGAGCTCATTATAAATTCTGGCAATGGAACTACAGATTTGCCTTATTCCACAGAACTGTGGTTTCAGGTCCTGGAGACATAGAACCCTATGAATATGATTGAGTGGGGTAAAGTTTTTTTAAAAAACAGCAATAAATAGATGGGAATGAAGAAAGATAATCCGGCAGATCAGAATTATAAACATGATTTTTCAAATACAAGAAATAAAATTTAAATTTCCCGTAAAACACCTCCAATTTACACTTCTCTGAAACAAGACTATCTGAGTCTGAAAGGCTGGTTATAGGAAAACCATAAATCTTCCAGGAATCATACAGGAAGTCACAGAAGCATACTTTCAGTACCTTCTAGAGTTGATCTCATTTTACAAATGCCTTCCAGTGATATTCACTATAAGCTTCATATAGTATATTTCCTGCAGTTTTCATTATAAAGTTGGAGATACATTTCACAATTGGTGGAAAGCTCTCCCAATAAACTAAATTAGAAACTTCTGGAGAGTAAAGATTTAGGATGGTGCCCAACAAAAGCATACTCCTGTCATGGCAGAAGGCATATATTGCACTATTTGCAAGACTGTGTTGGCGGCTGAGTCCAGTACAGCATCTTAGATACCTTTCTCTTCCCTTCACTGAACCAAACTCATGTGCTCTGAAGAAGTCAATGAGCCCCACCAGATGGCTGAGTCCTTTAATGCAGGGGACCCTTTTCTTCTGGCCATTCACTTTTCTCAGAGTCACGGTCTCCAAAACAAAATGAGCATGAATCCCAGATATTTTTTAAATCTTCACCAACTCTAATATATTCTGTAGAATTCCACTGATGCTTTTCTCTACAGGGTCTTTACTTTTTAATAGCTAACTCTCCCGTCTACTCAAATCTTTATTGGTTCCATGGTTTAAAATCTAATTCATCACATTCAGATGGTCCCTTAGAGTAGAAGTTCAATATTCTAAAATACTTACTCTCTACCTCCTGATTAGTCTTATCCAAACTTTTTATTAAGTGAGGGGCAGAGGGAGAGGTAACCTTTCTAAAAGATACTTTATACAGACAAAATCAACTTTGGCCCAAAAGAAGGATAATGACTTGAGCTCAGCATGTCATAAAAATGCTGATTTCCCTTTACTTATTTTATCGTAGTCTTACTCCTAATGGAGGAGGCTCATAAATGTGTTTAGGCATTTAGTGAACTGTTAGATATTACTCTGCATCCCACTTAGAGCTTTTCTAAGTTTTTTTTTTTTTTGGTTACCCTTGAATTCCTTTTTTTATTCTTTAATTTTTAATTGGTCTTTAATGCCTTAGAAACATCTGGCTGAAAAGAACAGTTTCCTAGACTTCTCCTCTTTTGTATTTAGAAGCCCTGGTGTTATACAGTACCCTGAACAGAGAGGAAGAGTAAACCAGCAGCAGAAGAGAAGAGGCTTTGCTCAGACACTGAAATATCCCACATCAGGGACATTGCAATGGCCAGAGGCACTTGCCAGGAGGAGGCAGAAGAGGCCATCAAGTGAATACTTTCTGCACCTTCTATAGTTGATCTCAGGTGCATGCACATCCCATGTCCAAATCAATGGACTCAGGATGGCAATTGGGAAGGAACTCAGGACAGGGATACAGAACTAATAGGTTCTTTGACTATAAATGCCACATAAGTCCTACAAATGCAACGTAAGGGGACCCAGATTTCAATTCCAACTTTTCTAGAAAGCTGAGGAATCTTAAGCAAGATCTAGTGCCTCCATTTCAACTGCTGCAAAATGAGTAATTTGGTATAAATCAGCAGTTCTGATATTGGATCCTTGGAACCTTAGGTGACTGCCTAAAGGGGTCTGTGGTGTTGTCTATAGACTTGAAAAGCAACATCTCTCCTACAGATTTGTACTATTTTTCAAACACCACTGTTGGAGAAATAAAAACAATTCAGTTAAAAGCTTAACCAAATTTATAGTTACATTTGCCCTTTATGTGTTTTCTCAATCACATCATTGTAAAAGTATGCTTATAGTAGAATCTCAAGGCTGAAAAGTCAGGTGCCACTCACGTAGCTGTTCTCTGAGATTCCATGACTAAATCTCCAAAAGTTTTCGGGGTTTCTGAAGACAAAAGTGAATCAAACATTTGAATCCTTTCCATTTTTCTCCAGTTGACAAAAGGAAGAGGGAACGACTTTCCCAGTGTATCGCAGAGCCTAGTAAGGCAGAACTTACGTTGCATTTGTAGTCAAAGAACCTATTAGTTCGTCTAGGTGGACACAGCCTGGCACCATGGAGCAAATTTTCTTTCCTTAGGAATCACTTCTTTCTTTAGGAGTTTACATAGCTATAGAAACAAGATAAGCAGATACTCATCTTGTTTCTAGACTATTGTTTTTAGGAGAAAATTTCTAAAAACAATAATAAATTAGTATACTTTTGGAAGAATTGTATATAATCTTATGGACATGATTATACTTGTAGCCCTTAAGTTTCTATAATTTTTTTAACATGAAAATTCTGTATTGTCACAAAGAGAGCACAAGACTTGATCTGGTTTAATAAGGGCTATTCTTCCCAATATAGACATGCATTGCTTAACTATATGATTCTGGGAAATATGTCATTAGGCAATTTCATTGTTGTACAAACATCACAAAGCGTACTTCACAAATCTAGATTGTACAGCCTACTACACACCTAGGCTATTTTGCTTCTTGGCTGCAAACCTGTACAGCATATTACTGTAAATACTGTAGGCAATTGTAACACAAGGGTAAGTATTCCTGTATCTAAATATATCTAAATGTAGAAAGGATACAGTAGAAAATAGAGTATAAAAGATAAAAACTAGTCCACCTGTATCAGCAATTTACCATAAATGGAGCTTATAGGGTGGAAGTTGCTCTGAGTCAATCAGTGAGTGAGTGGTGAATGAACGTGAAGGCCTGGCACACTACTGTAGACTGTATAAACACCATACTTTTAGGCTATACTAAATTTATAATTAAATTTAGCTTACTGAAACTTTTTTACTTTTAAATTTGAAAAAACCTTTTTGCCTCTTGTAATAACACTTAGCTTAAAACACAAATGCATTCTACAGCTATACAAAGATATTTTCTTCCTTTATATCTTTATTTGATAAGCTTTTTCTATTAAAAATTTTTTTCCTTTTAAGCCTTTGCATTAAAAACTAAAGTACAAATACACACATTAGCCTGGCCTACACAAGGTCAGGATCATCAAGGCAATAAGAATTTTTCAGCTCAGTTATTATCTTACGGGACCACTAGTGTGTATATGGTCCACTGTTGACTGAAACGTCATTATGTGGCAATGACTATATTCCCTCAATGTGAACAGCTAGTTACTTCAGGAAAGAACTTGTTCAGGAGTCAAGAAACCCTTGAAAATGCAGAGTGGACTAGTCTACGACTTCTTCCTCTTCAGGAACTTTTATTAGTACATCTCTCACAGGCGAGATGGTCTCCTCAGAGGACTGCTTTCAGAAAAGAACATCAAGTGTCCCCAGCATGGACTCCCAAGGTAAGAAAAGTGTTTACCAGCCACAGGGTTCCATGTGCTTTCACAAGGGATAAAAGCTTAGGGGATTTTTGTGATAGTTCTAGATTGTTTCATATTTTAAAATATTGAGAATATGATGACTGAAATGAATTCCTTTCTTTAAAATGAACCTTTGTTTTACTCTACAGTGATACATCTGCTCCTAGGTTCAATCAAAAATAGTTTTCATGAGAAAAGCTCATTGCCTCCTATTGGTGTAGGGAAAGAACTCTCTGAGTCTCAGCTTCCTGACTAGTTAAAACACTGGGATAATAATGGTACTTATCTTGAAGGCTTATGAAGATTAAATGATTTCTCATGTAAATTACTTATTTGCATAGAGTAATACTTCATTACATCATATAATCATGATGATGATGACAATTTGTAAAAGTTATTTAACCGAGACTAGGATATGGAATAATGTCAAAAGGGAAAGGAAATTACACTGTACCCCAACATTTAGCCACTGACTATATTCTATGTAGGTCATTAGCAGCACTTATAAGTATTTTGGTTCATTTCTCCAGACTTGTTAGGTATGTTCTTCCCCATCTGTTTTAAAATTAGACATGACTAATGTGATGTGACTGGCTTTGGCCAATAAAGTATAAGCAGAGGTGATATGTGTTAACCTAGGTGGAAGCTATTAACAGTCAGTACATAATTTGCATTGTTGTTTTACCACAACTACAGAGACTGTGGAAATAAGTATTGTGATGGAGTCTTCATCAGCCAGATCCTAAATGACATGATGACCAATAACCCACTTTTGATTCACATTTGATACATACGGTGAGTCAGAATTAAATTTTTGCCATAAGAAGCCACTGTTATTTGAGAATTGTTGTTATGACAGTATCCTAATCAGTAAGCCACAGTAATATGTATCCTTGCTAGCATCATCATTAATACTACTTTAGATAGTTATTAATATGTATATACAGAATAACATTTCTAAAAACAATAATAAATTAGTATATATTTGGAAGAATTGTATATAATCTTTTTTTTTTTTTTTTGAGACGAAGTTTCGCTCTTGTTACCCAGGCTGGAGTGCAATGGCGCGATCTCGGCTCACCGTAACCTCCGCCTCCTGGGTTCAGGCAATTCTCCTGCCTCAGCCTCCTGAGTAGCTGGGATTACAGGCACGCGCCACCATGCCCAGCTACTTTTTTGTATTTTTAGTAGAGACGGGGTTTCACCATGTTGACCAGGATGGTCTCGATCTCTCGACCTCGTGATCCACCCGCCTCGGCCTCCCAAAGTGCTGGGATTACAGGCTTGAGCCACCGCACCCGGCCAGAATTGTATATAATCTTTTGGATATGTTTACACTTGAAGTCCTTGATTAAGTTTCTATAATTTTTAACACGAATATTCTGTTACTTGAAAAACATTGTATTTGTGTATGTATGTGTGTGTCCCTAGGAGGAAGAAGAAAAAGTTATTCTGAAAGTGGAATGCCAACCTTGTGTTTTTCACTGACTTAAATCTCACCCTGAACTCTAAATTAGAGTTTCCAAAGTCTCTTACATTTTGCCCTAGTTGGTTTGGGCAGAGAGCCCAGATGCCACATCATTTTAAAAATTCTAAATGAGCCAAGAAACTCCACCCACACGCATGTAATTACTTTGCTTGTGCTACTATGACTATCCTTGCTGGCAGTGCACAAAAGTGAACCTTTCACTTGGTGAAAATTATAAGTACTTGAATCAACCAAAATTTCATTCCTAGGCAAGGAACTTGATATTACAGATGATTGCCAGCTTGCGTGTTTGTATTTTAAAAGATTTTGCCACCCCAAATAGAAGCATTATCTGGAACCATTAATGACCATCTAAGCAAACGGTGACAAGAAAAACAACCTGAAGTTCAAAGCTCTAGTTGCTTCTCTTTGAACATCAATCACTTACCTGACCATTGCCCCTGATGGAATTCCTTGTCTTCAGATTGTCTTTGCGCAGGACTTGAAAACCCTCTTTTCATTCCCCAGATGGGGCAGCAATAAGTCTCCTGACACGGCAGGATTTCACAGAAAGTAATTTCAGGTACTCGTAAGGAGGCCGGTGTGGTTACCAGGGATGTATTAGGTGCTGCAAGGCATTGGGCAGAGGGGAGGGAAGCAGGAAGGTTAACCTGAGAGGCTGGTTTCTTCTGTTGACAGTTCACATGAAACCGGGTCTGAGGGTGAGGAATGAGAAGCCTTTACCTGAGGACAAGGCTGTGGGCAGCAGAGCTGGCTCCCGAGAGCTTGTGACATTGCTGGAGAAAAAGAATGAAATGATTAACGAAAGATGCCTGCAAAAATCCTTCTCTCCAAAGGAATTTTAGGCCAGAAAACTGAACTGAACTCTCACCTTGGAGGGAGATTTGGGGCACGTCGGTTTTGATCTTTTAAGCTAAGTATATAAAGGACGACTATCGTCAAAGCACTGTCAAAAAAAAAAAAAAAAAAAAGCATTATGTGGCAGATTTGTTTCCAGATATATCTCACACATCCAGCTGGCCAGAGATGTACTCTCACAGGCCACACAGATGGGAGCAGGGGGGAGGGGGTGGCCACGGCTGACAGAAACACCATGGAAACCAGCACGGTTATGCTTTCTGCCCTGGAGAGAAAAAGCCCTCGGCTTCCTGGAGCTCAGAGGCTCCTGGGTTTCTCCATGCTGCTGGATTTTCCCACAGAGCAGCCCCCTGGCCCTGGCAAGCTGTCTCAGAGGCGCCTGTCACTAGTGGAAGATTACAAGAGGAAGCGTGTACGCTGCTGGAGGCAACTGCTCCTTGCAGGAAAGAGTCAGAGCAGTTTGTGTCCCGCCAGCGAGGGCACTGGCACTGTCACCCTGGGAGACGGAAGGCGGCACAGGTCTAGTCCGCTGTGGATGCCAAACCCTCTGGTTGCTGCTCTGACATCTTCCTTGCGGCTGCCTGTCTCTTCAGAGCACCATACACTGAATAGGTCAGAGGAAAAAAAAGAACTGCCAGAAAGTATTTGTTTCCACACTGTGAGACTTCAAAATAAGGAAGATGTCTTCTCCCCCATCATCGAAACTTATATATCCTAATGGAAGCTTTCCTTAAGGGTTGTGAGCCTTGGGAAGCTATTCCCAAATCCTCATACTTCGTGTTCTCCTCCTTGGGGGGGCATCTTTAGAACTCTCTCACAAGTCACACAGAAAGTCTGCTGATAGCGTTACAGCTCCACTTTGTACTAGGCTTGAAAGAGTTACCTGAGTTGACTTCTTGCCAGTTTCACGTCACACCTGGTTCTCCAAACCCTCATTATTTTGCTCCCCATCAAAGGTGCTGGATTTACCATTAGGATACACACACACACACACACACACACACACACACACACACACATACACACTGGGCCATATGTTTGAATTCTGCTCATAAAAAATAAATTCCTGAAGTGTTCTCAGCAGCAGCTAGTTACTGCCCAGCAGGCACAACACTGCCTGAGAAAAGTGGTGCTGAACCCAAAGATGCTGTCAGATAAAATTTATAGTGTCATCATGGTGATTGTTTGCTGTGGTCCAGTCAACAGAGGCAGGAGACAGATAAATCCTAGGCAGACAGGGGTGGGTCCCTAGTGAAAACCCACCTTCAAGCCAAAACAGCCTGAAACCCTCAGCCCAGAGTGAAAACAACTAGTCCTGTTTTCCTACTCTCTTCTGATTGGTTCTAACTAAATAATGCCTTTTAACCAATTGAATGTTGCTTTCTCCAGTAATACCCAGGGCCTGCCCCACTCCCATCCTGTGCCTATAAAAACCCCAGACTCAGTCAGTAGAGACAGAGCTAACCTGACTTTGGGGAAGAGATGACCTGACTTCAGGGAAGAGATAACCTGACTTTGAGGAAGACAACCTGAACTTTCCATCCCCTCTTCAGCTCCCTTCTCCACTGACAGCTGTTTTATTTGCTCAATAAAATTCTCTGTTCTCATTACCCTTCAGTCATCAGTGTGACCTCATTCTTCTCGAATGCTGGACAAGAGATTGGGACCCATTGAGTGTGGGTGCCCAGAAAGGCTGTATCATTGGCCCTCTGCCCTCACCAGTGGAGGGCAGCTGCCCCACGCGACAAGACCAGGGGTCAACTGAGCTGCTAACACACTGCTGTGCATTGGGCTGTAGACGGCAGAACTAAAACAGCTAATCAGCACACGAACACCTTCCTGGGGCTTCAGGGTCCCAGACACCCTTGCCTGGGCACTGCCGTGTTCCCCTGGGAGTGACATGCCTGGTCTGGCCACAGGCCCTGCATGGCGCTTGCTTGCTCCTGTATCAGTGCCTGGAGTGGCCGCCCAAACCCCACATCCACTTGCTCATGTGCTCCCACTCAGGTGAGCACGATGGGCCAAGTAGACAGATCAACCCGGCTGCGAGTCCAGCAAAAAGGCTGAGAAAAATCCTGTGTCACGGTCTCCACTTCTTTGTTCTCCTGCCTCTCCCACTCTCTATCTCCCCATTCTAACTCTAAAATACTCTTTATGATTTGTGTCCAGCATCTGCCTCAATGCATACCCCAGAAAACTTCTAGGACCATAGAATGAGATGGAAATCTGCTTCGTTCTTTGGGGACAAACCCTGGTTTTGACCCTGTTCAGGTATACCACAGGCCAGAAGCAAGATAATATACCTAATACCTTCCATTGACGGTCTTAGTGGTAAACAATATTGGAAATCATAATATCTAATAAGCATGTTTAAAAAGCAGTCTCTTTACCTTAAAATTAGACTTCTTATAACCTTTCCACTGGGCTGGGAATCTGTGGCTCTACAGAATGCTAAGTATGACCACTAAGACAGAGGTTCACATGCTCCTGAGTTGGGAATCCCAGCAAGAAAAGACAAGCACACTTAGGAGAAGAGACAAGTGCAAAGGCTTCTCATGGGAATTCTGGGCAGTGATGTCGAATCCTTGGGTATCTCCCTCCAGTGGGCAGTAGCAAGTCAAAAGTGAAAACACTAAGGAATGAGAAAGGCACAGATAAAGCTACATTATCTTCTCTAGCTAGGACACTGCTTTAGGTCAAGGAACTGGAAGTACCATGAGATCACAGCTTGCTTTGCCCATGAGAATAATTGTCTTCCCTAAGACAAGCCCCAGAAGCCAGTTCTTTCCCATGCTAACAAAGCATTTTTTGAGTGACAGATAAATACCCTTTCACCATATGAATAGTCAGACTAAGAACAAAACACGTGAATTCAAAGGCCCAGAGAAGACAGGCAAGAGAACACAGCAAGATGACCAGGTCTCAAAAGCCCAGTGTGGTGGGGGAGGGGAATCACAGCAGCAGAAGGCCAGAGGCCTGAGAAAGGGCCTTGCATTCTAGCGAAGGCTGCTTCCTGCCTTTGCGGGCTACAAAGGAGGGATGGTGTCAAAAGTTCCCCAATTTGCATGGCACATACTGTTGTCTTCACTGTATTGGTTTGGTTTAACTCCATCACGTGGTACATCTTGGTGTTCCTTTGGTAAAAGGCCTTCACTGAAGAATCCAGAAGAGTTATCGTAAATATGAGTGACCAGGGGAGGGTGGATTATACCTGATTGCCTATTTAACTTTTAATAGGCAAACTTCTTTCCCCTAAGTCAACATAAAACAAAGTTTGAGAAAACTCTTTGTTTTCAATGCTAAGAAAGATACTCCCCCCCAAACACACACGCAAAGCATAGTTTGCTGCTGAACATAGCAGTTAATTGAAAAAAAAAAAAGTCACATTTAAATGCAGAAAGCCAGTGCTTTTTTCTTCAAAATATGAGTTTTCAAGAAGGGTTCCCTCATTTTTATACTATCAAAGTTCAGTGTCTATAGGGCTTCTTGTCTTCAAAGTAAACAGGCCAGTCCCCAGTTCACATGTGATAAAAGAAACATGGGAAGGAAAAAAAGAGCTTGACATAGAATAACAGTGAACTTTTTCTTACCAAAACGCCATCACAGCAATCAGAGTTATAACCAACGTCTGGAAAACCCAGTTCGGACATGCCTGTCTTTTTCCTGAAAGACAAACCTATAAAAAGGTTCAGTAAAGAGCAGTGATAAATTAGCAACTCTGTGAGAAGGGAGCCTGAAGAATTGCTCCCAGTAGGGGTATTTACTGCTCTCTAGGGATGGTTTGAGTGCTTGCCTCAATTTACATCTCTTTCCTCCCACCTGCCTCTCTAAAAACAACATTCTTTCAAAGTCTATCTCAAGTCCCTCCGTTTCCTTGAAATTTTATGCTACAGCAATCCCTCTTTTCCCTGACATCCTGCAGACAATAGTCTATACCACTCATTGGGCACTTCTCTTTGCAGTTCTAAGAGAAAGGGGAACCTGACACAAGGTATTGTCAGACCACAGGTGTCCAACTCTTTGAATAGGATACTCTTGAAAGTCAAAAGATCTTCAAGACATGAAGAGATGAATCCCAATGGAGTGATTTCAGGTATCATGACAAATGATGAAAAAGGTTTTTATAGAATGAAATCCCACTAAATACTCCTTTAATTACAACACCGGTATTCAATTTTTCACCTATATATACAGATATCTCTGGGCCTGTGTCTCATTTATTCTTATATTCATTCAATAAATATTTATTGAACAGTATTATGTACAACACTATAGGAGACATGAAAATGAGTAAATTATAGTCTCCAGGATGTAAATGAGACAAAGCTTTAGGACTGATACATATTGGCATAAAAGCTTGCATATGGAGAACAGGCTAAGAGCTGCAGATTGACAGCTGTGGAACTGCTGGGGAATCTGGCTGAAGAGATAGGAGAGGTTTTCTGCCATCTTAAATGAGGTGCTACTTAAGTATGAGTTTCCTACAAATGCAATAAGTAGTATTATGTCTGCTCCCTTCTGCGGATAGAGGACAGAGTTATGCTTTTGGTCATTAGGGTATTAAAAGGTGGTAATAGTTTTAAACTGGTTCTTGGTTTAATTTATTGGGCTGATATCTGACTAAAGAAAATGTTCTTCAGCATAACATAGGGTGGGGGACTGGATTCAGTATACTGTTTTTTTTTGTTGTTTTTTTTTTGTTTTTTTTTTTGTTTTTTTACCATGTACACAAACCCTTGGGGCTATTATAACTGAGTTATCCTTCTGATGACCAAGAAGTCAATGGTTTATACTGTTCTGAGGTCTCACAGAAACTGTTCTGAGGACGTCTTAATAGTGTACTATACAGAGTAGAAACTCAGTGAAATTTGTTGAATTGACTGGAGTTAAATAGCATAGTCTCAGGATAAGCGTTGTCTCCTTTGGTCTACCCCCACAGCTGCTGAATTATTTTAAGTCTCCATGCTTTTGATCAAAATCCTTTGACCTAATATAAATGGCCTAAGACCTGGAGTCAAACTTGGAGTTGCATCTTCAAGTTATCTAAATGTCATTGATCCTCATTTTTTTGGAGCTGAGTCTTCAAGTTACATAAATGTCCTTGGTCGTCATTTTCTTTATCAATGAAATAGGAACAATAAAATAATGGCTACCTACTTTTCAGAGTTACTAGGTACAGCCAATGAACAGTGTAATGACTCTCAAATTAAGGTGTGCATAGAATTTCTGTGGTGCTTGATAAAACCCTAACTACCCTAAATGTAAAATTCTGATTCGAGAGGTTTTATTTCAGGGAAACTGGGGGTTAGGAAACTGTAAGAAGTATGATAATGAAAAGTATTTATTCATGTTCATTTTTTTTTTCTTAGATAGGGTCTTGCTGTGTCACCAAGGCTGGAGTGCGATGGCATGATTTTGCCTCACTGCAGCCTTTATCACCTGGGCTCAAGTGATCCTCCCACCTCAGCCTCCCAGGTAACTGCAACTATAGCCACCAAACCCAGCTAATTTTTAAATTTTTTGTAGAGATGGGAGTCTCACTGTGTTGCTCAGGCTAGTCTTGAACTCCTGGGCTCAAGCAAAGTATTAGGATTTTGCTTAAAATCCTAATACTGCTCTGGCCTCCCAAAGTATTAGGATTACAGGCGTGAGCCACCATGCCCAGCCATGTTCATTCTTTCCCTTTCCCTCTCCTCCTCCAAACAGTCAGTGAATTCTTACTTGAATCCTGGAGACTTTCCTATCTCACCATGAGTCCTACTTACAGGAAGAATAACCCACAACTCTTGGAGGTAAGAAAGAAGAGGAGCCCTATTGATTGGGAGCTACATCAAGAGACCTCAATCTTCCTCCAGAATGAACACCGTCTTGGCCAGCATTGGGAGCTATGCTGAAATAAAGGCAGGGCCTAGCCAGGCTTCTTATCATCTGGTAAAGTCCACTAACTGCCCACAACAGCAATTTACTCATTAACAAGACCCCCACCGTACCCCAGAATACCACTACTCCCCACTTGCACACAAGCATTTCAATGACCCACAGAGGCCCCAAGGAACAGAGGACACCTAGGAGATGGGTGGTGGCATGGAAGAAAAAGTGAACCTCACAGAAAGAGCTGAGATCTCTTAGCAGGTCAGCACAGAGGGAGAAAGTACTTCAGTTATTTGTATTTTATTGAGCTCTCTGGACAAGTCTGAAATAAGAATCGTTGACATACTGAGTTTGAACACATTAATAACACTATTGAGCAGCACTTACCATGTGCCATGAACCCTTCTAAGGGCTTTACCTATACCAATTTATTTAATCCTCACAATAATCCTCTACAACCTTATGAGGCCAGTACCTTTATCAACTCCATTTTAAAAATAGGAAAAACAAGACACAGGAAGGCTAAGTTTCTCACTCAAGATCACACAGCTGATAAATCACACAGCCAGCAATTTGGACCCCCCAAAAAAATTAGCTCCAGAATCTATGCTCTTAACCACAATGTTATGCTGCCTCCTTTTTACCATCTGTTAAAAAAAAAAAAAAAGGAAACTACACAGCTTAGATGTTGCTATTACTCAAAAGGTCTTCATGCCTTCTTTGTTTTCAGCCTTATCTTTTACTATCTTCCCTAAACCACTCCCACCTAATCCTTCAAGGGAGCCAGTTCCAGCCACCAGACTTTCATTTGTGGCATTCCATCTGTAACTTCTCCTTCAGTTTCATTGCTGTCTAGCCAAAGCTTACTCCTCCTTTAAGGTTTAACTCTTTTTTTTTTTTGAGACTGGAGTTTCGCTCTTGTTACCCAGGCTGGAGTGCAATGGCGCGAGACGCAACCTCCGCCTCCCGGGTTCAGGCAATTCTCCTGCCTCAGCCCCCCGAGTAGCTGGGACTACAGGCGCATGCCACCATGCCCAGCTAATTTTCTGTATTTTTAGTAGAGATGGGGTTTCACCATGTTAACCAGCATGGTCTCGATCTCTTGACCTTGTGATCCACCCACCTCGGCCTCCCAAAGTGCTGGGATTACAGGCGTGAGCCACCAGGCCCGACCAAGGCTTATAAACCTTATAAACCTCCTGACACTCTGAGCCTTTGCAGCATTGATGACATCCACGTACAACTGTTCTTCATATTTTCCCTGGCTACAATGCCATTCCTTAGAAGAGATCTGACTCATCTTTTCTGCCTCCCACATGCCCTCTAAAGTAACAGCAAGAGGTCCCTGAGTTGAATGGGTGCTCTTTAAGGTCTATATGAGGCCCTGACCCTGGGAACACACCCCACCCACATACCCAAGACACTGAACCACTTAAATGTTTTCTAATTTCATGCTTCTGGGAACATTTTCATACTGGGCTTCCCACTCATGTATTCATTTGACAAACATTTCTTGAGTGCCTACTATATGCTATAAAGAGAATCTCTTTATTTTGCAAGATGGGTGCAAGATGGGAGCTATAGAGACTGCAGGTGAGCAAACTGTACCTATCAGGGCTGCCATGGATGTGGATGCCACTCCCTCCATCCCACTGAAAACGGTTTAGTCCAAAGGGCACCTTTCCTACATGATACTTCTAGTGTTTTGTGTTCTCACCTACTGTGTGCTGGGTGCTGTGCAAAGAGCTTCAGCTCCTTCAAACCTAATTTAAACCCTATCAACCATCTTTGTAAATACTATAATTGTCTCTGTTTCCCAGTGTGGTTGAGAACCTTACCCCAGAGCACCTCTATGTATGTTTTTACCTGGGTATTTGTGAAGCTTATCAGCTGCATAATACTTCACTCATTTTTAGTAGAAGAATTTTGAACTCTTCCTGAATTCTTTTAGAATAATTCAACACAGTATAGCATGAGGAGTAGAGAGTAAACTGAGGCAGTGGCACAAATATCAGGTCAACCTTTAACAGGGTGTCAGTTAAGGTCATGAATATCTTCCCCAGGGAAGGGCCACCTTTAGGCCACTGCTGGATCAGAGGGAGCAAGCTGAGTTTTGTAGCTACTTACAATGTGCTGCTAGGAAGGGTGTTTGTAGCTTCTCCCTTACTGATACTTCTCTGTGATGGAGAGGGTATCCTTCAAGTTAACAAATGATTAATCTCCACTTTAACTATGAATATTATCCTACTTAATAAATGCTCTCTTTATTCATGAAGAAAACCGTCACATTTTAACCTTTGACAGCAAGTGAATACCTATTCTTCCATTTGCATAGTTAGTACTAAATAGCAAAGGGAAAGGAGGGATTTGGGAATTAGCTGAAGTCCCTTTGGGATCTCCTGAAGCCAAAGATAAGAGGGTGGGGGCAAGGCATGTGCACAGATCCCGAAGCACAAAGCCATCTGTGCACGGAAGCTGCTAGCTTCGCCTGAAGGGGACAACATAAACCAAACCTGCAGATAATAATTCTAAGATTGATATATTCTGTACTCGTTTCTCTAAACTTTGCTTCAAAAAGCTGGTTAACATCTACTAGAGGGCTAATATTTAAACACCTGCAGTACATAGGATACAAATTATGGATTTTCTCAACAAACAAATGAGAAGAAAATTCTTGACCAATTTCTGTAAAGGGTTTCTAAATAGAAAATACCGTCTCTTTTTATTGTAAATTTGTCTGTTTACCTTGTTGGTTTTCTTGTGAATGGCTCTTCTTGGAGAAGATGCACTAACAGCTCTGCTACATTTGCTTTAAAAGAGAGAGAAAATTGGTTACTATTCAAATACCTCTCCAGGAGGCGTATGACAAAGTCCCAGGCCGTCACTAACACAGCAGTATGAATTTCTTTGCAATATAGTGATGATTTGAAAAGGAAAAGTCATGGCAATTGAGAGTTCCTTTTGTGAAAAGGAACGTTAGTAAGCATAACTGAATAAATTAAATACTGCATTTCTCTTTTTCTCAAAACTAAACCCCAGAAAATGTGCGTTTACCTTCTTAAGCAATAAAAAAATAACAAAAAAAATGTCCCCCTGAGGACCAAACATGGTTTTCTAAATTTAGAAATGACCACTTCTTCTCATTAAAGGAGAAGCTGCTCTTGTGCTAAAATGTAGCACTTCCTACAACAATTGCTATTAAACAGATGTCTCATGTTTTTTTTTTTCCTACTTTTAAAACAGCAACAGAAAAAAAAAATAAGAAAGTTATCACTTAAGACAATTGTGTTTCAAAATATTCTAAAAAAATGCATACTTTTTTATCAGAAAATAATAGTTGCTGTTTGATCAAAAAGATCATTTAGATTGATCTTATTCTGGGAAGAGCTCACTCTCCTTTCCCAAATTTCTGTGGCAATCCTGGCTGCATGTACCTGATTGAGCTTGCTTCACTGGCTGAAGACTTCCAACTACTGAGCCGCTTGAGCCGGGCCAGCTTTTTGTTCCATATTTCTAACTCTTCTATTCTTTCCTCAAGGTTATTAGTTAGTTTACACAGCTGCTTCACTGCACCTACGTTTTCCATAAAGATCTGGTCCTAAAACAGAAAAATCAAACAGAGTGCACAGATTAACAATGTGAGATCACTATGGAGCTGTTCACAGCCCATTCAAAGACAGTTGGAATATATCATTGAAAATGGTTATAAACACACATATCTTCAAGTTTATTCAAGATAAATCTGGAGAGGTTTGAAACTTAATGCGGTCTTCCTAACCTGTTGGCTGTGTAGTAAAACTGCTTCTGTTCAATTTGCAATAAAGTGAAAATATGACCTGGTAACTCAAAAATGGAGCTGAAGGACACTGGTAAGTCTGGAATCGGGAGATTTATTTTCAATGGCCATTATTCCATATTTACAACTCTGAGGCAGAAGAATCGCTTGAACCCAGGAGGCAGAGGTTGCAGTGAGCCAAGATCGTGCCATTGAATTCCAGCCTGGCCAATAAGAGTGAAACTCCATCTCGAAAAATAAATGAAAAGAGAAGAGAGGGGAGGAGAGGAGAGGAGGCGGGGAGGGGAGAGGAGGGGAGGGGGAAGGGGAGGGGGGAGGGGAGGAGTCAGAACAGGCTTCTGAATGTTAATTTGCGTGTTCATCACCAAAGTCCTTTGAAAATGACTCCAGGTCTCCCTAGTAAAATGTGCATCAAATTGCTCACGTGAAGGAAGAAAGAACAAAGACCTGGGCTTTTCTCTGAGTTCTGCCACCTACTGGATGTGAGACTCCAGACAAAATGCAATCACTTTTTGGGCTTCCTTTTCTTTATCTATGAATGAGAAAATAATTCTTGATGCGTCAATATCTGTTTCAACATCCAGTGAACTATTGTGTACTGCTTATATTGTAACCTAACTTTGAAGCAATTTTTTTTTTAAAAAAAAGCACATAGTTCTTTCTGTTCACAGAAAGTCACTGACACATCAGAAAAAGAAAGGGGAGACCAAAAAAAGCCGTACAGTCCAGGCCATCACCTTCCCCACCCACAAACTTCTTGTCATATGAACACATGTGCCCATCTCTCAGCCATAACTAAAAGCCTGGAAAGCTCTTATCTACTCACATCCCAACCCCATGACCTCTCCTCCTACCTCTCTCTCTCTCTCTCTGTTTACAAGTTCAAAATCCCACAGCACTTTCTGAATTGCAGAAAGTCTGGTCCACTATTGTAAAGTGGTAAGTTCAAGGTGATAAGACTGTTTTGCGGTTGAGGGTCAAACTCAGGGCTACATGCCTTTGAGATCGTTATCAGGCAAACTGAAGCTTTGAGGGTTTCAAACACTGTAGAGCCATCACTCAGAAAGAATCAAAAGCTGAACATTCCAGATTCAAGGCTTAATGTATGTTCAAAGACAGACGTAGCTCATGATACACTGAGAACTCTCTTAAACTCCCAGAGCAGCCACACAGATTTGATGAGGCCCCCTGAACACTCTGTACTCTGCAATGTTTGGAGAGTTATGACCTCATTCCCCTAGTTACTTATGATAAAATGTCTTTCCTCAAGGCCTGTCCAAATCCCATCATACCCAGTATCTCCCCAGGACTACTGGTCAGAGAGCACCCCGCACTCTCCAATGTCCTCAAAGTATGTTCAATACTATCACTTGGCCATTTGCCTTGTATCAGGTGTTACCTGTCTGTCTGACATCTGGATCATGAGTTTGCGGAGGGCAGAATTATGTTGATTCATTTGCATATGTCATCAGCATTTAGCACATGCCTTTGCCCACAAGAAATGCTCAGCAAGAACGGACATAAGTGAATTGAAAAGTGCTATGAGGTAGCAGCTTAGGAAAGCAGAAAGCTTTCGTATTTGGTATGCAAAGCAACTAAAAGTTTGATTTCTGAGGCCTGTGTTTGCTTTAAGAAAACCAAAAACACACACACACACACAAACCAACAACAACAAAAAATCATGCTTGTATCAGCTTCTCGAATGTCATCAGAAAACCCTACGTTCTTACTGAAGTTTTACCATACATCCTTCAAAATCCATCCAAATAATGCAAATTGATAAAACCACTATGGAGTAGAATTTAGCAATATCTAGCAAAATTACATATATTTTTATTTTTAAGCCCGTAAACCCACTTATAGGAGTTTATTCCATAGATCTCCTAGAGAAACGGAAGAAATAAAAGAGACCAAAATCAAACCAAATGTCCATTGATAGGAGAATTGATAATAAACTGTGATACATTTGCATAGCAGTATACTATACAACTAAAAAATGAAGAATGTCTCTATATACTGTTATGGAGCAAAATCTGTAGTATAAGAAGAAAAAAGAGTAAATTCTGTAGTATAAGAAGAAGATAAAACATATTTATATTTTCTTACATTACTAAAATGAGGAATAAACCAAAAATTAACTAAAAATTGTTACACATAATGAAAAGGAAGAAACAAGATGGGGGAAATGGATAGAACCAGATTCTCTTTAATAGAGCTGGTTTTATAAATTCACCTTTAGAATATGTGGGTATTTTAAATACGTATAAAAAATAAACCAAAATTTTAAAAACATCCTAGAAATGGAAGGCAAAATAAAACAAATTAGGTATTGAGTTTCTGATTTAACCCTACAGAGAAGATTGATATTAACTGACTTAAAAGCACAGTAATTTGACTGCCCATTCCCAGAAAGACAAAAAATAAAACAACAAAAAAATCAACCAGAAAAGAAATCTTAAGCTTTTCAATAATCATATTGCTAGTAATAATAGTGATGGATTACATATGCATAGATAGCACACATATATGTTTGGATAAAACAAATGTATAGTTAATAATGCTATAAACCAAGATTTTTAGCATTTAAGAAAAGAGATGTAAACATAAAATTAAAACATTTAGAAAAAGCCTAGCAAATCTAAATTTAAATTGGCAATATTGCTATGAATTCCTGATATGTTTTATTTTTTAAAAGAAAAAGACATTTTCTAGCTACGTCAACTAAAAAGTACTGGAAAAAACTTCCAACCTCCTAACGATGAACACTGTTCACTGTAGCCTCCAAATACCATTCCCAATGAAAGGACCCAGAACTTTTCCAGATTTGGGGTAGGATATCTCTGAAGTAAACCTGGAATATCTTACAATATAAGAAAATAAGGAACCTATCACAGCATACTGCGGTTGGGTCAAAATGACTCAGGAGCTAACTAAAGAAGTGCTCATTGGCCAAAGACAGAACATCAAAGGACTAATTACCATGACAGATCAAAGAATCACATTTGCTTTAAAAGCATCCAAAATGCTATTCAATTTTTAAAAATATTTTATTATCCCCTTTGGGAGATATTAAGGGTGTAACTCATTTTTCTGAAATGTTATAAATAAACAAAGAATAAAACTTTATCCTGCCTGTCTTATATAACATCTACATATTTGAAAGTTCATTTAAGAATTTCAGGTAGGCCGGGCGCGGTGGCTCAAGCCTGTAATCCCAGCACTTTGGGAGGCTGAGGCGGGTGGATCACGAGGTCGAGAGATCGAGACCATCCTGGTCAACATGGTGAAACCCCGTCTCTACTAAAAATACAGAAAACTAGCTGGGCATGGTGGCGCGTGCCTGTAATCCCAGCTACTCAGGAGGCTGAGGCAGGAGAATTGCCTGAGCCCAGGAGGCGGAGGTTGCGGTGAGCCGAGATCGCGCCATTGCACTCCAGCCTGGGTAACAAGAGCGAAACTCCGTCTCAAAAAAAAAAAAAAAAAAAAAAAAAAAAGAATTTCAGGTAATAACATCTGCAGAATAAAAAAAGAAGAAATGATAGAGTTTCACTGTTTTCCAACCCCTAATGAAACAACAGATCTAGGCAATGATCCTCAAACTATTACATGTATTTGTTTCTTTGTTTTATGTATACATATGTAAAAACAAGTGGGGAAATTTCAACACCAACTGGATCGGATAATATTAAGAAATTACTGTACATTTTTAGGTGTGAAAAAATATTGAAGAATATATAATAAAAGAATATGATGCTGGAGATTGCTTTAAATAATCTAGTTGGTAGGAGAGGGTAGTTGGTGAATGATTTAAATAAGATTGGACAAGAATTGATATTAATAATTGGGAAATTTGAGTGAGACATACGTGGGGTTTCATTATTCTTCTCTCTAGTGTTTTATACATTTGAAATTTTTCATTAATAGTGTGCTTTTTTAAATCACAAAACAAAAACAAAAATCTCCTGACAAAAGCCCTTCTAAATTTCCTAATCCTGGTACAGGTTTTCTTTTACTTCTATATTTGTTGTAATAAAAATAAGACAGACATTAGGAAGCTGGAAACAGCATTCTGTGATTCTAAATCACGATAAATGTTATATCATTATTTACTATATTTACCCTGTAGAGAGCCTTCTACTATAATTACAGCTGTATTATTTACAGTGGATCACATGGTCAGCTGATGCGCACCAGCAGCCCAAAGCAGATTTCCAGCTGTCCTCTCTGACCCCTCCCTCCACCCTGCTCACTGGTGGCAACCTACCACTCCAGGCTGTCAGTTCTGCATCCTAAAGCTCCTGAACCTGCCCGCTTCTCTCCATCCCCACTGACACTACTGATTTTCTTTTTTCCCCCCTTGGTATCCGACCTCTTCTTTAATAAAAAATATTTGCTTAATATATTATGATTTAGCTCAAGCCAAAGCAGACTATGGAGAATTATAATAAAGCCCCCTCTAAACCACAGTAAGTTCTTTCTGTAGTATTTTCCTCAACAGGACTTTCAATACTGCCTCATAGGTTACAAGCAATGGCTGTAATTTTCCATTTCCTTGTCGATAATGATAAAAGGCCAGCTTTAATTTCTCCAACTCAAATTCGCCAGTACCATATATCTTCCAGGTAGATCCAATAGGCAAGGAGAGATAATTCATATGCTTTCCTATTCAAGAGGAAGTAAACACGGAGAGGAAATTTACTACCACTTTCCCGATTGTAATCGTGGCTGGCTCTGACTTTATGGATCCATCCAATAGAAAATTACTGAAAAGTAAATTTCCAATACATATTATAGGGATTCACATTTACTGAAATATTTGGAGTTCTGAGGCCAGTATAAATATGTTCAAAACTATAATCTAGAGTTTTTCTGAAAATGCTCTTTTCTATGCAAGTGATTAGGTCTACATGAACAGATTTTAACCAGGAAGCCATGTCACAGATGCCTGAGGAGATTTTTTAAATACACACGTCTGGACCCCATGTAGAATCTTGGATTCATGGGCCAGACACATTAGTTCCCACTTGTAATCCCGGCACTTTGGGAGGCCGAGGTGGGAGGACCTCTTGAGGGCAGTAGTTCAAGATCAGCCTGGGCAACATAGTGAGATCCCATCTCCAGAAAAAAACCCCACACAGTTTAAAACAGCTTGAATTCATTATGGCTGAGGGGCATTTTGAAAAGTCTCCCCATTTGATCCCCACCCTTGATGAAGAACTATTTTGTAACTGAACCGAGTTAATTACTCTACTTTGTCCAGCTATTAACGGTTTTAAATGGGGTCCACTACCTCAGCTGAAACACAACTTTACAGCTGCGATGTAGAAATGATTAAACGAACTTGCCACCAAAATTTGCCAATGCGACTGTGAAGGAAAAGGTGGCAACTGCTTCAAATCACCTGAGAATCTTCTACTCACTTTTTGAGATTTGCTATGGGGTTAGGGTTCATACGCACAGAATGAGCACCTTTTCTAAACGGGCACTAGAGGCAGTTTGGCAAGTGTATGTGCACATGAAAACAACAGGGAGGCATTTGTGAAATCAGAGCTGTTAGTGAGCTCAGAGCAGGCGTCCCTTGTCTAAAACTCATCTTTCACTACAGTCCCCTTCACGCTCCATGTTCTCACTATATTGAACCATTTGCCATTCACTGAACATAGCAGGATTCCTCTAGTCTCTGGAACTAGCACATGCTGCTTCCTCTACTTGAATCACCTGTCCTCCCTCCTCCCACCTTCCTTAAACTTGGTGTCGGATTTACCTGGAGAGTAAGCTCACCTGGACAGAACTCCCATCTCCTCCATAGTTGGCTCTCCAGCGTAGACTAATAACTCAGTACACATTTGAGGATTAAATGAATAAATATCTTACAGGTGGTTCATGCCACGAGGCACTGAGAGGCCAGTGTTGCTCTCTAGAGAAATGAAGAGAGTACCAGCTTCTAGTTTATACTTTTACCTGAAGTTTCTCTCAGAGAAGCAAAAACCAAAACAAAACCAAAACAAATAAATCACCTAAGGTCCAAATTCCTTTTTCATGTTGGGAAATGCCCATGGACATGTGAGTGAGTTAAACACACACTAGTGTTTATCATCTAAGGCAATGGGCTGGTGATCTGATTATACCTAACAAACCAGCTTCTATCCAGGTTAGGTCCTTTCCTCTTTGGGAGGGGATTCGCTCAGGAATCACACAAAAGCCCTTGAGTTCTCCCTCACCCGAACCCCTTCCAGGAAACCTCTGGACTCGGCAGAACACAGCTTGGAAGCTCCTGAGTCCATTGCAGGCCTAAAGATAATGTGCCCAAGATACTGGGGCACAGCCAGGCAGAGGAGTTGATTTCTCTTCTCTTCGGAAGCTACAATTTGTCCTTTATTTAACAACACTGCATGAGGGTAACTTAGCCTGACAGCAAAGCAAGCTTCAAGAAGTTGAAATAGGCCCTTATTTCTTTCCTCATAAGAGAGCACTGCAGACTTGAAAATCTCTCTTTACAGTAAATGATGCCTCTGATGTTGCATGGACTGATGTTGTATAATAAAACCATGAGAATAAAAGAGCCTGTAATCAAGCATTGTAAAAATGATTGCCAAAGGGAGAAAAACTGTCTTTAGCCAATGGGTGTGTCTGGCAATTGTGTGAGCTTTGAATAAGCTCAGCTTTAGATTTTTGTCCAGGAGTTTATTTTGTGGAGAATGTACTGGGCCCTGATATGGATTTAAAAAAACAGAATCCTTAAACCAGAAAAGCAGGCTGCTGGGATGGTGTGGAAGCTCAGACTTCCAGGTGGCTTTTCGACAGGTCTCTGGAGGACAGGCTTCCCTAGCATGCATATTTCTCTTGCAAAGAGGACAAATCTTGGACTCATTTCTCTTCTGCTTTACATGGAAAGAGCATAAGATTCATAAAAGTGTTTAAAATTTTGTGCAATATTGTTGCCCTTTGTTAGAATCCTCATTTAATTTTTGTTATTTTTATTTAAGTGCAATTTTCTGTGGAAAGAACTTGAGTTCTTTGACTGAGACAAGTTCCCAGTTGAACTAGCAAATGTCATAGTTTGTTGTAATTCTTTGATTTCTTGTCTTACCAAGATGACTAACAAGCTCCTTTTGAAGGCTGTAACTGTGTCCGGTGACTCCTCAAGGACGACTCAGTACCTGACACATGCAACTCAATATTCAATTGATGAACACAATCAGTAGTTCTTTACAAAGCACCTAAATATGCTAGACACTCACCTGAGTGCAGGGATAAAACAATTAGATAAAACAGACAGGATCTCTGCCCTCATAGGGCATATTTTCTAGTGGGAGAGATTGACCAATAACAAGTAAACCACAAATAAATAATACAGTTCAAAGGTGTAATTAGCACTTGGAAGGAAGCTAACAAGGCATTGAAATAGAAAATAAGTGTTAGTCTCTGAAGCTATTATTATTGACTTGGTATATTAATTTTATTTTTGAAACTACCAGGAAAGAATAAAATAACAGTCAAGTGAAAAGTTATATTCTCATCCTGAAAAAGACAAGTTAACCCAATGAAACACTGAGTCAAACCACTCACGGAAGGGAAACCTAATAGCTAACATAAAGAGACGCACAACTTTATTACTAATCAGAGAAAGGCAAATTATAACAATATGATGCCACTTTAACTCGAGCAGAATTGCAAAATTTAGAAAGTCTGACAATGTCAGGTGTTGAGGATACAGAGAAACAGGAAGCCTCATGCATCGCTGTTATGAATTAGAACTGAGCAACAATAGGTGGTATTTTACAAAATTAAGTCTGTGTGTATCCTGCACCCCACTCCTTGTACTTGTTCCAGAGAGAGCCTCACATCGCATCTCTCTCCTCCCCATTTCCTTATGGATCCTATTCATTCACTTGACTTGACACTGTGCTTACCCCATGTTCTCCTCCTACTTTCATCCAATCCTCTCAGCCCTCACAGGTTCTCTTCTTCCCCTACAGGCCCAAACTGGGTTTGTTCCTCAAGATGCTGCTTTTGGTTCTTTGGTTCTGTTTTTCATTCCATATAAACTCAAAAGCCCACAGGGCCGAGAAGGTAACAGGCAGCAGTGATATAAGGGCACATGAAGCCTCACTGGGGGAGCCACTTTCCAGGACAAGTGCCCAGCCCATCTGATACTTCAAAGCTGTAATAAATCTGATATTTTTATGAAGATCTCCTAACTTTTAAATGTAAGGAACAAATCTGAAATGTTTTAAAACACTCTGGGGGAAAAATGTCTGCATGCCAGACTTAGCCACAAGATTGTAACCTGTGACCTACACCTGTAATCGTTCCCTTCTTAATTAATATCCTCATCCACGGCTGCAGCTTCCTCTCTACCCTAACTGCCCTCCGAAGTTCTACACTCACAGTCACTTTCTGGATAATTTTTTTTTTCATCTGAATGTTCGGTTGACATCTCAAAGCCAAGATTGACTTTATCTTTTCCTCAGAAAATCACTTCTCCTTCAGATTTCCTTAAGTTAATGAATCTACTTCTCTTCCTTTCATGGAGATTTAAAAACTCAGGCATTAATATACACAAATTTTTATCGGTGTATCCATAAGTGTCAGATATTGTACTAATCAACACATCATTGATGAGGCAGATTCTCTGACCTCCGGAGCCTCACAGTCTAGTGAAGGAGAAAGATAATGGAAAGAGGATCGCAACACAACATGGTAAATACTCTAGAAGATGTGCATGCAGAGGCCTAAGGCAGTACAGAAACAGGATCAACCAAGGCGTCACAGAATTCATTAATTCATGTTACCAATATTTGTTGAATTCCTATAGTACTTGAAGTTCTGGGATAAAAGCCACAATAAAGTGTTGAATACATAGTTTAAAAAAAAAAAACCATAAATTTCTGCTCTCATATAACTAACAGGAGATACTGGCAAAGAAAAATCAGTGAATAAAGAAGACAATTTCAGTTAGGGACAAATACCCTCCAGGCTGTCCTGAACAAGTCTGTAGTTTGTTTACAGCACAGAGGCCCAACTGAGGGGGTGGACAGGGTCTGCACCAGCCAGGGGAGGCATCTTTTTAAAAATTAGAGCAAAGGTACTACGCATTCTTACAGTGGCCCTGACTTTTATAAACAAAATGAAACCAAGTGCTGCAGGGACTATTTTAGATGGGTGGTTAAGGAAGGCCTTGGCATTGAGGTCCAAATGATGAGATCATTTGAAGAGTTGTTAGGGCTGAGAACCACTCAGCAAAACAGGTCTGAGGCAGAAACATAATTGGCAGGATCGAGGAACAGAGAGTAGGAGCTGGCAAACAAGGGGTACCTGTGTCCGGGTAAGGGGAGCAGGGGAAGCTGCTAGAGAGAGATAAAAAGTAGGCAGTACAGGGAAACGCCGGGCTTTCGAAGGAATATGTAGGAGTTTTCAGGGCAGAGTGCTGAGTAGTAGCAAAGGCTTCCAAGGTAATGACACAAACACATCATATTCTGAAAGGGCCCAGCTTATTTGAGAAAAGATGAGAAGGTCATTTAGTCTGGCTACACTGAAGGCATTTTTCATGGGATTAAAAGCTTAGTGGGAGCATTCGGAAATGAGTTAGAAAGAGAAGACTCCATCCAGATTGTGAAGGGGTTAGAACGGTCTGTAGCCAGTAATGAACCAGTGGGAAAGGAAGATTGTCTGATCAGAGATTTGTTTTGCTTTGTTTTTAAGAAAGATAATTCAATTCTATTGGTGGCTAGCAGGTCAGTTAGGAGATCATTATAATAATGTGGGAGAAAAATGGAAAGAATAAGAGAATAAAGAAGAGAACTGATATACAAGAGATAATGCTAAAGGAAGAAAAATAGGACTTGGTGTTTAACTGCATATCATGGATGAGAAAAAGGAAGATTTGAGAGGTCATCTGTCCTCCCTTGGCCACACTTTCAGTCCCAAGGTCTGTCGTGTCTTTTTTGCTTAAGTCTTCCCCCTTCCTTTCCATCTGGGAACCTCTGCCCAGTCTCCAGGTATCGTCTCTCCTTCCTCTGAGCTGATGTGGTTCTTTATTTATGCATCCCATCGTATTTCTCACATTATAACTTAGAGCTTTATTAGACAATATGCTACTCGGAGACAGGAACTAAGGGTTAGTTATCATTGCATCATTCAAATAGACAATTCCTGGTACATTATAACTAAAAAAAATGGAATCAATGAGTAAAAAGTAGCCACATACTAAGCCACTGTAGGGTGGTGTATAGCATGCAATCTTAAATTTAAAAAACTGAACTGTCCAAGGAATTATTATTCATGAGACATACATACCTCACCTGTGTAAATGTTCAGTTGTGAATTACTTTAAGGCAGTACTTATATGCACTGGGTATTTTTCTTATACCAAGCACATCTAATTATAATGCTCAAAAGATGTGATCACCTACCCCTAAAGAATCACAGAAACAAAGTTGCTAAGTAAAAAGACAGATGAACAGGCAAAAAAGGCCAAGCTGCCACCAGTCTAATGCAGGGTTAGGCCACGGTGTCTACAGGTCCCCTTGCTCTCAGTGTCACTCCCAATCCCTCTCACTGCACCTCCTGCCACTGGGCCTTCACTGGGGCACAGGGAAACTATGGAGAATTGATGAGAAGAGGCAAGTTACCCCAAGTAGGAAGTTTATCTTTTAAGGTCATCTCTCCTGAGAAGGGAGAAGGAAAAGCTGCTTGTACCAACTTTGACAAAGATCAACCGACGTTGGTTGTTTGCATGGACAGTCTATAAAGATCCAGCCATTCATTTTCCTATTTTGGTATCAAGTTGTGAGGTACTCAGGGAATGTATTCTCTTTCTGGGTCCACAAGGGGGCGTAGTTTTAAGGGCGAGAACTTCCTAGAGCCATGCCCCACTCCCATCTCTCTCGGTCAGGAGATGTACTGGTTTATGTTTAAATTTCGCTGGCGTGGGAAGAAACTAAGAGTCAATCACTCCAGCGGAAGTTCTAAGGAACTCCTTTCACTGGCCTGGGGACTTAGAGAAGGTTGGGGTTCCTCCCAGGTTAAAAGTCCCCTTCTTCCACGCCCCTTAGGACTCCATGTTTAAATTCCCTTCCACAAACACTCCTTTCGTGAAAGCCGTCTTTCTGTCTCCTGGATTTCCTCTCTGGAGTCCCCTTCCACCCTCTCTCGTGGAAGCCTGTCTTCCCCTCCTAAACTCCATCTCTCTGTGTTCCCTTCCGCTCAGTGTGGAAGCTGCTTTCCTCTCCTGCATTCCGTCTTTCTGGATTCTGTCACTCAGTGTGAGAGGAGCTTTTCTTCTCTCGTTTTCCCCTTCTGGGAACCCTTCCCACTCCGTGTGAGAGCGGCTTTTCTTTCTCTCACTCACTGTGCGAGTTAGCTCTTTCTCTCTTCTCCTTTTTCTCTCTTTAAATAAATCACTTTCTACAAACACTTTTAAGTCCAGCATTTACTGCGCACTGCACCATGGTGCCCTCTCTCATTCTTGAGAGGGCAGGAGACCAAAAACCTGGAGAAACATCCTCTCAGGGGAGCTAAGGGCACCCTAAACCCATGAACCCCAATATTACAGTACACACAGAAATGATATAGCAATATTTCAACATTTTTGTAAGTTGCATTTGAACTTCAGTGAAAATTTCTTTACAAAAAAGGATCGGGTGGTGGGACAGAAATGGAGTGAAGAATGGAGAGGCTGTACCTTCATCTGACCTCCTCCACTTAGTACAGTACATGAAGCCCAGAATGTCCTAGAAACTTCCTTAGTACAAGCAACTCTGCACAAGGCAACCAAAGCCACACCGCTTACATGAATAGGTAGAAGGCCAGGAAAGCAAGAGTCTCACTGTACATCCTGCTTATTTTACAATTAATGAAGAACATGGGACAAGAGAAGCCACATTACCTGTATTCTTAATAAGAAAGAAAAAGGAGAGGCTCTGTGAGGTTTTTATAAGGTAGGGAGGCATATCCCACCATGTTGAGGGTTAAACTAGCAAACAAAGTTTATATCCTCAGAAGAGAGCCAAAGAACATAGCCGCTGGGCTTCTCCTGCAGCATCAGAGTAAGGAGATGTTCACTTGCTTGTGGTGTTACATATTGTGTGTGGGGTTTCTGTGACGTCTCCATAGACTGCAGCACTATGAAGTCCTGTTTTTAAGAGAATCACATTTCCATCCTGGACTCCTGTGAGTTTTACCAACTTCTAAACTGAGTACTGCTTTGGCATGGTTTTCTCCTCAGTTGACATATGAATGAGTCCGACTGCCTGGAACAGGAATGCTACCCCCTTACTTCCCCAGACCTCTGAGTTTGTCTTCCTAGGAATGAGCTTAGGTTGTAGCCTCTCCTGGAAGAAGGAGGATGGACCTCGGAACTCCTCTTAGAAAGAGAAGATTCTGTCTCAACTATTCCCATTCAACTCAACTGGGGAATGGGAAAATATTGGAGACAAAGGAGAGAACTCATTATTCGGCTGCCACAGGAAGACATGACCTACACACTGCCACTCAGGAACACTTCTTTTTGAGTGCTCTAGTGGAGGGCCACATCCAGATGTTATATAGCTGCCTCTAGAGGGTAACCCCAGAAGCTCCCACCTTGGCAGCCTGGTGACATGCTCCCAAGGCTGTTCCCTGGGACCAATACCTGTGCTTATACTCCATTCTTTTCATGACAGAAAGCTTATGAAAATAAGCTTTAACTTTAATAATAAAATACTAAAGTTTTCTAATAATTTCCTTCAAAAAATAAAACATCTAAATAGGCCCTAAAAATAATAAAATAGTTTCTAAAAATAGGCCCTATTTTATTTTTTAAGTAACTTAATGTAAAACCTCAGTATTTTATTATTAAAAATAAATTTCTGAGCAAAGTAGCAGGATACAAAGTCAACATACAAAAATTAGCTCCATTTCTATACAATAATAATTAATCTGAAAAGAAAAATTTAAAAATTCAATTTACAATCACATCAAAAAGAATAAGACTTTTATGAATTAACTTACCAAGTTGGTAAAAGATTTGTACAATAAAAACTTCAAAACATTGCCAAAATAAATTAAAGAAGGTATAAATAAACAGAAATACATCCCATGTTCAGGGATTAGACATGTAAAAATGACTCACTTTATGATTATATTGTAAAAGTCAAACACAATTTTATAAAAAAAAAAAAAACTACACTAAAAAAATTGCAAATTCAATGCAATCGCTATCAAAATCCTATTTTTTTTTTCTTTGCAGAAATAGAAAGGCCCATTCTAAAATTCATATGGGATCTTAAAAGAGCCTGAAAATAGACAAGGAAATCCCAAAAAATAAGAACAAAGCTGTATGACTCACACTTTCTGATTTTAAAACTTACTACAGAGTTACAGTAATCAAAACAGTGTGGTACTAGCATAAAGACAGACATACAAACCAATGGAATAAAATAAATAGCACAGAAATAAACTCTCACATATATGGTTAAATGATTTTTGACAAGGATGTCAAGACCGTTCAATGGGAAAAGGACAGTCTTTTCAACAAATGGTGCTGGGAAAACAGGATATCCACATAAAAAAGGATGAAGCTGGACTCTTACCTAACAGAAATGTTAACTCAAAATGGATCAAAAACATGAATGTAAAACCTAAAATCATAAAACTCTTAAAACAAAGGGCACAATCTTTACAATATTGGCTTTGGCAGGGATTTCCTGGATAGAACACCACTAGCATAGACAAAAAGAGAAAATAGATAAATTGGATATCATTAAAATTGAAAACTTTTGTATATAAAGACACTATCAAGAAAGTGAAAAGACAACCCATAGAATGGGAGAAAATATTTGCAGATTATATATCTCATCAAGGATTAGTATCCAGAATATATAGAGAATTTCTGAAACCTAACAATAGTAAACAACCCAATTCAAAAATGGGCAAAGTACTTGAATAGACATTTTTCCAAAGAAGATGTATGCATGAACAATAAGCACATGAAACAATGCTCAACATCACTAATGATTATAGAAATGTAAATCAAAACTAGAATGAGATATCACTTCAGACCCATATGGATGGCTACTATTCAAAAAAAGGAAAAGGCTACCAGACATACAAAGAGGAGCTGGTACCATTCCTTCTGAAACTATTCCAAATAATCCAAAAAGAAGGAATCTTTCCCAAATCATTTTATGAGACCAACATCATCCTGATACCAAAACCCGGCAGAGACTCAACAAGAAAAGAAAACTTCGGGCCAATATCTATGCTGAACATAGATGCAAAAATCTTCAATAAAATACTGGCAAGCAGATTGCAACAGCACATCAAAAAGCTTATTCACCATGATCAAGTAGGAGTCATCCCGGGGATGCAGGGCTGGTTCAACATACGCAAGTCCATAAACGTAATTCACCACATAAACAGAACCAAAGACAAAAACCACATGATTATCTCAATTGATACAGAGAACACCTTTGACAAAATTCAACAGCCCTTTATGTGAAAAAAGAAAAAGAAAATTAAAAGTTTGGTGAGGACATGGATAAACTGGAATCTATGGGCACTGTTGGTCGAATGTAAAACGATATACTCACATGGGTAACAATATGGCGGTTCCTCAAAAAATTGAAAATAGAATTGCCATATGATACAGCAATTTCCCTTCTGAGTAAATATTCCCCTCAAACTGAAAACAGAATCTTGAAGAGATATTATTGTATACTCACAATCATAGCAGCATGATTTACAATAGGTAAAACATGGAAGCAACCCCAAAGTTCATCAGTGTATGAATGGATAAGCAAAATGTGAATAAAAGTGAAATTATTCAGTCTTAAAAAGAAAGGAAATTTTGACACATGCTGTAACATAGATGAACCACGAGGACATTGAGCTAAGTGAAATAAGCCAGCCAAAACCAAAAAAATGCTCTAATGCTCTATAATTCTGCTTAAATGTAGTCAAAATCATAGAAACAGACAATAGAATTGTAGTTGCCAGGGGTTAGGGAAAGTGGATAATGGGGAGTTATGGTTTAACAGGTATAGAGTTTTTGTTTTACAAAATGAAAAAGAGTTCTGGAGATAGATGGTGGTGATGGCTGCACAACATGATGAACGTATCAAATATCAATGGCCCGTATGCTTTAAAATGGTTAATACATGTCATATTTTGTGTATTTCACCACAATAAAAAAAACCCTGGGAAATAAATATATAAATAAGCGTTTCATGATACAGCTCTCAAGTGAAATGACAGCCTGGGTCTGGGAGAGAGACTGAAGAATTGCTTCTAGTGAAGACATGTTCTTGGGAAGCAGGAGGTAGTAGGTCAACCACTCCGGTTCTGCCACTCTGCTTGTGCAGACCTGGGCTAAGCAGGCCTCCACACCCTGTCATCTAAGTTGCCATATGATCCAGCAATTTTGTTATGAAACCACCCTGTTTGTGGTACAGGAGCTGGGATGTGGCAGATGGTGGTAGGGCCTAACATGAAAAGGTATCCTCTGCTTTGCTGCTCCAAATGTGGCTTCTGACCAGCAAGTTTGGCAAGATTGGCATCACCTGGAGGCTGGTTGGACCGGCAGGCTCTCTGGCCTCACCCCATTCTTGCAGAATCAGAATCTGCATTTTAATAAGATTCGCAGTGATGCATATGCACTTTGAAGTTCAGGGAGCATTGCCTCCATTAAATAACAAATTATACATTAGTCTCCACTCAAGCATCCCTCCCCATGACTACAAAACTCTTAAATCAATTAGTATTTTCTCTCGGCATCAAATACACTGATGCAGCATGAAACAAATCTGCATCAGAGTGCATTTGCAAACCTTGCAAAAAATGCAAGATTTCATAGAATCAATAGATGTGGTATTAGGGATCTGCTCAAATCATACACATAGCATAGACAAGCAAGAAACTGGCAGATTTAGACCCATTACCAAATGAAAAGGAGCTAATCTACAGGCATGATGGCATTCCTTCAAAAGAGAATGATTTGAATATCAAAGAATTAAGAGAGGCCCTTGGGAAAAAATGATTAGACCTATGAATATCTTTGTAAAAATGACCCACTTTATGATTATACTGTAAAAGTCAAATACAATTTTATTAAAAAGAAAAACAAAAACCGAAAAAACAACCACCACTATGCTCAAAAAAATTCAACACTTCCCTTAATCTTTAATCATTCTGACAAAGCACATTGTATAATTATAATTTAGGTTGCATTACATAAAATATAATGCATTTTCATAAGTTTATTACCATTTTAAAAGATGAAGTCTAATTAAAACTTTTTCTCAGTATTTATCATGATGTTTGGCCCCTGTTCAAAGTGGATTCATGCTAAGTGTACTTTCATAGTTCCAGCTTTTCTCCAACAATAAGACCTGCTGAACTGGAATCCTTACTATTGCATGTGCATTTTTCTTTTTATCATATGGCACTTCTTTTTGGTACTTATGATCAAATTGAGTATCAATTATAAGACAGTTAATACCAACTCACTCCACAACTCAGTGAAGAATTCTTTTAGTGTCCCACTTCCTGGTTGGATGTTTCAGCCCATTGTACTACCACAGAAGGGGGTTTATCTCTAGAGTGACAGCCATAGCAGCTGATATCTTTTCAATAATTACCTTATCAACCATGAGGAAGTTCTCCAAGGTCTCTCCATTGTCGCAGGTGACATCACCAACCTCTCTTACTGCTCTGGGCAGGATTTCTTGCACCTCCTGGGCAATCATTCCTATAACAAAACACTCCAACAGGTTTAATCTTCAAAGAAAGATCTTTCTGGAGAAAATCCTCACTAAGTTTTGCTTTGATCTACAATATATCTGTAGCAAAGAAGGAATTTGGAGCCAAGAACCACTATAGAATTAAAAGTGGGAGTGGTTTTTTTTTTTTCTTTTCGAGACTCTGGGCCAAATGTTGGAAAGGGGGAGATAAGTGCCTTAAAATCCCTGTCCATACAAGGAAAGGTGGGCCATTAGCTTGATTTCCTTTCTTTTCCCATATGAAGCCTTTGTCCCTAAAATACTTCTTCCTTCTTTAGGTTTCTTGGATTGGAGTATAAACATCACTTTGCTTACCTCCTCTCTTATCTAGATCCACTTACCCTGCCACCTTCTCCCTCCATCTCCCCACTGCCCAATGCTGGTCCTCATATAGGTTGAGCTGCCATCTGCCCTGAACCCTCAGCCCATGAGCAAGAGGACTCCAGTGAAAAAAACTATATATTCAACCCACTCCACCAGTACAGTACCTTGGGGTGGAGGAGTGGAGTGCTGAATAAAAAATGACACAGAAATTCTTTCACCTTTCCTGTTCTAGTGACTATGAGTTTCACAGAGCACAGGTTAGATCAACATAATGTTGTCAAATGCCATAGTACAGAACCTCAAAATAAAAAGGAAATTAAAATTTTAACAGTTGACAATACAAAATGAAAAGGGGAATGTGTGTGTGTACCTGTTTGATGGGCGGTGTTTATTCCCATTGCAGATGCAAATTCAGGTTTATAGTCATATTCAACAATTCTCATTTGGGCTATTCTTTTCAGCTGTTCAGTTGTGTCAACCTAATTTAATTAAAGAAGAGCAGATTTTACTAGCACAGATATTTGCTATTCAAATTCATGCCCAGAGTGACCCAGAGACATCACTGAATTGCTTTTGGACATTTTGCTGGAGATAATTTCTTCAAGTGGATTGCAAGCCACGATTACCCAACTGCTGGCCCTTCAGGACCCAGCCATCCCCCTCCTCCTGGACACCCCTCCCTCACACCATCACAGGCAGCTGGGTATCTTCTACCTGCAGTCACTGCTCTTACATAGTTAAAAGCTGTCCCAACTGTCACTACGGGGTTCCAGCAAAATGGTAACAGTCAAGACAGTACAGTGAAATTTCCCTAAAGCTAAATGTGTTCGATCCAAAGGAGTCCTCTTTAAATTTAGAGATTTTATAAATGAATTGATGGTAATGGCAGAATCTATTTTTTTAATGTCTTTATCTGACAAGTAAAAAGTTGGCAGCCCTTTGTGGGAACCCTAAATTTTCTTTTGAACCATAATAAGATCGTGAAACCAGTGGTGTCTTGGCAGTTAAAAACAAACTTCCTGGGCATTCATCCATGTGATAGAGGAAGCAAAAATGCTTTTTGTTGTTGTTGTTTTAAGAAAACCACCGTCATGGTCCTCAGCTCCTCCCTTGACAGGAGAGCCCCTCCACCAACGTTTAGGATTCTCAGCCCTTACTAGCTGGGCTGGTTGTGAAAGATGGTGGCTAAACCATGAGTTTTATTTCAGGAAGCTATTCCAGAGCATAATTCTGAGCTTCCTGCTATCATTCATTCTTCATGTTACTCAACTAACATTTACCAATCACCTCCAACATATCATGCACTGCTAAGTGCCGGGACTTAAAAAGTAATTGCCTTGAGCTGGAGGCCATTAACCTTAGCAAACTAACACAGGAACAGAAAACCAAGTACTGCATGTTCTCACTTATAAGTGAGAGCTAAATGATGAAAACACATGGACACAGAGAGGGGAGCAACACACACCGGGGCCTTTTGGAAGGTGGAGGGTAGAGGGTAGGAGGAGGGAGAGGATCAGGGAAAATAACTAATGGGTACGAGGCTTAATATCTGGGTGATGAAGCAATCTGTACAACAAACCCCAATGACACAAGTTTACCTATGTAACAAACCTGCACTTGTACCCCTGAACTTAAAAGTTAAGAAAAATCACCTTTTAAAAGCTTATGGTCTAGACAGGAAGAAACACCTGGTATATACATACATAATCATATATGATTTTATTACAATATGAGAAACACAGGGCAATGGTGGAATTACACACAGAGAATCATTACAGCTCTGAGGAAAGGTGCCTAAAATATTCTTAGGGAAATATAAAGGAAGGATTCCTAGAGAGGATGAAGCCCAAGCAAGATCTTGGCTTATTCCAGTTCCTCAGACAAACTCTGCTCCTTTCACTTGCAAGCCTTTGCTTACGCTGTTTTCCCAGACTCAAAAGTTTCCTTCCAGCCGGGCGCAGTGGCTCATGCCTGTAATCCCAGTACTTTGGGAGGCCGAGGCAGGTGGATCACGAGGTCAAGAGATCGAGACCATCCTGGTCAACATGGTGAAACCCTGTTTCTACTAAAAATACAAAAAATCAGCTGGGCATGGTGGCGTGTGCCTGTAATCCCAGCTACTCAGGAGGCTGAGGCAGGAGAATTGCCTGAACCCAGGAGGCGGAGGTTGCGGTGAGCTGAGATCGCGCCATTGCACTCCAGTCTGGGTAACAAGACCGAAACTCCGTCTCAAAAAAAAAAAAAAAGTTTCCTTCCCACTCCCCTACCTTCTCCTTCTGCAATGTAAGCACTGTTCCTCAGAGAAGGTTCTCTTGACCTCCAAGTCTAGGCAAGGTTCCTCTTCTTTCTGTGCTCATAGCACCTGTTCACCTTCAGAGCATGCATCACAATTACCACAAGACAACTAATTGTGTCACCTTCATTCTTAGTCTTCCCCTACATAACATATACTCCGTGAGCATGAGGACATGTTTAAGGTCATGGTTCATCACCACGTCACCAGTTTCTAGTATAATTCCTTGCATCTTGTAGGTGCTCAACTAATAATCATTAAGTACACTACTAACCTTAAGATAAGAGTTAGGGAAAGATGTGAGGTAAGAAGGGAGGGAGAAAGGATGAGAGTAAGGCATGAATTCTAAGCAGAGAGAACGCCATGAACCAAGGCCTGAGGCAGCAAATGCCCTGTATGATACCTGCACAACCAAGGCAGAGTTTGGCATCACTGGACTAGAATGGTTAAGGCCAGAGCAGGGAGGGCCTTGCAAGTCATACTGGGAAGGAACGGTTACAATCTCATTTTGCCCTGTTCATGTATCTATCACTGTGAGTACCTTCACTCGGTCACCAAGTATTTATTGAGTAGCTACTATGTGCCAGATGCTCTCCTAAGCATTGGAGATTCAATGAATGTTTCTTACTTGGAGCTTAAATTTTAGTAAAAGTCATTCTTGGGTCTTATTCATCTCAGGACCTGCACAGTACCGAGCAAAGTGTCTGACATGTAATAGGCACCCAAAATTTTTGATGGAAAAAAAAGAAGAAATAAAAGAACGAAGGTATTGAAATGGGAGGACAATCCCTGACACGAACGGAACTGAAGCGAGAGGGTCAATCAGGAGCCAGTCTGGACTGGCCTCGCACTGCCTAGGCCCTACCCAGTTCCTCGGCCAGCTCTGGTTAGCATGTGCTCTTAAAGAATAAGAATTTGTAGCCAGGCGTGGTGGCTCATGACTGTAATCCCAGCACTTTGGGAGGCCGAGGCAGGTGGATCACAAGTCAGGAGTTTGAGACCAGCCTGACCAATATGGTGAAATCCCATCTCTACCAAAAACACAAAAAAATACATAGTTCCCTGGCAGTCCTCTGCCCACTTCCTATATCCTCCTGGTTCCTGCCCCACCTGCAGGGACCCCACTAAAGAAGGAAGCAGAGGCAGTGTTGGCTCCTTTGCTGCAGATGAAAAGCAGAGGAGAAGGTGCCCTCATGCAGGCTGTCCAGGCTACAGAGAGGGAAGTGGTCCCTGGTTTCTAAACTGGATCCTTGAATGCATTTTCGCCAAGACATACTGCTAGACATAGCATTAGGTCCTCTAGTACTACTACCATCCTCTAGACAGATTTTCGGCCAAGAAAAATTTTAAGGGTTAACTTAGAGAACTAAACATTTTAAATGGCAAGACTTGTCAAACAAACTGCTCTTCCAATTTCTGAATTTATAGGCTTCTCAAAGCCAAATATAAACAGCAGCCTGTATTGAGTGATCCCTATGTGTACACATGGACCAGGGAAAACAACTGAGGCGAAGGCTGTGCCTTCTCTGAATCCTCCCCGGGACCCTACAGAGGCCAGCGCTTACTGCTGTACCTTGCTCTTCAATGCCTGCTGAGTAAGAAACTGAAAACTGGATTCGGGTGTCTACTTTGACCTTGCCCACAGCAGTTATTGAAAGTTTGGACCATGAATGCAAATCGCCATCAGCATCATGCTGCCTCACACCCAAGGTTTCTACAATATATCACTAGCTCAAGAATTGAAGCACAGAGAACACCTTCCAGTCCGTGGGACTCAGTTTGTCCAGGGAAGGCTCTCTGTCATCTGGTGATGGCCCGTAGCCTAGGCACAGTCTGGAACAGGAGCAGCTTAAATGACACCTGCTCACCCTGAGCAGAGGAACTTCTGCATTTGGCTCCTGGCCCTGAGGGAGACTTTGCATGTTTGACTTTCTTGAGCTTTTCTCATGTCTACTTTTGTCTTCCACTAGCACACGGGTGGTGCGGTTAGGAGACAATCAAAACAGCCTTTGAGCATTTCATCTTCACTGATTTTCTTTTCTGGCTGGAACTTTTAAATATCTTGCTGCCTTTTTTCAGCCTTCACCACAGAATTTGACTGATGCATTCAACTCTCAACTTCCTCATGTTTTTGGCCATTGACACTGACGTTCTTCATGTGCCTCTGGTGCCTTTCCCCCCTAGTTTTGCTCAGTTTCCACTGTCAGAGCTGCATTTCCTTCCGCAGTCTGCAGCCACATCAGCAGACATGATGCCATTGGCTGGGAAAGTTAAGTTGCTCCTCTGCCCAGGACCTCAGTTGCAGAGGTTTCAGTCATATCTGCATCATCATCTCCATATCTTGGATCTGTGTCCTTGTGAGCATCAAAGATCTCCCCCACCAGTACTTTGTAGATAATCATGTGCTTAATATCCACAAAGCAATCTGTGTTTCCTGAGTGAGGAAACACATAGCCAGGGCAAAGCAGCAACCTATATCCATTTTCCCCAATTGTAGTATTAGGCAACATATTTGACCACTGTATTTTGTAGAAGCTCATCCAACCAGAAGCCAGCTCGGGTTAGCATGCACTCTTAAAGAATAAGAAATTACAGCCAGGCGTGGTGGCTCATGCCTGTAATCCCAGCACTTTGGGAGGCCAAGGCGGGTAGATCACGGGTCAGGAGTTTGAGACCAGCCTGACCAATATGGTGAAGTCCTGTCTCTACTAAAAATACAAAAAAATTAGTCATGCATGGTGGCACATGCCTATAGTCCCAGCTACTTGGGAGGCTGAGGCAGAAAAACCACTTGAACCTGGGAGGTGGAGGTTGCAGTGAACTGAGATCGCATCACTGTACTCCAGTCTGGGCAACAGAACAAGATTCCATCTCAAAAAAAGGATAAGAAATTGCTTCCAGTCCTAGGTGTGCCATCAAATCGACCAAGGGTCAGATTCCCAGAGTATTTGAAAGAAAGGCTCTCTTTTTAAAAGTTGCAAAAATTAAGACACAAAGAGGTGAAGATGAAATTCACAAATCAACATTACCATCATCTCCCTCATCTCAGTAATAAATAGTAGATTGGGGCAGACAAGATTTCTAGGAATATATATCTCAAAAATGTACATAGATCTATTAATTAATATGAAATAATTTAGTAAATGTCATCTAATTTTCATTTTGTATAAATAGAAAATAACATCTATTTGTTTAGACTTGTCTGGCTAAAAAAACACTTTACATATATGAGCTTAGAAGAATCTCTTAACCTGGGTAGAACAAATAAGAGCATTCCCTGTTCATGGACAGCAAAACAGAGTGACAGATCACCTCTGGACCAAAGTTCCTGGGCTGGTGGTTGCCGGAGTCAGGACTAAACTCAGTCTTCTAACCACGGGCCAGGATTTTATTTTTATTCTATTATGCTGCTGTGAGCAGGAAGGGGATACAGAAATTTCACATTTAGAGCCTGGATTGAAGTGACATTTCATCTATACAGAGAAGGCTTTTTAGAAGGGATGTGAGAAGTTCTCCGGAAGCTTGTTCTTTTAAGATACTATTTTCTTCAAACCAAGGAGCAATATTTGAAGACGTTTGGTAAACGAAGTTTTGTGTTTAGCCTGGTGGTAGCAGGAAAGGTTGTACAGGACTTTTCTCACTCGTTATATTCAATTTACATTTTAATAAGACTTGGTAGTAAATTGTATAGCCAATTGCAAGGATAAATTTGAGTTGGCATGATCTGAAATGCAGACAGATGATCTCTCTCTAAAGTTCAAAGGCACAATATCTAGGACCAATATCTGGAAATGTATGTGAGAACTCTCAGTCTCTGCATTCCCCTGGCCAGTAGGTCACAGGTCTTCTATCATGAACCGCAACTTCACAATCAGTATAAAAGTCTACAATTACAACCATTCTTTGGAATCCTCTAAGCAAAGGAGGACATTCCTTGACTAGTTTAGAAAAACCAGTGCAGATTTGCACTGAGAAAGGAATGCAGTCTGGAAGAAGGGCTAATGGTGAACAGATTAGGACTCCTATTAGCTTAAAAGGAATAAGGAAGGGAGGGAGAAGGAACTTTTAGAACACAGCCTCGCAAATGCTGTCAAGAGTAGTAGAGTGAGATGACGGGGAAGTGGCAGAAGGAATGAATGGAAAATCATTAAATGGTAGAAGAGCTGGAATGAGGTGTTAATAGCTGGCTAATGGACTGGAATCTTAATCCTCATCTCTATGGGGTACATAGAGTTGTAGCTTTCCAAGGTGATTCAGTTCAACTGGTTAAAAAATTAAAAAGAGCCAAGGGTGTCAGGCAGGCAGGCACCATTTTCATCTTATAGATGAAGACACTGAGTTCAGGAAGATTAAGCATTTTAGTGAGGGTCACAATGCTGGGGAGAGCCCAGAGCGGAGGAGCCCTCTCCTGATGTCTAGGGCTTTGTTCTGCTTTTCTCTCCACAGAGGGAAAAGGTCTTCACCCAGAACTCTTGGTGATGAACTGACCGAGTAAGGGATAAGGAGGAGGAACTTTTCAAGAGTTCCTCAGAGGAAGATGACGCCTGGGGAAGATAATGGCCAGGAGGATTGGTGCCAGGGACCTAGGAGGAAGAGGCTAGACACGTCCAAGAAAAATGTGATCAGGAACTGGACTGAGACAGTGTTCGGAAGATGAGTGGGAAGATGGAAAGGAAAAGGCAAGCTCTGGAAGCAAAGTGTGGAAGGAAGGGCAATGGCCTGTGGAAGATAACTGAGACTTGCTGCTTGTGACGCCAATGACATGTTGTCCTTGCCCACTGCTCCTGTCGGGTAAATCCATTCTCTCAGGTAGGAACTGCTTTACAATTTCAGCAGAGATGCCCAGCAGCTCAGTCATCACGCTTAAGCAGTGTGTTCGTCTCACACCAGTGGGTGACATGCAAAGATGTGGGGTGCAAGGTGTGGCAGAGGCCAGGAGCACCCTGCACATCCGACCGGGGTGTCAGAGGAGGGGCCCAGGGCCTGACTCTGTACTCACCTCCTGGATATTCTGCTTTGCCCGTCTGTCAGAGGGATGCATGATGGTCCCCATCACTTTCATGTTGCCACAGACAACCAGGGCTTCGTCCGGCGCATCTGTGTTGATTCCTACTCGACTGTGACAGACAACAGATTCTGGAACCTGTCCTCGCTGCCACAGTGCATCATTGTCATTTTCAAATTGCCCAGGGTTAGAGGCCTGGAAAAATACATAAATACATTATAATTAAAGTTACAGTAACAGGAATACATGATCATGTTAGTGTTCAGAGCAAAGGCAAACTGAGTATTATCTAAATATTTTACAAGAGAATCCTGTATTGAGTGACATATTCAAGTAACTCTGGGGCCCAGGAGACCCAGGGAGGTTCCCTAACCACTCTGCCTCCCCACTAGCAGGAGCTCTGTATGCCATGATTTGAAACATACATCTCTATTGCATCTATCTGGAATTAAGAATGTAATCAATTATATTAGGTGGGTGATAAAGAAGAAAACTAAAAATGGCTATCGTTTCAGGAATCATCATCATCATCATCATCATTTAAAATCAAAACATTACATCAGAAAATATTACAGGCGTACCAAAGTCAGATAAATAAATATACCTTTTATAGTCTCAAAATGCTTTTATATTTATGATTTCATATACAAGTGACAAGCAAATGATAAGCAAATATATTTAATATACCTCAACTATTCCCTAACACAGAGGATAAGGAAGAATAATAACAGCTATATTTGTTGTGCGATAATTCACAGTACAATTCTATGATCTCATAGAATTGTATAATTGTCCTCATTTTATTGACACTGACACCCTGAAAAGAGAAATAAATTGCCCAAAGCCACAAAGCTAATAAATTCTGGAGCTGGAACTATAAGTCCTCTGATTATTAAATAGTGATTTGCCTATTTCATGCTATTGCTTAGAAGTAGTCCTGGCAATCTTCAAAGAAAATCCGAGTGAAACCATTGGACTAGACAAAGTTCTGGAGATTTTACTCGTAAATAAAATTATTTGCCAAAGAATGTTCCACTGCACTGCCTTCCTTCCTCCCTGCTTCCCTGCAGCCACTGGATTGATTCCCAAATATTTTAAAGTCGGCATCTCTAAATCCCTCAAAATCCTCACGACAAAATTAATTTGTTTTTAAAATTACGATGTATTTTCATGATTGAGACAGGTTGTCACAACTTTAGGTAAACAGTTGTGATCCTGATTACCTAAAAAGTCAGTGCTAATACTTGACTTTTTGCCTTTCTGGTGCTATATGATACATTGCAAGCTCAGCACCTGAATATGCAGACTTTCTCCGAGGACTACTCAGGAAACCAGTAACAATGGTTTCCTCAAGGATGGAGTCTGGGAGGGGGAGAAACAGTGGTGAAAGGGAGATTCACCTTTCACTGTATACTCTCTTAATATTGAGTGTTTTGCCATATGCATTTGTTACAATTTTTAAAATAATGAAAAGGAAACACAAAGTTTATTTTTTAGTTTGGGTTCACTTAAATAACTTTTTGATGACTTCAATTTCCTAATTCAATCCCAAGTGTCTGAACGCTGAGCTGCTTGGAAGACTCAACCATTGACACTGACGGACAAAAGCAGTGAAAGAGGCCGGGTGTGGTGGCTCACACCTGTAATCCCAGCACTTTGGGAGGCTGAGGTGTGTGGATCCCTTGAGGTCAGGAGTTCAAGATCAGCCTGGCCAATATGGTAAAACCCCCATCTCTACTAAAAATACAAAAATTAGCCATGTGTGGTGGCATGCTCTTGTAGTCTCAGCTACTTGGGAGGCTGGGGCAGGAGAATCACTTTAACCTGGGAGGCAGAGGTTGCAATGATCTGAGATCAGGCCACCGCACTCCAGCCTAGGCGACAGAGCAAGGCTCCATCTCAAAAAAAAAAAAAAAAAAAAAAAAAAAAAAAAAAAAAAGCGGTGAAAGAATGTAATATAAAGTAATGGGGTGAGAGGCTAGCGGGCAGTGGGGAACGAATATAAAGTAATAACATTGAAGATTAGTTTTGTAAATTTATGTGAACAAAGGGCTTTTCTGGAAGGTCCCTAGAGCCCCTTGACTGTGAATGGCAAATTGGCTTTGACTCAAATCCTTTAGAGCACGCAATCAACTAAATCCAAAGGTATGCCATGTAAGATGGTGACGTATTTTTCTCTAATTTGAAGATAATGAGCCATTTCAAGGAAACAAAATAAGACAGTGATGGATTTTTCTGTAATGAGCTTTGGGATAGTTATTTTCATGTTGGTAACTTGATACTGAAACAGCAGATATAAGTGGATTTAATTTTTTGGAACAATTGTAACATTCTCACTTAGCTTTCATCAGATGAAAACTCAGATCCCTAAAATACGTTCACATTATTTTGGAAAGGGCCACAGATTCACAACGTTCTAAATATATAGCCCTAGGGAGAATTCCTCATCAGTAACGGAAATGTTCTCATTAGATCTGAGAACTTATGTCTCTTCTCTGGAATCTACAACGTTCACATGTCAAAGCAAGCTGAAATATACTACTTCTTTCTGGAATTATGAGTTTGTATTCACACGTGACCCAATAGTGGCTTATGGATATCAAACACCAAAATAAATGAATTAAAATGTCTAAAATACTTTTATTTGTCTCATAGCCTTTTATTTAGGGAAGAGACCTGAGCATTCTAGTCTATGTTGTAACACAAACTAGCTGTGTGACCTTGGGGCAGTCCCTTCATCTTTCTGTACTGTGTCCTCCTCTGATAAATAATCATGTCTCCTTTACCCACCTACAAGGGTTATTGTGGGATTAACTGAAATCATGTGTGCACGAACAGTTTGCAAAAATGAATATGAAAAGCCTCAAATTTATTCTCAACACACTCTCCTGGACACAGTAGCAGTTATTTAACCTCTAGTTACTTCATCTGCTCTCCTCAGCAACACACCTACAGAGTTGCACGATTCCAGGGGACGCCTTTCACTAAAAAATGCAATGTAAATGGCGCCCCCTGCAGGTCACTGGGATAGAAAACAGCATCAGCAGTAATTTGAGGCCTACCCTTTTTTTTTTTTTTTTTTTACTTTTTTTTTTTTTATTGTATTTTAGGTTTTGGGGTACATGTGATGAACATGCAAGATTGTTGCATAGGTAAACACTTGGCAGTGTGGTTTGCTGCCTTCCGTCCCCTCACCTGTATCTGTCATTTCTCCCCATGCTATCTCTTCCCACCTCCCCACCCCCAGCCCCTCCCCCATTTCCCCCCAACGGACCCCAGTGTGTAGTGTTCCCCTCCCTGTGTCCATGTGTTCTCATTGTTCAACACGCACCTATGAGTGAGAATATACGGTGTTTGATTTTCTGCTCTTGTGTCAGTTTGCTGAGAATGATGGTTTCCAGGTTCATCCATGTCCCTACAAAGGACGTGAACTCATCGTTTTTGATGGCTGCGTAATATTCCATGGTGTATATGTACCACATTTTCCCTATCCAGTCTATCATCGTTGGGCATTTGGGTTGGTTCCAGGTCTTTGCTATTGTAAACAGTGCTGCAATGAACATTCGTGTGCACGTGTCCTTGTAGTAGAATGATTTATAATCCTTTGGATATATACCCGGTAATGGGATTGCTGGGTCAAATGGGATTTCTATTTTTAGGTCCTTGAGGAATCGCCACACTGTCTTCCACAATGGTTGAATTAATTTACATTCCCACCAACAGTGTAAAAGTGTTCCTATTTTTCCACATCCTCTCCAGCATCTGTTGTTTCCCGATTTTTTAATGATCGCCATTCTAATTGATGTGAGATGGTATCTCAATGTGGTTTTGATTTGCATTTCTCTGATGACCAGTGACGATGAGCATTTTTTCATATGTTTGTTGGCCTCCTGTATGTCTTCTTTTGTAAAGTATCTGTTCATATCCTTCGCCCATTTTTGAATGGGCTTGTTTGTTTTTTTCTTGTAGATCTGCTTTAGTTCTTTGTAAATTCTGGATATCAGCCCCTTGTCAGATGGGTAGGCTGCAAAAATTTTTTCCCATTCTGTTGGTTGCCGATTCACTCTACTGACTGTTTCTTTTGCCGTGCAGAAGCTGTGGAGTTTGATTAGGTCCCATTTGTCTATTTTGGCTTTTGTTGCCATTGCTTTTGGCGTTTTGGTCATGAAGTCCTTGCCTACACCTATGTCCTGAATGGTTTTGCCTAGATTTTCTTCTAAGGTTTTTATGGTATTAGGTCTGATGTTTAAGTCTTTAATCCATCTGGAGTTAATTTTGGTGTAAGGTGTCAGGAAGGGGTCCTGTTTCTGCTTTCTGCACATGGCTAGCCAGTTTTCCCAACACCATTTATTAAACAGGGAGTCCTTTCCCCATTGCTTGTTTTTGTCAGGTTTGTCGAAGATCAGATGGTTGTGGGTATGTTGTATTTCCTCTGAGACCTCTGTTCTGTTCCATTGGTCTATATCTCTGTTTTGGTACCAGTACCATGCTGTTTTGATTACTGTAGCCTTGTAGTATAGTTTGAAGTCCGGTAGTGTGATGCCTCCTGCTTTGTTCTTTTTGCTTAGAATTGACTTGGCTATGCAGGCTCTCTTTTGGTTCCATATGAAGTTTAAGGTGTTTTTTTCCAGTTCTGTGAAGAAGGTCATTGGTAGCTTGATGGGAATAGCGTTGAATCTGTAAATTACTTTGGGCAGTATGGCCATTTTCACAATGTTGATTCTTCCTAACCATGAACATGGAATGTTTCTCCATCTGTTTGTATCCTCTCTTATTTCATTGAGCAATGGCTTGTAGTTCTCCTTGAAGAGGTCCTTTACGTTCCTTGTTAGTTGTATTCCTAGGTACTTTATTCTCTTTGTGGCAATTGTGAGTGGCAGTTCATTCTTGATTTGGCTCTCTTGAAGTCTATTACTGGTGTATAGGAATGCTTGTGATTTTTGCACGTTGATTTTGTATCCTGAGACTTTGCTGAAGTTGTTTATCAGTTTCAGGAGATTTTGGGCTGAGATGATGGGGTCTTCCAAATATACAATCATGTCCTCTGCAAATAGAGACAATTTGATTTCCTCCTTTCTGATTTGGATACCCTTTATTTCTTTTTCTTGCCTGATTGCTCTGGCTAGAACTTCCAGTACTATATTGAATAGGAGTGGTGAGAGAGGGCACCCTTGTCTAGTGCCAGATTTCAAAGGGAATGCTTCCAGTTTTTGCCCATTCAGTATGATATTGGCTGTTGGTTTGTGGTAAATAGCTTTTATTGTTTTGAGATACGTTCCGTCAATACCTAGTTTATTGAGGGTTTTTAGCATAAAGGGTTGTTGAATTTTGTCAAAAGCCTTCTCTGCATCAATTGAGATAATCATGTGGTTTTTGTCTTTGGTTCTGTTTATGTGGTGAATTACGTTTATGGACTTGCGTATGTTGAACCAGCCTTGCATCCCCGGGATGAATCCTACTTGATCATGGTGGATGAGCTTTTTGATATGCTGTTGCAATTGGTTTGCCAGTATTTTATTGAAGATTTTTGCATCTATGTTCATCATGGATATTGGCCTGAAATTTTCTTTTCTTGTTGAGTCTCTGCCGGGTTTTGGTATCAGGATGATGTTTGTCTCGTAAAATGATTTGGGAAGAATTCCCTCTTTTTGGATTGTCTGGAATAGTTTCAGAAGGAATGGTATCAGCTCCTCTTTGTATGTCTGGTAGAATTCAGCTGTGAACCCATCTGGACCTGGGCTTTTTTTGGGTGGTAGGCTCTTTATTGCTGCCTCGACTTCAGACCATGTTATTGGTCTATTCAGGGTTTCGGCTTCTTCCAGGTTTAGGCTTGGGAGGATGCAGGTGTCCAGGAATTTATCCATTTCTTCCAGGTTTACTAGTTTATGTGCATAGAGTTGTTTGTAATAATCTCTGATGATGGTTTGGATTTCTGTGGAATCTGTGGTGATATCCCCTTTATCGTTTTTTATTGCATCAATTTGGTTATTCTCTCTTTTCTTTTTTATTAATCTGGCTAGTGGTCTGTCTATTTTGTTGATCTTTTCAAAAAACCAGCTCCTGGATTTATTGATTTTTTGAAGAGTTTTTTGTGTCTCTATTTCCTTCAGTTCTGCTCTGATCTTAGTTATTTCCTGTCTTCTGCTAGGTTTTGAGTTTTTTTGATCTTGCTCCTCTAGCTCTTTCAATTTTGATGATAGGGTGTCAATTTTAGATCTCTCCTTTCTTCTCATTTGGGCACTCATTGCTATATATTTTCCTCTAGAGACTGCTTTAAATGTGTCCCAGAGATTCTGGTATGTTGTGTCTTCGTTCTCATTGGTTTCGAAGAACATCTTTATTTCTGCCTTCATTTCATTGTTTATCCAGTCAACATTCAAGAGCAAGTTGTTCAGTTTCCATGAAGCTGTGCGGTTCTGAGTTAGTTTCTGCATTCTGAGTTCTAACTCGATTGCACTGTGGTCTGAGAGACCGTTTGTTATGATTTCTGTTCTTTTGCATTTGCTGAGGAGTGATTTATTGCCAATTATGTGGTCAATTTTAGAGTAGGTGTGATGTGGTGCTGAGAAGAATGTATATTCTGTGGATTTGGGGTGGAGAGTTCTGTAAATGTCTATTAGGTTTGCTTGTTCCAGGTCTGTATTCAGGTCCTGGATATCCTTGTTGATTTTCTGTCTGGATGATCTGTCTAATATTGACAATGAGGTGTTAAAGTCTCCCACTATTATTGTGTGGGAGTCTAAGTCTCTTCGTAAGTCATTAAGAACTTGCCTTATGTATCTGGGTGCTCCTGTATTGGGTGCGTATAAATTTAGGATCGTTAGCTCTTCTTGTTGCAGTGATCCTTTTACCATTATGTAATGTCCTTCTTTGTCTCTTTTGATCTTTGTTGCTTTAAAGTCTATTTTATCAGAGATGAGAATTGTAACTCCTGCCTTTTTTTGCTCTCCATTTGCTTGGTAGATCTTCCTCCATCCCTTTATTTTGAGGCTTTGTGTATCCTTGCATGTAAGATGGGTTTCCTGGATACAGCACACTGATGAGTTTTGGCTTTTTATCCAATTTGCCAGTCTGTGTCTTTTGATTGGGGCATTTAGTCCATTGACATTTAGGGATAGTATTGTTATGTGTGAATTTGATGCTGTCATTTTGATGCTACCTGGCTGTTTTGTTGGTTAGTTGATGCAGCTTCTTGATTGTGTTGATGCTCTTTTACATTTGGTGTGTTTTTGGAGTGGCTGGTACTGGTTGTTCCTTTATATGTGTAGAGCCTCTTTCAGGAGTTCTTGTAGAGCAGGTTTGGTGGTGATGAAATCTCTGAGTGCTTGCTTGTTCACAAAGGATTTTATTTTTCCTTCACGTATGAAGCTTAGTTTGGCCGGATAGGAGATTCTGGGTTGAAAGTTCTTTTCTTTAAGGATGTTGAATATTGGCCCCCAATCTCTTCTGGCTTGTAGGGTTTCTGCTGAGAGATCTGCTGTGAGTCTAATGGGCTTCCCTTTGTGGGTAACCCGACCTTTCTCTCTGGCTGCCCTTAGCATTTTCTCTTTCGTTTCAACCCTGGTGAATCTGACGATTATGTGCCTTGGGGTTGCTCTTCTTGAGGAATATCTTTGTGGTGTTCTCTGTATTTCCTGGATTTGAATATTGGTCTGCCTTGCTAGGTTGGGGAAGTTTTCCTGGATAATATCCTGAAGAGTATTTTCCAGCTTGGATTCATTCTCTTCATCACATTCAGGTACACCTATCAGACGTAGATTAGGTCTTTTCACATAGTCCCACATTTCTTGAAGATTTTGTTCATTCCTTTTTGTGCTTTTTTCTCTGTTCTTGCCTTCTCTTTTTATTTCATTGAGTTGATCTTCGACCTCTGATATCCTTTCTTCTGCTTGGTCAATTCGGCTGTTGAAGCTTGTGCATGCTTCACGAAGTTCTCGTGTTGCGTTTTTCAGCTCCATCAATTCACTTATACTCCTCTCTATGCTGTCCATTCTCGTCAGCAGTTCGTCCAATCTTTTTTCAAGGTTCCTATTTTCTTTGTGATGGGTTAGAACATGTTCTTTTAGCTCATTGTAGTTTCTTACTACCCACCTTCTGAAGTCTGATTCTGTCATTTCATCACCCTCCTTCTCCATCCAGTCTGGTTCCCTTGCTGGTGAGGAGTTGTGATCCCTTTTAGGAGGAGAGGTGTTCTGGTTTCGGGAGTTTTCATCCTTTTTGCGCTGGTTTCTTCCCATTTTTGTGGGTTTATCCACCTGTTGTCTGTCTCTGTCCCAGGGAGTTGGAGCTTTATGAGTTTCCCTTGCACTACTGCCCTTTTTGATTTTTCTTTCAGTTCTGACCCGCCCAGCTAGCAGCAGGCCTAGCCACTGCCTGCCCACAGGGGCTTTGCTGAGCTGCTGTGGGCTCCGCCCAGCTGCCCTGAGCTCTTCCCTGTAGTCCTTTTTATATGGGTGTAGTTAGAACTGTCTCGGCAAAGGTGGGGTGGCCCTGCCTCTGTTATGGTGGATTCTCTCTGTTGTGGCAGGTTGCCTCGGCAACGGCGGGTTGCCTCGGCAATGGCAGCCTGCCTCCATAGTGGTGGAGAGTCTCCGTAATGGCGGAAGCCCCTCCCCCACGGAGCTGGACCGTCCCGGTTCAGCTGTGCTTGGTTTGGAGGGCTCAACCCAGAGGGTTTCCAATTACTGTTTTTGTTTTCGTTGTTGTTGGGGGTGGAGGGGTGGGACCAACCGAGCCTGATCACCTGGCTCCCTGACTCAGAGTCTTTTCTTTTAAGTTGAAGGACCCCGCGTTCGGGTCTCTTGTTGAAAAGGCGCCGGGATCTCCCATGCTGCGACTCACGGAGTCGGCTCGAACTGCGGCGCCGGCTCCTGGCGGATTTTGTGCCTAGGAATCTCCTGGCCTGACTCGCTATTTCAGATGAATGGGCAACTCTGCTGTCTCAGGGCTCTGCTCGCCAGCTAAGAGGGCTCCCAGACCAGCGGCTTTTGTATGGAGAACCGCAGCAACAGGGCGTGGTCACAGCAGCCGCGTGGGCGGAATCAGCCCCACAGGGGCCAAAACAGCCACACCGGCTGGGACTGCAACGCTGGTGACCCCTCTGCCTGGGTATCTCCTGGTCTGTGGGCAATAAGAGTTCGTCTGGAAATGCGGCATCCACTCACCCTCTGCACCTTCACTGGGAGCTGAAGTCCTGAGCTGTTCTTAGGTGGCCATCTTCCCAGCATTCTCTGTAATTTCTTTTGTCAATTAAAATTAATAAGCCTCCTATTAGTGGAAATCCTTTAACTATATCTCAGTGTTTTAATGGAGATGAAGTAATGATGGAAATGTGGTAAAACACTTATGTTTTCAGCAATCCCAGGGCATGCACACCCCAGACTGCTGATATAACCTGCAGCAAATGAGGAGTCTCTGGGGCAGAGGCAGGTGTGGCCTCTTCTTGTATCATAAGCCAGTCACAGAGGTGCCTGTCCGTCCCTCTGCATGGGCCAGGGCCATCTTTGACATCTCATTTGATGTCATCTGGAATTGCCTTGCTATGCTAACAAATCTGGTTTAAAGTCAAGTCTGGAAACCTAGGTTGCATGTTGTTTCTCTTAGGAAGGAATAAAGACAGATAATGCCATTCTTTTAAGAGTTAACATAGATTAAATATGATGACAGTACTCTCCTGATCGTTATAACTTCTGCTTGAGACAGATAGTCTGCTAGTCACCTGCATACTTGGAATAATTTACCTAGTGACAAGGTTTCTCTATTTGCTGCTGACAGCTCCTGCAAAGCTATACGCGGCTGCTGTGCAATTCCACACAACAGCAACATGAGAGGGAGGGAGCTCCACTCTCTAGCATCCTGTTTACCGAAAACTCTGTTAATTGGCACCTCCTTAAATCCCAAGTACAATGATAATGAGCTCATAATGATGACTTTGAGAAGCTGAAAGTTCCATAATTCAGGTTCAGTATGAATACCCAAAATATTACATTTACTCAGCATAGTTTGAGTGTCATGCTATTCACTAAATTTTCATTAAAAAAAAAAAAAAAAGATCGTATTCCAGATCTGATAGTTTTCTGCCAGATACGATTTTGGTTAAAGAGAATACCCTATTCTACAAGTGTGCTGGATAACACAAAAGTCACACTAACAGCAATGAGAAGAAAAGGATTATTAATATCAACTGTTCATCCCCACACTAGAAATACCTTATTGATATTATTTCACTCAAACTCAATACACAGAAATGAAAATGAATGCAGACTTTTCAGTCCATTTAATTAAGAAATGGCATTATTGTTCGAATTAGTGAGTTTTAGAAATGTCCACAGAATACATTTTCTGCCACGTGAGATTCTAGAGGAGTCTATATGGTGCATACAAATGGGTTGGGTAGAGGGCAGACCAGCCAACATTCTACAAAAGAGCCAGATGTGGCCGCTTAGTTCATGGCCTGGTTCTGTTAGTTTGAGCTCCAGAACAAAGAATGGAAGAAAAATCTGACACAGATACTACAAGCCCTGACCACATTAAATGGAGAAATGAAAACCGCATTTAAACAAATGCAGACTTGTTTTATGGCCTAAGAACCACTCCTCCTAATGGCAGAGATTGACATTTTACTATTTGGTAAGGGTGATTATATGAGGCCTAGATGAGTTAGAGGCCTCCAGGAAGGGTCCAGGAGACCAAGCTTGTCAGAATTCTGCTTGGAGAGAGAGTGGTGGAAAGGACCCAGTAATTGTTCATCTGGGTTGTCAATCAAAACAGCTTAAGAAGTATATTATAGTCCTTTAGCATAAATTGACCAATGAAAATTAAGGCTTACTCCAAAGAACAGATTTATTTCTTGAGTCTTTGTTTCTGGGAGAATTTCTCAGTGGAGTTCCTTCAGATTCCCCTTGTTAATGACTGGGCTTTTCTATTTCAGGCCCACTTTCCTTATAAAATACTTAATTAAACCTGGTTTGGAGTGCAATATTGCAAGCAGGAGGAATGATTACTTTTGTCTGCCATTCAAAGACAGTCTAGGGTTTCTTCATTTTGGAAAGTAATAAATTATTCCAGTTTCTTTTCCAGAAGACTAGAAATGGGCATGTCCCTAAGAATTCTTCCTCTACTGCTCTACAAATCACACTGCGTGAGGTGGGAAACCAAACCTAAGGTTGGGGAAGATCACATAATAATGCCTATATGCGCACGTGCGCGCACACACACACACACACACACACACCCCTCTTTTGGAGTTCAGGTGAATTTTTATTTACTCAAAGAAAACAGTATATGAGGCTGGGCATGGTGGCTCATACCTGTAATTCCAGCACTTTGGGAGGCCAAGGCGGGCAGATCACAAGGTCAGAAGTTTGCGATCAGCCTGACCAACATGGTGAAACCCTGTCTCTACTAAAAATACAAAAATTATCCAGGCATGGTGCCACACACCTGTAATCCCAGCTACTCAGGAGGCTGAGGCAGGAAAATCACTTGAACCTGAGAGGCAGTGATTGCAGTGAGCTGAGATTGCGCCACTGCACTCCAGCCTAGATGACAGGGCAAGACTCCATCTCAAAAAAAACAAAAAACAAAAAAAAACAGTTTACGGAGTAATACCTGTTTTGGACTCAACAGATCTTTCTGTCAAATATAGAAGGGTAACTTATGACCAGAGTACATGGTGTAAATAAGTAGTTCTCAAGCTTGTATTATGAATAAGAATCCCCAGAGAGCTTGTAAGAACACAGATACCTGTGTTTTTTATTTAGAAGGTCAGGATGCCTGAGAATATGCATTTCTAAGAGGCTTGCAGGAGATGCTGATGTTGCTAGCCTGCAGACCATGCTTTGAGTAGCACCAGCAGAGTATTTCTAGGTCCAATTTCTGTAACCCTTTCAAAACGTGCAAAAATGGATTTCCTAAGAGCTGCCTTCCTCAGGTCAAGCTCTTCTATTTGTTATTTGGCTGCTGCTTTTGAATCCCAAACGATAGTGAAACAAATTCCAGCTTTTCATTTCCAACTTAAGAGTAGGCCTAGGCCGGGCGCGGTGGCTCAAGCCTGTAATCCCAGCACTTTGGGAGGCCTAGGCGGGTGGATCACGAGGTCAAGAGATCAAGACCATCCTGGTCAACATGGTGAAACCCCGTCTCTACTAAAAATACTAAAAAATTAGCTGGGCATGGTGGCGTGTGCCTGTAATCCCAGCTACTCAGGAGGCTGAGGCAGGAGAATTGCCTGAACCCAGGAGACGGAGGTTGCGGTGAGCCGAGATCGCGCCATTGCACTCCAGCCTGGGTAACAAGAGCGAAACTCCGTCTCAACAAAAAAAAAAAAAAAAAAAGAGTAGGCCTGAATGCCGGGAAGATGGCCGCCTAAGAACAGCTCAGGACTTCAGCTCCCAGTGAAAGTGCAGAGGGTGAGTGGACGCCGCATTTCCAGATGAACTCTTATTGCCCACAGACCAGGAGATACCCAGGCAGAGGGGTCGCCAGCGTCGCAGTCCCAGCCTGTGCGGCTGTTTTGGCCCCCGTGGGGCTGATTCCGCCTGCGGCTGCTGTGACCACGCCCTGTTGCTGCGGTTCTCCATACAAAAGCCACTGGTCTGGGAGCCCTCTTAGCTGGCGAGCAGAGCCCTGAGACCGCAGAGTTGCCCATTCATCTGAAATAGCGAGTCAGGCCAGGAGATTCCTAGGCAAAAAATCCGCCAGGAGCCGGCCGGCGCCGCAGTTCGAGCCGACTCCGTGAGTCGCAGCATGGGAGATCCCGGCGCCTTTTCAACAAGCTACCTGAATGCAGGGTCCTTCAACTTAAAAGAAAAGACTCTGAGTCAGGGAGCCAGGTGATCAGGCTCGGTTGGTCCCACCCCTCCACCCCCAACAACAACGAAAACAAAAACAGTAATTGGAAACCCTCTGGGTTGAGCCCTTCAAACCAAGCACAGCTGAACCTGGACGGTCCAGCTCTGTGGGGGAGGGGCTTCCGCCATTACTGAGACTCCCCACCCCTACGGAGGCAGGCTGCCGTTGCCGAGGCAACCTGCCACAACAGAGAGAATCCGCCATAACAGAGGCGGGGCCACCCCACCTTTGCCGAGACAGTTCTAACTACACCCATATAAAAAGGACTACAGGGAAGAGCTCAGGGCAGCTGGGCGGAGCCCACAGCAGCTCAGCAAAGTCCCTGCCGGCAGGCAGTGGCTAGACCTGCTGCTAGCTGGGCGGGTCAGACCTGAAAGAAAAATCATAAAAGGCAATAGTGCAACGGAAACTCATAAAGCTCCAACTCCCTGGGACAGAGACAGACAACAGGTCGATAAACCCACAAAAATGGGAAGAAACCAGCGCAAAAAGGATGAAAACTCCCGAAACCAGAACACCTCTCCTCCTAAAAGGGATCACAACTCCTCACCAGCAAGGGAACCAGACCGGATGGAGAAGGAGGGTGATGAAATGACAAAATCAGACTTCAGAAGGTGGGTAGTAAGAAACTACAATGAGCTAAAAGAACATGTTCTAACCCAACGCAAAGAAAATAGGAACCTTGAAAAAAGATTGGACGAACTGCTGACGAGAATGGACAGCATAGAGAGGAGTATAAGTGAATTGATGGAGCTGAAAAACGCAACACGAGAACTTCGTGAAGCATGCACAAGCTTCAACAGCCGAATTGACCAAGCAGAAGAAAGGATATCAGAGGTCGAAGATCAACTCAATGAAATAAAAAGAGAAGGCAAGAACAGAGAAAAAAGCACAAAAAGGAATGAACAAAATCTTCAAGAAATGTGGGACTATGTGAAAAGACCTAATCTACGTCTGATAGGTGTACCTGAATGTGATGAAGAGAATGAATCCAAGCTGGAAAATACTCTTCAGGATATTATCCAGGAAAACTTCCCCAACCTAGCAAGGCAGACCAATATTCAAATCCAGGAAATACAGAGAACACCACAAAGATATTCCTCAAGAAGAGCAACCCCAAGGCACATAATCGTCAGATTCACCAGGGTTGAAACGAAAGAGAAAATGCTAAGGGCAGCCAGAGAGAAAGGTCGGGTTACCCACAAAGGGAAGCCCATTAGACTCACAGCAGATCTCTCAGCAGAAACCCTACAAGCCAGAAGAGATTGGGGGCCAATATTCAACATCCTTAAAGAAAAGAACTTTCAACCCAGAATCTCCTATCCGGCCAAACTAAGCTTCATACGTGAAGGAAAAATAAAATCCTTTGTGAACAAGCAAGCACTCAGAGATTTCATCACCACCAAACCTGCTCTACAAGAACTCCTGAAAGAGGCTCTACACATATAAAGGAACAACCAGTACCAGCCACTCCAAAAACACACCAAATGGTAAAAGATCATCAACACAATCAAGAAGCTGCATCAACTAACCAACAAAACAGCCAGGTAGCATCAAAATGACAGCATCAAATTCACACATAACAATACTATCCCTAAATGTCAATGGACTAAATGCCCCAATCAAAAGACACAGACTGGCAAATTGGATAAAAAGCCAAAACCCATCAGTGTGCTGTATCCAGGAAACCCATCTTACATGCAAGGATACACAAAGCCTCAAAATAAAGGGATGGAGGAAGATCTACCAAGCAAATGGAGAGCAAAAAAAGGCAGGAGTTACAATTCTCATCTCTGATAAAATAGACTTTAAAGCAACAAAGATCAAAAGAGACAAAGAAGGACATTACATAATGGTAAAAGGATCACTGCAACAAGAAGAGCTAACGATCCTAAATTTATACGCACCCAATACAGGAGCACCCAGATACATAAGGCAAGTTCTTAATGACTTACGAAGAGACTTAGACTCCCACACAATAATAGTGGGAGACTTTAACACCTCATTGTCAATATTAGACAGATCATCCAGACAGAAAATCAACAAGGATATCCAGGACCTGAATACAGACCTGGAACAAGCAAACCTAATAGACATTTACAGAACTCTCCACCCCAAATCCACAGAATATACATTCTTCTCAGCACCACATCACACCTACTCTAAAATTGACCACATAATTGGCAATAAATCACTCCTCAGCAAATGCAAAAGAACAGAAATCATAACAAACGGTCTCTCAGACCACAGTGCAATCGAGTTAGAACTCAGAATGCAGAAACTAACTCAGAACCGCACAGCTTCATGGAAACTGAACAACTTGCTCTTGAATGTTGACTGGATAAACAATGAAATGAAGGCAGAAATAAAGATGTTCTTCGAAACCAATGAGAACGAAGACACAACATACCAGAATCTCTGGGACACATTTAAAGCAGTCTCTAGAGGAAAATATATAGCAATGAGTGCCCAAATGAGAAGAAAGGAGAGATCTAAAATTGACACCCTATCATCAAAATTGAAAGAGCTAGAGGAGCAAGATCAAAAAAACTCAAAACCTAGCAGAAGACAGGAAATAACTAAGATCAGAGCAGAACTGAAGGAAATAGAGACACAAAAAACTCTTCAAAAAATCAATAAATCCAGGAGCTGGTTTTTTGAAAAGATCAACAAAATAGACAGACCACTAGCCAGATTAATAAAAAAGAAAAGAGAGAATAACCAAATTGATGCAATAAAAAACGATAAAGGGGATATCACCACAGATTCCACAGAAATCCAAACCATCATCAGAGATTATTACAAACAACTCTATGCACATAAACTAGTAAACCTGGAAGAAATGGATAAATTCCTGGACACCTGCATCCTCCCAAGCCTAAACCTGGAAGAAGCCGAAACCCTGAATAGACCAATAACATGGTCTGAAGTCGAGGCAGCAATAAAGAGCCTACCACCCAAAAAAAGCCCAGGTCCAGATGGGTTCACAGCTGAATTCTACCAGACATACAAAGAGGAGCTGATACCATTCCTTCTGAAACTATTCCAGACAATCCAAAAAGAGGGAATTCTTCCCAAATCATTTTACGAGACAAACATCATCCTGATACCAAAACCCGGCAGAGACTCAACAAGAAAAGAAAATTTCAGGCCAATATCCATGATGAACATAGATGCAAAAATCTTCAATAAAATACTGGCAAACCAATTGCAACAGCATATCAAAAAGCTCATCCACCATGATCAAGTAGGATTCATCCCGGGGATGCAAGGCTGGTTCAACATACGCAAGTCCATAAACGTAATTCACCACATAAACAGAACCAAAGACAAAAACCACATGATTATCTCAATTGATGCAGAGAAGGCTTTTGACAAAATTCAACAACCCTTTATGCTAAAAACCCTCAATAAACTAGGTATTGACGGAACGTATCTCAAAACAATAAAAGCTATTTACCACAAACCAACAGCCAATATCATACTGAATGGGCAAAAACTGGAAGCATTCCCTTTGAAATCTGGCACTAGACAAGGGTGCCCTCTCTCACCACTCCTATTCAATATAGTACTGGAAGTTCTAGCCAGAGCAATCAGGCAAGAAAAAGAAATAAAGGGTATCCAAATCAGAAAGGAGGAAATCAAATTGTCTCTATTTGCAGAGGACATGATTGTATATCTGGAAGACCCCATCATCTCAGCCCAAAATCTCCTGAAACTGATAAACAACTTCAGCAAAGTCTCAGGATACAAAATCAACGTGCAAAAATCACAAGCATTCCTATACACCAGTAATAGACTTCAAGAGAGCCAAATCAAGAATGAACTGCCACTCACAATTGCCACAAAGAGAATAAAGTACCTAGGAATACAACTAACAAGGAACGTAAAGGACCTCTTCAAGGAGAACTACAAGCCATTGCTCAACGAAATAAGAGAGGATACAAACAGATGGAGAAACATTCCATGTTCATGGTTAGGAAGAATCAACATCGTGAAAATGGCCATACTGCCCAAAGTAATTTACAGATTCAACGCTATTCCCATCAAGCTACCAATGACCTTCTTCACAGAACTGGAAAAAAAAACACCTTAAACTTCATATGGAACCAAAAGAGAGCCTGCATAGCCAAGTCAATTCTAAGCAAAAAGAACAAAGCAGGAGGCATCACACTACCGGACTTCAAACTATACTACAAGGCTACAGTAATCAAAACAGCATGGTACTGGTACCAAAACAGAGATATAGACCAATGGAACAGAACAGAGGTCTCAGAGGAAATACAACATACCCACAACCATCTGATCTTCGACAAACCTGACAAAAACAAGCAATGGGGAAAGGACTCCCTGTTTAATAAATGGTGTTGGGAAAACTGGCTAGCCATGTGCAGAAAGCAGAAACAGGACCCCTTCCTGACACCCTACACCAAAATTAACTCCAGATGGATTAAAGACTTAAACATCAGACCTAATACCATAAAAACCTTAGAAGAAAATCTAGGCAAAACCATTCAGGACATAGGTGTAGGCAAGGACTTCATGACCAAAACGCCAAAAGCAATGGCAACAAAAGCCAAAATAGACAAATGGGACCTAATCAAACTCCACAGCTTCTGCACAGCAAAAGAAACAGTCAGTAGAGTGAATCGGCAACCAACAGAATGGGAAAAAATTTTTGCAGCCTACCCATCTGACAAGGGGCTGATATCCAGAATTTACAAAGAACTAAAGCAGATCTACAAGAAAAAAATAAACAAGCCCATTCAAAAATGGGCGAAGGATATGAACAGATACTTTACAAAAGAAGACATACAGGAGGCCAACAAACATATGAAAAAATGCTCATCGTCACTGGTCATCAGAGAAATGCAAATCAAAACCACATTGAGATACCATCTCACATCAATTAGAATGGCGATCATTAAAAAATCAGGAAACAACAGATGCTGGAGAGGATGTGGAGAAATAGGAACACTTTTACACTGTTGGTGGGAATGTAAATTAATTCAACCATTGTGGAAGACAGTGTGGCGATTCCTCAAGGACCTAAAAATAGAAATCCCATTTGACCCAGCAATCCCATTACCGGGTATATATCCAAAGGATTATAAATCATTCTACTACAAGGACACGTGCACACGAATGTTCATTGCAGCACTGTTTACAATAGCAAAGACCTGGAACCAACCCAAATGCCCAACGATGATAGACTGGATAGGGAAAATGTGGTACATATACACCATGGAATATTACGCAGCCATCAAAAACGATGAGTTCACGTCCTTTGTAGGGACATGGATGAACCTGGAAACCATCATTCTCAGCAAACTGACACAAGAGCAGAAAATCAAACACCGTATATTCTCACTCATAGGTGCGTGTTGAACAATGAGAACACATGGACACAGGGAGGGGAGCACTACACACTGGGGTCCGTTGGGGGGAAATGGGGGAGGCGCTGGGGGTGGGGAGGTGGGAAGAGATAGCATGGGGAGAAATGACAGATACAGGTGAGGGGACGGAAGGCAGCAAACCACACTGCCAAGTGTGTACCTATGCAACAATCTTGCATGTTCATCACATGTACCCCAAAACCTAAAATGCAATAAAAAAATAAAAAAATCAAAAAAAATAAAAAATAAAAAAAGAAATTACAGAGGGCTCTTTGTTTCAGAACAGTTCATCACAGGCAAGAAAAGATGCCATTTCCCCAAATGGGCAGATCTTCTCCTCCTCCTCAGGGCCTCAGATTAACAGCCACAAACATGGGCAGGCCCACGGTGAACACTGCTCTCTATTGGAGCTTGCATGGACCCCTGTATTGATCGCTTTAAAGATCCATAACAACACAGCCCCTCCCACGCTGCCAGGCCTGTGGCTACCTGTTACTTCATGCCTCTGGTATTTTCAGCAGTGGCCAGCCTGAATTCACACAGCTGCAGCTGCAGCTGCCAACAGCTTTATGTTTTTGTGGCTGCCAAGACTCCCCTGCACAGCTGTGACCAACCATTCATTCAGCAAAATGTGCTGAGCCAGCCATTCCTATGTGCTAGGCAGTGGCCCAGATGCCCTGGTACCACCAATCACTTTTGGCCTGGAATGCTTTCCTACCACTTTTCCCACCCTGCGGGCTTTAGGGTCAGAGAGATCCAAGATCCATCACTTATAATTTGTGAGATCATGGATTAGTTACTTAGCCTCTTAAGCCTCACTTGCTCTGGATATAAATAATGTAATGTGAAAGTATAACAACGTAAAATGATGTCATATGTAAATTATTTAGCTCAGTGCCTAGAACATAGACTAAAAACCAGAGTTTCTCGACCTCAGCACCACTGACATTTTGGGAGGCATAATTTTTTGTTGTGGAGGTTGTCTCGTGCATTGTAAGATACTGAACAGCATCCCTGGTCTCTACCTATGAGATGCCAGCTGTGACAACCAAAAATGTCTCCAGACATTTCCAAGTGACCCTTGGGAGAAAAATTTGGCCTTGGTTGCGAACCACTATGAGAAAACTAAAATAAAAATTTCTGCTATTACTATCATTATCATCAAAATAATCAGTATCATTGAAAAAGCACATCATTGAAAATTCCAGTTCTGCCTACATGGGAGGAAAGCATGTGGAATCCAGAAAAGTCAGAGAACTGAGCTTACCCTTACAATGATCCTTTCAGAGATGTGGGCAGACAACAGATAGAACTGGTCTTGGTTAGCAGCATACAGTCCAACCACCAACATGAAGTATCTAATTCAGAGATAGCAGACCAATGTCAATGCATCAGGAATGGAGACACGCTTCGTACAATCAAATACCACCCAACAGTTGATCAATAGTGAACTTATCGAGATGAGTTCGCTTATTTAAAGACTTCCTTTTCCCTTCTACTCTAAGTTGTCCCCCCAGTGAAACAAGAGAGTAGTTGATTTACTTGTTATTGTTCTGGGTCAGCACTTTGCCCAGTTGGTGGTATTTGTGAGCTGTTTTACAGGCTCCAAAAGAGCAGGAAAGCAGGCTGCCCCAGGGAGATATCCCAGGAGGGGGCTAGGGTCAGCCTGTCTCCACGCTGCAGTCCTGGGCCCTCAGCACAGCACGGTTTACAAATACAAAAGGAAGCCACCTTAAAGGTCCCTTTGCTCAGAGCTACAGAAGCCACATGGCCTGGGCCTTAACGGAGGCTGACTCCATAGGGTCTGTGCCACCACACCGGATCCTTCTCAGTTCAGCCTGCCCTTGGCCATGTATCCTGTGCCTTCAACATTCTCAGGGCTTGACTTTAGCCAAAGACTCAGACCTCCCCTTCAATTGCTCCCAAGGCAATTTTCATCACTGTTCCTTCAACTGCCTTTTCATACGTATCACTGATGAGACAGTTTTAAGACTAGACCATTTCTTGAAAGTCAAAATTAAAACTATCCTCATCAAAGCTTTTACCCTAAGACCTGCATGAAAAAACTTCACCAACTTCCTCTACAACACTCCTATTCTCCCAGAGAACAAGAGTTTCCCTCTGTATCTAAAGTAAATCAGTAAGAGTAGTAACTGTTATCATTATTAGTATTAGCTACTATCAAGAGCTCAGTGTGTGTGATGTACCGGGCTAAGCAGTTTACCCACATTCAGTCTATTCAGATTCTCAAAACAGCTTTACTGGAGTAGAATATTGTTATTGTCTCTTATTTTACAGGACAGAAAAATGAACCTCAGAAAGGTTAAGTTTTCTGCCCAGGATCACTCACCTAGTAAATGCCAGTATCAAATGGTCAAATTCATTTCTATCCAACTCCAAAACTATGTTCTAAAACCAGCAGTTCTCGAACTTGAGCATGTATCAGTGTCACCTGGGGGGTTTGTTAAAATACAAATTGCTGAGCCCCATCCCCAGAGTTTCTGATTCAGAGTTTTCGATTCTTTGTTAAGGCCCAAGAACCTGCATTTCTAACAAGTGTCCATTTCGGCTAGTCCTGGAACCACACTTTGAAAGCCACAGGTCTAAATCATGAAAACAAGTTATTTTCTTTTTTAATCAAAAAGGTCATAGCAGAACTTCAGGTCTAGAGGCCAGCACACTGGGTAAGAAATGCAGTCAGTCATCAATCTTTTCAATCTTTGGATGGCAATGAGACATAAACATGTGGCTGCTCTAGAAAACCATGGAGGGAATTGAGCCAGGCTGAATGAGGGCTGGGCAGGAAAGTGTGCATTGCAGGGCATGAGGGTGGAGAAGAAAGATGTCCATGAGTAAAGGAGAAATGTTAATCATCTGAGAGGCAGAGAAAGGAGGCAAGTGGCTTAGGGAGGCCCCGTGTGCTGGCTGGTTTTATCAGGAGGATCAGAGGGGCCCAGGAGGGCACTTCCTGGCCAGATACAGTACCCAGCCATACTGCCATGCACACAGTGACACCAGTACCTCTGGTCTGGATTTGGTTTTCCCTTTTTTCTCATATTATTTGCTGTGGTTTCGCTGAAGTGTAATCGTCCCAGCGTTACTTTGGTGACCTGGTCGGCCAATAGGTCGATTCTAAAACAGACAGCAAAAATCCGAGAGACTATAAGAGAACATGAAATCTCCGATCATATCGAATTCACTTTTAAACTCTCAACTATGTTTGGTTCCCAGTTCTCATCACACTGGGAGAACAGTTTAATCTAATCGCCAGTTATTCACTGAAATCCACAGCGTGGTCTGGAATGGCTGCCAGGAAGGCCATGGAATCCCTTGAAGGATAGGAAATGCTCAGTCAGCAGAAGCTTAAGCCTGGAGCTCCCAACTCACAAGGGCCGTATGCTCCATATACCTGGTATGGATCCTTTTACCTCCGCAATGGGAAGAGAGAGCCTTTCATTTGTGCTGCTGCCGCTGTTGTGATAGCACTCATCTCCTGACTGAAGCAGTTTAGGTCTCACATGAATGCCTTTGCACCCTCTTCATGTATTTGCCTTCTCCTAGTCTAGCAGTGGGAGGCAGCTTCCTCCAAAGGAGGGCCACATACACCCTTCCCAGACAAGGGAGACCCAGCTGTGCCATGCACATTTAGTGCTGCGTTTGTACAAGTGGCTTCTGGTCTGTCCAGGCCATGAGACCATTTTCTTTTCAGCCCAAAGGGGGTTGACTCAGGATCACAACCCTGAGATGTCTCCATTGCATCCCAGCCAAACCAGTCAAAAAGCAAATCCCACTCATTCTAAGTCATCCTACAAAGAGGACTCGAACTTTGCATACTACCAGCTACATAAGCTTTCGCTATTGGAATCCATTCAGCCAGTTATCAATGCAGCTTTAAAGAATAAGAAAAAATGACCTCTAAGCACAGCATGGCTATACAATCTTGAAATTACTTCAATCAACACTATGCTGATTTAAATGAAACATTAAAAGAAAGATCTAGCCATAATCTATCTCAAGAAACTAAAGTTGTAAGGTTTTTAACAAAGCTTTTAGCAATAAATAATATAAAATAATAGCTTTAAAATAGATCTTTTTATAAAGAATTTTTACGATGGTTTCAAACCATAGTACAACTTTATTTTTGTTGATGGACATATATTCATAATATTAACATTAATCCTACATTAACCGCTGGGCACAGTGGCTCATTCCTGTAATCCCAGCAGTCTGGGAGGCTGAGGCAGGCAGATCACCTGAGGTCAGGAGTTTGAGGCCAGCCTGGCCAACATGGCAAAATCCGGTCTCTACCAAAAATACAAAAATAACCTGGGCATGGAGGCGGGTGCCTGTAATCCCAGCTACTCGGGAAACTGAGGCAGGAGAATCGCTGGAACCCGGGAAGTGGAGATTGCAGTGAGCCAAGATCGCACCACTGCACTCCAGCCTGGGCAACAAGAGCAAAACTCAGTCTCAAAAAAAAAATGAAACAAAAAAACAACATTAACATTATTAATTTGGATTCTATGGTAGGCTTCATTTTAAATAAGTGAAATAAATTAGGTAATTATATATATATATATATATATATATATATATATATATAAAATAAAGAAATTAGGTGTTTATTCACAAAACATTCACAAAAGAATTTACAAAGTAAATTCTTACTTAACAGGATTGAAAATGTTTTTGCTCCTATCTGCTTGGGACTGTTCAATAGCAATTATTTGATTGGTGGCTTCTACCTGTATGGAACAATAAAAAGTAGATTAATTATTTAATTTACTTACTTATAAAAATGTTAATTAGCAAAGAATTTTTGAGTATGTAAAAAGTTTTTTGAGGCATCATCCTAGGCAGGAGGGACAAGTCACTGAAAAGACACATAAGACAATAGTCCCAGGCCAGGCGCGGTGGCTCAAGCCTGTAATTCCAGCACTTTGGGAGGCTGAGGAGGGTGGATCACGAGGTCAAGAGATCGAATCCATCCTGGTCAACATGGTGAAACCCCATCTCTACTAAAAATACAAAAAATTAGCTGGGCATGGTGGCATTTGCCTGTAATCCCAGCTACTTAGGAGGCTGAGGCAGGAGAATCGCCTAAACCCAGAAGGTGGAGGTTGCGGTGAGCCGAGATCGCGCCATTGCACTCCAGCCTGGGTAACAAGAGTGAAACTCCGTCTCAAAAAAAAAAAAAAAAAAGACAATAGTCCCTACCTTAACGCAGTGTGCTGTTGATGAGGAAAGAAATAAGTACCTGTGAAATTAAACAATGAGAACACAAGACAACAGAGTATTTCAGTTAAGTAGTGAACACAGAGTGGGCTAGAACATGACTGAAACATCAGGAGCAAGGCAGCTTTTTATTTATTCATTCACTCTAGAAGTACTTACGGAGCACCTACTATGTACCAGGAACTGCTTTAGACGTTAGAGATAAGAACTGAACACAAGAAGCAAAATTTCCTGTCCTTGGGGAGCTTACATTCTACTGTGAAGAAACAATGATATACAATATAATAAATAAAACACAGGAAATAACATTTATTCAGCTTCTGCTACAAACTTCTTGTTCTGTGAATATTGGAAAGGGCCTGTGAGACCAGCCCTGTAATATACAATTCGTGTAATTTTTCTGGAAAGACTGTAAAAAATCTTTCTAGAAAGCAATTGGTGGCCTATATCAAGAGTTTTAATTATGTTTGTATTCATGTGTAAATTCCCCTTCTGGAATGTATCCTTATGCAAAGGTAGGTTTACATGGATGTTCACTGCAGTTTCATTAACAATAAAAAACTGAAAATAAACAAAACTTCCAATAATAAAGGAATTAATATGATACATCCATACAATGGAAAAGTATACATCTTTGTGAACAATATTTTTATGGGGTTCTTAATAATATTATATAATGTGATATTCACAATATAGTATTAGCAATATAAGATTAATTTTAATAACAAAAAAATGAGGAAAAAATAGCTACTGAATGGAGGATCCCAAATAAAAATGAATTTTATCTCTTTTTCATATATTTCTATTATGTTCCAAAATTTTCACAATCAACTCACATTACATTCATAATAATAAAAAGAATGTCTTTTCGTTGCTGGTTTGTTTGATATTTATAAGTATTTTTGTATTTTTTGTTTTGTTTTGTTTAAGAGCTCAGTCTGATGCAAGAGCAGTTGATGTGTGTAGCTGCCAAGCCTTGGTGCCTAAGCCCAGGTTAGCTATCAGAATAAAACATGTAGGCCAGGCACAATGGCTCAGGCCTGTAATTCCAACACTTTGGGAGGCAGAGGCAAGAGGATGGCTTGAGCCCAGGAAGTTGAGGCTGCAGCGAGCCGTGATAAAGCCACTGCATTCCTTTAGGTGACAGAGTGAGACCCTATCTTAAAGACAACAAAACAGCCACAAAAAACAATAAAATAGGCAGATAATGAATGCTACTCCCTCTTAGGAACTGGATATAAAGTTACAATTTCATAAATACTTTTTGATCACTCAGAAGTCATATTACCTGCATTCTGAACCCAGCTCTACCATTTACTACCTTGGATAAATTGTGTAACATTATTGGTTCTCAGCCTCCCTTCTGTTAAACTGTAGAGGAGGGGTATTGACGAAATTAATGACTCCTTGACTTTTTTTAAGTCACAGATCTCTTTGATAATCTGATGAAAATAATGAATCTACTTCATATGGAAACGCATAAACATGAATAAAAATTAAATTATTAAGAATACATTTAGTAAAAGAATTACAAGAGTATTCACTAAAAATGATAAAACTATAGTTTGAAGTGATACTGTGCCATTTTCTGAGCCCAGGCTTACGAAATCAGCATCTTGGCTGGATATGATGGCTCACGCCTGTTATCCCAGTATTTTGGGAGGCTGACGCAGGAGGGTCACCTGAGCCCAGGAATTCAAGACCAGCCTGGGCAACATAGTGAGACCCCATCTCTACAAAAGCAGCCACACTCCTGTGGCATCAGCTACTTGGGAGGCTCCCGTGTGAGCCTGGGAGGTCAAGGCTGCAATGAGCCATGATCATGCCACTGCACTCCAGCCTGGGTGGTAGAGCAAGATCCTTTCAGAAAGAGAGAAAGAGAAAGAAAGAGAGAAAGAGAAAGGGAGGGAGAGAGAAAGAGAGAAAGAGAGAAAGGAAGGAAGGAAGGAAGGAAGGAAGGAAGGGAGGGAGGGAGGGAGGGAGGGAAAAGGAAAAGAAAAAGAAAGAAATGGACACTTCACTTGTCTTGCAATGTTTATACTTAGAACCCACCCATCATACTGTGAAGAAACACAAGCTATCCCATAGAGACGTTCACATACAGAAGAGCTGAGTCTTGTCAGTTAGAGCCCCGTTTGAGCTCCAGTTGATGGCCAGCACTCAACAGGCATCTGAGTGCTTGAAAACGGCCCAGTTAAGCTGCCCCAGTTGATGACTTCTGAACAGAGATGAGTTGTCATAGTCACACCCTGACCCAGTTGCAGATTTGTGACCAGAAATAAAGATTATTATTTTAAGTCATTTTGGGATAGTTTGTCATGCAGCAAAGACAACAAGAACAAAATAAATGACTTATGTAAACAGAACTAAATAAAAGACGTACCTTAATGCCAAAAGCTTTCAAGTAAAACATTTCTATTGGCTTTAGGCCCATCTGGGTTTCAACAAATTTTGGGCTTCCCCAAACTTGGATGTGGATGGTTATCTGAAAATGATTCTTTTTTTGGCAAACAAAAGCTTCATCTGCTGGTGAAAAATTAAATCCTTTGTCTGTTACAACTCGATAGCCCACATCAGGTCTATGAAAAGGAAACCAAGAAACCAGTTTTACAAATGTTTTCTACATATTTCTTTTCATTAACAATATTAATTGTATAAACATTTCAGGAAAGTGCACTGTGAAAAATGCCTTTTGCTGTATTTAATCAATTGATTTCTTGAATTTTTAATGAGGAAATAAAAATAACATTTCCAAACACAGCTGGCTGTTTCCAAGCTTTTTATTTTCTCACAAAGAAGTACAATCTTTTTTTTTTTTTTTTTTGAGACAGAGTCTTGTTCTGTTGCCCAAGCTGGAGTGCAGTAGCACAAGTGCTCACAGCAACCTCGGCTTCCTGGGTTCAAGCGATTCTCCTGCCTCAGCCTCCTAAGTAGCTGAGACTGCAGGTGAACATCGCCACGCCTGGCTAATTTTTGTATTTTTACTAGAGATGGGGTTTTGCCATGTTGGCTAGGCTGGTCTCAAACTCCTGACTTTAAGTGATCCCACCTGCCTCAGAATCCCAAAGTTCTGGGATTACAGGCATGACCACCGCACCTGGCCAGAAGCACAATTCTTGCCAAATGGAAGCATTCTTTTTTCAGATGGCCTTTCCCCTTTGTGCTTTCTAGACTCTTAATTTGACTCCCTAATACTATAGAAAGATGTAGACTAGATGTTGAGAAGTCAACATGTTATTCAGACTTGTGAAATATCTAAGGTAAAATTAATCTCTTTTCTCCTTTAGAAAAAAAAAAGGTCTTTAAATTTCACCAGTAACAATATATTTAAGAAGACACTCAGATGAAAGAATATTCAGCCTATTGATGATCATATGGAAAAGCAGACTTTGCAGAATTACCAGGAATAGCTCTTAAATCAACCAGAGCCAGTTATACAATTGATTGGAAACCTGTTTTCACTAGAGTATGGTCATTTCCTTTTTATTCTCACAATTTGGTAGAGGCACTGAAAACCTACTAGGGCTGTTACTTCTGCAGAAAGAAATGGGATAGTGGTGAGGTGACTAATCAAAAATTTGCTTTATTTATCACTGGTATTTCCAATAGGAATGCTTTGTATATATAAGTTGAGCATCCCAAATCTGAAAATTCCAAATCTGAAGTGGTCCAATATCCTAAACATTTTTTTTTTTTTGTGATGGAGTCTCACTCTGTCACCCAGGCCAGAGGAGAGTGGTGAGATCTTGGCTCACTCCAACCTCCACCTTTAGGGTTCAAGCAATTCTCCTGCCTCAGCCTCCCGACTAGCTGGGGCTACAGGCGGACACCAGCACAAGCAACTAATTTTTGTATTTTTAGTAGAGACAGGGTTTCACCATGTTGACCAGGATGGTCTTGATCTCTTGACCCCGTGATCTGCCCGCCTCAGCCTCCCAAAGTGCTGGGATTACAATCTTGAGCCACCGTGCCTGGCCAATCCTAAACTTTCTGTACACCAACATGATGCTCAAAACAAATATTCACTGGAGCATTTCAGACTTCAGATTTTTGGATTGGGGTGCTCAACTGATAAGTAGAATTCAATCTTCCAAAATCCATATAAGTTCCCAAATCAGAAATACTTCTGATCTCAAACATTTCAGATAAGAAATACTCAAACTGTAATAGGTTTAATGAAATAATTCTAAAATGTTAATAAAAAGAAAACATTAAGTGTATATTATCAAATAGAAAATATAAAAGTTGAAAACTTCTTTGGTGAATTTTTCCCACGCATGTTGAAAATATGCAGCAGGATTTGTAATTCATCAAGCTTCCTAAATGCGGGTTTCTTCTCTCTACAAGCAGAGGAGGGCAGTACTCACTACTGTACGGATCTTTGCATCCTGGGATCTCAATTTGAACAGCTGCTATTATAATGAATAACACAGAGTTTCTAAATTTTCCTCTAATTCTGGAAACAGAAAATATTACTGGGTCTCTTGGGAGAAGAGTGTTCATGTTCTTTGCACCTCCCCAATGGATCAAGTTATTGAGTCATTGATTACCCTTAAGAAGCCAATCAGTCAAAGCCTCCACAATCACAGTGCCTGTCAGCAGCAAAAAGAAAATCCACTGAATGAAGAATTTGATAAAGACTACATGTCTTATGCCATCTGGAAACTTCTTATTGACTCAGGTTTCTAGAATTAATTTGCTAATTTGTTCATATAAAGGCTAGATGGCCAGAACTATATAGATTTTACTACAGAGGGTAATAAGAACTGTCTTGATTGAGGAAAAAAAGGAGATTCTTTGGTGATGCTTCATGCTTCACCATCAAAAACTCTGAAGAAAAAAGTACAGTTAAGCTATGAGCATCAGCCTGAAATTTAGGGTAGCTGTAATCAGAAATGGAATCAATCAACAAGAATTATACTGTTGATGATTATTCTGAACCTTAAACATCAATCTCTGATTATAGAAATCTGTTTACATAAAAATGGCAATTCTGCTTTTGATATCAAAAGTATAAAAGCAATTAAACTGGCTTTTTAAAAGTTCTTTGATAGCATTGAAACATTATTCAGAAAAAAATTAATAAAATTCGAATGTCCTAACTGTAATGCTTTTAGGTAACTTAAGAAAATGATACTCTTGGAACAAATTAGACCTGATTATATAAGAAAAGATAGGTGTTTTTCTGTCACATTGATAAAAGCAGTGAAATTAGGAAGGCCTGAATTCTAAAGGAAGGTAAATATTGCCTTCCTTTTTTGCTTAGAAAAAGTGAATCATTGCTAAATATTCTACATAAATCTGCCTCTATACTTTTGAGTTTATATAATCTGTGCTCTCCTTTTTTCCCATATCCTCTGTGTTCTCCATTTTTTTCTAGATTATTGAAGTTGAGATAGGCTGTTCAAACAAACTTAAAAATGCTTTTAAATAAGAAGAGAGCTAATAACACTTACCTTGAAATCTTGATCAACTTGATGCATACAGCCTGGGAAGCAGTTAAGTTTTAATTAAAACATTGAGCCTGTGTGTGACAGCTTCATACCTCGGTTATCATATTTCACATAGAACACGGAATGTTCCCCAAAAGATAATGATGGCCAAGCCTCAAAGCCAAAACCCATGAACCCCTCATTTCTTTTTTTAATTGTACACAGTAGAAAAGACAAAAAGTCATGACATTTCAATGATACAATGAGCAATGAGCTTCCTTTAGCTTATTAAACACACTAACTCCCAAAGTCTAACTCCCTAGATTTTGTTTTAAGGAAAATATTTCTTCCTCTTAGTACATTCAATATAAAAGTCCTAGTAATAAGCTTTACCATATTTGAATTTGGATAATTTTTAAAAGCCCTCTATAACTATAGCCCAATGAAAATTTTAGAAGACTTAAGTAGGTAAATTACATGCTAGGAAATAAAAAAAGTTTAGAGGATGTTTAAGAGTAATAATATAGGAGTCCACATTTATTTCTTGAAACTATATTAGGTCATAAAAATAGGGTGAAGCTTTTCCATTTCTTTGGTATGTTTTGTATTATTTAACTTCAGACTCCTTAACACAAAGAAACCATCTACCATGATTCCTGCAGGATATATTGTCAAAAAACTTGGTGATATTCATTCACAGCATATATGATGGGGTGGTCACTGGCTCACAATTTAATGTGGCCCTCAGAAAAGTATTTTATAGCCTTGTAAATTACCTGCAGGATTAAATGTTGGGGATTTGGGGAATGTCTATATTCCAGTTTTTAAACTGGTATGCGATCCCAGAAAGATTCCTTCTTTCTCCATCATTTAGTGGTTAAATTATAATCAAATAGAATTATAAGTCTGGCTTTCTGAAGGCCAGAAACCCATGCCCCAACTATGTATTTGTTAGGATGCAAAAACTGAGGAATAAGACAGACACTTTCTCATCAACTTGCCCCACTTGAGCACAGGTGGCATCAAAGCTCCAGTGCTTGAACTCAGTACTGAGCTTTGGCACTGTCTTTCTCCCCACACTCTCCAGCCCACCCAAGGCCACTTACAGTTTTTCATAATGACTGTTTAATAAGCTGTGCCAAGGAACACTATGGTATGGCTGCCACTTCAGAGCACGAGAGCACTGGTCTGTAGGCATCCCGTTCTGTCTCTCACTGTCAGGATCCTGGACTTCACTGCTGTGACTCCTACTTGTCACTGCAAAGAAACAGGTGGGTCAGAGCCTTCCTTCCAGGCTGTTTTTCCTAGACTCACAGCTAGCAGCATGGTGCTAATGAGAGGGCCATGTGTAAGGCAGAGTGACTGGGCAAGTGTCATGTGCTGGGGGTAGGTGTGCTGCTGACCTCATTTTCTCATCTGTAAAAGGAGCAGCCTAGGGTCAGTGATGTCAAAGGGTGGGGGTGAACCCTTGTTTGTAACATTGTCCCTAATATCTATCTGCCCTACAAACTGCATAGCTTCTCTTCCTTTTCACTCTGTGGGGTTGCAGTGAAATCCACTCCCAGAGCCAAGAGGGTAGGTGACCCAGTTCAATCAAAGTACAGCATTCAGCCCTTGCATCAGTAACTGCAGCAGCGGTGGACTTGTGGCCTATCCCAATTCAAGCAGAGTGGATCTCAGCATTTCGGGGATGCTCATTCTTCTCCATGAGGTTTGAACCTGCAAGATACATCCCCAACAGCTGCTGGCACCATTTGGGGACATGAGGGAAAGGCATATGGGAATGATGCCAGCATAGCCGAAGGCAGAGTTAAAAATGAAGGGCACCCAGTCCTGAAGATGTCATCTGAGTTCCGGGACCCAATTCTAAACCTTCGGGTTACAGGAGCCAATAGATTCCTTGATTTTGTTTTTTACTTGTTTTGTTGTTGTTAGTTTGCTTTTTTTGCACAAGGCAGTTTGAGGGGTTGCTGTTTTTTTAAATTTTGGGTTGTTTTCTTCATTGTAACCAATCTGTTTTGATTTTGGCAGGTCTTTTGTGGCTCTAAGATCCTGTGGTCCAGCTTTTTGAACTTAAAGCAGTTATTCACTTGGTGTCTTACTTCCCTCAACTGCAAAATAGAAATTAAAAACATGTGTCATGCCATCTTTACACATCACAGCATTACATGAGCAGAGAGAATGACATAATGGAAGTGAAAGCACTTTCAGAAGCTGGAACCAAGATAAAGTAACAGAGAAAATCTTGTTAGTGTGCAATATCAACTGTAGAAAACTGCCACTTTTCTATGTCAAAAATGGTCAAATAACAGCAATTTCACAAGTGCAACCTACTATTCTGCATAATCTTTGCAACTTGTCTTAATCTGAGTATGCCTCCTGAACCATATGGATTCAACCTCAGATAATTTTATGTAAAATGGTATTGGCATGGTTGCTGTTCCTTTTAACTCCTCTACCATCACTCATGCTTGGCATCAGGAGGGAATGGGAAATAGTGGGTGTTTGTGAGACCAGGTTCAGGCTGTCAGTAACAATGTGCAAATAGGACATCAGCTCCTATTGAATGTATCCTCTTAGCTCACAGCTTACAGAATACAGGAGAAAGGAGCTGAGTTGTTTTTTAATCATCAAACTTTTCCTTTCTTTATACTTCCATTGAGGACTTCCTAAAACAAATAAATAGAGCTACTTTTCATCCCAAATGTTAAAAAAAAAACCCAACTATTTCTCTTGGGGTATTGCTATTAAATGTCACTTAAGCGAAATATGCATTTTTTTTGTTTTCATAAAACACCAATTTTAGGAAGATTTCTCAAAACCCTGAAAAACTTTTTTCCCAGCTATAAACACATGAAGTGGACAATGCAAGGAGCTCTTCATGCTCTCACTCCTCCAAAGGCTACCTGGTCTAAAATATTTTCAAAAAAACAAAGAAAGAAAGAAAGAAAGAAAGAAAGAAAAGAAACATCCTGCTTACACCAAATTGAGAGAAAGAGAGAACGTAATTCTTTCTTTCTTATCTTCTTCTCTCCTCCAATGGAGAAAGGGCCAAAGAGCTTGGGAGTTTCAAATCGAGACAGTCCTGGGTTTGAATGACAACTCTACACTTAGGGCTAAAGCAATCTTACAAAAATGATTTAAGCTCTGTGAGCTTCAGTGTTTTCATCTGCAAAATGGGACTAATTATGTTACCTCTCGGGGTTGTTGAAGGGTTTCAAGGAGGCCATGACTGGGAAGTGCAGAGCACAGTGTCTGCCACTAGTAAGAGTTTAAGCAACGGTGCCTTCAGCTATGACCAGTGGCACTGTCATCATCACTGTCCTTGTTTCAACATGTGTAGCTCAGTGTTTCCTAAGAAGTCTTGGGAAATACTTCTGTTCTTGGCCTCCATGGCAGCTCTATCTAATGTGAAATAACTAACCCATGTGCCTGACTGAATACCAGCGAAATCATGCACTTTCCTACCCAAGCGTGGCAACAAGGTCAGTGTTCCCAGGCATGCAGTCAAAAGCCAGCTCTACTCCTCCAGACACTGATGGGGAAGGTGGACGGGAGATTGTCCTAAAAAATAACAGCATTTCCTGCCTTTGTCATCACAACAGTAAGGGTATCAGAGCAGCCGCTCCAGTAGGGGTGACACAGCTATGCCTTCCCTGGAAGATGGCTATCCGCTGGGAGATCCCTAGGGAACAGAATATGGGATTACAGGCCCACACTGAAACCCAAGGCACACACCTGAGGCTAGCTAGAACTTATTCATATCAATACGACTAACAATGTCTGCTACTTTGAGGGCTTTCTACACACAGGTGCTTTCCCAGACACTTTACACAGTATTCCAACAGCTCCTTAAATTATTTCCCAGGTAAGAATCTTTTGTTCCATAAACGTTCTTTTTTGAAGGACACTGTACATCAAGAAGAGTACACAGATCATGAGTACACAATTTTATAATTTACGAAATGATCTAATGGTACAGGACCCTTTTAGCCCTCCAGGGGATACCACATGACCCCTACCAATAATTAGTCTCTCCTGCCCAAGACTGACCACTACCCTAAAATCTAACACCATAGCACAGTTTATAGAAATGGAATACTATGATATAATATATAATCTTATATGCTGAGCTGGCCTCTTTTTCTTTTTAAGACAGGGTCTTGCTCCATTGCCCAGGCTGGAGTGCAATGGCACAATCATAGGTCACTGTAGCTTCAACTTCCTGGCTGAAAATATCCTCCCACCTCAGTCTTCTGTGTAGTTGTGACCACAGGTACGTGCCACCACATTGGCTTTTTTTTTTTTTTTTTTTTTTTACTTTTTTGTAGAGACAGGATCTCACTTTGTTGCCCAGACTGGTCTCAAACCTCTGAGCTCAAGCAATCCACCCACCTCGGCCTCTCAAAGTGCTGGGATTACAGACATGAGCCACCATGCCCAGTGTCACTGGCCTCTTTTGCCCAACAGTATGTTTATGGGATTCATTCATTAGTGTTGCAAATGGCAGTCCTTTGCTCAATCTCATTGCTGTATTGTACTCCATTGCATAAATATACTGCAATTTATCTTGATGTTGATGGCCATTTGGGATCTTTTTAGTTTTTGGTGGTTGTTAAGTAATGCTGCTCTGGACGTTTCTATGCATGTATTTGGTGGGCATATGTGCACATTCCTGCTAAGTATACTTCTAGGTGTGGAATCACCAGGTTGTAGGACATGCTTTAGTAGATACTGCCAAAAAAAAATTCCTAAGTGGTTACGAGATAAGGTTTCTTAATCTCATTTAACAAATGTGGAAACTGACTTTCAAAGACCTGAAATAACTTTACCAGTGTCACAGCTGTTAAATGGAAGAGGTGGGATTCAAACCTTCCTCTTCACTTCATGCTAGACTGAGGATCTCTTGAGAAAATCTAACAGAAGTGAGAATGTAAAAGTAGCAAACTGCCTAAGTCCAGACCTTTTGGAGAAAACTGATAGCTTGCATTTGAATGCTTTTCAAATCATGTTTGCATAACTTACTTTAAAAAGTCTTAGAAATGAGTAAAGTCAAAATTATTATTCTCATTTCATAATCAAGAAAAATAAGGCTCTGAGAATCCCAGATTCCTGGAGAGACAAGACAGGTACTTTTTCAGATGCTGCAGTGTGAATTCAGCCAGTGTACCTCTTACTGGGGGCTGCTGGCCATGACTCTAAGGCTGGAAAACACTTTGTGTTTAAGCTTCAAAATAACAGAGGGTTGAAGCCTCCCAGGGAGGCCATGATCCCTTTTTTTTTTTAAGTTGGGTTTTAAAATTACTTTGACTATAACTCATTTTTATTTATTTATTTAGAGACAGACTCTTGCTCTGTCACCCAGGCTGGAGCGCAGTGGTGTGATCTTGGCTCACTACAACCTCCGCCTCCTGAGTTCAAGTGATTTTCCTGCCTCAGCCTCCCAAGTAGCTGGGACTATAGGTGCGTGCCACCACACCTGGCTAATTTTTGTATTTTTAGCAGAGATGGGGTTTCGCCACGTTGGCAAGGGTGGTCTTGATCTCTTGACCTCGTGATCTGCCTGCCTTGGCTTCCCAAAGTGCTGGGATTATAGGCGTGAGCCACCACGCCTAGCCGAACCCTTTTTTTATTTGGGGTTAAGACCAAGTAGGGCCAGGAACCAGCTGGTAGGAGCCTGCCTACCAGCACTTCCTCTCTCAGCAAAATTTTACATTTGCCCACACCAACCCAGTGATTCTACATTTTCAGGCCTATAAAGGGGGATCTTGGAACCTTTGAGCAAAGTGTACTACTTGGGAGGATGGCACTAGAAAAGTTTTATTGATTAATTTAAGACATTTCTGATACAAAATCAGTGATCCTTCTGTCTATAACACTAGCATAATCTTTTTCTAGCAATGTGCTGCTTCCCCAGGACCTTTGTAGAAACCCTTGGCCCCTGCAACATCAAATAGGAATTATTGACTAGAAAACTTTTGCTAAAAATACAAAATGTAGTAAGAATGTGGCATGTGGATTAACTACATGCTTTGTTTTATGTCTTTCTTATTTTTTGTTTTTTCTTTTTTTTGGTCCTGAGAACGTGCTCACTTTCATGCTGGAACTGTTGTCCGGAATCAGTTATCTTTACTCAGCTTTTCAGTGACCTGTGAATAGGACTTAAACAAGGGATACAGAATTTCCTATCTGTTGGAAATCCTAGTAATTTCAGTCACTCTTCCATAGTTGTTCTCTGAAGTTGGTGAAGAATCAATGGCCTTTCTGGGGCAGGCAGCAGAAACCCATCACAGGATGGAGCTTAACTCTGGGATGGCCAGGACAATTTGAGCAGCAATCTGGTTTGACGAGGAAATTCTTGGATGACTTGTCCTGTATCCCTTAGTGAGCTAGTACATCTGCAGTAGAATGAACAGATGGTTCCCCCGTCTGGCTAGGAATTTACTCAGCCTTTTATGTTTGAGAATCATAAAGAAAGCTGCAGGCTAGATGTGGGGATCCCTGAAGAAATTAGGGTAGCCTTGCATGGGAAGGTGGATGGAGAGCTCTATCTTATCCACAAACGGGGCTTTAATTAGCATTTTGTGTTTCTAAGGTTGGAAAAAAAAATGGTGAGCAACTGCTGACCATGTTGGATGCATATAAAAAGAAAGGAGGCAGTTTGAGGTTCAGTGGATGTGAGGGATGGATGCCCAGTGCAATTCTGAGACCGCACTCCTAGGAGGTGGGTGGGACTTGACTGACAGGGTGAAGTCAGCATCCACAGAAGGCCTCCACAGCCCATGCTGGAGCTGACGCCAGAGGTCCCTCCGAGAATGAGATCTTACCATGTGCTGGTAAAGGCAAAGGCAGAAGCCCCAGCTGGAGAGATTGTGTCTTTTCCCACTTGGGTGAGTCCACACATCTCCTTTCTGGACAGTGTAAACCTCTAGAGTCTGGGGACAATGGTGGGATGGGAGGCCCAAGAAGGAAATCTTCAACCTTTTGCCAAGCTGACAAATGCAGACAGAAAAAATGGGACTTGGTACGGTGAATTTGTTCACACTGCCCACATTAGCCATTTACAGTGGCTAACAGAACTGGGTTGAGGCCAGACACAGTGGCTCATGCCTGCAATCCAAAGACTTTGGGAGGCTGAGATGGGAGACTCACTCAAAGCCATGAATTCGAGATCAGCCTGGGCAACTTAGTGAAACCCATTTCTACAAAAACAAACAAACAGAAACCGGTCTAAAGTGTCATCCTTTACCCTTAGTATATGCCATAGCATTTACTCTAAAAATGTTGAAGTTCAGGTCTTTAGACTTCAAAAGCCTACTTTGTTACTCATGTCTCTTAGCTCAAAACATGACATGTTAACACGTTATATAAGACAAAAAACGACAACAACAACAACAAACAAACAGGTAGGCTGACCACTTGGGCATTTGATGACTTGGTTAAAGAATGCTAAAAGGATTTTACAAAATTTCAAACATCCACTGGGAACTTCCCAATTTGAAGTCAGTTTGAGGAAGAGTTCAACTTTCCACCTCCCTGTTCTAGCTTCTCAGAGTGCCTTCCATGAGCCAGCAGCATCGCTATCACCTGGGAGCTTGTTAGAAATGCAGACCTCAGACCCTAGAGACTGAATCAGTCTGCAATTTACCAACATCCTCCAGCTATTTTGTGCACATTAAGGTTGAGAAGGATTGCAACATTGCAATGGCCTCTTGAAGACGCTGCCACATCGCACAGCTTCCACAGGCCTGGAGCCTGGATCCCCTGAGACACATTGTCCCTGAAATTGAAAGACTGGCATTTCACCTGCACCCGAGAGAGAAAACCGCATCTCTTCCTTGGAGGATCTTTGAGACCCTGCCTGCATGAAAGGTATGTCAAGAGGAAAGAACCAAACTCCCAGAGCCTATCATTGCTCTCCTCTGAGAAGGAAACTTTTGTAGGGCCGCTCAAAGGCTGGTAAAAAGCCTTGATTTAATGCAGAAGGCTTTGCTGGCATTGCCCTTGTGCCCGCCCAAGTTTGCTCACTTGGTCTGCAGTGGTGGGCCCACACTCGGCAGTCCCCGGAGTCTTCCAGTGCCTGCGTGCACTTTCTCTTCTTGGTTGGAGGTAATGAGGCTCTAAAATCAAGACACCAAAATGAAGGTTAGGATTCTTCCTTGTGCACCATGTTATATTAAATAAAACGTAATCTCCCAGGTCACTGCTCTCTGCTTTCCTAAGTCTAATTCCAATTAGTTAAGGTTCTTTGAGCCTTACTAGGCTGAAACTCAGTTTTCCTTGATCAAGTGGACCTGAGATTCACCAATATGAAAGATAAATTGAATAATAAATTACAATGGCAGAGTACTCATTGAGACAGAGAAGATATAGACTTAAAATATAGGTATACATCTTACACACGACAATTTTTTTTCACGTGGAGTTTTACCACAATTTTTGATGGCCCTTACTCTTTTTGGCACCCTCTAGATCCAGAAGAGGGAATAAAAGAAAGAAAAGGAGACAAGACAGGAGAAAATAACATTCGTTAATGCTTAATTAGCAGATATTTCTTTAAGAGTTCATTCACAATTCCCTTTGATAGTCTAGCTGCGGCTGCATACGCACAATCAGTGTTTCCTCCATCATCCAGAACCTCACTGACATTTTAGCTTTGGGTTGAATGAGGACCTTGGATTTAGAGGGTTTTTAATTAAAAGATTGTCTAAGCCGAGAACACTGGGACCTCGCGACGTCCTATATACGTCTAAACACTGCCATCTCCTGGACAGGACTCCACTGTGCAGTCTTTCTACCTCCCTGCCAGAGGCAGCCTGCTCCGAGGCTTTCTGCAGAGATCTTTGATGACTAAATGTCTTTTTCTTTACCCAGGGCTATGGCACAGAGGCTGCGGATGGTAAGAACAACTTATCCCCATATGGGAGGACACGGATTGGTCCAGGGGGGTGGCAAGATGACTGGCGTTTGAGTGGCAGCTGTGGAAGCCTCCGTGGATTTGGCTGGAGTCGCCCATTCCAGAGGTGACCTGCAGCGGGTGCACAGGCGGCATCGCAGGGGCAGCTGCGGGGTGGAGAAAAGGAGCTGGGGTCCTCCCAGTTGTGGGCCTTGGAGTCCGGTAGCAGGCACCTGGGGAGAGACACAAGCAAGAAGTGCCCCTTTCTCACCGGCCAGAGTCCAGGAAAAAGAGCAACAGTGCAAGATGTGCGGAAGGTGGGTCCCACTCACCTTTGACCTGCGGAGGAGAGCAGGAGTCAGATGCAGAATAGGGTGGGGTGACTGGGAACTGCCGTTGCCTGAAGATTAGAGACATGCATTGCATTTTTGTTTCACTCTATTATATTTTTGTCACAAATAGGAGGCAACCCTCAGTATACAGCCCCCACAATGTTGGTTCCAGGTGCTGGGCGTGCAGGCATCTGAGGGGCTTGGGAAATGGGGTCCCATCAGACCATGCCCAGGGTCATGTCCTGGCTAAGTGAGCGGGCTTTGGATCCCAGCTCCTCCACTTCCCAGCCGTGTATCCATGAACAAGTACTTAACCTCTCCAGGCCTCCATTTCCTTACCTATAAAATGGAAGTAATCATTACATCTACCTCCCGGCATTGTTGTGAGAATTAAATGAGATCATGTATATAAAGCCCATAACATAATGTCACGAACATAGTAAGTGTCCAACAAAGTTTAATGTTATTGCTTCTTATAAAGACGGGACAAATATTTAAAGTGATAGATATCCCAATGGCACTGACTGGATCTTTACAAATTACATGAATGTCTTAAATTATCACATTTACTCACCCATATATATACGTCTATTACCTATCAATACATTTTTTAAAATAATTACTTCTTAGCACTCCTAAATCAGAAAAAAAAAAAAAAAATGGTTGCACCTACTGTTTGGGCCAGGACAATGTAAATTGCTGTCCCTAGAGTAATGATTTTCCATTTGTGCTCCAGGGGATCCCAAAGCTCTTGAAAGGAGCTGAGGAGTTTTATAACAAGAACACTTAAATGGCTGGGGAGAAAACAACTTTTTCTGTTTGTTTGTTTGGAGACGGAGTTTCACTCTTGTTACCCAGGCTGGAGTGCAATGGCGCGATCTCGGCTCACCGCAACCTCCACCTCCTGGGTTCAGGCAATTCTCCTGCCTCAGCCTCCTGAGTAGCTGGGATTACAGGCATGCACCACGATGCCCAGCTAATTTTTTGTATTTTTAGTAGAGACAGGGTTTCACCATGTTGACCAGGATGGTCTCGATCTCTTGACCTCGTGATCCACCCGCCTCGGCCTCCCAAAGTGCTGGGATTACAGGCTTGAGCCACCGCGCCCGGCTCGTTTTCTGTTTTATATATTGAAGTGCAAGTAAAATTTTATTTCATTCATTCATTTATTTATTTGAGATGGATTTTCACTCTGTCACCAGGCTGGACTACAGTGGCATGATCTCGGCTCACTGCAAACTCTGCCTCCCAGGTTCAAGCAATTCTCCTGACTCCCTCCCAGGCAGCTGGGATTACAGGTGCCCACCACCACACCTGGCTAGTTTTTGTATTTTTAGTAGAGATGGAGTTTCACCATTTTAACCAGGCTAGTCTTGAACTCCTGACCTCAAGTGATCTGCCCGCCTTGGCCTCCCAAAGTGTTGGGATTACAGGCATGAGTCACAGCACTTGGCAGTAAAATTTTATTTTTAAAAAATGTGTACTACCACTAAAGAATTGTGAACATCTCTTTTCCAGAAGACCCACAAGTTGCTTAGAGCTCAGCATCTCTATAATGCTGCATCACACTTAAGCACCCCAACCTCTACTCGATTCTCCTTCTTGGAGAGGAAGCTTCAAGTTTAGAATGTTGTTTAAAAATCCAACATGATATGATGAAAAGTTTGCTTTTATCATTTACCAGAAAAGTTATGTTTTCTCCTTAAATTAGTTCCTTATAATTTATTCACTTCCTATTAATAAGAATGAGAGAAAATACATCTACTCTCCTCCAAAAACTCCACTCAAATGAATGTAAAGAAATAAAGAGACGTAAACACCAAAGCATATAGAGAACATGAGCAAAGACCCCAGAAGACCAAATTTCAATAGCATGGCAGCAGACAGAAATAGGATGGATGGTAACTCAACCAGTAGAATGGAAACACACACAGACACACACACACACACACACACACAACCAAGACTGTGCCTGGAAATGGTGGAGGGAACAGAGGGAGCCGATAAGAAGTTTTCCAATCAAAACTCAAAAAGCCCAGGACACAGAAGTCACCATGACCTTCTGCCTTCAGGGTTAGGGTGGAGCTGAAAACCAAGGATTGGTTAAACATCTGAACAAGAAACAACTAGACCCTTAGACCAGCTTCCCCACTATAAAGCTACCTCCATCACCCCAGCAGAAGTTGGAAAGGTTTACACTCTAGAGAAAGGACCCCAGGGAAACTGTGAGACAGGGTTACCATGCACAGTTAATGCTGTAGCTGAGCTACTGGGCTGAAAAATGGAAGAACTCATTAAAAATCTGAACACTAAACTCTGAATCTCTTCCTTAACTCTGCTTTGCATGCATCCAAGCAGATTTCCCACAAGTAATAAATTGGAATACTGTTCCCAAGAAAAACTGAATGTACTCGAGGAAAACGTAGTATTTTGAAGTTACCAAGGAAATACCCATCACCTGCCTGATCACTCTACCAAGAACAATGGTTTGCACACAGAACTTCTTAAACAGGAACAAATAAAGGACCAGACATTTTGAGAAAGCCTTTAACATTAAAGACAGAGAACAAAACCAGATAAATAGGGAATGCTAAAGAATCACAAAGAGCTCTTTCTGGTTTTTTCCTTCTTATATAACGTGTAAACTACTACCAGATCTGACCCTCCCATAGAGAAACACTCCAAACGCTGGAAATAGTTTAAAAACAAAAATAAAACAAAACGAAAAATACCACCTACCCAAAGACACTGGAAACTGGACAAAAGCAAGGAGATTCTGGAGGGCGTTGAGCTTGGAGAAGGGACTGGCATACAGTGAGTTTCTTGTTTACGGCATTTAGTCTGAGGGCTGGTTGAAGTCAGAGCCACAGGACAGCTAACCTCCGATAGAAATCCACAGCCTTTCTGGCCTGAATAACCAGAAAACAGATCTTGGGGCAAACTCAGCTGATGAAAAGTGACAGAGAATCTCGGAAAAGGAAGGTAAGAGCAGGGGACCCCCAGATTCTGTGTATAACTCTGCCAAGTATTTTGCTGATCCCTGAGTCACAATGTATGGGGCAGACTGCGCACAACCCAACCAAAGAAAACAGGACTAAACAGGACTTGAATCTAAGCAAAGTGATTGACTACTAAAACAAAAGTATACATATTCTTCTGAGGAATATAAAAGAATCCAGCCATTCCCAATGCCCAGGTAAAAACTCTACACCAGCAATCCCCAACCTTTTTGGCACTAGGGACTGATATCATGGAAGACATGGATGTAGTAGGGGTGGGGATGGTTTCGGGATGGAACCGCTCCATCTCAGATTATCAGGTGTTAGATTTTCATAAGATGCATGCAACCTAGATCCCTCGTATATGCAGTTCACAGTAGGGTTCCTGCTCCTAAGAGAATCTAATGCCACTGCTGATCTGACAGGAGGCGGAGCCCAGGTCCTAACAGGCCGTGGACAGGTAGCTGTCTGTTGCCAGGGGTTGGAATCCCCGCTCTACAAAGAACCAGAAAAATGTGGCCTAGATTGGAGGGACAGAACAATCACTGAACACTAACCGAGAAATGATCCAGGTATTGGATTAGCAGACAAGGATCTTCAAAGCAGCTACTCTAAGAAGCTAAATGGAGCAGAGAAGCACATGCTTGTGAAAAAATAAATAAAATCTCAGCAAATAAATCAAAACTACACATGAAAAAACTAAACACAAATTCTAGAATTGGAAAAATTCCAGAAAGAATTTTTTTTTTTTTAATTACTAGATGGGTTCAAAAGCAGAACTTGAAGATACAGCAAAAGACACCATCCCATCTAAACAACAGAAAGGGAAAAAATGAACTTTAAAAAAGAGAAGAAAAAGATTTATGAACCTGTAGAGAGGATGAAATAGAAAAAAATAAAGATATAACAGCCAAAATCTTCCCAAATTTAGAAAAAGATATAAATGTATATGTCAGCAAAACAAATACATCTACTGCATTAAGGTGAAGTCACTGTAAACCAAAAATAAAGAGAAAGTCTTAAAAGCAGCTGAAGAAAAGCAGCAAATTATGTGCAGGGTCATAGTGATTCAAATAATCACTGATTTACCAAAATCTCCAGAGGCCGGAAGACAGTACAAAAATATCTTTTTTCTTTTCTTTTTTAGGCTGAGTTTTGCTCTGTTGCCCAAGCTGGACTGCAGTGGCCCGATCTTGGCTCAATGCAACTTCCACCTCCTGAGTTGGAGCAATTCTCCTGTCTCAGCCTCCCAAGTAGCTGAGATTACAGGCAGGCACCATCATGCCCAGCTAATTTTTTGTATTTAGTAGAGACAGGGTTTCACAATGTTGGTCAGGCTGGTCTCAAACTCCTAAAAAACATCTTTAAAGTGCTACAAAAAGCAAAACTGGTAAGCCAGAATTTTACATCCAATGAAAATAGTCTTGAAGAATGAAAGCAAAATAAAGATATTTTGAGATGAAAGAAAACTAAGTGAACTTGAGAATAGACATGTACAATAAGAAATTTTAAAGACAGTTTTTCAGGCTAAAGGGAAACAGCTGTAGATGGAAATTTGAAACTATGGAAAAGGATGAAAAGAATAAGAAAGATTATGTTTGAATGTAAGTTATTTTTTAACTTGATTTTTTTAAAAACACATCTGAAGCTGGGCACAGTGGCTCATTCCTATAATCCCAGCACTTTGGGAGGCTGAAGCAGATGAACTGCTTAAGGCCAGGAGTTTAAGACTGGCCTGGGCAACATGGCAAAACCCTGTTTCTACAAAAAATACTAAAATTAGCCAGGCATGGTGGCATACACCTGCTCTCCCAGCTACTTAGGAGGCTGAGGCAGAAGGATCGCTTGAGCCCAGGAGATTGAGGCGTGAGTAAGCCATGAATTGCCAGTGCTCCCCAGCCTGAGCAACGGGCTGACCCCATTTCAAAAATATAAAATAAAATAACAAATAAAGTACCCCTGAGTGTTTAAAGCAAAAATTATGACATTATTTTGTGAAGTTTATAATGCACATAGGTATAACACTGAGGTATAATACAACTATAGCACAGGGGATGGGACGTGGGGATAAATGGAACCACACTGTTGATGGTTCCACATTTTATGTAAAATGGCTACAATATTAACTCATTAACTGAACTGTGAAAAGTGAAATAATGCAAAGAAGTAGAACTAAAGTCGATAGATAAAATGGAATCCTAAAATTATTCAAATAATACAAAATAAACCAACAAAGGAGTTACAGAAGAATAAGAAACAGAAGGAGCCAGAGAGAGAGAGAGAGAGAGCGGAGAGAGAGACATGGTTTCACTTTCTAAGATTTCAGTTACCCACAGTCAAACTTGGTCCAAAAATATTAAATGGAAAATTCCAGAAATAAATAATTCATAAGTTTTAACTTGCACATCATTCTGAGAAGCATGATGAAACCGCACACTATGAATCATCCCTTTTCCCAGCATATCCACAATGTAGCCACTACCCGCCCATTATCTTAGTGGCCTAAGACAGACAGATTGCCTGCCATGCTATCACATTGCTTGTGTTCAAGTAACCTTGATTTTACTTTAATAATGGTCCCAAACACAAGAGACGTAAAGATGGTAATTTGGATATGTCCAGGAGAAGCTGTAAAGTGCTTCTTTTAAATGAATATTTGAAAAATTTTGATATAGTACGGAAAGAAAAAACATGTGCTGAGATTGCTAGAATCTACTGCAAGTTTGTCCAGCCTGCTACACGCAAGCTGCATGCGGCCCAGGACGGATGTGGCCCAACACAAATTCATAAACTTTTAAAAAATGTTATGAAATATTTTTGCAATTTTTTTTGTTTTGCTCACCATCTATCATTAGTGTTAGTGTATTTTACATGTGACCAAAGACAATTCATCTCCTTCCAATGTGGCCCAGGGAAGCCAAAAGATGGGACACCCCTGATCTACTATAGCAATTAATCTTCTGTTCATGAAACTGTAAAGAAAGGAAAATAAATTTGGGCATAGCATATATAGGGTTTGGTACTATCCTCAGTTTCAGGCATTGAATAGTAGTATTGGAATATATCCTTTATGAATAAGGGGGTCTATTGTACAATACTAATAATTACTTTAGATGTTAAAAGATTAAACACTCCAATGAAAAGGCACAAATTAGGTCAGCCACAGTAGCTCACACCTATAATTCCAGTGCTTTGGGAGGCTGAAGCAGGAGGATCGCTTGAGGTTAGGAATTCAAGACCAGCTGCAGCAACATAGCGAGATCCTGTCTCTAAAAAAAAAAATTAAAGGCTGTAATCCCGGCACTTTGGGAGACCAAGGCAGGTGGATCACAAGGTCAGGAATTCAAGACCAGCCTGGCCAACATGGTGAAACCCCATCTCTACAAAAAAATACAAAAATTAGCCAGGTGTGGTGGCACATGCCTGTAATCCCAGCTACTCAGGAGTCTGAGACAGAAGAATCTCGTGAACTCAGGAGGCAGAGGTTGCAGTGAGCCTAACATTGCAATTGCACTCTAGCCTGGGCAACAGAGTGAGACTCCATCTCAAAAAAAAAAAAAAAAAAAAAAAATTAAAAGTTAGCCAGGTGTGGTGATGCACACCTATAGTCCCAGCTATTCAGGAGGATGAAGCAGAAGGATCACTTGAGCTCAGAAGTTTGAGGTTACAATGAGCTGTTATCATGCCACTGTACTTCAGCCTAGGTAATAAAGTGAGACCCTGTCCCTAAGGGGGGGAAAAAGGCAAAAATTATTAGAATGGATTTTTTTTAAAAGCAACACTCTGTTGCTGGCAAAATACTTTATAAAGACACAAATAAGTCAAAAGTTAACCAAGAGAAAAATGTGTACAAGAAGGGTGAAGCAGTTTCATGAATAATAGCTAAAATGGACTTCAAAATAAAGAGTACCACCACAGACAAAGAGGCTCATTTCATAATAATAAAAGAGTCTTTTTTTTTTTTTTTTTTTTTTTTTGAGACACAGTCTCGCTCCATCACCAGGTGCCAGGCTGGAGTGCAGTGGTGTGATCTTGGCTCACTGCAACCTCTGCCTCCCAGGTTCAAGCAATTCTCCTGCCTCAGCCTCCTGAGTAGCTGGGATTACAGGCACATACCACCATGCCCAGCTAATTTTTGTATTTTTGGTAGAGATGGGGTTTCACCATGTTGACCAGGATGGTCTCGATCTCTTGACCTCGTGATCCGCTCGCCTCGGCCCCCCAAAGTGTTGGGATTATAGGTGTGAGCCACCGCATCCAGCCTAAAAGAGTCAGTTTTTAGGAAGGCATAGCAATCATGATTGTTTATGTACCTAATAACACAGCTTCAAATATACAAAGCAAAAACTAGTGAAACTAAAAGATGTAGACAATTCTATAATCACATAGCTAAACATTTTAACATTCCTCTTTCATCGACTGATAGAACAAAATGGGTAGAACAAGTTGATCGAACCAAAAAACCAGTAAAGACATACATAGATTGAGGAATTTATTTAAGAGGAAAAGAACTGATTTTTTTAACACTGAGAAAAATTTTCAGCGTTTTTTAGAGAAGTGAGGGAATCAAAGCCAAACAAATGGTAAAAACAAGGCGATGATTCAAACAAAGCAAAAAAAGAAAAGAAAAAGAAAATTATACATGACACATCATGATAATAATGTAAACCCTGGATATTGACATAATTAAAAAATTTTAGACAACTTTATGATATTGGAAGGCTGAGTGTAGAAGTGAATGTAGAATGTGATAAAAGAAAATTAAATCTTCCCAGAAGATTATATTATAATCCTTAAGTGTATATAGCAAGAAAGCAATATAAAAACAGTAATTACATATAGGGCAGTGGATATTTCCAAAAAGACTAGGAAAGTGGCTGCCTCTGGGGAAGCCAAATTTAAAGACAAGGGTGGAGCAGGGTATTGCTGGTAATTTCCTATTATATGCTATATATAGTATCATTCCAACTTCTTACATTCTTCACATGTATCACTCTGATAAACCTATAAATTAAATTTTGTAACTGACTCTGTGGTCTCATAATTCCACATTCAAGGCTCTGGGAAGTTGTTTAGTTACCTTACAGTACAAGCATCATTGAATTTAATAATGTTAACAGCAAATGAAAACCACAAGTAAATGATCCATCTACTAAAAAAAAATGTGGCTTGGCATATTGCAAACAGGAATGCAGGCTCCATCCAGCAATCCCTTAGGGAGAACCAAAAGTCCCTGAGTTGAGTGACAGTAATATGTGTTGGTAGGTTTAAGATGAAGGTTTTAAAATATTAAATGCTGTACTTATGGTTCCTTTCCCTTCCAAAATTAACCACAGCTACTCCTTTATTTCATTGTATTTTATATATTTCCAAGCTCAATGCATTTTAATATATTTAGGGAAATGTTGCACTTCCTTTCAGAGAACTTGAAGGAAGAATTAATGACAGCTACCTTCAAACTGAGCAAATTGTTAAAACAAAAGCAATGATTAGCTCCAAGTAAAACACTTGTTTGGGATTTTTTCTTTACTTCTTAACCCCACCCTACTCACAATCATCATGTCAAGAATCCCAGAATTGCACGTCAGACTGTGTTTCAGTCTTCGTGCTCCCAATTGTCTATTATACCAAAAGGATTACCGTAAAGCAGACAAACACCAGACAGCAACAGGCACTGTGAGTCACACCTCGAGTGGCCAACTCTGTCTCTAGCTTCAGCAGGAAGGAGTTGTAAAAATCAAGAGATCCAGGAGGCTGAGGTGGGCAGACCACCTTCGAGACCAGCCTGGCCAACATGGTGAAACCCTGTCTCTACTAAAGATACCAAAAAATAAAATAAAATAAAAATAAAATTAGCCAAACGTGCTTGCTTGAACCCAGGAGGCAAAGGTCGCAGTGAGCTGAGATCTCACCACTGCCCTCTAGCCAGGGCGACAGAGCAAGACTCTGTCAAAGAATTAAAAGATTCTTAGCAGTTGATAAAAAAAGAGAATCATTTGCCTTCTAAATCCCTTCCTCTCAGACATACAACTTGTTTTTGTCTTTTGGAGAATGAATGGAGAAATAGTCTCCCAGGGGTTGAATCTACATGAACCAAAAGAGGGCGTACAAAAGAGGCTATGCCCTCCAGCTCGTTGAGGTGATATGTACATCCGAGACATTCACATGCTGCCCTCAGTGCAGCCAGTATTTCTTTCATATTCCACATAGGCTTGCTCAAGTCTTTACTGAGTGCCTACTGTGCTCATGACCCTACCAGATATGAGGTGAGACAAATACACAGTGTGTCTTCATGTGAATATCTAGGTGGGATACTCAAGACTGAGCCATCCAGTCCTAGTTTTCTCCAGTGAAGCCCCCAGTACCTTCACATAACACCAACAGCCCGTTCTCTAAAGCTCTACTGCACCTCACCCAGAGCTCGGCTCAGCACAGTGCCCATACAGAGGTGGTGCTTGACAAACACAAAAGACTGTGTTAGACTACATATGACCATGAATATGCTGTATCTATAAATCTGCATATCAAGAGAGAGCTTTCCTGACCACCCAGTCTAAAACGGGAGCCTCTCCTCCTTGCCTTACTCTTATTTGTCTTCATCTTACTGAGTGACTCTAGACTACCTGCCATTGTCTTTTTCTTCCCACTGGAGTGGCATGACAGCAATGGCATGCCAAGGATGAGGGGATGGGAATAGTTCACCCCAGGTGCAGGTAATAAGGAAATGCATTGTCTGCAGACAATTTGAAAACAATACTAAGCCTTCAAAGAGCCAGTCTGCTTTTTATTATCTACATGCATCACCAATTCTAAGAAAAATGCCTGGGTGCCCTGCCAGGGCAGACTGTTCCCACCACGCCGCCCTTGGTGACTTACTGGCAGGGATTTCACTGTTTTGTTCACTGTTTTACTGCATCCTCCAACTATAAAAATGGTTGTTATTAAACTTATTCCCCCAATTTCATATATATGATTTATCTTTTCACATGAACTTTCATATTAAAATTATGTCTTACTACTCTGTGTGAGAGCATGTGTGTGCATCTGTGTGTGCATGTGTGAGTGTGTGTATGAGAGTGTGCATGCGTACTTCATAGTGCTCCAATGGGGAGACTGTGAAAGGCACTCAAATTCTTGGTCAAGGTCAGGTAGGGTTTGTAGCCACCATCTAGAAGTTGATATAGGAAAGCGTTCTGGCAGAAATGGTGTCAATGTGTATGGTTGCCCAAGAAAACCATTTCACAATAGGGCAGCCAAAAACAAGGCAAAGAAGATGCCACCCTCTTCCTCCAGCTCTGCCTGGCAGACTGCAAGTATCTGACCCTTTCACACCCCTCCACTGCTGCTTTAGATGTAGAGAAACTTTTGAGAACCTGCTCTGAGCCAGGCACTATGCTAACCCTTTGCATGTGTTGTCTCATCTAATCTCCACAACTCTTATATAAAAAGGTACCGTCATTGTCCTTAATCCTCAGGCAATGAAACCAAGCCTTAATGAGGTTAAATAATTCACTCATGAGTATTTATCTCGTAGTTAGTCAAGCTGGAGTCAGATGGTCTACTACCAGAGTTTAACCTCTAAATAACAGGGTATTTTAAATACAGACCATTCTAATCAAATTCTTTATTACAGGTTCTTTCATCTTGCACACATATCATTAGAATCAAGGAGTATCAGATAATGTTTTAGCCCAGTCTTCTTCTTCAGGCTTTCTCTTATTACATCAGTTCGAACTCAGAAGTCAAACCAGTCACTGAACTCAAACAGTCTTTAACAAGCTCTTCTCACAGAACTCCACGTACTCTCTCACTCCCTTCCACAACATCTCAGCAGAGCTCATCGGGCCCACTACAGTGACGGCAGAACCAAGACATGCAGCTGGCAGTTGGCTCCTAATTCATCTTGCCATCCAAACCCAATAAGCCAAGTCCTAAGTTAAACCCAGAATATTAGATGCTTAAGCTCAAACATTAGAATGAAATAAAATGAAACCTGCAGTTGATTCCCTCACAGATCTAACATGACTCAAGTTTCCCCTCCTGTGAAGTCCCCTATTCAAACATCAGTGTCCTCAGCTAGTTCTCTCCTACCCCTATACCAGATCTCAAGGCCTGAAGTTCATTATATCTACCCCTACTAAGCACACAGACTCAAACCAAACTGCATTAACTTAGCCTGTCTTGAAGATTTACTAGTCTCTTTTCTAGAGCCTTGCCTCCTCTATACACACATACATATAATGCTTCTTGTCCTTTTTCAATGCAGTTTCAGGGTTTTATCCTTCCCCTAAGTCACTCCAATCTCCCTCTCTTGAAGCAGCAGTGCATGCCTGTAAGTTTCCCAGTATGTCCCACCACCATAGCTTAATTGTGTACCAAGTGGGTAACTGCCTGGTTAACCTAGGAAATCACAGAGGACCTCAGCCTGCTCCTCCTAAGCAGACAGCTATCCCAAACTCGACCACACAAGGAAATAAAGAGTTAAGGGCAATTTACAGAAGCCTTCACATGTTGACAGGACTGGCCTCAGCTCTGCATACATGCCTTACATATGCTCATACATGAGCACACATGTCCCAAATGGGGCCCGTGGCCAAATAAGTTTGAGGAACACTTCATTCCATTTCTCTTCCTTTGTTGCACATTAGTGCATCAAAGGCACTGAGAAGTCCTGCAGTAAAAACCCTCATGTGATTTTGTTTAAGTCAATGAGGCACAAGCTAATTTATTGACCATGGAACTTTTTTCCCCACAGCATCTAATGGGACAACTTTTTCATAGAGAATTTGGTCCTTTTGCACAAGGCCAATAATTCAATGTTTTAATATGTTTAAGATCTGAAAATCTGCCTATGAGATTTGACCAAGCTCTCAGAAATTTTAAAGCCCAATTGTCTCTTACATTTTTTAGATAAAGCGTTGTCATGAATATCTTTTGAATAGACACATTTTAGGCAATATGGTAGAGGGGAGCTAACATGATTTGTAGTAAACCCAGGTCTGAATCCCACCTCTAGTACCCAGGCAAAAAAAAAAAAAAAAACCCTACATGCCAAGGCTGTTGTGATACGAAACTATGAAATGAAATGAAACGAACCTTCGTAAAGAGCCTGGTATTTAGAAATACTTAAAACTTGGAGTATTTGAATACATCGTACAGATCTAATGATCACTCAACTAGCCCAATGTCCTTGCACTCATGGACTAGACATGTTTCTGCTTGTTCTCACTCAGATTTTACTGCAGTTCCACTTAACTGCATGCATCTGAGCATTTTTTTAAATCAAGTAATGACAGGTTGTCTGATCATAGGGCTCTCCTTTAATGAACGTGAACTCTGACAATCTTTATGAACTAAGGCTCAGACGTACTCTGAGTCACACCTTTTGGTAGATAATTTTAGGCATATTTCATATATTCCCCTGAGATTCATTTTCCTCTAAAATATCAATTAATCTAAAAGCTTCATATAGAAGAAAGGGCATGTTTCTACAGCCAGGCAGATTTTTATCTCAGCTTTGCTACTTATTGACCTATAAAGAGTTACTTAACCTCTCTGCACCTTACCCTCCTCATCTGTAAAACATGGATAATATACTTATTTAGAAGAGTTCAGAGAGTGAGATGTGTTACATCAAATCCACAATTAAGTAAGTGAATATGTGAAGTGCAAAGAATGCCCAACACTTAGTAAATGCTCAGCAATAGTAACTTCCTCTCCTACCTCACCTGCAAGCCCCACCACCATCCTCAAAGGTAGAGAGTGAAACCGCTTGGACAAACCAGTCCTGAAACTCAACAGCAACGGGGAAGCCTATGGGTAGAAATTTCTGGTCCTGTAGGAAGGACCATTATTATCCTGGAGACTAAAATATAAAGACAGATTTCAGACCTCCCAGGTAGCTCAGAACACAATACCCCAAAGTATGGTGCCTTGGCATGCTGAGTACTTTGAAATGAAGGAGACTGGAAGGACCTCAGAAGCAAGGTATCTCTGACCTTCCCCGTACCCCTGTCCTCCTGTCTCTCATGCCCTTTTCTCCCTCAAAGCAAGTCACAGAAACCATAGTTCTTTTTCCCTAAGATGGGTCATATATACTAGAACTCCTCCCCCTAAATCAAGCCATAAAACCCAGAAAAGTCACTCTCTCCCTTCTCTCTCATTCCAAGGAGACTCTCATTTCAAAGGGACCCTATCCCATACCTTGGAAGAAGCAATGCTACATAGAGAAGCCAAGAAAAATCTGAACAGACAGGTCCTGCTGGGTTTCTTCCCTCAGTCCATTGCCATTAGATCACACCCTTTTGTCCACTTACATTTCTACATAGCTGTTCATTCTTCATTGAACCTGAGCATAAAAATAAAAATGGTTTTCCCTGAGTCTCTGGGTTTCATTTCTGAAGGCTCCTGCATCACATACAATTTTAATTAAGTAAATGGTTTATACTTTTCTCTTGTTAACCTGTCTTTTGTTATAGGAGTGTTGGTTGTGACCATTATGATGAATGAGGGATGGTATCACACATTTCCATCCCTATAAAAGACAACTCTTTGATGAAGACCTTTGTTCACTTTTCTCTCTAAACAGCTAAAGATCTTTCTGTTAGTTATAAAAAGTAGTCTAGATGGTTATACAAAACCCGGGTGGCATCAGCTGAGCCTTCACTTAAGGTTAAGACACTTAGAGGAGAGAGACTAGACGACTTCTGGAAGGTTGCTTCCAAGCCAGAGAAAAGAAGGATATATCCATTGTCCACAATTCATAACAGTTACTGGGATGTAGTGAGAGGAATGTGAGGGCAGGCACAAGGGCAATCACTACCTGAGTTCAGCCCATGCAGTGCCTAGAACAGAAAAGCCAGCTCAGAGTGTGGGCTCAGACATTTGGCAACCTACTAGTTTGTGTGTGTGTGTGTGTGTGTGTGTGTGTGTGTGTGTGTGTGTGTGTAACTTCCTTGAAAAATGTTGAACTCACCTTCTTCCCACAATTTGTTGCCCAGGAAGTTTCTGTTGGCAGAGAGCAATAAGAGCCAAGTACAGGAAACATCTGCATACAAGTTTCTCCAATCCTATTGAAGATTCAGGCCTGGTTTTACTCTCTGTCTTAGGAGGGCAGGGACATCTGAGGTGGGCTCAATAACAGAATGGAGATGACAGTGACAGAGGAGGGGCAGTGAACTTGAAGTCATATCAACAGAAATTATCCAATATAAGCAACAGAGAGAAAAAAGATTGAAGAAAATGAACTGAGCCTCAGTGACCTGTGCAAAATATGAAAAGTCTAACATTTGCATTTTTGGAGTTCTAGAAGGGAAAAAGAAAGACATTGGTACAGAAAAATAAATGTGAAAAAACAATGGCTAAAAATATTCCAGATGTGGTGAGAACTATACACTTACAGATTCAAATTTGAGCAAATCCCTAACAGTATAATCTTAAAAAAAGAATGCTCATACCTAGAAACATATCATCAAACTGCTGAATACCAAAGATAAAAAAATATCTTGCAGATGGAGAAAAAAGATGTATTACATACAAGAGAACAGTGATTCAAATAGCTAATTATTTCTCATCAGAAACCATGGAAGCTGGAAGACAGCGGGTCAAAATTTTTTAAATGCTGTGGGAGGGAAAAACCCTAATGACCAAGAATTTTATATTCAGCAAAAATGTCTTTTAAAAAGTTTAAATAAAGACATTTTCACTGGAGGAAAACTAAGAAAACCTATCACCAACAAATCAGCTCTACATGAAATTTTAAAGGGAGTTCCTAAGGTGGAAGAAGAATGATACCAGAAAGAATTCTGGAACTTCATAAATGAAGAGGACCAACAAAAATGGTAAATGCTTAGGTCAATATCATAGCTTATTTTTTCTCTTTTTAAGTTCTTCAACATATACATGAATGTTGAAACCAAAGATTATAGCATTGTCTCATAGAGTTTTAAATATATATAGATGCAATACACATGACAGCTACAATATAAAAGGTATAGATAAAGGGGATTTTTATGGCTATAAGCTTTCTACATTTCACATGAAGTGGTAAAATATCTCTAAATTGACTGCAAGAGGTTAGGCATGTAAATTGTCCCTTGAGTTACCACTGAAAATAAGTCTATATAAAGAGTTTAAAAGACAATCAATATATTAAAATGGAATACTAAAAACCTTCAAAAGAGGACAGGAAAGGGAGAAAAGAAGTACAAAAGGCTGAAGGGATGGAAATTTTTTTAACAGAAAAGGACAGATTCAAATCCAAACATATCAATAATTAATTTAAATATAAATTGCCTAAGTAGCAACAAAAATTGTCCAATTAGGGAAAAAATACCCAATGCTATACTGAATAAAATAAAACTAATTTAACTTTTGTGATATATATAGGTTAAAATTAAAGGACGGCAAAAGATATATAACACAAACACTAATCAAAAGAGAGCCAAAACTAATCACAATAGCAAAAACATGGAATCAACCTAGGTGCCCATCAATGATAGAATAGATTAAGAAAATGTGGAAATATACACCATGGAATACTATACAGCCATAAAAAGAAATGACATCATGTTCCTTGCAGGGACATAGATGGAGCTGGAAGCCATTATCCTCAGCAAACTAATGCAGAAATGGAAAACCAAACACCACATGTTCTCACTTAAAAGTGGGAGCTGAATTATAAGAACACATGAAGACAAGCAGGGAACAACATACACTGGAGCCTGTTGGGGGACCCAGGGGTCGAGGGGCAGATGGAGAGCATCAGGAAGAACAGCTAATGGATGCTGGGCTGAATACATAGATGATGATGGGATGATTCTTGCAGCAAACCACCATGCCACATGTTTACCTAACAAGCTTGCACATTCTATACATGTACCCCCAAACCTAAAAGTTGAAGAAAAGAAAAAAAAAAGAGAGCTGGAGTGGCTAGATTAATATTGGACCAAATAGACTTCAGAATAAGAAAAAGGAGATAAAAAGGAACATCACTCTGATAAAAGACTAAGTTCACCAGAAAGACCAAACAATACTAAATGTGTTTGCACTTAACCACATAACTTGTCAATTTAATTCCATTTTGCTTTTGCAAAATCCAATGGAATTGAAGGAGAAGTAGAAACATTCACGATGACACTTGAAGACTTCAACATTTCTGTCACTGTCATAGATAAAGTAAGTAGAAAGCAATCAGCAAGTATATAGAGGACCTGAACAAGAGTGTTAACCAACTTGACCTAACGGATATTTATAGAATATTATCCAACAACAGCACAGTGAGCATTCTTTCAAGTGCATATGTAACATTCACCAAGATAAAGATCATATTCTGGGTCATAAAGCAAACCTTAACAGAATTTTAAAACCTTGAATCATACAAAGGATCTTCTCTGTTTATAATGGAGTTAAACTAGAAAGCAGTCATAGAAAAATATATGGAAAATTTCCAAACATGGAAGTTACATAATACATTTCCAGCAAGCCGTGAATCAAAGAAAGTCAAATAACATTTCTCAAAAGAAATTTGAAAATATTTTGAACTGAAAAAATTACATATATTATATAAAAAACTGAGTGAGGCAACTAAAGCCACATAGACAGGAAAATGTATAGCACTGAATGCTTAAATCAGAAAACAAAGAATAACTCAAATCGCAAACTCTTTCCACTTTCCACTCTAAAGAGCTAGAAAAATAAGAGCAAACTAAACCCACATAAGCATAATGAACAAAATAATAAAGGTAAGAGTAGACGTCAGTGAAATTGAAAACAAACACAATCAAGAAAATTAATAAGGTCAAAAGTTACTTATTTGAATCAATCGACAAAATTGATAAAAGTCCAACAGACTGATTAAGGAGAAAAGAAAAAAGAAACAAACTACCAATATGAATAACAAAAGAGGGACTATCACTACAGACTCTTCAGAGATTAAAAGGTTAATAAAAAATACTATGAACAACTCTATGGCCATAAATTTAATAACTTAGGTAACATTGATCAATTCCTTGGGTAAAAAGTAAAACAAGCTACCAAACTCACTTAAGTAGAATGAGATACCATCAATAGTCCTGAACCTACTAAATAAGTTAAATTTGTATTTAAGACCCTCCAACAAAGCAAAAGAACAGATTCTGTTGCTGATGACTTCTACCAAACATTTAATGTTTAATGTTACATAAATTAAATTTGTATTTAAGACCCTCCAACAAGCAAAGGAACAGATTATTTTGCTGATGAAGTCTACCAAACATTTAAGCAGGAAATAAATCCAGCTCTACACCACCTCATCCAGAGAATTTAAGTAGAGGAAACATTTCTCAACAAATTTTATAAGGATATAGCTGTGATGATACCAAACCCAGAAAAAAATACAACATAAAAAAAGAAAATTGTAGATCAATATTCTTATAAACATAGATGCAAAATGCTCAACAAAATTTTACCAAATTAAATCCAGCATTATATCAAAAGATAACATATCACAATTAACTGAGGTTTATTCCAGGAATACAAGGAAGCTTAATAGTAAAAAACTAAGTAAATTAATCCATTATACTAACAGATGGAAAGAAAAAACATATGATTAATAAATACAGAAAAAAACTGACAAAATTTAACATCCATTTATGATAAAAATTAACAGCAAACTAACAGTGGGAGAGAACCTCTTTAAGCAAATAACGGGCATGGCAAAAAAATATATATATATCACTAGCATTACACTTAATGATAAAAATTAAATGCTTTCCCACCAAGCTCAGGAACAAGGCAAATATGCCTATTCTCACTACTTCTTTATTCAATACTATACCCAGGTTTTACCCTGTTCAGTAAGTGTCAAAAGGTATATGGTTTAAAAAGAAAGACATACAACTGTCTCAATTTGCAGATGACATGACTGTCAACATAGAAAATCCAAAGAAAATATATTTTAAAAGCTATTAGAAGTAATAAATTACTTAAGAGTGCAAGCCCAATATATGAAAATCAATATTTTCTATACTAATGATGAAAAATTGAAACATAAAAGTTGAAAAAAAATCATGTTCAAAGATGAACATGAAATATTTAGGAAAATATGTGCAGTATTTTCATGTTCAAAACTATAAAACACTGATGAAAGAAATCAAAGAAGCCCTCAATAAATACTGAGATATACTATGTTCATGGATTAAAAGGCTCAATTTTGTTAGAATGTCAAGTCTCTTTGGCTAGATCACTAGGTATAATAAAATTTTAATAAAAATCCCAGAATAACTGTTTAAATATTGACAAGCTAAGTTTAGTATTTATGTGGGAAGTCAGAGAAACTAGAATAGCCAAGATGATATTGAAACAGAAGAAAAATTCATAAGACTTACATTATATGATTTTAAGACATAATAAAGTACCTACGTACAGTAATAAAGATCATGTATAATAATCAAGATAACATGGTCTTGGCAAAATGATAGGTACATAGATTAATGGAAAGCAATAAAGAGTCTAGAAATAGACCCACATATATTTTGTCAATTGATTTTTTTTACAACAGTGCAAAGGCAATTTAATGAAGAAAAGTTATTCATCAAATAATTCTGAGATAACTGGACGTCCATATATAAAGAAACTACAATCAATCTATATCTCAAGCCTTATACAAAAAAACAAAACAAAACAAAAACCTTAAAAAGTCATAGACCTAAATGTAAAATATAAAACTCTAAAACTTTTAGAAGAAAACATTTGGGAACTTGGATTAGATAAAGTGTGTATTTCTTAGCTATAAACCTTTAGCCATATACAAAAAAATAAAAAAACTGGACATCTTCAAAATTAAAACTTTTGCTCTGAGGAAAACACTGTTAAGATTAAAAAACATAAGTGACAAATCACTTATGAGAAAATATTCACAAATAATGTATCTAACAAAGTTCTTATTTCCAGAATATCTAAAAATTTTTCTAAACTTAAAACAACCTCAATTTTTAAAATGAGCAAAAGATTTGAATGAAGACTTTGCCAGAGAAAATGTATGAATGGTGAACAAGCACAAGAAATGATGTTCAACATCATTAGTTACTAGAAAAAATGCACACTAATACATGAAATGTCCCTAAAAACCAATGAAAATGACTATAATAAAAACAATTTTAAGCTCCTAATACCCAGGAACTGGCAATGAAGAGAAGCAACTGGATATCTCACTAATTGCTAGTAACACAAAATAGTACCACCGCTCTACAAAATGTGGATATTTTTGCAATTAAGCTTACACTTACAACGTGATCCAGCAGTTCTTATCCTAAATATTTATCATAGAGAAATTTAAACTATTGATCACACAAAAACCCATGAAGTATGATTCATAATTGCCAAAGATGGAAATAATTCAAACATCCTTGAACAGATAAATGGCTAAACAGTTATAACAATTTAAAGCTATCTTTCTCAGTAATAAAGAAGAAATAAAATATTGATCAAATCATTATGCTAAATGAAAGAAGGCAGACTCAAAGGGTTATATACTGTATGGGTTCATTTGTGTGACATTTTCTGAAATAAACCAAAACCATAGGAACAAAAACACATCAGTGATTACCAGGGGTCAGGGTAGATGGTGAGTTTGAACTTTAGTAGATGTTAATTAAAAATTTAAAAAGGCTAGAGTGCCTATATTAATACCAGAAAATAAGAGCAGAAATCAACAAAATAGAAAACAAAAAATTAAGAATTTAAATCTAACCAAAAGCTGATACTTTGAAAGATTAAGAAAACTGATAAACTTCATGCCAAATTAATCAAGAAAAAAAAAAAAGACACAAGTTACTGACATCAAGAACAACAAATCAATCAACACTATAGATCCTATGGACATTAAAAGTATAAAGGAATATGAAGAACTTTATGCTGATGAATTTGACAACTTAGTTGAAATGGACAAATTTGTTGAAAGATACAAATTGCCTAAGCTGTAGATAACCTGAATAGTCCCATATCTATTAAGTATACTGAATTTACAGGTGGAGGTGAGGATTGAGTAGAATTTCTCACAAAGAAAATTCTGCACTGGTGATATTTGTCAAAGATTCATAGACATCATAATATCAGTTCTACCCAAGTTATTTTGGAAAACAGAAGCAGAGGGAACACTTCTTGGCTCATTTAATCATTTTATAATATTTTAAACATCAACTAGAGAGCAGTACTCTCATACTTACAAGGCCCCCAAATCAAAGTCATTGCCCAAGAACTCCTCCAATAGACTTGTATCCAGGGCTGGGTTCTCCAGAGTACCATTGGCTCCCTGAGCTGCAAAGGTAAATGGAAAATATTGAAAACCATGAAGATTTCAGAATGGCTAATGGCTAAAAACACTGACAAATCTTTAAGGACAGGGACTGTGTCTTCCTTATTGTATCCACAAGGATCTATAGCATGGAGGAGGTAAAAAGTAAACATTTATTTGATGGGTGGATGGATGGAAAGATGGATGAATGGTAGTTTTATTGGTCAGCCAAATTATTTCCAGTTAAGTTCAACAAGAAGTTCAATACCTTGTTTCACCCTTTTTTTTAGATCTGCCAAAATGTAGCAAAATAGTTATCTCCTTTTCCTTGTTTACAAAATGAAAATAAATTTACTGGTTTCTTACTGGCTATAATAAATATGTTGACATTTTTACAGAACAAAATATAGGGCCATATACTATAAAAAAGACAAAACTTTTTATCTGCAGATAACATGACTCTATACAACTGACAAACAGAAATAATCAGAAACTTAAATAGGGGTTGTAGGTGATGAGTACACTAAAAGCCCAGACTTTATCAATATGCAATATATGCATGTAAGAAGCCTGCCCTTGTACTCCTAAGTACATATAAATCAAAAATGAAAAATAAAGTGGCCAGTCATGGTGGCTCATGTGAGTAATCCCATGGTGGCTCATGTGAGTAATCCCATGGGAGGCTGAGGCAGGCAGATCATTTGAGGTCAGGAGTTGGAGACCAGCCTGACCAACATAGTGAAAACCCATCTCTACCAAAAATACAAAAAAAATATCTGGGTGTGGTGGCATGTGCCTATAGTCTTAGCTACTCAAGAGGCTGAGACAAGAGAACTGCTTGAACCCAGGAGGCAGAGGTTGCAGTTAGCTGCTATCACGCCACTGTACTCCAGCCTGGGTGACAGAGTGAGACTCCATCTCAAAAATAAATAAATAAATAAATAAATAATAAAAATAAACAGCCTGTCTGCAACCCTTTGAGCTATGATTTAAAATAAATAAATAAATAGGGTAGTTGGTTAAAATTAAATACAAAAACTAATTGCTGTATACAAAGAAATAATAGCAATTCAATCATGCAGATACATATAATAGGAAAAAAGATTTTATTCAAAATAACAAAAAGCATATCTAAATAGATATTTAGAGACAATTTTTTTCACTAAAAACTCTATGAAAGGCCTTAAGAAAAGATTTGAATAAATAGACCTACATTGTTCTTTGGCTTAAATATAATATTGCAAAAATCCTACTACACATTATTTAGGATGTCTGCCAACCCCACATAGTTGCTTTCTGTGACTTTCCCCTTACAAAGAGAGTCTCCTGCAGCCATAATTGTAATATATAACCTCTACAGGCATCTGAATCAGGGAAAAGCAATCCATTGGTTGGACAATGACCAATTCAACTATTTCTCCCAAGAATTTAAACTCATGGACTTTAAAGCTGGTAGTTGAGATTAAGTCATACAATAGCTAAGGCAGAGGACTAGAGTGATAGTCTAAATACTTCTGATCCTGGCTGGGCACTATGGCTCATGCCTGTAATCCCATCATTTTGAGAGGCCAAGGCAGGCAGATCACTTGAATTCAGGAGTTGGAGACCAGCCTGGACAACATGGCAAACCCTATCTCTACAAAAAAATCTCCCCCCAAATTAGCCAGATGTGGCGGTGTGTTCCTGTAGTCCCAGCTCCTCAGAAGGCTGAGGTGGATTGTTCACCTGAGCCTGGGAGTTTTAGGCTGCAGTGAGCCATGATTGCACCACCGCACTCCAGCCGAGGCAATAAAGCAAGACCTTGTCTCAAAATAAAATAAAGTAATATATTATGTAAGTGATATTGTGTCCTGCTCAGTGCCTTACATTAGGAGGATAGTAACGTCCTGTTATGACTGATGTTAATGTTGATTCCTTGGTTAAAGTACCGTATGCCAGCTTTCCCCACTGTAAAAGCTCTCCTTTTGGAATCTGTGGGGAGGTACTTTGAGATTCTACATACATACTGTTTCTCATCAAGTTTTTACCCAACAGTTTTAGCATCTTTTGATGATCATAAGTATTTTAATACAAAAAATGAAAAACAAACTGAAATATTTTATTTTTTGGTTTAAGCCTCAGCATTCAGGAAAAATTCTTTTTTTCAACTTTGATTTTAGAAATAAAGGGTGCGATCCGACTTCCAAGATGGCCGCCTAAGAACAGCTCAGGACTTCAGCTCCCAGTGAAAGTGCAGAGGGTGAGTGGACGCCGCATTTCCAGACGAACTCTTATTGCCCACAGACCAGGAGATACCCAGGCAGAGGGGTTGCCAGCGTCGCAGTCCCAGCCGGTGCGGCTGTTTTGGCCCCCGCGGGGCTGATTCCGCCCGCGCGGCTGCTGTGACCACTCCCTGTTGCTGCGGTTCTCCGTACAAAAGCCACTGGTCTGGGAGCCCTCTTAGCTGGCGAGCAGAGCCTTGAGACGGCAGAGTTGCCCATTCATCTGAAATAGCGAGCCAGGCCAGGAGATTCCTAGGCAAAAAATCCGCCAGGAGCCGGCGCCGCGGTCCGAGCCGACTCCCTGAGTCGCAGCACGGGAGATCCCGGCGCCTTTTCAACAAGCGACCGGAACGCGGGGTCGTTCAACTTAAAAGAAAAGACTCTGAGTCAGGGAGCCAGGTGATCAGGCTCGGTTGGTCCCACCCCTCCACCCCCAACAACAACGAAAACAAAAACAGTAATTGGAAACCCTCTGGGTTGAGCCCTTCAAACCAAGCACAGCTGAACCGGGACGGTCCGGCTCCGTGGGGGAGGGGCTTCCGCCATTACTGAGACTCTCCACCGCTACGGAGGCAGGCTGCCGTTGCCGAGGCAACCCGCCGTTGCCGAGGCAACCTGCCACAACAGAGAGAGTCCGCCATAACAGAGGCGGGGCCACCATTGCCCAGACAGTTCTAACTACGCCCATATAAAAAGGACTACAGGGAAGAGCTCAGGGCAGCTGGGCGGAGCCCACAGCAGCTCAGCAAAGCCCCTGCGGGCAGGCAGAGGCTAGGCGTGCTGCTAGCTGGGCGGGTCCGACCTGAAAAAAAAAAAAAAATCAAAAAAGGCAGTAGTGCAACGGAAACTCATAAAGCTCCAACTCCCTGGGACAGAGACAGACAACAGGTGGATAAACCCACAAAAATGGGTAGAAACCAGCGTAAAAAGGATGAAAACTCCCGAAACCAGAACACCTCTCCTCCTAAAAGGGATCACAACTCCTCACCAGCAAGGGAACCAGACCGGATGGAGAAGGAGGGTGATGAAATGACAGAATCAGACTTCAGAAGATGGGTAGTAAGAAACTACAATGAGCTAAAAGAACATGTTCTAACCCATCGCAAAGAAAATAGGAACCTTGAAAAAAGATTGGACGAACTGCTGACGAGAATGGACACCATAGAGAGGAGAATAAGTGAATTGATGGAGCTGAAAAACGCAACACGAGAACTTCGTGAAGCATGCACAAGCTTCAACAGCCGAATTGACCAAGCAGAAGAAAGGATATCAGAGGTCGAAGACCAACTCAATGAAATAAAAAGAGAAGGCAAGAACAGAGAAAAAAGCGCAAAAAGGAATGAACAAAATCTTCAAGAAATGTGGGACTATGTGAAAAGACCTAATCTACGTCTGATAGGTGTACCTGAATGTGATGAAGAGAATGAATCCAAGCTGGAAAATACTCTTCAGGATATTATCCAGGAAAACTTCCCCAACCTAGCAAGGCAGACCAATATTCAAATCCAGGAAATACAGAGAACACCACAGAGATATTCCTCAAGAAGAGCAACTCCAAGGCACATAATCGTCAGATTCACCAGGGTTGAAATGAAAGAGAAAATGCTAAGGGCAGCCAGAGAGAAAGGTCAGGTTACCCACAAAGGGAAGCCCATTAGACTCACAGCAGATCTCTCAGCAGAAACCCTACAAGCCAGAAGAGACTGGGGGCCAATATTCAACATCCTTAAAGAAAAGAACTTTCAACCCAGAATCTCCTATCCAGCCAAACTCAGCTTCATAAGTGAAGGAAAAATAAAATCCTTTGTGAACAAGCAAGCACTCAGAGATTTCATCACCACCAAACCTGCTCTACAAGAACTCCTGAAAGAGGCTCTACACATATAAAGGAACAACCAGTACCAGCCACTCCAAAAACACACCAAATGGTAAAAGAGCATCAACACAATCAAGAATCTGCATCAACTAACCAACAAAACAGCCAGGTAGCATCAAAATGACAGCATCAAATTCACACATAACAATACTATCCCTAAATGCCAATGGACTAAATGCCCCAATCAAAAGACACAGACTGGCAAATTGGATAAAAAGCCAAAACCCATCAGTGTGCTGTATCCAGGAAACCCATCTTACATGCAAGGATACACAAAGGCTCAAAATAAAGGGATGGAGGAAGATCTACCAAGCAAATGGAGAGCAAAAAAAGGCAGGAGTTGCAATTCTCATCTCTGATAAAATAGACTTTAAAGCAACAAAGATCAAAAGAGACAAAGAAGGACATTACATAATGGTAAAAGGATCACTGCAACAAGAAGAGCTAACGATCCTAAATATATACGCACCCAATACAGGAGCACCCAGATACATAAGGCAAGTTCTTAATGACTTACAAAGAGACTTAGACTCCCACACAATAATAGTGGGAGACTTTAACACCCCATTGTCAATATTAGACAGATCAACCAGACAGAAAATCAACAAGGATATCCAGGACCTGAACACAGACCTGGAACGAGCAAACCTAATAGACATTTACAGAACTCTCCACCCCAAATCCACAGAATATACATTCTTCTCAGCACCACATCACACCTACTCTAAAATTGACCACATAATTGGCAATAAATCACTCCTCAGCAAATGCAAAAGAACAGAAATCATAACAAACAGTCTCTCAGACCACAGTGCAATCGAGTTAGAACTCAGAATGCAGAAACTAACTCAGAACTGCACAGCATCATGGAAACTGAACAACTTGCTCTTGAATGTTGACTGGATAAACAATGAAATGAAGGCAGAAATAAAGATGTTCTTCGAAAGCAATGAGAACGAAGACACAACATACCAGAATCTCTGGGACACATTTAAAGCAGTCTCTAGAGGAAAATATATAGCAATGAGTGCCCACATGAGAAGAAAGGAGAGATCTAATATTGACACCCTATCATCAAAATTGAAAGAGCTAGAGGAGCAAGATCAAAAAAACTCAAAACCTAGCAGAAGACAGGAAATAACTAAGATCAGAGCAGAACTGAAGGAAATAGAGACACAAAAAACTCTTCAAAAAATCAATAAATCCAGGAGCTGGTTTTTTGAAAAGATCAACAAAATAGACAGACCACTAGCCAGATTAATAAAAAAGAAAAGAGAGAATAACCAAATTGATGCAATAAAAAACGATAAAGGGGATATCACCACAGATTCCACAGAAATCCAAACCATCATCAGAGATTATTACAAACAACTCTATGCACATAAACTAGTAAACCTGGAAGAAATGGATAAATTCCTGGACACCTGCAACCTCCCAAGCCTAAACCTGGAAGAAGCTGAAACCCTGAATAGACCAATAACATGGTCTGAAGTCGAGGCAGCAATAAAGAGCCTACCACCCAAAAAAAGCCCAGGTCCAGATGGGTTCACAGCTGAATTCTACCAGACATACAAGGAGGAGCTGATACCATTCCTTCTGAAACTATTCCAGACAATCCAAAAAGAGGGAATCCTTCCCAAATCATTTTACGAGACAAACATCATCCTGATACCAAAACCCGGCAGAGACTCAACAAGAAAAGAAAATTTCAGGCCAATATCCATGATGAACATAGATGCAAAAATCTTCAATAAAATACTGGCAAACCGATTGCAACAGCATATCAAAAAGCTCATCCACCATGATCAAGTAGGATTCATCCCGGGGATGCAAGGCTGGTTCAACATACGCAAGTCCATAAACGTAATTCACCACATAAACAGAACCAAAGACAAAAACCACATGATTATCTCGATTGATGCAGAGAAGGCTTTTGACAAAATTCAACAACCCTTTATGCTAAAAACCCTCAATAAACTAGGTATTGACGGAACGTATCTCAAAACAATAAAAGCTATTTACGACAAACCAACAGCCAATATCATACTGAATGGGCAAAAACTGGAAGCATTCCCTTTGAAATCTGGCACTAGACAAGGATGCCCTCTCTCACCACTCCTATTCAATATAGTACTGGAAGTTCTAGCCAGAGCAATCAGGCAAGAAAAAGAAATAAAGGGTATCCAAATTGGAAAGGAGGAAATCAAATTGTCTCTATTTGCAGATGACATGATTGTATATCTGGAAGACCCCATCATCTCAGCCCAAAATCTCCTGAAACTGATAAACAACTTCAGCAAAGTCTCAGGATACAAAATCAACGTGCAAAAATCACAAGCATTCCTATACACCAGTAATAGACTTCAAGAGAGCCAAATCAAGAACGAACTGCCATTCACAATTGCTACAAAGAGAATAAAGTACCTAGGAATACAACTAACAAGGAACGTAAAGGACCTCTTCAAGGAGAACTACAAGCCATTGCTCAACGAAATAAGAGAGGATACAAACAGATGGAGAAACATTCCATGTTCATGGTTAGGAAGAATCAACATCGTGAAAATGGCCATACTGCCCAAAGTAATTTACAGATTCAACGCTATTCCCATCAAGCTACCAATGACCTTCTTCACAGAACTGGAAAAAAACACCTTAAACTTCATATGGAACCAAAAGAGAGCCCGCATAGCCAAGTCAATTCTAAGCAAAAAGAACAAAGCGGGAGGCATCACACTACCGGACTTCAAACTATACTACAAGGCTACAGTAATCAAAACAGCATGGTACTGGTACCAAAACAGAGATATAGACCAATGGAACAGAACAGAGGCCTCACAGGAAATACGACATACCCACAACCATCTGATCTTCGACAAACCTGACAAAAACAAGCAATGGGGAAAGGACTCCCTGTTTAATAAATGGTGTTGGGAAAACTGGCTAGCCATGTGCAGAAAGCAGAAACAGGACCCCTTCCTGACACCTTACACCAAAATTAACTCCAGATGGATTAAAGACTTAAACATCAGACCTAATACCATAAAAACCTTAGAAGAAAATCTAGGCAAAACCATTCAGGACATAGGTGTAGGCAAGGACTTCATGACCAAAACGCCAAAAGCAATGGCAACAAAAGCCAAAATAGACAAATGGGACCTAATCAAACTCCACAGCTTCTGCACGGCAAAAGAAACCGTCAGTAGAGTGAATCGGCAACCAACAGAATGGGAAAAAATTTTTGCAGTCTACCCATCTGACAAGGGGCTGATATCCAGAATTTACAAAGAACTAAAGCAGATCTACAAGAAAAAAACAAACAAGCCCATTCAAAAATGGGCAAAGGATATGAACAGATACTTTACAAAAGAAGACATACAGGAGGCCAACAAACATATGAAAAAATGCTCATCATCACTGGTCATCAGAGAAATGCAAATTAAAACCACACTGAGATACCATCTCACACCAGTTAGAATGGCGATCATTAAAAAATCGGGAAACAACAGATGCTGGAGAGGATGTGGAGAAATAGGAACACTTTTACACTGTTGGTGGGAATGTAAATTAATTCAACCATTGTGGAAGACAGTGTGGCGATTCCTCAAGGACCTAAAAATAGAAATCCCATTTGACCCAGCAATCCCATTACTGGGTATATATCCAAAGGATTATAAATCATTCTACTACAAGGACACGTGCACACGAATGTTCATTGCAGCACTGTTTACAATAGCAAAGACCTGGAACCAACCCAAATGCCCAACGATGATAGACTGGATAGGGAAAATGTGGTACATATACACCATGGAATATTATGCAGCCATCAAAAACGATGAGTTCACGTCCTTTATAGGGACATGGATGAACCTGGAAACCATCATTCTCAGCAAACTGACACAAGAGCAGAAAATCAAACACCGTATATTCTCGCTCATAGGCGGGTGTTGAACAATGAGAACACATGCACACAGGGAGGGGAGCACTACACACTGGGGTCCGTTGGGGGGAAATGGGGGAGGGGTGGGGGGTGGGGAGGTGGGAAGAGATAGCATGGGGAGAAATGACAGATACAGGTGAGGGGACGGAAGGCAGCAAAGCACACTGCCATGTGTGTACCTATGCAACAATCTTGCATGTTCATCACATGTACCCCAAAACCTAAAATGCAATAAAAAAAAAAAGAAAAAAAAAAAAAAAAAAAAGAAATAAAGGGTGCATGTGCAAGTTTTTTCTATAGGTATATTGCATGATGCTGAGATTTAAAGTATGGACCCATCACCTGGGTAGTAAGGATTTATAGTCATTTTTTTTTCCAGGCCAGAATCTAATCTAGAATAACAGAATACATTGGGTTATCATGTATTTTTAGATTTCTCAAAGTGTGCAGGCTGTTTATAGAATGTCCTTCAGTTTTAGTTTGCCTCCTATTTTCTTATGGTTAAATTCAAATTATACATGTTCAATGAGAATATTACATAAATGGGGTCCGTTCAATGAAATACTATGTACTCATTTAATAAATTTTACAATATCTCAAGAGAAAAAAATGGGTTGCAAAAATCTTGTACTCAGTTAATTTGTTTCCCAATATAAAAGCAACAGATAGACAATTCCAAAATGAAAACGTTGAGGGTATAAGACTCCCTTACATCCCCCTTGAAAGTAGCTCCTTAATAAAATTCAGCCAATCAAGAATGACTCACGAGAAAAAAAAAATTCAGAAACTGAGGTGAACAACAACCAGGGAAGAAGAGCAAATTCATACAAATATAGGATTTAGGCTGAATTTCTAAGGGAATTATGGCTGCAAATCAAAATGTAAAAGTAACAAACTCTGACAAAAAAATATTACAAACAACCAAAATTGAAAGGTGAGGAGATAGAAGGTGGGAAGAGATGTAATACTATCTCATCATTCGTATCTCAGAATGCGTCTTTACTACCTAAACCTGTACCATTTGGTTAAAAAAAAATTCTTTTCAGTGATTTTTTAAAATCCCCTTTCTTTAATCTTGGAAGAATCCTTTAGAACTGATACATTTAACAGTAAAGAATCACTTTTTTCAGAATTACAATTCTGTAATTCCTTTATTTTTCTTCAAGTTCTTTTTATTCTGTTAAATTCAAGTAAAATTAATATTTTATATTAAATTTAATATTTTATGAAAATAGTGCATATAAGAGCATTTCTTATAAAACTATTTCTTATGGTTAAATTCAAATTATACATCTATCTACTTACCTATTATATTAGTCCATTTTCCTGCTACAGATAAAGATATAGCCAAGACTGGGCAACTTACAAAAGAAAGAGATTAGACTTATAATTCCACATGGCTGGGGAGGCCTCACAATCATGGCAGAAGGTAAAAGGCACATCTCACATGGTGGTAAACAAAAGAGAGCTTGTGCAGGGAAACTCCCATTTTTAAAACCGTGAGATCTTGTGGGACTCATTCACTATCACAAGAGCAGCACAGGAAAGACCTGCCCCCATGATTCAATAATCTCCCACAAGGTCCCTCCATAACATGTGAAAATTATGGGAGCTACAAGATGAGATTTGGGTGAGGACACAGAGCCAAGCCACATCACCCATCCATCCATCCACATATCCATTGTAGATTTTCATGGAAAGATGATGAAATAACATCCATAACTTTTAACACTGGTTAGATTATAGGATTGAGAGCAACTGATCATGGTTTTCAGGTCCTAATTTTAAATTTTGGAAAAATATTTTATATAATTTTGGATAAAATTATTTTCTAAAACAATTAAAAAATCGAATTGCCAAAATCAACTCAAAAATATAGAGGAAGTCTGAAATGACAAATAGCCCTGAAATAGTGAAAATTTTCGCCCATAACTTTCACCCTACCCCTGCATAAACAAGCAAGGTTCCAATAACATCATGGCTCATGCTTCTAAAACTTCAACAACATAACTTCTACCATTTTCACAATTCTAAAACTGAGAAAGAATAAAAGCATCCAAAGTATTTTCATGACATTAGCACCAAATGGATGCCAAAATCTGACAGAGATGAAATACATAAAGAAAACAATAGACTAATATTATTTGTGAATAGTATACTCAAATCCTAATTAAAATGTTGTCAAATGAAATTCAACATTAAAAGAAAAATTTATCATTAAGAAACACAGATGACTCAACACTAGAATTCATATTATCAAAGGTAAAAAAATACTTGACCTTCTTAATGCTAAAAGGCATTAAAAATTCAACATCGATTCCAATGAACACATCCTTAAGATTATATATATCCATATGCACATATATATTGTATGTATAACAGAAAACTAATGTTAAATAAGAGCCACTGGGCGCAGTGGCTCATGCCTGTAATCCCAGCACTTTGGGAGGCTGAGGTGGGCAGATCACTTGAGCCCAGGAGTTTGAAATCAGCCTGGCAAACATGGTGAAACCCCGTCTATACTAAAAATACAAATACAGTATTAGCTGGATGTGGTGGTGGGCACCTATGGTCCCAGCTACTTGGGAGGCTGAGGCATGAGAATAGTTTGAACCCAGGAGGTGGAGGTTGCAGTGAGCTGAGATCATAGCACTGTACTCCATCCAGCCTTGGCAACAGAGCAAGATTCTGTCTCAATTATCAAAAACAAAAACAAATAAGAGCCAGTGTCATGTTTAATGATTTAGAAAATTAAAAGTACTGTATATTCATTATGGTAAAATTAAAATAAGTATTTTAGTTACCATGTTATTACACGATACATTGCTAAATGCACTAGCATCCCATTTAATCAAGAAAAGGAAGAGAGATATGAATGTCAGAAAGGTGGTAAAAATTTGCATATGACATATATTTTAAACATATAAATCAAAGAATATCAACTAAAACTTCTTCAAACTAACAGGCAATTTCAATAAAAAGACCATCACAAAAGTAATGTATAAAAAATAGATTTCTATATTAAAACAACAGCTACTGAGAAAATATAATGTAGAAAGGTCCATTTATAATAGGAATACAATTTTTAGGAATAAAATTAAATCAAAAGAAGAAACTCTAAAACTCTAATATAATTTAGAGAAGATCAATAAATTCAGAGCATATTTTGTTTGCATAAAAAAGGCAATAGTATAAAGATGTAAATACTCCTGAATTAATTTATAAATTTAATATATCTACAATCAAAAATTTCTTAAGGAAACAAACCGATTCTAAAGTTTATCTCAAAGAATGCTAATGTGAAAATATTCAGGAGAATAAAAAACATGTGAGTAAAAAAAGGATGTTCACCAACAAGATGTACAAAAGTAATATAAATATTGTGTTGCAACAATAAACAGACCAAACTTTTGAACATAATAAAATCTTGAAATAAATCTATTTATGAGAATTTAGTTTGTGATAAATGTATCATTTTATGTCCACAAAAAAAAAAAGCTAAGTTCTATACTAGAATCTCACTTCTACACCAAATTCCTAGATGCATAGAAGATTTAGACAAGCTGTAATATTACTAGAAGAAAACAGGCACATATGTTTGTATGTTTCAGAAGGAGAAGAGTCTTAAACCACCATGGGAACACCAAAAAATATACAGAAAAAAAGGTCTATAAATTTGACTACATAAATATGGAATTTTTGAGACTACATAAAAAGCAAGGTTGAAAGCAAATGATGTTTCTAAGGTTTTGGACTAATAATTCCCAAATCAAAGCTTCTTAATGATTGTCTGTTTCTTACTAAAAAAGGTTGATGAGGGCAAAAATCATAGTTGTCTTATTTGTCACTGTAACTTCACAGTGCTAAAGCTTTTTTTTCCCCTTTTTTAAAGAGAGAGGGAGAGGTCATTTGAAGAGTGAGTTAAATATTTTCTAGGACTTCAGAGCCAGCTAATGAGGAAGTACATGTGTCTGGATAACAAATGCATAGAAAAGCCAGAGAGATGGAATCCAAAATGTTCATGGTGACTATCTGCAGTGATTGTGCTTTGTTTTGTTTTCTCTTCTTTATACTTCTGTTTTATTTTTTAAATATATTACTTTTGTAATCATAAAGTTATATAAGAAGTTCATCTCAGAGTAAAAATAAAATAACGTTTTTGTTTGAAAAAAACAGTATTCGTTGAATGGACGGATGAATGAATAAATGAATGAATGAATAAATATCTTCACTAGCAAGAACTGGATTGATGCTCCTTAGTAAAGAGGTGTAAAAAATTGGGCATATGCTCTCTGTTCTGTATGCCCTCTTTCACCCCATCCTGCAGTTTCTGAGCAGAAGAATACATTAGCACCCAACAACAAAAGGGTCTTGAAATTTGAGTTTCCTTTAGAGCCCTCTGACTAAATCTTTGTCTTACTGCAGCAGTTTGAGTGGCACAAGAACCTCTCACTCCACCAATTACCAAAGAATGGTAGCTCCTGATTGCCACTAGTTGGTAGTCAATAGCCAATATCTAAAAGCCAACATCTAAGGGTTAAACTAAGGCAAGGAGTTTATTTGTGCTAAATGCAGATGAGAGCCAGTTTTGGGGGAGTCAATCGCTCTCTAAGTTGCCATGGAAAAACAAATGCACCAATCCCATCATTTAGAAGGGTGTCAAGAGCACCGCCTGATGCAGGTATTATCTTCGGCAACTCCCAGTCTCCATTCTGTGAGGTATACTTTGCTTCATGCTTTGCTTTGCTAGAGGATTATAATATTCACATCTGTAGACTCTGAAATAACTAGGGTTTTCTTTTCCCAGCGGTGGAAATTCACACTGTTGGAAAAAGTGAAAATCTGAAATAGGTGACAGATAATTTAATGAGGTCTTAATAACTTTTGTGGGTGGGTTTTTTCCAGGTACAATTTAAATACCTCACAGTTCAGCTTTCTATCCCCCACACCAGTACTCCTCAATTTTATGTTAGCTTCATAAAAAGAATTTAGAGGCTTTTCTTCTTTCTGTACATTCTAGAATTGTGAAGATAGTGCAGGAGAGACATCACCAACCCAATTTGTTGACATGAGCTAAGAGGAAAATGAGTGGAATACATCCCACATGCCTCCTGGATTCACAGGAGAGAGTCCTAGAAATTTAAATGGAAAGAAATGACCTCATAGTGGAGTTGAGTCTTGAGCTGGAATTTGAAGAAAGGCTAGGATGGGCAAGACATATTGATTCTTTCATTGATTCAACCACAATTTACTAAGTACCTACCACGTGCCAAGCGTTGCCCAAGGGTCTGGGGACTAAGCTGTGAAAAAGAAGAAGACAACAACCCTGTAGAGGGCTTGCATTCTAACAGAGGGCAAGAAGGCGATACTGTGGGTAGGGTAGAACACACATGACATATAAGAAATAACAAATAAGATATTTTCAGAGAGTGAGGAAAACAAAACCAGCTGGTGTAATAGACTATGATGGAGGGAGCGCTTTTATATGTGGATACCTCTCACAGGAGGGAGTCAGCCATGCAGAGATCAAGGGCAGAGTGTGCCAGGTGGAGAAAATGGCAGGGCAAGAAACAGATCATCTAATGGGTTAGGGCACAGGAGCATGGGAGTAGGACAGGAGGGCAGAGCAATAGGAAGCCTTTGGAGAGTGACATTATATGCTTTATGTTTTTGAGGGTCATTCTGGTTGCTTGTGGGAAGATTATAAGGGGAGAAGAAGAGAAGGGAGATCAATTTGAATACTTCTGCAGTTATCTAGGGACACGTAGAGTTTGAATTTCTTACTCTGGGCCAAGCAAAAGAACAAGCATTTTGCTTACGTGATCTTATTTAATCTTCCTAACAGCCCTAGGAGGTGGCGATCAATATTACTCCCAGTTTACAGAAAAGGCCAAGTGATTTCACAGGTTAACCAGCTTGCCCAGAGTCACACAGCTTGAAAGCAACACACAGGGAGGCCAACCCAGGCTTCTGAGCATGCTCTCACCACTGCCCGTGCTCTGCTGCCTCCCCAGCATGCCAGCCAACTGCAGGGAGGACTGACTTGCTTCTACTGCTTCACTGGGCTTTGGGCAAGCCAACTGCTAAGAGAAGCAGATGGAGGGAGGGATCTGTTTCGTTTTCCACTGAAGCCCCTGCTGGTGTCCCATCTGCTTTATATAGCACCCTCCCTTCCCCACCCACCACACAATTCCCCAGGTAGAAATAGGAGGTGGCCCATAGATTCTAAGACCTGACTCTTGTGTCACTTGCTTTACATCGCCCACCCGCCCCGACCTGCTCCCCCAGGTAGAAATAGGAGATGGGTCACAGCTCTAGGACCTGCCTAATGTGGCTTGCCCGAACACCTTAATGAATAAGGAGAGATGATCTCTGCTGGCTTCCTCTTAGACTCCGAGGGAGTGTTTTTCAAATCCAAAGGAAATTACTCTACAGAGTAAATCCACAGTGTCAGATAAAATTGTTTTCAGGAGGTTTTACACACAGAGAACTCTCAAATGGCTCCTAAAATAAATTTCATGCTTTTAAAAATAATCTCTTTGCTCTAAATGTTTTAAACACTTGTTTATAACACCCAAGCCTGCCAAGAGGGCTTCCTTAGGTGATCCCCTGTCAGGGAGGCTCAATTTGAAATCAGATTCCACTCTTTACTTCTGTGGCTAGGAAGGTCTGCCACAGTCTTGCTCACAAAGGATGAAGCTGCCTAGGCCTCCTGGGTGTGTCAGAGAAGCTGTCCCCTTATTGCTTTTGTAAAGCAAAGCCATTCCTCACCTAATTCTCTGCCTCCCTTTCCAGGCATAGCAAGAGCAGCAAGACAGTAACACATTGTGCTGCCCTTGGCCTTAGGCAGACAATAAAAAGGCACTTGGTTATGAAGATCAGTCCATCAGGGAGTACTACAAACATACCCAAGTCGCATCCACCAGGACCTACTAAAAAATCTACATATGTCTTTGCGGCTTCTCCAAGGGTGTGAGCAGGGAAGGCACAGCAAAGACCTTGCTTTTGGGAATTCCTGCCTTCTCTGCTCACCACCTGCCAGTACTATATAAAGATCTTTCTTATTTCTATCCAACAGCTTTCTTCATTACTTCCCCCACCCCTGGTGTGGCCTTCCTTATTTATTCTTTCGCACTTGGTGCCCACATAATAACACCCAGAGTATTCAGACAACTTGCAACATGACAAAATTTGTCCCAACAACTCTAGTTATTTAAAAGATTTAAAAAATAATAACGAGGGTCTCCCAAATGGTTACTTTCCAGATTTAAACATAAAGATAGTTTCCCTCTGACACGCAGTTTTCATGAGCGGAAATATCAATAGCTATTTCAAAGAAGGAGAGGAGAAGAAGAAAAGATGGAGGAGAGGAAGAGAAAGAAAATACTCCCCTTTTCCATTTGCTAAGAATACTTTTGTCTTCAAGAGCAGAAAATCAAACACCGTATATTCTCGCTCATAGGCGGGTGTTGAACAATGAGAACACATGGACACAGGGAGGGGAGCACTACACACTGGGGTCTGTTGGGGGGAAATGGGGGAGGGGCGGGGGGGTGGGGAGGTGGGAAGAGATAGCATGGGGAGAAATGACAGATACAGGTGAGGGGACGGAAGGCAGCAAAGCACACTGCCATGTGTGTACCTATGCAACAATCTTGCATGTTCATCACATGTACCCCAAAACCTAAAATGCAATAAAAAAAAAAAAAAAAAAAAAAAAAGAATACTTTTGTCTTGAAAATCCATTAAATGTAGTACCGGATCTAAAATCTAATGCTGGTGTGTAGAGACACAACCAGTCTGGAGTTAGAGAAGTTAGGATGACATTTTCTTAGAGATATTACCAATTATTAATTGACTAATTGCTTTATTCATTTACTCACACATTTACTTAGTGTTCACTCTGTGTCCTGAAATAAAATCAGAGACAAGCTCGCAGTCCAGCGAGAGGGACAAGAAAACCAGCTATAGCAATGCAAGATGTTAAGTAATGATGAACGTGTGCTTGGATACTATGGAAGCCTTTCAATTAGGCTGGCCTGGGGTGAGCCAAGGACTTCCTGTCAGTGACACTTGAGAGGGCTTTTTAAGGTTAAGTCGGGATTCACTAGGTAAAAGATGATAAACATTCTGGGAACAAAAAAGGCATGTGCAAATAAATTCAAATAATCAACAGGAGGACTATGTGGAAATGTGTCCATAGTCTGACCACGGCCAGGAGGCAGGCGAAGATGTCAGAGACAGAGGGCCACACCCCTTCTGGACCCCACTGCCAGCTGTCCATGCTTTTATTTCAGCCACTAAAGCAATCATGTGTTGTGCATCTGTTTCTTTCTGTACAACTTTAAGCCTTTCTAGGGCAAAAATGATTTTTTTATTATATAAATCCTAAGCATCCAGAACAGGACTTAGAACATGATAGCTATTCACTAACTGTTGACCTTGTTAGATGAGTAAATAAAACTTTGAATGAATAAATGTAATTATGAATGGTGGAAAGTGTATTACGGTAAGAACTTTATCTTGAAAGTGATAGAGTCATTGAAAAACTTTAAGCAGGGGAGTGATGTGATCAGGTTTATAGTTCTGAAAAATCATTTAACCTGCAGCTGGGAGATGGGACTGAAGCTGGGCAAGACTAGTACAAAGAGACTAGTCAAGGACATTGCTGACATTAAACTTCCCACATTGTATTTCTCTTTTTTTTTTTTTCACATTGTATTTCTTAACACAGTGGACATGTTATATGGGCCAAGCACAGTGCTAAGGGTTAGGGACCCAAACACAAAGGAGCAATAGTAGTTAAGGATTATGGTTCTATAGTCAGGCTAGGGCTTACATCCTTGCTGAGATTTAGCTGTGCAAGCTGGGACAAGTTAGCTAGCCTCTCAGTGTCTCACTTCCCTTATTTACAAAATGAGGCTAATACGAACATCTACTTCATAGAGTTGTTGTGGGAAGTAAAGGAGATAATACATGCAAAGTGCTTAGCGTAGGTCCCAGCTCAATAAATGCTACCCTTTGTCATTACCATCATTTTCGGTGCTCAAGAAGGTGATAGACCAGTAAGAAAAACTGACATAAAAACATATCATAGTGAAAATGTGACAACAGAGATGCACACAGGGCACTGTGGGGCACTTTAATGACTCAACGGGAGCAAAAAGGTGCCAGGAAAAGCTTCCAGGAGCAGCGGCCAACAAGGCTGCCACTATCAACACAAACAGATCCTAGGGCCTTGAATACCATGAAAGTCTGACCTGGTGAGGTGTGGTCCGGAAAGTGGAACACTGTGCAGCAATGCGCAGGAGCCAGGTTGTACATGCTTGTGCACATCTCTTCCAACTTCGTATTTAACGTCATTTGGGTAGCTTGAAATCAGTTACGGTGAGAGCGTTTACACCATGGAAATTAGCAAATGCTACAAATCAGGGCTGCTTCCCGACTCTGCCTTCTCCCAAACCTAGAGAGTTGGTTATTAAACATTTACCACATCACTGTATGTGAGTGGCATTTGGGAGGACAAGTCATTGAATTTTGTGACTGACTGTATAAAATCTAGGTGATCCCCTGGTCCCTGTCTTGATGGTCATGCTGGTGACCTGAAATAGGAAATACAAGAGAATTGGATGAGGAGCCAGGGAAGGAGCATGAGGAGTTTACCTGCATGGGACCATGTACTGTTTCGTACTCTTGGAGGTAGAAGTGAACAGCAGGGCACTGCCTCCAAGAAAAACTCCACCTAACAACCTGGAATCCTGGGAATGTCCCAGTTTCCTTGTACAGATAGTCTTACATTGACCCAGGAAGAATCTAATCAGTTATTTCAAACAGAAGTAACGTGACCCATTGTTGGAAATAATAACTGAATTAGAAGACTGTCTCTGGCTGGACTTTAACATGACATGAATCACCTGGAATTTATGTGCCTGATAATTGAGAGATAAAATAAAAATTAACCTTAATTCAACTTGAGTAAATAGTTCAAGCACATTGTGTAACAGGATGGCAACCCCAACATGGGTTTTCTAAAACTGTCACACATGCAAAAATCTGGCAAGGATTGCTAAAATCTTGGCTGCTGAATGCTGAGAACAGCAGAAAACATCCAGGAGCCTACATGTGTCTACCAAGAACTAGCCATACAAACGGACTTCATTGCCTTTCCTGTTCAGCTGCCTGACTGGCAGAGTAGGAGACTTTCAATGGAAATATATATCTTTACTTCAACTAGAACTTACTCATTTATTCAGCATTCACCGCATATGTAATGAAGAGTGGTGTGCTAGGTGCCGAGGATACAGCAGCGAGCAGCACTAAGGCAGGAGAGGAGAGCGCAGAGAAGTCAACACGCAGGAACACCGCAGTGTGATGTCAGACCCAAGCAGACATTTAGGATAAGCTTTTGTTACAACTGGGAAGTAGAGAGGAGAGGTAAAAAATGGCTGTGTTTGTAGCTAAGACAGAGAAATGTAGAGGGAATTATGTTAGAATTTGTACCTGGGAGAATAACTGTCCCCTAGCAAGCTAACCTGGAGAAAATTCTAAAATTCAGCATAAAATTGCCTGCTTTCATCCTTCTTAACAGTGTTATTTGTAATTTGGATAAATATAGAGATGGCAAACTGGACACACATTCAGACAGTCTGAAGAAAGTCGGCAGGGTACAATACAGCAGAAAGTGTCAGACTCTAATCTTGACTGACTGCATTCATGGCTGACTTTGACAGCATGAGATCTAGCAGGTTAAGCATACAGGTCTGTGTTGTTTTTAATTATGTAAATGTAATATGGGGAAATTTGGCTTCTGAATAAATAGATGACAAAGACGTGAGTCTTCTAGTTTTGTTACAAGTTTTTAAAAAGACAAGGAAACTAATGTAGAGTTATAGTAATAAAAGTACTGAGTACAGAACTAGGACAGTGTGATTCCTTTCCTCTGTGCACAGGTCAGATCTTGAGGATGTGGGACCCAGGTTTTAAAAGAAATCCTAACAAACAGTAGGAGATCCAGAGGAGTTCCAGTAAGGAGCAAAAGAAATACAAGCTAAGCCATTTGAGAGACAATCAATGGAGAAGATTGGTAACACTTGGTAAGTTTAGCAAACATTTATTATGTACCAATGCTATGCTAAGAAGTTTACATTTACTTTCTCATTTAATCCTCACAACAATTTTATTCTATGAGATAGGTACTATGATCATTCCCATTTATCAGAGAAGCTGTTTTAGCTTAAGTATTGCTCAAGTTGCAATAACACAATTGTCACTGCAGGGGCTCAGGTGTTTTCTACTATAACATAATGTACAAGTTCCTGAACAACCTTGCTTTCTGCAGAGTTTTAAAAAAAAAAAAACGGTAGAAGAATGCAGGGTTGAAGAAAAACACTAAAATTTAAGAAAAGCAATGACATGTCTAATAAAAATTTAAGACACGTTTAATTATTATTAAGTGCTTTAGCAAATAGCAAATATTAGCATTTACTCTAGAAATATTAGAACCAGTTGTAAATAAGAGTTGCAGTGCTGAATTATGAAGACCAAGGAAAAAGAGAGAGGAATACTGAGATGATGATAACTGGCTTAAACCAATTACAATCTATCTGATGGAGCTGGGTCAAGGACTCTCCTCCTCAATCTGAACAGATTTGGCTTCCGTTTGCAGGAAAAAGGTGGGTATGCCTGCTGATGGTGTCAGCCATATGCAACTTTAAAATGTTACGGATCTACGTTCCTTTAGCATTACTGTTACTAAAATGCCACATGACTGGCAGAGTAGGAGATTTTCAATGGAAATATATATCTTTACTTCAACTAGAAGTAAAATCCATCCTTCATTGCTTTTTCACAAATTTAGGAATCAATCGGGTAAAGAATAAATGATTGCTGGTTGGCTCAATGTCTTTAGGGAGCTGCCCTTGTGGCTTTGCACAGCTTCTCAGTGAATAATCTAAACATTTTAATGGGATTCAAAGTAAGAAGGGAAAGTGACTAGTTCATTGCATCACGTAACCTCTATCATGGTGAAAGTATTTCAAGGTCTTTTAATAGTACATTATCAGGTTCACACTTCTCCTTTTAAATTAGTGATTTCAAATACAAATTAAGCATGATCCTCTGGCCTTTCTGGGAGCCTGGGAATCAATTTTTCCAGTAGTTTGAGAACCTTACAGCTAAGCCTCCTCCCAGTCCTACGATGTGAGGATTAAACTTTTATATTACATCCATTTTTCCTTCAACAATACACATTAATGTTAATATATACAAGAATAAATAAAACAACAACAAAAAGAAATAAAACACAACTGACTGCATGATAAGCAACATTAACTTTAGCCATAGAAGATAAATTTGGAAAAGAGAAGCTGACAATTTCTTTTAAATGACAGGAACATCTCTCAAGAAAATGAGTAATCTCATTGATTTTACAACCAAGGTTTGGAAGAATTATTGTTCTGGCTTGGTCTATTAGGAAGTCTAATTTTGTCCATGGCCAAAAAAAAAAAAAAAAAGGAGTAGGAAGATGAAGAAGAAAAACAGAAGGGAGAAAAGGAGGAGGCAGGAGGAGGGAAAAAGCCTTTCAAAAGGAAGGACTGCTAAGGAGGAGACACCACCCACAGGCTCTACAGGTGAGTTGGCTCACCTGAAATGTACAGTGTTAAATATTAAATCAGTGTCCCCTGGCTGACACTACATGGCACAAGTTCAGAAAGATGTGACAAGAAAACTGCTCACCTATGGTTTTCAGGGTGCCTGTCCTGCCTCAGCAATGCCTTTCTGTCCTCCCAAGTCAGGCAGAAAGGGAAAGGACAGTCCAGTAGAGCACTGTCTGAGGACCTAGTCTTCAGCCAATTGCAGGATAAAGAAGGAAATCCAGAAGACTTGAAATCCTGGAAAAAGGATTCGAGTTTTTCATTTATTGACTCAACACATACATTTGAGTGACTGATATATACCAGTCCCCAGGCGCTGAGGCTACAGGAACAAAGAAGGCATAGTTCCCTCCTTCCAGGTGTGCATAGGAGACAGACAGAAAAAAGGCATTCATTACACGATTTGAAAGGTGAAATGCAAAGTCCTGTGGAAACACACTGGGAGCCCCGGAGGGAATGATGCCAAAGCCAGAACCTTGAGTGAACAGCAGTTAACCAAGTAAACAAAGCAGGGAAGTGTGCTCCAGAAGGAGGGAGCCCCATGTGACCCATAGGTAAGAAGAGCATGAGACTTGGAAAACTGCAAGTCAGGCAGATCTGGGTTAAATTCTACTCTTACTTAACTTCTCTGGGCCTACTTCCTCATCTGGATAAAGGAGATGGGTTTTACCACCTAAGAGAGTTGCTTGCAGATGAAACATGGTAACATACATGAATCCACCACTGGTGCATCCCTTTCCATTTCCTCCCCTGGTCCCTGCCTCCACTGCCCCGGAGACAGGGCTCAGAGCAATAAACTGATGGTTCAACTCATGATAAATCAGTTACATCCAAGCAGGGGGTTAGGCAAAGTCCGAAAAGATAGAAACTTTGACTCTGTCCTGGAGAGGGAGTGGGGTTGGGGAGCCAGTGGACAGTTTGTGAGCTATGATACAATGGCTAGGGGTGAGTGAGTGACAGGATAGAAGGGAGGCGATTTTTCCAAATGCTATATTTACTTAAGTATTTTTTCTGACATCTCGCTCTAGACGGGCCAATACATATCTTTCCCTGCTCTTCCCTCTGGGTAGGCGGAGTGGTGTACAGATGAAAAGAGCACTGGACCTGGAATGAGAAGACAAGGGTCTTGCCTGAAACTTATCAATCTGATTTTAGGCACATCTGTCAATTTGTTAAGGCTCAATTTTTTTTTTATGTGTGACGGACCAACGAGTTGATGGCAATGCAAGAGTCTGTAAAATGTCAAACTCTATAAACAAGCATAACACAAATGGCAGAGTGAGAAGGAAACTTTGAAGTTGGGTTAAGAATTAATTGGCAACATAAACACGTTAATGTTGGTGGCCGTCTATAGATTTTTGTTTTTTCTAACATTTTCACAAAAAGCCAGCAAAGGGGAGGACAGGTCTTGAGCAGTTTCACAGACCTGACCTCCTCACAATCATTAAAAGTTATTTCAGATTCTCACACAGAAATTTGCCTCTCTCAGGGAAAGGAAGCAAATTTTTGTTTGTCTTATATGTTACAAAGATCAAAAGAGCTAATGGTAGTTCTTCAAATGCTTCTTAAGGAACATTTGAGATGGATGGATAATATATTTCAAAGTGTCTCTCTTCTGATTGACTGGAATTAGACTACTTACAGCTAGATCTTACTCTTAGATTCACACAGAAAAATCATTCCAAGGAATATTTACTCTCAGCAGAAGAGCCTTGACTAGCTGTTACCTTGTGGAATTATAATAATTTCTAAGTGTCATTTCTGCTTCTTCCTGAACATAGGACTGATATGGGAGTGCTGGGTAGAGGAGAGTGTAGTCCCTAGCTAGGGCTCCACCCCCACGGACCTAGGTGAGGACAGGCATTTTTGTTGCATTTCCCAAGACCACCCTGGCCTGCCACGCCCCCATCCTGTGCCTATAAAAACCCAAGACTCTAGCAAGGCAGAGACAGAAGCATTTGGAGGTCAAGAGGAGCCCATCAGTGGAGGGGCTGCTGGATGTAAAGAGAAACATATCCGCACTAGCATGCTGGCCGGCAGAAAGACAGAATTTGGCCAGGGCAGTCGGAGGAGAACCCAGGCTATGCCACCAAGTGGCCCAACTCCAGGGGAAAACCATCTCCCTTCTGGCTCCCCCATCTGCTGAGAGCTACTTCCACTCAGTAAAACCTTGCACTCATTCTCCAAGTCCAGGTTTGACCCTTCCAGTACACCAAGGCAAGAGCCCATGATACAGAAAGCCCTCTGTCCTTGCCACAAGGTGGAAGGTCTCATTGAGCCAGTTAACACAAGCCTATACACGGCAAAACTAAAAGATCACACTGTGACACACATCCACCGGGTCTTCAGGAGCTATAGGCACTCACTCCTAGACACTGCTGTGGGGTCGGAGCCCCGCAGCCTGCCTTTGTCTACATTTCCCTAGAGGTTTGAGCAGCGGGGCGCTGAAGAAGCAAGCCACTCCCCGTGTCACATGCCCCGTGAGGCGGGGCAAGGGAACCTTTTCCATTTCAGGACCTTTTATGAAACTTGTCAATAGATTTGTTTCAAAGCAACAAGCTTCCTACTTCAACAATGGAAGAAAAAAGGGGATCACTGCCTCGCCTCTTTGCATCTATAGAATCCACTACATATACAGAACACATACAGGAACAAGGGCAGTAAAATTCCAAAGATGTCTAATCTGCTTTGGCACTGTTTTAAGACAGCACAATTAAAAAAAAAAAAAAAGCTATGCAAATTAAAAATTGTTTCCCATGCATGCTTTTATGAGCTGTTAAATATGAGTTGTACTGGAATTGTTTACAGGATATGAAATAGTAATATATCCTTCTGCATTATAAGAACTTTCAAACCTTTATTTCTGGTTTTTCAAGAACGAAAACAAAAACAGCAGAAGCAGTTAAAAGCTTTGATCCCTTTTAAGGAAGTAGAGAATTTAGTTCAGTTCTGAGCCAGCTTCGCCAAACCCTGCCAAGGCATGGCTGAATGACCTATTTGAGCTCAGTAATTCAAAAGGTCAGCAAATAACATTTTTCTGTATAAATTTTATATCACCCCAGCCTTTCCTGAAAGACAGTTGATAAACAAACCAGTTCCTTTAAAGTGAGAGCATCATAGAACATAGGTATCCTGAAGAAAGTTATCTCTTTAAAATGAATCTGCAGTTTCTCAACCTCAGAACTTCTTACAGATTTACTGTAAAATTAGAACAAAATGCTTTAGACTATTTAAGAACAGGACAATAACAACAATGTATTTCTTTCAGCTTTGAATCCATCCAAAAACAAAGCCAACTAAACCTTGGAAATATGATATTAAGTTTCACTGTTCTGTATTTTCTGAAAAATGTTGATTTCAAGACCAACATGGAAAAGCCAAACCTTTTGCAATAAAAGGAAATACTCAGTACTTTGTCCTTTGTTGCTTGGCAACTAAGGGCTATAAATGGATTTTATGATTATAAATTCTCTGGAATTAATGTGAACATGTAAAACTTGTAATAACTCCCTGGAGATAGGAGTGTTTCTTTGAAAAATAAATGTATGAATCTATGTATATAGCTCTACTCGTCCTTCTTGTTTCACGATAAATAAAGCAAGAAATGTGGTTCCTTCACACTTGCAAATATAATAAAATCCACTACCATTTATTCTATAATTTCAACATTTTATTGTTAATCCTCACAACCCTAAGAGGTAGGTGGTGTTATCCCCTTTTGACAGATGGAGAACACTGAAACTTTAAAAGGTCACACAACTAAGATGCAAAGAAACCAGATTCAAAGCCATGTCTGCCTGAAGCAAGGCGTAGGCCATTAGCCTACATACCACAGAGATTCCTATGAAGCTTATTTCTCAGCTCTTAATAGTTGAGCTATTGATAGCATTAACCCTACGAGAACAACACTAATTCTCAGTATCAAGTCACATGATGCTCTCTTCAGAACACATTACTTCTTATTGCCATATATGACACTTGTTTCTTATATTGTGAATACCAGGGTATCAACTATTGGGGTCCCATCCTGCTGGACTTTTTGTCCTGAGTCAGGTTACCCAAAATTACAAGATTAAGCGTTAATATTTATACTGCACTTCTGAGCCTCTGTATATTTTGGTTATGCACAGAGCAGTACTAAAGAAAAGTTATAGTGTTCTGATAACTTCGTATTTTTATTAGTGAACTTACATTTTGAGTTTCTGGAGCTGCCTGCTCTATGAACATAAGCCATTACCTTTCCACCACTAACACGTCATCTTACTGTGCTAGAGCTGGGATTTGCAAAGGAATAATGGCAGATGGCAGTGAAGTGCCAACAGCTCACAGTCCAGAATAATTTTACATGCAAATTGTCCAAAAAAAGAGAAAGAAAGCCCTGGATATTTTAACAGGAGACATGAGTTCTACAACTATCTCTATAGATGTTCCCTGTGACCTTTTTAGAAGACAATGTGCACAGTGTCTAGGGACACAAGCCACCAGAGCCAGACAGACTTCTGACCAGATCTAAGCACTTCACATACCTTAATAGCTGTGTTACCTTGGGCAAGGTACATAACTTCTCTGAATCTGTTTCCTCATCTCTAAAATACTGACAACATTACCATTCATTGTGTTGCGCAAATTAAGAATTAATACACCTAAAATTTTATGTCTACCATAAAGTTAAGCATTCATCAAACAGCAGTGGTTTTCCTTCATTATATGGTAGTGGTTTTCAGGCTGCTCTCTTCAACCATTGATTGGGCATCCTTCCCTACTGCACAGAAACCTCTCTTCAAAGTCACACACAACCTTCTTTTCCCCAGATTCTATGGGCAATTTCCTGATATGTCAGAAACATTTGAAATGTTTGACCATATTCTTGAAATACCTTCTTTCCTAGATTAACAACCACATTCTCCTGGTTTCCCTCCTACCTCGCTGAACATTCCTTTGCTAGTTACCCTCACTTGGATCCCAAAATGTGATCTGGAACCCTTTTCTCTATCTGTACTCTTCCTGGTGATCTTAGTCTCATGGCTTAAACGCTACTTACACGCTGATGACTCCCAAACTGACATCAGCAGCCCCAACCCTTCCTTGGGTTTCAAATTCAATAATCCAACTGCCTCCTCGTTGCTTCCACTTGGTTGTCTAAAAGATATCTCAAATACAAAATGTCCCCAATTAATTCTTAATTACACACACGCACATGCACACACCCCTACCTGTTCGTTCTCACACTCTTCCACATCTAGGTACATTGTATTACCATCCATGAATTGTTGACACCAACACCTAGGCATCATCCTTCACAGACTCCTCTGTCTTCCTCACCCCCACATCTCACAGGCCATCTGCCCCGGCCTGTTCTCCTGCTTAAAACCCTCCACGCTGAGAATAAAAATCCAAACTCTAATGTCATCTTCCACCACCCTCCCCATGGTCACTCATACACTTCAAGCGCTTCCACCTTACTGTTCCTTTCCTGCCCCTCTCCCAGCCACTTCAAGCTCAGGGACTGCCCAGGTGTTCTTTTTACTTAAAATGTTGTTCTCCCAGACAGACACATGACTTGCTTATGGTCATCTTCAGGTCTCAGCTTGAATGGTACTTCCTCAGAAACCAGTCCTGACTGTCTTAGTTCAAGTTAACTCTCTCTTCATCAGAAGCTCTGCACCATCATCTGGTTTTATTTTCTTCATCATTAATGACATTTTGAAATCATCATTCTATTTATCTATTACCTTCTTCCTTTGTCAAGAGTAGAAGCCACTATAAGGCAAGGACTCTGCTTATTCATCACAGAGTCCCTGGCCCTTAGGAAAGCAGTAGGCTCATGAGAGATACTCAAATATTTGATTGTGTCAAAGTTGATCATACAAATTGGGTCATTCTTGTCATATCCAATAAAAGACAGTCATGAGGTCAGGGGGAGAAAGCACTCGGGGCATATAACATTGCTCCAAAAATGTAATTCTCTGTAAGTCTGGATGCTGAAACTGCTTGCTGTATAACCTTAGACCAGTTTTATACCTAAAACAATCTGCTGCAACTCTTAAGACTAGTTTTACCTATCACTGTCACTCACCAACCAAAACTTGCCAGCTTCCTAAACTTTAATAGTACCAATGAAGTTTCTCAAATAACAATACATAACAGAACATTTCTCCACCCTATAAAACCTCCAGCCCCCTCTTTGTTCTTTAGACATACCAAACATCACCTAGTCTGCCTGTATGCTCCAAATTGCAATTCTTTCTTCCCAAATAAAACATGAAATTTAGAGATTCATCTCTACATTTTTCTTTTGACTTTGACAACTGACTGAATAAACAATGTAAGGAATAAATGACCTTGCAGCTACTTACTACCTGGATTACCTTCAAGCAAGTTATTTAACCTCTGTCAGCCTCATGTTTCTCATACAAGAATGGAAATCCCCCAGGGCTGCCTTGAGGCTAAATGGAGAAAATAAGAATTAAGGAACAATAAGAATAATAACTAAAAATTATTGTCTCTCTGTACCAGGCATAGTGCTTCACAACCACAATTTGAGATAATAGGATTATCCCCATTTACAAACAAGGAAACTACGGCCTGTAGAGCCTTAGAGACCCATCCACAGTCCCAGAAGATGTCAACGGCAGAGCTAGGATTCACACCCAGGAGGACTGACTCAGAACCCATGTTCCTAAGGATGCTTCTGCACTCAGAACATAGTAAGTGCTTGACAACAGTTATTATGATTATTAATTAGGTTGTAGATCAGGGTTGGTGAACTTCTTCTGTAAAGAACCAGATAGTATTTTAGGTTTTGCAGGCCATATCGTCTCTGTTGCAACCATTCACCTCTTCCATCACAGCATCAAAGCAGGCACAGATAATGTGTTAATGAATGTGTTCCAATAAAACTTTATTTGCAAAAATAGGCTGCAGGCCAGATTTGGTCTGTGGTCCATAATTCACTGACCCATGTTGTAGATGAATAACTAACGATAAGAGATGCTTACCATATGTTTACTAAAAAGCACAAATTACATACTCCCATTTTTGTTTTAAAAAACACATAAGATAGACACCAAACTGAACATAGTTAGCACTAAATAGTAAAATTACTAGTGATAATTATCTTCTTTTAAGTTTTCTTTATTTACCACAATTGTTCATACATTGAATGTTTAGCTTCCAAGACATTGCAGAGTCTTCCAGAAACCCAGTTCTAACTCCAAAGTTGAAACATGACAGTACAAATAACACAAAAGGTGGGTGGCTCCTCCATGCAGAAGGGTTTGTTTGGGTGATTCTGTTCCAGGGCTCCCCAAAGATGGTGATAAATCTGACAGGTCTCAAAGGTGGCGTGGATGCAGGTGACCAAAGTCAGCTCTGATCTCCTTATGGCACACTTCAAATTCTAATTAAGTCACCTTCATTTCAGAGATCCCAGAATGAAAGAAGAAACGTATTTCTTAGAAGCCTTCAGCTAATCCCAAATTCCTTGCATGATCTGGCTAGTTCTTCCTTGGCATGCTCTTGTTCCCAGTCTCCTGAGAAGTCCATGCTGTTTCCACACAGAATCAGAGGCTACCTGCACAGATGTACAAGGAACTCCTGCATCTCTGAAATTATCCCACAGGTTCAACATAATACCCACAATTCCACCATTAGAGATTAACCAGACCTGCTCCTGGAGGAGGTATCCTTTCTGCTGCTTTTGAACAAGACAGCTTCAATGTTCTATGAAAGCACTTTGAATATAAGACTCGAAAGAGGTGTAAGGTGGTGTGAGATCATTTGCCATTTGCTCCTTCTGTGCAAGCTTAGGTTTTATTGGGACAGAAGGAAGAGGGCATAGGAAACTGGTTGTCTGAGAGAGTGGGAAAGCAGTGGCCCCAAAGACACAGAACTCAGAGACTGGCCTGAGGCCAGAAATATACTCTTTACCCACAAGACAGACTTGCCTGGTGCCAGCACTGGGCAGCTTCTGTCCTCTACACTGCATTCGGCTTTCAGAGCTTCTGATTCTTCTGTCAGAAATTCAGAAGCCAAAGTTCTTTTCACATTTTGGAGAAATAATATACAGGGACCACGTAAGACATTTATCATTTTATCTCTGGTAATAATGGAATCTGAGGCATTCTATCAACTGGCAACACTTTGTCTCAACTACTTCTGTTTGTTCTATTCGTTGGACCAGTCTGCTACTGGGCAAGTTTTCCCTCTTCATACAGCTGAACTTGCTAGGTGCCCCAACCCTAGTTGGAATTCAGTACCTGCTTGTTAAATGCATTAGACTTTTGCATTGTTCCTTCATTCATTCAGTCATTCATTCATTCTGTAAATATCAGTAAGTGCCTACTACATGCCAACATCATATAGGCACTTTTTCCAAGCAACACCTCTCCTCTACACAGTAATTCTGCTTAACCTCCATGAAGTCTTTCTAGATTCATCCCATATGGGTTGAGCACTTCACTCGCTGCCTGTCTGCTCCAAAGCCTTCAGCATTTCTCCCATTTTCCTCAACATGGGGCACTTCCATGGTATTCCTAAACAGTTCATGGGCAGCAGATGTTTCTGCCTTCCCTGCATCCCTACTGCCCTCTTTTGATAATAGCTCCCTGGAGAATTCAAATTTTAAGCAGAGAGACAGATAGAAAACATTCAAAGCATTTTTGATGGCAGCTTCCGGAACAGACTGCCCTTCCTCGTAGATTTCAGGAGCTTCCTGGTGGTTACTGTCCCTCCACAGGTTCTAGCAGCTACTCACACAAACCTCAACAAGTGAGCTGGAGTTTCTGCCAGTTTTCTTTTTGAGCCTTTACTTGTGATCTACTCTTAGTATGTAGTTTTTCCCAAGGCATACTTTTTCCCTCTCTGCTCAATCTGAGCAGGAATCTCCTCTTTGCTTTCAATGCTAAGCCAACAAATCCTTTGAGCACCTACTTCAGGATGAAGAGTATAAATAAATAACTTCTCAAAAATTTCTTTAGAGATTAAATATAATGAACAATACTGTTTTAAAATCATTTTTAATAAACTATTTTTAAGAGCTTGGAAACAAATAATGAGTCCTTTGATATCAAGATAGTACAAATTAAGAGTCTAAGATTATAGCTATCAAAGATAAATGAAGTAAAATGAGGAATGGAATTTACTGTACTTCATTTTTTAATTCCTTTTTATCCGGAAGGTTGCTGTAAGAATAAAATGATGTGATGTAAAGTGAATAGCACTGTGTTTGGCACATGGTAAATGCTCAACAGATGTTGTTAATCTGGTTCAAACTTGAGGCGAAATTGACAATGTTTTCACGTTAACTACCTTAAAACTTTGCAAACGTTAAAAGATACAGATTTCTAAAGATAAAACCATGACTCTCATAGAAATATAATATGAACGCATGTCAGAGATTGTATTTAACTACTTAATTAATGAAGGGACCATGAAGATGTTACAATTGTCTCAAAGGAGAATTCAAACATCAGATACCCACATAACACGGTATAGAATGAATTTAGAAATAAATGCAAAAATTGCTTTTACTGAAACTATTGATCCCCCTAAGAACGCTTCATTTGTATCTCTCTATATAAAGAATCGTTTGCATCTATATCAGTTACCTGCAATTCACAGAGTTTTAAAATAGCTGTACTACACTGAAAGGTGCAAACACCATAGAATCCCATAGCCCAGAATGATATGATTTAGGCCTAGTTTTCTATGGAAGACACCAGTAATCCTTTTAATCCATGCCAAAATCTTTTACAATTTTTCTTGACACATCGATCTTAAGCAGAAGTGTTTTGCTGAATCAAACCTATTCTCCTTTAAGACAAACTCTTCCCTGATTATAACATTATACATTCAAATTATAAAGCACTTAGATAGTAAACTATAAAGAAAATAAAAATCTTCATAATCCTATCACTCCAAGGTAACTACTATTAATGCTTAAAGTATATCCATCTGTTTTTGTCTAAGTATTTGTGTGTGCACGAATGGAAATATGTTAACTGTTTCCAACTCAGTTTTAATAAACTTTGTTATAGAAAGTTATCTATTATCTAATTGTGTTTTTATAATCCACATTGTAATTTACTCTTTTCCTTAAGATCAAAAACATTTTCCCTTGTCATCATTTTTAATAGCTACAAAATATTTCATTATATGTTAGAACCACAACAAATCCACTACTATTAGAAATTTAGGTTGTAACCAGTGTTTAGTTATTATAAATAAAACTATGTACCCATCTTCTGACAACCTTTTTCTTGCAGTGGTACCATTTTACTGAAAAAGTCAAACATTTCATATGGCATCTGAGTTACCAGAAGATGTTGCGATCCTTAAGAGTGCCTGATGTGCCTCTTCTGCTTTAGCTAACAGGCCTACCTATTGCATCAGTGGCAGACAAGGATTTGAATTAGAACTGGAATTACCAGCTACCCAGAGCAACCACCCTTGTCATTTTCATGAGACACCATAAAGACTTAGTCACGTTTGGAAGTTTAAAATAAGAACTAAGATCATCATGAGCTTTGACAGTCAAGGCCATTTAATTCAAGCTGATTTAATTCAAGATAATTTTTAACACAAAAATGTTTATAAGGAAAAATACATTATTTAGGGCTTAGTTTCTTAGAATGAAGAGCCTGAGGAAATGGAGAAAAACAGCTTTCGGGTGGGTAACAAATTGTCGAATCTTTTCCTCGAAATTTTTTTTTTATATGAGATAGTATTGGATTAGAAAAAGTAATGTACCAATAGGAGTATGACATGAAACAACTGGCTCCTCTCATTAAAATATCAGATTCAAGGAGAGGGTGTAGCTCAGAGGTAAGGCACCAGACCGCTGACCAAGAATATCAGCTTCAGTTCAGCTGTCTTAATTTTAAAAATTTGAAAAGAGTCCAGAGAAAGGAAACTATTAAAATGTAAAATAAGGGATCCAAAGTGCTACAAGCTACCATTTAAAGGAAGTGGTTGTTGAACTTGACTCAGAGTAGGTGCTCAATGTTTGCTGAATAGTAGAGGTAATAAAAAATTGACATTTAGCTGTGTGATTTTCAGGGGGATGGGAATCACTTAAGCTAGTGCCTTCATTTTAATTCATAAAGTCCACCACTGTCTTCCAACTATTCAAAGATAATGTAAGAAAAAACACTGACCATTTTATTCTCTTGCAATAAAGAATGGACTTTTTCCCATCAAAAAGGCTTCAAATGGAGCCACAGAGTCTAGTTTGGACTAAGAAAAATACTATTATAATAATGATCAGATAATTGAAACACGCTGCAGAAGGGACTTTTAGAAACAATATCCATAGAGATCTCCAAAAATAGTACAAACAAGGACAGTATAGGGATCCCATAGAAATAAAAGATTTTTCAAAAAACAGAAGGTAGACCAGATTCAATGTTCAGGTCTTCTCCAGCTCTAGAGGCAAACTGAGTAGATTTTTGCATGTATACAATAAATTGCTGATTTCTCTAAAATAGACACAATGGTAGATTGAAGCTTGCTACCTACTGCTCAAGTAAAAGTTGCAAATGATGTAAAATCAGGCAATAACAATCTAGCAACGTTAGTGTGCCTACCACGTGCCAAGCATGAACCAGGTAGGCAATACCAACTTGGCCACTGTCAGAAAGAGAACACTCAATGGGATGGATGGCAGGACTGAGATAACATGGTAATTCTCTTGGTCTTATGTTCCTTCTCACAACTTCTGGCAAAATCCAAGCCACAGAAACTACCCCATGGTGTTGATTCCTCCCAATAGTGATGGAAAATCTCACTATTTCCTTGGCAGGCCCTGTCACTCTTTAGTGTTCAGCATTGTTTGCTATTCAGTCCGTTCCATTCAACCTTTAAATATATATTATTTGTCAGGCACTTTACAAAGCACAAGAAATACCGAAAGCACTTTTCTCAATGTGCTGCTGACTGATTCCTAGATTCTGTAAATAATCAGGTCTGCCCTCACTTCTACTCATACTCCCTCAGGCAAAATACCTTAACGTGTAAAAATAATAGCCACGTTTCCCTTCACATGGAATCTGAGCATGGCTAACTGACAGAGAACTGAAGCCACAGTGATGTGGGGTCTCCAAATGGCACACCTAAAAGGTGCCACAGGAGGAAAAGTCTTAACTCACATTTTCAACAGACCCGCCCTTTGACTATTATCTCAATTAAATATGAGAAGCTGTACTGTCGTTTTAAGTGTTTAGAAGGAAAAAAACCCATGTAACATGTCTCATGGTATGCCTGTTCCTTGAAGAAAAAGATATTCAACTTCAAAAACAAATCGATATTCAGTTACACATTTTTTAAGTATTGTGAAGAGCAGAAAGATGGGAATAGGGTGGTTTGGACAGGGGCATTCCTTGCTGGTTTAGGCTGTCTTGTATTTAATTATACTAAGAGAAAAAAATGTTTTAAGTAAAATCTTTCAGTTTTCTTGTACTATACTCAATCATTCTAGAGATAAGACACATCTGTAGTTTTTTTAAACATAGGGTATGGGAAAAAATAGAATCCAGCACAGGAGGGACAAGTAATAGTAACATAAATATGCTGACTCCTTGATTCTAACAACCAAACTGTAAGATGGAAATTTTGTTTTGTTTAAAATCTCTATCCATACCATTGATTTTTTGCTAGCAATGTAGCAACTAACCCCTACTTTCGATATTAGGAGAATTACCTAAGTATGATAGTGTTTCTTTCAAAATAAAGTTTAAGTGAACACAGAAAAGATGAAACAAGGACAGTAAGCATTTCTCAGAAGCAGCAACTTCATGTTGGAAATTGGCCTCTTACCTTCAAAGAACTGCTGCAGAGCCTCATTTTCACCCACCACATCCATGGTGCTGTGGTCCTAGTACTATTTCCTCATCAAACAATGGTTATCAGACCTCAGGAAGTAAGTGTTGTCCTTTTGATTCGAAGCCTACGAATGCTCTTGAAAAATCTTCATTTTCTTTTTATTGGAGTGAAGCATATCTTCTGCTATCAATTTGTTCCCAGAAAGACGGTTGAGTTTTCAAATGTGATTATAAAACTGGAAGAATATGCAACCATGCATTTAAAAAAAAATCATAAAGGAAAGTGGTAGCAAATTCATCTATCTTAATATAGGGAACTGTTTCTACTCTGCCTTTCGTCTTTAAGGACCTTTGTCCTTAGTGACACATGTAATTACATAAATGGGTAATAAATACATAGTCTTATCTCCGATTTGTCCTTTTACACCAGTATATCTCCACCTTTATCAACTAGATCCATTTAGCTACCACCAAGAAAAGATACTTATTTTTTTAACTTAGAAAAAAGGAATAAATCAATATAATCACTTTTATAAATACCTACAATCACAAGTAATTTTAAAAGGCTTGTGATAATGAAAAGTTAGAATTTGTTAAATATTTCCAAATTTACAGCAAAAACTTAAACACCTTAATATAAACCTGGTTTATTTCCTCTACAGCTTATTTGCTTCCAAAGCATAAACCATAAAGCATGAGAAGTCCCTCTAATAACAAGCAACAAAAACAGCATTACCAATTTAATAATTCTCACAGCTGAGTCACTAGTAGCTGGATTCACTCCTAAATATAAAACCGTACTCAAATAAATGTTTTATTTTCACTGCTTAGCTATAATTCATTTAATCATAGCCTAAGAAAATACAATTAGGAAATTATCCTTTCAGCCCCTTCCTTTTCTCTTTTTTCCCAAATATTTGGAAAAAAAAATAGTACCATAAAATATTCATATACCTACACTTACCAATTACTGACTCTCTGAATATTATATATTTTTATATAAAAATATATTTATAAAATATATATTTTTAACATATATATTTCATACGACTTTCCTTTATAAAAATATATAAAATATATTTTTATATATTTATATATTTTATATGTGTATATATATATCATATATATATCATATATATATCATATATATATCATATATATCATATATATCATACTTGTCTTTATGGATCTGAGGCTCAGTGTGACCTTCAAAAGAAGCTCCTAAACTTTTTTTCTAAGCTAAACTTAGTTTGCTCATTTTCAAGTAACAGGAAATGTGTGTGAAATTTTAAAATACATGTTTGAAATTATGTCACCTACTAATTCTAATAATGAAACAATAGACAAATTTGGAAAATATTATCATCTCATATATAATTTCTTCCAGTCTCCAAAATATTTTTTATGGCTTTTTGATTTCTGATTAAGGACCCAATGGATGCCCACGCACTGTCTTTGGTTATGTCTTTTTAAAATACAGAACAGTTCCCTTGTCATTTTGGTTGGTTTGTGCTCCTCATGATTTGGGGTCTTTTTTTACAGTCCAGGCTCAATGCTTTGTAGAATATCCCATTTTCCGGATTTGTCTGTTATTTCATTATTATAATTAGTAGGTGACATAATTCCAAACAGATATTTTAAAATTTCACACATCTATAAGTTACTTAAAAATGATTAAACTAAGTTTAGCTTAGAAAAGGTTTAGGAGCTTCTTTTGAAGTCACATTGAGCCTCAGGTCTATAAGGACGAGTCATCAAGTTGTTTAAAGAAATGAATTTTCAACAATTGTGTGAAGCTGTCTGCTGCGTGCAAGAAATAAAAAGATGAATAAATAATAGTCTCTGCCCTCCATAAACTCAAATCTAGGGCATGAGAAAAACACAAGTGACTGTAACTCAGGGCAGACTGATGCTGGGGAAAATGTCTCAAGAAAACAGAGGAAGGAGAGTAATTTAATCTGGGAGGAACTGGAAAGGCGCCACAAAGAGCTAGGATGTAAATACACTTAAACAGTGGGTAGGGTGGTTTTTCTATTTTATAGAAAACTAATAATAACTGCTCATATTTATGGGGTACACAGTGATATTTCCATACATATAATGTGTAGTGATCAGATCAGAATAATTAGCATATCCATCACCTCAAACATTTATCATTTCTTTATGTTGGAAATCTTCAACATCCTCCTTCCAGCTATTTGAAACTATGCGTTACTGTTAACTACAGTCAACCTATGGTGGTACAGGATATACTAAACAATAAGTATGTTTCTTGCAACACGAAAAAAGCCCTGGAAGGCAAATAGCACAGGTACAGAGATTGTGTGCCTAGTGCAGTGAGACAGGAAATTGGAAAATAGGCTGAAGAAAGATGGTGGTAGTTTATTTCCAATTTTTATGGACACGTAATAGTTGTACATACTTAGAGGGTACATATGTTTTGATACAACCATACAATGGTAATAATCAAATGAGGGTAATTGGGGTATCAATCACTTCAAACCTTTATCATTTGTGTTGGGAACATTTCAAATCCATTCCTTTAGTTAATGTGAAATAGACAATAAATTACTGTTAACCGTATTTCACCTGTTGTGCTACCAAACACTAGATCATATTCCTTTTATATAGCTGCATTTTTGCACCCACCTCCCAAGCCTCATTACCCTTCCCAGCCTCTGCTATCCACCATTGTATTTACTACTTACGGTGGTAGATTCTGAATGTAATTTGACTACATGCATCATATTCATTCTAAATGTATCTATTGATAGTTTCTATCTGGATGGGTGTGGGACATGATACAATCCCATCTAACTCAGAGAGATTTCTGTGTCAGAACGCGTTTGCTGAGGCAATAACCAAAGTTTAAGCAGTTAAGAAGCTACTGCAAAATCCAAGTAGGCTGTAGTCGAGCCTGAAGTAAGGTGACGTAGAACAAAGCACTGGTTACTGACTGGGTATAGGCAGCAAGGATGAAGTCAAATGATTTTTTTAAAGGATTTATATGCCTTTATAAAGTAAAATATGAATTAAGATGCCTAAAACATGTAGCCTCTGGTTAACTCTAGACTCCCAGGGAAGCTCCTAGCCAAGTTTCCTAGAGGCCACTGGAAATAAGACATCACACTATAATCCACTGCCAAGTGATGATTCTGGATCCTGTCCACTAGTTCACCCACAGACTTCATGTTCTCACCAGCACAGTGATGTGGCAGGGAGCACCACAGAGAAATAAATTAGATTTCATTTAATGGCCCGAGAAGCTAAGGTTAGATTTGGGGTTCCGAACTGAAATACCTCCACGGCCCAGCAGATAAGTGAGTAAAATGGGTCTCTTAGCCTTGGTGTCAGGGAGAGAGACTCCAGGATGGTAGGTCATAGAGCAAACCAGGAGTGCATGCCCTGTGCAAGGGTGTAGCCAACCAACAGGTGGAGTCACTCAACTTCACCCAAGTGTTGCCATTCAAGAATGTGGGCTCAGTGTTGTCAAAACAGCAAATTTTAAAAGAGCAGCTTGAAATGCAAATTTTAGATTTCAAATGTTGGCAATTGTTTAAAAACAAGATGGACAAACAGAAAAATAAACCAAAACACTGTCAAGGACAAACAGCACATCGTGTGAAAACGTAATGGAGTCCACAAAATACAACCTTTGTGCCAAGATCTGCAGAAAGTCAAGAGAATTGAGAAGGAAGTTGTTGGGGGGGAGGGGACTAGAAAATCTCTATTACAGAGTCCAGAGCACTCCGCTGAGAGCACAATCCAGCTGGTGGAAACGGGATTTAAGTGGAAATTCCTCTGTGAATAACAAATACGACACGTATTTCCTTGATTACGGTCTTTATATCTCTTACATTTTCCAACTCTCTTGACACCCCCATTTTGCACACATTCAGTGAAGAGTTGTCCTCTTGAATAGTAATCTAACCTAGTTGTGGTTTGGGTTTGCTTTGGTATTGACATTTCCTAGAGAGCTCCAAAAGATAAACAGATAAAAGCTGAGCTACTTCAGTTAAATCTGGAGATGTGGTGATGGGAGCTTTGTCTCCCTCATGAGACTGTCCCTGAGAGCTGTAGTTCTAGAATCTAATCCTCATGACCTCAGACGTTCCTCGGGAAGTAAACTGTGTGAGAACTTGTTCTCCCTCGAGAAGCTGCCTTGAGGAAGGGTTTCAATTCTTTAATATTTTAGCAAATTTGCTCCTCTTCTACAGTTTTTGTTTTGCAAATTTTCATCAAGTTTTTTAAAGCTAATATTCATAATTATTTCTCTGTTAACAACTACCACTATGAAAACTTTTCTATTGAGTTTGGATTTTTTTTCTAAGTGCAAGCCACTAAAAGGGCTTTAAGCAGGGAATGGACATTATCTGATTTTTGTTTTATAAAGATTCCTGTGGCTGCTGTGTCAGTGATTGTAGGAGGGCACGGGTGGATGCAAGGATAGCAGACATTAGCACAGAAACTCAGGTGAAAGAGATAATTGCTTGGACAGTGTGGTAGCAGTGGATACGGTGGGAAGTGGACAGATTTAAGATGTTTCCAAGACAGCTGATGGAATTTGCTGATAACTGGATTGGGAGTGACAATGACAAATAAAGGAACCCAGAATACGCCCCAGAATTTTGTTTAAGCAACTGAGAGTTCAGCCATGGCAGATTTCTAAGCACAAAAGTTAAACACAAATACAAATTCATACTGCATTGGACTCTTTTTAAGCAGTGTCTTATTTTAAAAAAACAAACATTTTATCTAGGAAAAAATGCAACAATGAAAACTTTTGAAAACAAAAGACTATGAATAAAAGCAGACCCATTTTAGACTTTGGATGCACAGAACAAAAACACATAGGATTCTTGTGGTGGTGATGGGAGTAAGCAGAGGTAACAGGCTGCAAGTTATTTTAAGGATTAAGATCCAATGTTCAGAAACCAAATCTTGTTCTTCCAATGTGGATCCTTAGTCAAAGGCTGTGAATTGTCTTCAAGCCAAGAGAAACCATGAAGAACACTTGATTCAGTCTTCACTGGAGGCCAGAAAGGAGTGGCAACTTACCTGGCCTTCCCTGTTTTCGGGAGCCAAACCTGGACCAGAATGCAGGTCTGAGTGACTCTCGACCCAGAACTGTCTCCATTAAGCCAGGCTCTCACCCCAGCTCTAAACCAATTTCTAAAACCTTGTCCAAGAGTCCTCCTCTTTAGAACTGGTAATCTTAGCAATTAAATTCTGTGTAGAAACACTCTCCTGAACATAATTCGCACGGTGGTTCTTCCTTTTCTGTTGCTTTGCTCTTCCTAACAGTTCCTCCTTTCGTCTTTGCAGGCTGCTTCTTCTCTGTCATGTAACTCAGAGCTCTGTGCTGTACTTCATCTCCAAAATGTCCCTAAAGCTCCCATCTGATCCCATAGCTAACCACTCCTAAAATTATCTCCTGGACTGACCTTATTAAATTTAGACTTGTATATCCAATACCTACTTAACTTCTCCACTTTGATGCTCAGTGGGCACCTCACATTTGATGTATTGTCCAACGTTGAAATTCTGTCTCTATTTTGCACGTATCCAAATTTTCCCCCTCCATGTATTTCCCCATCTCAACAAACTGCAATAGCTCAAGCCAAAAGGCTAAGATTCTTTCCTTTCTTCTCTCTCAAATGCAATTCATCAACAATCTTGTCAGCTTTTATGTTTTATTTTTGGAACGAAGGCAGACATAATTGGGCTAATAATGCTTGGTTCATAATACACCACCGATGTTCCATGCATAATTCTTATTCATTTGTTCGTGCATTTATTTTGTTTTTAAAAATTTTTAGAGGGGGGCATGCTCTATGTTGCCCAGGCTGGAATATAGTAGCTATTCACAGGTGAAATCATAGCACACTAGAGCCTTGAACTCCTGGCCTCAAGGGATCTTTCCACCTCAGACTCCCAGATAGCTGGGACTATAGGCACGCACCACTACACCCAGCTAATGTACTTACTTTTAATGACAAATGAACCACCCCCAAACCCACCAGCTAACCCAGCAACTAAAACATTACCAGTGACTTACTCATAGATTTGCTCCTCCTCTACCTTTCTCACACCCAGAGGTAACCACTATCTTGAACTTTATTACTACTTTTTAGGTTCTGTCACATGTCAATGCCTAAACAGCTGTTCAGTTTTAGCTGTTCTTGACTTTTATGTCATAGTTTTCTCAGAATTGCTTTTTCATTCTGAATTATTGTGTTGCATGTAGCTGGTATTCATTCATTTTGCTGCCATGTAACAATCATTCTATAAACACATTACACCCTCTGACACATAAACATTTTAATTTATTCCAGAACACTCTTACATGTGTGTTCTGGAGAACTTTGTGCAAGCATTTTTCAAGTATATAATTAAAAGTGAAATTGCTGATTCATGGGTATATGATCTTGTTTTTTTTGAGTCAGGATCTCACTGTCACTCAAGATAGAGTGCAGTGGCACAATCATGATTCACTGCAGCCTCAACCTCCTGGGCTTAAGCAATCCTTCCACCTCAGCTTCCCAACTAGCTGGGACCACAGGCATGTGCTACCACGCCCAGCTAATTTTAAAAATATTTTGTACAGATGAGGTCTTCCTATGTTGCCCAAGCTGGTCTTGAACTTGTGGGCTCAAGTGATCCTCCTACCTCAGTCTCCCAAAGAAGAGGCATGAGCCACCAGGCCCGGCCCAACTTGTCTAGTGAATGGTTTTTCAAGGTGGATATACCAATTGATACCCCTATCAGCAATATGTGAGTGATACTATTGACTAAAACCCTCTTGACTTTGTTATGTTTCTTCATTTTCACCAATCAAATGAATTTGAACACGTCACTGTTATCTTCATTTACATTTTCCTGATTAAGAGATGAAAACCTCTTAATATGTTTATTGGCCCATAATGCACTTCTAATTGTGTGGAAAAACTGGTTCAGTCTTTTGCCCATTTCTGTGACATTGTCCTTTTTTGTTGGTTTGTAGAATTTATATATACATTCTTGATACTATTACCGGCTATAAATGTTTAGTATCTTCTCTCAGTTTGTAGTTTGGTTTTATTTTTTAAGTTTTATTTTTTAGAGATGGGGCCTCCCTATGTTGCCCAGGTTGGACTTTGGACTTGAACTCCTGAGCTCAAATAATCTTCCCATTCAGCCTTCCAAGTTTTGATGGACAGAATTTTTTTTTTTTTTTTTTTTTTGGTGGAGACAGTCTCTCTATTTTGCCCAGGCTCATCTCAAACTCCTGGTCTCAAGCAATCCTTCTGCCTCTGCCTCCCGAAGTGGTGGGATTATAGGCATGACACCATACCTAATCACTGATGCACAATTCCTAAGTTAAGAATTTGTAATACAGCATAATTTATTTTATTTTATGGTTATCTTTTATGGTTTCTTTCTGCTTCCAGTCTAAGAAGTTCTTCCTAAAGGGAATAGGATCAGGAAGATAATCACTTATATTTTCTAAATATATATCAATTACATTTTAACCTATAATTCCAATATATTTTCTACATCATCAGTCTCAATTTTAAAGAGCATGCTTCTAGTATATCAGGTTGAAAGTATTCTTTCCTTTATAGATTACTGAGTTATTATTAATAGGTATACTGATTTTCTTTAGTCTTTTTATTTATCCTTTTTAAGTCATCAACAAACTTTTCCCGAGTATTCGATTACCTTTCTTTCAAATCTCTTACAGCATCTGGATTTGTTTCTAATTTAGTACTTTCTCCAAAAGTGGTTTTAGTTTGTTTGGAAAATCTTCTGAAGCCTTGATGGCACATGTTTTTATTAATGCCCTCACATTAGAATAACTATTTTTCAGAACATAAAATTCTAGGTTCAAAGTTTTTTTCATGTTCAATTTTACATTCTTGAGCTGGGCATGGTAATGATGGTTTTTACTGTAACATACTTCAGTGTCCTTTTGTCTGTGGGCTCCCATCCAGCTAGGTGGCTGAGGTCATCTACAGGCAAGATTAACCAAATCTCTTAACAGGACTTCAGAAAACCAGCTCTCTCACACACTACTGCTGTGAATACAAATTGGTTAACTTTTCTGAATGGCAATCTAACGAATACAGATCAAACACTTAAAAATACATATATATCTTGACTCAACAATTTTATCTTCAGGCATCTACATGAAAGAACTCAACAATGTCCAAGTGTACAGATAAGGCTACTCATCACAGCATTATAATATAAAAAACTGAAACAACCTCATCTCCAAACACAATTAAATTATGTTAAAATTCTATAAACAGGAATTAGGATGTATAGGTTTACCCACAGGGAAAAAGTATTTAATGTTTAGATTTAAAAAGCAAAAAAGCCTACATTTTGTTTCAAAAATATGCATATGTAAGTAGAAAATACCTGAAAGCTGAAAGGCTACTTTCCAAAAATATTAGTAACAGCTTTCTCTAAACAGAGATTGAAGTGATTTTTCACTTTTTCTTTTTGCTTTTCTGTACTTCCTATATTTCTACCACAAACCCCTTTGCTATAATTTCTCCAGTTGAGTCAGTTTTACAATTTGGAACACAGAGATCAAGTGTATACTTTGCATGTACCATTCTTTCAACCCACACCCCTCTAAACCCTTCTGACACACATCAAACTCATTTACATCTATGTTCCTCCAATATCATTATAATGGTCAACATATATAAAACATGAATACACTACATCAAGACGCTCAGGAATACATCTCTGGGATAAAATCTGACTGCCTTCTATTTTAATGAATCACCAAAATAAAGAGATTCCTTCAATTACAGAGAGCAGAATAATTACAACAGCAACTTTCAAACTTCGTAGCAGCAGAAGTATTTCTTCAAATAAATTCATTTTTGAAGCCCAGTATACAAAACAGACAAAAATAAAGCCTTTCTAGAGGTGGGGGCCTTTGAAAGTGAGTAATGTCCACTCAGCCTTCTTCCTTGCCTCTCACAAGGAGGGAAACTGCTGTGTAGTTTGAAAATTACTATTTAATACATTCTGCTACTAAATGCCATGTCAGAGCTAGAAGAGAAAACATACACACATTCAATCTAACATTTATTTATTTCCGGTGGGTTTTTTTTTTTTTGCAACTATATATTACATTCACTAGTACACCTGTAATTCTTCATAGTGTGTTCAACTGAAGAATAAGCAAACACAGCATCGGTCAGTTTAAAAGAAATCATAGTATTTCTTAGAGCAATTTGCAAAAGGGAAAAAAGTCTTAGGCCCACTCTCTGGAAATAAATATCAAGTAACCATAAAAATATTCAGCCATTTTTCAGTTATTCAAGGAGTTCACGCATGGTCCCACGCAGAGCATCAGAGTTCCTCTTTGAAATAACCCAACTTTGCCAATGACATCTCTTTTCTCAACTGCATAACTTCCCAAAACATCTGATCAACTATACAAACAGAAAAGAGAGATATTTAAATCATAAAATACCATCTTCATTATTTTTAATGTTTTGCTGAAAACTTGTTAGCTGAAATGTCAATTGTGCATTTCCTAAAGATGTACCTACATTTTTTCAATAATTCACATAAACTTTTCGACAGACTTGTGACCATCCCAGTTTTATCAATAAATAAAGCAAAAGTCACAAGCTTTGTCACAATTATTTGTTAAATACATCAGAGACTATCATTTTAGCTCAAGAAAAGGTAGCCATTTCAGTGTTCTGAGTAAATGCCAATGCTGTCACCTTAAGTTGGTATATTCAGTGCTCAATTATTTGAGTTATTCTCTTACTTATGATTCTTCTTGCTCTGCTTTGCTATATTGTGGCCATTTTACTCTTCATTAACACTAACAGAGGGTGAAGAGGAACAAAAGCAAACAAGACAATCCAGAAAACTCAGTGGCATTGTTTGTGAGTAATAAAAAGGCTTCGGATAAGGCTCAAATTAGAAATAAAAATGCACGTGGAAGATGAACTATAAATTCAATTATCTGTACTTTTTTAAAGTTCCCACTCTAAGTGGAAAAACATTGGTTCCTTATTTCAGACAATAGAAGGTCTCTGTTTACATGATCAGATTATATTCATTTAGATTAATGGTTCCCAATCATGGAAGATTCCAGTACTACCACTGCCACCACTCCTCACCCCCTGGCCACCCGAGGTCCATTTGGCAATGTATAGATAACACTTTTTACTGTCCCACGTAGGGGGTGCTATAGGTATCTAAGGAGTAAAAGCTAGGGATGCTATTAAACATCCTACAAATGCACAACACAGAATTATCCAGCTCAAAATGTCACCAGTACCAACGTTGAGAAACTCGGCTTTAGATTTAGCTGCCCTAAATCCTTTGTTAGTACAAGGCACATATAGTAAACAGATTTTAAAACTTGTTTACAAGTAAACAAGACTTGTTTAATACTTGTTTACAATAAACACACATAGTAAATGATATGTACTAAATATCATCAAGTGGAAGAGTGACAGAAACCAGAGAAGATACTACTTTTATTATCATCACCCTCACCATTCATTACTCGTAACGCTTTCTTCCTATTTTCATAAATTATCTTTCATCTTTCCTACAAACTTCTTAAACAAACAAAAATATTTTTGACAACTATACTTGACATAAATTTTCTGTTCTCTAGCTTAAATGATATCAGCCGCCAATAGGTATTCAAAAAGATTTCAGTTTTATTAAAGTCAAAAAAAGTATTACACGGTTTAAAGACTGCTTTTATGTTACCAAGCCTTTTGAAATTCAACATTAATTAGGTTATTAGGTTAACAGGTTTTATCCCTATTGTTTTAGGCATAAAAATCTAACTATATGGGATTCTAAAGAAATATAACATTTTTCAATATACCAGACCTTGAGAAAGGCTAAACTAAGTTTTTACCAGCATGACTAATTTCTCCATAGATTTAAGATTCACTAGTTTACATGACTGAAAGATGGTAGGCTTCAACTAGTATTTAAGCAAGATAATATTTTCAGTGCCTAAAAAATATAAAGACGGAAATTTCGCAAAACTTTAATTGCAAACTGGCATAGACTTGTCCTTAGCCCACTATCTGCTATTTTTATTTTTATACAATCATTTGTACTCAAGAGATACTCCTTTGGAGCTGTCAGGTCATATTAGTTTTTATGCCTGATATTTAAGATATGTAGCTATAAAACCATATAAAACTGTATTACAAAATATTAACACACTTGCATGAGGTTGGTTCTCCTGGATATATCACCTGCACATTTCTGCTGATTTAGAATATGATAATCTTTATTCCATTAAGAATTATCCTCATGACTGCTTCATTAATTCACATGTGAAAGCAGAAAATACAGGGAAAACTTAATTGTTAGTTCCATTTTGGTTTCCATCAATTAAAATAAATCAGACCACTCTGTGGGCTTGCTCATTTTCATCTCTTAAAGAGTCGATTCAATGAGCTTGGAACTCTCTTCACGTTTACCATCTGGTTTATCATACACCTCTGATGAGTTAAAACTAATCCTGCTTAAAATTCAAAATTAAGAGTAAAATGAGGCAAATAAAATAACTAAACTACAATATTTGTTTAAAGACATTTGTTCCCAAATTCTCCACAAATTTTATTAGAACTATAGAAGGAATTCAATATAAATGTACCAATAATAAAGTTGATATATGCATTACTACTTCGTCCTATACTTTTGTTGAACTTTCATGTAAAGATTCATAATTAATCAAGAACACTCACCGTCCTGCTGTTTCACGAGTCCCTGCTGAATGTATCGAATGTATGTAAAAAAGTTACATACAGAAGTGATCTAGGCCAAATGGAAAAAATGTCATGAATGGTGAACTGTATCATGTCAAAGCAAGCTTTATTAAAATTCATGGTTAAGTCACTTACCCTGTATCTGCAAAAAGGAGAAATATAATAATAGTTGCTTGAGTCCCCTAATTTAATTCTGTGTTTACAGGACTTACTCTGGCCAGTAAGAGCACATTTTCTGTAAAATAATGATAAATTTCAGTTTTTTGAAATTAAAAGCATTTGCCCCTACCTTCTGTATAAGTTGCCTACTCATTCGGTTAGATAATAAATATTTAAGAACCTGCTATGTACCAGGCACAGTTCTAGATGCTGGGCTACAGTGATGAAAAGGACAAAGTCTCTGCCCTTGTGAGACTTACATTCTATTAATAGTATAAGTTTAATGCCGTAACATTAACCATAATTCTAGAAACAGAAACTAGGTGTTTTCCATATATGTCCCATCTTGGAACAAATTTACAAATGAGTAATCAGCTGCAGGACAGCTCTCAGCTTTCCATCACGATTTCAACTTCTCAGTTGAAAATATCCTCATGATGACTGTTCAAGTGTCAAAGTATGTTGATAGCTTGCAGGGTAATAGTTTCCAGATCGGGTATTTGTTTATTTGGTTGGTTGGTTGCTATATATGCATTTAATGTGGGACCTAGGGAGAAGTACAAAGGAATAAGCCACCTTATAAAAATACTGAATCTTAACAATCGTTTATCAAGTTCACTAAATTTCACACCATCCTTTCTATTTGCATATGACAAAAAGCTAAAATTTTATATCAGGGCTTCCTGGCTGGGATTAGGCTATCAGCCTCTTGAGGGCAGGGACTTTGATTCATCTTTAAATGCCTGGCACCAAGCATGTGCCAAGCACACAGCACATGTTCAATGACTGCTGCATGAGAAATGACCCATCTGTTACTCTATGGTTCTGTGAGGTAAAGCTGGCATGTCTATCAGACTGGACTTGCAGCAGCTCAGCTGTCTTCCTCCTAAGCTAGAAACCTGGCTTAATATGACTATCACTCCCCATCAATGCAAAATGAGCATAGCTCTAAGTAAAGTGAGTAGCCAATAGCATTTTATGTGACAGTACAAATTATATAGTAACTACATTAAAAACAATGTTTTAGCGATACTTAAATATAATACAAATGTGCCTCTATATTAAGAACACACACAACAATGTGTATTTGAAATAGGATAATTTTTGAGGTGGCAATTAAAATCAAAAACCAATTCCTATCTTTCTTCAAAAAGCTATTATTTCTTTATTAGCAATTCCTTTAATGATCTGTAACAATATTTAAAAGCACTAACTACCAGCTTGAGGAGGATAGAAGATCTAGAAACTTAAAGCACAAAGTGTTGGAAATCTGTGGAACTTCCAAAAGTATAATTTACACAAGACTAAAATGTGCCATCAATCTGCTAAAAATCAATTTATACACTGTTCTTCTGGAAACAGATATATACCTGCTGGTCTACTATTTAGTTTAATTTTGAAATGGATCTGGTAAGGTGGCTTTAAGTATCAACTTTTAAAATAATAAGTGTTTCCTTTTTTTTAACTTGTAAGTTCAGGAGTACATGTGCAGGATGTGCAGGTTTATTACACAGGTAAACATATGCTATAGGGGTTGTTGTATCCATTATTTCATCACCCAGGTATTAAGCCTAGTATCCATTATTCTTCCTGTTCCTCTCCCTCTTCCCTTCCACAGGTTGCAGTGTGTGTTGTTCCCTTCTATATGTCCATGTGTTCTCATCATTTAGCTTCCACTTGTAAGTGAGAAGAGGCAGCATTTGGTTCTCTGTTCCTACATTAGTTTGCTAAGGATAATGGCCTCTAGCTCCAGCCACATCCCTGCAAAGGACATGATCTCATTCTTTTTTATGGCTGCATAGCATTCTATGGTGTATAGTGTTTCTTAAAAGATCTCATTTCTAAGCCATTTTGTAAATTGGACACACTAATATATTTGTAGTTAAGCCAGGATTCAACGCTAATAGACCTCTGATCTCCAACTCCAATTTTTTTTCCAAATATGCTACACTACATTAATATATCTCTGTAACTCTAGACCCAAGATTTCAAATCCTTGTTTGGCCATTTTCATGTGAGAATGTTAACATGTCTACATATAGACCTGTAATCTCCTTCCACAAACCAAAGCCTTTCCTGTTAATTTCCACAATCACTTCAAATCAGTCTTCCAGTCAGACATCTCTAACTCTTTTCTCCTTTACCTATCTCTCCACCCCAATCTAACTTTTCTTTCTTAAAATCTCTCACATCTTCCCTTTCCTCTCCATACACTCGCCATCCTTTGAACATGCTTTGATTTCTTGTTTCTAGGCCTTCAGTTGTATGTACTGCTCTTTATCCAAATTCCTTTATGCTTCAAACACCTAAACAAAATCTCTCTTCCTTCAAGAAGAGTACCTAATCATAGAAGGAATGATCTGACGTTCTTCAAAACCCTCAGTGCTGTGCCACTGATTTAGCCAATATCTTCACACTCTAGCTCACAAGAGCCATGGCCAGAGCCATACTTCACGTTTCATAAAAGAAGACACTATCTTCCTTCAGTTTTTTCCATATGATATGCATCACAAATGCCTTGGTTTCTGGCCCCATTCCCACAAACACAGTATCCTTAAACTTTGTAAACTGTTCTCTAAATCCAAACTAATAATTATTTTACTAAAGATACTATAAATCCACTTTAATATCCCCATTTGTTACCATTTGATGATATGTGCACATGTATGATATGTGTGACATATAATGCAAGCACAAATTTTAAATTCTACATTAAAATTGTCATATGCCATATTTAAAATGTGGCATAACATAGACTTTAAAAGTACAAAAACTGCTATGATTAAATTTAATTCTCCATATTTGAGGTGGAAGGATCAGAAAAAAAATACTCTTATGTTTGTAGAATTTAAGAATGTAATCCTTTCCCTAAAATTCAGAGGCTACTGTGGTACAGGTGCGGCACTAGGGGAGTGAGGTGGACAGGTGGCTTACAGAGCAAATCAAATATATGACTAGGAACCCTCCAACAAATGATCACCTCAATAACAACATTCTGTAATCTTGCTGAGAATGTAACGAGCATTAATAGGAAACAGAAAGGCATACGCAATTCCCACAACAGCTTTAACAGAGACCTGTTGGTTCATCTCAACCAGACTTTTCCTCTTCTCGCTTCAAAATAACCCTGACAGCAGTCAGTTATGCTTTCTATGAGCGCTCTCAGGCTTTCCAGTCCCCTATATTGATCTGGCTCTTAGCATTTAATAAGCATCTTTCTCAAAAGCTTTCAAAGTCATTTTCTAAACAGAAGACAAGACACAATTATGCTGTGGTTTTAGGCAAAACCTTTCACCTTTGCCAGATGTGTTAAATCTTCCCAAACTATTTTTGATGGTCACCTTCAGAGAGAAGTATTTTATACAGAAACCCAGGACACATGGCTATATATATAAATATAATAAACAAAAATTCTGTTTATGACCCACTAAACTGATTTCACAATGCACGATAGGTCACAATATGAGGTTAACACACACACACATACAACCACTCAGGTTTCTATCTCTAGTTCTATCATATATGTATATTATTGTATTGGGTTGGTGCCAAAGTAATCATGCTTGGTGCCATTACTTTCAATGGCAAAAACCAGGATTATTTTTGCACCAATCTATAATTAAAAGGGCTCTCCTTTGATGCTAAATCTGAAATACTGTATTCCACACTGTCTCAGGAATTCGTCTTTGGGCTACACAGACTCTAAAGAGAAATCTGAGGGAAATATAACTACATTTAAAACCAGAAAAACTAAATAACTACAACCCAAAACATTTCAAAAACAGTCACTTTCACAAGTCATGCATGGAAAAACCTACTTTGGTCCGCCACATTCAACTGCAGAAGCTTTCACAAACCGGATAGGTTGTAATCCCACTGGTTCAATGCTTAGGGTATTGTTTTCCACAGCCTCCAGAACAGCCGAAGCCAACTTAAAAAAATGTATATTAGATGTTACACTGACAGAAAAATATCAAAATTGTATTCTACAGTAAACTAATTTTATAAATTCTTCTTCTCCCAAATTCCACTAGCTTGGCTTTAGCAAATGAAAAAGGAAAAAAAAAATCACACAATTTTGGTTTAGTTTATAATCCAAACACTGTTATGAAAGGCAATTCACTTACGGTAAAATAACTTTCCTCATTATCTGGATGAGAATTAAAGGCATTAATTCCAGTCTCTGTTCACTTCTTACCCACAATTAATATCTACTGTTAATGCCACTTCAAAATTAATATCCTAAAGCTTTATTCTGCTAAATGTATACAATATTTTTAAACACTGGTCATTTATAACACACTAATATATATTAATTAGCTATATATTTTCTGAATTTGTATTTATGTGCACAAGAGTGAGTCTACAAAAGAATTAGCTGAATTATCAAACATTAAATGCCTAGATGAAGATGGCAGGAATTGATACGAGATTTGAAACAGGCAAACTTCTGTAGTCTGTCAAGGCTACTAATACTGAATGGCCTACCTGAAACCAGATACAGAGCCACAATGAACAGCACATATTCATATCAAAAGTGTGAAAAATGTTCATCTTAACTTCTGATAAGTAACATTACAATTAAATCCTTGAAATGTTTAACATTAAGGCTCTTAGGATTAAATTTCTTATACTTTGACAGGATGTTTGTAAACAAACCTTTCACATGTAAGAACGAATTAAAATTACAGCTTAAAATTTTTATACTGCCTTATTTTTCTAAGTTTTTTGTATCTACTTAATCTACTTCATTTTATCTTTTTAACAATCCTGTGGCACAGGCAAAGACATTATTTTTCCTGTTTTAAAGTTAAAAAAATAGGATTTTTAATCATGTATAGATAGACACAACAGATACCTTTAACAGAGTGTGTAGAGAACTTCCCTTACACCGAACCTTAGATTGCAAATCAAGAAATAAGCCCTATACCCTATATCTAGTTAATACCTGACTCCAACACAGTACATGTTAGCGTGAATGAGCCTCTGCTTATATAAGGATGTTCAGTAAGTGAATGCCAAGAAATTATCATGATTCTAATATGGAAGGGCAAAAATAGTAAAACATGACATTTTATAATAACTTATTTAAGAGATATTAATATGCAACATGATTTAGTTTTAAAAAGATAGAAACAACTATAATGTATTCCTAACATGAAAAAAAGTTACCTCGCTTTTTGAGAATGTTAAACATGGAAAGATATCTTCTTGGTAGATTTTGTCTAAAAAAGGACACGTCCTGTCCATTGTGGGCTCATCCTTCCACAATCGGAACTCATTATACAAGGATAAGTCAGCCTATCAAACAAACCAAAGGAAAACACAAAACACTTTTTATAAAGTACAAACATAACCACTTTACAAAACCAAAACTAATTTAAACATCATTGAAAAAATGCTCATTTAAAATAATAAATTGAACCACTCTTGATTAGTTATAACCTGGTAGCAGTTTTCCTTTTAAAAAATGACTCCCAAATAGCCAGTCAGCCTTTTTCCATTATCATCCACTACCATGTTCAATAATACTAACATTATCCTCACCCTGAGCCCCTTCTCCCATTCCCACAAAAAAAGCTGGAGTTCCTCTTAAGACACAAGTGGCACTCTATTCAGAATATAATAAATGATGACAAGTCTGTTCTAAAAATAATAAAAAAGTAATCTGGAACCTAATTAATTGAAGTGTCTGAATAAACTGAGACTGGCTGAACTGTGAAACCTAGTTTGCGATCAAAAATGACACTAATTGTTCTACTATAACTTGTAGGCATTCCCAAAAGAACTGTCAAAACATTTATTGCAGAAGCAACAGGATTAAACAAGAACACATAAAGCCTCCTAAACTGACTACCTTAAAATATAACATTCATTTAGATATTTTTGACATATTTTTGGCATCCAGCAGCTACCATCTTAGGCATCAGTAATAATCCACTGATGGCACCTGCCTTCCTATTTACTCTTCCAGCCGTCCCTCTCTTTCCCACCTCTGTAATAAACCTTCCCCAAGTATTCTTCCTTACAGATTCTCAGATTCCCTAAGTCCAGCTCAATACCATCTGCTGGAATACAAAGTTCCACTGACATCAGCCACCCAAACTAGAGCAGTCTCCTTCATCCTATAGCTCTAAGCCACTCTTGTCCAGAAGCACTGGACACACCATAAATGATGCACTCACTACAGCTACAGCCTGCCTTTAGTATAGCTTAATCAGATGTGCAAGTAGTCTACACGAATGTAACAAAGAGCTGAGGGTAACCAAGCTTTCCTACAGATTTCCTTTTAGGGTGTATAAGGGCAATTTCCATGAGAATTTTTTTTTAGCCCAATTCATAAATTCCTTGAATCAAAGCTAAAAGCAAAAAAAATAAATAATATTAGCATATAAGCAATACTTACATTTTCAAATGCATTTTCTTTCTAAAGTTACTGAGAAAATGAACATAAACCCCAAAGCAGATAAATGGTACTCTAAGATTCTAGTTCAAAGGCAGTAATTTAAACCATTTATTAAGAGCTGACTTTGTGCCAGAAACTACTGTAAGCACTTTACAAACATTTAATCCTCACAACTGTGCAAGAGATATTATGATCCCCATTTGTAAATTGCCCAAGACTGCATAGCAAGTAAGCAGTAAAGTCCAAATTGAAATCTAACTGGCTTGATCCCAAAGCCTTGCACTTGGCATCTATGTCTGCAAGCGTGCATGTGTATTTTAAATGTTACAGAAGACAAACTGCTGCTTTTGTCCTGACTGAGTGCCCCACCATGTTTTCTACAAAAACATAGACATGCATCATTTTCTTCCAGATTGTTACATATTTTATAAGACTTACATAGGTCAAATTTATGTAATCCCTTTGTCTAGTAAGACTTTTTGACAAGCTTTTTATGAAACATCAGAATATAACTCATACCTGGAAAGCAAAGGTTATTATTTTGAAGTTATGTGCTGCCTACACACATTTTAAAAGATTTCAAAAAATTAAAAATGAACCTTTACAATGTTCCATGAGAAGACATTCAAATTTTGTTAGTGTAAATGGGGGGAAGTCCATAATTACTTACACATACTGAGTGAGAAACAGCAAAAATATAAGTTGTACCAGGCAATTAAAAAAGCTATCTAAATTCCAAAGAATTCAAATTAAAGTCAGGACAAAAAAAAAGTTTGTTAAATATTTCACAGAAACCAATGTAAATTTTAGATTTGGTTACATTCAGATTTAACCAAGTATTGAACTTCTCTCTTACCAGCATCTTTTTTGTTAATAATTAGTCAAAATGCAATTCAATTAAAACAGGTTAACAGCATTGGTTATTCCATTTAATAAACTTCTGGTTTCCAGACAAAAATTTAACAAGCACACACATTTCTGCAAGATTAATGATAGACTTGAAACAACAATGTAAAAGATGACTTCTAAGAAGAAATGGGAGAGCTTCATAAATTATTGATCAATCCTCTTAGAAATGCATTCTCATAGTATGCAATGATTAAAAACAATTTTTACTCTAAACAGCTCTAAATATTTATATATTATTTCAGTTATCTTTATAACACATCTTTTAAAATAAGACTACCATTATTTCTTTTTTAAATTTTTAGTTATTATGGATACTTAATAACAGTAGCCTTACATAGTTGTAAGTGTCTGAATAACTGAGACTGGTTGAACTGTGAAACCCAATTTGGGATCAGAAATAACACTAATTATTCTACTCTAACTTGAAATTTCACTTAGCAAAATGTCCTCAGCATTACAAAGTTGTAAGGCTACCATCATTTCTATTTTTTGTTGCTTAATTATCTGAATTAACTCTAGGACTCCCTTACTGATATAAAATTCCTTCTTCTCTCTGAATTTAAATGAAAGTGCACTGATCTTTAAGAAAACCATCTTATTTTCACATATTTCTTATGTTCATATTTTGTAAGAGCACTCTAGAAATAAATTTGGACTAGTTAGATCACTAAAGCCACCCACTACCCTCTAGACAACACATAATAGTTTCCTCCCTTAATGAAATATTGAGATTAAGAAACTTACCAAGTTTCCAGCAGGTACTCCAAGGTCAGTCAGGTAGAGAATGGAACTGAAGAATCCCTGAAAGCAGCCAGCTCTAGATAAAGCCTCCCCCATCTTAATACTGCATATTTTGTACTAAAAATTTTGCTGGCCAAAATGATAACTGACACCTCAGTGATGAGAATTAACAAGTATCAACAGAGTCAGAGGGGACAGTCCTTGACGAGTTACCTCTTTGCAGTCTTTTACAATTGGCTGTATCACACTGAGGTCCTGATGACTGCCACTCATAGCACTGCTTGTGCTTTTATTTCTTGTATGCCCCTTTTTAAAAGGTGTCTTTCCACCTGGCAGAGGCTCCTGTGTAGGTGAAGTTGGAGAACTGGACAATACAAGTGTCTTCAGTGCAGCTACTTCAGCTTGAAGTACATCAATCTTGAAAAAAAAAATCAACATAGTCACATACATTAAATATGTTTTATAACAGATGCAGCTAAATATTAGCAATCTGGTCAAAACACTTTCAGAGATGAAAAGTAACTTTTAATTTCTATTTCCTGTGGAGTAATAAAGAGAAAGTAAAATCAAGTTTTTTGATGTTTCCATACGGTTTGGATTCATCTATTAATTCACGATGTCAAATGAATTTGTGAAAATTATCAAAATATCTAACATTTCTGTGAATTTTCAAAATATAATAGCTTATGATTAGTTGTAGAAGTTCACTGCTAAAACAGCAAAATCTAGTAACATTTAGGTGGCTTTTCTCAGTGAATTTTAAAATAAGTATTAACTTTAAAATGTGATTCTATAATCCTTTGGATAATTCATGTGATTTACAAGGCTTTAATCATTTGGTTATCACATAAATGGACACCAAATGTTCACTATTAATTATATATACATAGTAGCTATTTTCTTCTATTATTCTGCAGTTTCCAAATTGAAAACAAGCACTACTTTACCATCAGAACGAAAGCCAACAGATGTTAAGGTATCTTTAAAATAGTTATCACTAATTATTTTATACTATTAAGAGCAGCAAAAACTTACTTTTCCTTGTGCTTCTTTTAGCTGTTTTTCTGCTGTTGCCTGCTTGATATTTGCTTCTCTCACCATTTTATGAGCTTCCTGAAAAAGTTAACATCTCAAATTTTGGAAACAAAGTAGCATTTGTTTTCAAAAAGCTTTTTGCCTAGTGTTTATGACTGAAGCAAGAATATACTACCAAAGGTTACCCTGAAAATAAGTATTCAATGTCAACTACCGAAGCAGCAGTTGAAAAGAGAGAGACAAACTATGAGACATCAGGAATAGGTGCCTTCTTTTAGGACCTATTACCACTGAGGCAGCCAAGTTGAGATCAATCCTCCTGATTAATGCTTGTGTAAAGACTGTGAATGTGATGAAGGCAAACAAACAATGACCAACATGTCAAAGCCAACTCCTTTGCAGCCACATTTTTATAATGCCATCACTATATATGTTCTTATTAGTCACAGCAAAGACATACAGGAGGGATAAGTAAAAACATTAACACACCAATAATGTTGCAGTTTACAGTAATGACAACTAAGAAGTCTTAGGGCTTCCAATAAAAACATTCATAAAGTTATACTGACAATTTTGTGCAAAGCAACCTAAAAAGGCAGATAAGAGTTTAACCCTTTAATAGTTTTAATCTTCTAGTTCCACAAGTATGGAACTCTAGGTATTTAATTCCCCTTTATTCATATAATGTTTATTTATGAAACATTTAATCATTTCACCTCCTTGTGAGGTGCTGCTGCTCCAGATATTGATTACCTACTGGGAAAAAAAGTCCCTGTTCTTAAGGAGCTTACATTCTGATTATATGTATTAATAAAATAAAATATCAGGATAAGAATTACAAGTTTTATTCTAAATGCAATATGAAGCCTTACAGTTTTTTTAAGCAAGAAAGAGAAATGATCTTTTTATTTTTAAAAGATTATACTCCTGTATAGAATAATCCCTATAAGGGATTAAGAATGGACTGGAAGCCTACATAGGGCACTTGAGCTAGTGCCCTGGGATTTAAGTACTTATGTTTTAGAACTTCAATTTACAGTTTATCAGAGGAAAGAAGAAAATGAGCTTCAAAGGTATTTAATAATAGTTTGACAATGGCACTTTCACTAGGTCTGTCAAAATGCACAGTTGTAGAATGGAAGAGTGGAAGTTCTTTACATCAGAGTTTGACTGTTTTCCCATTTGCTCATTTGCTTTCACAGTACTGTAATGATTGCAGTTTATGTGTGCCCATGAATGTGAATTTGCAGCTTACATTAAAAAGGATAATCTTTACTATCAATGATTTGTAACAAAATGATATGAACCATGAAGATATTCCATGCAGTATTATTCTGGCTACCTTGCAAAGTCCTTAAGAGCTGTCAAATTTAGAATTAAATATTCTCCTTTTAAAAAAAAACAAATGTTTCAGATTTGCTGTATTTCTTCTGGCATAAGTGGCTGTCCACAGAAAAGTACTTGGCAGTATTTTAAAAATACTAAGCCCAAGTAATCTGACTCTTCAAGATAAGCAATATTTTAGCTATAAATGCAAAAGTAATTCATACTATGGAGAGAACAGTTGATGAAGTTTTTGGAAATGGACCTTGTTTTCATTAATAGTGAATTACGCAATTTGGACCAAACCTCTAATGAAGAACAGTTAGAAGAGCTAGGTAAGTTTTTTGTTTGTTTTTAAAATGCGTTTGAAGGTATTTGAGAACAAAATAGCAAAGTAAACTTAGAAGCGATGTGAAATTTTAGGTGACGTTTCCACTACAGACATAAGGATTACAGTGAAAAGGTATAACATACATGTAACTGGAGCCCCAAAAGGAAAGATGAGCACTAGACTGGGACAGGATAGGTATCTAAAAAGATAACATGCAGAATTTGTACAGAATTTTTTAAAAATTGACAAAAAATCAAAAGTTAGATTCAAAAAAGTTTTAAACTTTTTCCATCACACTGTCCTTCCAAAGCTGAAAATAATATAAGTATCACCTATACCAGGAGTCAGCAAACTTTTTCTGTAAAGAGTCAAACAGTATGTATACATATACAGTCTGAGTTGCAACTTCTCAGCTCAGCTCTGCTGTTGCAATGTGAAAGCAGCCATAGATAATACACAAATTAATGTGGCTATTTTAATAAATATTTATTAACACTGAAATATACATAACATTTTCTTTTTCTTTCAGCATATCCAGCACCTCTCAGTTACCTTTTTTTTAGAGGGGAGGTGGTGAGCACACAAGATCTACCTTTTTACCAAAGTTGTAACATACAAAATAGTCATTATGCTGTACACTGGGTCTTCAGAATTTATCTATCCTGCATAACTGATATCTTGTACCACTGAGCAAAATCTCCCATTTCACCCAACCCTGACAACCACCAATCTACTCTGTGCTTCTATGAGCTCAACTATTTTAGATTTCACATATGAGTGAGATAATGTAGCATTTGTCTTTCTGTGTCTTGCTTATTTCACTTAACAAAATGTCCTCCAGGTTCACTCATGTTGTTGCAAAAGGCAGAATTTCCATTTTCTTTTAAGACTGAGTAGTATTCACATACACACACATACCCCATATTTTTTTTATCCATTCATCAATAAACATTTAAATTGTTTCTATAACTTTGCTACTACGAATAATGCTCGAATGAACACAGAACATGTAACTCACCAAGTTAGCGATTTTCTTTTGGATACATATACCTGGAAGTGGAATTGATGGATCATACAGTAGCTTTAATTTTTTGAGGAGAAACTTCCATACTGTTTTCCATAATGGCTGCACCAATTTGCATCCCCACCAATAGTGCCAATAGTGTACAAGGGTTCCTTTTCTCCACAGACTTGCCAACATTTGCCATCTTTTGTCTTTTAATAACAGCCACTCTAACAAGTGCAAGGTGCTATCTCATTGGGGTTTGATTGGCATTTACCTGATGATTAGTGATGTTGGGTACCTCATCATACACCAGTTGGCCATTTGTAGGTCTTATTAGGAGAAATGTCTATTTAGGTCCCTAGCCCATCTTTTAATTGGGTTGTTTTTTTGCTACTGCATTCCTATTTTGGATATTAACTCCTTATCAAATACATGGTTTGCAAATAACTTCTCCCATTCAGTATGTTGCTTTTTCATTTTGTTGACTGTTTTTTGCTGGGCAGATGCTTTTTAATTCGATGCACTCCCACTTCTCCACTTTGCTTTTGTTGCCTCTGCTTTTGGTGTCACATTCAAAAAATCATCGTCCAGACCAATGTCAAGAAGCTTTTTCCCTGTTTCTTCTGAGTTTTACAGTTTCAGGCCTTAGATATTAAGTCTTTAATCCAATTTGAATTGATTATTCTTTATGGTGTGAGATCAGGGTCTAATTTCATTCATTTGCATGTGGATATCCAATTGTCGCAGCAGCATTTATTGAAAAGACTACCTACACCCCAGTGGATGTCCTTGGCATCTTTGTTGAGGATCAGCTAACCATAAATGTGTTATTTCTGGGCTCTCTATTCTATTAGTCCATATGTCTGTTTTTGTATCATTATCATACTGTTTTGATTTCTGTAACTTTGTCATGTATTTTGAAATTGGGAAGTGTGATGCATCTAGCTTTATTTTTCTTGCTCAAGATTACTGTGGGCATGGTGGCTCATGCCTGTTATACCAGCACTTTGGGAGGCTGAGGCAGGTGGATCACTCTCGCCTCCTGGCCAACATGGTGAAACGCTGTTTGTACTAAAAATACAAAAATTAGCTTGGTGTGGTGGTCCACACCTATAATCCCAGCTACTCAGAAGGCTGAGGCAGGAGAGTCACTAGAACCTGGGAGACGGATGTTGCAGTGAGCTGAGATCACGCCATTGTGCTCCAGCCTAGGCAACAGAGACTCCATATCAGAAGAAAAAAAAAAGATTACTTTGGCTATTAACGTCTTTTGTGGTTCCATATGAATTTTCTACTTCAGTTAAAAAATGCCATTGGATTTTGATAGGGATTGCACTGCATTTGTACATCACTTGGGTAGAACAGACATTTTAACAGTATTAATTCTTCCAACCAAAGAAAGCTCTTTCCACCTGTGTCTTAATTCCCTTCATGAACTATACTATGATTTTCATTATACAAGTATTTTGGCCTCTTTGGTTAAGTTTATTCTTGAGTATTTTATTCTTTTTGACACTGAAATTATGAGATTGTTTTCTAAAATTCCTTTTCAGATAACTGGTTGACTGTGTAAAGAAACATCATTAATTTTCATATCCTGCAACCCTACCAAATTCATTTATTAGTTCTAACTTTTGTTGTTGTTGAATTTTGTCTTTAGAATTTTCTGCATTTGTGATCATGTCATATGCACACAGATAGTTTTATTTCTTCCTTTCCAATTTGGTTGCCTTTTCTTTTTCGTGTCTGATTGTGCTAACATTCCAATACCATGCTATACAGAAATGGTGAAGAGTGGGCATCCTTGTCTTATAACAGATCTTAGAAGAAAAGCTTTCAATTTCCCCCACTGATTATGATGTTGGCTATGGACTTTTCACATATGGCCTTTATTATCTTTTAAGTTCCTACATCTATTTTGTTGAGAGTTTTTACCATAAATGAATGTGGAATTTTGTCAAATCCTTTTTCTGCTTCTATCAAGATGATAATGTATATTATATCATTCTATTGCTGTGGTTTATCACACTGATTGATTTTCCTATGTTGATGCATCCCTGCATCCCAGGGACAAATATCATTTGGTCATAATGTATAACCCTTTTAATATGGTATTGAATTTGATTTTCTAATATTTTATTGAGGGATTCTACACCTATGTTCATTAGGAATATTGGCCTACAGATTCTTCCTTGTGGTACATTTACTGACTTTGGTATCAGAGTGATATTGGCCTCATAAAATGAGTTTCTAAGTGTTTCCTCTTCAAATTTTTAAGTGTAAAAAGAATTGGCACCGATTCTTCTTTGAATGTTTGGTAGAATTTACCTGTGAAACCATCTAGTCTTGGGCTTTTTTGTTTCTACGTCTTGAATCCGTTTTCTGGAATTTGATTCCAGAAAATGGTCTAGGAATTTATTTCTTCTAGATTATCCAATTGATTGGTATGTGGTTCATAAAAGTCACTTATAATCCTTTTTATTTCTGAAGCATCCATTGTAATATCTCCTCTTTCATTTCTGATTTATTTGAGTCCTCTCTTTTCTTGGTTTGTCTACTAAGCGTTTTTCAAAAAACAAACTTCAGGTTTTCTTAATATTTTGTTATTTTCCTATTCTCTATTCATTTCTACGCTTTGTTATTCCCTTCTCTCTGCTAAGTCTGAATTTAGTTTGTTCTCTGTCTGATTCCTTGAGGTATAAAGTTAGGTTGTTTGAGATCATTCATCTTTTTTAATGTAGCCATTTACCCCACTTACTACCGCTTTTTCTGTATCTCGTAAGTTTTGCTACATCGTGCTTTCGGTTTCATCTGTCTCAAGAAATTTTTCAAGTTCCCTTTTCATTTTTTATTTGATCCAAAGGTTGTTCAAAAAAATCATTATTTAATTTCCATATATTTGAGTTTTCCTGTTTTCTATTATTAATTCCTAACTGTATTCCATTGTGAATGGAAAAAAAGATTCTGAGAATAATTTTGATTCTCTCAAATTTAAGACCTGTTTTGTGACCTAACATGAACTATAATGGAGAATGTTTCAGGTGCACCTAAGAAGAATGCATATTCATTTGCTGTTGTGTTAAAAGTTCTATACGTATCTGTTAGGTCCATTTGGTCTACATTGCTATGCAGTTCTGTTTCCTTATTAATTTTCTACCTGAATAATCTATTCATTAGAGAGACTGGAAGTACCTACTGAAGTCACCTACTATTAATGTCTTACTATATCTCCCTTCAGATTTTTCAGTTTGTTTTATACATTTAGGTGCTTTGATGTTGGGTGCATACATACAGTCATGCACCACATAACATTTCAGTGAACAATGGACTGCATATATGACAATGGACTGCATATATGACTGCATATATGACAATGGACTGCATATATGACAGTATATAATATGCATATATTATAATTTCTATAAAATTATAATACCATATTTATTTTTACTTCACCTTTTCTATGTTTAGATACATAAATATTGACCATCATGTCACAACTACCTACAGTACTCAGTATAGTAACATGTTGTACAGGTTTGTAGCCCAGAAGCAATAAGCAATACCATATAGCCAAGGTGTATAGCAGGCTATGCAATCTAACTTTTACCACATCTAGGTTTGTATAAGTACACGCTATGATATTTGCATAATGATAAAATCTCATGACAAAATTACCAAACAATATATTTTTCAGAATATATTCCCACCATAAGTGATGCAAGACTGTCTTTATAACTTTTATACTTTTTTGTTGAACTCTTTTGTCATCATATAATGACCTTTTTTGTCTCTTGTGACTGTTTTGACTTACAGTATATTCTGGCTGATATAAGTATAGCTACCCCTGCTCTCTTCTGAATATCATTTACATGGAAATATTTCTCCACTCCTTCACTTTCAGTCTGTATGTATCCTTGAATCCAAAGTGTCTCTCTCACAGACAGCATACAGTTGGCTTTTTAAAACAACAACAAAGAAACAGGATCTCACTCTATTGCCCAGGATGAAATGTACTGGTGCAATCATAGTTGACTGCAACATCAAACTCGTGTGCTCAGCCTCCTAAGTAGCTAGGACTACAAGTATGCACCACCACGTCCAGCTAATTTTTATTTTTAATTTTTTTGGAGTCATGGCCTCACTGTTTGCCCAGGCTGGTCTCAAACTCCTGGATGCTCCTGACATCAAGCAATCTTCGTTCTTTGGCCTCCCAAAGTACTGAGATTAAAAGTATAAGTCACCATGCCAAGTCAGTTGGCTTTTTAAAAATCCATTCAGCCACCCTATTTCTTTTGATTGAGTTAAGTCCACTTACATTTAAATAACTGATGAAAAGTAAGGACTGTTCTTACCATTTTGTTAATTTATTTCTTGAGGCTTGATGATTTTTTGTGGTAGCGTAATTTCTTTTCTCTTCGTCTTTTGTGTATCTACTCTACTTTTTTTGTGGTTAGTATGGGTTCACATTAAACATTTTACAGTTGTAGAAGTCTCTTTTAAGCTGAGAACAACTTAATTTCAATCACATGCAGATACTCTACACTTTGATTCCCCACACACACTTTTATGTCATGTCAGATTTTACTTCTCTGTTCTATCTCCATTAACAAATTTCTGTGGTCATAGTTACTCTTCCACATTTGTCCTCCAATTTATATAATATTAAATTTTTCATATAATTTTCATGTCACAAAATCTTTTTTTCCCCCACAACGATTTGAAAATGTAAAAATCACTATTAGTTCACAGGCTGTGAAAAAGTAAAGATAAGCTAATTTTACCCTGCAGGCTGTAGATCCTTACATTTATGTATATACTCTTACAAACTTTGATAACAAATTTTTTTTCTAGCTGGTTAGCAGTGATTCAGAGGAAGGTTTTCTCTTTTTCAAAAACACTGTTTAAATGCAACATCTTCTGATTAATTTGTAGAAATAATGTGTTAGTATTAGAGAAGACAGATATTTGCCAGAGGATTTTTCTTGAAAAACCTTCACATAACTGGTAATGGAACTGAAAATTTAGTATAATGATTTAAAATAGGGAAAGATGTCCTTCTTCTATTAGAACAATAGACATGTGAGTTACAAACAGCATTATATTTACTTTTGAAAATGGAACTCAGACCAGACCTTCATCTGGAATATAAACTGTTGCAACAAGATTTTCTAAAATAAAGTAACATATTCAATCACATCCCTGTCACTTAGCATATATAAAACGTGTACATATAACTAACGTTTTAATGAGAATAAAGTATTTTTGTACCAGAATAAAAATTTTAAGCATTATGTCTTATCTTTTAAAACTTGTATTTATATGTTAACACATTAGTATGTCCATTAGCAAGTGTGTATAATTTATAAATATGTATATTGTTCATATAGAACACTGCCTATATGCACCTAGCACATAGGGATCTCTCAATAAATATTAGGTATCTTCATCATAATGGAGGTACATGCTCAAATTTTTCTTGTACTGATCAAGTAGAGGATCAAAAAGTTTGTTATCTATTGATTTAGCTAACAAATGATGGTGGCTTGGAAGGTGATTTGCTCTTTGTCCTAGAGGTAGCATCAAAAGACTTAACTGATCATTTGAGCATGAAATGAAGAAATAAGAGGCCTCAGTGATGACTTCTTTTCTGTGGTTTGAGACAAATAGAAATGCCACTTACGATTTTCACAGTAGGTAAAGCAAGAATCATGAATATGATTACCTGCAATGCTCATTAGCCTCTCTATGCCTCACTTTTCTTCTCAGATAAAATGATAATAATCTGCCCTCTATGCATCATAGTATTGCTGAGAGAGAACTAGACTTATCATAAACACTTACTAAACCGACTTATAAAACATCAACATCTTAAGACTTTATTCTCCATGTGAGATGTAGACTGCTTTGTAAAGTATTCAACGGATTTAATTTTATATTATCTGAAAATTGGAGGTGTTAGAAGAAAAACATAACTTTTGAGGTTAAGTATTTGATACTTTTAAAACTCAACATTATTACATACAAAGTGTAATTATAAACATTAGGATAATAAACTCCTAATTCGAATATACATGTCAGGCTTACCAAAAGTGTGTATATTGTTTATTCAGAATAATCTTCAAATATTAAAAAGTTATGCACACATACACAAACACATATGAAGTGCAAAAATAAAAGATCTTTTCATAAGACAATAGTAAACAGATGATGAAGGCACAATTAAGATCAAAGAAAAATTTTAGCACCTTTTTCACAATTCATAATTGGTTCAAATACAATTTTCTTCATTACCAAAATCATCTCTAATCAATGTACTCTGATTTCCAGAAAGTAGCCACAGTGTCAATACTAATTCAATGGCCACCGCTGGGTTAGAAAAGGTTAGGGACTCCAAACTGTATTTTTTTAGATATGCTATTTCACTAACTGCACAAACTACATTTCTGGCCCTTCACATCCTGCTACTAACAAGTAGAAGTTTCCTTCTGTTTTTTCTCCTTCTATTTCATGTAACTGAACATACATACATGTACAGATGGGTAAAATTAAGCAGGGCTAAAATTAAATGCAAGTAGTCAGGAAATCAAAATTAACATAAATAGCTTAATATATTTGCTTTCTTACCTAGTATCCATATATCACTACAAAATTTTCTTCCATTCGGACAATACTGGAAGAAAAATCTTATGTTTCTGTATAACCCTCTATATACAGAAATGTAACAAGTCACATAGCTTCTATTCTATCTCTTTAACTTTCCATTCTTCCTATCCTTAAATTCATTTTCCTCTCATATCTGATGACTAGCTAGCTAAGGAAATAAACGAATTAGTTTTAAAATGTTCATGAAAGAAAATGACCCCAAAAAGACAGAAAAGAAGGCAAAGAGGTATGGAGCAGAGAAGGCACGAAAGGTCCTACATGTCAAAAGACATTCAGTGCAATGTTACTTGTAATGATAAAAGTTGTGGAACAGGCACCTGGTAGATTATGACTATCATTACAATTAGCGATGGTGTAGTAACATTGAAAATGTTATTTAAAAAAACACAAATATTAAATTACAGCTATGTAAGAATATATATATTCCTGAGACTGAAATAGATTATGAATAAATAACAAAAGGTAATGGAATTTCACAAGTTTATTATAATAAAAGTTTTAAGAACAAATCTTTAAGAAAAAAATATATATATTGTTAAGTGATAATGGCATTAGCCATTCCAGTAACACATCAATGTTTTGTTAAGGAACTTCTAAAGACTCAGGTCTTAACCCAAAGGAGACACTTTACGGCAACAGTCCTTACCATGGAAGTATTACCCTCACCTCACCCCCCAGAGATATCTGTAAGCTGTCAAAATGATTAGGGAGTATTACTAGCACTTTTTGAGCAAAGCCTATTGTGATAGTTAATTGTGTATGTCAATTCAGTCAATTGAATCACAAGGTGCTCAAATCTGAATCACAAGGTGCTCAAATACGTACTCAAATATTATCCTGAATGTCTCTGGGTAAGAACAACATTTACATTGGTAGACTGAATAAAGTAGACTGCCCTCTAGAATGTGGGTGACCCTCATCCAATCAGTTGATGGCCTGAACAGAACAAAAAAGAGTGACCCTCCCCCAAGGAAGAGTTTTTTTTCTGCTTTCAGAGTCAAACTGAAACTTTTGCTCTTCTGAATTCTCACGCTTTCAAAGTCGGACTGGAGGTGCACCATCAGCCCTTCTGGGCCTCCAGTTTGCTGACTCCCACTGCAGTTCCCTGAGACTGGCTAGCCTCCATAACAGCAAGAGCCAACTCCCTATAATAATGAGTGCCTCTGTCTCTCTCTCTCCTTCTCTGTATCTCTCTACATATGTATACATATAGGCTCTGTTTTATACCAAGGACACTAAACATCCTACAATGTCAGTGGCACCTCTATGGAGAAATACTGCTCCAGTTAGGCAGAAATTTTAGTCCTGGTGGCAGGCTGGATATAAAAAGTATGCCTTCTTGCCGGGCGCGGTGGCTCAAGCCTGTAATCCCAGCACTTTGGGAGGCTGAGGCGGGTGGATCACGAGGTCGAGAGATCGAGACCATCCTGGTCAACATGGTGAAACCCCGTCTCTACTAAAAGATACAAAAAATTAGCTGGGCATGGTGGCACGTGCCTGTAATCCCAGCTACTCAGGAGGCTGAGGCAGGAGAATTGCCTGAGCCCAGGAGGCGGAGGTTGCGGTGAGCCGAGATCGCGCCATTGCACTCCAGCCTGGGTAACAAGAGCGAAACTCCGTCTCAAAAAAAAAAAAAAAAAAAAAAAGTATGCCTTCTTACAAGAAGATGTGCCTTCTAATATTTCTCCAATCATCCCATATAAGATGACTATCTCTAAGAGTTTGCCCTCTTAGTTGTACAGTCTTATGTAGTTAATCTAAAGTAGCCTGTAAATATTTGGTAAAATATAAATCAATACTAAAATTTACCTTTTTTCTTTGCACACATACATTTTTTAACAATCGGATACTGGTAGCCCATAGTTGTTTTGTAAACTCTACATTGCTTAAAGATTTTCTCTTTTGCTTAGAAGACTTATAAATATGTATGAAGCTAAGCAAATCTTTTTCAAGATTCCCTCAAAAAAACAATTTGTCAATATATAAAAGTCAAGATGTTGCTGTTGGCCAAGATGTAAATAGACCAACCTCAAATAGACTAGCTGTGAGTTCTTCCAATTCCTGTCCAAGTTGATCTCGCACTTTTGAAAGCCTCTCACATTCTTCATCTTTTAACTTCAGTTCCTAAGAGAAATTAACAATTTTATTTTGGATCTCCATAGTTTCAAGTTAGGTTCAGCAGACTATACAATCTTTACTAATAAAACTATTAAATATGAATACTGTTGCTTCCTACAATGTTCACATTGAAAATATTTATCTAGCACCTACTATGTGAAAGACAATCAGGCAAGTCCAAAATTACAGAAAATCCCAACTAACAAATTAAATTTTCACATTTCTTTCATAAAATATCCAAAAATTAAAAATAAATATATATGACAGTTGAAAATAAACAAAATGACTTAATTGTTTTAAAATTGTTCATGAAAGAAAATGACCCCCAAAAATATGTATTTTGCTATATTTATTTCCATCAAGCAAGAAATTTAATTATGCATATTAATTTCAATAAAAACTCACTTGTTTTCATGTTTACTTTAAAAGCTATTTATTTATAGGTAACTTCATGTACCATACTGCAATTAATCTAAAATATCTATTAGGAGACTATACCCATTAAACAATATAACCAGATATAAAAGATGCATATTTGCATTTAAAATCAAGAAAAATGTTAAAGAAAATCACATTCTATATTTATATTCAACTCCTCACCAGGTCACATATAGATGATTTAAATTCCTTTATTCCGGTATTAAAAATAGGCAATTATGTAGGATGTAAAGTAGCCTTTAACTAACCTTTCAAAAACAGGGAGAAAAAAAAAAATCTAAGTTCCTTACATATTAGTCACAATTAAATTAATAAAACAACAAGTAAGTGGTGTTATAATTGTAGTGGCAGTATAGTCTTTTAATCCCCCAAAGATAACTCCTAAACACCAGATATACCAAGAAGGATATGAGACAATCTTAATGAAACTAGGTAAAAGAAAATCCCCATAATTCTCAGAATATTAAGAGAATGTGGATAAACTACTCACAATGCATGATCAGTAGCTACACAAAAGCAGCAGGAAATTAAAGCTACAATAGAGGTACCCTACCAAGCAACAAAACCCAAAAATCACTAATAAATATTCCAAAAGCACAGGACTCTATCCTTGGAGAAAACTGGGAGAGCAAATCTAAGAATAAAAGGAAAGAAAGGAAGAGGTTTTCACAGGCTCCAAGTTGCAGGTGAGTGTAAAAACCTGTATAGCCAGTCCTACAGGCAACAAAGAGTGCTACGAAGCTCTAAACTCTCAAGCACCTTAGGAGTATGTAACAAAGAGCCCTCACCAAAAGGACACGGTCTCACCCTAATGATAAAAAACTCTGAAATCTCAAACAAAACTGTAGGGCAATGAAGACAGGGAGAAAGAAGGATCAGATACAAAGTGGGAAGGGACTAGCAAAGTTCCAAAGGAAACAGTTCAGAGAAAATACCATAAAGAGAAAATTAAGTGTCTTATGATGGGATACTTAACATGTAAAGCTCTCAGAAACAGTGTGCTATAAGAGAAAAACCCTTTTGACCAAGGCTTACCTAAGAGACAAAAGGTCTACACACACACTCCATTAACAACAGAAAAGACAGACTTTGAAATGTAAACTGACAGAGCTATCCTGATTTATTCTTTTACAGGAACCTCTTCCTAATAGTCCAGGGAATCCACATCATTTAAACACAGGAAACAAAAACATGTAAAGTTATCACAATAATAAAGTTAAATACAAAGACAAGTCACCTACCAGGGAAAGAAAATAAGATTGGTACTAAATTTCAACAGCAACATTTATATTAGAAAACAATGAAGTAACATTTTTAAGATACTCAAAGGAAAAAATGTGAGCTGAGTATTTTGCTTTTGAGACGGAGTCCCACTCTGTTACCCAGTCTAGAGTGCAGCAACACAATCTTGGCTGACTGCAAACTCTGCCTCCTGGGTTCAAGTCTCCTGCCTCAGTCTCCTGAGTAGCTGGGACTATAGGCACACGCCACCATGTCTCGCTAATTTTTTGTATTTTTAGTAGAGACGGGGTTTTGTCATTTTGAGCAGGTTGGTCTCAAACTCCTGACCTCCCACCTCAGACTCCCAAAGTGCTGGGATTACAGGTGTGAGTACAGGGATTACACCATGCCCAGCCGATCTGAGTATTTTATATCTAGCCAAGTGTCCTTCAAGTGTATGACCACAAAGTCATACCTTCAAGAACTTAGAAAATCTCTCTCTTAAGAGCTTGCCTGTGTGGACCAGAGAATTTTCAGATTGAAAAAAAAAAAAAAAAACTGGAGAAGCTGTAACATGATGATGGACTGGGGTAAGAAGAAAATACATCTAACTTTAGAACTACAACTAAAAGATGGTAGTATCAAGAGAATGAGAAGACAAGACACAAATTGAGAAAAACTATTTGCAAATGGCATAAGTGACAAGTGACTGTTACCCAAAATATACAAATAACATTTAAAACTCAACAGTGAGAAAAAAAACCACCCAATTAAAAACTGGGCAAATGACCACAACAGACAATTCACCAGAGAAGACAGATACACAGATGACAAATACTATGAAAAGATGATCAATATCATATCTCACTAAGGAACTACAAATTAAAACAATGAGATACGTACATAAATATTAGAATGGCCAAAACTCAGAACACAAATTAGTGGCGTTGTAAATGTGGTGGCAGTATAGTTTTGTAATCCCCCAAAGGGGGATTAAAACTGGTAATACCAAATGCTAGAGAGAATGTAAACCAAAAGGAACTTTAATTTATTGCTAGTGAAAATGCAACATGGTAAGGCTACTTTGGAAAATAGTATGGCAATTTCTTACAAAGCTAACCATACTCTTACCATGGGATCCAGCAATCATACTGTTTGGTATTTGCCTAAATTACTCAAAAACATGTCCACACAGAAACCTGCAAACATACATTCATAGCAGCTTTATTCATTCATAATTGCTCAAACTTAGAAGCAACCAAGATGGCCCTCACTACTTGAATGGTTAAATACACTGTGGTACATCCAGACAGTGGAATATTATTTTGTGCTAAATGAACTATCAAGCCATGAAAAGACATAAAAGATTAAGTGCACATTACTAAGTGAAAGAAGACAATCTGAAAAGGCTACACACTATATGATTCCAACTGTATGACAATCTGGAAAAGGCAAGACTAGAGAGATGTTAAAAAGATCAGTGGTTGCCAGGGTTTATGGGGAGAAAGGGATGAGCAGGCAGAGCACAGAGGATTTTTAAGTCAGTGAAACTATTCTGTATGATAGTTTCATGGTACATTATGCATTTGTCAAAATCCACAGAATGTACACCACCAAGAGTGAACCCTAATGTAAACTATGAACTTTGGAAGACAATGTGTCAATGGAGGTTTATTAATTCTAAGAAATGTACCACTCTGGTAGGGGATGTTAATAGTAGGAATGCTGTGCATGTGTGGGGACAGTAAGTATATGGGGACTCTACTTTCAATTTTGCTGTGAACCTAAAACTGCTCTAAAAAAGCGTCAATTTTTTAAAAATGGAAATGAAACTGACAAAATGTATAAATATGATACAAGCTCAAGGGATGTAAAATTAACACATATTATTTTAAAAAAAACAAAAACAAAAAAACTACAAGAAAGATGAAACTAAGTGTACTAACTTATTATCCTAGGAAAAAAAAGAGTTAAAAATTGAAGCTCTCAAATCAACTAGGATAAACCCAAGTACATTTATGAACATAATGATTGGCATTAATACTTGTAACTAAAATGATACAAGAAAAGGAAATAAACAATTATTTAGCATTGTTTATGGAAGGAAACAAAGGTAGTATATAAAGAAGTTTTAGGATATACAAATATATATGATTAAAAATAACAAAACAAAAATCAAACCTTCTAAAATACTAACTAAAAAAAAAAAAGAAAGAGAGGTCTAGGAGGAATCAAGCACATTAGTGCCCAGGCAGGAAGTTTCATCTGCCCACTGATAGTGTTCTTGGCAGCACACCCGAAAGTTACCCTGTAAATTGGCTCCAATCCCTCTGCAACCCAGCCATCGGCCCAGCTTATTACTGTTTGCACAAGGACCCAGAGGAAGATTTATCCATATCCCACAACGCAGGAATGTGTCTGTCTGAGCCTCCTTGAAGGATCTGCCAGCCTTTGCCCCAAGCAGATCCTAAAGGATCCCACTCCCCGCTCCAGCCCCTCTCACTGCAGTCACAGAAATGTCCTACCTGTTCAGGGAGCTTCTGGGGGAAGCTTGCCTGCCTGGGCTAACCATGGTGGGTTTGCCTGTCTCTACCTCAAAGCAGTGAAGGAGCACAGACTCGGCTCCAGCCTCTCTCACTGCAGGTAGTAAATTGTCTCAGCCATGTAGGAAACTGCTGCGAAACATGCATGTGGGCCACAGGGGCAAGCTCACCAGCCTCCATCCTACAGCAGAGTGTAAGGGGACCCAGTCTCAGCTCCAGTTCCTTTTGCTGCAGTTGGGGAACTGTCCTATCTGTGCGGGGAACTGTCCTATCTGTGCAGGGAACTGCTGGGAAATACGCATCTGTCTAAGCCAATGGGACAGGATTCCAGGTTCGGGTTCCTGGCCAACTTTTTCACAGGGTACTCCCACCTTGGGTCATCATCAGGTATATCCTGGCTGGAATACCATGTCACCCTGGAAGCCCTCGTGAGACTAGTGGTAAACACGGGCTTAAGGCGCCCTCTACTGCTGAAATGGCTGCAGCACTAACAGGCTTGACAACACGCAGTCTACGCAAAGACTTGAATAAATAATTAATCTGTTAATAAGCATGTGTACATCCATATGCATTAAGAACAATCAGGGAATTATGACTTCACCAAAGAGACAAAATAAGGTGTCAGTAAATAAGGTGTTAATAACAGACCCTAAAAAGATGGAGATGTGTGATCTGTCACAATAAAAATCAAACTAGCCGTGTTAAGGAACTTAACAGTGAATGTCAAGAAAATACAGATAAACAATTCAGAAATTTATCAGAAAAATTTAACAGAGACTTGGAAATAATAATAATAAATACTTGCTAGCTGGAAAATGCAGTGAATTCAGTAAAAAATGCAATAGAGAGCTTCAACAACAGCACTGACCAAGCGGAAGAAAGAATGAGTGAGCTCAAAGGTAGGATAAGTGAAAAATATACAGGCAGAGAAGAAAAAAGAAAAAAAGACTAAAGAGGAATGAAGAAAGCTTGCAAGATCTATGGGATAGCATCGAAAGAGCAAATGTTCGAGCAACTGGAGTTCAAGAGGAATAAAGACAAAGGGGTAGAAGGCACATCCAAAGAAATAACAAACTTTTCAAAACCTGGAGAAAGATAAAACCCAGGTCAAGGAAAGTCAAAGATCACTAATCATACTCAACTTAAATAAGACAATCCCAAGGCATATTATAATCAAGCTCTCAAAGATGAAAGACAAGGAGAAGATTCTGAAAGCAGCAACAGAAAAGAAGTTAACATATAAAAGAATTCCAACATGCCTGGCAACATCCTTCTCTGCAGGAAACTTGCAGGTCAGGAAGAATTAGGAGAATATATTCAGAGAGCTGAAGGAAAAAGCAAACAAACAAAAACATCGAGAATACTGTACCCAGCAAAGGCATCTTTCAGAAATGAAGATTAAAAGTTTCCCAGAAAAACAAAAGCTGAAGGTATTCAACACCATCAGACCTGTCTTACAAGAAATGCTAAAGGGAGTTTTTCAATCTGAAAGAAAAGAATGCTAACATGTAACAAAGAAACTTCAAAAGGTATAAAAATCACTGGCACAAGTAAGTACACAGACAAATTCAGAATAATACTGTAATAGTGGTATATAAAACACTCCTATCTTTAGTATTAAGACTAAAACACAAAACTTAAAAATAATAACTACAATACTTTGTTAATAGACAATATACAAAGATATAAATTGTAACATCAAAAATTCAAAATGTGGGAAAAGAATAAAGTGTACTTTTTGTTTCTTTTCTTTGAGATCAAAATTAAGTTGTTGGCAGTTTAAAATAACTGGTTACGTTTTTTATAAGCCTCATGGTAACCACAAAGCAAAATCCTAAATCCTACAATACACTAAAAGGATGCAAGGCATCAAAACATATTACTAGGGAAAATCACTTAACCACAAAGGAAGACAGTTAAAAGAGGTAGGATTTACAAAATAACTATAAAAGAAGTACCAAAATTGCAGTCGTCTTTACTTATTAATAATTATCTTGAATGTAAATAGATTAAAATATCCAATAAGAGACAGAGTGAATGAATGAATTAAAAAACAAGACCCAACTCTATGCTGCCTACAAGAGATTCAAATCCTCGGTAAGGACGTACAGAGACTGAAAGAAAAGACATTCAATGCAAACAGATAAACAAAAGAAAGCAGGAGTAGCTACCCTACTTATATTAGATAAAATAGGCTTTAAGCCAAAACCCGTAAAAAGAAACAAGAGTATTATGTAACGAAAGGGGGGCCAATAAATAGGATATAAAAATTGGAGCACCCAAATACATAAATTAAATATTAATAGACCTAAAAGAATAGTCTGTCATACAATAACAGTAAGGGAATTCAGCACTCACTCCCAGAAACTGAAACAACTCAATAGCAAAAATACAAATAACATAATTTTAAAATGGGCAAAAGACCTGAATAAACATCTCTCAAAAGAAGATATACAAATGGCCAACAAGTATATTTTAAAAATGCTCATCATTAATAATTAAAGGAATGGAAATCAAAACCACCATGAGTTATCAGCTCAACCCAGTTAGAATGGGTATCATCAAAATGACAAAAAATAATAAACACTGAGGAGGATATGGAGAAAGGGAAACTTTTATACACTGGTGGTAATATTAATTAGTACAGCCATTACAGACAACAGTATGGAGATTACCCAAAAAATTAAAAATTGAATTATAATGTCCAACTGGGAATAAAATCCAAAAATCAGTATATCAAAGAGACAGCTGCACTCCCAAGTTTACTGCAGCACTATTCTCAATAGCTAACACATGGAATCAACCTAAGTGTTCATCAGTGAATGAACTTTTTTTTTTTTTTTGAGACAGAGTCTCACTCTGTCACCCAGACTGGAGTGCAGTGACATGATCAGAGTTCACTGCAGCCTCAACCACACAGATTCAAGCAATCCTCCCACCTCAACTTTCCAAGTAGCTGAGACCACAGGCATGCAGCACCATGTCTGGCTAATTTATTTTTTTCAGAAATGGGGTCTCGCTATGTTACCTAGGCTGGTCTCAAATGCCCCTGCTCAAGCAATCCTCCCACTTTGGCCTTCCAAAGTGCTAGAATTACAAGCATGAGCCACCAGACCTGACTGGAGTATTTTAAATGCGGTATATATACACAATGGAATACTATTCAGCCTTAAACAAGAATGAAATCCTGTCATTTGCGACTACATGGATAAGACCAGAGGACATTATGTTAAGTGAAATAAGCCAAGTACAGAAGGACAATTATTGCATGATCTCACTCATATGTGGAATCTAAAAAATTTGACCTCACAGAAATAGAGCACAGAATAGTGGTTATCAAAAGCTGGGAAGAGTAGGGAGAAGTAGAATGGGGAGAGGTTCGAAAACAGATACAAAGTTACAGTATGGGAGAAATAAGTTCTGGTGTTTTACTGCACAGCAGGGTGATTAGTTAATGATAATGCACTGTATACTGCGAAATAGCTGGAAGAGATTTTTAATGTCTTATCACAAAGAAACAATAAATATTTGAAGTGATGGCAATGCTAATTTCTCTGACTTGATCATTATACAATGTATTTGTGTATATATGTGTATGTAGATATATACATGTAAGTAGATACACACACACACACACACACACACACACACCACTGTGTCACATAAATATATACAATGACTGTCAGTTAAAAATCACACTTTTTTTTAAATAGTAACTTGGACATTATGGCTAGGTTAAAAAAAGATGGAAACAGACAAAACTAATCACTGCAATATTTTAAGCATGAAGTACGGGTTCAAAGTGGTAATACTGGAGAAAAAAATTTGAGAGATACAGTCAGCCCTCTGTGTACACAGGTTCTGCATCAGCAGGGTCCATATCAGCATATTCACCAAACCACAGATCAAAATAGAGAAAAAACAATAAAAATACAAATCTGTATAAAACAATATAGTGTAACAACTATTTACACAGCATTTATATTGTATTAGGTATTGTAAGTAACATAGAGACTGATTTAAAGTATACAGGAGAATGTGCATAGGTTATATGCAAACACTACACAATTGAGGATCTATCGATTTTGGTATTCCTGACAAGGTCAGGGGGGTGGGTTTGCGGGGCTGAAACAAAACCCCTCATGGATATCAAGGGATGAGTATATTTACAACACAGAAGACTATGAGGACTCTATAATCAAGTGTATTTCATCAAATTCAAGACTTCATCATTTTTTAGAAAAACATTTTGGACATCAAAAATATACTATTGATGAATCTATATCTTCTTTTTTCCAATTGGAATTTTTATTTTAAACTTATAGGAAGACCCTTTAAAACTGGTGAAGACATAGAGTTTTATCATATGTAACTATGCTTTTTTGTGCACTTCTGTTTTGATGTCATATCACAGTGAGATCCTTTTGAAGATATTTAACCCCGTAATTAAAATCACAAATATGGAACCCTGCTCACATAATTCCATTAAATTTATAATACAGCTATGACAAGTTCACACATAAGGCAATGACAAATGTCACAATTAATATCTAGCTGACTGAAATTTTAAGACCTATATTGATTTCAGAGATGTCAGTTGAAAAAAATGCACAACTCAGAATGAATAAATTAAACATCACCATAAAATACATGCTGCTTCTTCCCAACTACTAAACTCCTTAAAGAGAGAGTCATATCTATATTATTTCTTCCCCCGACACAACCTAGTATAATGCTGTGAGTACTCTGGTTATTCAATAAATATTTGCTTTTGGTTTTCTGCTTCCCCAAGATGGTGATTAGAGGATTTGAGGATGCCTCAGCCACTTGAAAGTCACAAGACAGAGCATAACGAGAAAACAGCAATCCACCAGAATCATAAAGGACACCCCAGATCCCAAGGAGGAGAATGCTGACAAATAGCCCACACGATAGTTTCTGGCTGCTAAGAGTGAGTGAGGCCCGAGTATGTGAGAGGCAGAGAACTTCCCTCTGGGATTCATCTGTCCACTGGGGTCCCAAGCTATCCTGGCTGAAGGAGGGCACTTTGTTTCTCCCAATTCCTGGAGTTAACTTGGGGAGAGACTTGGAGACGCTATGAGGAAAGGACACTGGGGAAAGCTGCAGACATTTTCCCAAACCCAGGACCAAGAGCAGAATACCATTTTTAACCTGGGCATGTATTAGTCTGTTTTCATGCTGCTGATAAAGGCATAACCAAGACTGGGCAATTTACAAAGAAAAGAGGTTTAACGGACTTACAGTTCCACATTGCTGGGGGTGGGGGCGCAGGCGCGGGTACGCTCAAAATCATGCCAGAAAGTGAAAGACACATCTCACATGGCAGCAGACAAGAGAAAAGAGATTGTGAAGAGAAATTCTCCCTTATAAAATCACCAGATCGACTTTTATTTGAGAGGTGGCTGGCAAGATGGCCGAACAGGAACAGCTCCAGTTTGCAGCTACCAGCAAGATCAACGCAGAAGGTGGGTGATTTCTGCATTTCCAACTGAGGTCCCAAGCTCATTTCATTGGGACTGGTTAGAGAGTGGGTGTAGCCCACACAGGGTTAGCCAAAGCAGGGTGGGGCATCGCCTCACCCAGGAAGCGCAAGGAGTCAAGGAACTCCCTCCTCTACCCCAGGGAAGCCATAAAGGACTATGCCATCAGGAAAAATGCACTATGGCCCAGACACTAAGCTTCTCCCACGGTCTTTACAACCTCCAGACCAGGAGATTCCCTCCAGTGCCTACACCACCAGGGCCCATGGTTTCAAGCACAAAACTGGGCATCCCTTTGGGCAAACACTGGGATAGCTGCAGGAGTTTTTCTTCGTACCCCAGTAGCACATGGAATGCCAGTGAAACAGAACTGTTGACTCCCCTGGAAAAAGTGCTGACGCCAGGAACCCAAGTGGTCTAGCTCAGCAGATCCCAACCATCATGGAGCTCAGCAAGGAAAGATCCACTGGCTTGAAATTCTCCCTGCCAGCACAGCAGGCTGAAGCTGACCTGGGATACTCAAGGTCAGCTTGAGTGGGGGGAGGGGCGTCTGCCATTACTGAGGCTTGAGTAGGGGTTTTCCCCTCAGTGTAAACAAAGTTGCCAGGAAGTCTGAACTGGGCAGAACTCACCACAGCTTGGCAAAGCCACTGTAGCCACACTGCCTCTTTAGATTCCTCCCCTTTGGGTAAGGCATCTCTAAAAGAAAGGCAGCAGCCCCAGTCAGGGGCTTATAGATCAAATTCCCATCTACCTGGGACCGAGCACCTGGCAGAAGGAGCAGCTGTGGGCACAGCTTCAACAGACCTAAATGTTCCTGCCTGCTGGCTCTGAAGAGAAGGATCTTTTCCTCTGAAGGATCTCCCAGCACAGCACTGGATTTCTGCTAAGGACAGACTGCTTCCTCAAGTGGGTCCCTGAACCCCGTGCCTCCTGACTGGGAGACACCTACAAGCAGGGATCAACAGACACCTCCTCATACAGGAGAGCTCCGGCTGGCATCAGGTGGGTTCTCCTCTGGGACGAAGCTTCCAGAGCAAGGCAGCAGTCTTTGCTGTTCTGCATGCAGGCTCCACTGGTGATACAGGCAAAGAGGGTCTGGAGTGGACCTCCAGAAAACTCCAGCAGACCTGCAGCAGAGGGGCCTGTTAGACGGAAAACTAACAAACAAAAAGGAACAGCATCAACATCAACAAAAAGAGGGCCACACAGAAACTCCATCCGAAGCTCACCAACATCACAGACCAAAGGTAGATAAATCCACAAAGATGAGGAAAAAACCAATGTAAAAACGCTGAAAATTCCAAAAACCAGAATGCCTCCTCTCCTCCAAAGGATCACAACTCTGCAACAGCAAGGGAACAAAACTGGATGGAGAATGAGTTTGACAAATTGATAGAAGTAGGCTTCAGAAGGTGGATAATAAAAAACTCCTCCAAGTTAAAGTAGCATGTTCTAACCCAACACAAAGAAGCCAAGATCTCAAAAGAAGGTTAGGCGAATTGCTAACCTAGAATAACCAGTTTAGAGAAGAACATGAATGACCTGATGGAGCTGAACAACACAGCACGAGAACTTTGTGAAGCATACAAAAGATTCAATAGCCAGCCAAATCCATCAAGCAGAAGAAAGGATATCAGAGACTGAAGATTAACTCAATGAAATAAACCATGAAGACAAGATTAGAGAAAAAAGAATGAAAAGTAATGAACAAAGTCTACAAAAAATATAGGACTATGTGAAGAGACCAAACCTATGTTTGATTTATGTACCTGAAAGTGACAGGGAGAATGGAACCAAGTTGGAAAACACTCTTAAGGATATTATCCAGAATTTCCCCAGCCTAGCAAGACTGGGCAACATTCAAATTCAGGAAATACAGAGAACACCACAAAGATGCTCCTCAAGAAGAGCAACCCCAAGACACACAGTCGTCAGATTCACCAAGGTTGAAATGAAGGAAAAAATGTTAAGGGCAGCCACAGAGAAAGGTCAGGTAACCCACAGAGGAAAGCCCATCAGACTAACAGTGAATCTCTTAGCAGAAACCTTACAAGCCAGAAGAGAGTGGGGGCCAATATTCAAAATTTTTAAAGAAAAGAATTTTCAACCCAGAATTTCATATCCAGCCAATCAAACCTTCATAAGTGAAGGAGAAATAAAATCCTTTACAGACAAGCAAATGGTGAGAGATTTTGTCCCCACCAGGCCTGCCTTACAAGAGCTCCTGAAGGAAGCACTAAATATGGAAAGAAAAAACTGGTACCAGCCACTGCAAAAACATACTGAATTGTAAAGACCACTGACACTATGAAGAAACTGCATCAACTAATAGGCAAAATAACTAGCATCGTAATGACAGCATCAAATTCACATATAATATTGACCTTAAATGTAAACAGGCTAAATGCCCCAATTAAAAGACACAGACTGGCAAATTGGATAGAGTCAAGATCCATTAGGTACGCTGTATTCAGGAGACCCATTTCATGTGCAAAGATGTAAACAGGCTCAAAATAAAGGGATAGAGGAATATTTGCTAAGCAAATAAAAAGAAAAAAAAAGCAGGGGTTACAATCCTAATCTCTGCTAAAAAAGACTTTAATCCAACAAAGATCAAAAAAGACAAAGAAGGGCATTATATAATGATAAAAGGATCAATGCAACAGGAAGATCTAACTATCCTAAATATATATGCACCCAATACAGGAGCACCAAGATTCATAAAGCAAGTTCTTAGAGACCTACAAAGAGACTTAGACTCCCACACAATAATTGTGGGAGACTTTAACACCCCACTGTCAATATTACACAGATCAACAAGACAGAAAATTAACAAGGATATTCAGGACTTGAACTCAGCTCTGGACCAAGAGCTGAACTGACAGAATATACATTCTTCTCAGCACCACTTCACACTTAATCTAAAATTGACCACATAATTGGAAGTAAAATACTCCTCAGCAAATGCAAGAATGGAAATCATAACAAACAGTCTCTCAGCCCACAATGCATTCAAATTAGAACACAGTATTAAGAAACTCACTCAAAACCACACAACTGTATGGAAATTGAACAACCTGCTCCTGAATGACTACTGGGTAAATAACAAAATTAAGGCAGAAACAAGTAAGTTCTTTGAAACCAATAAGAACAAAGACAAAATGTACAAGAAACTCTGGCACACAGCCAAAGCAGTAGAGGGAAATTTATAGCACTAAATGGCCACAAGAGAAAGCAGGAAAGATCTAAAATCAACAACCTAACATCACAAAAGAACTAGAGAAGCAAGAGCGAACAATTCAAAAGCTAGCAGAAGACAAGAAATAACTAAGATCAGAGCAGAACTGAACGAAATAGAGATACAAAAGACCCTTCAAAAAAAATCAATGAATCCAGGAGCTGGTTTTTTTTAAAAGATCAGCAAAACAGACAGACTGCTAGAGAGACTAATGAAGAAAAGAGGCTGGGCACAGTGGATCACACCTGCAATCCCAGCATTTTGGGAGACTGAAGTGGGTGGAGCATGAGGTCAGGAGTTTGAGACCACCCTGGCTAGATGGTGAAACCCTGTCTCTACTAAAAATACACACACAAAAACGCTAGCCAGGTGCAGTGATGACCACCTGTAATCCTAGCTACTCGGGAGGCCGAGGCAGGAGAGCAAGACTCCATTAAAAAAAAAAAAAAGAAGAAGAAGAAAAGAAGAATCAAAAATGATAAAGGGGATATCACCAGTGATCCCACAGAAATACAAACTACCATCAGAGAATACTATAAACAGCTCTACAGAAATAAACTTGAAAATCTAGAAGAAATGGATAAATTCCTAGACATACACACCCTCTCAAGACTAAATCAGGAAGAAGTTGAATCCCTGAACAGACCAATAAGAAGTTCTGAAATTGAGGCAGTAATTAACTAGCCTACCAACCAAAAAAGGCCCAGGACCAGACAGATTCACAGCCTAATTCTACCACAGGTACAAAGAGGAGCTGGTACCATTCCTTCTGAAACTACTGCAAACAACAGAAAAAGAGGGAATCCTCCCTAATTGATTTTATGAGACCTATGTCATCCTAATACCAAAACCTGACAGAGACACAACAAAAAATAAAAATTTCAGGCCAATATCCTTGATGAACACTGATGCAAAAATCCTCAATAAAATACTGGCAAACTGAATCCAACAGCACATCAAAAAGCTTATCCACCATGATCAAGGTGGCTTCATCCCTGGGATGCAAGGCTGGTTCAACATACGTAAATCAATAAATGTAATCCATCACATAAACTGAACCAATGACAACAAACACATGATTATCTCAATAGATGCAGAAAAGGCCTTTGATAAAATTCAACACCGCTTGATGCTAAAAACTCTCAATAAACTAGGTATTGATGGAACGAATCTCAAAATAACAAGAGCTATATATGACAAACCCACAGCCAATATCATACTAAATGGGCAAAAACTGGAAGCTTCCCTTTGAAAACTGGCACAAGACAAAGATGCCCTCTCTCACCACTCCTATTCAACAGAGTACTGGAAGTTCTGATCAGGGCAATAAGGCAAGAGAAAGAAATAAAGGGCATTCAATTAGGAAGGCAGGAAGTCAAACTGTTTCTGTTTGTAGATGACATGACTGTATATTTAGAAAGCCCAAGCTGGTAAGTAACCTCAGCAAAGCCTCAGGATACAAAATCAATGTGCAAAAAGCACAAACATTCCTGTATACCAGTAAGAGACAAACAGAGAGCCAACTCATGAGTGAACTCCCATTCACAGTTGCTACAAAGAGAATAAAATACCTAGGAATACAATTTATAAGAAATGTAAAGGACCTCTTCAAGGAGAACTATAAACCACTGCTCAAGGAAATAATAGAGGACACCAACAAATGGAAAAACATTCTATGCTCATATCATGAAAATGCCCATACTGCTCGAAGTAATTTACAGATTCAATGGTATCCCCATCAAGCTACCATTGATTTTCTTCACAGAATTAGAAAAAAACTACTTTAAATTTCATATGGAACCAAAACAGAGCTCACATAGCCAAGACAATGTGAGGTAAAAAAGAACAAAGCTGGAGGCATCACGCTACCTGACTTCAAACTATACTACAAGGCCACAGTAACCGAAACAGCATGGTACTGATGCCAAAACAGATACATAGACCGATAGAACAGAAAAGAGGCCTCAGAAATAACACCACACATCTACAACCATCTGATCTTTGACAAACCTGACAAAAATAAGCAATGGGGAAAGGATTCCCTATTTGATAAATGGTTTTGGCAAAACCGGCTGGCCATACGCAGAAAGCTGAAACTGGATCCCTTCCTTACACCTTATATAAAAAAGACCTAAAACCATAAAAACCCTAGAATACCTAGGCAATATCATTCAGGACATAGGTATGGGCAAAGACTTCATGACTAAAACACCAAAAGCAATGGCAACAAAAGCCAAAATGACAAATGGGATCTAATTAAACTAAACAGCTTCTGCACAGCAAAAGGAACTAACATCAGAGAGAACAGGCAACGTACAGAACGTGAGAAAATTTCTACTATCTATTCATCTGACAAACGGCTAATATCCAGAATCTACAAAGAACTTAAACAAATTTACAAGAAAAAAACAAGCAATCCCATCAAAAAGTGGGCGAAGGATATGAACAGACACTTCTCAAAAGAAGACATATATGCAGCCAACAAATACATGAAAAAAGACTTATCATCAATGGTCATTAGAGAAATGCAAATCAAACCCACATTGAGATACCATCTCATGCCAGTTAGAATGGCGATCACTAAAAAGTCAGGAAACAACAGATGCTAGAGAGGATGTGGAGAAATAAGAATGCTTTTACACTGTTGGTGAGAGTGTAAATTAGTTCAACTACTGTGGAAGACAGTGTGGTGATTCCTCAAGAACGTAGCAACAGAAATACCATTTGACGCAGCAATCCCATTACTTAGTATATACCCAAAGGATTACAAATCATTCTACTATAAAGACACATGCACACATGTTTACCACAGCACTGTTCACAATAGCAAAGACTTGGAACCAACCCAAATGCCCATCAATGATAGACTGGATAAACAAAATGTGGCACATATACACCATGGAATACTATGCAGCCATAAAAAAGAATGAGTTCATGTCCTTTGCAGGGACATGAAGCTGGACACCATTATTCTCAGCAAACTAACAGGAACTGAAAACCAAACACCGCATGTTCTCATTCATAAATGGAAGTTGAACAATGAGAACACATGGACACAGGAAGGGGAACATCACACCAGGACCTGTTGAGGGGGTAGGGGGCTAGGAGAGGGATAGCATTAGGAGAAACACCTACTGTAGATGACGGGTTGATAGGTGCAGGAAACCATCATGGCATGTGTATACCTATGTAACAAACCTGCACATTCTGCACTTGTATCTCAGAACTTAAAATTTTTAAAAATCAGCTCTCGTGAGATTTATTCACTATCACAAGAATAGCATGGGAAAGACCTGCCCCATGATTCAGTTAAGACGGCAGATTTAAATCAAACTATATCATTATCCATTAAATGTAAATGTAAATGATCTAAACACCAATTAAAAGACAGAGATAATTACAAAGGATAAAAAAACAAGACCTAACTATACACTGTCTACAAGAAACTTATATTAAATAGGAAGACACAGTTAACCTAGTAAGTAAAAAGGATAGAAAATGGCCTCTTTTAAGACAATAAGACTAAAGAAAATGGCTGTTGACATAGTTTTGATTCACAAGTTGTCACAATTCAGGAAATATTTTTATATTCAAGAGTCCTTTTCAATCCTTGAGATCTAAGTAAATATTAATACTGCCTTATACTCTTCATAATAAAAGTCACCATATGTGTTCACACATCATCATTTTGATCATCTCAGCAGTATCTCTAAAACCAGCAAATTAAAGATTTCAAAAGAAATTCTCAAGTGAGCTAAGAGATTAGCAATCTGTTCTGATCAATAAATAACCATAATGTTCTTAAAGATATACATACTCAAAATGTTACCTCTACATAGTGTGTGATTTTACTAAAATACTGTCTATTAAAACAACAAAGTCTGAGCCAGATGACAGAAACAAAATGTAACCACATCTCATCACATCCCTTTCCTTTGCAAAGGAACTGAGGACTAAAAAATGAACATATTACACTTACGAGAGAGAAGTATGCTAGGGAAAGAGTGGGAATATATGATTGTGAAATGTCACACTATGCTGGAAATTACACCTGTAGAATGTGTGCCCTATCTTCTCAATTTTCTAAATGTAAACTGGTATTTCACCTAGGTTGTCAGGTTTATATACGCAGTGTTTCACATCCTTCCATTATACTTTTGATCTCTGTGACACCCTGCATTTCACTCCTGCTACGGATAATCTGTCTTCTTACCAGTCTAGCTAAAGGTCTGTCAATTTTATTAACATTCTTAAAGAACCAATATTTTGTTTCCTTCATTTTCTCTATCTTTTCTGTTACCAATTTCATTGATTTTTGCTCTTATCTTTATTGTTTCCTTCCTTCCACTTGCTCTGGTTTTATTTTGCCATTCTTTTTATAGATTTTTGAAGTGGAAGCTTAGATTGTCCATTTGAGACTTTTCCTGTTTTCTAATGTATGTATTTCATTCAATAAATTTCCCTTTGAAATATCTGCAGACTCAGAAAAAGAATAAGATATGACCCCAAGTTTGGAAATAAATAGCAGAAACTTTAAAGATGACCAAATGGGAAACAGAACAATTTACCGAGAAAAGAAAATTCTACAAGGTAAGATACAGAAAATATTCAAACTCAGCTGAAACTCCTCAAAACAAAATGACTTAGACTGAATGACTTTAAGTAAATAACCATCTAGTAAGCCACAGATGGCTTACTAGATAAGGAGAGAAAACCCCGCATGTGGAATATAACCCACTAAATCTGCATTACAGACAATGCAAAACAGGGAGCGGGCAATGCAGCTAGGGCATGAAGAGTTAACAGAACCACATTTTTCCAGTTAGTAGTCTTAGATGAACTTCTTTACTACCCAACCAATTTCACAAATTCCTACATACTACCTAACAGGAGCTGAGGCTGGGCATATGTGAAGGATAAGAATACAACTGTCATGATTTCATTTCTGCAGGTTGCCCCACCCCATGGAGAAATACTAATTTTTAGCATAATATATGGAAGAATAAAATATCTTCTTCTTACCCTCTGAGCTTTTGCAAGTTCTTCTTTTAGTCGTTCATAGCCCTTTTCTCTAACTTCCAAAACAGATGGGCTTCGTAAACGAGACAAACTATCAGTACTCAACCCAAAAATATCATCGCTGCCATCGCAAACCTCTGTTATAGTAGCACCCTGTAAAAACTCTCTCTCTGCATTATAGTTGTCCTTTCTTGTAGATAATTTAGTTAACCCAACTGTGACTCCAGAGGTAGAACAAGGTGCTGGGTCTGTAACATGAAAGCTGTAAAGGAAAGAAACATTTTTCAGAAAATACCAGCATATGCTCAAATAGAACTGTCTTACGCATATAGCTCTAGACTGTACTACCCAATTTGGCAGTCTCTATATTTAAATAAATAGTATGTCCTCAGTCATATCAGCCACATTTCAAGTGTTCAACAGCTACATGTGGTTAATGCCTATCATTCACATTAGATAGCACAGAAATAGAACATTTTCATCAACAAAGAAAGTTCTACAGGACATGCTACTCAAGAACAGGGGTTAACAAACTACAGCCTACAGGCTAAACCAAGCCTTCCACCTGTTTTTATAAGGCATCAATGAGCCAAGTATACTTTTTACAATTTCAAATAGTTGAAATCTTTAAAAGAATATTTTGCAACACATGAAAACTAAATGACATTCAAAATTCTGCATCCATATATAAAGTTTTATTGGAGCACAGCCACTCTCATTCATTTACATACTGCCTATGGATGCTTTCAAACTCTAAAGGCAGAGTTGAATAGCTGCAACAGAGGCTGTATGGCTTGCAAAGCCTAAAATATTTACTATGTGGTCCTTCACATAAAAAGTTTGTCAACCTCTATTCTAGAACATTATCATGTATTTCTTTACATAGGTACACTTATTTAAATTTTCTAAAAATAGTAAAACTTAAAATACAGTAACTCAGCAAACTGTCCGTTTAAAAAAATAATAAACCAAAATAAGTGATTTAATTATTTCTTACCTGATACTAGATATTTCCGCACAATTTAAACGTCTGGGGGATGAATACACGGGTTGTGTGGGAAGTTCAGAAACATCTAACGCATTTGCCTGGATAGGTACAGAGCATAAAGCTGAAGGGTGTGGCCGGTAGATGACACTTGGTGAGGTAGTCTGCTCTTGAGTTCCTGATTCATACACACCAAGAAGGTCCGGAGAAGTAGGTGAAGCAAGGTTTACTTCATGGAAGCCTTCCAAGGGATCATTAGCCATAGCAAAAGCCTCATCATAAGATAACCTATGTTAAAACAAAAAGCAGATACTTACTTTTAGACAACATTTAAAACTAAATTAAAATGTATAAATTATAAAATGTATTTAAGAGCTCATCACAAATTATAAGCTTACAATAAGAGACTTTTTAAAAAAACACAATCACATGGTGGTATATGCCTGTAGTACCAGCTACTCGGGAAGATGAGGTGGGAGTATTGCTTGAGCCCAGATGGAGGCTGCAGTGAGCCATGATCACAACCCTGCACTCCAGCTGGGTGACAGAGCAAGACCTTGTCCTCCCAAAAAAAACACAAACAAAAACAAAACACCATAATGACTTAACATTAACTAAATGATCTCAGAGTATAACTACTATAAAAGGCAAATAATCTGATTTAGAAGAAACCTGGAAGTGAAAAGTAATGCTATTAATGTGAGAAAAATCAATTAATATGAGGAATAAAATTTGCTTAACTAAAAAAAATTTTTTTAATTATTAAATGTTCATATTAAATTCTCTCATTGAGTATGCTATTTATGAAAATATAACAAAATCTAACGGTATTATGTAATCTTAGACTCAATAACAATTATCATATTATGCTGTAAAACTCTTAAAACAATTTTTTTTTAACAGAAAACACTGTATTTATCATGTACAACATGTTTGAAGGTACATATACACTGTGAAATTGGCTAACACTACTTAATTAAGAAATACATTACCTCACGCCATTATTTTAGGATGAGAACACTCAACATCCAATCTGCATTTTTCAAGAATTTACAATAAATCGACATGAACTATAGTCATCCTGCTGTACCATAGATCTCTTGAATTTATATTTAATTTTATTATTATACATGACCTTGGTTACAGTAAGTAGAAAGGCAGTAAAGACACACACATACTCTCTCATACTTGTCACCCAGATTATAACACTTAATATTTTTGAGGCATTTGAGAATGTTTCAGACATGATGCCCACTTAATATCTCAGTGTATACATATACACAGTGTGTGTGTGTGTGTGTGTGTGTGTGTGTGTGTGTGTCTGTGTGTATCTAAGTACAAGGACATTCTCCTATCTAACCACAAAATCATCATCAAAATCTGGAAATTAATGTTGATCAAAATTAGTAATTAATCAATAGGCCCCATTCAAATTTCACTAATTGGTCCAACAATATCATTTATATGTACAGGATCCAATCCTGGATCATGTGTTTCATTTCTATAAGTTTTAAATTTCTCCTCTGATGGTCTTAGAATGGGGATAATCCTAGTCACTCCCCTGTCCTGGTTGCTGTGAAGATTAAAGGAGACAATCCATGTATAGTATTTTGTAAAATACTATGTACCTGGCACAGAGTCTGTCCTCAATAAACTTGAATTATTATAAAACAGTCATTAACAATACTACATATGCTTCAGCTTCTCCATTAAGCAAAAAAAAAAAGTTCATGTAACTATTCAACTACATCACATTTTACATGTAAACAAACAAGTGTACCACTCAAGTTTTTCCTTTGAAGAATTCAAAGCCAAATGACATATAAATTCTTCACTGATTTTCCACTGTCTGCTGAATACAGATCAAACTTCTTAGCCTAAAAAGTAAGGTCTTCTAGGATCTGAACCCAATCAATCTCTCTTTCCAATTTTTTCCTTCCTATGATAGTACTTTGACAGTTGTGAATGATACTTTCCTGGAACTTAAAAAATGCCAAACAGGCCAGGCTTGGTGACTCACACCTGTAATCCCAGCACTTTGGGAGGCCAAGGCAGGAGGATTACTTGAGGTCAGAAGTTCAAGACCAGCCTGGCCAACAAGGCGAAACCCCATCTCTACTAAAAATACAAAAATTAGCTAGGCATGGTGGTGCACACCTGTAGTCCCAGCTACTTGGGAGGCTGAGGCAGGAGAATCATTTGAACCCAGAAGGCAGAGGTTGCAGTGAGCCCAGATCATGCCACTGCACTTCAGCCTGGGTGACAGACTGAGATTCTGTCAAAAAAAAAAAAAGGCAAACAAAACCACTAATACAGCACATCATTTCTTCCATAAAATACAGAAGTATTCATTTGTTAAACTAGCTAAAAAATTTAACTCTCAAATCTTTAATAAAAAGTGCTAAAAATAATACAAGTACTATAATCCCAGCACTTTGGGAGGCTGTGGTAGGTGGATCATGAGGTCAAGAGACCAAGACCATCCTGGCTAACACAGTAAAACCTGGTTTCTACTAAAAATACAAAAAATTAGCTGGGCGTGGTGGTGTATGCCTGTAGTTCCAGCTACTCAGGAGGCTAAGGCAGGCAGGAGAAGCACTTGAACCCAGGAGGTCGAGGTTTCAGTGAGTTAAGATTGGGCCACTGCAATCCAGCCTGGGTGACAGAGCAAGACTCCGTCTCAATAATAATAATAATAATACAAGCAAAGAACAAAAAGATTTCAGTAAAGTTGGAAGACAACTGACTCAGTATCATTTCAAAATTACAAATTAGTATGTGTCACAGACTTTCCAGCATATAGACAACCCAAAATGCAACAATTCAATCAACAAATGACAAATTTCAAATCCAGTGAACTGTTTATTAATAGTAAATGGTTTATGCCTCAAAATGAAACTAGTCCTTGTTTTTTTCACATAAAATATTCACGATGTCAAATGAAAGATGAGATTAATAAGGAATGTAAGGTGTTTAATATTCACCTACATTAAATAAATGTATTATTTTTTCACCCGAAAGAATTTTCATTTATTCATAATCCATATAACCACATACACCAAGAAAACAGCTATATTCAAAGTACATGATTCATTTTCACTTGAATATAGTTCAAGCAAGTACACTAACCAATTCATTAGCATAAAAATCCCTTGTATTATGTTTAAACTTTGATATTTTAATCAGTAACTATGATTCTTTCTTCTATCCCATATACTTTGAATTCACCTCTCTATATCCTGAAGGTTCACTGAATCATAAAATGTAAAAGCATTTGCATTCTGGAAAAACAAAATAGTATAAATCTTATGGAGGAAAATTTAGCAATAACTGTAAATGATATTAAACCTGTGACCCAAATGCCACTCCTGGGTCTTTATCCTAAAGATAAACTGGCAAAATGAAAAGCAGCACTCTTTGTAACAGCAAAAGACTGACTTAATGAGTGAGGGTACATCCTCATAATGAAGTACTGCAGAGTTGTAAAATACATGTCCATGTATCACTATGAAGTGACCTTGAAGATATACCAAAAATTAGCTGGGCATGGTGGTGCACGCCTGTAACACCAGTAAGTTAAAAAACAGGTAACTGTGTATAGTATACTACCTTTTATCTTAAAAAGAATAAAAATATGTATTTATATGCACGTGTGTGTGTGTGTGTATGTGTGTGTTTTAATGGAAGGGCTGGGTTCAGTGGATCACACTTGTAATCCCAAAACCTTGACCCACAGAGGCAGGAGGATAGCTTGCGGCCAAGTTAAAGACCAGTCTGGGCAACATAGTGAGACCTTGTCTCTACAGAAAGTTTTAAAATTAGCTGGGTATGATTGTGCAGTCTTGCAGTCCTAGCCTCCTGGGAGGCTAAGATGACAGGATGGCTTGAGCCGAGGAATCTGAGGTTACAGTGAACTCTGATCGTACCACTGCACTCCAACCCAGGTGACAGAGCAAGACCCTGTCTCAAAAAAAAAAAAAAAAAAAAAAAAGCAGGCAAAAGAAGAGATAATAGTGAAAACATGAAAGTTAGACTTTCTTCTGAAAACACCTTGCTTTACAGATTTGATTTTGAGCTTAGAACAATGTAAACAATAAAACAAAATTAAAGTTTCAAAAATAATCCCTAAACATAAAGCAAGTAAATTTGTGTACTGAGATGGTTGCTTAATGACACAGAAAAGAACTACTTCAAGTGATTTTCAAACATAACAATATAAATATATATCCCTAATGGAATGTACTCTAAAACCAAAAGGAAGTGAAAAAAGTCATAAACTATTTTCAATGTTAATAACAGTAGCAATATTAATACTATTATTATAAAATTTTGTTATAAGATAAAGCAAGTAAGTTATGCTAATGTCATCTGGAACTAAGATTTTCAGCAAATTAGAAAAATCAAAAAAATATAAAATCAAAGAATTAAATCCTGGAAGCCTAAATTTGACTCAGAAACACTAGAAAAAAAATTCTAACTTTATCCAATGAAAAGGCACAGCAACACTTACCAATTCAGGAGCAAGGAGCACCCATGTACTCAGAGTAATACCACATCCTCCAAAAAAGAACACAGGCTCCTAGGGAATATGGCTGATTCTAGCCTGAGACAGGAATGTACAAAAGGACCCTGGAACATCTTGTTATAGCAGAAAGCAAGTACACTATCAAAAACTACTGGACTGATATCAAAAGGACTCCCACTAACCAAAGATGGGACAATCTGAACATCAAAAAGGATAATATCTGCAAAGAAATGAAAGGCAAAAATTTTTAAATCCATGAGGTCAAAATGACACTAAAAATAAAGCAAAGTACCTCAGTGGCCTTCTTTGATCAATGCTATGGAACCAATTCATTATTTTCAAAATAGGTAAATAAAATGAAGAATGAAGTATTTATCTTGTTTTCCTGTACATCAAGGAACTGAACAGCTCATGAAAAAAAAAGTTCATTTTAAAAGTTCCATTTAATAAATATAACTTTGGAATCTTAATGAAATAATGGATTTAGGGTAATAACTATTTAAATAACTATTAAAACCACAAGGTAAAAGGTTTTGTTTGAGGAACTTTAATGAATCAGAATGACAGCACCTGAATTCACTGATCACATCTTGTCACAAAAAGGGAGACAATCAGACATTATGTATATATGCAGTAAATAAGAAATGAACATCACTGACATTAATTTTTTTTTTTTGAGAGGAAATACATCTTTATTATGTCAGTTTAAGCCCTGCGCCATCCCACCCTGGTGTCATCTGTGCAGCAGGCTCCCCTGCACACCCAGAGGCTGCTGGGGGTAGGGGCAGGGTGAGGCCTGGCTAGCCTTCTCTCACGCCTGCTCCAGCCCACCACAGTCATGTCAGCAATGCCTGGCACAGCATCTGCTTCTGCTGGGGCGTCAGGTGGGTGGGGAACTGGATGTCGAAGATGATGAAGAGATCCCCCTTTTTAGTGGGGTCCTCCAGCAATAGCATCCCCTCACCTGGCACCTGCATGTGGCCCCTCTAGGAAAAAAAAAAAAAAGAAAGACCCCAAACCAAACAAGCCTCTTGATTCATCAGTTTATAGTAAATACAGAGGAGAAAGGAACACATTAAATAACACCACAGGGACAAAAAAACCCCAGCAGAATCTACACTTTGGAAACTCTCCTAAACAAACCTCCCGGGTTTTCCAATAAACTGTAAAAAATTTTTTAAAAAAAGAGGTAGAGAGAATTTATAGACTTAAGAGAAATAATTAAACCCAAGAATCCTTATTTGGATTCTTCTTTGAATAAACCAACTGTAAAAACAAATTATGTTATTAGGAATTACAGTTAATTTTAGGGGTAATAACGGCATAATGGTTATATTTTTTAAATCCTCACCTTTTAAAGATACACATTGTAGTATCTATAGATGAAATAAGAAGATTACTTGGATTTGCTTCAAAATAACCCAGGGAGAGAGGAAAGGAACAAGAGCCAAGGAACTGAGTCATTCAACTACCAGCCTCAATCTCACAGGAAATTAAGGTGGCTTCTCCCATAACTAGTATTTGTTGAGCACTCACTGAATTCTAAGTACAGTTCCAGTGCACCTACAGTTGAGGAAACTGCAGCTTAGAGTAGTCAGAATGAAAGCCTGCAGTTATTAGACCCTATCATCCAAGCTCTTCACCACCACCAGATACTTACTACTAAGTAGAACCGCTTTGTCATTCCATTGTTCCACTGTTCTAGTGAAAATGTTTCTCTTAGTTTTGAATTCAAATCCCTCATGCCTGCAACATTAACCCTGTTTTCCCACATATAAACACAGTATTTCCCACATATAACACCTTCTTTCAACGAGTATTTACTAATGACCTAATCTGTGCGAGGCTCTGGGGAAAGAAGATGAACAATCCACTCTGCCTTCAAACAGCCTAACAGAGTAGGAGACTGACAAATAGAGGCAATGATACATGATAAATGCCATGGAAAAGTCAAACAAGCTCAGAGACCACATGGGAAGGACAAATAAATCAGAGGCAAAGAATTACTGAAAAAGACAAAGAAAAAACTTAAATTTAACAAGCAGGAAATGTGAAACACAAAACCTTTATAAGGGCTTTCCAGACATGTCCAATGTGTGAAAGCAAAACATTTATAGAAAGTGCAGATCCTCCATTAGCTGGAGTACGAGCTATGAATATAAAGGACAAGCCTCCAAGAGAGGCAGGTTTGAATCCTGCTTCTATCAAATGACTGAGACAATCTGAGCCTAGGTTCTCCCATCTGGAAATCTGTGCCTTTATTTTGCTACCTAACACGATGAAAATTAAAAGAAATAATACTATGTAACAGCAGTCCCCAACCTTTTTGGCATCAGGGACCAGTTTCATGGAAGACAATTTTTCCACAGACAGAGCAGAGGGTGGGAGAGGATGGTTCTGGGATGAAACTGTTCCACCTCAGATCATCAGGCATTAGATTCTCCTAAGAAGCACACAACCTAGATCCCTCACAGGTGCAGTTCACAATAGGGTTCACACTCCTATGAGAATCTAATGCCACTGCTGATCCAACAGGAGGCAGAGCTCAGATGGGAATTCTCGCTGGCCAGCCACCTACCTTCTACTGCTGCTTACCTCCTGCTGCGCCGCCCAGTTCCTAACAGGCCACAGACCACTAACTGTCCACAGCCCAGGGAATGGGAACCCCTGCTATACAGCACTTAGGACAAAGCCTCTGAGCAATGCTTCTAATTTACAATTTATTTAAATATATTTAAATACTGTTTAAATTAAAGTCACTTCTGAAAAAAGGATTATTTTGAGATTAAATTTAATCCCTATTTCAAGCACGTGAAATTTCCATAAAATGTAATTTAACTGGTAATGAGCAGCCAAACTCACTGGTCTGAAAACCTTTTCTCCTTTAAATATATGGAAGCTTTGGAGAGATCCAAGATGGCCATATAGGAACAGCTCTAGAGCGCAGTTCCCAGGAAGAGCAAGGCAGAGGGTGAGTTACCACCGCATTTCCAAACGAGGTACCAGATGCATCTCAATGGGACTGTTTGCACAGTGGGTGTAGCCCAAGTGGGGCGCTGCCTCACCTGGAAAGTGCAATCGCGAAGGACCGTCCTCCCTACCCAGCAGAGGCCATCCGGGGCTTTTCCATCCACTCCAGCACTCCGGTTCAGATACCGCGCTTCTCCCACAGTTTTTGCCACCCACATATCAGGAGGTTCCTGGGCTGAAAAGTGCCACCAGTTTCCAACATGGCTGTTTCAGCCTGAGCCGTGGGTTTCCACACAAAAACTCACACAAATCTTGGTGGCCGTTTCAACTGGCGCCTGCAATGCCTGGGATACAGAGCTGCCCATTTAGCTGAAAAGAAGTGGGCTGAAAGCAGGGGGCCAGGTGATCTGGCTCAGTGGGTCCCACCCCCACAAAGACCAGCAATCTGAAACGCTCTGGATTCAGAGTTTCACAACAAGCGCAGCTGGACCCAAGACAGTCCAGCTCTGTGGGACAAAGGGTGTCCACCACTACTGAAGCAGTCCATCACTACAGAGGCAGTCTGTCACTACCAAGGCCGTTCTAACTGTACCTCTGTAAACAAAACCGCAACAAAGTTTACAAAGCAGCTAGGCAGAGTCCACAGCAGGTCGGCAAAGCCTCTGCTGGCAGACTGTGACTAGACAACCTCCTTGCTGAGCAGGGCATTTCTGAAAAAAGGCGGCAGCATGTCAGGAACTTATAAATAAAGCCCCTCCTTCCCAGGAGAGAGCACCTAGGAAAAGACACAGTTATGAGTTCCACTGCAGCAGACTTAAAAACATATTTGCCCAGCAGCTCTGAATGGAACAATGGAGCTCCCAGCATAGCACTTCAGCTCTGATAAGGGACTGACTATCTCCTCAAGCAGCTCCCCGACCCCCACAGATCCAAAGAGGTACCTCATAAAGGAGAGCTCTGGCTGATATCTGGTGAGTACCCTTCTGGGATGAAGATAAGAGAAGAAGAAACTGGCAGGAACCCTTACTGTTCTGCAGCCCCTGCAGGTGATTCCCAGGCAAGCAGGGTCTAGAGTGGAATTCCAGCAGTCCTGCAGCAGACAGGCATGACTATTAGAAGAAAACTAAAAAACAGAAAGAAGTTCGACATCAAAAAGAGGATGTCCACTCAGAGACCCCATCAGAAAGTTACCAACTACAAAGACCACAGGTAGATAAATCCACTAAGATGGGAAGAAACTAGTGCAAAAAGGATGAAAACACCAAAAACCAGAATGCCTCTCCTCCTCCAAGGGATCACAACTCCTCACCAGCAAGGCAACAAAGCTGGATTGAGAATGAGTCTGAAGAAGTGATAGAAGCAGGCTTCAGAAGGTGGGTAATAACAAACTCTGAGCTAAAAGAACATGTTCTAACCCAACCCAAAGAAACTAAGAACCTTAAAAAAAGGTTAGAAAAAATGCTAACTAGAATAATCAACTTAGAGAAGAACATAAACATCTTAATGGAGCTAAAAAAACAACATGACAACTTTGCAAAGCATACACAAGTTTCAATAGCTGAATCGACCAAGCAGAAGAAAGGATATCACAGATTGAAGATCAACTCAATGTAATAAAATGAGAAGTTAAGATTAGAGAAAAAAGAGTGAAGAGAAATGAACAAAGCCTCCAAGAAACATGGGATTATGTGAAAAGACTTAATTGACATTTGACAGATGGACCTAACTGTGACATAAAGAATGAATCCAAACTGGAAAACACACTTCAGGATATTATCCAGGAGAATTTCCCCAGCCAAGCAAGGCAGGCCAACATTCAAGTCCAGGACACAGAGAACACCACAAAGATATTCTCAAGAAGAGCAACCCCAAGTCACATAATCATCAGATTCACCAGAGTTGAAATGAAGGAAAAATGCTAAGGGCAGCCAGAGAGAAAGGTGGGGTTACTCACAAAGGGAAGCCCGTCAGACTCTCTTGGCAGAAATCCTACAAGCCAGAAGAGAGTGAGGACCAATTTTCAACATCTTTAAAGAAAAGAACTTTCAAGCCAGAATCTCATATCCAGCCAAACTAAACTTCATAAGCGAAGGAGAAATAAAATCCTTTATGGAAAAGCAACTGCTGAGAGATTTTGTCACCACCAGACTTGCCTTGCAACAGCTCCTGAAAGCAGCACTAAACATGGAAAGGAACAACCAGTACCAGCCACTTCAAAAATGTACCAAATGGTAAAGACCACTGACACAATGAAGAAACTACAACTAATGGGCAAAACAATCAAGTAGCATCAAAATGGCAAGATCAAATTCACGCATAACAATATTAATCTTAAATGTAAATGGGCTAAATGCCCTAGTCAAAAGACATAGAGTGGCAAATTGGATAAAAAGTCAAGACCCATCGGTGTACTGTATTCAGGAAACCCGTATCATGTGCAAAACACATATAAACTCAAAATAAAGGGATGAAGATTTACCAAGCAAATGGAGAGCAAAAAGAACCTAGTCTTTGACAAAATGGACTTTAAACCATCAAAGATCAAAAGAGACAAAGAAGGGCATTACATAATGGTAAAAGGATCAATACAACAAGAACAAACGATCCTAAATATATACACACCCAATACAGGAGCACCCAAATACATAAAGCAAGTTCTTAACGACCTACAAAGAGACTTAGACTCCCACACAATAATAGTGGGAGACTTTAACACTCTACTGTCAGTATTAGACAGATCAACGAGACAGAAAATTAACAAGGATATCCAAGACTTGAACTCAGATCCAGAGCAAGCAAACCTAACAGACATCTACAGAACTCTCCACCCCAAAGCCACCGAATATACATTCTTTCAGCACCACATCACACCTACTCTAAAACTGACCACATAATTGGAACTAAATCACTCCTCAGCAAAAGTAAAAGAACAGAAATAATAATAGTCTCTCAGACCACAGTGCAACCAAACTAGAACTCAGGATTAAGAAACTAACTCAGAACTGTACAACTTCATGGAGACTAAACAACCGGCTCCTAAATGTCGACTGGATAAACAGTGAAGTGAAGGCAGAAATAAAGATGTTCTAAACCAACGAGAATGAAGACACAATAAACCAGAATCTCTGGGACACATTTAAAGCGGTGTCTAGAGAGAAATTTATAGCAATAAATGCATGAGAAGCGAGGAAAGATCTAAAATCGACACCCTATCATCAAAATTGAAAGAGCTAGAGGAGCAAGATAAAAAAAACTCAAAAGCTAGCAGAAGACAAGAAATAACTAAGATCAGAGCAGAACTTAAGGAGACAGAGACACGAAAAAACCCTTCAAAACATCAATAAATCCAGGAGCTGGTTTTTTGAAAAGATCAACAAAATAGACCACTAACCAGATTAATAAAAGAGAGAAGAATCAAATAGATGCAATAAAGAACAATAAAGGGGATATCACCACTGATTCCACAGAAATACAAACTACCATCAGAGATTACTATAAACAACTCTATGCACATAAAACAGTAAACCTGGAGGAAATGGATAAATTCCTGGACACTTGCACTCTCCTAAGACTAAACTAGGAAGAAGTTGAAACCCTAATGAGACCAATAACAAGGGCTGAAGTTGAGGCAGCAATTAATAGCCTACTAACCAAAAAAGGCCTAGGTCGACGGGTTCACAGGAGAATTCTACCAGACATACAAATAGGAGCTGTTACTGCTCATTCTGAAACTATTACAAACAATACAAAAAGAGGGAGTCCTTCCCAAATCATTCTGTGAGACCAACATCATCCTGATATCAAAACCCAGCAGAGACTCAACAACAACAAAAGAAAACTTCAGGCCAATATCCATGATGAACACAGACGCAAAAATCTTCAATAAAATACTGGCAAACTGATTGCAACAGCACATCAAAAAGCTTATCCATCACAATCAAGTAGGCTTCATCCCGGGGATGCAAGGCAGGTTCAACATACACAAGCCTATAAACGTAATCCACCACATAAAAAGAACCAAAGACAAAAACCACATGATTATCTCAATAGATACAGAGAAGGCCTTTGACAAAATTCAACAGCCCTTTATGCTAAAAACTCTCAATAAACTGGGTATTGATGGAAATGTATCTCAAAATAATGGAAGCTATTTACAACAAACCCACAGCCAATATCATACCAAACAGGCAAAAAATGGAAGCATTCCCTTTGAAATCTGGCACTAGACAAGGATGCCCTCTCTCACCACTCCTAATCAATATAGCATTGGAAGTTCTAGCCAGAGCAATCAGGCAAGAAAAAGAAATAAAGGGTATTCAATTAGGAAAGAAGGAAATCAAATTGTCTCTATTTGCAGATGACATGATTGTATATTTAGAGAATCCCATAGTCTCAACCCTAAATCTCCTGAAACCGATAAGCAACTTCAGCAAAGTCTCAGGATACAAAATCTACGTGCAGAAATCACAAGCATTCCTATACACCAATAAAAGACTAACAGAGAGCCAAATCAAGAGCAAACTCCCATTCACAATTGCTACAAGGAGAATAAAATACCTAGAAATACAACTAACAAAGGACGTGAAGGAGCTCTTCAAGGAGAACTACAAACCACTGTTCAAGGAAATAATAGAGGACACAAACAGATGGAGAAACATTCCATGTTCATGGTTAGGAAGAATCAATATTGTGAAAATGGCCATACTGCCCAAATGCTATCCCCATCAAGCTACTTATGACCTTCTTCACAGAACTGGAAAAAAACACCTTAAACTTCATATGGAACCAAAAGAGCCTGCATAGCCAAGTCAATTTTAAGCAAAAAGAACAAAGCTGGAGGCATCACACTACCTGACTTCAAACTGTACTACAAGGCTGCAGTAATCAAAACAGCATGGTACTGGTACCAAAACAGAGCTATAGATCAATGGAACAGAACACAGGCCTCAGAGGCAATGCCACACATCTACAACCATCTGATCTTTGACAAACCTAACAAAAACAAGCAATGGGGAAAGGATTCCCTGTTTAATAAATGGTGTTAACTGACTTGCTAAGTGTAGAAAGCAGAAACTGGACCCCTTTCTGACACCTTACACTAAAATTAACTCCTGATGGATTAAAGACTTAAACATAAGACCTAACACCATAAAAACCCTAGAAGAAAACCTAGGCAAAAACATTCAGGACATAGGCATAGGCAAGGACTTCATGACTGAAACACCAAAAGCATTGGCAACAAAAGCCAAAACAGAAAAATGGGATGTAATTAAACTCCAGAGCTTCTGCACAGCAAAAGAAACAATCATTAGAGTGAACAGGAAACCAACAGAATGGGAAAAATTTTTGCAATCTACCCATTTGACAAAGGACTAATATCCATAATCTACAAAGAACTAAAACAGATTTACAAGAAATGAACAAACCCATTTAAAAATCGGTGAAGGATATGAACAGACACTTTTCAACAGAAGACATATATGAGGTCAACAAACATGAAAAAAATGCTCATCGTCACTGGTCATTAGAGAAATGCAAATCAAAACCACACTGAGATACCATCTCATGCCAGTTAGAATGGCGATCATTAAAAAATCTGGAGACAACAGATGTTGGAGAAAATGTGGAGAAACAGGAATACTTTTACACTGCTGGTGGGAATGTAAATTTGTTCAGCCATTGTGGAAGACAGTCTGGTGATTCCTCAAGGATCTAGAAACAGAAATTCCATTTGACCCAGCAATCCCATTACCACATATATACCTAAAGGATTATAAACCATTCCACGATAAAGACACATGCACACGTATGTTCACTGGGGCACTGTTCACAAGAGCAAAGACCTGGAACCAACCCAAATGCCCATCAACGATAGACTGGACAAGGAAAATGTGGCACATATACACCATGGAATGCTATGCAGCCATAAAAAATGATGAGTTCATGTCCTTTGTAGGAACATGGATGAATCTGGAAACCATCATTCTTAGCAAGCTGACACAAAAACAGAAAAATCAAACACCACATGGTCTCACTCATAGGCAGGTGTTGAACAATGAGAACACATGGACACAGGGAGGGGAGCATCACACACTGGGGTCTGTTGGTGGGGGTTAAGGGAGGGACAGCGTGAAGTGGGGAAGTTGAGGAGAGATAACATGGGGTGAAATGCCAGATATAGGTGACAGGGGGATGGAGGCAGCAAGTTACCTTGCCATGTATGTACCTATGCAACAATCCTGCATGATCTGCACATGTACCCCAGAACCTAAAATACAATTAAAAAAAAAAAAATATATATATATATATATATATATATACACACACACACACAAATGTGGAAGCTTTAAGATTTATTTCATATGCAATGTCTTTATATGAGTAAAATAAACTGCTATTTTTAAGCGGTACTTTTTGCAAAAGCAATGAGTGATTCAGAAAGAACTAATTTCAATTGAAGATTATCCCAATTAATAAATCAAACTTGTCAAAGATCAATATGTAAAAAAGATGATCACATTAAATTCTATAGGGGAATTACCAACACAACTTGGCTGGCCTTATTACTCAGCCCCAGGTAACAAAGCCAACTGCTGATCACAAGAAAAAGCTGATCAAAACAATATGCTTCTTATCCCTAAAACGCATTTCCTTTTATTTTTTTCTTTCTGGAAGTCAGTACTATCACAGCAAGAACAGCAGCTAATCTTTACTGAACTGAATGCTAACGATATGTCAGATAGTGGTGCTAAGAATTTCATACATATTAACTAAATAAATGAATGCCTATAAAAATCCTAAAAACTTCTTATAAAATTTTTTTCTAATTAAATTTATTTTTTCTATATTTTAAAAATGTTTCTTGAAAACAAAAGGCATCCCTAGACAACTCAAGAAATCAGGATGAATTACTGGGAAAATATTTTCAATGAAACATCTGAAGAACATGAATAAAATGAATACACATATTTTAAATGAAATCTAGCAACCTGATTTATATTTGTAGTCCAAAAGAAAAATAAAATCGATTTTTCCACAAAAAGCACATTCCCCTAATTTGGACTTACCTTAACAAATGGGAATCATAGGGCGATTATACTTTTAGAAAAAAACTAAAGCTGTGATTTTTATCTTTTTTCATATCAATTTAATACACAAATGAAAATTAAATAATTTGAATTCTATATTTACTGAAGTTCCTCAAAGCACTACCCTTGGAAAATAAATTATTTCCAACAAAGGAGGTAATAAGGCAACATAGCAGAGTAGAAACATCAGTACCTGCAAAAGAAAGCTAAGGCTCTTGATCAAGCTCTGAGTTCTATCTATGAACCTGGGCAGGTAACTTATCTGAGCCCAAACATCTTCATCTATTTCATTATAGAATTGGATCAAATAATCCTGGTAGATAAAGGAGTGTACTTGTCTACTAGAAGGCAGGCCAACGGGGTGACTTAATATTCACTACCTCACCAAAAAGCTTGTACTCTAGAATCAGTCTCAAATCTTGGCTTCACCAGTTACTAATAAAGTGACCTAGAGATCTAAGCCTCAATTTCTCATCTGAAAATGGAAATGACAGGCCAGACACAGTGGCTAATGCCTTTATTCCCAGTACTTTGGAAGGCCAAGACAGGAGGGTTGTTTGAGCCCAGGAGTTTAAGCAACAACAAAAAGCAAGAGAACAAGACCCCATCTCTATAAAAAGTGGTGACATAACACCTGTGGTCCCAGCTACTTGGGAGGCTAATATGGGAGGATAGCCTGAGCCAAGGAGGTTGAGGCTGCAATGAACTATGATTGTGCCACTGCACTCTAGCCTGGGCAAGAGAGAGAGACCCTGTCACCAAAAATAAAAAATAAAAAAAGAATGAGGGAGATAATTGTACCTATCTCCTAAGGTAGTCATGAGAATTAAAGGGCTTAGCACCATATCTGACACTTACCAATTAAGATTGGCTGTTACTATCATAATGATCTCTAAGGCATTTCCTAATAGTTGCCAAATATTTTGATCATACTGTATCATCACAAACACTATCACTAGGAACAAAAAGCAGTAATTGCTGTGTTTGGGTTTAAATATAATATTAAAAATTAAAAGCTTACTGTTTGAATTTTTCTCAAAAAAGTAAACATCTATATATTATACTGTAGAATAATTTTGTTTTACTTTTATTATCATAACAATAGAAATTAAATATTCCAAGGCATGTCAAAAGAAAGGGTTTAAAGATTCTGTAAGCAGTATTTTCCTCTTTCAATCTGTTCACAGTTGTGGAAGAGGGCAGGGAAGAAAGTTCAGATGCTTTTTAAATTTCCAAATGACTTTTTTTTTTTTTTTTTTTTTTTTTTGAGATGGAGTTTCACTTTTGTTACCCAGGCTGGAGTGCAATGGCGCGATCTCGGCTCACCGCAACCTCCGCCTCCTGGGTTCAGGCAATTCTCCTGCCTCAGCCTCCTGAGTAGCTGGGATTACAGGCACGCGCCACCATGCCCAGCTAATTTTTTGTATTTTTAGTAGAGACGGGGTTTCACCATGTTGACCAGGATGGTCTCGATCTCTTGACCTCGTGATCCACCCGCCTCGGCCTTCCAAAGTGCTGGGATTACAGGGTTGAGCCACTGTGCCCGGCCCCAAATGACCTCTTAATTTAACATGAATTAAGAAACAGTTTCTGAGATTAAAAATGAGACTGCTACTTCAACAGCATATAATGAATTGAACTAATATAAATTCCATCAATTAGTTACAAATTCTATCACTTCTTTAAAAACCTTCAACATTTACTACATATATTTAATACATTTATTTTATACATATATGTGATAAATTATATTTATTCTTGTTTGGAATGGAAGGATGATTGCCAGTTTCAACTCCTCAGGGCAAATCCTGGTACTAAGTTCTAAGAATACAGGTACAAATGAACTAAAGAAATTGCATACAGCCTCTACAAGCCGCTGCATGATTATTCTGAGAGTTGTGGGGAGGGAAATGGGGGAAAAGAGAATATTTCAAGGAGAAGTAAAATGTAAGTCAGATTATAAATGCTGAGTACAAATCCAGGAGATGGGCAAGGGGAATAGGATAGAACATTCAAGGAATAACGGTCTGACACTAACGAGAGAGAGTAGCAGAAAAGCAGGCTAGAGAGGCAGACATGTGACACACCATTAAAAGCCTCCTTTAAAAGAGAAAATGTTCCTTAAAGTTTACCCTCAAGAGATGGCGAGAGCTACATTTTAGGAAGTACAGATGTATTATAATGCAGTCATTTAAAAATGACTCCCGAGGCAATAAGAAATTTACTAGAGAGACTAGAGGCTGGTTAAAAAAATAACTGTCTGATCTAATGCCAAGGTCATGCACTGGGAATGAGGGGATGGAGACATGTATACAGATGGAAAACATTCAGAACAATTTCATTTATATTTATCCACAAATACACAATTATTCCAGTTAATTTCAGAGCATTCATTTGAAATGGTTCTTATCCCTATTTTACAGATATAAAAAGCTAAGGCTCAGAGAGATTAGTTTTGTCAAACAGCCAAAAAGTAACAGAGCTAGTATTCAAATCCTGGTGTGTCTGACTCCAACACCTAACTCCACTACATCTAAAATACACTTAGAAGGTGAAATGGACAGGGAGTAGGGAGATGGGAATAAAGGTTAAACCACAGCAAAGGATCTCTAAGAAGTGAACAATCCTGGGTGCAGCAACCCACCATGGCACGTGTGTACCTACGCAACAAACTTGCACGTTCTGCCCATGTATCCCAGAACTTAAAAGTATTTTTTTAAAAAAGGGGGGGAGAATGAACAATACAAACATAACATGTTTGATCTCTGAACCCTTCTTTTACTTTCACAAAGACAAAACTAAAGTTTCTCAAAAGCACTGCTATTGAAATGAGCATTTGCTACTGCTTTGTGTTCTTTCTATTCTTTTCCCTTATATTATTTTTGTTATTATTTCCATTTTGCTACTATGCCAGAATTTAAGAATATTTATTCAGCTCCCTACAGGACTTGTGGGGGGGGGAGGTAAAAAAAGAAAAAGCATATAAATCAAAATAAACAGAAACTTTAATTTACTATAGTATCCATGTTCCCATGTATTTTTTTAAGTGTAGATATTTTATAACCAAGGAATTAGTGTTAATTTTTTTAACAATAATAAAATCAAGAAATGTAGATTAAAATGAAAAATAAATAAAAAACAAAAGTTTGTAATAGTACTGCAGTTAACTGCTCTTATCTTTGGGAAATACATACTGAAATATCTACAGGTAAAACTATATAGGACCTGCAATTTGTTTCAAAATAATATAGAAGTGAGAGAAGTGGATGGATAGGGACCTATCATTGCTGATGGTTACTGGGCTACATGATGGAAACTTTCAGGTTCATTATACTATTGTGTCTACTTATCTTATTTGAAACTCTCCATATTTATAATAGTCTCAAAAATAAAAATTCAAGATTTGTTCAAATACTGTATAATAAAGGAGGAAAAAACAAAACAAGTATATAAAGTCATTTATTCATTAACTTTCATAATAATTTTAAAGTTGGCTTCCCAAACTAGCATTTTAGTTATGACCAAAAAAATCACATTTATCTTTTAAGAAGCATTCGGTGTTTATAAATGCAAATGTAATTGATAGCCCAAGGGCAAAATTAGTCAAATGGTCAATCAGGCTATACAACTTTCCCATTTTTATTAAACTAGACGACAATTAAATTTCCACTAATTCCACAATACCTTTTTTTTTTTTTTTTTTTGAGATGCAGTCTCTCTCTGTCATCCCAGCTAGAGTGCAGTGGCACAATCTTGGCTCACTGCAAGCTCTGTCTCCGCAGTAGCTGGGATCAGAGGCGCCCACCACCACACCCAGCTAATTTTTTGTATTTTGAGTAGAGATGGAGTTTCACCACGTTGACCGGTCTTGTCATGACTCAAGCAATCTGTCTGCCTGGACCTTCCAAAGTGCTGGGACTACAGGTGTGAGCCACCGCACCAGCCTAATTCCATAATACTTCAGTGTACAATCTGACAACTGCAGATACGTTAGTTATTGCAGAGTGTTATGTTGAGGGTTTTCAGAAAATGCTCTAAACATATGGACTAATGTTATGTTGTATTTAATTACAAATACATATTTGTAATTATCCTAACATTCTTCAAGTGACCATCGCCAAACAGCACGGTACCTATGAGGCCCAATGTTAAAGCTATAAAATAAATAATTTTCATTATTTTTTATATTTAATAAATTTTTGTAATTAAATATTACAAATAAATATGTATGTAATTAAATACAAATATTGTATTTAATTACAAATATGTATAATTATTTGTAATTAAATATTTAATATTTGTAATTAAATATTTAATTACAAATAATTACAAATAAATATTTGTAATTATTTATTTAAAGTTTAACAGAACTTAACATTTACAGAAATATTGAAAAATCATTTTCCACAGGAACATAGTTAAAGCTGGAAACCATCATTCTCAGCAAACTAACACAGGAACAGAAAACCAAACACCACATGTTCTCACTCATAAGTGGGAGTTGAACAATGAGAACATATGGACACAGGGAAAGGAACTTCACTCACCCGGGCCTGTTGGGGTGTGAGGGGGAAGAGAAGAGATAGCACTAGGAGAAATATCTCATGTAGATGACAGGCTGATGGGTGCAGCAAACCACCATGGCACGTGTATACCTATGTAACAAACCTGCACATTCTGTACATGTATCCCAGAACTTTAAGTATAATAAAAAAAAATCATTTTTGAAATTTCTTTTTCTCAAAAGTTGAAGCCTCATTTTGTATATCCTCTTAAGAATATATGTCAAGTAAACATTCAATAGGTACTGAAGTATGCACTGATTGAATAAACAAACAAGTCTTTAGAGAAGAAATGAATGGCAAAGCAGTGAAGAGTGAAGACAGTCAGGCTACGTTTTTGCTGAAAAACATAGGAATGAAACAGTAAGTACCTTGTAAGAGTATTAAAACTGGAGAAACAAGTTTGAGAAAACCTGAGCATTTTAACAGACTAACTTCAGAAAACCTTCCTTCTAGTTCTTCACTGACAAGCTGTGTGAACTGGTACAAGTCATTTAATATCTCTAAGCTTCAGTTTTGACATCTACAATGGTAGTGATATTATCTCCCCTGCCTACATTTGAGAAAATCAAATGGCATATCAATGTAAAAATGTTGTAAACATTGTAAAGTACAACACAAATGTATGATTTTATAAAGATCTAAGAAAGAGGAAAAAAGTAATAGGGGGAAATAGCAAAAGCATACTGAGGAGTTTGCCTTACAAATCAGAAGGGATCTTTATTTACCTTAGATAAAGGGGAAAGAAGGGGAAAACTACTCTTTCTGAGGCCTATTGTTCAAACATTATTATTTTCCTCACAGGGAATTGATACAAATTTCCTTGTTATTTCAAACTTATTTTGGTTTTGCTTTTATACTTTCTCCTTATCTGACAACCAGGTGCCCCCAAACAAATATTCAACACTATTACACTTATCTGGGCATATCAAATTATAATTCATTTATTTAAGTGGTTCTAAGCTATCATCTGTATGCTCCTTTGTGCTTATAGGGTATTCTCACATTTTTGAATAGAATTTCTTTATACTAAACTGTCAATTCATATACTTATTTGTGTACGTAACCATACCTCTCAGGGAAATTTCATCAACTGCCACTATGCTTATACGTACAATCCTATTGTTAACTACAAGCATTAATCTTTCATGAACTTGAACTAATTCAATAATTTTCCTTCTTTTTTCTCTAAGTAATATCAGTTTATGGTTATAGTTACCTAATTTTGTGTTGTCTATATTCTAAGATAAATCAGGTTACTTTTTCCACTTTTCTCTAACCATGACTATATACAATGTAAGCTTATAAAACTATCTCATTTAGTTTTAAGTTGGAATAAAAAAAAACAAAACAGAAGGGAAAATAGAAACAAGAAGTTAATGCTCCCAGTTGTAGAAGTATCCCCTTCTTCCTTCCTTTGTCCCTTCATTTCTCACTCAATGTTCACTTCAATTTCTACCACTAGATCAGCTTCAATACATCCTAACATTTTTCAGCTGACCCAAAATCACCAAACACAGCACAGAACCTATCAGGCCCAATGTTAAAGCTACAAAATGATGTAAGTCCTATTCTCAAAGCACTTGTAGACTAGAGGAAGAAACCACCTTGTCAATTAACATGCTTCTACGGCCCTAGAAACGGTTACAAATACAACACAAATATCAAAGCTCATCAATACCAACGAAGAGATATATACTAAGTTATTATAAAAGCATAAAATTTTAAAACAGAATACTACCTGGTACAACTAAGGATAGTAGTACAAAATAGGAGAAACTAGCTAGAAAGCAGTTTTCAAAGGCTCAGATTTTTTTTTAGGATATCATGTGCATAGTAACCAATTTACTATCTTTTGTTGAACCACATCTTAATCAGAATCATAGTGGACAAAAGCTTAGTTTGAAAAAACGTACTCCTTCAGAATATCCTCAACGCTTTCCCTCATTACCTCAATGCACAAATCTCTCTACCCACTACCCATCTGTCCTTCCTCTCAACTACTCAACTATCCTAGCACTTTGTCTTAGTTGGCATTCATTAAAATATACAAACTGCCTTCTAAATTTTAAAGAACTTATCAAAGATAGGGAATGATTATAAGGCCCTACCTTCCATATTCCTTATAAATAGTTTCCTTTAACCCCTACTGTGACTTGCAGAGTAGACGCTCAATGAATATTTGATTTAAAAAATTTCTGGTGACACAATGAGAATTACATGTTACATTAATATTATGTATCTCATAAAAGCTAAATTAAAAACAGTTCTTCAGCATTATAAGCTACACATAAACAAACGACAATGCAGTGATTATGAGCAAACGATTCTTCCGCATTACCACTTAAGCCATGAAGAAATGACAGAGTGTAGTGGTTAAGGGCACAGACATGGAAGACAAACTGACATCTAATCTAGGCCTGTCATTTAATTAACTACGTGACCTTGGGCAAACTACATAAGGTCTCAGCATCTCAATTTTCTCAACTATAACATAAGGATGAAGTATTATCTCCTAGCTCACTGTGAGAGTAAATGAGTTAGTATAATGCTTGGACCAGGACTTGGCATGATAAGCACTAGACTTAAAAGTAACTGTAGTAGCAATGCTGCTATCACTGTCATCAGAAAACGTGGGTATTTTTAAACCAAAAATACAAATGGTAACACTTCTGATCTGTGTGCCTCCTTATAGTTACAAAGCTCTTTAACAGAAAGTACACACCAGGAATGTAAGAAAGAAGAGCACCAAGTTCCACTTTGGGCAGTCAGATACAGTTTTTAATACTGGCTCTGTCACTGGCCAGCTCTATGACCACTGCCAACTAAGTAACTACAGACAAATTATTGCAACTTTCTTTTTTTGACTGAGTCTCACTCCGTCACCCAGGCTTGAGTACAGTGGCACCATCTAGGCTCACTGCAACCTCCGCCTCCCAGGTTCAAGCGATTCTCCCACCTCAGCCTCCTGAGTAGCTGGAATTACAAGTACATACCACCATGATCGGCTAATTTTCGTATTTTTAGTAGAGACACGGTTTCACCATTTTAGTCAAGTTGGTCTCGAATTCCTGACCTCGTGATCCACCGCCTCGGCCTCCCCAAATGTTGGGATTACCGGCGTGAGCCACGCGTCCAGCCAAATTATTGCAACTATCTAAGCCTCCATTTCCTGATTTGTAAAATTTGATAAACCACCTATATCCCAGGAATGTCCAGAGGACTAAAGAATCAAGGTACCGAAAACAAACACACACAGTGCCTTGCACACAGTCAAGCTCATGTTTGTTCCTTCCCCACTTCCCCTCATCTCTAATGGAGTATCTTATTAAATCCTCATCTCACCATTAGGAAGTTCACATTAGTTGAAACGTAAACAGCAGAATATTAGCAGTTTCAACCTAATAGTATTTCCATTGACAAATGGAGAAAATAAGCTCAAAGAGGTTAAATGATTTACTCAAGGTTTCATGCATAGTAACTGATGGAGCTGAACCTTAAATAATTTTTCATTCACCCAGCTTACTAATTTGTTCAGTCCTGCTGAGGAGAATAAAGTATACTAACTACCATAATGCATATAAAACTACTGTAATCTACAAGGTCTTTTTCCTGCCATGTTTAAAAAATGAAGGGGTGAAAGATTTCTAAGAACCTTTCAATTTTAAAAATTATTTGTAGAGGATGTGTGTGTGTGTTGGGGGAAGATGAGAGTTTAGGGAAAATAAAAGATAAAGAATATTAAAGGAAGCATATGGTTAACTACACTAATTCAAAAAGTACAATAGGATCTATTCAGAAATCTCACAAAGCAGCTGGTGAAAGGTTACAAGTATTCAATACCAGATAAGCTGTTTGCCAAACACACAAGGAAGAGTTATATTAAACACCTTGGTTCACAACACTACTGTAATGGGGGAAAAAAATGCAAAGGCTTTTCCTCTAATCATTAAAAAAAAGACTACTTAATTACCTGTTTATTTCTATAAATTCCACAAGGGCTTTAGGATTAGATCACATAAACTGTATCTGGAATACAATGTCTGTCCAAACACGAAAAGTCCTACAGAAATGCACAGCACTAATAATAACAAATGGTAACAGAACAAGGCCCCCTAAAACTGGTGAAATATTTAACAGTATCAATTATTTACTATGCTTGGTCTATAACTCTTATTCTGCGTCTTTTCTCCTTGATTTGTCATTCACCATTAAAAAAAAAAACCTTCATGAACAACAAAATGAGAAAAAGGATAATGAACAAGAACTGGGTCTTTCAGTTGATTTACAATGGGCCAGTTTTGTTGTAATCCTCTTAGAGGCCCCTCCAATTATGCAATCATTCCACTGCAAGAGATTACAAGGCTGTTAACCCGACACTGAAAGGAAAAGGTGGGGCGGGGGTAGCAGGAGAGCGTCTAACAGGTAGCCTCCGAACAGGCAACATTTCCACGAAACTCAATTGCCTCTCGCGAATCAGTACTAACTCAGCGCTCCTGTCTTTCAAGACCTTACCCCTTAGCCATTGCAGAGATCTCTTTTTCAATCCCATAACAACCGGCAACTCTTCACTCGCTGCGGCTTCTACCCAGCAGCATCATCACTTCTGGAGCCAGGAAGCTCGCGCTTCCCGGGACGGTCGGGGCGAGCAGTCAATGCTGGGAGGGCAGAGCCGGCGCAATCCCACCCGTGCAGCTCGTCTCAACTCCCTGGAACACGAGTCGGGCTGCACGGAGATCCTCGGGCGCGACTCCGGGCACCTGCCCGTAATTTCCCACTAGGTTTCACCGAAACCTCCTGAGGGTGACCTCTACGCCTCGGCACGGTGCCTCGCGCGTCCTTTCCTAAGACTGGGGCGCGAAACCACCACCTGTCCACGGGTACTGCCTCGTCCCCAGTCCTGCCGCACGGCGTCCGGTGCTGTGAGCGGCTTCTGACTTGCTCGGGAACTCTTCACCCACTTCGCGACCCCGGCCCTCCTCTCTCCGCCGCTCCCGCCCGCCCGCCGCCAGGTAACCCGCCCGGCTCTGGCTCCCCGCCCCGGGCGCGCGGGACCGCGCAGTTAATGAGTAACGCGCCCGTGCCCGGGGGAGGAGCCGCCGAACGACGCCCACTAGCAGCCCAGAGGGTGGCCGGCTGACCTGGGGCGCCGAGGCCCTCACACGCCGCCCCCAAGGGCCCGGAGCCCGAGTGCCCAGGCGGACAGCGCGCTCGCCGGGCCGGGGCATCCCGCCGAATCCCCGCCGCCGCGCCCTCCACAGCGCCTGCACCTGCACCTGCGGCGGCCGCCCCTCCCGGCCGACTCGCGGGAGGCGGGCGCGCGGGCGCCGAGGGGGGCGGTGCTCCACGCCCCGGGCCGCTCCCTCCCGCGGCCCCACTCACCTGACTAACCCACCGCCGCCCCGGCCGGCGCTCAGAGGCGCTCACAGAGCCGCAGAGAGCGCGCCCCGAAGCAGCGAGAGGCGGAGGAGGGCGGCCAGCCCTTCCCGCTACACTCCGTGGCGGCGGGCTCAAGGCGCCGGCAGCTGCTGCGAGAACACGGGACTGCGCCTGCGCCGGGAGCGGGGCCGGGGCCGGGAGCGGCGGATCCTCACGGAGGGAGGGCGGGGAGGGGGTGTGGCCGGCAGGGGCGGGGCCAACCCGGCTTGAGGCCTTGGGGCGGACGCGTTTCCGCGCCCCCTGGCGCCAGGCGGGGCTCGTCGCAGGTGTCATGGCCCTGGCCCCAGGTTCCTCCGCGGGCGGTTTCCCTGGGAACAGGCGGGGGCCGGGGAGGCGGCCTCAGGTTGACTTCAAGCATGTCGGGCTCCCCAGGAAGGGCAAGCGGCACCTTCGTCGTGAATTGAGGACTCCTAGAACCAACCTGAGACTCCATGGCCATATACACCTTACGACGTGTGTGTGGCGGGGGATGGGAGGGGAGGAATCCTGTAGAACCCAGATCCCACCATTCCAGCAACTGCCAGAGCATTCGAGAATGTCTTGTCTGTACCTGCCTTATCTCATCTTTTCTGTCAACTGTTTTATCAAACTTCCACCCCACTTTAGGTCCTCCAGGAAGGAAAAATACAGAAAAAGCCAAGCTCCCAAAAATAAGAAAATAAAGAGGCAGTCATCGTATGAGTTTATGTTTAGCAAAAGAGAAACGTGCAGTTTATGTGATACACATATTGAATAGGACTATCATTCTGGGTATTAATCTCATCTATTAGAGGCAGTAAAGAAAAGTAGACTATGTGCATGGCTGTTGGAGTCAGAATTATTGGGTTTGAGTCTGCCACCTGCTAGCTGAGTGATCTTGGGCAAGTGAATCTCTCTATAGCCCCAGTTTTCTCATCTGTAAATAAGTATATGAGAACCTGCCTCACTGAGTCATTGAGCGTTTAAATGGCTTAGTTCATGTAAACACTTTATGTACTTCGTGACACAGTGCCTAATGAATATTAGCTGTTATTATACCATTATAACTATTACCATGAATCTATAATCCAGAAACCTTGAAAGTCGGCTTTTCTTATTTTATACCCCATCATCAATATGTCACCAAGTCTTATTTATCCTAATTTCTAAATAATTCTTAAATCTATCTTATCTGATACTCATTGCCACTAGAAATGACCCTTCTCATTAATGGACTCCTAACTATTCTCCCTTATACCACATAGCTGGTCATTCATTCATCATACATTTTACTGCACTCCATCTGTGTGCCTCCTGTTAGACAGAGGGACAGAGAAACCATTACAAAGTCCCCACCATCCAAGGACTCAAACCTACATGGGGAGACAAGTATGTCAATAATAGCTATGTGGAATGAATAAATTAAATATACAGCAAACCACTTGGGCCCCCCAGTCTTGCCATACTTATATACATCTCTGTATTTTCATATGCTGTTTCTTTTTATGTCTTGATCTCCTACCTTTTCCTTGGCTTCCCAGTTATTCATTATCCATTATTTAGCCTAGACATCAGTTCCATTGTGAACCTTTCCCTGTTGTTGGCCACTCAGCCCTATCCCACCCACTCCAGTATGGGCTAAGTGCCCCGCCAGTGCTTCCATAACACCTTATCGCTTTGTAACACTTATCACATTGAGTTATAATTGTAGATATATTTCACCATTTTCCTAGACTGTGAGCTTCTTAAGAACAGGCACAAGGTCTGACATGCAGTAGGACTTAAAAAATGCAGAAGGAATGAATGGCATGCATGTAGAGTGCAGTCTTGAGTATGTGAATGTTTAGAGGACAAGTCCTATAATATATTCTACATAAGACCTAAGACAACATGATCTACAGGAAATAGCAGTAACCATATGCCCGAGTCCTGTTGGTCCATTTACAAATCACCTACCATCCATGAGGCTTTTTGGAATATACTGAAGGATGTTTCCTCTTGAATACTTAACCTGCTAGCACTGTTTGAGATGAGTAATATAGTTACCTATAATAATATTTCAGTGTTCTTGCAGTACAGAGACCAAGATACATTACAGAATGTTAGACACTCAGAATCTCAGCCTACAAAATATGTTAAGTACTGTGAGCATCTTAAGTTTCATAGTATACCCATATATAAAAAGGACAGCTATTTCACAAAATTTTAAAGTGTGAAAGATTATTTGGATGGACGTGGTGGTTCATGCCTGTAATCTCAACACTTTGGGAGGCCAAGGTGGGTGGATCACTTGAGGTCAGGAGTTGGAGGCCAGTCTGGCCAACATAGTGAATCCCTGTCTCTACCAAAAAAAAATACAAAAATTAGCTGTGCGTGATGGTGCACACCTGTAGTCCCAGCTACCTGGAAAGCCAAAGTAGGAGAATCACTTGAATCCAGGAGACAGAGGTTGCAGTGAGCCGAGATCACGCCACTGCACAATAGCCTGGGTGACAGAGTGAGACTCTGTCTCATAAAAACAAAACAAAAGGCCGGGTGCAGTGGCTCATGCCTGTAATCATGGAGGTGGGCAGATCACTTGAGATCAGAAGTTCAAGACTAGCTTGGGAAACATGATGAAACCCCCTCTCTATTAAAAATAGAACAATTAGCCAGGTGTGGTAGCAGGCGCCTGTAATCCCAGCTGCTTGGGAGGCTGAGGCAGGAGAATCACTTGAACCTGGGAGGTGGAGGTTGCAGTGAGCTGCTCCCGCCATTGTACTCCAGCCTGCAATAAAAGCGAGACTCCATCTCAAAAGAAAAAAAAAAAGTGAAAGATTTTATAGTGTGCTCAAGATTGCTTCTTCTCTTTATTTTTCTTTTTATTTTCTAAAAATGTAAATTATACAATGAATATCAAATATAACAAATAAAATAATATTTTTTTAATCTTAAGACTTTCTCATTTAAAATACCTTGGGCCAGAAGCAAAGGAGATGAGTGCAAAGACACAGAAATTTTAAATTTCACAACCTATTCTAAGGTTATTACCCTTAGTTATAACTTTTATTACTTATATGCCTATGTTTTGTTTTTAAAGTTAAGAAAATGTGTGTTTTCACGGTATTTTCCAGTTGCAAACTGACTTCATGTTAATGATTACATGAGTCCCATACAAAAAACAGTTTGATGCAGGTGGAAAGGTAATTATTCTTCGTGTTTGTGGATGGGAAGCTTAGGCCACCAGAGTGAGAACCCTACCTCTGTTGTTTGGAATGCAGGTTAATATCTTACAACCGAATCAAGTGAAAACTCTAAAAAGAATGTTGGACTTTAGTGTCTAGTGGTATGGCAGACTAGAGATTCTGGCTGATTCTTCCACCAAAAGCAACTTAAAGTGCTCATAAAATATGTAAAATGTCCTATCAAACATATCAAAGAGCTGGCAAGAATATGAGAAATCAGGAAGGGCAAAAACTAGGTATAAGTGAGAACTCAGTAAATAATCACAATGCAAAAATGAAATGAAAACAAGAGACAATTATAGAAAAAATGTACCAAAAGTAATCTATCACTTCCTTGTCTAGCAACATAGTTGCTGAGTGCCAATGCTTGCTTTCTTATAAAAACTGGCTTTCACAACTTCTGGACAAAAGTGGAGCAATCTTGAAAGTGTTATCATGATATTAATTACGAACAACTCTGTATTTCAGGACCCTTTTCTGACGTTAGAATAGGCAACTGGGAAAAATTGAGAGAAAGGGTTTAACAGAGAGCTTAGACTCTAGATAGTATGATCCCTCCTTCAAAAGAATCACTTTAACAAGCTACATATATATAAGAAAACATTTTGAGAATTGACTTTGAATCTAGTTTATCACACACACAAATTGCCATCCATCAAACAAATATTTATTTGTTGCTTCTCTGTGCCAACTATGTAAATAATTTTTAGTAAGAAGGAAAAGAGGCAAGATGAGACACAATCAGAGAGCTTCCTGGTCTCCCCTTAGTATTTTAATTCCAGCTACCAATCTATTACTGAAGCTTCCTTCATCTCTTCCCATAGGTTCTGTAAGAAAGACTTCTGTCCTTAAAATAATTCCCCCTTTTTGCTTTATATAGCTTTGAATGATTCTTGTTACTGCCACCAGAAAATTACCCTAAACAATATATTTTCATACAGGTATTGATTTCTGTAGCAGTTAAAAAACTCGAAGTAACAGTAGCCTAAAGAAAGTAAAATGTGTTACTCTCACATCAGTATAGATTACTCTAATCAGCAGAGCAACAAGCTCTTTTCTTCATGGCTTTCCCATCCTAAATGCAGCTTCTACCTTGTGATCCATCGTGGCTGCTCAAGCTCCAGCCATTACATCCTTTTTCCAGTGAGAAAAAGGAGGTAGGGGCAGAAAGGAACACATGCCTTTATTCTAGACCCCTTGCAAAAGTTGTATACATCACTACACTATTCTCTCTTAGTCAAGTGCAGTTTTTATTGGGTAACCATGTGCCCAGCTAAAAATCAATGGTTCTAACACTAATGAAGAAGGGGAGAACAGATATTGAAAAGAACTAGCAGTCTCTAGTTCATCATCTGAGATGAGACTTGGGATGAGAGAAATGGCAATGGGGTAGGACATACAAATAGAGCAAAGGCAGAGTTCGGAAAACATGCTGTGTGTTCAGAGATGGTAAGCAATGCAGATTAGTTGGTCATGGAACAAGTGCAGTAGATAGATAAGCCTGGAAGGATACACAGGAGCCAGATTGTGGAAAGATCATAAATGCCAGGCTGAAGAATATAGAATTTGATAGAAGAGGGTTTCTGAAAGATAGTAAAATGATAAAAACAATGCTTTAGGAAGACTTGCGTTGGCAATGCCTAGAATATATTTGAGGGGAGAATGACTACTGGCAAGGAAATTAGATAGGAAGCTACAATGAGATAGTTGCCTATACTTCATCAAAGCTGAGAAATGGAAACATTTCAAAGGATGTTGTCTAATGCAACAAGTGATTAGATGTCTCACATGCTTTCTCTCTCTCTCTCTCTCTCTCTCTCTCTCTCTCTCTCTCTCTCTCACACACACACACACACACACACACACACACACACACACACAGCTTACTTGGCATCTGTTAGGTCTTTTTGAGATCAGCACATTGGTATTATTTGGAGAAGCATCTTTCCACCATATTCAGTCCATATGATTCCAGTGGAACTGAATTCCCCCAACTCTAGGGGTGAATATGTGACCCAGGCATGACCAATCAGAGAAGACGCCTAGTCTCTGTGACGGATTCAGTGGTAAGCAAATGACTCAAGCAGAGCCAATATTAGAGTCAGTTCTGGGACTTTTGAGAAGTTGGGAAAAATGAATCTATCTATGTAGATTACTGAGAAGATCAAATGTGAGCTGCTGGCAACAATCTTGTCCCCATTGGAGAACATGCCTAAAAATGGAACTAACATGGAGAAGGCAGATCTGAGAGAGAAGAAAACCAAGTGTGAGTCCTAATGACATCATTTTACTTCCTGGATCAACCTGTGACTGAAGCCAGTACCCTGGACTATTTAATAACATGAACAAGTAATTTTCTCTTTGCTTATGGCACATTAGGTTGGGTTTTCTGTTACTAGCAACTGGATATACAGAAATAAAGATGAGAAAGGAATCAATGAGAATTTCAAATTTTAAAGTTAGTATCATCTACCTTTGCCATAAGTAGTATTAACCAGACTTGGCTCTGATCAATTTTACCTGTTCCAAAAAATCAAATCTACATTCAAAGAGAGGGTGTTTGGGGCCAGGCGTGGTGGTTCACACCTGTAATCCCAGCACTTTGGGAGGCTGAGGTGGTCAGATCACCTGAGGTCAGGAGCCTGGCCAACATGGGGAAACCCTGTCTCCACTAAAAATATAAAAATTAGCTGGGCGTGGTGGTGGGTGCCTGTAATCCCAGCTACTCAGGAGACTGAGGCAGGAGAATTGCTTGAACCCGGGAGGTGAAGTTTGCAGTGAGCCAAGATTGGGCCACTGCACTCCAGCCTGAGCAACAGAATGAGACTCTGTCTCAAAAAAAAATAAATAAAGAAACGAAGGATGTTCAGTATAATTAGGAATATTCACAGTAATGCATGAAAACTCTGAAAAAGAATTCGAGTCATAGATTGTTGGAGTTGGAAGAGATCTTTAAGGCATCTACCCTCACCATCTATTTTCACAAATGAGAAAGCTGAGACCCCAGAAGAGGAAGTGATTTATCCAAGATCACACAGCTAAAATGTGCCAAAGCTGAGTCTCGAACCCAGGTCTTTGGAATACTAGTCTATATATTTCCATTGTATCATTCTGACACTTCAAAACAGAACATCTACAAAAATGTTGTCAAATATATTTGAAATACATATAACACAAATACAGACAACTTCCTATGAAGCAACTATTTTGAAAGGATAATATTTATTTTGAAAGCCTGGGAGTGGCAGCAATGTTCACCACATTGTTGTGAGGACAGATGGTCTTCTGTACAATGCTGCTGTGACTCATGCCATTGTACATTAAGTGAAACCAACCATGCTGTGTTAACCACTAATAACTGGACCTGGATAGATACCTGAGCCAAAATCAACTCTGTGTGGCTAGACTGAAGATGAGAAAGGTCAAACTTGTGAAGTGGCATGAAGGTCTCCCCAATAGGGATTATCCATTCTGCTGATGGAAATCAACCCAGTCAGTCCCCCTCCCTTTGAAAATATAAATGCTAAGTATACACACAGAGGGTAGTCATTCGAGTTCAACTGGCAACCCAAATCAAGATAAACTATTCTTCATTAGGCCTACTACATCCTCATTATAGGAATACTAGGGTCGACATATCTCGTAATACCTAATCTCTATATTTTTGCAATAATTATGCATGAATTCCGTTATTTATTGAGTGTCCTTTACCTGTCAGATACTTTTCAGATATTTGGAAAATGACAGAGAATAAGATAATATCTCTGCTGCTTTTTAATGGCTCTTACATTCTGATGGAAGAGACAGTCAATACAGGCATAAATATATAACATCATGTCAAGTAATAATATGTGCTGTGAAGAAAAATAAAGAGGACTCATTACTTCATGAGAACTTTATCACATAGCCAAACACGGCTGTAAGGAAAGCCAGAAAATGTGATCTCTTCGTCAGCCGTCATCTGCCCAGGAAGAAAGAACTAGCAGTCTGCTGCCAAAAAAAAAAAAGAGAAAAAAGAAAAATAATAATACGGGTAGAAATAGGGAAGACATTACACTTTGATCTATCTAGCACATCCACAAATTAATGAACAATTCATCTTTTGTTTAAATTAATCTTAAGGTAGTATTTGCCTGGTTATTCACATAAATACATAAATAGCTTGTATTTCTTGGGTTACTTTAGGGGAGTCTTGTCTCTCAGTGTTTACCTAATTTTGATGCTGTCATTGATCAGCGATTTATTGTGTATCATTAATGGGCTAATATTCAATTAAATAGATGACAGAATATTTCTGAGATAGAAAAAAATGTTGCTTTATTCTCCAAAAAAAAAAAAAAATCCCTGCTTCAGTCCCTCCTCTATTGCTGCATATTTTAGCTCAGCCAGCGTTTTTTATTTTTTAAAGTGATAGATAAAATTGCATTATTTACTGTGTACCCTCAGCAAGCCTTATTTATAAAAACAATATCTACCCTGTCTCACATAAATACCCATGCCCTTGTAAGTCAGTCAGTTAATTATTGAGTGGCTACTATGTACAATGTGCAGTTGGTGAACCACTAGCATCAGAATCACCTGAAATGCTTATTTAAACAGGCTTTATGAATCAGAAGCTTTAAGAATTGGGCCTATCTGAAATTCTTCAAAAAACTTTGGAAGCAATTTTTATGACACTTATCTTTAGGAATCAACAGTAAAGAATGCGTGGTACAAAGTAAAGCAGAAAATTCTCCCAACTACAATCTAGCTGGGTTAACATCATATATACATAAAACAGTGACTTTAAAAATGTATCCAGAGAATAAAGATAGCATCCTCTACTCCTCCACCTCTCAGAAGTTACTCAGTAGTAGCAAGGATAATGACAATACTACAAAATTTATTTTCATTGAAAACCGTAGATACCTGAAACCCTGAACTACAATATATGTGAAACAGAGTGAAAGGCAGAAATACTTTGACAAAAGATGTAAATGCCTATAGACTGGAAAAGACATCATCAACATCAACAAAGCACTTTTAACAGAAGTGGCTTACCTTAGAGACAAAACCAACAATTTTCATTTGAAATAAGTAAATCAAATATGTGGATGAGCAGCACTGCCTTCCCTCAACCTGGTAAGGCGGTAAGGCGCCATTGAAAGAAGAATCATTCAGACATACCATATATGCAGAAAGCATTGTGTTGGCGAGGCCAAATGGGAAAAAAAATAGACTGCAATGTGAGCAGCCCTGTGATTGCCAAGTTCTCTTAGTTAAAAGTAGAAGCTAAAGGAACTCATCTACACAACCACTGTGTCATGAGCACAATTCCTGTTAGGCTGAAACATGGTCCAGGCCTCTCAGCACAAACCTTCTGCAATTAGCATGGCTTGGCAAACCTCTCCTCCAAACATGAGCAATCAATCAAAAAGTAATCAATTATCCAGGAACCGTGGTGCAGGCCTGTAGTCCCAGCTACTTGGGAGGCTGAGGCAGGGGATCTCTTGAGCCCAGGAGTTCGAGGCTAGCTAGGGCAACATAGCAAGACTCTATCTCTAAAACACTTTTTTTTTTTAAATTTTTAAGGTGCGTATATAAAAACCACGCACATTTTACAAAAAATATATGCAAACAAAAAGATACATATTTAATGCATCTGCATGATTGCTTATCCAAGGGAGGATAGGAATAGGAATAAAAAGGAAACCATAAATAAATAAAACTAGGCTTGCATGAATCAATTCTGAAATGTGGCATGAACTAATAAGTATGACTAACTCAAATTTCTTAAGTCCCTTCACTTGAAATTTTTTTTTAAAAGCAGCAGGACCACAAAAGGAACTTAAATAGGAATTGAAAAGGGAGAGGAAAAAAATAACTGTTTCAAAAATGAAGACAAAATTAACACAAACTTGGAATAAACACTTGTTAAGGGGGAAAAAAGCAAAATAAAAATGTTTAAAGAATCACAAGCAAGTTAAACGAAATGAAAATGAAAAAAAAGTTTTAAAAAGATTAGAGAGAAAATTATGTAAATAGAAAGAGACCAAAGAAATCCAATATGTGCATAATCTAACAAAAGAATCTAGAAGTTGGAACAGGAAAAAATAAGCAGATAAATATTTTGAGACACTTTCTAGAAATAAAAGACTTAAATCTATAGACTGAAAGAGCATGCCATATCTCAAAGGAAAAAAGCCAATAATAATCAAACCAAGACCTAGTCTAGTATAGCTACTGGATTTCAAATATAATGAAAGAATCCTTGGGGCATCCATAGCAACGTAATCAAGATATCTATAAGGGGAAAAAATTAAAATATAATTCTAATGATTTTATACCCAAGGGTTTCATACCAGAGAAACTTGTTCAAATAAAAAGGTAATGAACAAACTCTTTTGAACATGCCAGCAATATGATTTTCATATCACCCTTTTTAATAGGATATTCCAAGAGAATCAATTTCAGCTACCAAAGTAATAAATTCAGAAATATGGACAGTGGGAGGAGACTGGCAGCAATCATTAAATCCATTTATCTGTGGAAGTAAGTCTAAAACATGTTGAGAATTATGGTCATAGAACAGAGAGTAACTGTTGTAAGTCTTGGCAATATCACATGAAATAAACAACAAAAGCTGAAAGAGAAGAGAAATAAGGTAAACATTACAAAAACAATATAATTGGGGGTGAAGAGGCAAGGAACAGGAAATATACCGTTCAATGCTTTTAATAATTATAAAAATAATTTTGAAGTTATTAAGATGACCACTGGAACAAAAATGCAAACTTTCAAGTGCACAAAACATGCATACACAAAGAATATACAGGCCATGTAGTGACAAATACGTAAATGAGCGCTACAAACAAAGCCTAACAGCAACAGCAGAGATAGGTAAAGTAAAATAAAAACATGACATAACTTTCTTTTCAATATGCACTGAAAATTTTCAATTGATTTTCTCAGCTGGGACATCAGGGCAAATCTCAGCCTTGTGCTATTTACATAAGATACAGTGAAAACAAAATAATTTTAAAAGGTGGAAAATAAAAAGATAGGCGAAGACATACCAAGCAAATTAAAGCCAAGATCAAGATTTTATCTCAAAGTTAAATTCAAGAAAAAAGCATTAAATGAAACAAAGATAGGCACTTTATAAAACATGAGATGCAAAATTAAGATTTCACACTTATAAATTTAAATACCAGTGTACCAAATAACATAAATTGATATTTATAAAGTAAAGCTACATTAAATAAAAAGAAAAATCCACAGAAAACATGACTGGTTATCTCATCCAGAACAGATCAAGGGGTCAAAAATTAAGTAAGGATATAAAAGACCTGAATAATGTAATTAGCAAGGTAGACTGCATATGTACATTTATTTATGTTTATATAAATATGTGAGCAAGAATAATACATTTTCTTTTCATGTACCATAAACTAGTTACAAACATTGACTAAGTATCTAAAGGTGCTTCAGATAGACCTAAAAATTTTGTCTCTAATGGACAAGGGAAATGCTCCTTTATTCTCAGCTCCCTTTATTATTTTTTATTTTTTAAAATACAACTATTTTTTTGAAAATTTAAATAAGTACAAATGAAGAAAAAGAGTGAAATAAGATCATACACACCCATTTCCACTTGTAACAATTATCAGTTAAGTACCAAATCTGTTTCCATACCTCCAACAACTTCTTGCCATCCTGCATTATTTTATATTTAGTTTTTTTATTAACTTTATTAAGGTATAATTTACATACCATAAAATTCACTCATTATAAGCATATGAATCAATAATTGTCAGTAAATGTATAGAGTTGTGTAACCACACTACATTCCAGTTTAAGAACATTGCCATTATCCTCGAAAGATTCTTCATGTTGCAATAAGATTCTCCATTTGCAATAATTTCACTCTTAGCCCCAGTTCTAGGCAACCACTGGTCTACTTGCTGTCTATATATTTTCCTCCTGAGCTTAAGTGATCTTCCTGCCTCAGCCGCCCAAGTTGTTGGGACTACACATACCTGGCTAATTTTTGTATTTTTTGGTAGAGATGAGGTTTGCCATGTTACTGAGACTGGTAATTAAAAATTTCTTTTTGTATATGGAGATGGAGTCTCACTATGTTGCCCAGGCTGGTCTCAAACTCCAGGCTTTAAGTGATCCTTCTGCCTTGGCCTCCCCTGCCTTGGACAGGCATGAGCCACTGTCCCTGGCCTTCATTTTACCGTGGACTAAGATGCAACATTATTATTATTATTATTATTTGAGATGGAGTTTTGCTCTGTGGAACAGGCTGGAGCACAGTGGCACGATCTCAGCTCACTGTAACCTCTGCCTCCTGGGTTCAAGCAATTCTTGTACCTCAGTCTCCCGTGTAGCTGGGACTACAGGCATGCACTACCACACCTGGCTAACTTTATTTTGGTAGAGACGAGGTTTCACCATGTTGCCCAGAGTGGTCTTGAACTCCTGAGCTCAGGCAATCTGCATACCTTGGCCTCCCAAAGTGATAGGATTACAAGCATGAGCAGCTGCTCCTGGTCTAAGATGCAATGTTTTTTATATTTTAATGTCTCTGAATTGGGATGTGTCTTATAAATTTTTATGGCTAAAAACATCATGTCTTTAACCAAAACTATTTTCTTATTTGCTTGGTAGTATGCTGGGTTTTATAATCAACAGTATCTTGGATTTGATGAAATACAATAACTTTTAAGAAAGTAGTTTCTGAACAGATTTTAATTTGTTACAGTTGATATCTGCCCAAGAAAATACGTATTCTGTTTCATCATGATATTTTGGACATACTGGAGTAGAAAAAAATTTTAGGCCAGGTACTGTGGCTCATGCCTGTAATCCCAGCACTTTGGGAGGCCAAGGCAGAAGGTTTTCCAGAGGCTAGGAGTACAAGACCAGCCTGGCAACATGACAAGATGCCATCTCTAAAAATAAAGTAAAAAAGGGGAAAAAAAAAAAAAGGCAGCATGGACCTGTGAGGCCTGTGGGTGCCTGCATTCCCCAGATCCCCTTGTGTCCCCCAGCTAGCCTCCACGTCCCCCAGCTCCCCCCGGAGTCAGCTCTGCAGTGGTCTGCTCTGGATACCCTCTGCGATTCAGGTTCCAGACAGAAGGTTGACTGTTCTCTGCCCTTTGTTGTAGCCCCCACAGGCCCCCGTTACTGTGGCAACCCCGAGAATAGACTTGGCACAATGGAGGCTACCCCTCACTCACACTTGAGGCTGGTCCTGGAGCTGCGACACAGGGTCGTGGCAGTACTGCGTCAAAGTAGGGGAGCAGATTCTAATTCTTATGGTTTTCCATGGGAATGGGTGATATGGGCAGCTATGTTTGGATTTTTTGCTGTTCTCTTTTTTTTGTGGAGAGGTTTTAGATCTGTTAGGAGTCAGCTTTATGTGGGAAGAGAGAAAAATCTTGCTGAAACACTGTCTAGACTAATTGAGGAAAAATGTCAACTACTTGAACAACTGAGTGTTGTTCAAAAAGAGCTTGAAGGCCAAGAAGATTTTATAGAGAGGTTTGGATGCTGCCCAGACCTGCTGCCTATCAGTTGTGGTCTATGCTTATTTATGTTACCTGGAAAACTGACAGAAAGCCACCCAGGCACAAAAATACCGGCTTGTACAAGATTACCTGAAAGCTTGTGCTTCCAAAGTGACCATTAGGGAAGGCACCTTCGGAAGTGGCCTGCATGCAGAAATGCATGCTGCAGCTTGCTGTTGGTGGGGTCAGGCTAACCAGTCTAGAAGGGAATGTTTTCCCCTGAGGCTGGAAAACCAGTTCCAGTCTACTGTCTCCCCTCCTGTCCTTCCACCCTAGGTCCCTCCTACCCCAGGTTTCTGTTTATATTAGTCCCTCTAATAGGAATATTTCTCGGCCAGGCGCAGTGGCTCACACTTGTAATCCCAGCACTTTGGGAGGCTGAGGTGGGTGGATCACAAGGTCAGGAGATCAAGACCATCCTAAGATGGTGAAACCCTGTCTGTACTAAAAATACAAAAATTATCCGGGTGTGGTGAGCACCTGTAATCTCAACTACCCGGGAGGCTGAGGCAGGAGAATCACTTGAACTCTGGAGGCTGAGTTTGCGGTGAGCTGAGGTCACGCCATTGCACTCCAGCCTGGGCAACGGAGAGAGACTCTGTCTAAAAAGGGAGGAGGAGGAGGAGGAGGAGGAGGAGGAGGAGGAGGAGGGGGAGGAGGGGGAGGAGGGGGAGGAGGGGGAGGAGGGGGAGGAGGGGGAGGAGGGGGAGGAGGGGGAGGAGGGGGAGGAGGGGGAGGAAGGGGAGGAAGGGGAGGAAGGGGAGGAAGGGGAGGAAGGGGAGGAAGGGGAGGAAGGGGAGGAAGGGGAGGAAGGGGAAGAAGGGGAAGAAGGGGAAGGGGAGTCCCTTCTGTGCCCCCAGATACTTCACGTACAAATCCAGCTTCCTTTTACAATCTAGTAGCAGCTGTCCCTGTTAGATGGCATGTCAGCATTACATTTCTCCAAGGTCTTCACTACTCCCTATTGTATTCCAGCTTTGTGCACCCTTGGGGTAGACTGCACCTTTTCTAAATCTGTTTTTATTCTAATTACACTGCTATCATGATTACTTAGTTGCATGTCTGTCTCCCCTATTCAACTCCAGGGTGAGCTGTGTGTCTTGTTCATCTTTCTTGGTATAGTTCCTGGCTCACAGCAGGCAGAAGCAGAGTAAGCATCTGAATGAATGAAGGAGGCCCTTGGTAATAAGGAACGTGTCTGAGATTCTCTCAAGCAATCAGTCACCTCCACTGCTCTTATGATATTAGCTGATAAGGACACAATGAAGGTCTTATTGTGCCTAAAGGTGTTTTAACCACTTCTGGATCAAAATAAACCAGCGGGCACTCCTGGGTGAAGTCAGTAAGGAGAATGGAAGAAATGAAGAGAAACTCACCTTGGAGTGGATACCAAGAGTAGCCATTTGTAACATCATTAGGAAAGTTCATTTTGTTTTTAAACTCGTCTCCTTTCTTCATGTTGGGATTTCCTGAAGCACAGGTATGTGCAAGATATTGAAAAAATCATCATCAGGAGTTAAGCTTCCTGCCTCAGCCTCCCAAGTAGTTGGGACTACAGATGTGCACCACCACACTTGGCTAATTTTCGTATTTTTTGGTAGTGATGCTCCTTGCATCATTCATTGGGTATGTTTTTGATTTGAGCTTTGTAAGAAAGCTTTTCCTGGTTTGAGAATAGAAGTTATCATGGTTGTACATTCTTCATACCTGTGCTCCTAACCATTACCAGTTTGGGCAAAGACAAAACAGTATATGCAGTCTGAGTTTATTTTAATGCAGTCAGAAGTGTAGGTTGTTAAAGAGATGTTTTGAGATCAAGAACTCTGGGGAATTAAAGAGCTCTCACAGGCCCAACTTATTCAACCTTCAGGGGCCCAAGAGATTGTGCTTTCTTGTTGTTCTGATGAAACATCTGAATATACTGAACCTGAAACCACAGGGGAAAGGAAAGCTTTTGTTTCAGAAAGTAAAAATCTCAGGCATAAACCAGGCATATGAGTGAGCTCAGGTCAACTAACCTGAGCTTAATGAGATTTTGAGGAGTTACTGTACTATTTTGGGAGATATAAGTTCCAAATTTTAGAACACATATTCTGATGAACATGAATCATACTTTAAGTTTTGCAGCTGCTTTTGGTGTGCAAACCCCAAGATGTGTTTGAATTACCAAGTGTCTCCCCTATCTGTGCAGTTTGATTGCAAGAGGAATTTAATTTCACAGACCTAAAAGGGAAACAGGCTATCAAAAAAGACAAAATTTAATTAGAATTTGAGTAGTGGTATATGAATCACAAAGTTATCCTAAATTTTGTTCTTCCATGAAATTACCGAAATCCAGACTGATGGCACCCATATCATCAGGAACAAAAATTTGGAGTAGAAATTCAGTTATATACTGCTTGAATACAGTCTGGACAGTTCAAGAATTGTTCAGTAACATATATAACTGTATTATCATTGACATAATAAAAATTAATTAACAAGTTTCTGTTTCAGGTAAATATATTTCAGGACCAAAAATACTCTGAAATCATTCCTGTATGAAATTATTCTTGCCAGATAAGCAGACACATTTGGCCACAAGAAATGAGCATCTTTTCCTGATTCAATGCCAGCAATGCCAAATTAGGGCCCAGATGATTCAGATAACCTAACTTTGAGGTAAAGAGTTGGAAACAGTGTTAGAAATATCTGAATATTGCTTAGCCTGATATTTTACAAGAAGTAAATGAACAATATATACTCTTAATTGGTCTGTCTCTTTGGGTCCTGAAATTTCCAGCATATTGCAATTATGAGGCTTTTTTCTTTTGTTTGAGATGAAGTCTCACTCTGTTGCCCAGGCTGGAGTGCAATAGCACAATCTCGGCTCACTGCAACCTCTCCCTCCCAGGTTCAATCTCATGCTTCAGCCTCCCGAGTAGCTGGGATTACAGGCGCCCACCACCATGCCCAGCTAATTTTTTGTATTTTTAGTAGAGACAAGGTTTCACCATATTGGACTATGCTGGTCATGAACTGCTGACCTCAAGTGATCTACCCGCCTCAGCCTCCCAAAGTGCTGGGAATACAGGCGTGAGCCACTACTCCCAACCCAATTATTAGGCTTTGAGTAACACCTAGCCAAGAAATATGAGTCATACCTAGTTTTGATAGGCTACATGTGCATTTTTATTAAATTTTCAAACAATTTTGAAACACTCTTTTTATATTATTTTAAACATCTATAATTTTGAATAGCATTAGGAGAGAGTTCAGGCCACATGCTTATAGATTTCTAATTATTCCTAAAATGTGGATGTTACTATTCTAATGAGCTAGAGAAGACTTCTGGTGTAAACATGAGTGGGTATATTTGTATTTTGTCTTTTCTATCTTTGAAAATCATTCCAGAGATAAAAGGATGAAAACAGAAACCCCACCCTTCAAAATCTGTAAGCGCACTTTTTTTCTTTTGCAGAGTAGGACATAAATATACTGCCCAGGTTCTAAAACATGTATAAGAGTTGACAAAATCAGCTGAGATTTAGCAGAAATTGCATAGGAAAAAGTAGACAGGAAAAATGCAGAGCCCTATCTCAGCTACAATAAGGCTCATCTAGACTCTGCTAGCAAAAGTGTAACTCCTGAAGGTAAGTGACACAGCCTGAGTTACAGAAGCTTTATCCTTGTTTACAAAAGCAGGTGTGGGAACCATGTTGGCAACAAGTTCCCTGTACCCAGACAGTGCAAGTGAGACTACACTAAGAATCACACAGAAGCCATATTCACAGGAAGCAGTATGTTCATGTGTCAGCAGAGAAGTGAGTCTGTACTTAGTCAAAAAAAGCTTCTTCCTAACCTTGCTCCCATCCATACTAGAACCCTTGCAAATAATTGGTTGACTCAATGATGATAGATAGGAAAGGAAGTAGCATGCCACCAATACAATGAAATAATAACAAAATTTTAGAAAAAGGAGCAAAACCTAAAGATGAAGAATGCTTTACAAATGAAATGGTAGCTATGGCAGATGAAATTTTTGAAAATATCTTTCCCTAAATTAGAGAAAAGAATGAGATCATAACCTCAATAAAAAGAAAATTATACAACATAAATAAAGGAATCTGAGGAATATTTAAAGATGGGAGGTGATAAAATGCAATGGAAGAACTCAGAAAAGAAGTGGTAGAAAAAACAAAACTATCACAGAAATAAAGACAAAATTAGAAGGGAAATGAGAAAGAAAAGAAACATAAGGGAAGATGATAAGAAATATGAAGAAAAGAAATGAAAAAAAAAACAAGAAAAATGAATTAATAAAAGCCAGAAAGTATTAGACACAAAATAATATATACAGAAAACAGGGAAAGGAAGTCTTTAAAAGAAAAAAAAAAAACAAAACGAAACAAAAAAACTTATAAGTAGTGCCCCCAGGAAAAGATCCAAAATAATGGAACAAACAAATATTTAAAGATATAACTGAAGAAAACTTTTTTCTATTAAAAAAAAGTACACCTCTTTATTGAAAGGAGGTAGCATATGCCAGGGACATTTTACCTGAAATAATTACTGACTACAATGAAAAAGAAATAATCCTTTGGGGAGGTTACAGATAATCAGTCAAATCCTTCATAGAGGTTGCATATAATCAAATCACTTATAAAGGGAAGTGCCACACTGTCCTTAAATCTCCACACAACAACATTCATTCCAAGAAGACATTGATCAATGTATACAAGATATTCAAGTAGAGAAAATGGACACAAAGTCTTTATGTCTAGCCAAACTGTCTTTCAAGTATAAAAACTACAGACAAAGAGTTTAAAATATGCAAAAACTCAGGTAGCATTGTTTCTATTAGCCCTTCTTAAGAAAACAACTAAAGATGAACTTTAGGTAACAAAAGATAATTGGCACAAGTACAGCAAAAGGACTGCTTGTGAACATTGAATCATTAACAAATGATGTCCTTCCTTCACGCCCTCTGGAATTCATCCATCACCAGCCAATTCTCCTATATCCTTAGCCTCTTCTCTGAACATTTCATTCACTTTCTTGCTCTAGAAAACCAGGTCTCTCCTGAGAAGCCATCTTACATAGTGGCTGCTTCTTTTCTTCCACTGTCCGTACATATCTGGGCCTACATCTGGGGAAGACCACGTCTTTGCTCCTCATTGCCACTTTCAGACTTTTCTCACTTGCCTTCCTAAAATTCTACCAAGTTAAATTGCATGTTATCAAATTAACTCACCCAAAAATGTTCATTTTTGCTGTCATTTATTGATACCTGAGTCAGTCTCTTTCATTTCTCAATGCTATTAGCCCCAATCTGATCATCTCTCTCTTTAGTATTTTTGTATTTTTTTTTTGAGACGGAGTTTCGCTCTTGTTACCCAGGCTGGAGTGCAATGGCGCGATCTCGGCTCACCGCAACCTCCGCCTCCTGGGTTCAGGCGATTCTCCTGCCTCAGCCTCCCGAGTAGCTGGGATTACAGGCACGCGCCACCATGCCCAGCTAATTTTTTGTATTTTTAGTAGAGACGGGGTTTCACCATGTTGACCAGGATGGTCTCGATCTCCTGACTTCGTGATCCACCCACCTCGGCCTCCCAAAGTGCTGGGATTACAGGCTTGAGCCACCGCGCCCGGCCTCTCTTTAGTCTTAGTTCTTAATGGTTTCAATAACTATTGTAGGGGATACTTCCAACACCATAGCTTGTCCATTTTCTGAACGTCTTTGCTCAAATAACCTTGTTCTCCACCATATCTCAGTCACTCACCCTTATTGTTATGTTCTAGATTGTCATTATCAATAACTTAATAATCTTAGTTTCATCATTCTATCCCCTGACATCTCACTTTGTTTCTTTCCAGTTTACTCTGTTTGACACCCCGTGAAGGTCAATACTGTCAACTTGATTGGTTTGAAGGACACAAAGTATTGATCCTGGGTGTGTCTGTGAGGGTGTTGCCAAAGGAGACTAACATTTGAGTCAGTGGGCTGGGAAAGGCAGACCCATGCTTAATCTGGGTGGGTACCATTTAATCAGCTGCCAGTGAGGTCAGAATATAAGCAGGCAGAAAAATGTGAAAAGAGAGACTGGCCTAGCCTCCCAGTCTACATCTTTCTCCCATGCTGGATGCTTCCTGCCCTTGAACATCCAACTCCAGGTTCTTCAGTTTTGGAACTTGGACTGGCTCTCCTTGCTTGTTAGTCTGCAGATGGCCTGTTGTGGGACCTTGTGATTGTGTGAGTTAATACTGACTACACTCCCCTTTATCTATATATAAATATAAATATATTCCATTAGTTCTATTCCTCTAGAGAACCCTGACTAATACACACCACAATTCTTTGAGCCTTAATCAAGGGGAAAAAGTGACATGTATACAAAGTTATTTACTGCAGTATTATTCCTGATAGAATACTGTTAACAACCAAATATACATCTTTAAAGTCTAGGTTAAAAAATTTATTTAAGGGCTGGGCGTGGTGGCTCACGCCTATAATCCCAGTACTTTGGGAGGCCAAGGTGAATGGATCACTTGAGGTCAGGAGTTCAAGACCAGCCTGACCAATGTGGTGAAACCTTGTCTCTATTAAAAATACAAAAATCAACCAGGCACAGTAGTGGGCACCTATAATCTGAGCTGCTTGGGAGGCTGAGGCAGGAGAATTGCTTGAACTCAGGAGGTGGAGGTTGCAGTGAGCCAAGATCACACCATTGCATTCCAGCCTGGGCAACAAAGTGAGACTCTGTCTCAAAAAAAAAAAAAAAAAAAAAAAAATGTATTTAAGGAAGGGAGTAGTTACTTGAGCCAGGAAACAGAGAAGTATATGGAGAGGGCTGCCTGACAGGAGCTGTCACCTTCAGCCAGGAGGTGCAGCCAACCTGTAGTGGTGACACAGCAAGGGAGGAACCTTGGAAATAGACACCCAACCTCCCTCTTATCACTCTGTCTTGTTTTCTGCCATTGACTCAGAAACTGAATAATAGTTACTTAATTACCTTTTTTAGGTCACTTTGAAAAGATGAGGCATCAAACAGCCACTACTATTAAGTAGGGTACAAGTATCACAACACTAGGGTTATCTGAGAATTCATATCAACCCTTAGCTAAGGAAGTAGCCCCCAACCTGGGGATCTCTGGGTCCTTCAGGGCTCTTAAAGTAGTAATGGAGCTCATGGAACCATTTTCAATGTTTCAAAAAGATGTCACTTAGCAATTGTACATCCATCCTGGATAAAACTGCACAAGCAAACTGAAATGTTACGTTTTCTAGCTCTGAGTTGATGTATTATTAATTCAATGCTGATCAGAAGAGTGATAGGTTTTATACAACTTTAATTAATAAATAAAGGCACATCATTTTAAAAAGAAATGACCCCAAGTGTAGATTTATAGAATAGGGAAGTTCTACGTCCGTCTTTCTCAACTTTAGACGGTCACTGAATCTAGGAGGTACTGTTTATAATTTATAAAATTATTTTACCACTAAAAATCACAAAACATATTCCATTATAAAGATATCACAACTAAAAGATATTACTATTTGTTTTCCTGGAATTATTGACTATCTGATAAATAACAGTGTAACATGTTTACATTAAAAATAGTTAATAATATCATGTAAAATAGAAACATTGTTGTGATCCTAAATTCAGTGGTCAGATTATACATATATAAAGAGTCTGGAAGCACTCTTTGGTTCACTCAACATTACTAGTCAAGCACCTTTCGGGGCTGGATTACATATAAATTTGTCCTGTCTATTTGGTCTGATCAATTTTTAAACAGTTTCATGCAGAGCTTGCCTTTTGTTTTATAGCAAAGTCTTGTGTTATTAAGCTTTTCTGAGAAATAAATCAGAAGGGTACTAGAAGAAAGAATATTTTGTATTTTGTAATATAATTACTTGTCAAGGAGTTAGTTGACTTTTAAAGTAAGGGGGTTTATTAAAGTCAGGAAAATTTGCAGGTTTCAGAAATGCTATAGTTAAATATTTTAGGGTAATTGGGGGAAGGGCAACAGAGTGATCTTCAGAGGCTTAGCAGTGAATTGGAGACAGAGAAGGAAGAGCTGCCTAGAAAACAAAAAGCAGGTGGAATTTCTGTTTCTTCCCATAAGGGATCATTAAGTTCAAAACTGTCAAGATGTCAAAGCATTAACAAGATTAAACACAAAAGATAAAAGGTTTTCCTCCAAAACAAGCCTGAAAACTGAGGTGCTTTTGATAGAAGACATGTAAAATTACCCATGTGGTAGTGGTTGTCTTATCAATGAACACTTGAAACCCCTTGTCAGGGAATGCAGCGTGATCTGCCTCTCTAAGGTCTCACCTTTTAGCCATTGCCTGATTAATTTCATCTGCCTCCACCATAGGGCTCACAAAACCAGGCTGGGCAAAGTCTCATCCATAGAATTCTATTTCTCTATCCATTCAAGACACTTATTCCCTAACAAAATAACTCAAATGGAAAAGCTCTGGTAATACGCAAAAATAAAAAAGAATCTCCTCTCAGGGTTCAGAGTCTCCTGGGAGAGTAGCATACCTTATCAGTGTCACAGACCTCCATTTGAAAAGCTAGAGATCTCCATCAGGGGCATAAGCTCAACTGCCAGAGCCAGGGCAAAGTGCAATGGGTCACCATTAACGCAGTCGCAAGTATCAGATCAGTAAAGTTCCAGACAGGTGTGGTGATTCATTTTAAATAAGATCTTTCTTTTCAAATTATTCTTGTACTTTAAAGTTGTCTTCCCCAAAGACTCATACAATAATGTAAATTTTGGGGGACAACCTGAATGTCCATCAATAGGGAAATGGCAAAATAAATTACAGCACATCCATTCTCTTGAGTCTTAGGCATTTGCTAAGAAGGGTAAATTTGATCTCAAAATAGTAACATGTAAAAAATGGAGCTTTTAACAAATAAGCAAATGGAACAGGAATATACAATTCAATTTTGCAAAACAAATGTATTGGATGCAATCTTTGTGTACCTCTTCAGATTATCTCTACTGCCTTTTTTTCCTGAAATAATCTCCATATCCCTAATGCACCCCTAACCACAACCACTGCCTTTACCGAGTTCCCGGGGCTGGCTGGAGTTCAAATTGGAGCCCTAGGGCTGCATGGCCCTTAGTCCTGACATACTGAGCCCTATCAGCATTAAGTTGTCACTCTTTTTCTAAGTTTAGGTGAAATGCCACACTATGGAGCGGCGAGGGGACAGGGGAAGGGGCGTGGGGATTGGCTTCCTGAGTGTCTGCCAAGGGCTGGAAATACAGGAAATTATCTTTTTAGTGGATGAAATTTAGCCCATGGGATATGAGAGGCAGGAACGTACCAAGGAGAAAAAAAAAATCCCTTCCCTTTACTCCTGGAGTAGGCTACTTCTCGCAGCTTTTCCAGAGAGGTCCTGCATGCTGAGTGGGCATGCCTGCAAAGTATCTGCTGGGTCTTTGCCAATCCCCTTGTAAAACAGTGGTCTTAAGACTTCTCAACAGAGAAAAGCAGAGTCAACACGAGGACCCTTCTAACTTCTTAAAAGTGTTGTTGCCTCCGTACTTGTGGGGTTATTTCTCTCCAGATAGAATTTTAATTATTTTTATCACGTTTAATTATAATAACACTATGGGTTAAAACGCAGAGCTCCAGAGTGGGCTGGTGGAAAAGAACACCTGGGGCAGGTGTGTCTTTGGTATCTTAAATCAATTAGATAGATTTTCTTTTCCACCTTCAGGTACAGCCAATGCTGTCAGAATCACTTTCAAGTAATAGATATATGACTGATTAGACTAAGTTATACAGCTGTGGCCCAGTGTTTGCAGGCAACTAGGGCACTTTCTGGTATAGCTGCAGCCCTTTCTCTCTGCATGCTGGCTGTCAGGAGCCAGCTGTCCCCACCCTGCCCCTCTTCATCCCCACTCCAGAGTCAGCATCCAGATCATACGATTTGCTTCTCCCCTTACCCCCATATCTGATATTGCTAGGGTGACCATGTAACTATTGTCTAGGAGGAAAAGGAGAGAAAAAGGAGGCGCTATTAAATAATTACACCAGGACAACAGGTGTAAACCAGGACCCTACATATCACTGCCGAATAAGGGGTGAAAACTTTTAAAATAAAATAAAATAACAATAATTGATTACAGGGCCAGGCGCGGTGGCTCATGACCACCCTGGCCAACATGGTGAAACCCCGTCTCTACTAAAAATACAAAAAAATTAGCTGGGTGTGGTGGCGCACGCCTGTAATCCTAGCTACTCAGGAGGCTGAGGCAGGAGAATTGCTTGAACCCAGGAAGCGGAGGTTGCAGTGAGCTGAGATCGCACCATCGCACTCTTGCCTGGGTGACAAAGCAAGACTCCATCTTGAGAAGAAAAAAAAAATGATTACAAAAGAAGTCCTGAAAAGTTGCACGTTACATAAATGAAATTTCAAATATATAAGAAGGCTAGCTAATTCAGGAAATTGTTTTTTACCTTAAAATCTCTGCTCTCCCCAAATGCTTGGGGAGACTGATTTGAGTAATATAATTAAGGAAATTGTTAACTGTGAATTCTTGGAAACGTAAGAAAAAAAGTTTCACTAAACACTTTACTATCTCTTATATAAGGCTATACAATTTAAATTTTCTATAACAGTTTCTTAATACATAGCAATATATATTGGCTGCTGCTACACATGGTAGAATATTTAATTCTCACAGGAAGCCTGTGGAACAGTGTGCCTTGTTAAGGCATCATGCTAGAACAGATGCTACTGTCCACCAACAAAATCTTTATTCAGATAATTTGCTTTGTGTTTTAATACTATAAAATAATACATGCTCATTACAAAAGAATTAGAAAAATACAGAAGAGTAGAAAGTAAAATAAATCACCCTGAATCATCATCTCACCAATAACCATTATTAACATTCTGACATATTTTTTCAAATGTTTGTGTTTGTACTATTTTTGACTTAGTTATGATCCTACTATATTTAAGTGTATTCTGCTTTTCACTTAAATTATATCACATGTATTTTGCCATGCCATTATGAATTATTTATAAACCTAATTTAAAATAACCACACAGTAATCTATTATGTGGGAAACATCTTGTTTACTTAACTATTCCCAGTTTGTAGGGCATTTGGGTTGTTTCCAATTTCTTATTATAAATAATGCCACAATGAACACTTCATCCTATAAGCTCATTTGGTAGTTCATTTTGTTTCTTGAAGCTAGATTTCAGAAACTGAACTTGTCTTAAAGTAAATGAACATATTTAAGATTTTTGTTTCATATTTAAAATTGCCTTCCAACAGGTTTTTCTTCAGTTTACATACCCATCAAAAATAAATATGACTCTCACCAGCACTGAATATTTTCATATAGGAAATACGTGGTTTTTCTTTCGCGTTTCTTTGATTTCTACAGAGGCCTAGCACTTTCCCATATACTGACTAATTGTGTTTTCTATCTTTTTGTTCATATTATTTGCACACCAGTTGTTACTAAAAGTACAAATTCTAAATATCTATAAAATACCTTAAAGAATTCTTCATGTTTTGACTAGATGCAAATCATAAGATCTGGCCAGGCGCAGTGGCTCACACCTGTAATCCCAGCACTTTGGGAGGCCAAGGCGGGTGGATCATCTGAGGTCAGGACCAGCATGGCCAACATGGTGAAACTCCGTCTCTAATGAAAATACAAAAATTAGCCAGGCGTGGTGGTGTGTGCCTGTAATCCCAGCTCCTCTGGAGGCTGAGGCAGAAGAATCGCTTGAACCTGGGAGGCAGAGGTTGCAGTAAACCAGGATCATGCCACTGTATTCCAGACTGGGCAACAGAGTGAGACTCCGTCTCAATTAAAAATGTATATATATAAGATATAATAAGAATTATTACATGGATTAAGGAATGAGAAAAATATACAATTTTCCATATGGTGTTAATTTCTATCCTCACTGAAAATTGGTAGAACCCTGAACCTAGGAGGCATCTAAGGCAATGTTCTCAGTCCTGGTCAGTGACGGTCATATTCTGTATTCATAGTCTAAGTCTCCTGATTACCTTCCTCTGTGTTTTCATGTTTAGCTATTTCATGCCTCCTCTTGTAGAAGCTGAAGCAGATATTATTACCATCTTAGCAGATAAGAAAATAAGGGTTCAGAGAGGCATGTGACTTGCACAAGGTCTCACAGCTGGTAAAGAGTGGAACCCTTTCTGATAAAAAAAAAAAAAAAAAAAAAAAAAAAAAAAAAAACCTCATGTTCATTCCACTGATATTCCACCCGAAGTCAGGTGTTTAAGAACATTCAGGAAAAGGAGGAAGAAAGGGACCTGAAAAATTTATTAAAATAGCAGCCATTAAGTATCAGAGGTGCCTTAGCCAGACTGTACTGAGCATTAGCAAGATAAAAAGCACTCATTTCATATGCTCCAGGTTTTACTTTTCAATTTCAAAAAAAAAAAAAAAAATCCTACTTATCCACAGCCTGGCTCTTTTAAGTGTTACCTTACCTGAGAGGCAGTAAGCACAGTGGGCAAGTGTGGGCTCTGAAATCCATCTGCCTGAATTTTAATCCCAGCTTTGTCATTTGCTACTTGTTGTAACCTACATGACTCAAATGCTCAGTGCCCCCAGTTTCCTGCACAGTACAGAGAAAGGGATAGTAATAATAGTACTTACCATATAGAGTTGTAGAGAAGAGTACATGAATTAATACACATAAAACACGAGAGTGTGCCTAGCCTGTGGAAATATGCGAGTAATGTTAGTTGTTGTTGCTGTCATTATACCACTATACGTATGGATTCATTTAACCTCATGACAACCCTATGACCCTATGACAATCCTACTGTGATCCCCCTTTGACTAATGAGAAAACAGAACTTACACTAATTATAAAAACATAGCATAAGATGCTATTCAAATCTAAAAGAGAATCTCTGTCTGTGTGAACTAGATTTGAAAAATATAACACATCAATGAAATACTAAAAGCTAAGGGAAATAAGTTACATTTTACATCAAAAACAAAATTAAGTAACATTAGATGCTAACATTAAACTTTTTTGTCAGCACTGAATGTGCAAGAAATATTGTAGAGATTTTTTAAATGTTTTTATTTGTATCATGAAGAAGCCTTAGAAAAAAACTGTCTAACCTAGAAGCATAGCAGGATGCTGACAGGTTACAGTCATCCTCCTTTGTCCTATTTAAATACCATGGAGTCTATTCTTGATAGACTCAAATGCTTGGTTTCAGATGCCTGTGACTCATATTTGTAAATAATTAATACATATATTAAAAACATATCTTATGCATCAACATATACTTTCATTTTGACTGTGCACATCCCAAATGTTTTCTTTAAAAAAAAAAACTATCTTTTTTAGAATAACCATGAATCAAAATTCTAAGGGAAATCAACATAACTAAAATATTTGTATGAGTACTGTCCTTAAGATATAAGAAACTGGGAGAAGTAGTTACACTCACCTTCTTCCTCTCATTCCCAGACACAGGAAAATACCTTAACTGAGGGATGGTTTCCTGCTGTGTCCTCAGAACCCCAGGGCCTGGCTCAGAGAGACAAGTAAGCAATGGCTGAAGACTGTTGCAAATGTCAAGACCTAGAATTTACCAATGAATGACAATTTGAACGTGAGCAGCTTAGAGAAAGAGAAGATGGTGGTGTGCAAGGGAAGAAGAAAAATAAAGACATGGGAAAAAATGAGAGGAATGAATATAGGTAGAGGATCAAATAGCATCAAACTCACAGCAGATAGATTGGATTTATCTATTTAAAAAGGAAATTGTTTCTAGCATAAAGAAAAGATAAATATTTAAGGTGATGACTATCTCAGCTACACTAATTTGATCTGACTCAAATTATATGAATGTATTATATTATCACATATACCCTGAAACTATGTACATGTATTATGCATCAATAAGTAATTGTTTAAAAAAATAGAAATGCTAGAACCGAAAAACTCAATAAAGACATTAAAAAAGAAAATCAAGCTACTGAAGAGATCCCTGGGCTGTGACAAAAACAATTAAAATGGCTTATTTCTAAGGGCACTCAGCTAAGGAGTAAGTCTGAGCCAAAAGGTATAATGTACAGTACACCAAATAATAATGATAATAGCCACAAAAATAAGTTTCTCAGCCTATTGCTTTGTGGTTATAATAATTACACACTCCATTGGAGCAGTAAGCAATCTACTTATCTACGTATGTAAATTTGGCCTGAAGTTTATCCTATTTTTCATCTACTAGAGTGACTCAATTACTAGGGCATCTATATTTGCAAATCTGCAAAGTGAATGTTGTCATCAAACAGCCTTGCTACATTGCCAGATATGTCCTGAGTACTTCTTATAGTCTTTGGCTTCCTAGATTCACTTCAGCCATCCTATAAATTATTGTTTCAAATTAGATTAACACTCCCTGAGAAGTAAAATAAATATTGCAGCTGAGTGCAGTGGTGCATGCCTGTAATCCCAGCACTTTGGGAGGCCAAGGTGGGCGGACCACATGAGGTCAGGGGTTTGAGATCAGCCTGACCAACATGGAGAAACCCCATCTCTACTAAAAATACAAAATTAGCCGGGCATGGTGGTACATGCCTGTGATCCCACTACTCGGGAGGCTGAGGCAGGAGAATCACTTGAACCCAGAGGCGGAGGTTGTGGTGAGCCAAGATCATGCCACTGCCCTCCAGCCTGGCCAACAAGAGCAAAATTCCATCTCAAAAAATAAATAAAATGAAGGAATGAATGATGAATGAATGAATGAATATTGCATGGAGAGAAGGAGAGAAGATTCAGATGGGTCAGGTTGAAGAAAGAGCCATGTGAAGGGAGCAGGTTTGCTAATAAACCTCACAGAGGATGACCTGAGCACACCAGGCAGTTTCAAACTTTTGTCTTAATGGTGCTCGTTATAGCCAACTATAACCTCTCCCTGCCTGACAGTGATTTGTCTATGTCTGTTTCTCCATCTAGACCTCGAATTCCTTGAAAGCAAAACCTAGTCTTCATCTGTGTATCCCCAGCTCCTAGCATCAGGACTTGAACAAAGCTGCTACTCAGTATCTTTTAGTTGAATGAAGGAACCAAAGACTCAAATATATTTTTTTATATTTTTCACCTTATGAAACTTTTGGCCTCCTGAAACTTTTTGACTTACGAAACTTTCTTAAGGGCTATGAAGTAAGGTTGAATGCATTGCTTTGTGTTCAAAATCCATTCAGCCCCTGGGGTGATCACTGGAAATTTATATAATCTGATTACTTATTATATCACCAAACCTCCAGAGTTGGACACAGACTGGAGGGTGAACCCACCAATTAAAAGAGGCAGAGGGACACGTGAGCATTTATAAATTAACATAAATTAATTTAAAGGTTATTTAAAATTCACATGTCTTGGAATGCACCCTAAAGTGGCAGTTCTTAACTTAGGGCTCATGGATCTTTAACAAGTCCAAGGATGAATTTTAGGGGGCATACTTATGAATCACAAAGACAAACTAACATCAAAGACAAAATGACGTATATGAAGACATGTGTTTTGGAAGGGAGGTGATCTACAGCTCTCATTAGATTATTGAAGGAACTTATGATCCAAAAATAATATAATTCATAACTTCAAACAGATATTTGCAGAGTATGAAAGGAAATATGCACAAGGATATTCATCATGGCATAAAGAGAGTGGAAAATTGGAAGTAATCCAAATGGATTTCAATAAAGGAATGATGAGCCCATAAATAAAACATAAGTGATATGCTCCATATGGATTACACATTGTTGAGGGAAAGGGCAGGTTATTGCACAGCATGTGTAGAATAGTCTTATTTATGGAAATAATATGCATGTGTATCTAAGCAGAGAATGTGTCTAGGCACAGAAAGACAGTCACCAAATGTTAACAGTTATCGTTGATTGGTCGAATTTGGGATGTTTTTGTCCTTCCTTTTTATACTTTCTAATTTGTTTGAATTTTTAGTGAGCATGTTGTCATTTTAACAAAATAATAGTATTTTCAAGAATGGAGGGATTATTATAGAGAAACGTAAGGAAGACAGAGTCATAATTGGCAAGTAAAAGAAACTCAAGGAGGGCAGATCCAAGACAGCCAAATAGGAACAGCTCTGGAGGGCAGTTCCCAGTGAGAACAACACAGAGGGTGAGTGAACACCGCATTTCCAAATGAGTTATTACTGCCTACAGACCAGGAGGTTCCCAGGCTGAGAAGCGCCAAGAGTTTCCAGCATGGCTGTTTCAGCTGGTGCAGCGGGTCTCCGCACAAAAACTCACACAAATCTGGGCAACTATTTCATCTGACACCTGGAATGCCAGGGAGACAGAGCTGCCCATTCAACTGAAAAAAAAGGGGGCTGAAACAGGGAGCCAGGTGATCTGGCTCAGTGGGTTCCACCCTCCCACAAAGACCAGCAATCTGAAATACTCTGGACTGAGAGTTTTGCAGCAAGTGCGGCTGGACCCAGGACAGTCCAGCTCTGTTGGAGGAAGGGCATCTGCCATTACCAAGGCAGTCTGCCACTACCAAGGCAGTCCACCATTACCAAGGCAGTCCGCCATTACTGGTGCAGACCACCATTACTGAGGCAGTTCTAACTATACCTCTGTAAACAGAACAACAAGGAAGTTCAAACAGCAGCTGGGCAGAGCCCATGGCTTTTCAGCAATGCCTCTGCTGGCAGACTGTGACTAGACTACCTCTTTGCTGGGCATGGAGGCTCTGAAAAAGGGCAGCAGCATGTCAGGAACTTCTAAATAAAGCCCTGCCTTCCCAGGACATAGCACCTGGGGAAAAGGGTGGTTATGAGTTCTGCTACAGCAGACTTAAATGTACCTGCCCGGCAGCTCTGAACAGAACAACAGAGCCCACAGGTAGACACTTGAGCTCCTATAAGGGACAGACTGTCTACTCAAGCAGCTCCCTGACCCCCATATATCCAAAGAGTCACCTCATAAAGGAGAGCTCAGGCTAACATCTGGCAGGTATCAAAGATAACAGAAGAAGAAACTGACAGCAACCCCTACTGTTCTGCAGCTGCCACAGGTGATCTCAGGCAAGCAGGGTCTGGAGTGGACCTCCAGCAGTCCCATAGCAGAGGGGCCTGACTGTTAGAAGGAAAACTAAGAAACAGAAAGAAATAACTTCATCATCAACATAAAGGACGTCCACTCAGAGACCCCATCCAAAAGTTACCAACTACAAAGACCACAGGTAGATAGATCCACAAAGATGGGAAGAAACCAGTGCAAAAAGGATGAAAACACCAAAAACCAGAATGCCCCTCCTCCTCCAAGGGATCACAACTCATCACCAGCAAAGGAACAAAGCTGGATAGAAAATGAGCTTGATGAATTTACAGAAGCAGGCTTCAGAAGGTGGGTAATAACAAACTTCTCTGAGCTAAAAGGACATGTTCTAACCTAACACAAAGAAATTAAGAACCTTGGAAAAAGGTTTCATGAAATGCTAACGAGAATAAACAGCTTAGAGAAGAATATAAATGACTTAATGGAGCTGAAAAACACAAGAACTTCATGAAGCACACATAAGTTTCAATAGCCGAATCAACCAAGCAGAAGAAAGAATATCAGAGATTGAAGATTAACTCAATGTAATAAAATGAGAAGTCAAGATTAGAGAAAAAAGAGTGAAGAGAAATGAACAAAGCCTCCAAGAAATGTGGGATTTTGTAAAAAGACCTAATTGATGTTTGATAGATGTACCTGAATGTGACAGAGAGAATGATCCAAGCTGGAAAACACTCTTCAGGATATTTTTAAATTGCATTTTAGGTTTTGGGATACATATGAAGAACATGCAAGATTGTTGCATAGGCACACACATGGCAGTGTAATTTACTGCCTCCCTCCCCATCACCTATATCTGGCATTTCTCCCCATGCTATCTCTTCTCAACTCCCCACCCCCCACTGTCCCTCCCATATTTCCCCCTGACAGGCCCCAGTGTGTGATGCTCCCCTCCCTGTGTCAATGTGTTCTCATTGTTCAACACCTGCCTATGAGTGAGAACATGTGGTGTTTGATTTTCTGTTCTTGTGTCAGTTTGCTAAGAATGATAGTTTTCAGGTTCATCCATGTTCCTATAAAGGACACGAACTCATCGTTTTTTGTGGCTGCATAGTATTCCATGGTGTATATGTGCCGCATTTCCCCTGTCCAATCTATCATCAATGGGCATTTGGGTTGGTTCCAAATCTTTGCTATTGTAAACAGTGCTGCAATGAACATTCGTGTGCATGTGTCCTTATAGCAGAACGATTTATAATCCTTTGGATATATACCCAGCAATGGGATCGCTGGGTCAAATGGAACTTCTATTTCTAGGTCCTTGAGGAATCAGCACACTGTCTTCCACAATCACTCTCCAGGAGAACTTCCCCAACCTAGCAAGGCAGGCCAATATTCAAGTCCAGGAAATACAGAGAACACCACAAAGATATTCCTCAAGAAGAGCAACCCCAAGGCATATAATCATCAGATTCACCAGAGTTGAAACGAACAAAAAGTGCTAAGGGCAGTCAGAGAGAAAGTTCGGGTTACCCACAAAGGGAAGCCCATCAGACTCACGATGGATCTCTTGGCAGAAACCCTACAAGCCAGAAGAGAGTGGGGGCCAATTTTCAACATCCTTAAAGAAAAGAACTTTCAACCTAGAATTTCATATCCAGCCAAACTAAGTTCCATAAGCAGAGGAAAAATAAAATCCTTTATGAACAAGCAATTGCTTAGAGATTTTGTCACCACCAGAGCTGCCTTACAAGAGCTCCTGAAAGAAGCACTGAACATAAGAAAGGAACAGCCAGTACCAGCCACTCCAAAAATGTACCAAATGGTAAAAAGCATCGATGCAATGAATAAACTATGTCAACTAATGGGCAAAACAGCCAGCTAGCATCAAAATGGCAGGATCAAATTCACACAAAACAATATTAACCTTAAATCTAAATGGGTAAATGCACCAATCAAAAGACACAGAGTGGCAAATTGGATAAAGAGTCAAAACCCATTGGTGCACTATATCCAGGAAACCCATCTCACATGCAAGGACAACATATAGGCTAAAAGTAAAGGGATGGAGGAAGATCTACCAAGTAAATGGAAGGCAAAAAGAAGCAGGAGTTGCAATCCTACTCTCTGATAAAATAGACGTTAAACCAACAAAGATAAATAAACACAAAGAAGGGCATTACGTAATGGTAAAATGATCAATACAACAAGAAGAGTTAAGGATCCTAAATACATACGCAACCAATACAGGACCAATACAGGAGCACCCAGATACATAAAGCAAGTTCTTAACGACCTACAAAAAAACTTTACAATAATACTGGGAGACTTTAACACTCTACTCTCAATATTAGACAGATCAACGAGACAGAAAATTAACAAGGATATCCAGGACTTGAACTCAGATCTGGACCAGGCAAAACTAATAGACATCTACAGAACTCTCCATCCCAAAGCCACAGAATGTACATTCTTCTCAGCACCACATCATACCTACTCTAAAACTGACCACATAATTGGAAGTAAATCATTCCTCAGCAAATGTAAAAGAACTGAAATCATAACAGTCTCTCAGACCACAGTGCAATCAAATTAGAATTCAGGATTAAGAAACTGACTCAGAACTGCACAACTTCATGGAAACTAAACAACTGGCTCTTGAATATTGGCTGGATAAACAACGAAGTGAAAGCAGAAATAAAGATGTTCTTCTAAACCAACAAAAACAAAGATACAACATAACAGAATCTCTAAGACACATTTAAAGCAGTGTCTAGAGGGAAATTTATAGTAATAACTACATGAGAAGTGAGGATAGATCAAACTGGGCACTCTATCATCAAAATTAAAAGAGCTAAACGAGCAAGATTAACAAAAAAGAACTCAAAAGCTAACAGAAGACAAGAAATAACTAAGATCAGAGCAGAACTGAAGGAGATAGAGACACAAAAAACCCTTCAAAACATCAATAAATCCAGGAGTTGATTTTTTAAAAAGATCAACAAAATAGAACAATAGTCAGATTAATAGAAAAGAGAGAAGAATCAAATAGACACAATAAAAAACAATAAAGGGGATATCACCACTGATTCCACAGAAATACAAACTACCATCAGAGATTACTACAAACAACTCTATGCACACAAACCAGTAAACCTGGAAGAAATGGATAAATTCTTGGACAGTTGCATCCTTCCAAGCCTAAACCAGGAAGAATTTGAAACCCTAAATAGACCAATAACAATGGCTGAAGTTGAGGTAGCAATTAATAGTCTACCAACCAAAAAAAGCCCAGGTCCAGATGGGTTCACAGCCAAATTCTACCAGATATACAAAAGGGAGGTGGTACCACTCCTTCTGAAACTATTCCAAACAATCCAAAAAGAGGGATTCCTTCCCAAATCATTTTATCAGACCAACATCATCCTGATACCAAAACCCAGCAGAGACTCAACAAAAAAAGAAAACTTCAGGCCAATATCCATGATGAATGCAGATGCAAAAATCTTCAATAAAATGCTGGCAAACTGATTGCAACAGCACATCAAAAAGCTTATCCATCACTATCAAGTAGGCTTCATACTGAGGATGCAAGACTGGTTCAACATATACAAGTCTGTAAACGTAATCCATCACATAAACAGAACCAAAGACAAAAACTACATGATTATCTCAATAGACACAGAGAAGGTGTTCGACAAAATTCAACAGCTCTTTATGCTAAAAACTCTCAATAAACTATCGACAAATGAATCTCAAAATAATAGAAGCTATTTACGACAAACCCACAGACAATATCATGCTGAATGGGGAAAAACTGGAAGCATTCCCTTTGAAATCTGGCACTAGTCAAGGATGGCCTCTCTCACCACTCCTATTCAATATAGGATTGGAATTTCTAGCCAGAGCAATCAGGCAAGAAAAAGAAATAAAGGGTATTCAATTAGGAAAGAAGGAAGTCAGATTGTCTCTATTTGCAGACAACATGATTATATATTTAGAAGACCCCATCATCTCAGCCCAAAATCTCCTGAAACAGATAAGCAACTTCAGCAAAGTCTCAGGATACAAAATCAATATACAGAAATCATAAGCATTCCTATACACCAATAACAGACTTCTAGAGAGCCAAATCAAGAACAAACTGCCATTCACCATTGCTACAAAGAGGATAAAATACCTAGGAATACAACTAACAAAGGATGTGAAGGACCTCTTCAAGGAGAACTACAAATCACTGCTCAAGGAAATAAAAGAGGACAGAAATAGATGGAAAAACATTCCATGGTTAGAAAGAATTGATATCAAGAAAATGGCCATACTGCCCAAAGTATTTTATAGATTCAACCCTACCCTCATCAAGCTACTTATGACCCTCCTCACAGAACTGGAAAAAAACCCCTTAAACTTCATATGAAACCAAAAGAGCCTGCATAGCCAAGTCAATTCTAAGCAAAAAGAATAAAGCTGGAAGCATCATGCTACCTGACTTCAAACTATACTACAAGGCTACAGTAATCAAAACAGCATGGTACTGGTACCAAAACAGAGATATAGACCAATGGAACACAACAGAGGTCTCAGAGGCAACTCCACACATCTACAACCATCTGATCTTGGACAAACCTGAAAAAAACAAGCAATGGGGAAAGGATTCCCTGTTTAATAAATGGTGTTGGGAAAACTGGCTAGCCATGTGCAGAAAGCAGAAACTGGATCCCTTTCTGACACCTTACACTAAAATTAACTCCATATGGAATAAAGACTTAAACATAAGGCCTAACACCATAAAAACCCTAGAAGAAAACCTAGCAAAACCATTGAGGACATACGCATAGGCAAGGACTTCATGACTAAAACACCAAAAACATTGGCAACAAAAGCCAAAATAGACAAATGGGATCTAATTAAACTCCAGAACTTCTGTACAGCAAAAGAAACAATGATTAGAGTGAACCAGCAATCAACAGAATGGGAAAAAATTTTGCAATCTACCTATCTGATAAAGGGCTATTATCCAGAATCTACAAAGAACTAAAACAGATTTATAAGAAGAAAACAAACCCATTCAAAAGTGGGCAAAGGACATGAACAGACACTTTTCAAAAGAAGACATATATGAGGCCAACAAACATATGAAAAAACGCTCATCATCACTGGTCATTAGAGAAATGCAAATCAAAATCACACTGAGATACCATCTCACATCACTTAGAATGATGATCATTAAAAAATCTGGAGACAGCAGATACTGGAGAGGATGTGGAGAAATAGGAATGCTTTTACACTGTTGGTGGAAGTGTAAATTAGTTCAACCATTGTGGAAGACAGTGTGGCAATTCCTCAGGGACCTAGAAATAGAAATTCCATTTGACCTCGCAATCCCATTTGACCCCGCAATCCCATTACTGGGTATATATCCAAAGGGTTATAAATCATTCCATTATAAAGACACATGCACATGTATGTTCATTGCAGCACTGTTTACAATAGCAAAGACTTGGAACCCACCCAAATGCCCATCGATGATAGACTGGACAGGGAAAATATGGCACATACACACCACGGAATACTATGCAGCCATAAAAAACAATGAGTTTGTGTCCTTTGTAAGGACATGGATGAATCTGGAAACCATCATTCTTAACAAACCGACACAAGAACAGAAAAACAAACACTGCATGTTCTCACTCATAGGCTGGTGTTGAACAATGAGAACACATGGACACAGGGAGGAGAGCATCACACACTGGGGTCTGTTGAGGGGGAATAGGAGAGAGACAGTGGAGGTGTAGGGAGGTTGGGGAGGGATAACATGGGGAGAAATGCCAGATACAGGTGACAGGGGGATGGAGGCAGCAACCCACATTGCCATGTATGTATCTATTCAACAATCCTGCATGTTTTGAACATGTATCCTAGAACCTAAAGTGCAATAAAATATACATATTTAAAAAAAAAAGAAACTTGAAAATTCTTAACCTTAAAGTGAGCATCAAGACCACTCCTGCTCTCCAAATAGACAAGAATGGGACACGTCATACATAAGCCTGACCCAGTGTGGCAATTGCTGTGTCCTAGTTTAAACATATTCAAAGTGAAGTAACAATAGGTCTTGGAAACTCCTGGCTCCAACTAGTGCATTGTGAACTGGTTTTTCTGTGAAGACAGAGCACTATACAAGAATAAAATCATGTGTATGAGAGGTAGAGATAATTACATATTATCACTCCTGGTTGCGCCAGTCAGCCTGGCATGTGGCACAACCAGTTCCTGGAAACTGCGCATCATCTGAATCAGATTAGAATCTTCCTTCCTCCTAAATGAACAAAGGCCTACTTCCAAACTTATATTTGAAATGTGGAACATTTGTTTGTGAGATACAAACCCTTCTCAGAAAGACCATGTACCGATGCACATTTGCCATGAGTGAATGCTGCCCCTTTCAGTATTTCTTAATTGAAGTTGTCTGGTGTGCTGTAAGAGGAATCTGCCTCAAAAGCTATGCATTTTCAAAATGCCCCTTTGTCTGGTATCTCAAAATGTTCACACCTTGGGGTAATACACTTTGGTCATATGTGTGATAAATGGGAGGCATGCTTTTCTTGCGTCAAGTGGGAGAAGAACAATTATGAAGGGGAAAACAGATTAATTTTAGAAGATAGTACATGTAAGAAGCTGTGGGTCTGGAAAATAATTCACTTAAAATGATTCATGCAGCCCTATACCTTCCACAAATTCCTAAGTAACTCAGGTGTACAGATACCGCAGTTTGACGACTGTTGCTTTAATCTGCCTCCATTCATTCATAGATACAGAAACTGAAGCCCAAGGCAGTGGCCATCCAAGACTAGAACCTGTCTTCCAACATGCAGGTTAATGAGTTTCAACTCTACCAAACGGCCCCTTATTGTGACCTTGAATAAGTCTCTTATTTGAGGCTTGTTTTTTCCATCTGCAAAATGAGAGAAGTAGACTAGATTATCTTCATGCTGGATACCTTACCTTCATTTTTCCAATCTACTCTCCAGTCTTCTCCACTCTGCTCTGGGCACTAGAAGTAGATATGTTTGAACTGTATCCATGGGCTCCCTCGTCCTGTGGCTTCTGATTAGGTGCAGTTAATGGAGGCCCTGGCAAGAGGTTGGAGGCAGAAAAGAAGTAAAATTGGATTTTTTTTTTTTTTTTTTTTTTTTTTTTTTGAGACCAAGTCTTGCTCTGTCGCCCCAGCTGGAGTGCAGTGGTATGATCTGAGCTCACTGCAATCTCTGCCTCCTGGGTTCAAGCGATTCTTCTGCCTCAGCCTCCTGAATAGCTGGGATTACAGGCACGTGCCCCCATGCCCGGCTAATTTTTATATTTTTAGTAGAGACGGGGTTTCACCATGTTGGTCAGGCTGGTCTCAAACTTCAGACCTCGTGATCTGCCCGCCTCGGCCTCCCAAACTGCTGGGGTTATGGACTATTCATTTACCTGCTCCAGCTGCTTAGTTACCGTGAGTTGCTCATGTCCTGCCCCTGAGAGCCATGAATCCTGCCCAGTATTCTTTTCATTCAGCTAACCTCTCTGGGTTCCAGTAACTTCTCCCTCCCCTCTCTCATTCAGGCATAGGAGTGACAACATTTTCCCAGAAAATTCCATTCCACTGGATCCACCCTGAATCCTCCACCCACCTACTGCCCCACCATTTCCCTGTTTGGATTGAATCTTGTCTCTAGGAAGGGAGAGGGCCAGAAGCAACTCAGCATTCCCAATATCCTTCCTTAATTCCATTAAAGTATTCTAAAAGAGAAATAAATGATGTCACTCTAAATATATCTTTAAAATCTGGGCCCAATAAAAAATCAAAGCAAGTAAAATAAACAAAAAAAATGTTTAACTGAAAAAGACTTCTTCATGTTTTCAAATTTTTATTTTGAAAAATTTTAGATGTAGAGAAAAGTTGCAGGGTGATACAGAGATTTCACATACCTATTGTTTAGCTTCCTCTAATATTAACATCCTACTAACCATCGTACAATGAGCAAAACCAGGAAGTTAGTATTGAGATAATTCTCTTAACTAATCTGCAGACCTTATCCAAATGTTATAGTTGTCCCACTAATGTCCTCACTTGTCTAAGGTCTAACTGGTACCTCTCCTTAGTCTTCTCCAATCTGTGACGGTTCCTCAATCGGTCTTTTATTACCTTGACACTTTTGAAGAGTGCTAGTCAATTATTTTGTAGAATGTCTCTCAGTCCATGCTTGTCTGATGTTTTCTTATGGTTAGATTGAGGTTATGCATTTTGGGCAAGACTGTGGCAGAAGTGATGTTATGCCCTTCTCAATGCATCACGTTAAGAATCCCTGATGTCACTACCGCATTACTGGTGAAGTTAACTTTGGTCACTTGATTCTGTGGTAGTTAACAGGTTTCATGTCTATAAGGCTACTACTTTTCCCTAAAAGCATTTTATGGGGAGATACTTTGAGATTATGCAGACACCCTGTTTCTTAACATAACTTCTCTCACTACTATTAGTGTATATTGATTCCTGTCTTTGCTAATAGTGACTTTCTATTTCCATCATTCCTTCTATATTTATTAAAGAATAGCTGGCCCTTCACTTCATTTATTTATTTACTTATTCAATTACTTATATTTATATCAGTATGTACTCAGGAATATTCATTTTATTTTCTGGGTTATAATCTATTACTATGATTATCCATTTTTAGCACAGCTTGTCCCAGATTTCACTGGGACCTCCTTCAATATGGCTCCTGTGTCATTTTAACAAACTCTATCACCGCTCTTAGAACCAAGTAATGATTCACATAGTGATTCCTACTCTGTCCAAATAATTATAATCTACAGGATGTAAGAGGACCCCAATTAGAATACAAAGAGTAACAGGTGGAGCTAACTGTATTACAAATAAATATGATAACTATAATTAAAGAGTTGGGGAAGAACCAGCTATGTTTGGAAAACAGTGTTTTGACTGTACAATATAAAGCTAAAGATATAAAGAACTGTACAAAACATACTCTAGTTAGTAAATTTGTTTCCACAGACAGAGTTTTGGGTTAGCAACTCTGAGACTACTTTATGTATATATTAGGATTGAGCAAATAAATAAAGTGTTCTTTGGAGAAATAATCAATTCCAGGAAGTATATAAGATAAGCCTGAATGTTTTGTAGTGCCAGAAACTAAGGAAGTACTAAAAAATGATGGAGAATGTCAAAATGATACAGGAGCCATATTGAAGGAGGCCCCAGTGAAATCTGTCTATATGGATTCACCTATCTGAGTAATTTTATACAGATGGAATCATAATATGTGACCTTTTTCTATTTGGTTTCTTTCATTTAACATAATGTTTCACAGTTCGCTCACATTGTAGCATGTGTCAGTGCTTCATTTCTTTTTACGGTTGAATAATATTCCATTCTATGGATATACTACATTTTGTTTATCTTTCTATCAGTTGATGGACATTTGGGTTGTTTCCACCTTTTGGCTATTGTGAATAGTGCTGTTATGAACATTCTTATACGTGTCTTCGAATATATGTCTTCAATACTTTGGGGTAGATACCTAGAAGTAGAATTGCTGGGGTCATATGGTAATTTTATTTAACTTTCTGAGGAGCCACTGAACCATTTTCCACAGTAGTTGTACCATTTTACATTTTTACCAGCAATGTACAGGATTCCAATTTCTCCACATTCTCACTAAGACTTGTTATTTTCTGTTTTATTTGTTTACTTATAGCCATCCTGGTGGGTGGATGTAGTATCACATTGTAATTTTGATTTGCATTTACTTAATGATTAATAATGTTGAGCATCTTCTCACATGTTTATTGACAGAGGTTTTATTTTGTACTTTTTTTACCCATCGGTATACCCTGGAAATCACTCCATATCAATGCATAAAGATCTTTCTTATTTCTTTTTGCAGCTGCATAGTACTCCATTTTGTGGATGTACTATAGCATATTCAACCACTCTCCTGTGTAGGGGCATTTAGATTTTTTCTAACATTTTGCAATTACAAACAATGCTGCTGTTAATAACTTGGTGCAAATGCATTTTTTTTAATTGTTGGAAGTATGCTTTAGGTGGATTCCTGGAAACCAAATGGCTGGGTCAAAAGGTCAGTTCATATGTAATTTTGTTAGATATTAATGAAGTTAGCAAGGAACAACCCTGGCTCTCTTACTCTAACGATAAATGTAAAAACAAACTCTTTCTATAAGGGCTTGCAGAAGGGAAGCCCAAGAGACCAACCACCTAGTGTTTTGCTTTGAGGGAATAGAAATATGTATACAACTTACCTTTTTCTTTGGTGTCTTATAACAAGACAATGCTATGCTAAGGAAAGTAGCCCTCTCAGCACTCAAACAGATCTTATGTTCCTAAAGGCAGGGTTAAATATTCTGATAGAGAGATTTGGCGAGATCCGACTTTCAAGATGGCCGCCTAAGAACAGCTCAGGACTTCAGCTCCCAGTGAAAGTGCAGAGGGTGAGTGGACGCCGCATTTCCAGACGAACTCTTATTGCCCACAGACCAGGAGATACCCAGGCAGAGGGGTCGCCAGCGTCGCAGTCCCAGCCGGTGCGGCTGTTTCGGCCCCCGCGGGGCTGATTCCGCCCGCGCGGCTGCTGTGACCACTCCCTGTTGCTGCGGTTCTCCATACAAAAGCCACTGGTCTGGGAGCCCTCTTAGCTGGCGAGCAGAGCCTTGAGACGGCAGAATAGCCCATTCATCTGAAATAGCGAGCCAGGCCAGGAGATTCCTAGGCAAAAAATCCGCCAGGAGCCGGCACCGAGGTTCGAGCCGACTCCGTGAGTCGCAGCACGGGAGATCCCGGCGCCTTTTCAACAAGCGACCGGAACGCGGGGTCGTTCAACTTAAAAGAAAAGACTCTGAGTCAGGGAGCCAGGTGATCAGGCTCGGTTGGTCCCACCCCTCCACCCCCAACAACAACGAAAACAAAAACAGTAATTGGAAACCCTCTGGGTTGAGCCCTTCAAACCAAGCACAGCTGAACCTGGACGGTCCGGCTCCGTGGGGGAGAGGCTTCCGCCATTACTGAGACTCTCCACCGCTACAGAGGCAGGCTGCCGTTGCCGAGGCAACCCGCCGTTGCCGAGGCAACCTGCCACAACAGAGAGAGTCCGCCATAACAGAGGCAGGGCCACCATTGCCCAGACAGTTCTAACTACGCCCATATAAAAAGGACTACAGGGAAGAGCTCAGGGCAGCTGGGCGGAGCCCACAGCAGTTCAGCAAAGCCCCTGCGGGCAGGCAGAGGCTAGGCGTGCTGCTAGCTGGGCGGGTCCGACCTGAAAAAAAAAAAAATCAAAAAAGGCAGTAGTGCAACGGAAACTCATAAAGCTCCAACTCCCTGGGACAGAGACAGACAACAGGTGGATAAACGCACAAAAATGGGTAGAAACCAGCGTAAAAAGGATGAAAACTCCCGAAACCAGAACACCTCTCCTCCTAAAAGGGATCACAACTCCTCACCAGCAAGGGAACCAGACCGGATGGAGAAGGAGGGTGATGAAATGACAGAATCAGACTTCAGAAGATGGGTAGTAAGAAACTACAATGAGCTAAAAGAACATGTTCTAACCCATCGCAAAGAAAATAGGAACCTTGAAAAAAGATTGGACGAACTGCTGATGAGAATGGACAGCACAGAGAGGAGAATAAGTGAATTGATGGAGCTGAAAAACGCAACACGAGAACTTCGTGAAGCATGCACAAGCTTCAACAGCCGAATTGACCAAGCAGAAGAAAGGATATCAGAGGTCGAAGACCAACTCAATGAAATAAAAAGAGAAGGCAAGAACAGAGAAACAAGCGCAAAAAGGAATGAACAAAATCTTCAAGAAATGTGGGACTATGTGAAAAGACCTAATCTACGTCTGATAGGTGTACCTGAATGTGATGAAGAGAATGAATCCAAGCTGGAAAATACTCTTCAGGATATTATCCAGGAAAACTTCCCCAACCTAGCAAGGCAGACCAATATTCAAATCCAGGAAATACAGAGAACACCACAGAGATATTCCTCAAGAAGAGCAACCCCAAGGCACATAATCGTCAGATTCACCAGGGTGGAAATGAAAGAGAAAATGCTAAGGGCAGCCAGAGAGAAAGGTCGGGTTACCCACAAAGGGAAGCCCATTAGACTCACAGCAGATCTCTCAGCAGAAACCCTACAAGCCAGAAGAGACTGGGGGCCAATATTCAACATCCTTAAAGAAAAGAACTTTCAACCCAGAATCTCCTATCCAGCCAAACTCAGCTTCATAAGTGAAGGAAAAATAAAATCCTTTGTGAACAAGCAAGCACTCAGAGATTTCATCACCACCAAACCTGCTCTACAAGAACTCCTGAAAGAGGCTCTACACATATAAAGGAACAACCAGTACCAGCCACTCCAAAAACACACCAAATGGTAAAAAAGCAGCAACACAATCAAGAATCTGCATCAACTAACCAACAAAACAGCCAGGTAGCATCAAAATGACAGCATCAAATTCACACATAACAATACTATCCCTAAATGTCAATGGACTAAATGCCCCAATCAAAAGACACAGACTGGCAAATTGGATAAAAAGCCAAAACCCATCAGTGTGCTGTATCCAGGAAACCCATCTTACATGCAAGGATACACAAAGCCTCAAAATAAAGGGATGGAGGAAGATCTACCAAGCAAATGGAGAGCAAAAAAAGGCAGGAGTTGCAATTCTCATCTCTGATAAAATAGACTTTAAAGCAACAAAGATCAAAAGAGACAAAGAAGGACATTACATAATGGTAAAAGGATCACTGCAACACGAAGAGCTAACGATCCTAAATATATATGCACCCAATACAGGAGCACCCAGATACATAAGGCAAGTTCTTAATGACTTACAAAGAGACTTAGACTCCCACACAATAATAGTGGGAGACTTTAACACCCCATTGTCAATATTAGACAGATCAACCAGACAGAAAATCAACAAGGATATCCAGGACCTGAATACAGACCTGGAACGAGCAAACCTAATAGACATTTACAGAACTCTCCACCCCAAATCCACAGAATATACATTCTTCTCAGCACCACATCACACCTACTCTAAAATTGACCACATAATTGGCAATAAATCACTCCTCAGCAAATGCAAAAGAACAGAAATCATAACAAACAGTCTCTCAGACCACAGTGCAATCGAGTTAGAACTCAGAATGCAGAAACTAACTCAGAACCGCACAGCTTCATGGAAACTGAACAACTTGCTCTTGAATGTTGACTGGATAAACAATGAAATGAAGGCAGAAATAAAGATGTTCTTCGAAACCAATGAGAATGAAGACACAACATACCAGAATCTCTGGGACACATTTAAAGCAGTCTCTAGAGGAAAATATATAGCAATGAGTGCCCACATGAGAAGAAAGGAGAGATCGAAAATTGACACCCTATCATCAAAATTGAAAGAGCTAGAGGAGCAAGATCAAAAAAACTCAAAACCTAGCAGAAGACAGGAAATAACTAAGATCAGAGCAGAACTGAAGGAAATAGAGACACAAAAAACTCTTCAAAAAATCAATAAATCCAGGAGCTGGTTTTTTGAAAAGATCAACAAAATAGACAGACCACTAGCCAGATTAATAAAAAAGAAAAGAGAGAATAACCAAATTGATGCAATAAAAAACGATAAAGGGGATATCACCACAGATTCCACAGAAATCCAAACCATCATCAGAGATTATTACAAACAACTCTATGCACATAAACTAGTAAACCTGGAAGAAATGGATAAATTCCTGGACACCTGCAACCTCCCAAGCCTAAACCTGGAAGAAGCCGAAACCCTGAATAGACCAATAACATGGTCTGAAGTCGAGGCAGCAATAAAGAGCCTACCACCCAAAAAAAGCCCAGGTCCAGATGGGTTCACAGCTGAATTCTACCAGACATACAAGGAGGAGCTGATACCATTCCTTCTGAAACTATTCCAGACAATCCAAAAAGAGGGAATCCTTCCCAAATCATTTTACGAGACAAACATCATCCTGATACCAAAACCCGGCAGAGACTCAACAAGAAAAGAAAATTTCAGGCCAATATCCATGATGAACATAGATGCAAAAATCTTCAATAAAATACTGGCAAACCGATTGCAACAGCATATCAAAAAGCTCATCCACCATGATCAAGTAGGATTCATCCCGGGGATGCAAGGCTGGTTCAACATACGCAAGTCCATAAACGTAATTCACCACATAAACAGAACCAAAGACAAAAACCACATGATTATCTCGATTGATGCAGAGAAGGCTTTTGACAAAATTCAACAACCCTTTATGCTAAAAACCCTCAATAAACTAGGTATTGACGGAACGTATCTCAAAACAATAAAAGCTATTTACGACAAACCAACAGCCAATATCATACTGAATGGGCAAAAACTGGAAGCATTCCCTTTGAAATCTGGCACTAGACAAGGATGCCCTCTCTCACCACTCCTATTCAATATAGTACTGGAAGTTCTAGCCAGAGCAATCAGGCAAGAAAAAGAAATAAAGGGTATCCAATTTGGAAAGGAGGAAATCAAATTGTCTCTATTTGCAGATGACATGATTGTATATCTGGAAGACCCCATCATCTCAGCCCAAAATCTCCTGAAACTGATAAACAACTTCAGCAAAGTCTCAGGATACAAAATCAACGTGCAAAAATCACAAGCATTCCTATACACCAGTAATAGACTTCAAGAGAGCCAAATCAAGAACGAACTGCCATTCACAATTGCTACAAAGAGAATAAAGTACCTAGGAATACAACTAACAAGGAACGTAAAGGACCTCTTCAAGGAGAACTACAAGCCATTGCTCAATGAGATAAGAGAGGATACAAACAGATGGAGAAACATTCCATGTTCATGGTTAGGAAGAATCAACATTGTGAAAATGGCCATACTGCCCAAAGTAATTTACAGATTCAACGCTATTCCCATCAAGCTACCAATGACCTTCTTCACAGAACTGGAAAAAAACACCTTAAACTTCATATGGAACCAAAAGAGAGCCCGCATAGCCAAGTCAATTCTAAGCAAAAAGAACAAAGCGGGAGGCATCACACTACCGGACTTCAAACTATACTACAAGGCTACAGTAATCAAAACAGCATGGTACTGGTACCAAAACAGAGATATAGACCAATGGAACAGAACAGAGGCCTCACAGGAAATACGACATACCCACAACCATCTGATCTTCGACAAACCTGACAAAAACAAGCAATGGGGAAAGGACTCCCTGTTTAATAAATGGTGTTGGGAAAACTGGCTAGCCATGTGCAGAAAGCAGAAACAGGACCCCTTCCTGACACCTTACACCAAAATTAACTCCAGATGGATTAAAGACTTAAACATCAGACCTAATACCATAAAAACCTTAGAAGAAAATCTAGGCAAAACCATTCAGGACATAGGTGTAGGCAAGGACTTCATGACCAAAACGCCAAAAGCAATGGCAACAAAAGCCAAAATAGACAAATGGGACCTAATCAAACTCCACAGCTTCTGCACGGCAAAAGAAACAGTCAGTAGAGTGAATCGGCAACCAACAGAATGGGAAAAAATTTTTGCAGTCTACCCATCTGACAAGGGGCTGATATCCAGAATTTACAAAGAACTAAAGCAGATCTACAAGAAAAAAACAAACAAGCCCATTCAAAAATGGGCAAAGGATATGAACAGATACTTTACAAAAGAAGACATACAGGAGGCCAACAAACATATGAAAAAATGCTCATCATCACTGGTCATCAGAGAAATGCAAATCAAAACCACATTGAGATACCATCTCACACCAGTTAGAATGGCGATCATTAAAAAATCGGGAAACAACAGATGCTGGAGAGGATGTGGAGAAATAGGAACACTTTTACACTGTTGGTGGGAATGTAAATTAATTCAACCATTGTGGAAGACAGTGTGGCGATTCCTCAAGGACCTAAAAATAGAAATCCCATTTGACCCAGCAATCCCATTACTGGGTATATATCCAAAGGATTATAAATCATTCTACTACAAGGACACGTGCACACGAATGTTCATTGCAGCACTGTTTACAATAGCAAAGACCTGGAACCAACCCAAATGCCCAACGATGATAGACTGGATAGGGAAAATGTGGTACATATACACCATGGAATATTATGCAGCCATCAAAAACGATGAGTTCACGTCCTTTATAGGGACATGGATGAACCTGGAAACCATCATTCTCAGCAAACTGACACAAGAGCAGAAAATCAAACACCGTATATTCTCGCTCATAGGCGGGTGTTGAACAATGAGAACACATGGACACAGGGAGGGGAGCACTACACACTGGGGTCTGTTGGGGGGGAATGGGGGAGGGGCGGGGGGTGGGGAGGTGGGAAGAGATAGCATGGGGAGAAATGACAGATACAGGTGAGGGGACGGAAGGCAGCAAAGCACACTGCCATGTGTGTACCTATGCAACAATCTTGCATGTTCATCACATGTACCCCAAAACCTAAAATGCAATAAAAAAAAAGGAAAAAAAAAAAATATTCTGATAGAATGCCATGAGCTCTAGTAGAAGATGAGTCCTGTGATTTTTGTGTTTTTAATTTAATCATGTACCTGTGAGAAAAAAACAGGATGAGCAAGAACACAAGTCACCCCCAAATTACCAGGTATGAGAAGAGGAGGTACACTCAATTCTCAATTTTCTTCCATTTTTCCCCCCCAGAAATATTAAAACACATCAGAATGTGCTCTGAGATGCCACCTTAGCAGTGGATCTGAACATCTGTATCTCTTATATACTATTACTATTCTGTTGGAATGTAGTCAGTCAAATTCCACTAAAGAACCTTTATAATTTAATCTTCACCAAAACTCTCCTATACTAGAAGGGCATTATGGGTCAAGAACCCTGAGGCATCTTATGAGCCACAAGAATAATATTGCCACCACCTAGACCATCATCAAAGAACATTTACTGTGTTGATCCTTTCATTATTATTGCTTACTGCTATCTTAAAGGGTATTCAATGATTTATCACTCACCATGTGAGTGCCCGATCCAACGCCTGTAACATAATGATATTATGAAGTAATCAGCAAGAGGTGGAAGGAATCAATTTATTTCTGCCTCTGTCCATTCAAATATTATATTGCAATTTCATGTGCAGTAGTCTAGTTTAAATCTCCTTGAGGTCAATAAAAAAAAGAAAAGAAAAGAGATGACAGGCCATGTTTCCGACAGATTGGCTAAAAGAGGCCACTCACATCCCCACTCTTAGTTCCTGATTTAATTTGCTCAGGATACAGAAACTCAGAAGAGAGGTAACCACACAGAATCAGATAAAGCATTCCACAATGCAGACAGAATGCAAAGACGGTACTCAGAGGTCCCTGAATAATGCCTGTCTTTAGCTTTCTGGAATGCTGTAAAACCCACACCTCCAGAGGAAAAATGTTGAGATTTTAAAAAAGAGTATTCAATAAAAACCACTTAAATTGCCGGGTGCGGTGGCTCACACCTGTAATCCCAGCACTTTAGGAGGCCAACTTGGGTGGATCATCTGAGGTCAGGAGTTCAACACTAGCCTGGCCAACATAGTGAAACTCCCATCTCTACTAAAAATACAAAAATTAGCCAGATGTGGTTGTGGGTGCCCAGCTACTTGGGAGGCTGAGGCAGGAGAATAGCTTGAACCTGGGAGGCGGAGGTTGCAGTGAGCAGAGATCGTGTCATTACACTCCAGCCTGGACGACAAGAGAAAAACTCCATCTCAAAAACAAAAACAAAAACAAAAACCACCATTTATATTAAAAAGACGGGCTAAACATCTGAATAAAAAATATATCCTCACTTATTCATTTCACTAACATTTAAGTGCCTACTACTGGCAGAAAATTTGCTGGGCATTGGATATAAAGTAATTAACAAAATAGTCATGGAACTGGTCCTCATGACATTGGCATTCTCATATGAGGAATAGTGGAAACCCCTCTAGGCTGTTTTTAAATTTTCATTCAATAAATATTTCTTGAAGTAGGCACTATGCAAGCCACTTTCATCAGTGAACAAAACAGACAACTCCCTACCCTTGTGAAGCTCCCATTCTAGTAGGGAGCGAAAGAGAATAAACACAACAAATGTATTGATTGCATGGTGTATACAAAAAAGAATGGTGTGGAGAAAGAGCACAAGTGAAGCCAGGTGAGGGCATCAGGAGTGCCGTGGGAAGGGACGTGTGCAGGGCAGTTTGAAGTTTTAGGTAGAGTCATCAGCTCATTGAGAAGATAATCTGAGCAAAGGCTTCAAAGAGGTGAGGGAGACAGTGCCTCAGGTACCTGGAGGAAGAATATTCCAGGCAGATAGATTCACCACTACTAAGGCTGGGGACATGCCCATGTGTTCGAGGAAAGAAAGGAGACAAATGCAACTAGAGACAAGTCCACAGGTGAAAGTAACAGGAAATGAGACCAGGGAGGAAATGAGAGCACGTCATGTAAGACCTTGGTGGCTATTGAAGGACCTAGGCTTTTCCTATGAGAAGAGCAGGGAGTGAATGAAGGGTTTTGAGCAGGAGTGACATGGCTTACCTGAATTGTCTTTTAATAAGATTATTCTGCCTTTGTGCCAGAACAGACTGCAGGGAGCAAATGCAAACACTGGGAGACCTGTGGGACTCTGCTGGAGTGATCCAGGAGAACCACAATGCGGGTTCTGAAGAGTAGGGGCAGTGGAGATGGCTCCCTGTCTGCGATAGTGAGATGACAGATTCTGAGTATATTTTCAAAGTAGAGCCAATAAGATTTGCTGAAAGACTGGAATGCAGTATGAGAGAAAGAGAGGAGCTGAAGATGACTCCAAGGTTTTAGGGCGGCCTTCTGGAAGGAAGGAATGTTATCAGTAGAGATGGGAAAGTTTACAGATAGAGGACATTTGTGGGAAAAGACCAGGAGTTCCATTTGGGGCATGTTGGGTTTGACATGTGTATGGGAATATCAAGGTAAGTCTGGAGTTGGGTGGAAGATCTGAGCTGGAGGTATGAATTTGGAAGTGGCATTAAATCTGATTTTTATTGCATATGATTAAATCTTAAAATATAGATGTTATTTTTAAAAATATAAAATTATATGAAGTAAAACTTGAAATTTTCTTCTTCCCAAACCTACTACTCTTCCCAGCAGTAACCACTATTAGGGAGCTGTTGTATGTTAAGAGCCTGAAGTGATGTCTGAAGAATGCTCAATATACCATATTAGAAAACCAGAACCAATATGGGTTTTTCATTTCCACATCCATTTTACTGCAATAGAAAAGATATTTTAAAATTACCCACATATTTATGCACAGCATTTTTCAATTTACCTATATCTTTACCCACACAGTAATATAATTTCTACCTTCTGCAATCACAGTGGTAAAGTAATAGAATTTCACAGCCGTTTGGAATAAACAATATTCTTGGATTTGTGTGCCTTTTCTTACAATATTAAACTGATTTTTAATTGATTCTATGTTGAATTTTTTTCCTTTAGCAATCTGGAATGTATTTCAGATGAACAATATCATTCATTTAAAAAATGTCATCGATTATAGAGTACAGGATACACATTCAGCACCATAATAATTCTCTAGACTCTAAGCTTTCATCTCTAAAATAGAACAAAGTTTCCATACCTTCCATTAGACACAGATGACCTTCAAAATTTGAACTAATGCATTTCTGTTTTGTTGAGTTAGCAATTAATCTATGCTAGGAAAGTAATGATGACTCCTCAAATATCCAGTCTCTTACACGCTTAGAACTTCAGCTGTAATAAAACTCAGTCTTTCTAGTCTGAGGAGTTCACTATATCTCTCCTGAGCTCAAAGATAATAAATTAATTGAAGAGGTTTTCCACCCTCTTTGGTTTGATTTTTGGCAGAGTTCTACGTCCAATGACATGTACAGAAACTTCTGCACACCTGGAATGCCACATGATTTACCCCAAACAGTGCTTGTTATGCAGCTGTTCGATCCATTGTTGCAGCCAGTAAATAGAAAACAAAACAAACACACACACACACACACACACACACACACACACACACACACACAAGAATAAGAAGAAGAAAGAGTAGCATGAGCTCTCAAGAAGCTCACTATCCAACTTGGCCAGTAAAAATTTACTTGTAGGAAAAAATGATCACTATAATCGGTTCTGAAACTAAACAAACTAGTGTATTCTGCTGTGAAAAGAATTGGACTGTTTTCTATGTTTTACTCTGAATTTTTCTTGAACTTTTAGCATTGCTTACTATCTTTTTTCTAGAGAGATCCTGCACATAGCAACATAAGCTCCAGAAAGGAGTACTAACAGGAAAACAGACAACAGGCTCATCGTACTTAATTCAACAACTTTATTTTTTATGTGCACATGGGCTGCCACTTGTGACTTGACTTTGCATCGATTTTTGCTGGTAGAATGTTTCTATTTGCAGGATAAAAGAAAACATATCAAAAGTTCATGGCACATCATGAACAGCATACCTGAACAAATTTGAGAATCATGTTCCGTAATGTTTATTCTTCATGAGCAAACAGGCTCAAAGGACACAGGAAGAGTCATATGAGACTTCTCTTTCCTCCTCCTCCTCCTCCTCCTCCTCCTCCTCCTCCTCCTCCTCCTCCTCCTCCTCCTCCTCTCACTTCCCCCTACTCTTCCTCTCCTCCCTGAAGTAGTAGCTATCCCTTGGGCTCTCTTCCATCATCCTTCCTCTGCATTCCAGCCACCCACCATCCCAGTTTATTCCAGAACAACCAAAATAACCTTCAAATTGATTCTCCTTCTATAATCCCTACCTACTCCAATTCATCACACACTCTTCCCATAGACCTGCCTTTCTGCAGCAAGGATTTTTTCCAAACCCTTTTTCCATCAAAAGCATTTATTGATTCATTATTCCCCGCTTAATAATGTCCCAAAGTCTTATGTTCAGAGTCAAATCCTCCAAAATACAATGTCTGGTTTTTCGTTAATATTTGAATACATGTGTTGTCTACACACAACTATGTTCAACTAATCACTCAGAAGAAATTTGATAAGAGGTTTCTCATGTCAGTGGAATAACAAATCCATTTAAAATGAATGCGGGGCTTTTTAAATAGCTCCTTCTCATGTAGGAGGTGGTATTGGCTACATAAACTTTTTATTGTTGTATTATATCCTGTTTCCTTAAGGAACAAAGAGATTTATTTTGACATCTATGGGTGAATATCAGGATTCTAAGTAGAAATGATCACTTGTTCTTTTCTATGACTTGTCCTGTCATTGGAGGTTTAGCAAAGACAAATATGTTTCTATGGGCTGCTGAAAATCAGAGTGGTCAAAATCACATAACTTGATGTTTACTGTCATGGGAAAATACGGCTGGTATAGTTATTTCATAGAGCCCTGAAACTGCCTAAGGGTCTATCATATTGTTTGCTATTAATTATAGGGTTAAAATATTTTCCACGAAAGTCTAGCAAGATTAACTTTATCCCAAATGATACCACCCCTCTAGTACGGCAGGAGAGAGTGACACTTTCTTCTTTATATGTAGTTTTACTTTTTATTTTTTAATAATATTTTACTTTTAGAACCTGGAAAAAAATATTTCTATGAAGAAACTTTAAAATTCTCTTTAAAAAGTGATAATGAACCGTAAACTTTGCAATCTGGTGTTTGTTGGATATTTTGAAATAAGCTTTGGTGGCTTTTCTCCTCTAAGCGAGGCTATTTCTACAAGGCCTTTCAGTACCTGTTAGACATAACCACGAGATTCAGAGCTCAACAATGGGAGTTTGTTCATTCAATCTGATCATTATTGACTAATTTGCATTTAGAATGCTATCTTCAACTATTAATTAGTCGTTCCTCAAAACAACCCAATGGGAGAGAGGAACATAATTATCCCTGTTTAAAAATGAAGCCGACCAACAGTGCATACAGTGCCCCACAGAGGCAGTTCCCCTAGCTTTGTAGTTATGGCTGATGGGAATTATACCAGCTGTCAGGGCTATCACACATCCAACAGGAGATGCAAGAGCGAGGATTTTACAAAATACCTCCAACGTTTCTATTTCATCAGCATTTGGGTTTAGATTTGCTCCAATTTGGTAACATCGATTCCGTCTTGCAAACTTTTATGAATATAACATTAGATCTATCAGACCACTTTTCATGGCAACACAAAAGATGTGCGACATTGTATATATGCTTTTTAAATGTTCACAAATTCCCTTAAATAACAACAGAAGTATAATAGTGAAGGTAAGGGATCATCAAACAGCAAATACATACTGAATATTCATTATTCACAGGGCTCCATATTGGAACTATGAGCAGGAGTGGGGCAAGAAATTAAGAAGATACCTACAACCCTAGCTTTGCTCTGAGGTACCTAGAATTTGATAAAGAATCCAGCCGAGGGCCAGGCGCGGTGGCTCACTCCTGTAATCCCAGCACTTTGGGAGGCCGAGGCGGGTGGATCACGAGGTCAAGAGATCGAGACCATCCTGCTCAACATGGTGAAACCCCGTCTCTACTAAAAATACTAAAAATTAGCTGGGCGTGGTGGCACGTGCCTGTAATCCCAGCTACTCAGGAGGCTGAGGCAGAAGAATTGCCTGAACCCAGGAGGCGGAGGTTGCGGTGAGCCGAGATCGCGCCATTGCACTCCAGCCTGGGCAACAAGAGCGAAACTCCGTCTCAAAAAAAAAAAAACAAAAACAAAAAACAAAAAAAAGAATCCAGCCAAATGCATATAAAACAGAATACTTTAGAAAAAGGTTAATCTTATGTAACCTCAATTTTAGAATAAGCATTTTTTTCTATATCTTTCTCTACAAAAATACATTTTCTTTAAGTTAAGGTTCAGGGGTGCACAAGTTACTTTAGAGAGTTTGAAAAGTCCCAATAAATTATTTATTTTATTACTTAAAGAATGCTGGTGAATGCTCTAAGAAAGAAAATATTTAGCATAATCAAACTAAGAGGAAACATTGAATAATTTTTAAAATTTCCTAACTAACCATCAAAGAATAACTAATGTGATGACTCTGGCTGGGTGCAGTGGCTCACGCCTGTAATCCCAGCAGTTTGGAAGGCCAAGGCAGGCGGATCACTTGAGGTCAGGAGTTTGAGACCAGCCTGGCCAACATGGTAAAACCCCCATTTCTACCAAAAATATAAAAAATTAGCCAGTTGTGTTGTGTGTACCTGTAAGCCTATCTACTTGGGAGGCTAAGGCAGGAAAATTGCTTGAACCCCGGAAGCTAGTTGCAGTGAGCTGAGATCGTGCCACGGCACTCCAGCCTGGGTGACAGAGCAAGACTCCATCTAAAAAAAAAATGCATATATATACATATATATATAGATGATGAATCCATGTGTTACTATTTCCCACTATACTAAGCCATCAACATATTGGATTCTCTCTGTGCTCTTCTAACATACACACACTAACGTGTAATTGGTGCTTTGAATTGAAGAACATTTTCAATACCTCTCGAGTGGGCAAAAATCCTGTTTATATTCTTGTCTGCCCCAGTTTATGGCTTCATAAATTTTTTTTGTTTTTTTTTATGAGCCAGAGTCTCACTCTTGTGCCCAGGCTAGAGTGCAGTGGGGTGATCTCGGCTCACTGCAGCCTCTACCTCCTGGGTTCCAGTGATTCTCCAGCCTCAACCTCCTGAGTAGCTGGGATTACAGGAGCCCACCACCAGTCCCAGCTAATTTTTGTATTTTTAGTAGCGATGGGGTTTCAACATATTGGCCAGGCTGGTCTTGAACTCCTGACTTCAGATGATCCGCCTGCCTCGGCTTCCTAAAGTGCTAGGATTACGGGTGTGAGCCACCACATCCCACCCCAGCTTTAAAAATTTAATCTTCATTTAAAGCACAGAAAGTCCTTTTTTTTTTTTTTTTTTTTTTTTTGGCTAATGGGGCCTCTTTTTTGAACTCTTTAGGGTCAAATGAACCTTTCTTCCTTGATCCCAGGGTGGAGTCAAAATGAATCTAGCAGACAAACAGCCCAACATCCTTCATGTCACTGCCAACTTCTCATTCAAAGAGGTACTGGGGGTGGCAGGTGGAGTTATAATTATAGCTTAGAAAAAAGCAGCATCAGCAGCTGTTGCTTCTGTTTGTTCCTGGCTGTAACTGTCATCAGTGGGTAAATTGGCATAAACAGGCCTCCAGAAGTGGAAAAACACTTAACCCCCGTACTTGTCACACTCTGGGTCCTCTCAGTGGCCAGAGAACAGAAAGAAAATCTGGCTGTGCATGGGCAAAGGGTGACACCGGGAGTGCAGCACCGGCCTGAAGGCGCCTCTTCACGGGGAGCCCGAAATTCGAAGATTATCTTTCCTGGTGGAGACTCCAAACCAAATAAATAGGTTAGTGCCCAGAGTAAACCTATGCATTTTAATTCTGACCTCTACTTGCTGTGATTTTCATTTTCCTGGCAGAGCTTAAAAAGAAGAGTGAACTACTAAATGAAAGAAGAGAAAGTTATTCAAGGACTGTTATTTAAAACTACTGGAGTCCATGAGAACAAACTATGAAATGGGCTTAATTTATTAGGCTCCTCTCCCAATTTTGGCTGTATTCACACTAGACAAATAGACAAGGTAAAGATGGAAAAATAAAACCGGTTTTGTGGCATGAGTCCCATCCTTTCGTAATGCCACTTACTTATGCCGAAAGGCCCTGGCTTCTTTATTAAAATCAGTAATGTTGAAAGCTAAGTTTGTGATTTTAGAAAATGCTGTAAATGCAGCTCCAGAGTTCCATTTCCTTAGGGAAAATGGGCAAATCAGAGTTGAATTGTTTTTCCAGCAATGAGTAAAGACAAAAAATTTTCTTGTTCGTGATAAAATATGTGGTATAGGTTACTTCCCAAAAGAAATCTGCTATAGAATTTATTTTTTTTATTTAGTACAATTCTACCTAAAATCTTCATAATTTCAGTCTAAGTAGCTCTGTAAGACTCTCCAGATAGATCCCTTTGAGAAAAGTAAGATTTTAAATAAATTTCATTTTATTTGCATATGTTCTATCTTAGCCAGAAATTGAGCAGGATTTTCAAAGATTAGCTTTGCGCTGTCTGTTTCAAACCCTGAATACTTAATGTCTCGGTGGAAAGTGGTGTAATTCCAAAGAACTCATTGAAAACAGGGCTTTGGGGCCCAGTGCTCATCCTAACCACATTCATGAAATGGACTCAAGTAGAAAGAGTCATAAATAATGACCTTATTTTGTTCAGCTCCAAATAGAATGTGAACCACCCCTAAGCATTTCTGTACAACTTTTCATGGGGAAAGTGTACTATTCTTATTTATGACTGTGACCCAACTTTTTGGCTACCTGTTGAAATGCAACGAGTGCTAACAATTGGACCTCCAGTAGCGAGACACCTACATGCAACCAAACCCATCAAAAGTGCCCCATCAATTAAATTCCCATGAGGGACTCATTTTCCTCATTTGTTCATTCAAATATATATTGACCAATGGCTATATAATCTAAAAATAATATTTAACAGTTAAGGCAAGTTTAAGATGTCTAATATTACTCTTTCCAGAAACTCCTTTCTTCCTGCTTTCTGCTAAATGATCTAGCACTGAGATAACAGTTATCCGAAAGTTTTGAATTACAGAAACTAAGAAAGACAAAAAAAAAAAAAAAAAAAAGATATGGCTGACTAGTTGCTGGCTTGAGTGTCCTTGATATACAGACATACAGATTTATGCCCTATTTTAAACATTGCTTTTTACTTGTGTTTTGTCTTCTTGCTCTTCTAGAAAAAAATATCCAAGATGACTGTCACTTACTCCAGTAAAGTAGCAAATGCAACTTTTTTTGGATTTCATAGGTTACTCTTCAAGTGGAGAGGCAGCATCTACAAACTACTGTACAGGGAATTTATTGTCTTTGCTGTTCTTTATACAGCAATAAGTTTGGTGTACAGGTACTTTTCTTTGCATGTCTCCTTAAATGGCAATTAAATATTGTATAAAAATACAGTCTCAAAAATCTGAACCCTTTTATTGCCACTGACTCTGCATTATATAACTCCTTTTTTGCATGAGCCTCTCTTCTGTCTTCTTCCCTTCAGGACAGATTTTAATCAACAGTTAACCATCGTCAGGATGTAAAATAGACTCTCACTGTAAGATTCAGGTAGCCTTCATGCCAGCCCCAGCTGCGCTTCAAGACTGTTGCAATAGGCATAAAAATGGAAGGATTCTCCTTAGATCCATACTACGTACAGATTTTTGAATGGGCAAAGGCCACAGGCAAATAATTATTGGTGCTTCTATCCGCTTGTCATTCATAGTTTGTGATTTGACAGCTTGTAGCTACTACTTATATAATGAACACGTTCATGATTGGTGTATTTCAGGTGAAAGCTTTCCTTCCTTTTGCCTGGAATGAAAATATCTTATCCCGGATGATGGCTGCCCTTAAGAGTACCTCAACTAAAGAAAATTCCTGTAGACTAATTTATTTTCTTTATATCTTCTGAGTTGAGGGCATGTTATGTTCATAAAAGGAGGTGCTTATTCTTTACAACATCATAACATATGCCTGTCAAATTGACAGGAAATGTGAGCAATATCAAGTCCAAGAAATAGTTTTATGATGAAAAATTACAGTGTTAATAAAATTCTATTGGTATGATAAAAGGAGAGCTTTATGAGCTTTTAAAGCTTTTTAAATTAAAATTTAATGCACAAATTTATTATCTGGAGGAAGCTAAAACTTAAAACAGGAAAACTAAAGGTTTTTAAGACTGTATTTCCTTTTTCTACATACGTCAGTTTGTTATTTTTCTTCTGCATATAGATAAACAAATTTGTGTTGTATTGCTCTCACATTCTTCCTTGCAGCAATAGGATCTCCTTTGGTAAAACAAGGATATTAATTTAGTTGACCGATAATTATTAAAAGGAAAATAGGTAGAGCTATTTTTCTGTGCATCAAAACAACCCTTCTGAGCAAGTGTACACATTGGTATATATTTTGACAAAATATTTTTAGAGGGAAAGTCTTATTAAAAACCTCTCATAATTTTTCAGACATATCATATCATATGATATTATTTTGGCAATTTAGGTATGTATCACCTAAGCCTTCAGAATATGAAATGACGGAAGATACAATGGTGTTTCATGATAATTATCTCATTAGTTCATTTTTACTCATGCAAATGTATTGCAGGTATTGCTGCTAAAAATAGAATAGAATAGCCCTTAGCACAGTTGCAATGTAGCTAGAAACGCTCCTTTGGGCCTCAACTTTTGTTCCAATATCATACTATACCCCCCCAAATTTTATGCGTATATTTTTTCTATAGCAAAGAGTGCTTACATTTATAAAAAAAATTATCAGTTCAAGTCATCCTTAATTTTTTAAAGTTCAATTGTAACACCTTATTAAAATAGATCTTTATATCTTAATCAAAGGTATACCACGGGCTATAGGATGAGTTTGTCAAAGAAGTCAAACATATCTGTAGAAAAATACAGACGTAGTTTTATTCTCTAAGTCTTTATTAGCTCTTTTATAAGTAAATAATTATTCTTAACAAAAATTATAAGGAAGAACCAGATTCATTAATTTGATTACATTTCTATTTTTGAGGAATTTGACAAAATAATTTTTGAAATACTTTCTAGCTATTAAAATTTCTACGTCTAGCCAGGCGCGGTGGCTCACGCCTGTAATCCCAGCACTTTGGGAGGCCGAGGCAGGTGGATCACAAGGTCAAGAGATCCAGACCATCCTGGTCAACATGGTGAAACCCCGTCTCTACCAAAAATACAAAACATTAGCTGGGCATGGTGGCACGTGCCTGTAATCCCAGCTACTCAGGAGGCTGAGGCAGGAGAATTGCCTGAACCCAGGAGGCGGAGGTTGCGGTGAGCCGAGATTGCACCATTGCACTCCAGCCTGGGTAACGAGCGAAACTCCATCTCAAAAAAAAAAAAAAAAAAAAAATTTCTATGTCTATTAGCCAAAGATGTTTTCTTTGCCCAACTATTAACACTAACCATTTCATTATTAACTAAGTATGAGGCAATTTGTTAAGTGGTTTTTATATACACCCACACAGACACACACAGGCACACACAGACACACACAAACACACACACACACACACACACACACCACACACATTATGCTATTTAATTTTTATAATACTCCATATAGATTTTCTACCCCTACTTACAGATGAGAAAACTGAGACTCAGGGACATTTAAAAATATTCTCAAAATCCAAATTTGTGTCAGACCTGGGATTAAAATCTGGCTTTGTCTGATCTTGAAAAAGGTCCATGCTTTCCACATTTAAAGCCTCTTTGACCATTTCTATTTGAATATCAGAAACCATTCTGGCCGTAGTTTGTCATCAGCATTACCCTGATAGACCTCTACAATAATCTGGTACCTCTCCTGTCAGCTTTCCCTGACTTCAGTAATTCTAACACCTCTTCCAAAGCTGAGGCAGGAACTCCAAGCTCACCCTGTACCCCACATACCTTCTTTCTCAGGACCAGCTCCCAACAGCTCTCTATCTGTAATCTAATTGGTTGCTTCCTGTTATCTCATTATTCCTTTGCTTCCTTTATGAAAGTTCTATGGACCCAAATGAGCCTTTGGTGCTTGTTATAATGGATCTTTCCTTGGGTTCCCTCTTCCTTTGAAACAGTTACACTCATCAATTTATTTGAATTCATCTGTTTGGCTTTCCTTCCTATATTTTTGTCAATATTATTAGTTTGCCATAAAACATTTATTCAGACTCTGAACCTCTTCTCTATAATCAATAATGTTCTCATTAAATGCACTTATGTTTAATGATACCAGAAAATGGGCTTTGGGCAGGTTGGGTTAGATCTATAACACAAATTTTGAGAGAGTGACTAAATTTAATAATGAAAGTTTTCATTTTTCACTGTTAAATTTGTTTTAGACTTCAAACAATTCTGGGCTTTAAAATGAGGTATAGTATCCCTTGAAGCATAACACATGATAATCAAGAATGTGCTAAGTAGCACATTCAGGAGGAAGATCAAGGTGCCAAATTGAGGGTTATTCTTTAATAATTTCTTAATAATGTTAATTCATAACAATACACTCTTTTTAAGGTATTCCTGATGAATAATTCAAAAATGAACTATTTTGTAACTTACCTTGCTCTGAGTCCAATGAATCAATTATATAAAACTTTTAAAATATAAAGTTTTTAAAATAAAATAATGAATAATTAATCCCACTATTTAATGGCCAGTCACATTTACAGGATGTTAGCACTTGAAACATTAAGCAAATAAAAAGTTTTTGAGACACGTCAGCTTAAGGAAAAAAAAACTATTGCTCCTTCAAAAATCAAACAGATTATTTGTGCTTAATTGTTTGCACTTGATGTCACTTGCAAAGCAGGTGCAGAAGTATAATATCATAAAGGGCTGTGCATTTTATTTTTGCTCCAGATTGTTACTTACAGGAGCCCAAAAACGTTACTTTGAAAAATTATCAATTTACTGTGACAGATATGCTGAACAAATTCCAGTAACCTTTGTGCTTGGTAAGTATAGGTCACACGCAGATTGCAGCCACACAGCTGTCTCCATTAGGATGACACCAATGACTCTGCATGGGAGTGTTTCCAAGCTGAGAGGCATGCCTGAAAAGCTGCTGCTTGCAATAGAACCAGAATCATCTATAAGGTTTGCCTTCAGGGCTGCTTTTGCTAAATTAACACCAAACAAGTTTGAGGACATGATCTGCTATTGGACATTTAAGCTTTCTCTTCTCTAACTCTCCATTTTGCAGTCAATATTTGAGATCTAATACACACTTAACAGGGTGCTTAGGCATTGCCAGGCACAAATGACATTTTTTTCCTAGAACGCAAAATCAGAAGATATGGATAATAACATATTTTTGACCCCCAACATCTAAAAAGGCTAAAATTCAGCTAAAAGCATCAGTGTCACCAACGTGTCTGCTGTTAAGAAACTGCTTTATAATTTCCTATTATTCTACAGGGTTTTATGTTACTCTGGTAGTGAACCGATGGTGGAACCAGTTTGTGAATCTGCCCTGGCCAGACAGGCTGATGTTCCTCATCTCCAGCAGTGTTCACGGAAGCGACGAGCACGGGCGCCTGCTAAGAAGGACGCTGATGCGCTATGTCAATCTCACCTCCCTGCTCATCTTCCGCTCGGTGAGCACTGCTGTGTACAAAAGGTTTCCCACAATGGACCACGTGGTTGAAGCAGGTACTACGCATGGCTTTTGCTTCCATGGGCGCTTCTCGGCTGAGACAGAACCTCCAGCATTCCTTTGAAAATCCCTTATGTTTGTTTATTCACTCAAGAAACATTTATTGGGCCGACACGGTGGCTCGCACCTATAATCCCAGTATTCTGGAAGGTCGAGGCGGGTGGACCACCTGAGGTCAGGAGTTTGACACCGACCTGGCCAACATGGCGAAACCCCATCTCTACTAAAATTAGAAAAAAGTAGCCAGGTGTGGTGGCATATGCCTATAATCCCAGCTACCGGGGTGGCTGAGGCACAAGAATCGCTTGAACCCGGGACGCTGAGGAGGAGGTTGCAGTGATCCAAGATTGTGCCACTGCACTCCAGCTAAGAGACGAAGATGAATAAGACATGGTTCCTGCCCTCAAGTTTACTTCAGAGGTCAAGGAGAAAAAGTGGCAGGTAGTCACATTGCCTTAAGGTACACATAATAATTAATATATTTATTTAAACAATCTGGCTGGGCACGAGGGCTCACGCCTGTAATCCCCGTATTTTGGGAGGCCCAAGAAGGTGGATCACCTGAGGTCAGGAGCTCGAGACCAGTCTGGCCAACATGGTGAAACCCCGTCTCTACTAAAAACACAATAATTAGCTGGGCATGGTTGTATGCCTGTAATTCCAGCTACTCGCGAGGCTGAGGCAGGAGAATTGCTTGAACCTAGGAGGTGAAGGTTGCAGTGAGCAACCATTGCGCTCCAGCCTGGACCACAAGGTCCTCATCAGTCCCCCCAAAAATAATAATAGCACAAAATACAAAAAAATCTGTCATATTAACTTACAGTTTTCCAGCACTTTATAGTTTCTCTCTTTTATAGCTATTTCATTTGGACCTCAAGAAAACATGAAAAAGGTAGAAAATAGTTTCAGAAAGGTTACAACCTGCCCTGAATTACACAGCTGATCAGTGGAAAAGCCAGAATTAAAATTTAGGCTCCAAACTCCTAAGTTAATACTTTCTGATTGATTCTGGTAATTCTAAGTTTACTTTCTGGTAATACTTTCTGATCGAACCAGTAATGTCAGTTTTCATCTAGGCAGACACCAAGAGGTAACAGTCAAAAGCTGTTTCAGTATGGACCTCTTGTCTCCTGAGCCTCAAAGTAGACGCAGATAGTTAAAGGATGATTCTCTTTGGCATGTAAATATTTAGCAAAGAAGCTACTAAATCAGCCTTCAATAGGGCGAGGATTAAATGAGATCATTCTTGGCACATATGGATAAGAACCACGAGATGATTCCGCCTTTACATTGAATTCAGTCTCATATTAGTTTGCAGTATTTAGTCTCCTTTGCTGAAATGTCCTGGAAAATAGACATTTTCAGATAATATATTTTGTTTTGGAGTTTTTGCTGGTTTTCATTTTTGTTTTTGTTTAAATGGGTAATATAGATAGTGACTACTTAAATGGGTAATATAGATAGTGACTACTGAAGTCAAAATAAAAATGTAGAGATGAATGTCTATATTTCACATTTTATTTGAGAAGAAAGAATTCCAGTTTGAGGCATACATGCAGACCAGATGGTATTCACTATGTCCAAAATACAAAGAGAAGGTTGGAGGTTTTCTAAAAAGACAGAAATGTTATATATCGCTATTTGAAGAAGTTCATTGGCACTAATAAGTTTCTGGGGTGCTAAGTTTTGATTGGCAAGTGATGGAGGTGGGTACAATTAGTCTTCAAGTTGCAGCAGATCATTTCAGCAACTATAAAACTGGTTTCAGGTTATAGCAGACAGTATCGGCAGCCAGGCCTGCAGAGAATTACACGGTGTCTCGACTGCTTTTTCCTGCTGACTTCTTGACTGTTTTAGTTAGGTATGACAGGAATGACCCGATTCTATTATCAACTTTCACAATCATTAAGAACACAGAGTAAGGGTTTGAAACCTGATTGCGCAACTTACTAGCTATATGACCTTGTCTGAGTTAGTTAACCATTCTGTTCCTCAGTTTCCTCATCCATAAAATAGCCTTATAGTAACTTACAATAGCACCTACCTCGTATACCCATAGGCTTGTTGTAAGTATTAAACAAGTTAGTATTTACAAAGTATTTAGAGCATTCCTGGCATGCAGTAAGTGCTGCATGATTTCTTGCCATTGTAATGAAATTATATCTCAAACAACAGCATAACATAGCACTCTAGCCACTTTAGAAGATTTGTTATTAATATAATATCCTAGGTCTTGTTGATCTACTTTGATCAAGAGGTTGTGAATGTCAAGGTGGGAATAAGGAAGAAGGGGTGTAGATGATACTGTTAGAGATAGAGTGAGATGTAAGAACATAATGGGTGCCGGGAGTTGGCTAAGGATTCAGGGGGAGGGTCTGAAGGCTTGGCAAATGCATAGATATACGATCATGTAAAATCAGTAGAAACTTTAAAAAAATTAATTGCTACCCTACCTCCAAATATGAAAGTAGAATACTGTTTCAGAATGACCTAGTTAAAAAAATACTACTAGACAACTTAATTATCTTAATGTCTCCAGGATCAAATATATTAAGAATTACCACCTCTAAGAAAGACCTAAAACCAAACAAGAAACGTATGACCCATTCCAAGTTGATGAGCTAAAGTTTACTTGGATGAACAGAGGTGATATTTCTCTAGTTCTGACTCATCCTTGAAATGAAGAGAGTGCATTCTGACAGAAATGAGATGCCAGGTCCAATCCTCAAGGCAAATCTCATCTTCTTAGAGTCACCTTCACATTAAAAGCACGCCGGGAAGAAGCCAGGTTGACCGGCAATGGAGAGGCCTCTGGGGCCTCTGGTCAGACATGAGCTCAGAGGACTGAGCTGCGCTCAGGTCTGAGGTGTAAGTAGATAAAGGGAGGCCAATAAGAAAATGATGTGATTTCATTTCCTTTGGATGTATTTTTCAGAATACCCAGGCCCACTCCCTCTCACACTTGTACAGATGTCTGCCACGTACTCACATTCAGACTTTTCCCTTTCGGAGGCGTGTGGAATACTGGAATACTTCTGTCTCCTCCACCACCAATATTTCTACCATTCCAAGGGAATCTCAAAATGAGTCCTTCACTCCTGGATGTACATTTAAACTAATGTTTCTAGGCATGATCCAGAGAACCACAGGCCCTCTACATCTTGAGTAACTTGAGTTTACTTATTTAAAATGTATATTCCTGTGTCCCACCCACTTCAGGCCCACTGAATCATTACAGAACCTAACAGAAACCTTTGGATGTAATGTCTAGGAATCTGCAGTGAAACATGCTCTTGTGTAGGTTTTTATAATACCCCAAGCTTTGAGAAGTACTGCATCTTTTCTGGGATGCTTATTTTTTAAACCCTTTTTCTCACTCCTGGGACAAACGGCTTTGGCAACCGCCAACTCATTACCAATAGCAAAGCAGCAGCAATTAGGGTAGGGTAGATACGAGGTTTCAGCTTGAGGTTCCCGAGCTACAAAGAAGAGCTTTGACGAAGCAGTCTGGTGGGAGGCTGCTATATAAGGGATTTGAATTCAACCTGCTTGGACATAACAAGCTTTGTTCTTAAACTTTTTGGTTGTTTGGTTTGAAGTGGATGAAGGGAGAAGAGAACTGACGGAGGAGCTATGATGAGGTGAAAGCCTTTCCAAGAGTCCTAAGACACAATCACTGATTATCTCAGTGAAAAGGTCCCATTTGCTCTCATTAATTCTCAAGAGTTTTCTCAAAAGGCAGAAAAGGAGTAGCAGGTAGAGCTTGTCCCCACAGGAATATAGAGTTTGTGTGTTAGGCAGCAGGGCAGAGGTTCCAAGCCACTATCCTCTAAGCCAGGAGAGATGCTTCAGAGGCCTGTCTCCCTGGCTGCCCCAGGCCGGCACCCTCCGTCACTGGCAGCGCTGACTCACTGAACTTCCTGCTCCTTTCCCCAGCAGAGAGGGCTGACTCAGAGTCTGCACTTGGGGTCCGCTTCCAAGTTATTCCAATCGGGCATATGCCTCTGCCATTCCCTGACTGTCCTTTGCCTGTGCCAAGGTTTCTGGGAAGAACAGGAAGTTCAGGGACAGCGGAAAATGTTTGGCAGATCCCCTGAGTCCAAAGCCAGGGCACCTGCTCCTGCTTGAGGGCAGAGAGGACTGGTAAGTAAAGCACTGGGGGCCCCAACGGGGTGGGGCCAATGGTAAGGGCATGAAGGACCTTCTTGTCAGTTGAATCCTCTACATAAAATCACCCGTAAGGAAAAAGTACATGTCCTCAAACTTCAGGGTGCCTTAGATATCGTTAAAATCAATATTGCTAAAAATTTGGATCCCATGAGACCACCCCCAGAGATTCTGACTCAGTGGGTCTGGAATGGGCTCCAGGATCAGTGTGTGAACAGACTCTGAGGCTAGGGGTTCCTGGCTTGCACCCTGAGAAGCAACTCTCTGGCTTTGAGGCAATTGTTTCCCTCCAACTTCTCTTTCTTCTGCGAAGGTTTTTGCCTGCATAGATTCAGTGCTGGCCAGAAGGCAATAAGCTAGAGGGACAGCACCTCCTTCTGAAGCATCTGGCAATTCCTTGGCTGGAGGTGGAGGAGCTATGTTTATTATATAATAGATATAATAATGTCTATTAGGCTGAAAAGTCCCTGAACTGGTCTGTGAGTTATTAATCAGAGAAACTGCAACAGTCTCTGATACTTTTGCCTATTGGCTACAAATCTGTTCTGGAAAATTCTAGTCATTCCAATCACCTGCTCTGGGAGATGTCGCTGATTCCAAGTCAAGTCAGATGCACAATTCCAGATCGTGGCTGATTCAAGTGATGACCTTAGTTGCGTGCTTATAGTATGGTCTCATACTTAATCAAAACATCTAGTGTTTCACAGGCATTGGGAAAGAAAAGTAGTTATCTTCAAAATTACTCACCAGAAGCACAATGATAGGTAATAGGAAATTATATAAGTTCCTCTTAAAGAAACATGACCAAGCTGATGCTAAATCTATTACATTTTTGCTCATGCAAAAATATATGACAGGCACTGTGCCAGGTACCGGGAATTACCCTTATAACCAAGAATAAATATGGTCCCCATCCTCAAGGATCAGTGAAATTTACTACAAATCTTATCTTACATTAATCATTGTCATAAACAAGCACAAATACGTTTACAGTTAAACTTAACATCTCTGCATTGCAATTCTCTAAAATAAATAGTTTTCTGTCTGTATTTAGTAGTTCGTAAGAGTAGTTATAAGACAGTAAACTCTGAGGGAAAAAATATCCTTTAATTTTCTTAAAGTCTTGGAGTCTTTTCCTTTTTTAATTTTTTTAGAGACACGTTCTCACTCAGTTGCCCAAGCTGGAGTGCAGTAGCATGGTCATAGCTTACTGTAACCTCAAACTTCTGGGCTCAAGCCATCACCCTGCCTCAGCCTTTTGAGTAACTAGGACTACAGATGTGTACCACTGTGCCTGCCAATTTATTTATTTATTTTTATTCTTTTATTCTTTATTTATTTTTGGATACAGAGTCTCATCATGTTGCTCAGGCTGGTTTTGAACTCCTGGCCTGAAGCCACTCTCCCACCATGGCCTCCCAAAGGGCTGGGGTTTCTGGTATGAGCCACCATACCTGGCCTGGCCTGGAATCTTAATGTAAAGTTTCTTAACTGTCTTCCATGACTAGAGGGAGCCTGATGAGACTCCACTGGAATTTTTAGTGATACTTCTGGTTAACAGACATTAATATAGCCAAGCAAGCCACCAGTTGTTAATGGATGTTGAGATAAAGGGTCTAACTTGAGATGCTCTGGCTATGTGGCTAGCCCTGTAAATGGAACTCGGGTCTGGGCCACTTAGGGCTTAAAAGCCAACAACTCAAGAACTTTGGTAAAAGGAAAGTTAGCTTTATTCCAGAAGTCAACAACCCGGGAAAGGCAGTGAACTGGGGTTCAAAGGCCACCTTTCAGAATTGTGCCTCTAGGTCAGGGGTTTTGAAGGGAAATTAAGAGAAATGAAGATCAAAACAGTCTTGTGAAATGTGAGCAGCTTCATTCAGGTGAGCAGTTAATCATTGCTTTCTTGGTGAACATTTTATGACCTTCTGCAGGCGCCATCAGCCTATTCTTACAGGACGGTCAGCCCATTCCCAGGGCTGTTGATCAGCATATTTTCTTTCCTTTTTTTTTTTTTTTTTGAGACAGAATCTTGCTCAGTTGCCCAAGCTGGAGTGCAGTGTTACAGTCTTGGCTCTCTGCAACCTCCACCTCCCCAGTTCAAGTGACTCTCCTGCCTCAGCCTCACATGTATCTAGGATTACAGGCGCACGCCACCACACCTGGCTAATATTTTGTATTTTAGTTTAGACAGAGTTTCACCATGTTAGCCAGACTGGTCTCAAACTCCTGGCCTCAAGTGACCCCCGCCTTGGCCTCCCAAAGTGCTAGGATTACAGTTTTGAGCCACCACACCCAGCCAGTATATTTTCTTTTATCTCTGTTGAAGGTCTTGTTTTTTTTGTTTTTTGTTTTGTTTTGTTTTGTTTTTTGAGGCTGTTTCTTGGGACTAATCTACAAACTCAAGTAAAACAATAATATTATTCAAGCAAGCAAGCTTTTCTCTAACATGGAATTAATACTGTTAGAACCACATTTGTGTTTCCAGCACAGATCAATCATTTAATCTGTGATCTTCTCTTCTCTCACTAGGTAAACTAAAATGACTTTTGTATAACATTTTATGAAACATTCACAAAATTAATTGAATCTGGTATAACATTTCTGGCCTGGGTGGGCTGTTGTTTTTCTTAATGCATTCCGCGGCTCTGGAGCTCCTCGGCCTCTGAATCTCCACCGCCTTGTGTTACAAGAGTGAGAGCCAAGGGGACAGTGGTATTGATAGCTGTGCCAGTTTTTCCTCTGTTGGCTGAACTTTTAGAGGCTGAGTCAGTCACCCCTGTAGTCTCACATGATGAGCACAGAACAGACAGAATGTCATCCTGTGAGTGAAACTTGACTCACCTATGCGTACTTGCTCTGCACAGGAGAGAAAGTGCCTGCAGAACCAGCCCTCCTTGAATTAATAGCATAGATAGGCAGTCTCAGTTGGTCAGTGTTTGAAGGTTCCCCCACATGTCTGTTTTAGGAGTTAAATAAGGGCTATCCACTCAGTGTTTCTCAAAGTAAGGTTGCAGACCACATTGCCTGAATTAGCAAGGGTGCTTATTTAAACTGCAGGGTCCTAGGCAACCTGGGGAATCAGAATCTCTAGGGCTTAGGACCTAGAAATTGACATTTTTAAACAGGCTCCCTAGAAGCACTGCAGGATGTTCGGCCCAGACTGAGAACACTGAAACGATCAGCACTGGGGCAGTTGTTCAACCTCAACTTTGCTGCATGTTGGAATCTCTGGTGATCATTTAAAAATTCTGATGTCTCACTCCCATTCTCAGACATTAGGATTCATTAGGTATGTGGAGCAACCTGGGCATCAGCATTTTTCAAAACTCCCCAGACCATTCTAATGCACAGCAAAGTTTAGGAACAGCTGCACTAGCACACATCAATTCATTCCTCCTATTTCATCCACAAATTGCCTCAGATCTATTTCACCCAAGGCAAACAAAATTCTGGGTCACTGTGCAGATGAAAATTTAAAAGCACTGATTTCTTTGCATGTTATTTCTTGTGTGTGATTATGGAGAAGGCAGTGAATTACCAAATGGCTTACTAATTTAGGGACAAGGATACGGGTAACTAGAGATTTGCGCATATCAATAGAGGAGTGTCTGTCTCTGTTCCTTATTGCTACTCCCAGAAACTGATTTTACTCCACCGTATCCTATTTTAGGCTCTTCCAGCTGCGGTTTGTAACTCATGGGATTCTTAAATCAGGTTAATGGCTTATAACCAGCATTTTTGGTGAAATGGAATGGAGAGCACTAGAATCAAATCAAATAGAATCAAATCAAATAGCAGAAAGCGCATCAAGTGGCAGGGCCAATAACTGTTTTATGAACAACATGTATCTTACTACATTCATGGTGGACAAAAAAGCTGGTTGCCATATTGCCCTGCATGATGCTGTCACAACGTGATTTCAGCCCTTTCTCAATCTCATTTTGCTCCCCCCTTGATTTTCCCAATTAGCAGGGATTTCTAAACCTCTTCCTTTGAATGGAAAAGACAGCTATAGCTGAAGCTGGTGGCTTCATTCCATTCATTTGGAAAATACGGAGAAAAAACTAGCCAGGCACATTGCACTCCTCCTGAAAAAGTGTCATCCCTTGAAGAAGGGCTCACATGCTGAATGCACAACTTTCTCTTTCAGAAAAAACTGGCATTAAACCCACTCTGCCTTCAAGTTTTGAGATGCAGAGCTTTTAGTTCCTCTGCTAATAGAGCCTCGTTTGAATACTCTGCTTGAAAGGCAAAAGACATCTGCCTCAACTTCAATCAAGGAAAAATAGACCAACTGTACAGCAGGCAGAATCCATGATGACTGGAATTTTGTCTATCAATGGATGTAATTAATCCTTTGGCTTGAGGGCAATAGAATTTTGTCCTAAAGTAGCAGATCCTACGCCATCAAACCACAACTCAACTGGGAGTAAATGCAAACATGTATCTATATTGAGAGATAGATTTTACTCTGATTAGAAAGATGAAGGAGGGTTTTGGGGATAAGCAATATGAAAATTGCTGAGCAGAGCTGAGCCAGCCAGAAGTAAAAGTGATAGCAAGAGAAACTCAGGCAGATGCAACGGCAGAGTAAAATAGCTATACCAGGGGTGTGATGGGGCCTGAGGGGAGCATGGTGTGGAGACAGACAGGTGCAAGGGACCAAGTAGTGGGAGGACCAGAACACTGAGAATGTTGCCAAACTGTAGCAAATGAGTAAATGTAATTAGCATAGCCTCAGCAATGACAATAACGATCATATTCTGAAAAACACTATTGGTCTCTGGGTAAAATGGCTTGAAGCCCCGATAAGGGTGACATTCTATGTCATAACAAATATTTTTGGAATGGACTTGACCAACAATCTAGAGATTTTCTTTCAGTTGACCAACGACTTTGATTTCCAAAGGCGGAGTTACTTTTGTGAACCCCGAAAATTTGAGACAGGTCTCAGTTAATTTAGAAAGTTTATTTTGCTAAGGTTGAGGATGTGCACCCATGACACAACCTCTGGTCCTTATGACATGTGCCCAAAGTGGTCAAAACAGTTTGATTTTATACATTTTAGGAAGACATGAGACATCAATCAACGTATGTAAGATAAACATTGGTTCAGTCTGGAAAAGCGGGACAACTCAAAGTGGAGAAGGAGCTTCCAGGTCAGAGCTAGCTAAAAGACAAATGGTTGCATTCTTTTGGGTTTCTAATTAGCCTCTCCATAGGAGGCAATCAGATACGCATTTATCTCAGTGAGCAGAATAATTACTTGAATAGAGTGAGAGGCAGGTTTGCTGTAAGGAGTTCCTAGCTTGACTTTTCCCTTTAGCTTAGTGATTTTGGGGACCCAAAATATTTTCCTGTTATGCTCTGGATAAATAAGTGTGATCCTGCAAGGAATAACAAAAATTATTCTGCTTATATATTCTTAAAGGATACATTAATGTCTCCGTGATCATCATTCACCTTTCACAACACCTAGCAAAATACTCAATAAATTTGGGCTGAAAACAAAATCACCAGCTCGTCTTGCGCTACTCCTCTTTCTATCTCTTGCATTAGTGTTTGCACCAAATAAACCCTCACTCTGCATATTTCCTTTCTACTTAGAAGCTAAGGAAGGACGTGCTAGCACAATTTGATCCATACTTCTGAATAAAAAATAGCCAGAGGTAAAGTTATTCTTTGGTCAAATGACAGAGATTGCAGCTAATATATAAATGAGATCATTTTTAAAAGTTACACTATAGGTCTCAAGAATATAACTGTTAGACAATTGATATGGGATATGTGAGAATAGGCTACAGGAAGTCTTTACGCATAAAGCCAAGACAGATCAAGTTTATCTGTTAACTTCATCCAGTAAGATTTAACTGGCCAGGCACAGTGGCACATTGCTATAATCCCTGCACTTTGGGAGGCCAAGGCGGGCAGATCACTTGAGCCCAGGAAGTTCAAGACCAGCCTGGGCAACATGGTGAACCCAATCTCTACAAAAAATACAAAAATTAGCGAGGCATAGTGGCGTGTGCCTGTAGACCCAGCTACTCAGGAGGCAGAGGTGGAAGGATTGCTTGAGCCCGGGAGGTTGAGGCTGTAGTGAGCCAAAGATCACACCACTGGACTCCAGTCTGGATGACAGAGAGATATTCTGTCCCATTAAAAATTTTTTTAATTTAATCATGCTCTGCAATTCTTTAAAAAACAAAAACGGATTTTTTAAGATCATGCAACAACTCTCAGATGCACTGAGAAACAAGAAGAGAACTACCAAGATCATTTTTATTTTTTACTTCCAGGGAGAGTACCATTCTTCAGGCATGGAGAGAACCCTTCTAAGCTGGTATAAACAACCCGAGTGTTATCTAAAACTAGTCTCCTGTTGGTAAATATTAGCTTTGTAGTTTTTACTTTGTTTATTTCAAATCCTGAATAAACAACCTTCAGTTAGTGGGACAGTGATTTTCAAACACCACTGCATGTCAGAATTTTCTGCACAGCTTGATAAACATGTAACTACCTAGACTCAATTCTATTAAATCTCCCAGGAAGATTAAAAAGAATGCTGATGCCTGACCTCATCCTAGATCAACTGAATCAGAATATCTAAGGATAAGACCCAGGCACTGGTATTTTCTAAAAGAACCCACATGAGATTCTGAGGTGCAAACCTGGGTTGAGAATTCCTGCCCTACTGAGTCTAATTTAGCAGACAGGGTTAAGGCCCAGGCCTCTCCATATTTAATAGATGTCACAAATGATTCAGACCTATGGCCTTTGGATCTTATTCTTAAAAACCATGGCCTAGGTCACACCAAAGATCTAGATAATGCCAAAGCTCTATGAATTGATGACTCTCAAAATGGGCACACTTCACTTCTCCTTTGACTTTTTTTTATTGTAACACTACCTCTTAAATAAAATTTGGCCTGCATCATAAGGAGGGAGGATTACTTTATTTATTTATTAGAGATGAAGTCTTGTGATGTTGCCCAGGCTGGTCACAAACTCCTGGCCTAAGTAAGTACTCCTCCTGCCTAGGCCTCCCAAAGTGCTGGGATTATAAGCACGAGCCACACTGCACTCGGCAAAAGGATTATCTTAAATCGGACAACAAGATTTCTTAACTGATTACAAATGATTAAAGGTAGAAAATGTGTTATATTAGGGCAAAAGGTGATTTTCATCTGCATGTAGTATCAGTATCAGAATCCCATAGCAAATAATTGCATTTTTGAGAAAAAAAATAAAAAATTCGTATCTAATAAAAATCAGCTTTAGAAATAAGCTTTAATTCAGAAAACACTATATTAAATTATAATTAACATTTAAAAACTACTTAAAATAGCCAAGGGAGTAGATACCAGGAGAGTCACAGCAGCATTATTTTTAAGCAGAAAAATAATCAAAAACTTAAATGTCTTAAAATGTCTATTCAAAAGGAAACTCGCTAAATAAAATATTATATATAGTTAAATATAAATTAATGTTAATCTATAGAGAACAGACACTAAAAAGAATGCTGCTGCTCTCTATATGTTAATTTTTTTAATCTTCAAGATATATCTGAAAAACAGAAGCCAATGGCAGATACGTAAGTAGTATAAAGCCATTTGTGTTTTTAAAAATAGGTCTGTATGACAATCTATGAGATTTCTCTGGAAAGATACACAATAAATAGATCATCGTGATTTCCTCCAGGGCAGGAAAGAAACTATGTGGCTGGGATTTCTCCACTAATAGTCCTTTGGCCCTTTGGGATTTTTGTACCATTTGAATTATTCAATCAAAATTTTTAAAAATAAAAGATCAACTATAAACTCTAAGTTTTAAAGTGCATCTTTATGCAAGCAAACCCTGGTATATAGTATCATTCAATAAATGTTTGTTGATTAAATAAACCTGTTACCTTATTCCTCTTCTACAATTCAGTCACTCAATCTCCTCTTCCCTTGGTGTTCAGGGGGGGAGGAGCAGTCAGAGGATAACTAAAGTTTCACATAATCTGCCTTAGTGCTTTTGCGGGTGCTAAGGGTGTGCTAAGCATTATGCTAAATAACGTATTGACTCATGTACATCATCTCAGGTAATTCTACAACATCCCTGTGAAGCAAGTATTAACTCTCTTTTACGGATGAGAAAACTGAGGCTCAGAGAGCTCACTGCAAGCTCAAGCAAATTGCATTTTATACACACATTCGTGCATGCATACACACATGCACACACACACACAAAGAAATCCTTTTTTTGGAGAAAGTCTCACCCTATCGCCCAGGCTGGAGTGCAGTGGCACAATCTCGGCTCACTGCAACCTCTGCCTCCTGGGTTCAAGCAATTTTCGTGCCTGAGCCTCCCCAGTAGCTGGGATTGCAGGCGTGCACCACCATGCCCAGCTAATTTTTGTATTTTTAGTAGAGACAAAGTTTCACCATGTTGGCCAGCATGGTCTTGAGCTCCTGATCTCAAGTGATCCACCCATTTCAGCCTCCCAAAGTGCTGGGATTACAGGTGTGAGCTACCATACCTGGCCACAGAGAAACACTTCTAAAATATGTGCAAAATGGTATGCGGACTATGAAGATCAATATATACTCTGCCCTTCAAAAGGGTCATAGTGAGGGAAACATTTACGTGTGATATTACTATGATACAAGCCAAGAGTGATACCATGTGGCAACTTTAAAGGGAAGAAATCCCCCAGGAAAGAGAAGGAAGGACTCAAGGAAGCCTTCACAGAGGAAGACATGATTAAGTAGGACTTGGAAAGCAGAGATCAGGAGAAGTCATGTAAATCATGTGTTCAGCACTATGCCAAGTGCTTTGTATACACTATCATATTTTATTATTTTAATCATAACAATTCTAAATAATATGGTTCCCAATTTTAGATGACTAAACCAAAACCTAAAGAAGAAATTTCCCCAAACGTTCTAGTTCACATTTAATGTCTCCTTACTCCCTACTGGCCTCCGCTTTCAGGGATTTATATAACTTGTGGCTGTGCATGCATACGTATGAGTGTGTGCACGTGCACGCACACACACACATTCCTTAACTCTAATGCAAGTATAAACTGCTTGAGACAGGAACCTTTGGTCCATATTTCTTTAATATGCCCTCATTATATGATTACATAGTAGATGCCGAGATATGGCAACATATTAGTGCCAAACTAAGTCTGTATAACCACCCATGTTTTTTTTTTTGTAAAGGCTTTATGACAGCAGATGAAAGGAAATTATTCAACCACCTCAAATCTCCTCATCTGAAATATTGGGTTCCATTCATCTGGTTTGGAAATCTTGCAACTAAAGCCCGGAATGAAGGTAGAATCAGAGACAGTGTTGATCTGCAATCATTGATGACTGTAAGTATATCATAAACCATAAGAAAAAGATGCTAATTAGAGACCAAGAGTGACCTGGATATAACACGTTAGACCAGGAAGAGTCAGCTTAGTTCAGTCCTGGTTCCAAAGGAACCGGAAAGATTGGACCAGTGTCAGAACCCTCACCATGCAGGACAGAGGTGGCACATAGGTTAAACTCAGGCTGCTTGGAAATGGTTGCTTGGATGCTACATTTTAAACAAAATCATGCTTTCTAATAGGCTCTGTAAGAAAGTATTCCTTGATTGATTAGTTAAGAGTCGCCAAAGGCTCAGAAGGCTATGGTGCCCATGTGGCTTATTTGCCATCCCTGGATCCAGGATCATAGAATAAATTCTGGAGGAGAAATAAACCTCCCCAGCCATTTCCCCAAAACTGGAATATCGTGAGATTTAGCCAACTTTTTAGATACTCTAGTAAGTAAAATAGTATTTTCATTAAACAAAATAACCCTGAATTCATCTGGAAAAAAAAAAAAACAAATTTACGTAAGGGTTGGATATATTTGTACCATGACAGTCCCCTGCCTGGATTAGGCTAACGGGAATGAATTATTTAAAAGTAGTGCCCAGATTAATGTGAACTCTTTTCCCTAGTCTTACATAATAACTTGTATGAAACTGATTTTTTAAAAAATCAAAGAATCCTGCCCTTCCTGCTTCAGAGATAAATTTTCTATCAATATGAGTGTTATAAAGTCTCCATTCACGGGAGGAAACAGGTGTAATTATAGCTCTTTTCTAAGATCTATAATAAGCATGTTTTAAAATGAGAGAAACAAAAAAAATTGCTTTCTAGATTATCTACCAAAATTGACAAAAAATTACTTATTTAAAATACCATTTCCTTATCATCATGACTTTGGGCCAATATATATGTTGAAAATTATAGGCTCAAAAGAATGGTGAAGAGGGATACTTTTACGAAGTCCTTTTTTGTTTTGGAAATAGTGTGTCATTCTGTCCTGGCTACATGCAGCACAGTGGCACGATCATGGTTCACTGCAGCCTTGACCTCTTGTGCTCAGGTGACCCTCCCATCTCAGCCTCTGGAGTAACTGAGATTACAGGCACATGCCATCAAGCCCAGATAATTTATTTATTTTTTGTAGAAACAATCTCTATGTTGCCCAGGCTTATCTCAAACTCCTGGGCTCAAGTGATCCTCCTGCCTCAGCCTCCCAAAGTGCTGGGATTATAGGCATGAGCCACTGCACCCGGCCATTACTTATTTTAAATTTTTTTTAATGTCCAAATATACTCATCAATGAACACATTGTTCCGATGATATTCATTGATTGATTATCATTTTTAGAACTCTCCTTTTGGAGTATCCTTGGGAACCAATTTGCTAGACTTACGGTCAGTCCCGCTGTTTTACAGACATTCATAAAAGACATGCTCATATTCTGAATTCCAGTAAATACTTATTACCACACCTGTCATCTTAGTAAATCATGTTAGATCTGTTTCTGGCTTAGGAAATGAATCGATTCCGCTCTTGGTGCAGCCTCTTATTCGGTTATGACTGGGTTGGGATTCCGCTGGTTTACACCCAGGTAAGAAATACTTTGCACGGAATTCTTTATCTCTAATGGCCCACCTTGGCACCATAGCTTCACTGTGGGAGGCCAGCACTGTCCCCTCACTCCAGTCTCTCTCTGTTCCAGGTGGTCACTCTTGCTGTCTATACCTTCTTCTTTACGTGCCTGATTGGACGCCAGTTTTTGGATCCCACCAAAGGCTACGCAGGGCATGACTTGGATCTTTACATTCCAATCTTCACCCTCCTACAATTCTTCTTCTATGCAGGATGGCTCAAGGTAGCCAATGGTCTCAGGGGCCCACTTTGTTATCTGTTACGCTCCAGACTCTCCACGCGGATCCTTTACTGAGTCTTTAGCAAATCACTCATGAGTGAGTCAAAGGTAGATTTAACATGCAATAGGTCCGCAATGTTATCACACTTCCGCAAGGGATTCAAGTGGCAGGGAGATAGTCAGTCCTGTCTGAAGCAGCTCATTTGTGCAAAGAGATTAGAAGAACACTCTTTCATGGCTATTGATTCTCTTTTAAGTCTCTATGTATTCCCATTAGGATTACATTATTGTAATTACTAAATTAATAAGTGTACCTGCATTGATATATACCACAATAAGCAACCGAGCAGAGTAAAGGAGTAAACAAGAAGCCTTGTAAATCAGACTTAACCATTAATATTGCAGTAGAATCTTGGTTCTGCTCAACTCTATAGATAGTTACTGCAATTCCCTGAAATTCTGCTAGCTGTCCCACAACATTCAATGTACCCCATTTTTAAAACCAGAACTGAGACTCAGAAAATAATTCATCAGAATCAAAACCAGAAACACCAGAAATAATGACAACATGGTTTGCCAGGAAATTAAACAGGTTCAGGCTGTGAGAATGGCTTGTCTAATTTTCTGTGTAGAATTTTTCTTGCTCCCCATCCCTTCACCACCACCTCCTCAAATGTATGTGTGTAAATATCAGAGACCCGATTCTTCCATCACCTCTATAAACTTCCAAATGGAAAGTATGCAATAGAAAAAAATCAATGACAATGGCTTCATTAAGTTCATTGAAATGTAATTATGGTATGAAGATGATGTTCCTAAAATAGAATTTTTGGCCGGGCACAGTAGCTCATGCCTGTAATCCCAGCACTTTGGGAGGTCAAGCGGGCAGATCATGAGGTCAGGAGTTCAAGACCAGCCTGACCAACATGGTGAAACCCCAGCTCTACTAAAAATACAAAAATTAGCCAGGTGTGGTGGTATGTGCTTGTAATCCCAGCTACTCAGGAGGCTGAGGCAGGAGAATTGCTTGAACCAGGGAGGCAGAGGTTGCAGTGAGTTGAGATGGTGCCACTGCACTCCAGCCTGAGTGACAGAGTGAGACTCTGTCTCTAAATAAATACATAAATAAATAAAGCAGAATTTTCAAATGTTTGGCCTTCCCAAAAGCCATATGTTGTCAAGCCCTGATGATGTATCCAGGTTGCAGTGAAATTTTCCCTGCAGAAGTCGTTCCTTTCATTGATTTGAATCTTAACCAAGAAAAATAATATGTTGACATTTCAAATTATACGCCAAAGAGTAAAGGCACGTCCCTTACAAATGGAAGCATTTTAAATCATATTACCATGATTCTTAATGATTTCTACCTGCTTAAGAAAAAGAAATCACAAGAGACTAATGACTTTCATTTCCCATCAGAGGAAAAAGTAGACGTTAGCTTTATAAATATAAAATCACCACAGTGGCCCAAATCCTCTATCATTCTCAAAAAGTACTTTTCATCCTTTCCCGAGTTGCACCGAGCTTTTTATTCTTTATTTTGTGTCCATGTAAGGTGCCTGACCAGCCTGTAAAGAGCAGATAATGGTTCCTTCCTTCTGACATGCTTTCTAAAATACTAACATCCTTTTCCTTTATAAAATGTTTTAAGTCAGGCATGGTGGCTCACGCATAACCCCAGCACTTTGGGAGGCTGAGGTGGGAGGATTGCTCAGGAGTTCAAGACCAGCCTGGGCAACACGGCGAAATCCTATCTCTACAAAAAAAAAAATGCAAAAACTTAGCCAGGTGTTGTGATGCATGCCTGCAGTCCCACCTACCTGGGAGGATGAGGTGGAAGGGTCGCTTGAGTCCAGGAGGCCAAGGTTGCAGTGAGCCATATTCATACCACTGCACTCCAGCTGGGTAACAGAATGAGACCCTGTCTAAAATAAAATAAATCTTAAAAGACAAAATATTAAAAGGCACAATCTTAGCTCCATTAAAAGATAGGCAAACTTGCTGGGCGCAGTGGTTCATGCCTGTAACTCCAGAACTTGGGAGGCCAAGGCAGGTGAATCACCTGAGGTCAGGAGTTCGAGACCAGCCTGGCCAACATGGTGAAATCCCATCTCTTCTAAAAATACAAAAAATTAGCAGGGCATGGGGATGGTCGCCTGTAATCCCAGCAACTCAGGAGGCTGAGGCAGGAGAATCACTTGAACCCAGGAGGTGGAGGTTGCGGTGAGCCGAGATTGTGCCATTGCCCTCCAGCCCGGGCAACAGAAGCAAAACTCCATCTAAAAAAAAAAAAAAAAAGATAGGCAAACCTAAACACCAGTGGATTGTGCCTCCATTTCTAAACAGCTTTTCTATCTCAACAATTAGGATATTTATAAATATTTTCAACATGTAGAAAAGCAACTTAACCTTGTGAATAGTATATTACTCAGTTACTTGCTGAAAATGCAGCCCCCAGTGAAGAAAAAGATATATTTTCAGACTGTCAATTCAGAAACATGCATGCCATTTTGTCAATTTAATGCGGACTATGATAATACATGCAGGATTGATCGTATAAAAATGAAAATCTAGATAGAATTCAAAAAGATTTCAGGACTCAATCAGTACCCTGAATTAATCTATGCAAATCTCCAGGCAAGAAAGGACAGATAATATTGATCAAATATTAAAAGATATGTAATAATAGCTACCTAACCTTTTCCCAGCAGGAAAACTAACTTACTAGGTAAGGGTAAATCCTTTAGGGTAAAACTAAGTAAGCCTCAATTTCCAGCTTTAGGACTTACTAGCTCTCTGACTCATTTACTTAGCAATTATGTTGAGTAATTTGAAAGTTCGGCCAGGCACAGTGGCTCATACCTGTAATTCCAACACTTTGGGAGGCTGAGGAGGGCAGAACACCTGAGCTCAGATGTTCAAGACCAGCCTGGTCAACATGGTGAAACCCCATCTCTACTGAAAAAAATAAAAATAAAAAAATTAGCTGGACGTGATGGTGTTTGCCTGTAGTCCTAGCTACTCAGGAGGCTGAGGCAAAGATCGCTTGAACCTGGGAGGCACAGGTTACAGTGAGCCAAGATTGTGCCACTGCACTCCAGCCTGGGTAACAGAGCGAGGCACAGTCTCAAAATAAACAAATAAATAAATAAATTGTGAAAGCCTCTTATATTATTTTCTTTAATTGTGATTTAAGTCTTCCTTCGCTGTTTAACCTTCTCCCTGTGTACATTTTGTCTTATCATCTGGTCCCTGTAAATTCCCTGGAAGCATAGCCTGTGTATCCTTCAGAGTGCCTTGCAAACTGTTGGTGCTCCTTCACTATTCAGTCATTTGATTTGCCTCCGAAATAGGACATGGCTTCCCCGATAGGGCCTGCATTGCTGCTAGTTGAATGTGCAGATCCCTTTGGAGAGCATACCTGTGAAGGTGCATCATTGGTGATTTGCAAATCACGTCTTTCTTGCTAATAAGTATCTGGGTAGAACAATCTACTCTCCTCTACTCTTCATATTTTGAAAGTCACAAAAGGAAGCAGAGAGGAAAACTGGAATCATCTTCAGTCTCTATTCTTAGTCTTCAGAGGTTTCATGATGGGTTTATTTTCTCTTTTCAACTACAGGTAGCTGAGCAGCTTATCAACCCTTTTGGAGAAGATGATGATGATTTTGAAACTAATTGGTGCATTGACAGAAATTTGCAGGTTAGAGGAATTTTTCTTTCTTTTTCAAATATTAATAATAAATCACTTGTGATATTTCAACTCTAAGCAGATTTTAGATACACACCCCTTGACTTCAGAGCTTTAGCCACAAACGAAAGAGGCTTGGCTGTACACTATGCTGTCTCAGGTCCTTCTGGAAGCTTACACATCTGGGATTTCAGCTTCAGTGAGATTTAGTTCCTTTTAAGTAGAATTTCAAGCCAGTTTTCTTTGTAAGTCTCTCTGTTGGCTTTTTCTATCCTCTTACATCTCAGCATAGAGCAGTATTTTTAATTGTTCTTTAGCTGGTTTTCTATTGCAAACCAGAGAGGTTAAAAGTGACTTAAAATGGCATCTAGACACAATCTGGTACGAGTTCCCAAAGTCACATCAATCCCAGCAGTCAGATAGCCAACAGCTGGACACTGGGAACCTGAGCCACGCCAGCCTGTGTCTCAAATCTGCATGAAATGCACTATTCCAGAGAGCTTTTGGTGAAGAATCAGCATGAAGGAATTTTCCCTTTAGGCAAGACCCTCCTCAGACCATTCTCTTCCCTATGAACCGCAGACGAGTAAAGGCCTTCACCTTGTTCATTTGTTTCAAGCCCTTACTCAGCTGTTAAATAAGTTCAAACATCTCACAGTAGATCTCAGTGTCAGTCTTTTAGGGAGAACACATAATGGCTAGGTCACTCACTTTGTCAAAATGGGATTCCAGAGGATTAATAATTTATTCATGCATCACTTTGTCAAAGCCAAGAGGAGAGATCACTATAGCGCTAAGCAGTACAGACTTTGTTTTTCCAAACAAAGAAATGAATAAGAAACCAGGGCATATAAGAAGTGATGTCAAGTAAAAATGTGTTTACGGGGTAAACAGAATGAAAGTTGGAATCTTCACCTTCCTGTAATATTTGGGGTTAAGCGGATGCTATCAGGTAAAACAACACCATAATTGTGAGCAAAGAATAAAAAGATGTCTCTTCTCCCTCCAGATAAGAGGCAGCTCTACTCTGGAGCACGTGGCTTAATCCCAGAGTGTGGGAGGCTTTAAGCCCCATTTACCCTCACTGCCAAGTGCTCTTGAGCAGTAAACAACAGATACAACTGTCTGCAGCAGCTGTGGTCATGGCAAATGTGAATTATAGACATTTGTATATTCACTCACTTAGACTGTGTCCTGGCTCACTCTAATGCTCATCTGCCCACAGGAACTTCTCCTTTTTATTGAACTTCTCCTTTTTACATCTGAGTTATTCTAACAATATAACAATGATTTTAGGTCTCTCTTTTAGCTGTGGATGAAATGCACATGAGCTTACCCAGGATGAAGAAGGACATTTACTGGGACGATTCTGCGGCTCGCCCGCCATACACATTGGCAGCTGTGGACTACTGCATTCCCTCGTTTCTGGGGTCAACAGTCCAGATGGGGTAAGTGCAGTTTTTAAAAAATCTCCAATATTTTCCAGCCTGAGTAACATAGTGAGACCTTGTCTCTACAAAAAAAAAAAAAAAAAAATTAAGTAGGCAGCTGTCATGGCACCCATAGTCTTAGCTTCTTGGGGAGGCTATAGTCGGAGGATTGTTTAAGCCCAGGGATTCAAGGCTGCAGTGAGCTGTGATTGTACCACTCCACTCCAGCCTGGGCAACAAAGTGAAAACCTGTCTCAAGAAAAGTAATTAATTAATTAAAATTAAAATTAAGGGTAGGCATGGTGGCTCACACCCGTAATCTCAGCACTTTGGGAGGCCAAGGCGGGCAGACCAGAAGGTCAGGAGGTTGAGACCATCTTGGCCAAAATGGAGAAACCCTGTTTCTACTAAAAACACAAAAATTGCCAGGTGTGGTGGTGGGCACCTGTCATCCCAACTACTCAGGAGGCTGAGGCAGAAGAATTGCTTGAGCCTGGGAGGCGGAGGTTGCAGTGAGCTGAGACCGCACCGCTGCACTCCAGCCTAGGCAACAGAGGGAGACTCTGACTCAAAAAAAATTAATTAACTAAAATAATTATCTCCAATATTTAGGAAATCAGCAGGTAGATAACTGTTCTAATCTTTGTACCTTTTTTTGACATTTTTTCTACCTGGGCTTAGTACGTAAGTCAGTCTCTGTTTAGTGGTTTTAACATAGCAATCACTCCAATGTATCATGAGCCTTAAGTAAATGAGTTGAGGCCTGAAGTGAATCAGGCACAGTTCTAGAATAATTTTATTAAGTCTGATCATGTATTTGATATTGGAGAAGTGTGTGAATGTGGGAGAAGTTTATTTACCAAAGGCAAATGCCACAGTTTCCAAGTAAATTAAAGATAAAAACGCAAATTTAGAAAGTAAGAAACTCTCCACTCAAAAAAAAAAAAAAAAAAAAAAAAAACTGTAGCAAAAGAGAAACTTTTTCTTAAAATTCTTTTTTTTTTTTTTTTTTTTTTTTGAGACGGAGTTTCGCTCTTGTTACCCAGGCTGGAGTGCAATGGCGCAATCTCGGCTCACTGCAACCTCCGCCTCCTGGGTTCAAGCAATTCTCCTGCCTCAGCCTCCTGAGTAGCTGGGATTACAGGCACACACCACCATGCCCAGCTAATTTTTTGTATTTTTAGTAGAGACGGGGTTTCACCGTGTTGATTAGGATGGTCTCAATCTCTTCACCTCGTGATCCACCCGCCTTGGCCTCCCAAAGTGCTGGGATTACAGGCTTGAGCCACCGCGCCTGGCCTCTTATAATTCTTGACAAGACTGTGGCTCATTGTTCCGAGGCCTGCTCTAAGCGGATTTGCGCAGTGGGCTCATGTCCCGTGGTTGCCACCTGTGACCCTTCTTTCCCTCCTCCCTGAAGTGGCCTGCCTTCCCCCTTCCATGTTCAGGAGATCTCACTCTAACCCTATTCCCGCTGAATGTCTCCTAATCCCCATCAATGATGGTTTGCGGCATTCCTCTTCCAAAGGGGCGTCTGAGGCTGAAAACCTTTCAAGACCCAAATAAAAGGAAGACTGAAAGTGAATTTCAGTAGTTGTGGCAAATAATGAGAAAAATTTAGGAGCCAGGAGATTTGCCTTGTTGCCTGCAAAACACATCTTAGAGAAGGTTGCCTACTCCAGGCTAGACTTGCTTCTGCTTCTATGTACCCTTCTAAATCCAGACCCAGCCACCCAGGGCTCCTTCCAGGCCAGGGAACTCATCCCTGCCCCCAATATATTCTCAGTGTCCCTGGCTAGTAATCACTTGTGGTATGCATGTCCCAGCATTGGGATACCTTCTGCAGGGGCAGAGCTTCATGGACATCCAGCACTCTTAGCAATTTTTGGAATTAATAAGAGCTGTTTTTCTGTGAGTTTGATTTTTAGATAATTAAATATGCTTTATCCCTCTTCTCACTGCCACCATTGATTAATGCAAAATACTTGATGATTTAACTTGAAAAGAGACCAACAATATTGGTAGAATCAGGGTGTCATTGTGATGGCTCTATTTAGACAGCAGATGCTCCACACGCTCTATTTCTAACATTCACTGAATTGTTCTTGCTCCATGGTTAAGACGATTTTTCAAAGGTCTTAAGATTTTTATCCTGATCTACTTACTCATCCTAATCATCAAAATTCTGCAGATTACTACATAAATGTCCACGTTCCTTAGAAAATATTAAAACACATGTTTCTCCTATTTCTAAATACAGAAACAGAATTAGGGATTGACAAGATCTCAGAGAAAATTTCTTCCCCAAAAGATTATTGGGAAGATTAGATGAGATTGTAAACATTAAAATGTTCCAGATAAAACAAGAGAGCGTGACGATGATTATCACCTAGTCAAGTCTTACTTGTGGTTGTCAAACTGAAGCAGAAAAAGATTAAATAAGTTAAAGCTATTTTTCATATTAAACTTATCCTGGAAATTTAGGACAGAAAATAAAACAACTGAGAGAAAACCAGGAGGTACAATATTTAAAAGTGCAGCAAAAAATTATCAATTGTCAGGGAGAAGTCCTCCAACTAAAATGGCCTATTCACCAGCAGAGCGGAGAGAGGAAGAGACAAGGGCGTTTTGATGACAGCGTTTTGTGAGAGGTTGAACTGGATCTGCTAGAACCAACTGACCAAAGAAACAATTAGGCAAAAGCTCACTTGATCTTGATTTTCTGTATGAATGAGGACCATTTCAGTGGACCACAATCCAGGAACATTTACTGCAGGAACATAGGAGATTGGAAGCCCTGAGTTGATAGAAACATCCCCCTTTGGATTTATTAGTGTCTATTTTTCCTATGATTGTGGTATTAGACAAAATGTTTCTGGTTGCCTATGACAGAAAAACAAATTCACATACAGAATGCACTCATTTATTTATTCAGGTGAATGTTTTTCAGAGGTAGGTTCTATGCCAGATGCTAGAGGTAGTCCAAAAAAGAAAAGAAAAAGCACCTCCTAAGCTCACAGACATAAGGAGAAAGAAGTGACGATACAATGTGGTAAATGCAACAGTGCAGAAATGCTCAGCCTTGTGGAATACACGCAGTGATACACTTCGCCCAGCCTGATGAAGCAGAGAAAGCCTCTTGGAGTCGGGGACTCTAATATGCATCTTTAAGAATGAGTTAGGAGGCGGGGCGTGGTGGCTCACACCTGTAATCCCAGCACTTTGGGAGGCTGAGGCCGGTGGACCACTAGAGGTCAGGAGTTCAAGACCAGCCTGGCTAACATGATGAAACACTGTCTCTACTACAAATGCAAAATTAGCCGAGCATGGTGGTGCAGCCTGTAATCCCAGCTACTCAGGAAGCTGAGGCAGGAGAATTGCTTGAACCCAGGAGGCAGACGAGGTTGCAGTGAAACAAGATCGTGCCTTTACACTCCAGCCTGGGCGACAAGAGCAAAACTCCATCTCAAAAAGAAAAAGAAAAAGAGAAAAAGAATGAATTAGGAGCCAGCGCACAGGTAAGATTGAGGGGATTCAACAGAGGGCACATTTCAGGCCAATATGGGCAAAGATAGAAAGGAATGATAAATAGTATACTCAGGGTAACAATTTGATAGGCAGAGCAGAAGAGCCAAGAAATGAATCTTGGAGAGGAGGCAAGGACAGAAGATGGAGGCTTTATAGGGCGGTTAAAGGATTTCAGCCATTATTCAAAGCTATTAAATAACAGGGTCACATTGTTGCTTTAGAGAGATTAGCCTGGCGGCTGGCAGAAAGACGGAGAGCTGAGGATGAGACCAGAGCCAGAGTTAGCAGACCATTGTCGTTTAAACAGAAGAGGATAAGGGCCTGAGGCTGGTGTATCACAGGAGATGCAGACAGTAGAGATGACAGAAGGGACAGATTCAAGAAAGGAGAAAGAGTGAAAAACAGTAATAAACCAAAGATGATGGAGAGGTAAGGGTGGGAGCTGCTCTAAGGAAAAGATTATGAGCTCTCTGTTTTGCATGTGCTTAATTTGAGACCTCTGTAGGCAATTCATTTGGAGATGGCCAGCAGGCGGTAAGTCCAGAGACAGAAGATGCATTTTACTGATATCAGTACGTAGAATCAGAGTGGGTGGGAGCACCCAGAACAGTGTCAAGGAAGCAGAGCAGAACAGGAAGGGTAGAATACTATCGCTGAAAGGGTGGTCAGAGGAAAAGGGTAGTCAGAGCAGGAACGGTCAATATAGATTCAGGGTAACCCAGAAAATGCCCTGCCAAAAGGCCAAAGGTACAAAGTTTCCTAATAAAGCCTGAAAAGCATGCCACAGGTTTTGCATGTTAGGGTCATCAGAGACTTAAGTGAGTATATGGGGCAGAAATTAAACTACAGTAGGTTAGAAGTGATTGACAGGTAAGAAGGTCAAGACTGCCAGTGTAAGCTGTTTTTTAAAAATAATTTTATTACGGAAAAGTTCAAACAGGGCCAGGCACGATGGCCCACGCCTGTAATCCTAGCACTTTGGAGGCCGAGGCAGGCATATCACTTGAGGCCAGGAGTTTAAGACCAGCCTGACCAACATGGTAAAACCCCCATCTCCACCAAAAATACAAAAATTAGTCGGGCATAGTGATGCATGCCTGTAGTTCCAGCTCTTTGGGAGGCTGAGGCAGGAGAATTGCTTGAACCCAGGAGAGAGAGGTTGCAGTGAGCCAAGACTGTGACACTACACTACAGTTTGGGCAACAGAGCGAGATCCTGTCTCAAAAAAATAATAATAATAATAAGTTTAAGCAGATCCAAAGGTAGAGAACAAGCTGTGATAAAGCCCCATGTACCCATCACTCACTTCAATGATGAAGTCATGGCCAGCCTTTTTTTGTTCCCCACCCACCTTTATCTTCCCTGCCATTTGATCATGGTAAAGCACATGGACCATAATACCATTGTCATACTTTAAAAACAAAAAGAAGCCGGGCGCGGTAGCTCACGCCTGTAATCCCAGCACTTTGGGAGGCCGAGGCGGGTGGATCACGAGGTCAAGAGATTGAGACCATCCTGGTCAACATGGCGAAACCCGTCTCTACTAAAAATACAAAAAATTAGCTGGGCATGGTGGCGTGTGCCTGTAATCCCAGCTACTTAGGAGGCTGAGGCAGGAGAATTGCCTGAGCCCGGGAGGCGGAGGTTGCAGTGAGCCGAGATCTCGCCATTGCACTCCAGCCTGGGTAACAAGAGCGAAACTCTGTCTCAAAAAAAAAAAAAAGAAAAGAAAAGAAAAAGAAAACAAAACCAAAACACATGTAATTCCTCAATTCATTAAGTATCCATGGACTATTTTTTTGAGAAGTCTGAATTGACAAGGTAAACAGACCAGACAGTATCCACTAAGACAGAGACTCTGATCCGTTTCCCCCTCAATTCAGAATTCCAGTGATGGCTTTTTTACTTTGTCTTGGGTGACGCTAATGCCATATTTTTTTTACTTGCTTTGTTTTTATGTTTTTTGGGTTTTGGGCTTTTTTGGAGACAGAGTCTCTCTCTGTTGCCCTGAATGGAGTGCAATGATGCAATCTTGGCTCACTGCAACTTCCTTCTCCTGGGTTCAAGCAACTCCCTTGCCTCAGCCTACCAAGTAGATGGGATCACAGGCATGCATTACCACACCTGGCTAATTTTTGTATTTTTAGTAAAGACAGGGTTTCACCATGTTGGACAGGTTGGTTTTGAACTCCCGAACTCAGGTGATCCGCCTGCCTTGGCTTCCTTAGAATTACCTTCACCACCTGTACTGAGTTTCACTTTGCTGCTGTACCCCGGCCTTGTTTGGACAGAGCCATTAAGACTTCCTATGGTGTTTAGTGTAGTGCTTTCCACTGTGTGGCTTAGCATCCCTTTTAGCAGAGGACCCACAAGAAGAAATCTATTTCAGACATCGGTGGGCAAATCTTACACTATTTATCTTACAGACTTTGTAATTTTATAATTAATGATGGTTTCCTTTTCATTTTGGCTGCTGAGAAGCTGGCAATCAAATTTGCAGCCCACCTTTAGTAAATCTGTGGAATGGGATTTTTTGGGCATGAATTTCTAGATTCTGTGTTTCTTATGATTGTTCCTTATTCTATCTCTACTATATTGGCCTGATTTTATATATTATATAAACATATATAATATATAAATGTAATATTTTATATATTATATATATTTATATAATAAATACATAAAATATAACATTTATATATAAATATAAAAATATATATATAACACATAACATTATTGCATTGTATGTATTTACATAAGCCACCTCAAATCCTTTGTAAGACAAAGCAAGATGTGATAAAGAAACAAATTAATAACTCTCCGTGTTTTGAAAAAGGAAAGAAAAAAGATAGGCTGAGCAAAAGGAGCCCACCAGAAGAGAGGAAGGACACAGGAGCAAGGTGGGATGACAGAGCAAGGGCCTAAAGACACAGGGCAGCCCCAGTGGGTGGGGGGAGAACCCCGCGCCTGAGCTAGAGGGAAGCAGTTGAAGTTGGATGCAGTAAGGGGAGAGAGGGAGACGGTGCCTGTGCACTAGGGAAGCAGGAACCAATGTTCTTGCCTCATCTAGTCATCGTGTCTTAATCTAAAGGCAGCATTAACAGAGCTCATCTTTCTCTGTCCAATCTAAGACCAAAGAGCTACTGTTTTAAAACTGTGTTTTATAAGCTTTAATACCAGACCAGTGCTGAAGTTCCATCTCCTAATCTTTGCATGGAGCATGTTAAAAATCAACTTCAAAATCAATACTCTGAAGGAAAAAAGGCCAGTTAAAAATCTGAATGCAGTACTCAAAATAGAAATGCTTTCATAAATACACCAGTCTTGAACATTTAATAAATAGTGATTATGACATGGCCGGTAGTCTACACTGAGCCATTTTATGAGTTAATAAGCAATGAAAAAATATTCCTTGGGTGAATTCTTTTACCATTATCTCATGTGAGTTCACTTCAGTTGAATCTGTTTTGTTTGTTCTTTTGTGGTAATATGAAATCCTTTCTAATCTGCTGGAGTTTTGTTTTGGGTTCTTGTTTGTTTGTTTTTATCTTTTGTATTTTTGAGACAGGGACTCCCTCTGTCACCCAGCATGGAGTGTACAGTGGTGCGATCACAGCTCACTGCAGCCTTGAACTCCTGGGTTAAAGCAATCTTCCTACCTCAGCCTTCAGGTGCACACCACCATGCCTGTCTTTTTTTTTTTTTTTTTTAAGGCAAAGGTTTGCCTATGTTGCCCAGTCTGATCTTGAACTCCTGGTCTCAAGCAATCCTCCCACCTAGACCTCCCAACTGTTGGGATTCCCGGTGGGAGCCACTGTGCATAGCCTTGATGTGCTGTTTTAATTAAGGCATCTTTTCGTTACCTTAACTATGGAGACACTATTAACCAAGATGGAGAAAACACCCACAGCAGCCAAAAGCACATTGTCTGTGAGATGCACAATGAGAAAATACACCCCAACCCTAATGTAATAATGAGTTTTTCTGGGACAATAATAAATACATGCATGATCAAAATAACTTTACCCAAACAAACTTTAAATGCCTAAACTCAAGCCAGCATTGCTGAAAATAATTTTTTAAAAACAAAGGAACAAAACTCAAGGTCTAGGCCTGCCCTACCACAGCTGGCTTGAGGTAGAAGTAGAATGCTTGTCTTTCCATTAGATCATCATGAGTCACTTCAGAATTCTTACTGACTTTTAATTACTTGGGATTACCCATTAACACAAATGTTCAAGACTCTGAGGAATGGAACACATATAAATTAAAAACCTGAAGTCTCATAACGCCCTTCAGTCCTATTTTGAAAATCAAAACAGCTAACAGTAAAGAAGATAATCCCTTAAGGGCAATGGAAAAACCCTAACAAACTATCCATCCATAACAGCTAAAGGATTCGGAATTCTGGAGAAGACAGGCTGTAACTGCTTATGAAATGGATCACTCAAGTGTGTCCAGAGTGCTCGCTCTGGCTTGCTAAAGGCATGCTCCAAGCCTGTAAACTTCAAACTACTAACTGTAATCCCATTTAAAGAGCTTTGTTTTCTTGGGCTCTTCTGCCATAATTCAAATAATTATGAAAACATAAAGACACACATAGAAAATAATAAACAACAACGTTCCCAACAAAAAAAAAAACAAACAAAAAAAAACAAGTAATTATGTCAAAATGTTCTCACCTGTATAATGATATTAAAAAGGAGTTTATGAAGTCAACTGAAGATCCCCTTAGTAAAGAGGAAAAATATTCAAAAGTGTAAAGAGTTCTTTGTGGCTAGGAGTTGAGGAATTTATTTAAGATGTATTTGAGACTATGAAACTTTGTCAGAAATAATAATTTCTACTTATCTATCTTTATTCTAAAAGTTCTAGGAATATATAACAATAACACGATTCTTTGGTAATTATACATACAGGCAAATGTACTTAATGGGCACAAAATATTTAGGATTACATTGTAGGTCAGAAGTATTTTTAGTGATATTAATTCAAATACATCAAAATACATATTTTAGTGACGAAAACTTTATCAAAGTGTGGTTAAATATACTTTTATGTTGATGTTACTTAGTAATACTTTTTAGCCAACTACATTCAAATATTTTAGTTTTACAAGAAAATACATAGTCTGATACATACCATTGCATGCTTATATTACAAACTACCAAAAATATCTCAAATTCTGAATTACTAACTTCAACAAAAGTATATTCTGGGAACATTGATTTTTCACTTAATGTACCAGAAAGGAAGGAGAAATGGAAACTTCTAAGGATGTGAATGTGCATTAAGTTTATAATTTTAGAACTCACTCAGGAATTCTTTCATATCCTGATGTGGGGTCACCATTGGCGTTCAGTTTTCATGTTTAAATGGTATCAGATCTGTATGCAGCTTGATTTCCTTTTTTAACAAAATTCCTATAGAATATACCAATATCAAAAAGGGGATTTTCAGTGAACCCGTACTTTGGACCATAATTTCTTTTTATGTCAGCCAGCAGGAGCCAAGAGAAAATAACCAGAATGGTGAGATACAGCTAGATAAGACTCTTTAAAGGCACGGGAAGTCACATCTTCAACCACATTTGCCAAAACTCTTGGTTCAACGATCAGATAGGCCATCACTGTGGTAGTACGGGAGTCGCCAGCCCTAAGTGCAGCTTTCTGGGCTACAGGTACCTTCTAGGATGCTCTAGAGCTTGAAACTGTTTACCCGAAAGAGAGTAGAGGGAGTTGGGTGAATACAATGTTCAGTGCACTGGATTTTCCTAATAACCCTCAGCTCCACACCTCCCGGCTCAGAGGGAGGGTTGCCTTGCCCGTTTTACAAATCCTTGGCCACAGCTTTGACGATGATTCTGCAATGCAGATGGTTAAAAATAGCCACATGCACCTCAGATGGGTTTAAAGAGTACATTTTGCTTTGTCCATGAAAAAATGCTCCTCCACACATGTCTCTCTTCTGATAGATTCTCAGGCAAATTATCAGCTCTCTCCAAGGCAGTCACCTGACTGTGAGTATACTAGCAATTTGAAAACAATAAATCTGCAGCGAGAAGTAGAACTCATCATATTAAGTATCATTTTCCTAAATTCCTCATTTCAGTTCTGTTAAAAAGGCCTCCTACGATTCAAAGTTAAATTGTCAAAATATCACTTCAAAAGTAAAGCAGAGAAAGACAAGCATCATCCAGTTTTATCTTTCAGTCTTTTCCAAGCTCTATATTTACCAAATCACTCTTATGAGAAGGAGGTTGCTTTGCAAAAAGCTTGCTTTGGAGAAATGCATTAAATCTTTCAAGCTATCAGGGCTATTTTTGTCTTTCTGTATTAGACACACCCCAAGAAGTACGGCAGTCTGCTGACATCTTCATCAGCCTGTCTCTTGCCTCTTTGTTATGGCAGCAGAGGGTGAAGCATGTTCTTCTGCACCCTTGACCTGCCCAAGCATCTTTTAAAGTTTCTAATGAAATCATGGCTGCTTATGCCCTCAGATATTTGTCCTTGAAAAGAGAAACCATGGGGCTGATATTTACCTAGGTATTTCATATATATTTTGAAATTTGAGTTTTTAATTAACACTTGAGATTAAAATAATTTTAATCCAGACATCTATCTAACCTGTAGAATTAATGCATGTTCTCCCTCCTTCTGGACTCAACTATAGCTAACTAGCCTGACTGGCTTAACATAACCTTTTCTCTCTCTTCTTTTACTCTTCTTTCTTTCAAAAACAGCCCAATATGTGACACAATCATTCTCATTCTCATGTTTCCTATATTTTTGTAGTGATAGTTTCTATTGCACAGTAAATACATATTGCAGGATTTGATGATGTTTGGCAAATGGCACACACAAAAAAACAACATTGAGAGGCAAGGTCGGGGCAGTCTGTCTCCACAGTTTTCACCATTTGAGCAGCCCTCTCTTCTTCCCTCAAATAACCCAGCTTCTTCCAGTTCTTATATTTCCCCTTCACCCACCCAGTGTCCTAGTCTTATCATTAAATGACCAAGTCATCCCTTTTGAGGATGTTGATTGTTAAGTGATATCTCCTAGATGTAGTAACATTTTTTAAAAGAACAGTCTTGAGGAAGAAAAGAGAGGGACCTTCACACACACATTATCATCTCCTCCAAACCTGTACGAGAAGTCAGTGATGACTTGGAAACCACCTCTGAAAGTTTGCCAGTCATGGACAGAGTCCTTTTTACATCTTCTACTTTGAAAGCATTCCTACAAATGTCTTTGAACTGCCAAACAACCTAAAAGGCAAGTAAATGATTATTATCACCAGCTTATCAAGGATAATGCTAAGTTCCAAGAGGTTAAATGAGTCCCCAAAGGTCACACAGCTGGTTGATGTCAGCCTAGACGGCAGCAATCCTGGCTCTGCAAGCTCTCAAAATAAATTATTTTTCCCACCACAGAGACGGTTCTCAAATTTCATCCCTGGAAACTGATGGCCGCATGACACTTTCCATGAATGCCCTCCTATCTCTAATTACCTGCCTTGTTCAGTCCAAGTGAGTTCTAGAATATAAAACCTAGCTTTTTCAGCTGACTGTCTCTAATATACAGGAATATAATAAGGGTACTTTTGTTCTATCATATAATATTTCTGCTATCAGTTGGTTAAATGATATTATATTGAGCTCAGGATTGTACTAACCCTAGACTAAGAGGATACTTTAAAAATCTAAAAAGGAACAGGAAAAAAAAAGCACAAAAGAACCTAAAATTTACACCCCAGCCTCCCATTTGGGAAATAGCCTTTCAAACCATTCTAAGGCTGAGTGTGGTGGCTCTCACCTGTAATCCCAACACTTTGGGAAGCTAAGACGAGAGGAACACTTGCGGCCAGGAGTTCAAGACCAGACTGAAAAACATAGGGAGACCCCCATCTCTACCAAAAATAAAAAATTGGCCAGGGATGGTGTGCACACCCACAGTCCTAGCTACTTGGGAGGCTAAGATGGGACGATCGCTTAAGTCCAAGATGTCAAGGCTACACTGAGCCATGATTGTGCCACTGCACTCCAGCCTGGGTCACAGAGTGAGACCTTGTCTCTAAATAAATAAACAAGAATTCGATTTTAAACAATTTTGTTCTTAAACCACAGCTTCTGCTGTCATATTGGGAATGGTGGCTGTCAGAGAAAGGAGATGAACATTGTATGTTGGCAATGAGATCTTCCATGTAAGCATTTAGAAGAAATGTCATTAGGTTTGTCATGCTGGGAAGTTTTCCTACTGCTCTGTTACAGCATTAAGACCTGGAGGGCATCATTCATCACTCAGCATGAGATACATAAAACTACTCCCAGAGCACAGATCACCAAGTGTTCTTCCAAAGACCCTGTTTCAAACTAAAGGAGTGAAAAGTTTTCAAGTCATGTTTCTTAGCCAAAGCAGTCATCAGCGTTGCTTTTTGTATAGCCTTCCAGCATGCACACCCCTGGCAACACCACATAACCCTAGCAATGCCCTCCATTGTCAACGACAATCCACAGCTGCCCTCTGTCTCCAGGATAAAGTCCACATCCCGCAACCTAGTATACAACTCTTCATGGCACAGTCCAAGGACATCTTTCCAGCCCATGCCTGACACTTTTCTGTGTGTTTCACACAGATTCAAGTATCCCCTATTTCTCAAAAACATCCTAAACTTCCCTGCTGCTTTATTTGTTCAAGTCACTTGTTCACCTGGAATGTTCTGTCCCTTTTCTATCGATCCAATTCCCACTCAGTGTCAAAGCCCAGCTCAAAAGCTTGCTTTTGCAGTTTTTTTGCTAATACAGCACATTGTTCATGATAGATGCTCAATAAGTGTAGTCAGGTAAATAAACAGAGAAATCTCATGCATCCACTCCACAGTCTTATGAGGCAGGAAGGCACAGTAGAGTCTTCCTGGCAGACCTACCCAATGTCAGTCATGAATCAGTAGGATGTTAGCGAGAACACTAGACATGTTGCAGCTTGCTTGTTGCAACTTGTCCATTTTCCCCCATCTATGACCCAGGGGCTTACACCTCTTGCTGTAGTTGAAGGTATAATGCATATGCCCTACACCAGGACATAAAGTTTTTGTCTTTTGAGTCACAAAGTTTTGAGATGTTAATAATACAAACTTTTTTCCTAGAAGATTGTCCTTCTTACAAGATTGCATGCTTTAGAGGTAGTTAAAAAAAAAATCCCAAATAAATAGTTGAGATCACAAATGGAAGACAGATGCCTGTCCTATACAGAGATGGTCAGATTGTCCTTGATTCCCAGAGCATATCCGGTGTGGCAGTGTTAGTGAACAAGTGCGCTTGTGGTTCCTCTGGTGTCCTCCTCCCTAACTAAGTGGGTGCCTGTGGAGTATGACTGGAGAGCTGACCAAATGCAATCCACCCAGCAGGGTCACCAAGGCCACTGAAGCATGAGTCTGCATTTCTCAAGTCAACGTAATAGAATCTGAGCCTCGCACAGTGGAGGGTGGGTCAGAAGGCTATCTGGTAGCCAAGGGCGCTGCTGGGGCTTTAGAAAAACAGCACAATGCTGTAATCAAACACCGTCCCGGGACATTCAGCCAGTTAATCATCTCAGTCACCCATATTTTATTCATAAACATGAGGAACGACATTTTCTCTTTTTTTTAATTTAAAAAAAATAGTTTATTGTCTCATATATTTTCACCAGTTCTCTGTATTTTTTAATGAAATTAATGCATACTATCAAGTTAGGGCTTAGACATAAAAATTAGATTAGCCAAAATTCTGAAATCATGGACAACTGGACTTTAAAAGAGGTCCTTTTTTAAAAGTACTTTTCTGCTGTTTGTGAAACTTGCTCTCTATCTGTTGCTTCCTCCCACTGCTGACTGCATTCATCGTCCAGCCTGCTGTTCTTCCCAGGCTCATTCTCTTGCTGTCTTTCTGTGAAGTGTCTGGAAGGTGGTAGGGAACTCTTTCTTTGACTGGCACAGATTGAACAGTGGCTCCAGAGGACTCTTCTAGTGTGTCCAGCTCTATGCAGGAGAGCCCTGAGTCTGTAGACGTGTTATATTCTGAAAGGCATCAGAGGTAAACGGTCCACTCCTTCCATTAGCCATCAATGCTAGGAACCACCTGTCTCCAGGGTCTTCACCACACTAGCTCATACTCCCTACTTTTAATGGTTTTTTAGGCCTTGTATCTCCTCTGGTTGCAACCCAAGTCTTGCCGAGGAACGACATTTTCTTTGGCTGTTTGCTTTGCCCTTTCAAGTTACACCAACATTATACTGTCCCAATGTTTTCCTTTATGTCACATAAAATGCACTGGGATAGGTAAAGCATCTTGTCACCAGGGATGTCGACACCAACACTGGACTGGGACTAGCTGGTTACTGTTGCTCGCAGAGCTAGCATGATGAGCATTCGTAGTTCAAGCACAAGGATTTCAGTCGTTCTTCAAACCTCATTTAGGTTGTAAGTCCACAGAGATGTGTGACAAAAAACTATGTAATCTGAAGCCAGAGTAGACCAAACTACCAAACCGGCTTGTTGTCATCTTAATTTTTCATTTTATGTCAGTCCTAAAGGAGCTTTAAAATGGTAGAATTGGCCGAGCGTGGTGGCTCACGCCTGTAAACCCAGCACTTTAGGAGGCTGAGATGGGTGTATCATTTGAGGACAGGAGTTCGAGACCAGCCTGGCCAACATGGTGAAACTCAGTCTCTACTAAAAATACAAAAATTAGCTGGGCGTGGTGGCATGCACCTGTAATCCTAGCTACTGGGGAGGCTGAGGCATGAGAGTTGCTTGAACCTGGGAGGCAGAGGTTGCAGTGAGCCAAGATCACACCACTATACTCCAGCCTGGGCGAAAGCGTAAGACTCTGTCTTTAATTAATTAATTAAATGGTAGAATTATTTGTTTTATTTTTGAAATGGTAAAAATTCAGCAGGAAATTCTTGGTAGACAATTCATCAAACTTAATCACTAGGGGAGCCCAATCACGATGCGAGTTCACCCTAACAGGATGAATATATTATTTCCACAAGATCCCCATTTCTCTTTTTTTAACCCTAATTGTACAGACATAAATGCAAAGACTTATCAGGAATGTTTACGAATTACCTCTGTGCAAGGACTGTGCTTTACTCACTATTCTGCCCTGGACTCTAGCTCATCCCTTGACCCACGTGCAGCAGGCTTTCCACCAAAGTGATTAAGAGCCAGGGCTTGGAGCCAGAGTTCCGAATTTGCTCTCACTAGCTACTTATGTTTAGTGAATCTCTCCAGCCCTCAGTTTCCTCATTTGTAAAGTGTAAATAATAACACCAATACCAACTCATCTAATTATTGTGATAACTGAATGAATCAATGCATAGGAGGTGCTTAGCTGGACCTTAGCATATAGTCAATAAATGTGAGCTGGTCATTGCACTCTCATGAATTTACCTATGATCCATCGTTAATGGGGGTTTGATGGGTCCTAAGGAAACGTGCCCTTAATTCATCTGTACTAAGGGAAAAAGAATATATACTAGATGATAGATAGATAGATAGAGAGAGAGAGAGAGAGAGAGATAATTTTTTTTTTTTTTTTGAGACAGATAATTTTTTAATGTCTAACTCTCTAGATCAGTGATTCTCAAGGTGTGATTTAGGGACATCTGGGGATTCCTAAGGACCCTCCAGAGAATCCTGAAGGTCAAAAATGTTTTCATAATCGCATAACATGTTATTTGCCTTTTTCATTCTCATTCTATCAAGCATGTTCAGTGGAATTTTCCAGAGGCTACAAGATATCTGATGATGTCATCACTTCGCAGTCAATGGAATGTGTGCTTATACAGGCTTGTGTTTCAGACATTCCCCAGTTATACTTTTAAATACAGTAGAGAGTAACAGATATAATCCATATAAGCCAATCTCTGGTATATGCAATAATTTTTAAGAGTTTAAATGGGGCTTGAGATCAAAAAGTGTGAGAATCTCTGCTAGACTATCTCAAATCCCTAAGCTCTCATCTGAAAAGCTGTAAGATAAAAATACCAAACTCATCTCTTAACTTTGAGACTCTAGGCCCCTGAAGCTACTCTGCCTGGATCTTGTCGTTGTGTGTTTCAGGCTGTCTGGGTCCGATTTTCCTGATGAGGAGTGGCTGTGGGATTATGAGAAGCATGGCCATCGGCATTCCATGATAGGAAGAGTCAAGCGGTTCCTGAGTGCCCACGAACACCCCTCCAGCCCCAGAAGAAGAAGCTACAGGAGGCAGACGAGTGACAGCTCCATGTTCTTACCCCGAGATGACCTCAGCCCAGCCAGAGATCTACTGGATGTGCCCTCAAGAAATCCCCACAGGGCCTCACCCACCTGGAAGAAATCCTCCTTCCCAGAAGGAAGCCCCATGCTGCACTCCAGCATAGGAGAGCTGTCCACCATCAGGGAGACCAGCCAGACAAGCACTTTACAGAGCCTGACCCCACAGTCCAGTGTGAGAACCTCCCCCATCAAAATGCCACCGGTGCCTGAGGTATTGGTCACAGCGGCCGAAGCGCTAGGGTCCACATCAGACGGCTACCACCATGACTCCACTACCTCCATCTTGAGCTCTGAGTTTTCAGGGGTTGAGCCAAGCAAGACTGAGCAGCAGCAGGGCCCAGTGAGATCCATCCTGTCCCCTTTAGAGAAGGGGACACCTCCTAGAGGCCCCAGTGCCCAGACTGTTTCAGCCAGCACTGAGGGAAACATATTCAAGTGTGAAGGAGACCCTGGTGATACCTTTCTAAAAACGTGGAGCCTTCCGGAATTCCTGGAGTCCAGCCACACCTCCCTGGGAAACCTAAGTCCAGACCCCATGAGCTCTCAGCCAGCTCTTTTAGTTGACACAGAAACATCCTCAGAGATCAGTGGGATCAACATTGTGGCGGGCCCTCGAGTCTCTCCTGATATGCTGTATTTAATGGAAAACCTGGACACCAAGGAAACAGATATCATAGAGCTGAACAACAAGGAAACTGAGGAACCACCCAAATGAGTGCCACAAAGTTCTAGGACCTGGTACTAGCCTAGATTCTTATCTCCACAAAAGCAGCGTTAATCCCAGGACATACCTGAAGGCTGGTCAGCATGTTTAAAACATGATCATACTGTATAAGCTACTGAGAACTTTGAAGGGCATTATGATCCTGACTTTTCAAGAACTGCGAAAAATCAAACACATTCGCGTCATCCATCACAACATGGCTTTCATCGGAAGTTACACAAACCACAATGACTGAATCAAATAGGTCTTAACCAAATAAGGAATCTGGAGAATATACATGACTTATAAATTCATAGATTATTAGCTGTGACAGAGTCTCATAGACCATAGTCCAATCCCCTAGACCTAAAGGTCCAGACACACAGGATTCTCTATTTCTCTTCTTTTTTCTCTTTCTTCTTTAGCCATAAAGAAAGGAGATGGATAAAAGAAAAGAAAAGAAAGAAAGAAAGAAAGAAAGAAAGAAAGAAAGAAAGAAAGAAAGGAGATGCATCACATCAATCACATAATGGCTGCAACACCCCCTCCTTCCTTTTTTGTTTGAGGCTTTCTAACCTTCTCATTCCTACTTTCTATAACTATTATTATTATTATCATTATCATTTCCTAATTTTTAAGCTTTGTCAGCACCAGAACATTTCATTCTCTTCAATTTCCTTTTCTACTTTTCTTTCTTTCCCCTTTATCCCGTCATCCGTTTTTTCTTTTCCCTTCTATCTGGTCGTGCTTCTTTCCTAGCGACTCTCATCTGTCCCATTTTTCAGGTTAGAATACTTCTTCTTGCCAAATCTGTTGCTTACATCTTGGCACGAATTTCAAAATATAAGACATTGGCAAAGCCTCCTACAGAATCATCAAAGTGTCAACAAATCCAACCTGATACCCTTCCAGCCTCACTTCCTGTGGAAGGCATATAGATGTGATGGTTCTCCCCAGGCCCTTCTAGACACTGCCATTTCTTTCTGCTTCCACTCTTTGGTCCTGGGCACTGGAGAAAAAGGAAGTCAAGAGAATAGGAAACTCACATAGCCAAATGCTATGGAACCAATGAATAAGATGGCTCACACCTGTTTAACTCGAACTCTTATGCAAAAATCTCAATCGTGTTGCAACATGGGACCAGTTACTGTGTCTATCGGGTCATTTGGGAATGAGATAGGATACTGGAGTTTGGTGGCTAATGGGGTACAGGGCTGTATAATGGGGATCAGATGTTGGCTAACTCCTCCCAGGGAGCTCTCGGGACAGCTGTTTGTCGTGGGCTCCCAAGTGCCTGGAGGGCCATGCCTTAGGACTGCTGCCCTTACCATTTGTCATATGATGACACTTAACTACGTATGGCTTTAGAAATAAAATAACCCTCATAACCACCATTTATTGAGTGCTCACAATGTTCCAGGCAGCAGCGTGTAAAGTTCACAGATGATCTCACTAATCTTCACAGGAATCTTATGAGATTGATATACTGTTATTTCCAGTTTAAAGATAAGAGAAACAGCTTTAGAGAAGTAAGGTATTTGCCTAAAATCATACAGCCAAGAAGTGTCCACATTCAAACCCAGGTTTATCTGACAAGAGCCCACACTCAAAACCACCATGCTTTCTCAGTGCCCTGTGCTATCTATAAGGCCCTGATCTGCCAGCAATTTGCCCAGCATTCTGGAGGATGCCGCAATGGAGCCATGCCCAAATCACAAGTTCAAACTAAATCTCTCCAGCCTCAAAGGCCTCCTGGGTCCTCCCTGCTCAAGTCTATATGCGTCTTTTACGCATTCATAAAGAAGGGCATTGCTCCAGCTTGGAGTACCAGCCATGGTCCTCTTCATTTTTCATGACAGAAGAAAGTTGGCAGGATGCTCCTCCCCTTCCCCAACTCCTCCTGATACACAGTGTTAAAATTAGCACATTTTCAGGCCAAGTATGGTAGCTCACACCTATAATCCCAGCACTTTGGGAGGTCGATGCAGATGGATCACAAGGTTAGGAGTCCAAGACCAGCCTGACCAACATGGTGAAACCCCATCTCTACTAAAAATACAAAAATGAGCCATGTGTGGTGGTGGGCGCCTGTAATCCCAGCTACTCAGGAGGCTGAGGCAGGAGAATCACTTGAACCCGGGAGGCAGATTGTGCCATTGCACTCTAGCCTGGGAGACAGAGCAAGACTCTGTCTCAACAACAACAAAAATATCACATTTTCACAAGACCTCATTATCTCCCTTACATGGCCCAGTGGCTTCATCTTTTGGGTTTGCCCATTTCAGGCACAGGCTCAACTTTCTTCTACATTAAATGTAATCTGAAAGCCAGAGAGTGCGGTGAGGCCAAGCTCTGCTTGTCGCCTTCCCTCCCTGCTTTGTAGAGACAACTCTGCCCTGAAGCTGGGGTCTGCAGTTCAGTAAAGAAATGTGCCACTAACTTTTGCCCTGTTTTCCAAGCATTTAGAAACAAAGAAGGCTGTTGTCTCCCCTTCCTTTATTGCCCTGTCTACTTCACACTACTCCAGGTATCCACTTTCAGCCTGGTTCAGCTAAGCCATGGAAAATATTTTAAATGGAATGGAGAAATGTAAAATTTGCCATTAAAGATTTGCTTAAATCTTAAAAATATACCTCTTCTTTTTAGTGTTTCCCCTCAAACTTCCTTCTTCTCCAGATAAATTAATTTTTTTTTTTTTTTTTTTTTAAAGACAAGGTCTCACTATGTTGCCCAGGCTGGTCTCAAACTCCTGGCCTCAGGCGATTCTCTCTCCTCGGCCTCCCAAAGTGCTGGGATTACAGACATGAACCACCACACCCTGCCTGATTCCATTTTTAATGATTTTTTTGAGATCTTATTGTCATAAAATCTACTCTGAGAATCTACTGAGCCCAGGTGGCCATGTGTTATAATGAACTAAGGAAAACCAGCATTTCCCTTTATAAACTTGAACAAGTCCCGCTTCTTCCAAATTTCTTATTCTCACCTGTAAAACGGGCTCATTTCTGGCTCATTTCCCTGGGCTATTGTGAGGTGTCATGAGAAAAGGCTGGGAACACAGAACACTATATGAATGGCAAGCATGGTGGGGACTAACGCTCCCCATGGATTTAACATGAGCCTCAGAAAAAAGACCTTCTTCTCGTCCTCATGTAGTCACGTTGTCAGGATCCCCTTGTTCTCCAGGGTTCTAACCTCTTTCATTCAGGAAGCTTTTCTTCTTTCTTCTTTTAGAGACCGTCCTGCTATGTTGCCCAGGTTGGTCTTGAACTCCTTAGATCAAGAGATCCGCCTGTCTCAGCCTCGAGAAGCTGGGGCTGCCAACACGTGCCACTGTACCTGGCTCAGAAAGCTCTTCTTCTAAGACGCACACCATTAAGCTTCCTACTTATTAATCTTGTCATTTCTCTTTTTGCTTTTTTTCTTTCATATGCTCTGGATCTCCTCCCACATCCTCCTCCTCCGCAGCATTTTCTGTCATAGTTCTTCATGCTCCACCATATCCCACACCTCCTCACCATGGCAGTGAGTTCCCCCTCTAACCCATTATGTGTCTCCTTCTCCTCAATCAAAACATGCAGCTAGAGAAAAGCAGTTCCTTCTGTCTTCTCCACTATCAATCCAGAGGATTTACAACCTCTGGTTCAAAGTTAGAAGACCCTCCTGAGGGATCTAACCGCCCCAAACCTAGTCCTAGATCAGTTAATTAGAAAGAGTAACTACAACTGTAAAATCTCCTAAGAGAACACTGAAACCTAATTCCCCCTGCCCTCCCTCCCTCACCACAATCATTTACATGATCAACAACAAACATTTTCTGATGTGCTGGGCTATTAACAGTAACAACCAAGGACTTCCTCATTTCGTCTTGTTGAGCTGTGTCAGATAGGGCCTCAATATTTTTGCTCGCTTTTTGTGTTTTTTTTTTTTTAGTTCTATGGACCTTAATTTTTAGGACAGGCTTTTCCATTCATACGGCCACTGAGTCAAAAGAACCAATTCAAGAATACCAGGATCGTTCTGTTTTTGAAAATCTTACAAAACCCAGAAAAAAGATCCTTACTCGCTGGCAAAGCTTGAGAAACAGAATCCTAACAAACATTCACCTCTCTCGAAACTCTCTCTTCGTCACTTCCACCTGTGCAGCCAGCACATGCCTGGCCATGGCAAATGGAAAAGGAACCAATTTTCCTGTAAAATAGAGACCCAAAAACCACATGTGCCCTAATAATTAATTCAGTTCAGAGATTACATTTTTGTGTTTTATTTTGTTTTGTTTCTGCATTAATTCAGAAAGCGGGCTCAAACCTTCCTTTTGTCACAGGTAGATTTGGCCAGGTGGTTACCTAGAATCATCTTCTCTGACCTTCTAATTTAAGACATTTGCCAGAAGCAGCAAAGGGAATGTTACAGCTTGTATCCTGAAAACAAATAAGAACATTTCTAAAATGAGTTTTGCACGGAAGTGCTGGTGTGTTCCAGGTTCTTTGTCTTGGCCAGCAGCTCTCAGCCAGAGACGGCTTTGCACCCAGAAGATATTTGACGATGTCTGCAGATAGTTTTAGTTGTCGTGCTGGGGAATATTTCTGGCATCTAGTGGGTAGAGGCCAGAAATGCTGCTAAACATCCTATGATGCACGGGACAGACATCCACAACTATTTGGCCCAATATATCAAGTTTGAGAAACCTGATTTAGGCCAATAAGAAGGTAAAACTGAGACAATCCCCGAGGAGATTAGTGATGAGAGATGAGCTAGAGAAAGAAATAGAATAGAACAGATTACCCCAGCAACAGGGTAAATTCCTATTCTGTGTACAAGCTGTGAAATAATTACCATTTCTCCCTTGATGCTAGAGGATCTGATATCTCAAATTCAGAAAAATCAAGTTTGAACCCTGAGGTTCATGCTTAGATTTTTTGAATGGCTCCTACCAGTAAGAGTAGCTAAATACCATTGCTGGCATGACTGTAATTTCCTGAGATTATAGTTTATATAAAGAGTGACAGTAGATCTGGCACAGTGGCTCATGCCTGTAGTCCCAGGACTTTGGGAGGTCAAGGCGGGCAGGTCACTTGAGGTCAGGAGTTTGAGACCAGCCTGGCTAACATGACAAAATCCCATCTCTACTTAAAAAAATACAAAGGGAGGGTGGCAGGGACAGAACTTCCCAAACAATAAGCTTTAACAGAATGTCAATAGTTGTTCAATGTTTCATGAATGACTATGAATCAAAGTCCATCTGGTGACATCATCCAGGATTTCACCAATTCCCTGATGTTATTCTCCTGGAAGTCTGAGGCAGAGGAATCTGAGTTTGCTTGGCTCATGGGACGGTGGTAAACTGACCCTATCCACTGTACCTATTTTCTACTAAAAAGCCCTTTCTAAAAGTGCCGAATTCCATGTCTAGAAGATACAGTTTGTTCAATCCTAAGAAAGACATATATAAAAGCTGAAGCTAGATCAGTTGTCTATCCACAGTTTAGCAGTTTATTGGCATAAGTTCTTAATATTAGGAAGAATATATTTTTATTATTTTTACTATTTGAGACAGACTTGCTCTGCTGCTCAGGCTGGAGTGCAGTGGCGTGATCTCTGTTCACTGCAACCTCCGCCTTTCAGGTTCAAGTGATTCTCATGCCTCAGCCTCCCAACTAGCTGGGATTACGTGTTGCGCCACCATGCCTGGCTAATTTTTATATTTTTTAAGGACTCTTCTGAAAATTGCCTTTCCAATTTTTTTGTTTTTTGGTTTTTGTTTGTTTTTTTTTTTTTGAGACAGAGTCTTGCTCTGTCGCCAGGCTGGAGTGCAGTGGTGCAAACTTGGCTCACTGCAACCTCCGCCTCCTGGGTTCAAGCGATTCTTCTGCCTCAGCCTCCCAAGTAGCTGGGACCACAGGCATGTGCCACCATGCCCAGCTATTTTTTGTATTTTTAGTAGAGAAGGGGTTTTACCATGTTGGCCAGATGGTCTCCATCTCTTGACCTTGTGATCCGCCCACCTCGGCCTCCCAAAGTGCTGGGATTACAGGCATGAGCTTTTTCAACTTTTTTGCTTTTTTATATAACAGAGTTTCTATACTTTTCTTCGTTTGTTTTCAGGAGTTCCTTCTTTGTCTAGACTAATCATAGATCCTTTTTGGTTTCAGACATTGCAGTGGTCTTTTCTGATCTTCTGTGAGTCTGTTAAAAGTGTCCATGGTAAGCTGGGCATGGTGGCTCACGCCTGTAATCCCAGCACTTTGGGAGGCCGAGGCGGGTGGATCACGAGGTCATGAGATCGAGATCATCCTGGTCAACATGGTGAAACCCGTCTCTACTAAAAATACAAAAAAATTAGCTGGCCGTGGTGGCACACACCTGTAGTCCCAGCTACTCAGGAGGCTGAGGCAGGAGAATTGCCTGAACCCAGGAGGCGGAGTTGCAGTGAGCCAAGGTTGTGCCACTGCACTCCAGCCTGGTGCCTGGTGATGGAGTGAGACTCTGTCTCAAAAAAAAAAAAAAAAAAAAAAGTGTCCATGGTATTTGTTGACTAAAAATCCTTAATTTAATATAATCAAATTCATCAATTTTTTAGTTTTGTGCTTTTGAAGTTTTGAGTAGGAAATCCTTCCCCATCCTTTTCTCATGATATTCTCCTACATTTCTGTCCTATTTCCTTTACAGTGTTAAGAAGGAATAAGTTTCATCGTTGTTTTTTCTCCACAGAGGAAGCCAATTATCCCCCCATCTACTAAATGAACTGTTCGTAAGTTCTACATATTTTTTGCAAATTAGATACACTGGTATGAAACAAACAGCATCCGAAAGAGGGAAGAGATAAGGTGACATGAGTGGAAGAAAAGAAATTAAAAAATCAAACTGCAGCTCCTCCCCACTAAATACAAACTTCCTTCCCAATGCCCTCCCATTACCTGATGACTCGTGACGATCCCCCTTTCAGCGTTCGGGGCATAGCCCTCGTTTGCACAAAAGCCCACTAAAAATAGGCCAATTCTTTTATCAGACTAAACGGCAAGAGTAAAGCCTGCTACTTAAGGAGCTGTTGCTTAAGAAGAAACAGAGATGATAGTGCTGGATCCTTCAACACTCAGAAGAAGGCAGGATCAAATCCAGAGAGGTGGAGTCCACAATCAAACTCTATTTAGGGCCTGGGACAGCAAAGGTGGAGGCTTACTCCAAATGGCCGGCATCGCTTGTTCTTACTGGCTGAGGTCTGCTCTGGGCCTACAGTCTCAGACTCAGTAAAGATGCGTGAATATTAAGTGTTTACTGCCCACCTTGGCCCTGTCCTCAGAAATCAGCTGCCATGCCTGGCTGGTTGCAGATGGGTTGAGAAGTCAATGAATCTCATCTAGTTTTTATTCCCCAGGGAACAAGACTTTCTGGAGGTGGCAGCATCTTCAATTCTAATTTTCAATTCTAAGCTTGTCATTAATCTGCATGGTTACTGGACCCTACGGACTCCAAAGGAAAAGCACGAGATGAGAAAACTTTCAATCAGTCATTTTTTCCAAATTAAAATGGAATTCGATGACTTTCATAACTGAAGAATGTAGGAAGACTGGCAAATTTCTGTCAGTCACTCACCTCTCTTCAACATGGCTTTGCTCCCCCTGGCCCTGAGGCAGAGGCTATGTGCCCCGATCCTCCGCAGGGAAAAAGGTTTAGCTGGTGATGGGCCGGGTGGGACAGTGCCCTTCTCGTGGATAGAGTGGAAATGAGACATGTGCCCACTTGTCTTAGGAGGCAGCCAGGCCCTTTCCACTGGGATGTAAGCTCCATTCACTGTCTTTTTCCACCATTGCATCCGCAGTGATTAAAATAGTACCTGGTCCATATTTTAAAAAATAGGTACATAATTGCTTAAAGGAAAGAAAAAAAATGAATAAATAAAACCAAATCAGATCTAGATCCAAAGTTAGGAGACCTGGAAATCCCAATCAAGCAGAACCACAAACTTAGCTGTGTGATCTCAGTCAAGTTACTTGAACAATCTGGACTTCATTTTGCTCATCTCTAAATGAATGCTTAGACTAAGTGATTTAAAATCCCTCTCACATGCTGGTTCCGGGAATATCTCTAGCTGTAATGAACATTAGAAAGCTGACCTAAATGGTGAAAGAAAACAGAAGTGAGGTCAGAAAAGGAAGAATGAACACCGATTTGGTACTTAGGATGTGCCTGGTGTTTTTTTTTGTTTTGTTTTTTTGTTGTTTTTTTTTTTTAATGTATAGGCAGCTTTATTTCTTCCTTAGTGATAACGTTGCATCTTAAGATTGAAGGAGTTAAAAAATATGACATTCTGACTATTGACTATTTAGGTGAAAGGCATTTGAAAAAGTGCCTGGTGTTTTACATATGTCACTTCAACTGGTCCTCATGACAGCTACAAAGTCCTATTACCCATTAAGTAAGAAGAACAGAAAAGTTAAATAACCTGCTACAGGTTACATAACAGTTAAAATGTCAATCTGGGATTTGAACACAGGTCCCCTAGGCTTATTGCTGATTCTATTACATACCGCATCCATAACAGTTAATTAGGTTAGGATAGAAAGTTATGTTTGCAGCACACAACAGATTAGCAGTCAATCATCCATCACTGTAACCACTCAACCACTTCTGCCAACTTACCCTCTGAAGTCCATGAAGGAACCTTGGGAGACCAACATTTATTGAACCTATTAGGTGGCAGGAAGTGCTGTTCGTACCTAATCACATTTAATTCTCTTAACAAGCTGTGAAGTATCTCTATGCCCATTTTATAGGTAAGGAAACTGGAGAACTAAAATAGTGTACCCATGTCATAGAGCTGACAATTAGCAGATTTGGGTTTCAAAATCAGGCCTGCACCTAACATAAACCATGAGGCAAACGTGACTTCCCTGAAGGATAGCCCAACCCTAGAGCTGATTTCTTTATTCAGTACATTCCCACAGTTGTACCTGCTTCCCTCCTGATCCCTTGCTTCAGTGCTAACAACTTAAACTCTTGGGTATAATATGGGATTGTACTTTGTCATTAGTCAAAGCTGGTTTGCATGCCTGAAACACATCTGAGAATCCAGTGCAAGACCAGCAATTCCTTCTTCTTTGTACACAAGTGAGATTTTTAGGTTCTGGGACCATGCTTCAGAACACTGAAATTACATTAAATTCAACCATGTGAATTCAACTCTGTGAGCTTGGCAAAGAAAAGAGAAGCACCTGTATGCATGCAGAAAAGACAAGACCATTCTCACAGATGCCTCAGAATGAGTGATCCCGGTGGTTAAAGGTACAACACTCTAATTTTTCAAATCACTGGGCTCGTAAACGGAGGCCAACAATCTCATCTGCTGCTCAACTGAAAAACATTCTTCACTTTTTAGCATCCAGGCATGTGGAGGTCCTGAGAAAAGCACTTTATTAGTCCCCAGCATGTTACCTTCCTAGGAGATTTTAATGGTAATTTTCACTCTACCAGTGTTCTCCTGTGTGCTGACTTCAGGGCCCAACCCTCACATACAGTCACTATTACTCACTCAAGGGTTTAAACTGGGACATTCCAGAAGCACCAGTTTCCATGACGAAAACTAGAACCATAGAAGTGCTTAAAGCAATTTTACTGAATCTAGTTACTGTCTTTTGAGACTGAGTCTCGCTCTGTCACCAGGCTGCAGAGCAGTGGTGTGATCTTGGCTCACTGCAACCTCTGCCTCCCAGGTTTAAGCGATTCTCCTGCCTCAGCCTCCCAAGTAGCTGGGACTATAGGTGTCTGCCACCACGTCTGGCTAATTTTTGTATTTTTAGTAGAGACAGGGTTTCACCATGTTGGCCAGGATAGTCTCGATCTCTTGACCTCATGATCTGTCCACCTCGGCCTCCCAAAGTGCTGGGATTACAGGTGTGAGCCACTGTGCCCGGCCTTGTCTTTTTTTTTTTTTTTTTAACATTAAGCAAAATAATGTTCACTAATAAGTTTCTTAACTTAGCAGTCTGAAACATAATTAGATATACAATTTTGGTCTGCAGTGGGAAAATAGTGACTGGTAGTCTGAATCTGATTTTCAGATAGCTGTTTTTGGCCAGCAGGCTCCAAATTACTGCAGTCTCCACCACTCCCTATTGCCCTATACCAGGCCTACCAGGCCTGCTTCACTCATTTGTTGCCTGCCTGGCTCTCATAGGTATCTTGAGTTTGTACTTCTTTTACTAAAGCATCACTAGCTCCATGGAGACTTCAACCACTGTGAGTTCCGTAAATGCACTGAGGGAAAGAATAAGCAAATGCAGAAGTTAAAGCTCTCAGATCATCTTTCTGCTCACTTCTATAAACTTCCAGCAGCCCCATGCTATGACTCAGACATGTTAAACCTGCATGCTTTTCTCTTGTTGACCTGCCTCTCTGGGGGAAATACACAGCCATAATATTCACTCTGGCTGGACGACAGTGTAAATCATCCGAGATGCAGGGACTCTCAGCACCAACCACCCCTGCTTGACCAGGCCCCGTTGGCAGCAGGCCTTGCAAAGATGTCAGATCCCAGACAACTCAGGAACAGCATGTCATTGCCATGTCATTCCCACTCGAGAAACTCGAGCCTCTTCATTCAGGTTTGTGCAGCCACAGCTGCTGTTCACGGTACCTGGCAGGCTGGTTGGCTCTTGCCATAGATGGGGCAGCCAGGAGCTCTCCTACTATTTCCATCCTTCAACCTCATGAGCCATCAGTCACTCCCATGTCAGCTCCACAGCAATGGACATGGAGCGCTGAGCAACAGAAGGCACTCCGCAGAGAGAGAGGTGAAAGGATATGAAACGGTTGTTTTTGGTGGGGGACAGGGGTTTGAGATGGAGTCTCATCTGTCACCCAGGCTGGTGTTCAGTGGCACGATCTCATCTCACTGTAACCTCTGCCTCCTGGGCTCAAGTGATTCTTGTGCCTCAGCCTTCTGAGTAGCTGGGATTACAAGCATGCCCTACCACGCCCAGCTAATTTTTGTATTTTTAGTAGAGATGGAGTTTTACCACGTTGGCCAGGCCACTCCTGGCCTCAAGTGATCCGCCCGCCTTGGCCTCCCAAAGGGCTGGGATTACAGGCGTGCGCCACTGTGCCCAGCCTAGGATATGGAATGTCTTAAAGCTAGTTTTACTCTCCTAGGGAAAAAGGCAAGCCAGTAAGTGGAGGAAGAAGAAACAGCTAAGCCAGAGTTGGTAAATCCTGCTGGTGGGAGAGATGGCTAAGGACAAGAGCAAGCCCCCTCACTGTAGATGAAATAAACTTCTAAACATTGTGAGTGACCAGGAGTTGATAAAAGACTGAATGTCAGGCAAAACATCAAACACGAGAGGCAAGAATACGCCCATGTTCTTGAGTTCTCGCCCTGATGGGACTGGCTTTGTGTTTAGCCAACACGAAGTTTAGAGCTACCTTCCTCCGAATATTTCAAGGGATGCTCAGAGAGGAGCACTGAGGCATTTGAGACCAAAGAGCAGAACAGCATCAGAGGAGAAATGACCCTGCCCTTCAACGGTCCCATCAAGGTCAATGGGGTCTGGTCCCCCAGCCACGAGTGCAGTTCTCTGCAGCTGCCTCGCCTCCGGGACCCAAGGCTAAGGGAGTTGGTGTCTCTCCCACATGCGGTTTTTGCAAATCCCACTCTGTTGTTACCCCACTGAAACATCCCACATGTTATTACCCCACTGAAACAGTGTAGGGTGGGGCACAGCGGCTCACACCTGTAATCCCAACATTAAGAAGCCAAGGCAAGAAGAGTGCTGGAGGCCAGGAGTTTGAGGCCCACCTGGACAACATAGTAAGACCCCATCTTTACAAAAAAAAACCTTAAAACTTAGCCAGACATGGTGGCATGTGCCCATAGTTCCAGCTACTCAGAAGGTTAAGGCAGGAGGATGGTTTGAGCCTAGGAGGTCAAGGTGGCAGTGAGCTATGATCATGCCACTGTGCTCCAGCCTAGGTGACAAAGTGAGACTGTCTCCAAAAAAACAAAACAAAACAAAAACATGCAGTAAAAATCAGATATAAATATGTCTCCTAGGATCCAGAGCTGTCCAGAGATTGGTGGTGACATCTGAAACTGATACACTTAATCCCCTCCCTCAGGGCCTTCTAGAACCTGAAAGAGCAGCTACAGGGTGGAATGGGCATCGCTGCCACCTGCATCCACAACACCTGCCGGCTGAGTACCAGCCACATACCTTTCCTATGTACTTTTTAGCAGACAATGTGTACTTCTCATCATCTGCGGTCCATGATATACCAGGGGAGTAAGTTCTTCTTGTTTCTTGTTTGTTTGTTTGTTTTTCCTAAGGATGGATCTTGCTGTGTTTCCCAGGCTGGCCTTGAACTCCTGGACTCAAGCAATCCTCCCACCTCAGCCTCTTGAGTAGCTGGGACTACTGGCACATGCCATTGTGCCTGGTTTATGAGCTCTGAGCTCTGATTTTACTTTACGTTCCACATATAAAACCAAATTTCAAACATGCCCTGATCAACCTTTGTGAAGAAGAGAGGTCTTTGAACATAAAGGTAAGAATATGAGCTTTGGGCTAGGTGTGGTGGCTCATGCCTGTAATCCCAACACTTTGTGAGGCCAAGGTGGACAGATCACCTGAGGTCAGGCGTTCAAGAGCTGCCTGGCCAACATGGCAAAACCCCATCTCTATTAAAAATGCAAAAAAAAAAAAAGTTTAGCTGGGTGTGGTGGCAGGCACCTGTAATTCCAGCTACTTGGGAAGTTGAGGCAGAAGAATCACTTGAACCCAGGAGGCAGAGGTTGCGGTGAGCCGAGATCATGCCACTGCACTCCAGCCTGGACAACAGGGTAAGACTCTGTTTCCAAAAAAAAAAAAGATGAGTTTTGGACTCAGATTTCATGGGTTCAAATCTTGGATAGATGACTTTTAGTGACAAATCACTTAACCTTTCTGTGATTCGGTTTCCTCACAGATAAAATGGAGATAATAGTAATACTTATTTTTGTGGGTATTAATAAACTTGCTTGCCATCTAACATACACAAAACATGCTTGCTGTCATGTGTATATCATCATATTATTAAATAGTATGGTGGTAAGAGCTGAGGCACTGCTCTAGTCGGGCTCAAACACTCACTAGCATAAGATCTTGGGCAAGTTACCCTACAATCCTTAGCCTCAATTGTATCAACTACAAAATGGTGTTAATGCCAGAACCTTCTTCATCAGGTTGTTTGAAAAATTAAATGAAATTGTGAAGATAAAGCAATTAATACAGGGTCTGATGCAAAGTTATGACTCAATAATTATTATTTTTAATATTAGTTAATAAAATGGGCCACACTTTGGAGCAAAAGATTTCGGAATTTTTTTTCCTCCCCTTCCCACTCCTCAGATTTGAGAATTTTTAAGGTTTCTTCCCTGAAAGTATATAAATGACTATTTTGCAAAGTCAAACATCTATGGACATTATTTCTTAAATCTCCTGCCTTGGACCGATTTGATAAAAACAGCATGTAACAAACTCCACATGGCGGAAGCAAAGGCAAAGGGAGGAATACCTGTGAGGGTTTCTCCACGCTGCCTCCAGGTGGCAGCACTTTGCACAGAGAGCGTCAGAAAGCCCAGGTGACAGCCTCCATCCACTTCAATCCATCTGAAACCAAGGGTGGAAGCTATGTTCATCCCTGAGAGCCACTGGTGGTCCTCAGATGCACTTGACATTGCCTCTAGGGAAGGTGGCTTGGGACACGGATGGACAGGGTTGGGGAGATCAGAGCTGCCCCTAACTATGCAGAGCCCCTGTAAATAATTTGAGTCATTCCAAATCAACATGTTAAAACACACACACACACACACACACACACACACACACACACACTCTGCACCAGACCCAGGAGTGACCCATGCATCAGTCAGGTTCTTCCTGGAACCAGGACCTGCAGGATAACCCTATACACCTTGTCCAGGTGGCATTGCCAGCCCTGCCAGTCCCCGGCAACCAGGGAGAGACTTGAACATGAGAAATTTTAGAGGAAGATGCTTCAAAGCACAGACGGGCTTCTGGGTGGGAATAGCCTTTCTTAGGGGCAGGGGTCCTGTATCCCTGGGTCTAAGATAACACGGGATTGGGACTATGGACAGCCCAAGCACACACACTTGAATTATTTCTTTAAGCTCTTGTTAATGTTTCAAATCCCTTCTAAATGAATCGTCTACCAAAGACAGAATCCAAGAAATTGGCAGCTGAGGGTCTTATCAGGAGGGAAAAATGAAGCAGCAAAGACGAGCGTGTCCTCTGAGATCAGGAAAGTGACACAACAGTCCCCTCCAAGGTGTGTGCGACACCTGGGGACATTACTCGGGTTGAGGAGGTGGATCAGCAGGAAGGAGACAGAGAAGACAAAGCCACATTCACAGAAGTCTAACACAATGACCTGGGCAGAGATGGGGAGCTTCGGCCTTCACGCAAACCTTAGGGACCTTCAGGTCCAGCTGATTCTCTCTTCAAATCAGTGAGGAATGTGGAATGGAGAGTTTCTTCATTCACAGAACATCAAGGAATAGACCTCAGAGGCTGCTGATACCCACTGGCTCCAGGCTGTTTGGAGTAAATGCATTCACAGTAGGTTTCCATTGTCACTGACCTGCCAGTCTTAAGAGAACCTTGAGACAAGAAGGAAATTTTTGTGTCACCTGGATCGGTGCCTTGTTGTGTGATACAATTCTCTCTACAATCGCCCTGCCAAGATTCATCCAGCTGGAATTCCTTTAGTGAAAGACAATTCACCCTTCCCGACACAACACACCGCGTGTTGGGACATCACACTCTTAGAGGCCTTCTCCATGTTGAGCGAAAAGCTCTCTCCCAACAGCCAGATCCAACTAGTTCTCATTCTGCCTCTGGGCCCATGCCTAAGTCCATCCTCCTGCACACTCAGGACCTGCCCCAAACATCTGAAGAGTATGATGCTTCTATACATGCCCCCAGCACACACACACAAACACACACACACACGCACACACACACACACACTTTGTTTCTTGAGACCAAACCTTGCCAAACCAAGAATCAAATGGTTCTTTACATCTCATGATCTTAGTCCTACCACTGTACTGATCTGTCTCTACTGGTGGTGTCATAAATGGTCCTACTCAAATGTGTACCCAGAAGCAAGTCTGTGCCACCCAGCCTGGAGTACAATGATACAATCCCAGCTCACTGCAATTTCCACCTCCCAGGTTCAAGCAATTCTCCTGCCTCAGCCTCCCCTGTAGTTGGGATTACAGACACGTACCAGTATACTCAGCTAATTTTTGTATTTTTAGTAGAGATGGAGCTTCACGTTGTTGGCCAGGCTGGTCTCGAACTTCTGACCTCAGGTGATCCACCCACCTCGGCCTCCCAAAGTGCTGGGATTACAGGCACGAGCCATGGATCCCCACGGAATTATATTTTTTAACCAGTGCACAGTAAAGCAGCAAAATCAGCCTCCGTGTTAGGAACAGGCAGCTTCTATTCCTGTGGCCCATGATGCCAGGGGTCATGACTGTTCCGTAGGCTGCTGTACCTCCCAGAGGCTAGACCATTGTCTGGCACCACATGGACAATCAAGAAGTATTTGTTTAATACACACGAATGATATCTTGAAAGCGTAAGTTCATTTTCTGTTTTATCTTTTTGTAATAGCAGTTACTGATTCTTGTTGCCAATAGTCAGGAGGAACTTTGGGATTTCATATCTGACAGACTCTGCAGGCTAGGCTACTAGCTACCAATAGCAAAGTCTACTAATTATCTCCTGGTATCCACTCTAGGGATCGCAAGGGATTGTATTTGTGCAATAGAATGTGAGCAAAATGTAACAGATGCAATTTGCAGATCATCTCCTGGAAGGAGAAGCTGCGGTGCTCCCTTTCCACACTCCTGCTGTCTGGGAGACGGGCGACTGGACAGATCTTGGAAGCCGTGTGTTGAGGATGACAGAGCCACCCCCCTACCCTGGACCTGTTTCATGACTTGTGTGACACTGAATTTGGGGGCATCTCTTTGTTACAGCATGTCAGCTGGTACCCTAACTAATACAACATGTCCTGGAATTTTATCTCAAGAACTCTTCATAGCATCAGCCCTCTCTCCCATATTACCCTTTAGTAATCCAGAACCCATTACTGCCAACACCATGATCACAAGCTCTCTGAGCAACAATTACAATTCCAAGGACTAACCTTAGACTTACTGTTGTCAACCAACATGTGACACTCTTAGCCGGGTGCAGTGGCTCACACCTGGAATCCCAGCACATTGAAAGACCAATGTGGGCAGATCATTTGAGGTCAGGAGTTCAAGACCAGCCTGGCCAACACGGTGAAACCCCATCTCTACTGAAAATATAAAAATTAGCTGGGTGTGGTGGTGCACGCCTGTAATCCCAGCTACTCAGGAGGCTGAGGCACAAGAATTGCTTGAACCTGGGAGGTGGTTGCAGTGAGCCAAGATCACATCACTGCACTCCAGCCTGGGTAACAGAGTGAGACTCCGTCTCCAAAAAAAAAAAAAATCTACAATCTAAAAACTCCAAGGCAAAAATATCTGGACAATAGTTGAAAAATACAAAAATGGAATTTAATTAAAATATTGAAAGTGTTATTATAAGATGAAATCATCAAATAAAGACAGAGATGCCAACTTATTTTCTCATCAAGGTCACTACCAGAGACAGCTTCGCCTTTAATCCTGTTTTTCTTTGATCTATTTATGGTGCACCTACTAGTCTCACAGCAACTGTGCAATGTCGGTCATTATTATTCACAGATGAAGAGTCTGAGGGTCAGAAAAAAAAAAAATGCTGCGTGGCTTTAAAAAAAGGAAAATAATGACATTTGGAGAAAGAAGGAAATTATTTTCCACTGGTACAGCAATCATAAGTAGTAGTTCCGGATAGTGGAATTTACTCTGCACCAAGAGTGAGGACATTTGGTAAACAGACATGAAGACGGATGTTTGATGAAAAAAGATCTAGGCAAGTCAACATCACCTTGCACACTGAATTGATTACAAATGTTAGCACTGAGTGGAAAATTAAAGTACGTCCAATCTATTTCCTTCCTATTACAGATGAGAACTCAAAAGCTCAAGGCCGGAAAGTGGCTGGGCTAAGGTTCTTAGGAGAGTTAGAAAGAACGATTTCTTTAGAATATGCAACGCTGCCTCCTAGAGTTCAGTCCTGCAATCAGCACTGCCATTCAAGGAGTTCATAACACAGTTCTGTAATACCACACCAGTATCTTAGTTGGGCTGCCATAACAAAGTACCACAGACTAGGTGGTTTATACACAAGAGAAATTTATTTCCCGCAGTTCCAGAGGCTGGAAAGCCCAAAATCGAGGTACTGAAAAATTTGGCATCTGGTGAGGGCCCTCTTCTTGGCTTGTAGACATCTAGCTATATCCGCACGTGGTGGAGAGAAGGCTCTCCTGTCTCGTAGTCTTTTAATGAGGGCATCATGAAGGCCCTACCCTTGTGACCTAGTCTAACCCTAATTATCTCTGAAGGCCTCACCTCCAAATACCATCACATTAGGGATCGGGGATTTAACATAGGGCTTTGGAGAGATCATAAATACTCAATCCCTACCAACTATCAATTACAAAATAAGTAAAATTCTTTCTAAAACACAAATCTTGGCCAGGTGCAGTGGTTCACGACTGTAATCCCAGCCCTTTGGGAGGCCGAGGTGGGTGGATCACTTGAGGTTAGGAGTTCAAGACCAGCCTGGCCAACATGATGAAACCCCATCTCTACTAAAAATACAAAAATTAGCTGGGCCTGGTGGTGCATGCCTGTAATCCCAGCTACTCAGGAGGCTGTGGCAAGAGAATGGTTTGAACCCAAAAAGTGGAGGTTGCAGTAAGCCAAGATTGCACAATTGCACTCAAGCCTGGGTAACAAGAACAAGACTCTATCCCAGAAAAGTTAATAAACAAAATAAGATACGCATCTTTTTCATGCTAAGTATTTTGGTTTGTGGCTCCATTAAATCTAAAAGATGTATAATTTTGTAGCCCTGGGACATGTACTTAGCTTCAGTGCTTTGATATGTTTGTTTTAAACTTTCATTTTCAGTGACATCTCAGGCTTGATGCCATGTCTTATTAGGATGCCCTAGCCCAGAAATCCTCCCCACCCCATGAATCTGTGATTCTGATGCCTACACTTTACTTCATCCTGCAGATATTTAGTGAGCAACGTGTGATGTGACAAGCATTGGTCTGGATGCTGGGGATACACAGGGAACCAAAGAAACAAAATCCCCTCACTGATGGAGCTTACACTGGAGGGTGGGGGGCCACATCACTCAGGCAGACACATCACATCACCACAAACACATCACTCAATCACGTCTACAGGCTGGTAGATGGTGACAGTGTTTTTGAGAAAAACTAAGCAGGCTAGGTGAAAGCGAGCCAAGAATTTTTGAAAAAGTAACTAAGAAGGACCTCATGAAGAATAGATGTTTGAGCAATCATGTAAAAGATGGGTTAGGGGCCAGGTGCGGTGGTTTATGCCTGTAATCCAAGCACTTTGGGAGGCTGAAGTGGGCGTAGCATGAGGTCAAGAGATCAAGACCATCCTGGCCAACATGGTAAAACCCCGTCTCTACTAAAATACAAAAATTAACTGGGCATAGTGGTGTGCGCCTGTAGTCCCAGCTACTTGGGAGGCTGAGTCAGGAGAATTGCTTGAACCCAGGAGGCAGAAGTTGCAGTGAGCCAAGATCATGTCACTGCACTCCAGCCTGGCGCCTGGTGACAGAGCAAGACTCTGTCTCAAAAAAAAAAAAAAAAGGGCTAGGAAGTCATGTAGTCTGTAAGGAAGAATGTTCTAGATAAAGGAGACAGCACAGAGGCTCTGAGTTGGAGGAACCATTTCCCGGTCATCAGATCCATCTGCGAAAGGAAAATAAGTCTTGAGGCCCCAAAATCACAAAGCTAAAGGAAGTCAAGCTGGGAACTGCTTAGGTCAAACCTGCCTCCCATTCTATTTAAAGTCATCCCTTTGTTCACGGAATCAAATGCATAACTGATTGCTTCCTTTGGAAAGGCTAATCAAAAACTCAAAAGAGGCTGAGCTTGGTGGCTCATGCCTATAATCCCAGCTCTTTGGGAGGCCGAGGTGGCAGATCACTTGAGGTCAGGAGTTCGAGACCAACCTGGCCAACATGGTGAAATCCCATCTCTACTGAAAATACAAAAATTAGCTGGATGTGATGGTGCACACCTGTACTTCCAGCTACTTCGGAGGCTGAGGCAGAAGAATCACTTGAACCCAGGAGGTGAAAGTTGCTGTGCTGAGAAGTCACCACTGCACTCCAGCCTGGGTAAGGGAGTGAGACCCTGTCTCAATTAAAACAAACAAAAACTCAAAAGAATGCAACCTTTTGTCCCTTATCTATCTATGACCTGGAAGCCTCCTCCCCACTTTGAATTGCCCCGCCTTTACTTCCAGTCGTCCGGCCTTTCCAGACTGAATCAATGTTCATCTTACATGTATTGATTGATGGCTCATGTCTTTCTAAAATGTACAAAACCAAGCTGTGCCTGGACCACCTTCGGCACGCGTTGTCAGGAACTCTTGAGGCTGTGTCATGGGCATGCGTCTTTAACCATGGCAAAATAAACTTCCTAAACTGAGACCTGTCTCAGATAATCGGGGTTCACACATTCATTTGATATTAAAAGCCTGCCTGTTCGGGCGAAAGGAAACTTGGTTTCTTCACCAATTCCTGATCTTCCACCTTGTAAAGATGGGATAAGAAGCGGATCCTCCCACTGACAGTGTTGGGTACGTTAGATCAAACACCGTCCAGCTGTACCGGGACAAAGGGCATCCCAGCTCCAAGATAATAAACCCTTATTCCATAATGCTAGTATTGCCAAGCTGTTTGTAACAAAGGTCAGAAAAAAGCCAAGGAAGGAAGAAGCAGAAGCACTGCAGTGAGGCTGCAGGGGAAGCTTCACAGGGTGGAGGCTGCGGTGTCTAAACTACCACGGCCGGGCATGACAGTCCTCTTAGGCACAGTGCTGCACTCCACCGTGATCCCCGAGCCAGGCCCCACGTGCATGTACACGAATCGTCTGGTCCTGCCTCCCTTTCACGTCTGGCAACCAACATGTCCCACATGCCGTTCCAGGAGCAAGATAGGCAACAAGGAACATGACTGACAACACCTGCTTTTGTGCCATTTACCCCTGCTTGGGGGAAACAGCCAAAACCTGGTAAGGAGTGAACAAGATAATTTCGGAGTGTAATGAGGGTATAAAGAAAATCGACAGAGCAATGTGGTAGTCATCATGAGGGACAGAGGGCTTTCTCACTCAGATGTGATGGGGGCTTGGGAAGATCAGGGAAGGTCTTGTGAGGAGCTGCCATTTGACCTGATAGTTGAGTATGTAAAGAGCTAACCATTGGAAGGGTATTCCAGATAGAAGGAGCAGTGAGGTCCTGCGGTGGGCAAGCGCTCTGTGCATCTGAAAAACAGAGATGAGTGCATTCGAATCAAAGCCCTGGGGAGGTGGGAGGAAGTGAGATCACACAGGCCTTGCAGTTTAGAGTAGGGAGTTTGGGTTTTAGTCCAGGTACAGTATGAAGCCAGAGGAGTACTTACGCTAGTTCCTATGGCCTGACCTAGCTTGTTAATGCAGCACTGTGATTGCAGCGTAAAGAATGGTTTGGAAAGGCGTTAGTGGCTTGGACTGGATATGGCACTAGAGGTAGGGAGTGGAGGGCCTGGGGTGAGGAGAGTATTCAGGACATATATCAGAGCCATTTGACGAATTGGATATGGCTGAGGAAAGGAGGAATTGAAGGTGACTCCTAAATTTTCCCTCAAGCAAGTAGGAAGTTTGTGGTGCTATGCTGAAAGAAGGAAAAGAGAGGAAGACTTGTAGGTTAACGGCATGCTGAGCAAAGAAGAATAGAGTTTTCTCTGGGGTATATTAAACCCCATCTAAGTAGAGATGTCAGATCAACTGCTGTATATAAAACAGTTGTATATAAACAAGTCTTAGAGGAGAAGTGAGGGCTGGCTAGAGATAGATAGTGGAGCGATCGACCCAAAGAAGGAAGCCACGTTCCTGGATCAACTTGGCTAGGAACTCGATCTTGGCTAGGTCCAGAATTCCACCCTCTTTTCATGTGGCCTCCCAGAGCCAGGGACTAGTAGAGCAGTGAGCATCTGCCTCTCCTCCAACCCCGCACGCCACCCAACAGAGACGGCAGGCTTTCTCACCTGCCCCGTCTCTCCTCCCCGTGTCCCCAGGAGACTCCTGGTGCTGTACTGAAGGGAGAAGGCCTGCCCTCCCTGCTGACAGGGAGGTTTGATTTGAGGGGCTGATGCATTCCGGGCAGCAACGAGGTCAGCTTCTACTACCTCTAGGTAAAGGTCACCACTTCTGACTCAAAGGCGGATTTCTCAACTCTTGGCTGGAAACTCACAGATCGGCAAACTAGGAAGGGGCATTTCTGCTTCCTCTTCACATCCATCAGCCAGCCACAGGCACACAATATTGGAATTGTGGTGTCTCATGGAATGTTGAACTCCAGGGATGTCCCGATGGTCTAACGCTGACGATGATGGTGACGCTGCTAATCACTATCACCGACCATTTGCCATGTGCTAGACTTATAGCAAAAATTTTACCCAGATTGTCCCATGTAATGCTTAGACTAATCCTGTAAAGTTCTACTGTTTTTCTACTGTTTCCTCCATTTTACAAAGGAGGAAATTTACAGAAAAGATTGGTCTCTTCCTGGTTATCTAAACTCCTTTTAACTCGAGACAGACACAAGCTGTCCAAGAGGAAAAGGGGAAATTTTTAAATATACGTTGTGTATTATAAAAGTAAATGTGTTATTTATTTTGGAAATAACTGGAAAGAAAAAGAAGTCACCCACTATCATTTTCACATGCTTCCTCCCAATCTTTTTCTTTCTCCTTTCATCTTTTTTTCATAACTGTAATCAGTGTATAACCTAAATATATATAAGGTATAATAAAAACTCTCCATTGAATTATTTTTTTGAAACAGGGTCTCACTCTGTCACCCAGGCTGGATTGCAGTGGCTGGATCACAGCTTACTGCAAACCCTGCCTCCTTGGCTTAAGTGGGCCTCCCACCCCAGCCTCTGGAGTAGCTGAGACCACAGGTGTGCACCACCGTGCTCAGCTAATTTTTGTACTTTGTGGTAGAGACAGGGTCTTACCATGTTGCCCAGGCTGTTCACTGAATAATATTTTTAAAAGATTTTGTTCAAGCCGGGCACGGTGGCTCACGCCTGTAATCCCAGCACTTTGGGAGGCCGAGGCGGGCGGATCACGAGGTCAAGAGATCAAGACCATCCTAGCCAACATGGTGAAACCCCGTCTCTACTAAAAATACAAAAATTAGCCAGGCGTGGTGGTATGCGCCTGTGGTCCCAGCTACTCAGGAGGCTGAGGCAGGAGAATTGCTTGAACCTGAGAGGCAGAGGTTGCAGTGAGCCAAGATTGTGCCACTGCACTCCAGCCTGGCGCCTGGCAACGGAACGAGACTCTGTCTCAAAAAAAAAAAAAAAAAAAAGATTTTGTTCAGGCACTTTCTATTATTAAATATGATTTCCACAGTTTTGGGTCAAGGGGTATTAGTCCATTCTCTCGCTCCTATAAGAAATACCTGAGGCTGGGTACTATGTAAGAAAAGAGGTTTAATTGGCTCATGATTCTGCAAGCTGCACAGGAAGCATAGCGGCTTCTGCTTCCGGAGAGGCCTCAAGAAACTTACAATCATAGTGGAAGGCCAAGGGAGAGCAGGCACATCTTTACATTGGCGGGGCAGGAGGCGGGTGGGGGGGGCAGGTATCACACAATTTTAAACAAACATATCTGGATAGAACTCTCACTGTCATGGGAACAGCACCGAGTGGGCAATCTGCCCCCATGATTCAATTGCTTCCACCAGACCCCACCCTCAGCATTGGCAATTACAATGCCATGTAAGATTTGGCCAGTGACCGCAACAGATATTTGCTTGGACATCCAGGACAGTCTGCACCAGACTTTCATTGCAGGAGCTCTGACTCATTGCAGCCTGGCCTAGCGCACCTCCCACAGAGCCCGGAGACCGTGTATGGACGTGAAACCTCAGGACAGGTCATAGGGTCCATCTGAATGCACCATATTCAGGGCAGGTGTCCAAGAGGGAACAAGTGGGGACTTATGGCTGCCTCACTCCCAGCAGAGGCTCGCACAGAGAGTGACCCAGGCTCCAAGCCTGGTGAGCCTCATGGCATGAGCCATCCATCGGGCCTGGGATCCTTTTGTTCTGGGCGCCAGAGGAACATGGCTACCTCACCACACATCTTTTTTTTTTTTTTCACTTTTCTGCAGTTTCCTACAAAGTGACCCCCTTGCTCATTTGTCAGAAGCCTCTGAGCCTGCAGCTCGCAATGCCGAGACATTCCCTGCCGGGCGCCATCCCTGTGAGGCTGTGGCTTCAGAGTCAGGCTCACAAGTCTGCCACTTACTCGCTCTGGGCCTGGGCACTCCTTAACCTCTCAGAGCTGCCTCCTTATCTGAAAATGGGGCTAATAATCATTCATACCTCACAGAGCTGCTAGGAGTGTTAAATGGGCATTTTCCTGGGTACCGAGCATGTCATGGAGGTTCAACAAACAGTGGCTGTTGTTCTAGAAACTTTCTCCATGTAGATACTCATAAGGCAGCCATGGAACAGTTGCCTGTGCAGTGGGTGGCTGGGCATGGAAACAACACACCCTTCATCCGAAATGTCCAGACCCCTGCACCCCCTCAGCACTATTCAGGTGCCAGGCGGAGAGGGAAACTGTCTGAGTGCCCTCCTGCTCCTCCTGCCACTCTCCCCTCTTCCCTGTGCTATTTCCCAAGGACACAGGAAGGACTTTACCAGGGGTAAGACCAAATTATGTAAATGTTCAGACCAGTCATAGGAGGACAGTCATGGTGCTGACTAGGGGTCCCAGGAGCCCTCTGCTCCAGGTGTCACCCCGCTATTTCTTCACCTGACAGTGGAGACTATTCGAGTGTCTACCTTGTCCCCTGGTGGTGGTGTTCAAATGGGATTATATCCCTCAGCATGGTGATGGCATGGGGTCAACACTTATTATTAGAAATATCTTCGTGGGCCAGGCGCAGTGGCTCATGCTGGTAACACCACACTTTGAGAGGCGGAGGTGGGTAGATTACCTGAGGTCAGGAGTTTGAGACCAGCCTGGCCAACATGGTGAAACCCCTTCTCTACTAAAAATATAAAAATTAGCCGGGCATGCTGGCATGTGTCTGTCGTCCCAGTTACTCGGGGGGGCTGAGGCAGGAGAATCACTTGAACCTGGGAGGTGGAGGTTGCAGTGAGCCGGGATCATGCCACTGCACTCTAGTCTGGCAACAGAGTGAGACTCCATCAAAAAAAAAAAAAGAAAAAGAAAAAGAAAAAGAAAGAAAAAAAAAAGAAAGAACAAATTCATCCCCTAGCCTAAACATTATTTTGTGCTCAAGAATCTCAGCTGTTTCTTAGGACAGAAATCCAACCTAATCCAAACATCATAGCTAATGTTTATTGAGTCTACATGCAGGCGCCAGACCTATTCCTCAGGCCTTCCATGAATTTCTTTATTCAGCCCTCATGTCAAATGGTAGGAGGTCCTACCATTTGTGTTTTACAAACTAAGAAGCCAAGGTAGAGAGGTTTAGTGACTTGCCTCAGGTCATCAAAAGCTAAGAAGTAGCAAAAACAGGCTCCAAAAACCCAAAACACTGACACCCCCAAGTGCCCTGGAGGACATGAACCCACAGGGGCTTTTCTTAATTGCTGACGGAAAAGCAAAATGGTACAGCTACTTTGGAAGACAGCTTGGCAGTTTCTCACAAAACTAAACCTACCCTTACCCTATGATCCAGCAATCACGTTTCTTGTTATTCACCCAGATGAATTGCAAACATGTCTGCACAAAAACCTGCACAGATGTTCATAGCAGCTTTATTCATCATTGTCAAAACTTAGAAGCAACCAAGATATCCTTCAGTGGGTGAATGAACAAATCAGTGTGGTATAGCCAGACAATGGAATCTCATTTACTTCTAGAAAGAAAGGAGTTATCAAGCCATGGAAATACATCAAGATAACTTAAACGCATTTTACAAGTGAAAGAAGCTGATCCAAAAAGGCTGTAGACTGTATGATTCCTATTGTATAATACTGTGGAACAGGCAAAACGATGGAGACAGTGAAAAGATCAGTGGTTTCCGGGAGGGAGGGATGGATGAATAGGCAGAGCATGGGGGATTTTTAGGGCAGTGAAAATATACCGTATGATACCACAATGATGGAAACATACATTTGTCAAAAGCCACAGAATCCACAACGCCAGGAGTGAACCCTAATGTAAACTCTGGATTTTGAATGATAATGGCATGTCAATCTGGGTTCATCAGCTTTAACTACATATACTCTGGAGGGGATGTTAATAGCAGGGGAGGTGACGAGGGGTCTATAGGAACTCTCTGCACTTTCTGCTCAATTTTGCTGTGAACCTAAAACTACTCTAAAAGAACTAAGTTTGAGGCCGGGTGCAGTGGCTCATGTCTGTAATCCCAGCATTTTAGGAGGCCGAGGTGAGAGGATCCTTAAGGCCAGGAGTTCAAGACTAGGCTGGACAACGTAGTGAGACCCTGATCTTTACAAAAGAAAAAAAAATAGTTTTGTTTTGTTAATTTAAAACAAAAGAGAATAGGAAGGTTGCCTCAATCCAGGAAGTTGGCTCTGAAGCATATGCTATACTGCCCTCCAACTTACAATGGAAGGAAAAATCCAACTTTTTTAGAAGTTAAACACACACACACACACACACACACACACACATAAAGGCAGCTGCTGGGTTTGAGAATACAGTGACAGAACAGGTTAACAGCCCTCCCCGATCCATTCTGAAGTTCAGGCAAGGGTTAGAAGCTGATTAGGCCAACTGCAGCCTCACGCGCCCTGTTTGATAACAAGCACCTGACACATGGCATGATGCCAGCCTCCCCAGGGCGCTTTGGTCTGGAAACAGCTGTGAGTAATCTGGGACACCCGGAGCAGAAAGCTGTATCAGTCAGCCTGCCCCAAAGCTGCTGGGAAGACTCTATCTGCTGGTGCAGCCACACCTCCAACTGCCCTATTTTTAGTGAAACGCATTCTTTCCAGGGCTGTGCTTCTGATGGAGGTACAAACCGGCTCTGTCTTAAGACATAGCCAGTGACGACCAAGCCACTTCCACTTGTTTTCCTGAATGAGGGTTTTCTGCAGGTTTCCGGACCACCTTTCAAGGCATTTAACTAGATTTGTTGAGTGTTAATTGATTCCCCACTTGGGAGGAACCCAACTGAATAACACTCTATGCCCTGGGAAGAGGGATATGAGACACGGTGAGGTACTGCTCAAACAATCGCATCTTGCCAGCATCTCACAGAACGCCACTCAAGGTCAATAAAAAGCTGTCTTTCCTTCGTAAGGAAGTGAATATCTGCATGAGAGACCACAGGACTACTTTACACGTTATGTGTTTCATGTTCTGGACATGAATTGGATCAAAGAAATCCCAAGAAGAGAGAAAAAGATGAGTGAGCTCAGGGTGTCAGTCCCCTGCCCAGTTTCAAATCATCTCATTCCAGTGTCGGCCCCGCAGTGTGTGGGGGATGAGTGGTGCCACCCAAGGAGAGATGACATCAAGGCCTCATGCTACGCCCAGGTCCCCTTACCTCTCCATGTCCATGACAATGGGAAAGCACAGCAGAGCCACCAAGATCAGCTTCATTGCTCTCATTCTGCAGCCTCTCTCTACTCAGGCTTCTTCATAGCTCATTGGTTCCCAAAGTTGTGAGGTTGCTCAATTCTAAGAGGTTCTAAGTTGGCAGTTTTATGGACATGGCTGGAGCCGACCACAGATTTGGGCAAATATGGACATTGTTTGAAGATGTGAGGTGATACCGATGAGTACTCTGCTGGTGAGAGAGAAAGCTGGGAGGGCTGATGGGAGGAAACTGACATGTATTCAGCTTCAGCTGTATTCCAGGTACTGTCATTTAATCCTTACTATGATTTTTTTTTTTTAAAGACAGTGTCTCACTCTGTCACCCAGGCTCAAGTGTAATGGCATGATCTCGGCTCACTGCAACCTCCGCCTCTGGGTTCAAGAGATTCTCCTGCCTCAGCCTCTCAAGTAGCTGGGGATTACAGTAATGCACTACCAAGCCCCGCTAATTTTTGTATTTCTAGTAGAGATGGGGTTTAACCACATTGGCCAGACTAGTTGTGAACTCCTAACCTCAAGCAATCTGCCCGTCTCGGTCTCCCAAAGTGCTGGGATTACAGGCACGAGCCACTGCGCCCAGCTCCTTATCATGATTATTTTCATCATCTCCGTTTACTTCTCTCTGTTTAATTTAGTTCTCATCATTATTATCTCCATTTGACAAAAATGTAGAAAGACTTTCAAAGAAGTTAAGCAACGTCTCCAAGGCCATACAGTCAGGAAGTGGTAGAAATGAAATTCTATACCAGATCCACCCGACTGCCAACCCACACACATCCTACATTCCAGTGGCAGGTAGGCACTGTGGGATTCTTTCTTCACCTCCCCTTTCTTGCTTGCTGGAAGAACCCTGGTTGTACTGAGGCAGCAATATGCACAGCCCCAGGAGGCCCCAGATGGCATCTGCCATCCTCTGAAACCACCTCTAGCTACTGGCTCTGTTGCTTAAGCTGCAGCTCAGAATCTGTTGCCACACAGAAACCATCTTACACACAGCAGTCGGTAAGACTGCAATCACCGTACCATCACCATACTGTTGTTCTGTGAATTAAGCCACCTTTTGTAGACTGATGTGAAATACGATAATTTATAGCATTTTTTTTTTTTTTTTTGAGACGGAGTTTCGCTCTTGTTACCCAGGCTGGAGTGCAATGGCGTGATCTCGGCTCACTGCAACCTCCACCTCCTGGGTTCAGGCAATTCTCCTGCCTCAGCCTCCTGAGTAGCTGGGATTACAGGCATGTGCCACCATGCCCAGCTAATTTTTTGTATTTTTAGTAGAGACGGGGTTTCACCATGTTGACCAGGATGGTCTCGATCTCTCAACCTCGTGATCCACCCGCCTCGGCCTCCCAAAGTGCTGGGATTACAGGCTTGAGCCACCGCGCCCGGCCCTATAGCATTATTTCTACTGGAAAACGCATTGCAAGATCCACCAGCCCCCCACCTCCCACTCCATCAAAATACAAACAAAAACAAAACGAAAAACCGTACAGGAGACTTCATGCATCTTTTATGAGGCTTATAGTTGATTCAAATTTCATCAGTCCAAACCCAAAGCTGCCTGTACATTATCAGCCCGTTACCTGTCAAGAAGATTTGGAAATATCAAGGCTGCCAAAGGAAGCTCTTGAAAGTATAGTTGTATTTGGTCCCACCCTACTTTATCAAATTGAAAGAAAATCTTCCCCAAGACTGAAGACAAAATGCATTCCAGTCAGGAAGATAACACTAGTTGTTGTAACTATTTTGTGATGATGGGATGCACTTTCCTGGAAGACGGCTGGCTGGCATTATGGCCCAGGGGTTCTCAACCTCAGCACTACTGACATTTGGGTCCAGATAAGCTTTATTGCTGGCAGCCGTCCTGTGCAATGTAGGATGTTTAGCAGCATCCTAGACCCTCCTCACTAGATGCCAGGACCACCCTCTCAGGGTGACAACCAAAAATGTTTTCAGACATGGCCAACTGTGCCCTAGCAGAGGCTGATACATTTGGAGGACGTGCTTAGGCGACTGCATTAAACCCCACAGAACTGCGGAAACACTCTGACGAAGAAGTGCTGATCTGTGGGGTTTTGTTGGTTTTGTTTTTTTGTTTCTGTCCAAAGGCCACTCTGAGACTGCTGTGTGTTCTGATGGCAAATCCTGCCTTTGTAAAGCAGAGAGCAGAAGGTCAGCAAAATGGACCCGAACGGCCTCAGGCTGTAATCCTGGACCAGGCCTCTCTCCAGGCCACCAAGAAGCCCAGCTTCAGAGAGCACATGCCCTCACTGCCGGTTCCTGGGGACTATAAGGCAGAACTCTCCCAAGGCCTGACCTTGGTTTCTTTTGCATACACACAGGCTATGAGATACCGCCCCTGGCCAGGCACAGTGGCTCATGCCTGTAATCCCAGCACTTTGGGAGGCTGAGGCAGGTGGATCACTTGAAGTCAGTAGTTCGAGACCAGCCTGGCCAACATGGTAAAACCCCATCTCCACTAAAAAAAAAAAAAAAAAAAAATTAGCTGGGCATGCTGGTGTGGACCTGTAATCCCAGCTACTCAGGAGTCTAAGGCACAAGAATGGCTTAAACTGGGAGGCAGAGGTTGCAGTGAGCCGATATATTGTGCTATTGCATCCCAGCCTAGGGATAGAGTAAGACTGCCTCAACAACAACAAAAAAAGCCACCCTTCCCTCCCACTTAGGCTCAACTTTGCCCAGCTCCTCACCCAGCCCCTCACCCTGTGAGCTGATGATGGAATTCCTTCAGGATTCAAGTTTCGTTTCACTGCGATTATTGAAGCTCATTTTTCTGAGAATAATTTTCTTAGCACAGCAGTTGCTATTGAATAGTTTCCAGCAGTTCAACATTGAAAGAGAATCTAATTAACTTACAGAATATCTTGGGAGACTTCTCTAGAATCCTGCTTTGGGCGCATCCACAGCAGACTCAGCACATTTTCATAGTGGTGAGCTAAAATCTCAGGGAAAGTCTTCAGCTTCCTCCCTGGCATTGTTTTCTGGAAAGTCTAAGGTTGGAGCCTATCTTATAGTTACCAAGCAAATGTGAATTCATTTCTGGGTTCTTCCAACCCTGTATATATCTTATTAACCCTTCTGAATAAATTTCATATGTTCTACTCAGAACCACTCTCCTTTACCTCAATGATAATCAAGGGTAGAAAAAAGTGTTATTTATTCATAAATATATATTTTCAAGTCACTGGCTACCAGCAATCTGGCTTATATTAGCAAACTAAGCATAATACATCTTTTGTTCATTCAAATGCTCTGGAAGGGCAGGAAATTGTGTACCTTGTACTCCACTTATTTATTGAACAGATGAATGCCCATACGGTTTGAAGTGCTGTTCTTAGTGCTAAAAATATAACAGTGAACAGGATTGGCACAATCTCTGGCCTCAGGGAGTTTGCAGTCCAGCAGAGAAGCAAGAGAACTAACAAATAAAACCATCACAAATTGTGATAAGTGCTAACATGGAGAGAAACTGGGAGTAGAGGCAGCCCAGCTTAAATAGTGTGGTCAGTAAGAACCTCCTTGAGGAGATGCCCATGAAGGAGCTGGCCTAAAAAGGTTTTCAGGGAACCACACACATGTGCACACACACACACACACACACACACGCACATACATACACACATAAAGGCACATACACACGCATGTGCACACATGCATGTACACATATACACATGCATGCGCACACAGATACACATAAATACACATGTGCACACACCACACACACACACTTTGCTTCAAGGTAGTTTCAGGGCTAAGGGAAAAGACTTCAGTACAAAGGCCCTGAGACTAACTTGTTTGTTTCCTCAGTAAAAAGAAAGTGAAAAGACGCGGTATTTTCCACACCAATTGTATTTACCATAACATAGGGTGGTAAATATGTAAGAAAACCTTGAGCCAGTAATAATGCTGGAGGTGAAAAGCCTTTATTCTGGGCCTAAGCCTGGATTTACTCCTAAATGTATACATTTTATCACTATGGTCTTAGACACATTTTTTCTTTTTTCTTTTTTTGAGACGAGGTCTTTCTATGTTGCCCAGACTGGTTTCAAACTCCTGGTCTCAAGCAATCCTCCTACCTCAGCCTCCCAAGTAGCTGGGACTACAGGTGCATGCCATGATGCCTGGCTGGAAGTATTTTTTATTTGGGAAAATAAACCTCTGTGATTAAAACACCACTGAGAAAAATAACCTTATTATGGTTCATTATTCTGTGGCAAAGCTATTTACATCTACTCTCATTTTCCCAATGAAATAACTTTTATGTTAAACTACATATATGCTACATATGTTACACAAGGTGCTTACACACGGTACTATCTAAAGCAGTGCTGAGTGGGGGATAATAAGTTGAATTTGTGTTCTTCCCTATATTTATTGCTGTCTTTAGTAATTAACATGTTTTAGATGTTTGTCCCCTCCAAATCTCCTGTTGAAATGTGATCCCCAAGGCCGGGTGCAATGGCTCATGCCTGTAATCCCAGCACTTTGGGAGGTCAAGGCAGGTGGATAGCTTGAGGCCCGGGAGTTTGAGACCAGCCTGGCCAACGTGGTGAAACTCTCTCTCTACTAAAAATACAAAATTAGCTGGGTAGGTGGAGTGTGCCTGTAATCCCAGCTCCTCAGGAGGCTAAGGCACGAGAATCACTTGAACCCAGGAGGTATAAACTGCAGTGAGTTGAGATCATGCCACTGCACTCCATCCCAGGTGACAGAGCAAGACTCTGTCTCAGAAAAAGAAGAAACATGATCCCCCATGTTGGAGATGTGGCTGAGTGGGAGGTGTGTGGGTCATAAGAGGGGATCCTTCATGAATGGCTTGGTACCCTCCCTATGAATAAATTCTCTATTTGTTCTCACAAAACCCAGTTAGTTGTTAAAGAGTCTGATGCCCCCTCCTCTCTCTCTCTCTCTTGCTCCCTCTCTGCCATGTGATGTGCCTGCTTCACCTTCCACTCTGGAGGCTTCCTGAGGTCCTCACCAGAACCAGAGGCTGGTGCCATAGTTCCTAAACAGCCCGCAGAACTGCTGAATCAACCTCTTTTCTTTATAAATTATCCAGTCTCAGGTATGCCTTTACAGCCACACAGATGGACTAACATAGTAATTAAACGTAAGTTTCCAGGTGCAAATCAATTTGTCCTTCCCTAGTGAAGTCGGCAGGAGCTCATTTGTCTATCCTTGCTGAGGGCCTACCGTGTGCCAGGCATTGAGCTATAAACAGAGAGAGACAACAGCCAGCAATTCCCACCGGAGATTACAGTCTCGTGGCAGAAGACAGGCAATCAACAAACGTTTACAGAGCGTGTTGCTAGCACATTCTAAAATCACTAACCCAATCCACGCACGGAAGCTTGTACCTGTCATCCCAGCAACTGGGGAGGTCAAAGCGGGAGGATTACTTGACCCCAAAAGTTTGAGACCAGCCTAAGCAACACAGGGAGATCCTCATCTTTCCTTTTTTTTTTTTTTTTTTTTTAAAGATGGGGTTTCACCATGATGGCCAGGCTGGTCTTGAACTTCTGACCTCAGGTGATCCACCTACGGCCCCCCAAAGTGCTACGATTACAGGCGTGAGCCACTGTGCCCAGCCAGGAGTCCTTGACTCTACAAATAATTTTAAAATGAGCCTGGTGTGGTGGCACACACCTATGGCCCCAGCTACTTGGGAAGCTGAGGTGGGAGGATTGCTTAAGACAGGAGGTAGAGGCTGCAGTGAGCCATGATCATGCCACTGTCCTCCAGCCTGAGTGACAGACCAAGACCCTGCCTCAAAAAAACTTTAAAAATAAAAAATAAAATTACTAACCCAGTTTGAGAAGTCGGGAAATGACATATAAGTTGGGACTCCACAGATGAGTCAGAGTTGGCATTAGCAAGTGAAGGCCGGGTTTGGGGGACTCATTCCAGGCAGAAGGGGCTGCCTAAGGGACACCTTGGGGTTGTGGGGTGAACACTGGCACTTTCAATGAGCCAAGAGACAGTCAGAGTGTCCGCAGGCCAGTGTAAAAGAAAAATCTGAGGCACAATATTTTTTTTTTTTTTTTTTGAGACGGAGTTTCAATCAGGCGATCTCGGCTCACTGCAACCTGCGCCTCCCAGGTTCAAGCAATTCACCTGCCTCAGCCTCCCAAGTAGCTGGGATTACAGGCACCTGCCACCATAAGCCCAGCTAATTTTTCTATTTTTAGTAGAGACAGGGTTTTGCCATGTTGGCCAGGCTGGTCTCAAACTCCTGACGTCAGACGATCCACCCACCTCAGCCTCCCAACGTGCTGAGGTTACAGGTGTGAGCCACCGTGCCTGGCCAAAATTTCAAAGAGTTTATCTGAGTAAAAAGCAATTCACGAATTGGAGAGCCCAAGACCAACAGAGGTCGTCTAAGTGCCCCAGAAACGGAACACCCGAGGCACGCATTCGCTGGGAAAATGCAGGGGTAAAACAAAGAAATCTGACTGCTTTCCAAGAAGATGGTTATCTTCTAGGGGGTACCTTGTTGAAAACGTTCTATTATATATATTAGCCGGCTGCTTATGATTGGCCGGGTTGTCTTATTAAGCGTAATACAAGCATTAACCAGAAATGACTCAAGTAAAGTTTCACTTACATTTGTAGTTACGACCCAGTCAGGTTTCACTCATGTGCGCAATTTAAGCTAGACCGAGGCTACTTTTAAGGCCTACCTGCTTCTGCTGGCTTAGGAATTTTTCAGGCCCGGTCTCCTAAACCAGGAAATGAGGAGGAGAGGAGCACCTGCCGAGCTGAGCAGATGGGCAGGGCCGGAACCTGGAGGGTCCGGAAAGCCACGTGAGGAGTCCGGGCTCCGCTGCTTGGGGAATCCGAATTCCCTGCACAGGCTGGAGGTGGGGGCGACACAGCTTTGCACTTTAGGAAGATCCCCACACCCAGGGCGGCTCCGGCTGCGGGCACCTGGAATTGAGCGCGGCCACCCCGCATGGGCCCACCAGCAGGCGCTGCAGCTAACAGGAAGGAAAGGGGTAGAATGGGACGGGGGAGGGCGCTTCCGAGTCCAGAAGAGAGAGAGCAGTGGACGCTTCCATTTAGAAGAGGTCACGCTCCCGCCCTGCGGCCTCCAGATCTCAACCCCGCCTGAGGGGAGCGACAGGGAGGGGGGATTCTGGAGCCCTCTGGAGACCACCCAGGAAGCAGTCGACCCGAAGCAGCAGGCTGCGCTTCCCCATCTCCAGCTGAAATAGCTGCCTTCTAGTGTTGGGAGGAAGAGGGAGGAGGATGGCTTGAGGCCAGGAGTTCCAGGCAGCAGTGATCTGTGATAGTCCCACTGCACTCCAGCCTGGGCAACAGAGCAAGATCCTGCCTCTAAAATATATAAATCAATAGCTGCCTTCTTACACACAGGTCACCGTTCTGCCATTCCTATTCCGAGACTTTTATCATGATCTTCATTCCTTGGCTGAACCAAGTCCTGTAAACCTTCTACGGGTCCCTTAGATAAACCAGTGAGAGTGCTCTGGAGCCTTGAAACCCTGACATAAGTGGTGATGATTGTCCCACATGTCAAACACATGCCATGTTCAGTGTTCACAGACATCTGTGGGCAGAGGTTACCATCCTTCCAGTGACTTCGTGAAGGGGGTCACATGGGTCTGTGAAATGCTGTGGAACCAGCAGCCTGTCTCTTGGTCAGTCAACTGACAACAGCACAGGGTAGATCAATAAACCCATGATTTATTGGCAATGGATTAATAGCAATGATTAATACATACCCCTGGATTTTCCAAGGGACATTTAAGTCGCTTTAAATATGATACAAATACATGACATGGGAAGGCCAGGTAAACGCCAATGGCAGCTAAAATCCAGTAGCAAGGGTCAAACTGTTTCAATCCCCACAGGCTGAGCTTTGAGGGGTCATGGGGACTTCAGGACTGCCCATCTGCTAGGTCAGTAAGATGCTGCTCGCAAGGAAAGCAAGTGTGATCCTTTTTTGTGCTCAAAAGTGGCTTCCTAGGAAATCCTGGTTTCATCCAGGGAAAAGAGACGGAAGGGAGAAAGAGGATCCTGAAAGAGGACACCATCAGTTGAGGCACAAGAACCACACGTGCAACAGGATATTCAAGATTTGCCTGGACTTCGCTGTCTCGGTGGCCTCTGGGGGAAGTGCCCGCAAAAGGCCTCCCGCCTGCATTGCGTCTTCGTTGATGCAAACTGAGATCATGCAGTCTAGAGAAAGGCCTGGATGGGTTACCTCTGTGTAAGTCCAGAAGAGCGAGAGAGCTGCTTGGGGGAGAGAGAGAATAGCTAGAAAAGGAGACCAGGAGAGAGTGAGGCCACAGCATGTGAGGGGTGTCGACAAGGGCTGCAGAGCTGCCTCCTGGTGCCTGGGGTGCCTGAGCTCACGTGCTTTTCTCTGTAAGGCCCTGGGTGGCGCAGAGACTGCACTCAAGGAGAGGGCCTTAAAGGCACCCACACTGGGTAGGAGAGGCAGGGAGAGAAAGGCAAGCAGGAGGAGTCTTAGGAAGAATCACTGCACATCAGAAAAACAATCTTCCTTTGTCATTTTACCATGCAGTAGTGACAAAGATTTTAATTGAATTTATTTATTGTTGGATGCTGTATGACTTTTTTAAATGAAATGTCATGTCAAAAGAAGGTCCCAAGTTAGCTCAGTTTACCAGGATTGCAAAACATACATGTGCCTCTCATCAAATACTCAAGTTATCCATTCCATCAATTCGCCAACACTTAGCAAGCACCATGTGCTTGCTCTCCTCATTTCCCATCTCAGTCAAGTCTTAGAAAACTCTAGATCTGCTCCAGTTCACAGGCGTCACTTGAGCCAGGCACTTGCTCAGTGCTCAGCCTGCCTATAGACCAGGCATCCCTAAACTACGGCCCGCAGGCCGCATGCGGCCCCCTGAGGCCATTTATCCGGCCCCCTGCCGCACTTCAAGAAGGGGCACCTCTTTCACTGGTGGTCAGTGAGAGGAGCACAGTATGTGGCAGCCCTCCAACGGTCTGAGGGGACAGTGAACTGGCCCCCTGTGTCAAAAGTTTGGGGACGCCTGCTATAGACTGTGTGGATTCCCAAGTCACTTGAATGAACCCAGTGCAGCATCTCAGTAAAAAGCCCTTGAGCATGGCAATAATACCAGCTCCTAGTTAGTAGGCATGACTGTCAGAGTCTGTGCTCATTACCGTAAGTACATTATCTCATTTAATCCTCACAGTAGCATAATGAGAGGGACAGGGAATGATCCCATTTTACAGATGAGGAGCCAAGGCACAGAAACTTTGTGTTTGAAACAAATGTATGAAACAAATGTATGGCAGAGTTCAGATTCAACCCATAAGATGTCTCTCTAATTCATCAAAATCTTTGCTCTTAACACTAAAAATTCTACTGCCACCTCATTAACCAAAATACAATAGTAAAGAGGCTGAATTAATCAAAAGTCTAAATTATGAAATGAGTAAAGAGAAATTTTTTTTACTTTTAAGTACATAACAGAGCCAGGTTAACCAAATGCTACCAAGCCGTTCTGTTTTGATGGGTTGTTTATTAGTAACTGATAGAAACAATTCTTATTCATTAATGTTTGACATATCATTTTCCTGCCTAAGTAGCATGGTCAACTGCTAATACATCTGTCATGCTGAATGTCACTAGATTCTGTTGAAGCTCTTAGAATTATAAACATTCCATTTAAAATCGTTTAACAGTATACAATTGTTTAGAAAACCAGTCCTGTTCCAGCTCTGGGAAATCATCATGTATTCCACAGTAATTAAAACTTCTTTAATAAACTGCTCATAATAGTCCCGTAGATACAGGGGGAAAAAAATGAACTGTGCAGGGTCAGCCAGCCATGGAAACATGGGAGTGAACCACAGGCTAGCTGTGGTGAGTTCTGTGATTGTTTTTTTTTTGGACTGTCAGTTTTCCATGTTTGGGGAATTTCTCACCTTATAAATCTTGATGGTGGAAAATAACCACTCCCAATTATAGAAGCGGAAAGCTCCCTTTTGGCTTGACTGTGGCATGTGACAAATGAGTCTACCCGATTGGCCCCTGATTCAGATGCTGGAGAGCCAACAAAGCAAGACTTACGCAAAATCCCTTCTGAAGAGGGAGGTAGCCGGGGTGGGGGCTACGCCAGGTTTGGAGGCAGCGGCCAGCACCAGTGGGGTGGGAGGTACAAGCAGCGGGGGTCTGGGTCCAGAGGTGGTGACAAGGATGCCTTCACAGGACCAGTTCTCCACTGCAGCTTAGGACATTGGTCCTAGCTTAGCATCCAAGCCCAGTTCCACAGCACAGGCAAGGAGGTCTGTGAGCTTCCTAACATAATAAATTCCTTTTCATCCTAATCATTCAAAGATGGTTTATACTGCACTGGAATTAAGAACCTCAACACTAGAACTGCACCTTGAAGTATTTGAAGACCCAACACCAATTAGCTTGAAACCAAGGTTTGGGCAAACACCTCCCTGGAGCAGCTGAATTCGAAATCAACCTGGTGCAAATGGTCAGACCCAAGCTTGGTGGGACAGGGCTGCCTCTAGACTCCTCTTCTGGGAGGCCCAGGACTCTGCCTGTGCGGCTCTTCTCTGTATCAAGCACCAGTGTCACCATGAATTCAAACTAAGGAGAAGCCAGCTGCACCTCAAAGCTAATTAGCCAGAAAAATCTTCATGGTTCACTTTCTGGTCTTTATTTTCAACACTTTTTCTTCTATCTTTTGCAATACGGTTTGTAAAAATTCAAGCCCTGTTTTTCCTCTGTTCTCACAAAACCACCACAACGATCATCAACAAAGAAGACTTCTGTGACCCCAAAATATGCATGGGGATTTCCCCCCAGCAGCCAGCAAGGGAGCAACGTTGCAGTGGAAATCAGCTAGGTATTCTCCAATTCAATTTCGACTCTGCCTTCCTGGTGAGAGTATCAGATCGCACGGGTTGAGGGTTCAGTCCCCAAAACTGCCACCCCGCCTTCAGACACCAGTCACAAGTCCCAGCCTCCAGAATTTATGATTGATCAGCTTCAAGTTAAGGTTCCCACGACCCCCCTCCAGGTTCAATTAGCTTGCTGGAGCAGCTCGCCAAACTCAGGGGAACACTTGCAGTTACCGGTTTATTATCGAGGATATTACAAAGGATACAGATGAAGCGATGTATAGGGCGAGGCATGGGAGAAGGGTATGGAGCTTCCTGCCCTCCCTGGGCGCAGCCCCCCAGGAACCTCCACGCGCTTAGGGCGGGTGAGCTCCCCAGACCCTCTCCTCTTGGGCCTTTTATGGAGACTTAACTGGACAAATGATTGACAATCATGTAGAAATGAAACTGGACAAAAAGCCTCTGATCCAAACCCAGCAAGACCCATCTGTTTAGATTCTTCTTGGTCTCTGTTCAGCCTTCTTTCCTCCAGAGAATAAGACAAAACCCTCTCTAGAATGAAAGTCTTACGATCCACAAGCAGATTTGAGTCCTGAGATTCTACTTCCTCAGACCTGCTCTTCGCACCTAAAGTGCCCCAACATTACAACAAAGAACTATGGCAGGGGCTGTGGGAGTTATGAGCCAGGAGCCGTGATGAAAACCTGTGTATACAGTTATAATATCACTAATGCACATTGTTTTTTTCTTTGGGATGTAGGTGTGTGCACTTGAGTGTGTTTCCCATTTGGCTTAGGCTGTTTTGAGTTTTTCTGGGGGTCACCTTGAATTATTTTATTCCCAATGATGCTGGTTTCTTATGGGGGCTAAAGCCAGTGGGGAGTAATTCATCATCAGCCCGTCCCTCCTCCTCCTTCCTCACACACGCTCTGGGAAATCCCTACCCACACCCCGGCCCCTGGATCACATCTTGGGTAGATTGTACAGCCTTCTTGACACTTGGGGGTATTAAAATTTTCAGTCAAATGTACGTCAGAATTTTAGTGTCTCATTCAATACTTCTAATATCTCATTCAATTTAAAACTTCTTCTTTCTCCCAGGTGAGGCCTGGCCTGTGGCGTGAGGATCAGCAACTGGGGAGAGGGTCTCGGGCTGAAAACAACACAGCTTGCTGTTTTCCTTCCATGCTCCACACCTTCTCCCCTGGCCCCTGCTCCTAGACCCTCCAGGCTTGGGCGCAGAAGGAGGGCGAGGCTGTTTCACTCACAGATCTTCAGGCCCTTTCCTCAGGGTGCTCTCATGGGTCATTCAGAGACACCCTCCAACCAGGGCGCTCCGCACTGCACTCCTCAGGGACAGCGATGCGCTCCCCGCCAGGCTGCCGCCCTGCTCCGCGCTGACCGCCAGCATACAGCCAGCTGTCACCTGAAATCTCCGTCTTGTTTCCTTTGCTGGGGCTGTTGGTTTCTGGATTCTGCGTCTTTCATTTTGATAAAGCACTTCCTTGAGTAGCTTTCTGAGAATTTGTGCCTTGGAGGGAGACTTTCTGACATCTTTTCTGCTTGAAAAAAAAAAAAAAAAGAATCATTCTATGTCCTACTTTGACTGGGTCTGAGATTCTATACTGGAGATTATTTTACCTTAGACCTTTGAAGGCATTGCTCTGTGACCTTCCGGTTTCCAATAGTGCTACTGAAATGCCCAATGACATTCTCGTCGCTAGCTGTGTGTGTGTTCGCTCTGTTGTCTTCCAGCCAGAAAGCTTTAGGCTCTTCCTTCCAGTGTCCTGAAATTGTCCAGTGGTGTTGGCCTTTTTCAGTTATTGTGCTATGGAGTTCACAAGTTCAGTGGTGCGATGTCCACTCACTGCAACCTCTGTGTGCTGGGTTCAAGCAATTCTCCTGCCTCAGCCTCCAGAGTAGTTCGGACTACAGGTGCCCGCCACGAAACTCAGGTAATTTGTATATTTTTAGTAGGGACAGGGTTTCACCATGTTGGCCAGGCTGGTCTCAAACTCCTGACCTCAGGTAATCCACCTGCCTCAGCCTCCCAAAGAGCTGGGATTACAGGCATGAGCCACCACGCCCAGCCTATCTCTCTGTTTCAATTTAATTAATTTTATTTTTGAGACAGGGTCTCACTCGGTTGCCCAGTCGGAAGCATAACGGCATGATCATGGCTCACTGTAGCCTCAATCTCCCAGGCTCAAGCAATCCTCCCACCTCGGTCTCTCAAGTACCTGGGACTACAGGCAAGTGCGCCACCATGCCCAGTTAATTTTTTAATTTTTTGTAGAGTCAGGGTCTGTGTTGTCCAGGCTGGTCTTGAACTCCGCTCACCTTGGCCTCCCAAACTGCTGGGATTACAGGCATAAGCCACCACACTCAGCCTTTTCTTCAACTTTTGATGAGATGTTCTCAAGCCTTCTATTGTATTTTTTTAATTTTATTTTTTGAATTGTGAGAAAATATGCATAAAATTTGCCATCTTAACCAGTTTTTAGTGTTCAGCTCAAAAATGTTAAGTATGTTCACACTGTTGTACCACCAATCTCCAGTCTTGGAAAATGAAAACTCTATGCCTGTTCTCCTCTCTCCCCAGCCCCGGGTAACCACCACTCTACTTTCTGTTTCTATGAATTTAACTACTCTAAGTACCTCAAATAAGTGAAACCATGCAGCATTTGTCTTTTTGAGACTGGCTTATTTCACTTAGCATAATGTCTCCAAGGTTCAGCCTGCCTTTTTAAGGCTGAATAATATTCCACCGTATGTTCAATAACCGTGAAAGCTCAGCACGGTGGCTCACGCCTGTAATCTCAACACTTTGGGAGACCAAGGTGGGCAGATCATGAGGTCAGGAGTTCGAGACCAGCCTGGCCAACATAGTGAAACCCAATCTCTACTAAAAATACAAAAATTAGCCAGGTGTGGTGGTGCACACCTGCAGTCCCAGCTATTCAGGAGGCTAAGGCATGAGATTCGCTTCAACATGGGAGGCGGAAGTTGCAGTGAGCCAAGATAGTGCCGTTACACTCCAGCCTGGGCAACAAAAGGAGACTCTGTAACACACACACACACACACACACACACACACACACACACACAAATCCTGCTTTCTTTTTGTTTGGATATATACCCAGAAGTGGAACTGTTGGATCATTTTTAATTTTTTGAGAAACCACCTAGCATTTTTCTTTTATTTTTAACTGTGCTTTTTTCATATGTTATTTCTTTATTCTTTTCTTTTTTTTTTTTTCAAGATTGGGTATCGCTCTGTTGCCCAGGCTGGAGTGCAGTGGCACAATCTCGGCACAAGCTCTGCCCCACCGGGTTCAAGCGATTCTCTTGCCTCAGCCTCCTGAGTAGCTGGAATTACAGGTGTCTGCCACCACGCCTGGCTAATTTTTGTACTTTTAGTAGAGAGAGGGTTTCACCATCTTGACTAGGCTGGTCTTGAACTGCTGACCTAGTGATCCACACACCTCAGCTTCCCAAAGTGCTGGGATTACAGGTATGAGCCACCACACCCAGGCCATATCTCTATTTCTAAGAGCTCTTTCTTATTTTTAGAATATTTCTTTTTTTTTCTAATAGCATCCTACTCTTTTTATGGATGTTATGTCATCCAAGAAGGCACAGTATTTGGAACACAGACTATAGGGCAAGATGATCTGGGTTCAAATCCTAGCTTGTTCAGGTTGTATGAACTCCTTGTTCCCCGATTTCTTTCTTTATCAAGTGGAAACAATAACAGCACATACATTTTAGGATTATTGTAAGGATTAAATGACCTAATAATACCATATCCAGCACATAAGCACTATAGTTAACGCTCTGAAAATATTACAGTACAGTTTATTATTTCCTTCTATTCTCTTCATTTTTTGGTCTTGATTTAAAAAATTCTCCTTACTTCAATCTCTGATTTTCACGTAAGAGATCTTCTTCAAGTGTTTTGTTATCTAAAGTGCTGCATGGAAGGTCCGTTTGGTGGCGCAAAGTCTTTCACCTTGTGTGGTTCAACAGGAACTCACTGTGATAAAATCATATTCTGTGAGATCAGGGTTTATCTATCTTGCTAGTCACTTGATTGCCTGCATCTAAAGCATAGTAGATGTTCAATCAATATTTGATGTTATCATTAAACCTCTCTGACTCACACACAGTTTTCCCATCTGAAAAGTAAGGTAAAGTGTATCTATCGGGCTGTTGTTGTAAGAACAGATAATATACGTAAGACACCTGGTAGCAACATTATTACCATTATCATTTCTAGGGATGATATTAGGGCAGCTGCTTCATAACCATTTGTGTCACCACTGACCATGCTAAATATAGCAGCAAAGCAGAGTTGACAGGTCAGTTATTTTAATACAAATAAGCAAGTAAGAAGAGGGCTCAAGATAATAGCCCTTGACATTCAATGTGTAGAAAGTCCAGGAAGAACACTGGCTTCAGTCGTGACCTGTGAGCAGAAAGTGGGGATCTCTGCTGCATCACCAAATGGCTCTGCAGAATCCCCGTTAATGAGGGGCTCCTCAGCAGCGTAGTCTGTGGCACGCAATTCAGCAGCAAAGTCACTGGACAAGGAGCGAGGGTGTGCAGGCCCCTCACCCACCCTGACATTCTATTCAGAGAGCAGGCAGGCTGATGGATTGGTTGTTTCTGGACTAGAGTTTTCAAATTTAAAATCATAAATGTTTCTAGTTTAAAAATATTCAGCTAGGTGCAGTGGCTCACACCTATAATCCCAATACTTTGGGAGGCCCAGGCAAGTGAATCACAAGGTCAGGAGTTTGAGACCAGCCTGGCCAACAAAGTGAAACTCTGTCTCTACTAAAAATACAAAAATTAGCCGGGCATGATGGCGCACACCTGCAATCCCAGCTACTCAGGAGGTTGAGGCAGGAGAACAGCTTGAACCTGGGATGCAGAGGTTGCGGTGAGCCGAGATCTCACCATTGTACACCAGCCTGGGCAACGAGAGCGAAACTCCATCTCAAAAAAAAAAATTCAAGAGTACAAAAGAATGTAAATGGAAAAGTCAGCATCCCTATCACCCACAAACCTTCAGGTAGATTTTCCAGAGTTAATCACCATTATTTCTTACAGATATTTTTATGCACACACAAAGACATATATATATTTTATCACAGATGGGAATCATAAAAAACTGTTCTGAAATTTGCTTTTTTCCTTCCCTATTTATTTATCCAGAATAAGTTCCCGTATCAGAAAATGTGGATTTACCTCCTTATTTTTAACAACTGCTGTAGGTATAAAGTAATATAACAGATAAGCCCCCAATCTAAATGACTTCACATAATTCATATTTATTTCTCATTTACCTCAGTCTAACTGGGGATCAAGTGTGGGGGAGGAGGGTAAGGAGATGTTTTGCTCATCAGGAATCCAGGATGACCACGGCCCTGCCACCTTCAACATATGACTTCCACATACTTGGTGGCTCCTAAAGTCACTCTGGGTGATAATATCCAGCCAGCAGATGGGGAAGGAGTGTGGAGAAGGACAAAAGGTTTGTTTTGCAATGAGCCAAGTCTAGAGGTGACATCTAACACTTCTGCCCACAGTACTTCCATTGACCAAAACAGGAAGAGTTTCTCCTCTAGATCAACACTAGTCTCCTGGCCTGACAGCTGCTTGCCTGGAACAACTGGACATTATGGAAGGGAAGTGCACACCTTTCATAGGTGGTCAAACATACCTGACACAGGTGCCCTGTAGGAATACATTCGAATTTATTTAAGATCCAGAAGGCTAGCTTTCTTCTCTTCCTTCTGCTTTTTATTTATGTTGTCAATGGCAAGTTTTTAAACTGTGGAAAGATAAAATCTGATAAGAACAAAGACACAAGAAAGTAGACACCTGTAACCATTGCTGATGGGAGCGTGTACTGGTTTGGATTTGGTGGGGTAGAGAGGAGCCCTCAATGAAAAACCTGTAAACGATGCGTATCTGTGATCCAGCAACATCTTTTTTTTTTTTTTTTTTTGAGACGGAGTCTCACTCTGTCACTCAGCCTGAGTGCAATGGCTCCATCTCAGCTCACTGCAACCTCTGCCTCTCAGGTTCAAGCAATTCTCCTGCTTCAGCCTCCTGGGAGCTGGGATTACAGGTGTGCACCACCCCACCCAGCTAATTTTTATATTCTTTAGTAGAAATGGGGTTTTACCATGTGGCCCAGGCTGGTTTGAAACACCTGGGTTTAAGTGAGCTGCCTGCCTCGGCCTCCTAAAGTGCTGGGATTATAGGCATGAACCACTACACCTGGCCTGATCCAGCAACACTTCTAAGGACGGTTTCTAAAGAAATGAGTGAATCGCTGCTCACATCAGTATGCGCGCGGATGTTTATAATAGTTGTGCATTGTAAACAACCTAGATGCCTAACCACAGAGAACTGTTTAAATTACTGTAATCTCAGCATTTTGGGAGGCCAAGGTGGGAGACTGCTTGAGCCCAGGAGCTCGAGATCAGCTTGGGCAACATGGTGAAACCTCATCTCTATAAAAAATACAAAAATTAGCCGGCCATGGTGGTGTGCGCCGATAGTCCCAGCTACTCAAGAGGCTGAGATGAGAGGATCGCTGGAGCCAGGGAGGTCAAGGCTGCAGTGAGCCAAGATTGCACCACTGCACTCCAGCCTGTGTGACAGAATGAGACCCTGTCTCAAAAACAAAACAAAACAAAAAACCTCCTAAAGTGCAATTTAAAAAAAACAAATGATTATTTGTAGCAAAAAAGGCTAGAGGACACAGTCAAATGTGTACAGTGTTTATCTCTGGGTAACAGAACTATGGGTGTTTTTCATTTTCTTCTTTCACACCTTTATGTAATGTGTCAATATTTTATCATTAGGAAAGAAACAGCAAAGCTATTTTCAGCTCGAAATGAAAAAAAGTTGATAAAGGGGATTGGGGCTTAGGTGATTAAAAGCAAGCATGAGTCAGACATGGCCTCCCAGCCCCTGCCGGTCTGTTGCGCTGTCGCAGAACACTCAAGTTGCTATCGGAAGCACTTTTCTCTGTCAAAGTGACTGGCTTTTGTCACGCAATCCCCAGGTTATAATGGGAGAGTAGGATAGGCCCAAAAGCAGTCAGCTGAGCCAGCCCTGCTGGGTGAGTCAGTCCTCTGGGGCTCGCCATGCCCCTGACCTCCGCATGGGAAACACCATCAGGGCCCTCGTGGCCTTCATCCCTGCTGACCGCTGCCAGAACTATGTGGTCAGGGACCTCCATGAGATGCCGCTGGACAAGATGGTGGATCTGAGTGGGAGCCAGCTACGGCGCTTCCCCGTGCACGTGTGCTCCTTCAGGGAGCTGGTCAAGCTCTACCTAAGCAACAACCACCTCAACAGCCTGCCTCTGGAGCTGGGGCAGCTACAGAACCTGCAGATTCTGGCCTTGGATTTCAACAACTTCAAGGCTCTGCCCCAGGTGGTGTGCACCTTGAAACAGCTCTGCATCCTCTACCTGGGCAACAACAAACTCTGCGACCTCCCCAGTGAGCTGAGCCTGCTCCAGAACCTCAGGACCCTGTGGATCGAGGCCAACTGCCTCACCCAGCTGCCAGACGTGGTCTGTGAGCTGAGTCTCCTTAAGACTCTGCATGCCGGCTCCAATGCCCTGCGTCTGCTGCCAGGCCAGCTCCAGCGCCTCCAAGAGCTGAGGACCATCTGGCTCTCGGGCAACCGACTAACCGACTTCCCCGCTGTGCTGCTTCACATGCCCTTCCTGGAGGTGATTGATGTGGACCGGAACAACATCCACTACTTTCCCAGCCTGGCCCACCTGTCGAGTTTGAAGCTGGTCATCTATGACCACAATCCTTGCAGGAACGCACCCAAGGTGGCCAAAGGTGTGCGCCGTGTGGGGAGATGGGCAGAGGAGACCCCAGAGTCTGACCCCAGAAAAGCCAGGCGCTATGCTTTGGTCAGAGAGGAAAGCCTTGAGCCACAGGCACCTGCCCCACCTCCTCCACTTCCTCCTACCGATTCCTGAGGAGCTTCAGTTGCAAGTCAATGCCAAGGACCCAACTGCGGCATGTTGAGGAAGCCTCTTTATTGGAGTGAAAAGGATGGTGCTGGGTCCTTCGGGGGTGGCTCTGCTATCAGAGGTCAATGGAGAGAGCCAGGTGGAATGTCATAAATCACACTGAGAAGAAAACATTTCTGGCCGACAGCACCTCTTCCAGAGCGGAGTTGTGTGCCAGTGATGGCATGACAATCCAGAGATCATAATTTCTTTGCAAGAAAATAGCTTCTCCATGCAGATATTTTGAAACACTGAAGAGCAAAAAGACCTGGGACACTGAATTCCTGCACTCCCCAGAAGTGACTGGTCATGAGGCTCATGAGCTCTTCAAATAAGGTATTTGTCATAGAACTCAATATTCTGGTGGTCTGTCCCTTGGCAGGACATATTTTCTTTACTGTAAATGACCATAAACAGTATCAATGTATCATTGATTGAGGCCACTGAAAAGAATATTTCCACTTAGTCAATCAGTAAGATTCACAGAAAAAAGTTGTTATTGCAAAGGCTCGAGATGAAACTCTTTCCCTAGCAGTTTAGTGCCTGCTGAAAAGATCCCTGATGGACAATACCTGTTGGTGAACTCCAGCTGCCCCTTTTATTATTCTTAGAGACCAGGTTTCATTCTGTTGCTAGGCTGGAGTGCAGTGGCACAATCATGGCTCATTGCAACCCCAAACTATAGGGCTCAAGCCTTCCTCCTGCTTCAGCCTCCCAATAACTGGTACTACAGATGTGAGTACCAGGTTGAGTCTTTAATTTTTTTGGAGAGATGAGGTCTTGCTATGTTGCCTAAGCTAGTTTGAAACTCCTGGGCTCAAGCAATGCTCCTGCTTCAGCCTCCCAAAGTGCTGGGGTTATAGGCAAGAGCTACCACACCCAGCCTTCAGCTGTCACCTTAAACTTGACAGTGATTCATGCTGGTTTAGTTCATTTTCCCTAAAAGGTTTGACCCAAGATCTGCTCCCAACAGTTTACTGTGACTGACGTTGGAAGTCATCTGGAAGACAGAATCTCCGTGGCAATGCGGTCTCATTAAAGTCAAGCCTTGTAATGTCTGGCTCTCTCCCTGGAGCAAAGCCCTTCTGTTTATTCACACTAATGAGCCAGAGCTGAGCTAAACTGAATCCCCGTGCTTGGAGGAAAACCACATTTCCAGAAGCATATTAGTTTAAAGACGGTAGGTGAGAAATGTGTTCACTTGAAACAACTCCTTTGAAATTTGAATAGCAAGCTGTAGTGTATATAAGAAGTCTCTGCCTCTTTAGCTAGTATATCTGCCTTTGTTTCAATGTGTTTTGATTTTTATAGACTGTTTTGACAGTGTATAAACGGAGGTATTTTGTTTTGGAAAATATGTAAATTGTGAACTTCTCACAAATATATAAACTTTAAAGAAATTGTTGTCAGTGGGTGATTTAATAATACAATTCTTTATGTACTTGAACCTTTTCGGCAAACAAGGACACAAAAAGTGTCATCTTAATGAAAACACAGGACTGAGTTTTTAAAAGAACCTTTTCCATAAAAGCATCTTAACCCAGCAAAGTTTGGTTCCAAAATGACGTTACACAGCAGACTTATTTTCATGTATGTCTTCCTACCAGAAATATTTCCCGCTAACCAGAGCAAGTTCCATGATTTTGCCTAATTCCTTCCTATCGCCACCTCCCATCTGCACAGCATTTGCAACCCATTGACCAGACTACCAAAAAAGGCCCCTTTAATGATTTAATGTAATAGGTTTAAACTTTTAGGTCAAACATATTCAACCCCTTTTGAAACAAGTCCAGATTTCTGTTGGACAGTGAGGATTTATCTCATTTCTAATGACTGAAGCCAAATTATACTCAGCTGATGCTAGAAACTTCTGTCAACAGAATTTGCATTCTAAGCTTAATCTATAGCAAGGTTTATAGATTGCTGACTTTCTTTTGACCCTGCTTCCCCTTCCCAAGATTAATGGGCCACCTTTTCCCACGTAGTTGCAGACTATAACCATAAAACAGAGTGAAGCCAATTGATCCACACAGAGTTCTCATCTAATGAGCTAACTGGTCTGAATCAAGTCAAATTACAAACATTTTGGCCCATAATCAAGCTGTTCTCTTCTAAAACAATCAATACTCAACAAACATTTCTCAAACAGTATGGTGAAGTGTTTGCTACTGCATTTGCTTTCCGAAAATGTTTTCACTGTAGTTTTCAATCAATTTTATAAAGCATATAAATGCATACTTACATTTCTGTAATCCTTCTGTTTCCTAGAAATGCTGGCATAGTTAGAACGTAAAATAAGAAAATACTGAAGCACCAAATGTAACCTTTTTCTTCCTGATTTTAAATCTTGAAACTCAAAGTGTTAATGCATCAAAGGGAAAATATCTTTGAGCTTACATAGGATTTTAGATTCCATAAATAAGAGTGATGACAACTGAAATCTTTAACATGGAATCAATGGAAATGAATCAGCAACCAAGTTTACTTCTTTATTTTCTCCTAAAATGCAACATCTCTAGAGTTAGTAATTTTACACTTTAAAGTGGGTTTGTGCCCTAAAAATAAACTGAACTCAAATGAAAAGCACATATCCAACACAGCGACCCAGAAACAATGTAGCATATTGGCTAAGAACATGGCCCTTTAGACTCCCTGGGTTCAGATCCCACACTTAACCACTTATTAGTCAGTTATCATCTGTGTGCCTCAGTTTCCTCATCCGTAAAATGATAACAGTTTCTACAGGCCACTGTAAGGATTAAACCAATTACTTGTATAAAATGCATAGAACAGCGCCTGGCATGTGGCAGTGAGTGTTTATATAAAATGTTCTTTTACTAAGTATTACACCATGCAGCACAACACCTATATTTACCATAAAGACAAGTGTAATTTTTTGCTTTTTTTTTTTTTTAAAGTGGCATGATTTGAAGAAGAAAATAAAATGTGGCAATAGACCAAAAAAGCTGTTTTCCCTTCAGCAAAATTTTCAACCATAATATCTGAAGTCCTGAATATAAAAAATATAACCAGTTTGGTCAAATGCTTCTGGCTTACCAAAATAGGAAAACACAGACATGATTACCAAGAATTAATTTGCAAATTTCTAAATTAGTATACTTTAATCCTTCCCTATTATTCTAGAATTAACTTAATCATCAAAGTCCTTGAAAACATGGGACTATTCCTTGGCATTAAACCGTTTCTTAAGGGGCAGAAGGCATGTGACTGAACATATGGGTCCTGTTAGAAACTTTTACTCTGGCTTTTGACTGTTTTTTTTTTTTTAAGCATACTACTTGTCATCTCAGTACCATAGAAAGGATACTACCAATATTGTTTAAAAACAAGGTATACATGCTTTTCTCTCCTTTGACTGTCCACTTCTGGCAAACACTAAGTAGGTCTTATCATTGAATCATCAGTGCCTTGCACAGTTCCACCACACTTCTTGAAGGTGGGAGATTTTATCATGTACCCAGCCCATAGGACAGGAGGACAGACTGACACATGTAGCACTGCTAGAGGCCAGGTACTTCCTCGGGTTCTTGTTTAATTCATGTCATCTTTTCAATACTCTTTTGAAAAGAGCTGTTAACATACTGCTCACAATTTTAAAATCACAAATTTGAAATCAGGGTTATCTTCAGTCTTCCTATTGAGAATCTGACTGTAGTAATTCTGATTTTTAAAGAGGTTAAATTCTCTTCATATGTCTATTAATCTAATATGCTAGTAGGGTACAAGGCAAACTTATAAAGGGTTTTGTATTTTGTTGACTTCTATTATTCAGAGTCCTAGCAACAAACTGCATTCAGCCCATGTGATTACATGGAGAGACGTTAGTGAAGATAGGATGAAGTGGGGGGGAAAAACAAGGTAACAGCGACCCAGACAGTCGCAATAACACCAGCTGTTATCACCTGTAAGACTGAACAGGGTGAAAAAAAAACGTTTCCCAAATCCATTAAGAGCTGAGAGCCACCGCAGAGGTACTGCCTAACGAAGATGTAGTAGCAGGTCTTGCAGGGATGCAGTTACCTCCAGAGACACAGAGCAAAGGCAGAAAGAAGATAGATTCTGTCTCCCCATCTCTTGCTAGTGTATCCTCAGTTAAAGCACTAGAAAACCAATCCACAGGGAGCTGTGAGCAAGGCAGCTAGCAGGGGTAAGTCTGCACAGCCTTGGCGCAGGCAAAGACTGGATTTGGGGTTGAAGAGTATAAAATATCAAACCCAAATTATCCTTCCTCAGACAAAAACTGAAGGTTAACTAGGATAGATTTTAAACTCCTAAGCACTTAAGACAAATTTCTATGCAGTAACAATTAATTTATGTTCCAAATTTATATTTTCATGTCGCAAGTCTGGTGAAAATAAATTCACTGCTTCCATACTTGCTATTTCTGGGTTTAAAAAAAAAGCTCCATCCATCACTCATACACTGTTGGTGGGAATGTACATCAGCTCCACCTTTATGGAAAATAGTATGGAGACATCTCAAAGAAATAAAGATACAACTATCATTTGACCCAGCAATCCCACTACTGTGTATCTATCCAAAAAAAATCATTTTATCAGACACCTGCACTCGCAGCACTATTTACTGTAGCAAAACCACAAAGCCAACCTAAGTGTCCACCAAAAGTTGACTGGACTTTTAAAAATGTGGTACATATACACCAATGGAATACAACACAGCCATGAAAAAAGAAAAACCAATGTCCTTTGCAGCAACACAGATGGAACTGGAGGCCATTATCCTAAGTGAACACAGAAGCAGAAAATCAAGTATCACATGTTCTCACTTCCAAGTGGGAACTAAACAAAAGTGACACATGGATATAAATATGGGAGAAATGGACTCTGGGGACTCCAAGTAGAGGGTTAGATAGGGGTGAAGGTTGAAAAATAACCTACTGGTCTGGTGTCCAATATCTGGGTGACAGGTATGCTAGAAACTCAATCCCCACCATCATACATAATACCCATTTAACAAATCAGCACATGTAACCCAAATCTAAAATTGGAAAAACTCCATCCTAAAACCATTAACAAAAGCTAGGTCTAGGTCATACTTAACTCTGAAACTGAAAAGATTTTAAAATTTGTGAACCTGACATTTTTCTAAAGACAACAATCTGTAAGGGCTAAGGGTTTTCAAAGATATGAACTTGAAGGCAAGGTATGGCTATATTCTTGAATATAGTAGTTAAGTTTCCGTATTTTTACCTTTCTAAACTTTACTGGCCAATCCTAAGGTCTTCGGAGAAAATGTGCCTAAGTACCCTTTCAATTTATGACCTAACTCCATGCCATCTGTTCCCTCAGGATAAACTCACTTGTCCCACCAAATCCTTTGTGGGTTCTGTCATACGCACTCCTGCTCCAATCTACCTCAGTTGTGAAGTGTATTACAACTGTGTGAGAAAGCACTTAAAAAATTACACAGCAGATGGTATTGCTATTCAGTGTAATTCTCTTTGATAATACATTTTCTAGTTTTAATCCTATCTACAAGGTATTAAAATATAACAAATTTTTAGATGTCTCAAGTTCTCCCCTCCCCCAACAAAAAAATTTGGTCTATCAATATTTCTTTGAAAATCCTTTGCTCTTTTATGTCAATGTCCCTCTTAGCACAGATGTCCAATAAAAACTCCACCTACTGTTGGGTTCTTACTTGTGTATTCTGCTACATACTGAGGCATTAACAGCCTCCAAAACTAGAGTTGCCTTTAAACCAGTGAACTCAGTCCGTACTTAAACCCGTTCTCATCTCTTATCCACTTACCCCAAACAAAAAAATCCTTAAAAAAAAAAAAAAAAGCCCAATCAATAACAATACTTAAGTCTAATCATAATCTTCTTTAGAGAATTATTACCACACAAAGCATTGGAAAGAGGTGCTGAGAACCAGCCTGGGCAGCACAGCAAAACCTGTCTCTACAATTAAAAAAAAAAAAAAATCAGCCAGGCATGGTGCCATGCACCTGTAGTCCCAGCTACTTGGGAGGCTGAGGTGGAAGAATCGCTAGAGCTCAGGAGGTAGAGGCTGTAGTGAGCTGTGATCGTTATCACTGCACTCTAGCCTGGGTGACAGTGAGATCTTGTCTTGGAAAAAAAGAGGTGCTTAGAGGACATCATCTTGCAACAACATTTAAAACATGACGTTTTCAAGCTTAAAAACATTGCGTAACATAGAGACCAGCCAGGCCAACATGGCAAAACCCCATGTCTACTAAAAATACAAAAACTAGCCAGGCATGGTGGCAGGCTACCTACCATGTAATCCCAGCCACTTGAAAGGCTAAGGCGAGAGAATCATTTGAAAACAGGAAGTGGAGGTTGCAGTGAGCCAAGATTGTGCCACTGCACTCCAGCCTGGGTAACAGAGTGAAACTCCATCTCAAAAAAAATTTTTTAATAAAATAAAAATAAATACATAACAGAAAGCATCGCAATCTTTTCCAATGCAAGAGAAAGTACTTAGGCTACACCAAATTAAATGAGTACCAGTTTATACCATTTTCGCTACACCAAATTAAATGGGTAGTAAAACTTAATACTTTTTTTTTTTTTGAGACGGAACTTCACTGTCACCCAGGTTGAAATGCAGTGGTGCGATCTTGGCTCACTGCAACCTCTGCCCCTGAGGCTCAAGCAATTCTCCTGTCTCAGTCTCCCAAGTAACTGTGATTCCAGGCACCCACCACCATGCCCAGCTAATTTTTGTATTGTTAGTAGAGACAGGGTTTCTCCATATTGCCCAGGCTGGTCTCAAAGTCCTGAACTCAAGTGACCCACCCACCTCGGCCTCCCAGCATGCTGGGATTACAGACGTGACCCACCGCGCCGGGCCATGATTGAGTGTTCTTATGGCCCAACCACAAAACCAAAAGATTAACATATGGTATGTTTATCATATTTGACTTGGGCTTAATCAAGGTAATTATTTCAAAAATGTAGATGGTCAATCATTAATTTAGCTGGAAAATGCTATACTGAAAATAATCATTAATTCCCATTAAGTAGAATACACACAAATCAGTAAGACATAAGAACCAAGTAACTGTTCAAATTTTTATTTTAATGCACAGTATGAGAAATGAACTTTTAAATCAACTGATTTGTATGGAAAATTATGTGGCAAATAAATTAGACCCATGTTAAAAGAGAAGGTCAGTTAAATGTCCAAACTTAAGGATATAATGGGCACCGATAAACAGATTGCACTGTCTTCTTTAAGAGGCTATCTTTCAAACACAACTTTGCTAGAAATTGGTCCAGAGATCAACAGCACATGGAAGTGCTTAACACGGATGGTGATCGGGGACACGTTTCCTATGAGAGTAAGAAAAAAGTCAGTAGTGAAAAACGAAAAGCATAATTTTATCCAAAGTATTACAATAAATACAAACACAACTAGAATCCTGTATTAAAACTATTATAACTCTGCAATGGACTGAATGTTTGTCCCCTATAAAACTCACATTGAAACTTAATCCCCAATGCGGCAATACCGTAAGTTGGGCCTTTAAGTGACCAGGTCGTGCCATGGACTAGTGGGTTACATAGGAATAGGACTGCTAGTTTTAGAAGAGGAGGAAGACAGACCTGAGCTAGCCACTCAGCCCCTCTCGGTGTGATGCCCTGCACATCAGGACTGTTCTGCCTTGGGACTCTGCAGACACCCCCACCAACAAGAAGCACCTCACTACATGCAGTCCCTTTCAACCTTAAGCTTCACAGTCTCTGTAAGAAATTTTGGCCAGGCATGGTGGCTCATGCCTGTAATCCCAGCACTTTGGGAGGCCAAGGTAGGTGAATGACAAGGTCAGGAGATGGAGACTATCCTGACTCACATAGTGAAACCCTATCTCTACTAAAAATACAAAACATTAGCTGAGCGTGGTGGCATCTGCCTGTAATCCCAGCTACTTAGGAGGCTGAGGCAGAAGAATTGCTTCAAACCGGGAGGCAGAGGTTGCAGTCAGCAGAAATAGACAATCGCACCACTGCACACTATCCTGGGTGACAGAGTAGGACTCTGTCTTAAAAAAAAAAAAAAAAAAAAAAAGGCCGGGCGCGGTGGCTCAAGCCTGTAATCCCAGCACTTTGGGAGGCTGAGGCGGGTGGATCACAAGGTCAAGAGATCGAGACCATCCTGGTCAACATGGTGAAACCCCGTCTCTACTAAAAATACAAAAAAATCAGCTGAGCATGGTGGCACGTGCCTGTAATCCCAGCTACTCCGGAGGCTGAGGCAGGAGAATTGCCTGAACCCAGGAGGCGGAGGTTGCGGTGAGCCGAGATCGCGCCATTGCACTCCAGCCTGGGTAACAAGAGCGAAACTCCGTTTCAAAAAAAAAAAAAAAAAAAGACAAAAAAAACCTGTCACTTACAAACTACCTAGGTTCCGGTGTTGTTATAAAGTACAGAAAATGGACTAAGACACCCCGATTCTCTGTAAGAAGGATGTTTCTACCTCATGATTAACATTATTCAATTACCATGTTGTTTTTAAGACATTAGAAAACACGTGGAACGTGAAGGCCTGCAGGTATTTAGCAGCTCTCAACTTCTCATCCAAACAACATACCTAACGGAGATGAATTCTCCAGAAAAGGTCAATTCATGTTTTTGACTAAAGCATGTTTTAGGGAATTTTACTAAATTAAGCAAAAACAATTATTTTAAATCAGAGGTTGTAAACTGCCAAGGCTCTTGGGGCTTCTGGGCATAGAACAATCTTTTGGAAAGATGGGATGATAAGGGTACTAGTAAATTTTTTTTTTTTTTACTTAATGCTTGTTCAATGATCTAAAGCTTGAAACACTGCTTTTAGAGGCAAGCACAACAGTTAAAAGAAGCTGAAGAAGCTTAAGAACAGATCAAAGAATATAGCATTATACAGGGATCATACAAAGAGATAAACTTCTCAACCTTAGTGGCTTATGAGGGAACTAGGATGTTAACCATTGTCAAAAAAGTTATGAAACAGCTGTCACAGGGCACCAATCTGAAAAGCAAGTCCTCTGGAATAAGGTTAATAAGGAATATGAAAAAGAAGCCCACGGTCTGGTTAAGTTTGGAAGGATGGGTTAAACAAAATTAAGTTTCTTTACTGCAAATCACTCAGAATTTGCAGTAATTTGCTAATATGAGATACCCAACCTCTATCAGAACAAATAAAGTATTATACATTTTTAAAGTGTATTTCAATTGTAGGTGAGGGTACTGACTTACTGTGAAGATTTCTGGAAGTAGGTGTGGCTATTATGACCTTGCCCCTAATCAGAACACTTTAGTCACAGAACTCAATTTCCTTTTGCTATCATTCTGTTTAAAGACAATAGAAAGCATCACAGCATTCTATCAACTGCCCATCCCTCAAGTTTTTCTGGCCTAAGTGTTAAGAGTTGTGATATTTTAAATAACCTATACAGTACTTTTTAGTTATTTTTATTTTTTGAGATGCAGTCTCACTCTGTCACCCAGGCTGGAGTGCAATGGAGTGATCTCAGCTCACTGCAACCTCTGCCTCCTGGGTTCAAGAGATTCTCTTGCCTAACCCTTCCAAGTAGCTGGGACTATAGGCGCACACCACCACACCTGGCTAGTTTTTGTATTTTTAGTAGAAATTGGGTTTCACTATGTTGGCCAGGCTGGTTTCCAACTCCTGACCTCATAATCCACCCACCCTAGCCTCCCAAAGTGCTGGGATTACAGGCATGAACCACCAGACCCAGCCAACTTACATAATACTTTTATCCAAGCAGAACTGTCTGTGCTTTTCATTAACTCTAATAAAATAAATATAGCTCCCTATTTTTTGTTTTGCTTTTATTAATTTTTTCTGAGAAAATTGTTACAGTACCTGGGTGCCGCTTTGATGATGTTGTCCACACGCAGAATCACTTCTGCTGCTTCAGCTGCACTTAGAAGAACTTGACGCTTTACTTGAAAACTTTCTGTTATACCCAGGAGAGCCATATCTCCAATGGTGCCTTCCCTCATATCTGCAAAGAAAAAAATGTTTACTAAAAAGTTCTTTTACGGCTGGGTACAATGGCTCATACCTCCCAGCACTTTGGGAGGCTGAGGCAGGTGGATCATATGAGGTCACGAGTTCAAGACCAGCATGACCAACATGGTGGAACCTCGTCTCTACTAAAAATAAAATAAAATAAAATAAAATAAAATAGCCAGGTGTGGTGGCGGGTGCCTGTAATCCCAGCTACTCTGGAGGCTGAGGAAGGAGAATCGCTTGAACCTAGGAAGCAGAGGTTGCAGTGAGCCAAGATCGCACCACTGCACTCCAGCCTGGACAACAAGAGCAAAACTCTGTCTCAAACAAAAAAAAAACGTAGTTTTAACAACTAAAATATCGAAACATCTCTAACGATTTATAATAAAAATTAATCCTGTTATTTATAAAATTAGGATACCCAATTTCTTACTCAACAGGTGGATAAGTCTACAAATGAGCTCAAAGAGAGTCTTTAAAAAAACTTAAAAGGGGCCGGGCACAGTGGCTCAGGTCTGTAATCCCATCACTTTGGTAGGCTGAGGCAGGTGGATCACCTGAGGTCAGAAGTTCAAGACCAGCCTAGCAAATGTGGCGAAATCCTGGCTCTACTAAAATACAAAAAAAATTAGCCAGGTATGGTGATGGGCACCTGTAATCCCAGCTGCTTGAGAGGCTGAGGCAGGAGAATCATTTGAACACAGGAGGCAGAGGTGGCAGTGAGCTGAGATTATGCCACTGCACTCCAGCCTGTGCAACAAGAGCAAAACTCCATCTCAAAAAAACAACCATCAAAACTAAAAGGGGCCAGGCTCAGTGGCTCACACCTACAATCCTAGCACTTTGGGAGGCTCAGGCAGGAGGACTGCTTGAGGCTAGCCTGAACAACACAGTGAGACCCCCACATCTCTAAGAAAATAAAAATAATTTAGCCAGGCACTGTGACATGTGCCTTTAGCCCTAACTAGTTGGGAGGCTGAGGAAGGAGAACTGCTTGAGACAGGAGTTCAAGGTTCTAGTGAATTATAATTGTGCCACTGCACTCCAGCCTCGGGAACAAAGCAAGACCACTGTCTCAGTAATAATAACAATAATAATAATGTCAGCTATTGATCACCCATATTAATAGAAAACAATGTCAATTAACAAAATACAAATGGGAGAGAATTCAGAAGTCATCCACCCAACTTCTCTTCTTGTGAGAATCTGCTTCATCTTCTCACAGATTAACTGGTGCTCCCTCTTGTTCAAATTGACAGGATTATCTACCTTCTTAAGACTACTCTATAATGTCCTGCACAGCTTGTCAGAAAATTTTTCAGTATGAATTAAAACTGCCTCATTGGCCACTTTTATCTACCAACTAGAGAACTATGATCTGTGCTCAAGAAGATTATCTCACAGTAAGTTTACTATGAAATTAGGAGTTAACACTGATTGTATAAGCAACATAGTAGTTTTTTATTTTTCAAAATGTTAAGTACTATTTATATTTAAATCCTATAGTCATTATACACGAAATAGTTACAAATCTTCGAACCAGTTTTGTATCTCCTATGGAATAACAAAGTTTGGGAAGTATCAAGGATACAAAGTCACAAATTCCACCCCCCCTCCCCCCGCCCCTGCACATGTAATGGTTAGAAGGACAAAGGCCAGGAAGAGTCTTTTACACGGTTATCATAACTCTTTATGTTCCAAAAGAAAAAAAAAAAAGCTTGGTGAGAAGAGTTACTTTTAGCAACGGCCACAAAGTTCGGCTTGATTGCTTACCCAGTCCAGCAGTGGTATTGCCTTCACTGTGAGCAGCTCTGAGCTGTGCCACTAGGTCTGCACTGTCATAGCCTGCATTGTCAGCTATGATGGTTGGCAACTATGAAATGAAAAAAACAAGTAACTACTCACCCTACTATAAGAACCATTGATTTACTCCTAACTAAGAGGATGGCTTTTAAAAATTACACACTTAGAAACAACGGAAAATCTGTTTCCTTTAAATTATTGCTCATGAAGAGGAGAAACTCCAGAATCAAATTTAAAAGCAGTATTAACCAGCTCATTTTCTACTCATTTTAAAACTATCAATAACCACAAAATTTAAGTTCAGATATCTTATTTTTATTAACTTACCATTCTCAGTGCTTTAGCGTAAGACTCCATTGCAACAGCTTCTTTGCCTGGTGTTCTATTGGCAAGCTGGGTCACAGCATGAGCCATCAACATCTCCGAACAGCCTAAAGATTAAAATTCCAGTAAAATATTGTAATGCTGTCTCCAAGATACTGAATAACTGACTTTCCTTAAGATATTCCAAAGGCCGGGCGCGGTGGCTCAAGCCTGTAATCCCAGCACTTTGGGAGGCCGAGGCGGGTGGATCACGAGGTCGAGAGATCGAGACCATCCTGGTCAACATGGTGAAACCCTGTCTCTACTAAAAATACAAAAAACTAGCTGGGCATGGTGGCGCGTGCCTGTAATCCCAGCTACTCAGGAGGCTGAGGCAGGAGAATTGCCTGAGCCCAGGAGGCGGAGGTTGCGGTGAGCCGAGATCGCGCCATTGCACTCCAGCCTGGGTAACAAGAGCGAAACTCCGTCTCAAAAAAAAAAAAAAAAAGATATTCCAAGCATTTTAAATATAGTGCAAGGGCAATATAAAGTTTCTATAAGAAACATTAAAACCGCTTATGACTTAAGTTGTACTTTAAGAAATAAAAATATGTTCAATAGTTTTCAAATGCTTACCTCCTCCATAAACTGTTCTAGAGTCCTTTACAGTTTGTGCAAGAACACAAAGAGCGTCATGCAAAGATCTTTCAGCTTCATCTAAAATTTGTTGAGTGGCACCACGTAAAACAATGGTACAAGCCTCACCTAAAATTAAAAGTCACAGGGACACTTAGGGATAAAAAGTTTGCCTTCTATTATTTATGCAAGTGTTGGTTATACTATTGGGTCTTCCTGTATTACACATTCTCTAACAATCAAAGTTCATAATGGTTCTAAGTTATCAAGGAAAAAACTATGTTGAACATGCACTACTCACAAAGACACAGTAAAGATGAGGTTGACCTCAAGAGACTGAAACAAAACATACATTATGTTTCTAAAGTTAAGACTTATAAGATGTGCTATTCCAGTAACTACAATAACCTTTACTTCAACAGAACCTAGCAAGAATTTAAAAACCTTAAGCAGAATCTACATAATCACTCACCAAGGGCAACCCCAGAAAAGTGAATGAGTTTGTCTTCTCCAATCATGACTTCCTCAATAAGTTTGCAACTTCCAAGCTTTACCAATTCTGGGTGATCAAAGGTAGAGGCAATTTCACCACCTACAAACATAAACATTTATTAGTTCAATGCACAGCAGGCTTAAAATCCGTTTTCTAATAAGCAGTAATGGATAATGATAGATAATGTGTATCTTAACATTTTAAAAATCGATCGCTTATTATATGCCAGGCAGTCTCTTTAAGTACTTCATATGGACTAATTATTTAATCTTTAAAACAATCCTTAGATAGGTTCATTATCCCATTTTATACATGATAAAAATGAGGCCAAGAGGTTTACTTTCCTATCCAAAGTTACCTAACTAGGATGAATATAAAAAGTTGGGGTTCAAACTCAAGCAGTCTGGCTTCAGATCTTTAAGCACATACTATACAATACTACTACCTCCCAAAGGTTAAACTGAGTCTTAAAGCAGTTACGTTGAGTTTAAATTCAGATTCTCTTCTGAATCCAATCCTAAGACTAAGCCCTCATGATACAATCCCAGCTCAAGACATGAAAATATTTATCCTATGTCAACCACTATACACTTCATGAACTGCTTAAAATAGTAAGCATGTGACCTAATTATCACAACTGAAACATTATAAGGTCTTTAAAAAAAGCATACTAAGAATTTCCCAGAGCAACTTCAGTAAGAACAAATTAATTATAGTCCTTATGTCGCATTTCTATTCCTATTTTCCCTCCATTTTCCATGCTGTAAACTGAACAGGTCAGCCATTTCATTCTCTATTTCCTAACTAAGCAAAAGTTAGGATTCCATGTCAAAATCCTTTTCTCTAGCTGACTACTCATTTCATAATGTGGATTCCATATATTATCAATCAACTCTTCTTTTTCTATTCCTTACTGATAAATCTGCCAATGCTCTATTATTTATTTTACAATAAATTTATAAAAACTCTGGTCTTAGGACTTTTTTTCTTTCTTTTTAAAGAGACAGTGTCTTGCTATGTTGCCTAGACTGGAGTGCAATGACTATTCACTAGGCCCCATCACAGCACAATACAGCCCCAACCTTCTGGGCTCAAGCAATCTTTCTGCCTTAGCCTCCTGAACAGATGAGACTACAGGCACATGTCACCATGCCCAACACAAGACACTTATTTAATGACACTTGCAAGAACCAATGTCATCATGCAACTTGACAACTACTAGGCTTTTAAGGATGGGAGCCACCATGTGGTCAACTTCATAGACATACAGTTGCTATACTTAATTAAACATTCCTCTGGGTACATACAGCAATTTCAGATGTCAAGTCCTTGTGATATGTTTATCCCATTAATATATTATTACCCTTTATTTCTATCTTCATTTTGTGGCACTAAAAAATTACATAAGCATGAGCATCTTAAATTTTATGTGTCATCTTAAAGCATCAAGTATGCAACGGCTCCTAAAGAAGTTTAAAGGAGGCAAACCCCCTTCAAGTCATTAAAGGAAAATGTCTCTTGGTCAGAGGAAGACTATGCTTCTCAAATTATTTTTTAAAAATGTCAAGAGATCATTCTGAGATGAGGCCAAGTCTACTCTTCGAATGTCAGTACACTTTAATTTCTTCTAATATTCATGGCCGTTCCAAACAGTATGACAGTCTTACTGACTTCACAGCTCCTAACAGGTCTCTAGGTATCCTTAATTCCCATTCCCAAACCAACTTTCCAAGCTATTCATTCATTTTCAAGGACCTAAAATCTGGAAAAATCTGTTAAACTTAGTTTTCTAGGGCTACTTAGAGTTTACTATGAAAACCATTAACAAAACTATACTTACACCCCTTCAATCTATAAAAATTTAATAAAACAAAATTTTTTAAACCATTACCAGAATAAAGAGCAACAAGTTACACTTTTCTTTTTTTAAGAGACAGGGTCTTGCTCTGTCACTTAGGATAGAGTGTAGTGATGGGATTGTAGCTCACTGCAGCCTTGAACTCCTGGGCTTAAGAGATCCTCCTGCCTCAACTTCCCAAGTATCTAGGACTACAGGCATATGCCACTATACCTGGCTAATTTTTCCTAGAGGCAGTCTTACTATGTTACCCAGGCTGGTCTTAAACTCCTGGCTTCAACTGGTCTCCCTGCCTTGGCCTCCCAAAGCACTGGGATTACAAGCATCAGCCACTGCAATCAGCCTGCACCATTATGTCATTGTGATATAAACAGATACATCTGATTTATAAACACAATTTCTATTTGACACAACTGGGATTATATCACTCACACTTCTATTAAAGGGTATTGACATACACTAATTTTCATTATACAATGTTGACTGTTTTCACTTATTCTAACATTTATTGCTTTCAGAAATTTTTAAAAATTAACAAAAGCAATGTTTCAGTACTTGACCCACTCTCCAGCATACAGTGAGTGTTCAATAAAGGTTATTATTTTAACTGTACTACTACTACACAGAACATAAAGCACTCAACTATACTTGGCACTAAAAATAAATGAACAAACTAGATAAAGGTTAAGGAGACTTAAGACTTCTTTTCAATAAATTTATAAAGACTTTGTTCAGATTTTTACAGTGGTCTTACAAGTTTGTGAGAGAAAAAAAAATTTTTTTTTTAGAGAAAGGGTCTCACTCTCACCAAGGCTGGAGCACAGTGACACGATCTCAGCTCAGTGCAACCTCCACCTCCTGGGCTCAAGCAATTCTCATGCTTCAGCCTCCCAAGCAGCTACGCTCACAGTACTCGCCACCACATCTGGCTAATTTTTTTTTTTTGGTAGGAACGGGTTTCACCATGTTGCCCAGGTTGGTTTCAAACTCCTGAGTTCAAGTGATCTGCCTGCCTTAGCCTCCTGAAGTGCTGCGATTACAGGCATAAGCCACAGCACGCAGCCAAAAATCTACCTTTAAAACAATGACACAATGAAAAAAATCTGTACCAATGGCAAATGTGGCATATAATTTGGTATAGTAAATATAATGTACCTAAATTAAAGGTATTAAAGAGTATGAACTAGATTTCAGAATAACTGTTGAAATTCTAACTCCTTAAAGAGACTCATTTGTTTTCTCAGCAAATTGTATATAGTAACAAATAATAAATCCAAAAGTGACTACTTTGTTAGAAAACAATACCTTTTTCTAAAAATAAAAAAAAATACCTTTTTTCCATACCTGTGACAAGAGCTAGGCGTTCCACACCTGCAAAATCTGCATGCTCAATAGCCATGACACCAGCAGCACCAAAGAGCTGTTCGGGATAATTATAAATTAACTGCCTGTAAATAAAATACATAAAAACATTATGCTCAAAACTGTTACAAGATAAACTACGTTAGACTAAAAAACATGTAAACATTTTTACATTAGAACAAGATTGCACTTCTTACCTGTATAACTGGAATTTATCAATTATGATATTAACACATCCATGCTAGCACTGAAAACAGGCGTTCTTTATTAAAGTAACTGTATACATTGATCCCATAATTCTAGCCACCGAGTGTATAAATCACAATTTACTAATTATGAAAATCATAATTTAAGTGAAAGTTATGTATAGCAATTCCTAAGTAACAAATCACTAATTCAATGTACGTAAACTATTCCTTACATTTTCATTGAAAAAAAAAATCCTTTCTTGCAAGCAAACACAGACCTGTTAATGAAGCAATTTATTCCATGCTTAAGAATACGTTCAACTTTCTCCTTCATTTTTTCCTTTTCCGCATGTTCTATTTCTGCAACCTTTGCTGTAGAATCAACTCTTACCCGGGAACCAAATATCTAAGATAAAGCATAGAAAGAGCATCAGTTTCAAAAGAGTCCCATAGCATATTTCAACATTTTTGCTAACATATATATCAAAAAGGAATATATGTGTATATATACAACAGATTCATACATATTTCATGCTTTTTAGTGTGACTGATTCTTCAGTTTACAGAAGCCAGCAATTTAAATTTTTAAGAAGTAGAGTTACATACCTTTATCTTGTCTGTATCCATACCAGTATTTGCAATAAGAATTTTAGCATTTTCAATTCGTTTTGGTTGATTTACTCCAATTTTTTTATCCAACAGAAAGCCTATAATAAATATAAGAACGGTATCACAATTAATACTTCAAAGCAGCCTTAGTAAATCTTATAAAGCTGTCTGCTTTATCTTATTACTATTTCAAAAAAGCTAAAGCTATTAAAAAAGTCCAATTTTCCAAGCTCTCAGATGGTATAAAAGCAAGCTTGTCCAACCCACCTTATTTTGTTGTTGCTGTTTTGCTTTGTTTTAGGTTTTTAAGCAGCTTGAAAGCCATGGATTTTAGTTTCTCTCTCTAGTGACAAGCAGAAAGGAGGGATGATGAAGGAGCTTTACCGGCCCAAAACAGAAACTAAGAACCCATGATTGTATTCTCTCCCTTGGACATTCCTGGTATAAAGCATCCCACTGGAGTTACTACAAAATCAAAATCAAAAAGTAAGGGCCGGGCGCGGTGGCTCAAGCCTGTAATCCCAGCACTTTGGGAGGCCGAGGTGGGTGGATCACGAGGTCGAGAGATCAAGACCATCCTGGTCAACATGGTGAAACCCCGTCTCTACTAAAAATACAAAAAATTAGCTGGGCATGGTGGCACGTGCCTGTAATCCCAGCTACTCAGGAGGCTGAGGCAGGAGAACTGCTTGAACCCAGGAGGCGGAGGTTGCAGTGAGCTGAGATCGCGCCATTGCACTCCAGCCTGGGTAACAAGAGCGAAACTCCGTCTCAAAAAAAAAAAAAAAAAAAAAAAAAAAAAAATCAAAAAATAATGTATAAAACAGAAAATACGAGAGCACAGCACAGACAGTAAAATTAAACAGCATTTTGAAACTTCTGTTTCAGATATATACTACACACACATCTGTATTGTTGCAATATAAAGACAGTAGGTTAAGTCCACTTTTGTTAGCTTAAAATCATCACAAGAGAAAAACTGAAGGATCAGACATTCAAGTATTGAGGCTGGTGGTAAAAATGGAAAAACCGTGGACAATGAAGTCAGATAAACTTGACCCCAGTCATTCCCCTGCTGCTGGCTATATAACCTTGGACGATTTATCCAACCACAGATACTAATTTATAAAACAGGAATGTAACCAGTGGCAGAGGTGCTAGTTACCAGCTTAGTCCTCTTGCTTTGGAACCAAACCATCATATGAACCACCCAGTACCACTTATCTTTCCAGGCCTTTTCTGGTTACATTAGAAACTTTTCTCTTATAAAGCCACCATTATCTTGGGTTTTCTACTCTATTGAGGTACACCTGATCCTCACTCACCAGATCATCATGATGACTAAATGACTCAAGTTCCTACTACAACTCCTAGTACACAGCAGACGTTCAACAATGGTGCTGCTTGAGCTACTATTCTTGTTTTAATGCTTCTACCCTACACCAGCCCCTATTAGAAACACTACACAGCGGCTGGGCATGGTGGCTCATGCCTGTAATCCCAGCACTTTTTTCTTTTTTTTTTGAGACGTGGTTTCGCTCTTGTTACCCAGGCTGGAGTGCAATGGCACGATCTCGGCTCACCGCAACCTCCGCCTCCTGGGTTCAAGCAATTCTCCTGCCTCAGCCTATCTAGTAGCTGGGACTACAGGCGTGCGCCACCATGCCCAGCTAATTTTTTGTATTTTTAGTAGAGACGGGGTTTCACCATGTTGACCAGGATGGTCTCGATCTCTTGACCTCGTGATCCACCCGCCTTGGCCTCCCAAAGTGCTGGGATTACAGGCTTGAGCCACCGCGCCCGGCTACAATCCCAGCACTTTGAGAGGCTGAAGCAGGTGGATCCCCTTACATCAGGAGTTTGAGACGAGCCTGGCCAACATGGCAAAACGCTGCCTCTACTAAAAATACAAAAAAGTTAGTTAAGCATGGTGGCACACGCCTATAATCCCAGCTACTTGAGAGGTGGAGGCAGGAGTGAACTCAGGAGGCAGAGGTTGCAGTGAGCTGAGATCACACTGATGCACAGGCGTCAGAGCCAGACTCCGTCTCAAAAATAAAAAGAAATGCTACACACCTCTTACATATAAACTTAACCAGGAGTATTTGCAGAATTATGACACTCTCTTAAAATAAATCAAGACATATGACATAGAGCAAAACCAGGACTCCAAACCACTGGTAAAAGCAGAAGTTGTAAAGCACTATCTAATTCTTTTTTTTTTCTTCTCTGAGAATGCCTATACTTTTTGACAGGCCATTTTGTGAAATTGTATTTATGTGAAGATAATTTGGAAAACTACCCTCTATAAACAAAATGTACGAAGAAAACAGTACTTAAGGGTCATTTATCACTCTTCAAGAACTAGATCCTCTTGCCCTATAAACATATATAATTATTTGTTAAAGAATTTTTTTAAATTCTTTTTTAAAAAAATTGTAGTCATCCCCTGGTATACAAACAAGGGGGACCAGTTCCAGAATGGCCACATACACCAAAATCCACATATACTCAAGTCTCAGGCTAACCCTGCAACCAGTAAATTTGAAAAGCTGACCCTCTACATACATGAGTTTCAAATCCTGCGAATACTGCATGTTCCATGCATGTTTGGTTGCACATGTGCAAACTACAAAGAGCTGACTATATTGAAAAAAAATCTGTGTTGAGCAAACCTATACAGTTCAAACTCATGTTGTTCAAGAGGCAACTGTACATCCTCAATGATTTGACTGACCCAGACCCTTCCTGGAGAATACATATAATCCTGATAAAAATACTATTTGGTAATAGATGATTTCTAGTAAAAGAAAACTGTATTTCCTCTTTATCAGAGTGCAAATAACTTCGTCGTAGTTAAGTAAACTCTAGAGATTATCGACAATGCTGGAATAGTATGGGAAGGAGACTACCCTGTCAATAAAATGACAGACATGGTTGTACATATGACATGTCCTTAAAGACAAGTTCACTGGCTTTGTAAAGTGCCGCTGGTCCCAAAACAGAATTCACTCAGCATTCAGCCCTCGGCATCTAATCAAAGCTTCTTGTATCTGACATTCATACATACCTTCATCTAAATAGGAATCTGCCAAACTTCCTCCTAGCTTCTTGATAATATGAATTGCCTCCAGGTTGCCAGAGCCTTTTAGTCTGAGAACAGCTTCTACAGCTAATTTCGTAAAGTGGTCTTTGTGATGAGTAAGAAGTTTTGAGGATAATGTCGTGCCCGCAATATTCATTAAATCTTGACGAAATTTAACTTCATCGGAACTAAATAAAACCAACCAAATACACACATTAACCCTACTTTACTTTTCAAAATTTATCTAGATCAGGCATCCCCAAACTTTTTACACAGGGGCCAGTTCACTGTCCCTCAGACGGTCGGAGGGCCGCCACATACTGTGCTCTTCTCACTGACCACCAATGAAAGAGGTGCCCCTTCCTCAAGTGTGGCGGGGGGCCGGATAAATGGCCTCATGGGGCCACATGCGGCCCGCGGGCCGTAGTTTGGGGACGCCTGATCTAGATATTCACGTCAATAGATAATTTTACCCTAACTGGTCAAGTTTGTAAGCTATATGAAAAGAAGTAAACCTCAGCAGTAATCAGGAAACACAAATTAAAGGATATTATTTTCCCCCACCAAACTGGCAACATGCCAAAAGAAAAAACTGAAGGGCGGGACAGGCTATGAGGTACATAAGCAAACAAAAATCTAATGTTGGCAAGAATGAGAAACAGCCAGGCGCAGTGGCTCATACCTGTAATCCCAGTACTTTGGGAGGCCAAGGAGGGTGGATCACCTGAGGTCAGTTCAAGACCAGCCTGACCAACACGGTGAAACCCCATCTATACTAAAAATACAAAATCAGCTGGGTGCATGCCTAAAGTGCCAGCTACTTGAGTGGCTGAGGCAAGAGAATTGCTTGAACCTAGGAGGCAGAGGTTGCAGTGAGCCGAGATCATGCCACTGCACTCTATCCTGGGCAACTCTAAGAGCAAGACTCCGTCTCGAAAAAAATAAATAAATAAAAGAATGTGGAAAATAAACATTATTATGCAGCTGTGGACGGGTAAATCATTAATTTTTTTCCAGAGGCTTATTTCATAATGTATGTGAAAGTACCTTAAAACAGTGGTGCCCGGTCTTTTTGGCACCAGAGACTGGTTTCATGGAAGACAATTTTTCCACCTGCTGCTCATCTGCTGTGCAGCCCAGGTTTGGGGGTGAGGAACCCTGCCTTAAAACACACACACCTACCTTTGGACCCAACAATTACATTTTAGAAACTTATGGGCTATGTCACATTGTTATTATAAAGCTAAAAATTGTTGAACACACAAATCTCCCCCTAGAGACAGGTTAAGTAAATATAGTCATTCTAGCTACATACTCAAATGGGTAACTCTATTAAAATACCGCATAGAAAACTGACATCCAAAAATGTGCTTAATATTTAACTAAGTTAAAAAGAGGCTAATAAATCCTCTACACAGTATGATACTGTTTGCTTTATTTGCGTATTTTGATTATAGATACAAAAAGACTAAAAACTCAAACTTTAGTGGTCATCTCTAGAGGCTGATCTAGGTTTGACTGTTGGAGTCGGGTGAGGGAGCAAGATGATCTTTGTGTATGTTTTTCAGTATCCTCTAGATTTCTTGCATTAAGCATATTATGAAAGAACACTAAATGTTTAAAACAGTAGTACTCTGGTATACCAACCCATGATCGACTGCAGAACTCAACAGAGCCTCTCTTGCAGCCTTTGTGGCTTCTCTCCAACCCGCTATGATGGTCTGTGGATGAATCTTTTTTGCAATTAAAGATTCTGCTTCCTATTAATAAAGTTATAAAATATAAGTTATAAATGAAAAATTACTAAGCACTCAAATGTAAAGATGAAATAAGGACTTGAATATCTGATATTCAAAAACACAGTAGGAAAAAAAGAGTTGCTCAGTTGCTCTTACCCTTAATAATTCTGCTGCTAAAACGGTAACAGAGGTAGTGCCATCACCAACTTCATCATCTTGAACCCTTGACATATCTAGAAAAATAAATTTGTTATTAACTCAAAATTGCTTCTTAGCACTAAATTCTTCAAAAATATTCACTTCCAATCTAAACATAACTTATCAAGCTTCCTCATGCAACAAATTCTTTAGAACTCTGAGGTCTAAAATACAACAGTTTTACCACCAATATATGGCTCTCCTGAAGCTTGTATTTTAATGATGCTAATTAAAAAGTAGTGGACATCAATTGACTGACAGTACAGGTGGTCAACACAGCCTATTTAAAAAGTTATTTTAAAATGTTAATAAACAGTATTATTAGGTTGGTGAAAAAAGCATATTCAGACTTACCAACTAAAACTTTAGCTGCTGGATTGTCAACACCAATGTTTTTCAGAATAGTGGCACCATCATTGGTTACCATAAGAGAGGCATCTCGTCCACTGCTTAGAAGAATTTTGTCCTAAAGGAAACGTAATTGGTTCAAGTTAAGATATAAATACATCTTGAAGAATGCATGCATCAATCAGTATTCTCATACAATGCTAGTGTATAAACACTCTGGATGGTCATTTTGTGGTATCCATCCATCAAATGTTTTCAATACATATACCATGTAACAAAACCGTGGTATCTACCCCTAGAAACACTAGAAGCACAGGGAGACACTAGTTTTTGTTTCAGCACTGTAACTGCAAAACAATGAAAAAAACTATCAATACAGCCATAACTAAATTATAAAATAATTAAGGTGCAACATACTATTTGTTAAAGAGGCTGTATTATCTACCTATGAAAAGAATTTAAAAGAGCAAGCTACAAAAAAGTATTTGTAAATAGTATCCATGTTTTATAAAACTCTATAGTTACATGAGAATATATAAGAAAATACATAATAAAGTACACATACTTCTATAAAAGCAAACAGTATTAGAAACTGTATATGCAAATAACAGTACTTGTCATCGGGGAAGGGCACAGGCTTGGGCATCACCACTGGGGATGGTGATATTGGGGAGTTTGATTTTTACTAAGGATAATACATTTGTCTTACTTTTAGAATTAAACATTTTAGATTAAAAAGCATTTTAAAATGTTTGTTATTAACATATTTCCACTAAAGGCTCTAAAACAATATTAAAACATAAAACTCTTCTATTTTCCTTACCATGCCTTTGGGTCCCAAGGTGCTCTTTACCAAGTCTCCAATGGCGATGGCACCAATAAAAGAAGACTAGAGTAAAAACCAAGGAGATTATCAGAATCACCTTTACAGTCTTAGAGAAAAGTAGTTTTATCTTTATTTACTTTATTTTTGAGGCAGAGTCTTGCTCTGTCGCCCAGGTTGGAGTGCAATGGCAAGATCTCAGCTCACTGCAACCTGAGCCTCCTGGGTCCAAGAGATTCTCCTGCCTCAGCCCCCTGAGTAGCTGGGATTACAGATGCCCATCACCACGCCAACTAATTTTTGTATTTCTTTTTTTTTTTAAAGACAGTGTCTCACTCCGTCACCCAGGCTGGAGTGCAGTGGTGCGATCCTGGCTCACTGCAACCTCTACCTCCGGTTCAAGTGATTCTCCTGCCTCAGCCTCCTGAGTAGCTGGGATTACAGGCACACTCCACCATGCCCGGTTAATTTTTGTATTTTTATTAAGGACGGGGTTTCACCATGGGCTGGTCTTGAACTCCTGACCTCGTGATCCGCCTACCTTGGCCTCCCAAAGTGTTGGGATTACACGCGTGAGCCAAGGCGCCAGGCTAATTTTATATTTTCAGAAGAAACGGGGTTTCGCCAGGTTGGCCAGGCTGGTCTCGAACTCCTGACCTCAGTTCATCTGCCCACCCCGGCCTCCCAAAGTACAGTGATTACAAGACTGAGCCACTGCGCCTGGCCTCCAGTTTTATCTTTAAAACAATGATTAGAGCAAGGCTTACCAGACGAGCTGTCTCTGCTCTCTCTTCATCAGCTCCTGCCTTGAAGATGTTAACAGGTGTAAGAGAAAGGGACGCCTAAAAAGGAAAACCAAGAGGCATTCTGCTTAAGTACCAATATTCTATACTGAGGTGCCATCCACTAGTCTTACAAATGGAATCTACCCGAACACTCATTTACAATAATGTTTTCAAACAAATGAAGCTTTCATCATCGGAGAAGGTATTTAAGAGCAGGGAAGGACTTGAAAGAAAGCGACATGGCTTTTCGGATTTACAAGGGCCCCAAGAATATTAACTATACACCAGCGGGATTGACAGTGACTAAAGACGACGTGGAACAAAGAATGAGTCACGGAGGGGTTGCAGGCCATTAAGGGTACAGCCGCCCGGCGGGCGAGTGAACGCGGCGGCCTCCATCTTCCACCCTCGGGTGGCTCCGCCCCTAGAGGGAGGGCGGAGCAGGACCCGCACTAGAAATTTCTGCACTTGGGGTGAGGCGCGGGCCTGGGTTCCCGGGACTATGGAAACCCGGTCTGGGCAGAAGGAGACGCTGGTCTTGTGGTCCACCCGTCCCTCTCGTAGTGGGCTCCATCGGCTGGCCTGGTACAGACCGCACGCCCCAAGGCCCGCACCATGCGCGGCGGGCCCAAGAGACAGGAATGGAGCCTACGACGCTAGCAGGACAGAGGGAGCAATCGGGTGGCAAGGGCACGGCGGGGCAGGAGCAGGGCAAGAGGCTGGGGGCCAGGCTCACCATGGTTCCGAGGGATTCCGCACACAAGTGGATCCCTTCACAACTCGTGCTCGGGGGCCGACAGACAGGAGGAAGCCGGAAGTGACGCCACACGCCCTACTCTCGAGGGCGGAGCCTCGGCCTGCGCGCCCGCCCGACCAGCCGTTGCCGCCAGCAGGTGTCTCATTTTGATTCGAGACCCACGGGCCGGAAACGCAGCGTTTCGCATTGGAGGGGGCGTGGCCACCGCTCGAGGAGGAGGAGGAAGGGGCGGGTTGAGAGAAGAACCCAAGAACAAAGATGTGGCCGCTGCGCGCGTTGTCATAGCGATGGAGTTCTTGCTCACACTTTTAATTTTAATTTTCTTAAATTTAATCTTGAAACATTTGTATTAAAGTCACATATGTACTAGTTTAAAATGTTATATACCATAGCTTTCAGCTTTTTCAGTTTTTGGGGGGGCTATTTACCATCATATTACCAGATAATATTATTGCTATTTTAATTTTAAATATTATTTACTATTACAGAAGAAGACTTCCTTTTCTCTTAATAAATTTTCAAAAGTTATTTCTAATTGGACGTTGACTGCCCAGGATAAGGTCTTGTGAACTGACAGAGACATTTGTGGTATTTTATCTTTGCCTTATTTACTCATTTTCAGGAATTTTTGCATTTCAGTCTATTTTTTTCCTCCAATATAGAGATGACTTATTAGTCTTTTTTTATAATAAACTGAAATATTTGGGATTGATCTTGATCTCTGCCAAAACACTCTCACATGTTTTGGCAGAGATCAAGATCAGTTCCAAATATTTCAGTTTATTAGAGACAGTTTTCTAATTTCTCTAAGTTGACGGATGTCTAAAACAAAATTAGTTCTCTAGAAAAATTTGTTTTCTGTCATCTGGTGATACCCACTTTTCTCCCTTTGACTAACTGATCACTTAACAAGTTCCCGGATTTTTCTTTTCCGTTTTTTTGTTTTGTTTTGTTTTGCTTTGGTTCTGTTTTGTTTTTTTAAGAGATGGGGTTTCCCATGTTGCCCAGGCTGGCCTGGAACTCCTGGGCTCAAGCAATCTTCCTGCCTCGGTCTCCTGAGTATCTGGGGTTTCCTGGATTTTTGACATTGCCAACATCAGGAATTTTCAATTTTTAGTTGTTTCTACCCTTCAGATTTCCTCTAGGTGGATTGATTTCCACCAGGGGTTGGCAAGCTGTGAGGAATCAAACCCAGCCTGCCAATTGTCTTTCTATGGCCTGAGAGCTAAGAACAGTTTTTACATTTTTAAGTGGTTGAGATAAATAAACAATTTCCTGACACATGAAGATTCTGTGAAATTAATATTTCAGGGCCCATAAAGCTTCGTTGGAATCCATGGGCATACTCATTCATACTTACCATCACAATACAATAGTAGAGTTACACAATGGCAGAGTTGAGTAGTCATGACAAGTTGTATGGGCCCACAAAGCCTGAAACATTTATTATTTGATTCTTTACAGAAAAAGTTTGCTGACCCCGGTTTACGGTATTCCTCAGGTCCAACGTGAAAAGGGGGGGGGGTTCGGGCTGGACAAATTGTTATTTTAAATCTCCTAAGAGTTTTCTGTTCTTTGTAGGAAAAGTTGGTCTTCTTTTCAGGAAATGTGCTTTACTAGGCAAATCCCGAATCGCATTCTGGAATGAGAAGATTCGCAATGAAAAACTAAGATACCTGCACAATATTGAAAAAGGTTGTTTTTATTGTGGGCAGAATTACATACCTGAAGATGTTTATTATGTCCTCTGGTAGGCAAGTCTGAAACTGTGTGTGATGGGGAAACCAATGACTGCTCCCTGCTGGGCTTTAATGTAGCCAGAGACATTTGGGTGAGGAGAAGGAGGCAGGCCCTGCCACTTTGTGGAACTGAGGCTAGAGGCAGCCAGGAAGAGATCCTATAATGGTACCCTGGAAATGTGTCCTTTCTCCATTGTATCTTTTGACATTTATTTCTTTCCTGCTTCCCCTACCTTTGATGCCACCCCTGCACCCAGAGGCTAAACACTCAGCTTCTAGACCCAGACTATATGAGTTTGAATTTCCACCATTGTACCTACTAGCTTTGTAATCTTTGTAATCTTGGGTGGGTTTCACAGGCTCTTTACATCAGTTCATTGAAGGTCATTCAGAGCGTGATCAATTTGGTGGCTTGCCAAAAACTCTCTTTTAGCTGTTTATACTTATTTTTGTCTGAGATGGAGTTTCTCTCTGCCACCCAGGCTAGAATATAATGTCATGATCTCAGCTACCTGCAACCTCCACTTCCCGGGTTCAAGCAACTCTCTTGCCTCAGCCTCCCAAATAGCCGGGACTGCAGGCATGCACCACCATGGCCAGCTTGTATTTTTAGTAGAGACGGGGTTTAACCACATTGGCCAGGCTGGTCTCGAACTTCTGACCTCAAGCAATCTGCCCACCTTATCCTCCCAAAGTGCTGGGATGTGCAGTGGCGTGATTTCCATTCACTGCAGCCTCTGCCTCCTGGCCTCAAGAGATCCTCCCACCTGTCTCCCAGGTAGCTAGGAATACAGGCATGTGCCACCACACCTGGCTAACTTTTCGTAATTTTGGTGGAGACAGGTTTTCGCCATGTTACTCAGGCTGGTCTTGAAATTCTGAGCTCATGAGATCTGCCCACCTTGACCTCTCAAAGTGCTGGAATTACAGGCGGAATCCACGGCGCCTGGCCTATTTATACATTTTATAGCAATTTGTATTAGGCAGGTTACAGAGCCTAGGGAGGTAGTGAGACCTCGGGAATCCATGTTTCTGTGATTAAACACGTTGTGTGACTTTCTCCTGGCTCATCATCTGTCCTCTACTCTCAAGTCCCTTGGTCTTTGCTTCTCTTGGTTAACCTCGTCTCCTCACTCAAAGGCTTTGTGCCCCTCTCCTCTCTATGACCCTAGGTCCTCCTCTACTCTTCCGCTTGGTATAATTTGGCTTTCAGTGAGTTGGCTTTTTGTTAACTGGCCAGCCTCCAGTTTTATAACCTCTCTGTGCCTCAATTTTCTTCTGTGTAAAATGGAGATAATTATCGCAAAGATTGAATAGCTTAAAACAGTGCCTGGCCTATTGTAAGCTGTTTAGCTTCGCTATTGTTATCATCATATCCCCAGTCTTCTAATAAGCTTTGTGAAATGTAGCTGAGGTTGGGTATGCTTCGCACGATATGGAAGTAGGGACTTGTCTACATTCCTCAGGAACACTCAGAATACCTGAAAAAGGAAACCAAATAAAGGACCAGGAGTCCACAGTCACACTGAGTTGGGTCCATCCAGATTACTGTTTGGGTAATAAGGTGAAGGTTAGAAGACTTGATATTTGTCCTGTTGCAGACTGTGATAGTTTGTACACAGGAACCAGTCTGTGACGCACACTTAGAGTAGCACTTTAAAAAAAAAAACAACAACAGGGTCCCATTATGTTGCCCAGGCTAGACCACAGTGGCATGATCACAGGTCATTGCAGCTTCAACCTGCCAAGCTTAATCTATCTTCCTGCCTCAGTTTCTTGAGTAGCTGGGACCACAAGCACACACCACCACACCATTGCTTTTTGTACTTTTTCATAGAGACAGGTTTTCACCATGTTGCCCAGGCTGGTCTCAAACTTCTGGGCTGAAGTGATCCACCCTCCTCAGCCTCCCAAAGTTCTGGGATTACAGGCATGAGCCACTGCACCTGGCAGAGTAGCCAAACTTCTTTAGGCCTTTGCATATCACCAATCTTTTCAAATCAGAAAATAAGTAAAATGTTTCTGGTCTTGACTAGGTAGTTATCTTAGGAGTGAAGATGGGACAAGATCATAATTACATCCTGCAAGAGAGTCACCCAAGAGGAAAGCAGAGATGGATAAAGACTTCTTAGTACTTAGATCAATGTATAGAATGAGAAACAAACTGCATTTAAGAACATCTCCATAGAAAAGTACCTAGGTTCAAAATCCTGGCTCTAAATTACAAGATGGGACCTGGAACAAGTTATTTAACAAATCTGTGGTTTTTTTGTATAATAGGAATAAACAAAATCATCTCCTACGGTTATCCTGAGGTCGAAAAGCATTAATAAAGTGTCTAGCACATAAGAAACACTATATAGCCAGGCGCCATGGCTCACGCCTGTAATCCCAACACTTTGGGAGGCTGAGTCAGGCGGATCACCTGAGGTCAGGAGATCAAGACCATCCTGGCCAACATGGTGAAACCCTGTTTCTACTAAAAATACAAAATTAGCCAGGCATGATAGTGTGCGACTGTAGTTTCAACTACTTGGGAGCCTGAGGCAGGGAGTCGCTTGAACCCGGGAGGCGGAGGTTGCAGTGAGCCAAGATTGCACCATTGCACTCCAGCCTGGAGACAAAGTAAGACTCAGTCTAAATAAATAAATAAATAAAAAGCACTACGTAAATGTTGGCTTTTATTATGGCTGTGCACAGGAAGGGATGAACGTCAGCACAGGAGAGAGAGGGGTAAGTTAGAAACACCTAGCTTTCTATTTCTGTGCTTTGAGCCTGGCTAGTTTGAGTGGAGCTTTGTTTTGTACAGTTGTGAGAAGTGTCGTAATAAAACAGGCTATTCTGGAGGGCTGTCATTTATAACATCTTTAAAAATTGCCTTTAAAAAGATTGTCCCGCTTTATCACTGGGTAAATTGCTGCTGACAGAAACCATCTATCTATCTAACCGCCTACTAGACATCTCCATGTGGGTGACCCGCAGACCATGAACTAAGACCCCAGTGGAACCCACCATCTTTCTCTTCAAACCTCTAGCCCCCAAGTGCACATAAATACATGTTTTATATATATATATATATATATATATATATATATATATGTATATATATATATATATATATGTATATATATATAGAGAGAGAGAGAGAGAGAGAAAGAGAGAGAGAGAAAGAGAGAGAGAGAAGGGGGAGAGAGAGAGAGAGAGAGAGAGAGAGAGAGAGAGAGAGTCTTGCTTTGTCGCCCAGGCTGGAGTGCAGTGGCACGATCTTGGCTCACTGCAACCTCTGCCTCCTGGGTTCGAGCAATTCTGCCTCAGCCTCCCAAGTAGCTGGGATACAGGTATACGCCACCACGCTTGGCTAATTTTTCTATTTTCAGTAGAGACATGGTTTCACCTTTTTGGCCAGGCTGGTCTTGAACTCCTGAGCTCAGGTGACCCACCTGCCTCAGCCTCCCAAAGTGCTGGGTTTACAGGCCTGAGCCACCATGCCCAGCCCCAATATATTTTAAATCTCAGTGTACTGACACCATCAACCGTCACAGTCACCTAAACCAGACAACTGGGTTCATCCTTGACCCCTCCATTTCTGTCATTTCCCTTGTCAATCAGAAGTGTTGATTCTTTCTCCTTTAGGCCCTCTGTTACACTGGTGGCCCTGAATAAACTACATTTTTGATGTTTATGCCTTTACATGATCTAGCATAATTCAACAAAATACAACAGAAATGACATTGTGCCAGTTTGGGGCTTAGACCCCAAGAAAGCCTACCAGCTCCTACTTTTGTGCTTTTGGAAACCCTAAGCTGCCATGAAACACCGCATGAAGAAAGATCCAAGACTACATGGAAGAAAACGAAGGAAAACAGTTGACAGCTAGAATTGAAGTACCAGACATGACCTGGTTGAACTGGTCGTCAGCCCTCAGCTGCTTGAACCATACTAGCCGAGACACAAAACATGTGAGGAAGCTAGGCCTCCAGACATGGTATGATCTAAGTCGTCTCTGCTGTGCCCTGCCCATCCTGATCTATAGCAACTTAAGAAACAAAATGATTGCTGCTTTAAGCCACTACATTTTAGGGTGGTTTGTTGCACAGCAATAAACAATCTAAACGGTCCTTTAACAATGCCTTTGAATAGGCATTTATCAGATCTGGCTCCATTTCTGAAAAAAAGCCTCTTAACCAGTCTCCCTGCTTTGTTAAAATACTGGGCCCTTCATGTACCCATGTTGTCAGAGTAATCTTTCTAAACTATCATTTTTCTGGTGTTTAAAATCCTTCAAGTTCTCTCACCTAATTTAAACAAAAGCTCCTTAGGATCGAATGTGATGTTTCTCATTTCTCTTTTCTTCTCTATACCCTAACCCTGCCTTTGGCCTCCGTGTGCTAGTCATTTGGAACCTCTTGCAACCACTGAATGTCACGATCTTTCTATACCTCTGACTTTGCACATGCTATTCCTTCTCCTTAAGACATCGTCTTTCTCTAAGCTACAAAGGCTGTCGACAAAACACCTCAGGGATCACCCCCTCCAAGAAGCTTTGCTTGAAAACCACCCCTAGGCTGAGTTGAATGCCCGTCCTTTTTGTGTGTCTTTACCATGCCAGTTACATGAATCATTTGTGGACATGTCCATCCCCTTCATTGTTTAAATAATTTTAATCTTGACCTGTACTCAACTAAGGCTTTGCAATGTCACTCAGTGGCTAAAAACAGGTTTGAAGTCTCAGAGCTGAGAACTAGTTGAAATGATCATACAGAGCCTGTCAAATATTTACAATTTCATTTCGGTATCTTACTATACGTTCGTTTTGAAAACAGAGGCAGTGTTAGGAGACTAGAAAAGAAAATGTCAAAGTTTCAAGCAATATGTGAAATATAAATACAATAAAACTTTAAGTAAATATCCAACCAAACTTTTTATTGCAATCTACTTTCAGCAATAAGGGGAAAGTGAGCACGAAAAGAACTCCAATCAGACTTTATTCAACAAAGCAGTTTTTCATGAATGCTTCAGGTTAGTGTATGGTCAGCTCAGCTTCCAGTATCAACGTGAGTACCTCATCATGGATATTTATGCCAAAATGACAACAGTAAGGCATTGCAAAATCCTGTCATCTAAGATTAAACTATATTTTACATAATTTGTAGGACAGTAAAGTATACTAATACTCTGTAATAAATAAGGATTTTAAAAATGTGTTGCTTAGCCCTTGTTAAACTAAATTCAATTACTAGCTTATTGTAAGTACTCCAGTTAATAAAGGTTTGATTGTACTTCAAGAACTCTGACTTCTCCAAAGATAAAAAAAATTGTCATAACAAAAATTAAGTTTAAAAGCACATTCACACTTGTCCTTAAAAGCATGTTTACATCGTGTTTGAGAGAACTTTTCGTGCCTGATGACATGGCTTATACAGCAGAGAGAGTCATATGCAAAGGACAACTAGAGAGCAATCGTCCCATCCCCACTTCCTCCAAAAAGCCACACTCGGCCTCAGTGTAAAAGTTATATTTTATTGCCATGCTACAAAATGTATGAAGTTGGCACTGATAGGGAGAAATAGAGAACAAAGGGTGGGAAGGGATAGAGGGCAAATTATGTTGTTACATATACAAGGTTTTATTTTAATTAACAGTGGTTATGTTTTGCCAATAGTAAAAATGCAAACCAAAATTTAAAATGCTGATCTGAAACAGCATTAAGATACAATTTATGCATAGTACAGTATCACTTATATCTTTTATTAGAGAAATATGGAATGTTTATAAAAGAAGTTAACCATGGGGGTAAAATTCATATTTCATGTACAATTTGGCAATGGTAGTCCCACTGTTAGACAACTTTTTATAAAAGAAAAAATTAAAAATCTAATAAGCTACCTTTATACAAAGTTGCTATATTTATGCCTTTACGTAGGAAAAAAACATTTATAATGCAAACTAGGACATACAATAATCTTACAATATTATACAATGTAATGAAAATAAAACATAACACAAAGTTTGTTCCTTATAAAATGTATATTTTGCATTACTAATGCAAATGTGGCACACTGGTGACTACTGTACTATTAATACCAGTCTGTTTCCATGCTATAATTGTCCAATTGCCATAGAATTGCAATTATAAGGATGCTACAAAAGAACTGTTATACCCCCAAAAAATGAGGAAGTAGGGATGGGGAACAGGTATGTAAAGAACAGGAAAGATAGATAGGGTGCTAGTTTGGGCAGAGTATATTGTGGTATGTCATAAAATATTTGTTAATTTTTCCAGCCAAAAACATTTTCTTTACATTCTGTAATTTCGTACCAATGTCTTAATTCAAATTTGGCAAACATCAAGGAAAAGGTAATTAGTACCATATACCTCACACATCAGAACTATGAATGAGATGCCAATACATCAGTTACTTGTGAATGATGTCTCTGATGGTATGTCTATTTCAAGAATATATGTATTTATACACACACACTACACATTGCACAAAACACTTGGGCATCACAGGTTAGAAATAGCACAGGGAATTGGGAAATACTTTTTAGTCTGTTAAAACCTTTACCTTGAGGCAAAAATATGGCGGCACATTGTTGGGAAATTATGAAAACATAAGGCCCCTGTCCCATTTTTAATAGAACATTATTGAGGTACATTTTTATATGCTGTGCCACAGTTTTGGGGAGGGAGAGGAGATAAACAAACACTAGCTTGACTTGTTCTTGTAACATTGAATGGGGGGATCAACATTAATATCTATAAAAACAAAGACTGCTTGGCAAATTTTCCTAAGTCCCAGATGTGATGTATTCTGGATATACTGGGAAGTGAAAAGCTTTTTGCTGAATCTTCAAGAGTAAAGTGCATATCTCATCACTCCACAGCAGCAGTAAATAAAAGGAACTATTTGCCAATCTTCCTGGAGGGAGGGAAGGCACCATTATTTTCATTTTTAAAAAAAGATGAAACTGGGAAATAAAACACGTGACGAAAAGACACAGGTAATACCAATATCAGTTTCCAACCCTGGCATGGGATAGATGCTGTTATGATTTATATGGATAAAACAGTATTCTATTTGGAGGGAAAACATTAACAGTGATTATATTTCCAAAACCAAAAAGAAGGATCACATGGTCTACTAACAGAATATCTAAAATTAGATCTGCCTCAGAAAATCTGAGACATATGGCCACAATTATATGCTAATAAAATATTAATATCTCATTCTAAAATGCACCTACTAATAGGTACATCCTTCCAGGACACAGCTTAATGCCCATTACTAAACTACTGCAAAGGACAAGTAGTATTCTAAATTACCTTTTATTAAATAGGAACACAAGTGATTTCTAGAAGACAACTAGAAATTAACACCAGTCGTATATAACTTCCTAATATAGTACCTAAAATCAAATTCTTAGCAGACAAATTGGTCCCATTTTCATTTTTAAAGCACACAGTATTTAAAGCATTAACAGCAATGATTATATTGGAGTTATTTAAAAAAAGAAAAATTAATTAGAATCTGGAGGAAACAATGAAAAGGATGACGGAAAGAAAGAATAAAGTATCCAACCTCCAAAATGAATAAATAGATCAGCCCTTTCATTTGGAGATTAATGTTCTGCCTTGACTGCTTGTTTCAGAAAAAAACTATGTGCATTGGTTCCATCGTAATTCTTATTCCACATTACAAAAACTATTACATAAATTTGGCACAATTAGCAATTTACTTAGAAGAAATAAGTGGAACAATATATTAAAAATGGAACCTGCATCAGGGAAACTGCACACCTATACCACTGTTCTCTTTTAAGAGAACAGTGAACACTTTAATAAGCACCAAGTTCACGGGGCAGCAAAAGGGGGAAAAGAAAATCCTGCTATGCACATAGAATGATAAAAGACACTGATATTGATTTATAAAAAAGACACTAAAAATGGCACTGAAAAGGATAAAGACAACTTTAATAATTTATTTTCTTTATAATGATCCCACTCTATTGTTCTGCTAATCCATCACTGTCCTATGATTTATTTACTGAATAGGATGGATGCTAATATGACTAAAACTTTTTCATGCTAAATTAACCTTTGTTACATCTGGTAGATCCAGATCATAATCTCAAACTTCCTCATATTTAGAGAAAATAGTAAAATATTTTGCAAGGTTATCTAACCTTTTCCACTCTACCTTCTCTTGTATTCTCTAGTGTTTAGGAAATTGGAACATCTTCGATTTTCCAAGAGTTTGACATATGGAGACTCTTTAGTTTATATAAACTTTAATTCATTTTAAATCCTAAATTATGAGACAATCTCATTGCTACAAGACTTCCACTGCACCTGCTATGCTGGCAACAATATTAACATTTCATGGAAATCAAAGGATAATAAAAAATCCAGCTACAAGGAAAAGGACAGCAGAGCTGAGGAACACTAGAGTGGGCAGAGTACAACTGCAGCGTGTAGCTGGGGAATTACTGCTAAAGTGCTGGGGAGAGTGCCCACAGAGAAAACACAGTACATCTGGAGGGAACTTTGCATGTTAAAAGTATCTTCCTTTTTTTTCTCAGTTGGTAAAGAGATCACCTATGGACACAGGAAATTTAGAATTGAGAAACTGTTCTTATCAACTTGAAAAGTAAACAGCATATAAATAAATACTGGACAAGGGCAACCCTGTTATAGAATAACAGTAAGTTCCAAATGAACCTTCAAAACCGTACTTTGACAAAAATGCAAACTAAACAACAATGAACACATAGTCCAATTTCAAAACTATATACAAACTCAAACATTTTAAATTGAAAAGGACATACAGCAACAAAAATAAGACATCCCAAACACCAAAGAAAAAACTGAAGATAAATGAAAACCTAATGGCACAAATGCCTCCAGAAAACCACATGTTGTCAATAATCTATAGGAGAGAAACTTTCAAGAGATCATCGTTCAGATTTTCAAATGTTTTTGGGTAAAGTGACCTGAGACTGATTCTTGAGCCTATTATAATTCTGAGTAAGATATCTGGACATGCCCTTCAAATGACATCATGAGATGAGTAAATAGAAAATCTTGTCTCCTTCCTGCCTTTCAATGCACTAACAGCAAACCATATTCATGGACACAGGCTTCTTTCTATTAACACTGAAGGCAAAGGAGCTGACTGGTATAAGAGGAGGTGTGGTACTTCTGTTTCCTTTACGTATGTTTTGGCTCAAGTCAAAAAGCCTTTAATTAATGAAATTCCTCATGTTACATGCTGGAGGCCACATACTGTGAACAGTGAATCTATGAGCATTACTCTCAAAGCCTATAGTTATCTGTTAGCAATGCACTTTGTCAAGAGGCTTTATAAAAAGTTTTAAAAGCCAACCATGACTTAGACATGAAAGATATGCATAAGTCCATAATATTGATAAAAATCAACCAGCATGTCATTCACTTCAACTCTCATTTTAAATAGGCACTGTGAAAACGGGAATGCTGCTGTACAATGAGTAGTATATAATGAAATTAGTGTTCTTTAAGGAGTACCTGCTCTACATTAATTCCCTTTAGTTAAAGATGCACATGAAATACTCAGAAAAAATTTTATCAGTCTATAAAAGGAGTTAGTGTTTAGAAATGAAAATGAAGCACTTGCATCTTCATTTTTAAAAATTTCACAAAGGTGCAAACAACATAATGCTTTCCAGGCTCACATGGGCAGATCAGTACTATTGTGTCTAGTTTTCCTAGATGTACCATCATCTCGTGGCAGTGCTTTCTGCAAATTTGACATAGCAGCAGTTCTCTCGATGTCTATCACGGCATACAGCTCTGTGCGCCTGGTAGGGGTTTGTGGAAGGGGAGTCGTAGGCGTTTTTGGAGTTTGAGGGTTGTCAGAGTCACTGCCACCTTCCAAGTCAACCTGTATGTAATTAAGCTGCCTGTGTTCTAAACTTGGGCGCCTGATATCAAAGTTAAAGACTGTTGGTGTACAGTCCCGACGCCTTGAATATTCTATTTTGTGAGCACTTGCCGGCACTGTTACATTCTCTGTATTTACATAGTTATGCATTGGATCTAGATTATTATGGTAGCCATTTAGAGATGGGGTCTTTGGTCCTAAATTGTCATCTTCATCCCTACTTAGCTTGCGGGCTTCCCAAACAGGAGGCAATGATGGTAGATTTTCATAGTTTAATAATGCAGTTCTTCTCTGAGCTGAGTTGTTGATATTCTGGGTATCTGAGGTACTGGTGGATGTCAGACGACCTCTCCGGACCCCTGAGGCACTAGGGATAGATAGCCCATTTATATTTTCATACACCAGTTTGTTAACAGAGGGTGCATCTCTTCGTTCATCACTGTCATAGCCAGTGTCCCATTCTGTGTTATTTGCTCCACTTCCACTAACTTGATCTCTTCCAAGTTGCTCCAGTTTTTCTTTTTCCATTAATTGCTTTTGAACAGGGGTTGGCCCTAAAACAAATTTGACCCCTTCAGATTCAAGAAGAATCTGAGGATCCCTGTCTTCAATACTACTTGGTTCTTCTTTTGGTGTGTTGCTTTCAGCGTTAGAAACCCTTGCCTCCAATGGAACATGCACACTTATGCGATTTTTCCGCTCCTCTTGCACACCTGTAGTGTTGACATAGGTATGTACCTAAAACAAAACAGAAAGTGAATTAGTTACTTATTTAAAAGAATGAAAAAAGCCTAACCATATCAGTTAATTTTATTAACTTTTTTCTCTCCAAATGTACTCTTACTTCAAAACTTTTGCACCTATTTTTTTTTAATTATAGAAATGTCTTCCTAGTTTGATAAAAGAATAACTACTTTAAAATAACATGCAGGCTGGGTGCAGTGGCTAAAGCTTGTAATCCCAGCACTCTGGGACACTGAAGTGGGTGTATCACTTGAGGTCAGGAGTTCAAGACCAGCCTGGCCAACATGGTGAAAAATCTGTCCCTACTGAAAATACAAAAATTAGCCGGGCATGGTGGTGGGTGTCTGTAATCCCAGCTACTCGGGAGGCTGAAGCACGAGAATCGCTTGAACCTGGGAGGAAGAGGTTGCAGTGAGCCGACACTGCACCATTACACACCAACCTGGGCGATAGAGTGAGATTTCGTCCAAAAAAATAAAATAAAATAACAGGCATTATATTTGCTGGTTAAACAAAATAAATACTATGTAAAAAATAAAAATCAGGAACAAAATAGAGATTACCATTTTGTTGTTGCAGAGGTTCTCATCAAAGCATTAAAACATGACTCAGAAATAAAAAATAACAACTTTGAAAAGGAAGAGATGAATTTATCCTTAATTACTGATGATCTGACTGTATAAGGAGATAAACTCTACTAGATTTAATGAGTTCTATAAAATGCATAGATATAAAATACATGCCACCTAGTAAGAAACTATCACTATTTATAAAAGCTTAATGATATTTTGGGGAGATAATATAAAAATATTTAGAAGACTATATATAAAAGTTTAAAGATTCAAAAATAAATGCAAAACAAGAAAAAATATAATTACAGTAAATAATATAAGAACTCACTATGTAAGGAACACAAAGAAACTGATTTAAAAACACTAAGAACTTTTTTTTTTTTTTTTTTTTTTGAGACGGAGTTTCACTCTTGTTACCCAGGCTGGAGTGCAATGGCGCGATCTCGGCTCACCGCAACCTCCGCCTCCTGGGTTCAGGCAATTCTCCTGCCTCAGCCTCCTGAGTAGCTGGGATTACAGGCACGAGCCACCATGCCCAGCTAATTTTTTGTATTTTTAGTAGAGATGGGGTTTCACCATGTTGACCAGGATGGTCTCGATCTCTCGACCTCGTGATCCACCTGCCTCGGCCTCCCAAAGTGCTGGGATTACAGGCTTGAGCCACTGCGCCCAGCCTGAACACTAAAAACTTTTTAATGTGATACACGGTTTACAAAACCTAAGTATAACTAATTAATACAGAGGTTTCAACCAGATACTTCATTCCACACATGAAAACTAGAATACTCAGGAACACTAAATAACTCCATAACATTAACAGCAAAATCTACCTTCCTACTAGTAGTTCACTGACTATAATGAGTAAAATATGAAAAGCAGCATAAACTCTTAATCCACTGGAGGTTCTTATAATGAGAAGTGACCATAAGTTATGCCTTTCTTAGTCTATAGATACACCTCTCTTGTGAACCCACAAGCTACTGTAATGCTAAGTTCCCCTGAATACCCACATATATTTGAGCATACACCAGCAAATATATGTTATTTCCTCTGACTGTTCACTATGAAAGTAATTTACAAACAGTGAAAGTTAAATTTCAAGCTGAATAAAATCTTCCAGTATTAGCACAGTGATAGGCTAACTCTGAAGAATCATTATTGCTGTTGTTACATAGTAGCACATGCTTACTTGTTCCTCAGCCACAAGCAAAGGATGTGTAGATTCTTCCCCTACTGAAGGCAGGCGAGCACTTCCCACAGAAGGATGTCTGCTCGAAGGATGGGATGAGGCATCTCCAAATGAGGGATATCGGGGATATCCATTAGGTAAGTTCTGAGCAGCAAATCCTGGAGCTGAGTTTTTGTTGATTGGTTTAAGGAAGAGCAGGGGAGGGCAAAGAGAATAAAAATGAGTAAGAATCGAATCTGTACTGAGAGGATTATAGAAGGTCTTTCTGCCAAGACAGCAGAAATCAGAGCACAAATAGTATTACCCACCCACTCCATATTTTAGATATTATGAAATAATGTTTTCATTTTTAAAATATTTGACGTACTTATTCATTACAGCTGTTTTTAAAAACTGACAACCATTATACTTCTGTTATCTAATGGTGATTTCCAGTGTGTTACACACTAAATATTCATAATCTATAGCTTACAACTAAACACCTGTTACTCAAAATGTGACAGGAAAAATGGGTACCTACTTGTAGGTGTTCGAGGTGTTCTAGGGACTTCCAATTCTGTCTGATGATTATTTCTTTCTACAACTGGCTCTTCCACCACATTTATACTATTATTTTGCATAATCTCTTGCAACATGTTAAATAATTCTTCTGCACGGGCACACTTAAAGGCAAAGATTCCTACAAATAGAAACCAAAAGGGAAAAATAGTTAATATACCTTTAAAAAAACTATAGGAACACTTGACAAAGAGCAGAATTGTAAAGTAAGCATTCTATGCACCAAGAGTAAGAAATCCCTTTTAAATAAATATATGACAAGTTATTGATTATTCCCTGTTTCAAAACAAACCCCTGCCAAAAGTTTACAGAATAACTTTCATTCATCTAAAGGAGATGGCCCAAAATAAAGCTAATGAAATCAAGACCTGCACAGTTACGCTAGTCTATTTTTTTAACAGCAGGGGGAGCCCAACTCACCATTCCAAGGTGATCATTTGCCATGTTAACAGGCCCCTTGCAAAGTCCCTAGGTGTTTTCCAATCGTTATCTTGTTTAATTATGACAATAATTATAAGATAGGTATTACCATTTCCATTTTATAGAGAAGAAACTTAACATTCAACAGAAGTCTTGTAACTTGTCAAGGCCATCCAAGTAGTAGGTAGTAAAAAAAAATCAATGATAAAGACACTTAGTCAATTTGGCAGGCCTAATCACTTACTAAAAAAATCTTAAAGTTAACACAAGCCAAAATTTCCCACATAGACAATATGCTTATTAAAAACTTGATAAATGAATACATAGTATACTATATCTTTTCTTAACAACCTATTTATTTTGGGATTTTTTTCAGGGAAAAAAATATTAATTTAATTTTTGTATATAAAATAGCTGAAAGAGCAATATTTCAAATATAATATTTGGAAAAAAAACAAAGGTTCTACCTTGTCCAGTTTGACACCTTCGACCACTTTCAAAAGAAAAGAGATTCGAGTCATAGCCATAGCGTCGCAGGCAGAGGTAGTGCCATTTTACCGAGTCACGTTTGCGGGTGTATAAAATCAGTTCTGTGTCTGTAAGTTCCATTATGCCAGAACCTAACTCATTCCCATCATCATCCACATTAATGACCTAAAAAAAGGTTAACAGCCATAATAATATTTCACCAATTCGTCAGGAAAATGCATTGTTGCTAGTTAGTTATTTGTAACTTGTTAATTCATTCATCAAATAATGTGCGTGTCAGCCATGGTCTACGTAGCAATGTAATACTCAGTTCGGATCTGTAAGAAATTTATCTTCCCACTGGGGAAACAAAATATACAAACCACAAAACATATATGATTAAGTGACGAATGCAACAGAAGCTACAAAAGGCAGGACCTGTGGTCTAAGGCTGTTGAGATACCTTCACATAAGAGGAGGAAGGCCTTTAGCTGGACTGCTAGTATAATTAAATTTATGCACAAAATAAAATAAGAAGGGAAATCCAGTGGGTCAGGAGATACAGGGTACATCATGAAGACACAATGTTAAAGCAGAACAAAGAAAGTACCTTTCAAAGAGACCAAAATAAGATTGGCATGGAGTTCATATAAGCAAAGGTTTTGTACTGCTGAGCTTCAGAAAACATTCAAAGACTAAGAATAGTAGATAACATTTAGGGAGAAGTTACTACTCCCCTGGGAGTGAGAAAAGAGCTTTATATGTATAATTTTTCTCATTTAATACTCATAACAATCCTAGACTACACTGTACAAAAAATGGAAGTAAGACTTAGTAATAATGTAGCCTGCCCAAGGTCACAAAGCTTATAAAGTAACAGACTTATACCTAGGTTTGTGTGATCAAGGCTATTCTTTATAACAGATCGAGGTCAGATTATGAGACACAAAACAACTGTGGGAGCATTTAGCCTATAGGTAACATAACAGCACAGAAGTTTTGGCAAACAGGTTAGTGAATGATGAAAGAAGATTAATTTGATGGTGACTACAGGATGAATCAGAGGGTGACTTGAGGTAAGAGTCCAGTTAAAAAATCATGCAGGCACGCATGAAAATAGTAACTGAAAGACAGATAGTGACTCAACTGAAAAGGCACCCTGTGAAATGGCATTTTAAAGACAGCGTTAGCAGAATTGTATGGCTAATTAGATACAGAAGACCAAAGGAAAACTAAAAAAAAAATTCTGTACTAAGAAAATGTTGTCATCATTTATTAAATCAAGAAAAGACAAGGCAGAAAGAAAGGGAAATAGAAGAGTTTGGTGATAAAAGCCAGGAGTAAGATAAGTTAAGTGAAATAAAAGAAGAACATCCAAGTAGCAGTAAGATATACAACTCAACCAGTTTTACTGACCTTAAACTTGTTCCGATGGTTATCTGGGACAGTATCTTTATCTGGACAGCTACAACAGCTACCCATGGCTTCTTCAGAAGACCATGTGTGTACTACATGAAAAATAATTTGGAAAAATTTATTAGATGAAGGATACAAAAATTGCAAACAGAAAAACACTTTAGAAATCATCTAACACAAACATTATTTTGATGCAGAAAATTAAGCCCAACAAGGTATATGGCTGCAGCTAGATTTTACACAACTAACTAGTTGATTTTACTCAGTAACAATAAGAATAAATTTTGTGAGGTATTAATAATGTCACACAAATCTCAAATTTCTAGTTAAATTTGCAAAGGCCACCTATTCTAAAATTATCTAAAAAACAAACCAACTTAAGGTCTCATATATATAATATTATTTAAACAATTAATTTTTGTTTAAGAATAGTGGAATAGCCGGGCGTGGTGGCTCACACCTGTAATCCCAGCACTTTGGGAGGCCAAGGCGAGTGGATCACGAGGTCAAGAGATCGAGACCATCCTGGTCAACACAGTGAAACCCCGTCTCTACTAAAAATACAAAAATTAGCTGGGCATGGTGGCGCGTGCCTGTAATCCCAGCTACTCAGGAGGCTGAGGCAGGAGAATTGCCTGAACCCAGGAGGCGGAGGTTGCGGTGAGCCGAGATCGCGCCATTGCACTCCAGCCTGGGTAAAAAGATCGAAACTCCATCTCAAAAAAAAAAAAAAAAAAAAAAAAAAAAGAACAGTGGAATAATAGAATTAACCCTTTGTGGCTTATTAGGAATTTCATGCTCTTCTTTAAAGAGAGAGAGAGAGAAAAAGAAAGAGAGAGAGAGAGAGACAGACAGAGACAGTCATTACGTTGCCCAAGGCTGGGCTCAAACTCCTGGGCTCAGGTGATCCTCTTGCCTCAGCCTCCTGAGTAGCTGGGACTACAGGACTACCATGCTTGTTCTTCTTTAAATAAAAAATCACCAAAGGGATGGTGAATTTCTTGCTTGGTAGGTATTTTGACTGTTGTTACTCATTGTAGTATCTTTTATGTCTCCATAAGACAAGATTGGTAATTAAACTGGTAATTAAAACAAATCAAATTGGTAATTAAAAGAAAATCAAATTTCAAATAGTGCATTAGTAAAAGAGAAAGACAACTCAAAATTAAGCAGTAAAGTAACACACAGAACACTGGGAAAACTGATACAGTATGTCTACTCAATACTTCTTTCCCATAGATGGTTAGAGATAAGTGGTTATATACCTGACAATGAGTATTTAAGAATACTCCAACTGAGCAAAGAAAACATTAAAGCATCACTTACAAATAAGGGAAATAATCAGATAGAATATGAAAATACATGAAAAAGGAGGAAGGAAGGAAGCACAGAAGCTACAAAACATAACAATACAAACATAAATTTGATTGAAACTTGCTGAAAATTATCCAGTGGCTTTCCACTACCTTCAGTATAAAAGTTTAAACGCTTAAGTATGATAGTCTGATCAGATACAATCCGAACCCTGTCTACAGATCCAGTATAGACTCTCCCTGTTCTCTGTCTGAAGCCCTACTCTTAGTCGAATCAGAATGAACAAGCTGCAGATTCCCCAGAGCACCTTGGTCTCTCACATCCTTCCAAGCTGCTCCCTTTCTGCTTCTCTCCCTTCTCAAGATTCAACTCAAAGTGCAGTTCATCTGGGATGCTTTCCCTGACTCCAAGCAACTAGGTGAGTTATACTTACTATGTATCACTGTCATGCCTACCGCAAAGTACTCTGGGCTTTCTAGTATCATAGCATCTATCACACTTCATACTGAGTAGAAATTGTGACAGGTGTCTGTTTATCTGTCTTCTTTCCTCCATTGTGAGCCCCTTGCCAGCAAGAATGAACCTTACTCATTTTTACATTCCTATTACCTAACACAAGACCTAGCGTATAGTAGTCCTATAGGACCTTTGTGATTTAAATGGACTGTACTCAACAAATGTGAAGGATGCCTGGCAGGTATAAGAATTAAGAAAATGAAAAAGCGTACTAGTGTATGAACCAAAAGTGTATATGATAACATATAATAGTAAAGTTAATTAAGACTCATGATATTTGGTATTTTACTTTAATATGCCAGCTAGGTATCATAGTACAAGGACACTTACATCACCATCTTTATCTCTGAAGAGCTGTGAGTGTCAAGGGGGAGGGAGGGAGGGAGAGGGAGACGGAGGGGGGAAGAGGGAGTGAGAGAGAGAGAGAGAGAGAGAGAGAGAGAGAGGGAGGAGAGAGAGCGCGCGTGAACAGATAATGCAGATAATGTACTATGATAAACCTTAGGATATGAGCACAGTACTGCGGGCACAGGAAAGGGAGCACCTAACTTTCTGGGTTAGGCAGGACAGGAGGCACTATTTGAGTTGGGATTTAAAAGGTGAGCAGAAACAATGTACTAAGCAAAAAAAGAGAAATAAGCACCTGAGACAGACAAAAGTCATGAAGGGTCACACCGCATTCAGGGGAAAGTGAGCCTTCAGTATGAATGGACTACAGGGTAGGCTGGAAGACAAATGGGGCCCAACCAAAAAGCAGCCTGAACAAACTAGGGACATGTTCCCTAGATCTGAGCCTTGATCTTCAAATGAACTTGAAGCTAGCCTGCCTCTAGTGTTCCCACAATAGAATGGGCATAACTCTGTCATGGCCTTTCTCACACCCTATTGCAAGGTCTGTCTTTCTGCACCATCCACTTTGTAGATCTCTTGAAACATAGGAAACCTTAAAAAAAAAAAGGAAATCTTGTCTTCTTCATTTTCCAGGGCACTAAGCATCACATATTCGATAAACATTTAATTTCTTAAAAAATTGTAAATGTTTAATATTAATAACTTATAGGATGGTAATATAAAAATTTTAAGTAAAGGGATAATATTTTATTTTATTTTATTTATTTATTTTTTTTTGAGACAGAGTTTCGCTCTTGTTACCCAGGCTGGAGTGCAATGGCGCGATCTCGGCTCACCGCAACCTCCGCCTCCTGGGTTCAGGCAATTCTCCTGCCTCAGCCTCCTGAGTAGCTGGGATTACAGGCACGCACCACCATGCCCAGCTAATTTTTTGTATTTTTAGTAGAGACGGGGTTTCACCATGTTGACCAGGATGGTCTCGATCTCTTGACCTCGTGATCCACCCGCCTCGGCCTCCCAAAGTGCTGGGATTACAGGCTTGAGCCACCGCGCCCGGCCTAGTAAAGGGATAATAGAGACATTCATGGTGCAACACATTATCATGTGTTTGAGATAAAGTTGGTATAAAAAAACTTACTGCACTGCCAGTGTATAAAAGTTAAGCACATTCAATTATGTACAGTACATAATACTTGATAATGATAAATGACTATGCAATTGGTTTATGTATTTACTACACTGCATGTCTTACTATTATTACAGAGTGTACTCCTTCTACTTATTAAAAAAAAATTAACTGCAAAACAGCTTCAGGCAAGTCCTTCAGGAGGTATTCCAGAAGAAAGCACAGTTTTCCTAGATGAAAGCTCCATGTTATTGCCCCTGAAGACTTTCCAGTGGGACAAGATGTAGGAGAAGATATTGATATGGATGATTTTGACCCTGTATAGGCCCATGCTGATGTGTGTGTTTGTGTCTTTGTCTTAGTTTTTAACAAAAGTTTTAAAGGTAAGAAAAAATTAAAAATTTTAAAAACAGAAAAAAGCTTATAAGGATATAAATATTATTTTTGTACAGCTGTAGAATGTGTATGTTTTAAGCCAAGTATCATTACAAGAGAGTCAAAGTTTCAAAAATTAAAAAGTTTATAAAGTAAAAAAGTTATAGTAAGCTAAAGTTAATTTGTTATTGAAGAAAAAAACTTTTTAGACAAACAGTATAGCCTAAGTGTACAGTTTTATAAAGTCTACAGTAGTGTGCAATAACATTCTAGGCCTTCACATTCACTCACTACTAACCAACTCACTCAAGAGACACTTCCAGTTCTGTAACCTCCATTCATGGCAAGTGCCTTACACAGGTGTACCACTTTTTTCTCATATTTTATAGTTTTCTTACTGTACCTTTTCTATGTTTAGAAATGCAGATACTTACCACTGTGTTACAACTGCCTACAGTATTCTGTAGAGTAATGTTGCTCAGATTTGTAGAGTAGGAGCAATAGGCTATACCATATAGGTGTATAGTAGGTTATACCATCGAGATTTGTGTAAGCACACTCTATGATGTTTGCACACTAACAAAATTGTCTAATGACATATTTCTCAGAATGTGTATTCATCATTAAGTGATACATGATTTATATGAGTGGTGCTGCAACCTACTTGGGGACTCTGTCCACACTGACTGTTTCGGTTCAGTACAACAATAATTACTGAAATGCCTAATATGTGACATGAAAGCTTTGTATGTCATGCCAAGGAGAAAGGAATTTATCCTGCACATGATGGAAAACCACTGATGTATTTTAAGTAAGAAAGTGAGATGGTCAGAAGTGCATTTTAAATATAACTATCTGTAGGATAAATCTAAGTAGGAGTTTTGCTCAGAGGAAAGGAAATCAGTTTGGGATTATTAAAGAGTGAAATATGGGCCGGGCGCAGTGGCTCACGCCTGTAATCCCAGCACTTTGGGAGGCTGAGGCGGGTGGATTACGAGGTCAAGAGATCAAGACCATCCTGGTCAACATGGTGAAACCCTGTCTCTACTAAAAATACAAAAAATTAGCTAGGCATGGTGGTGCATGCCTGTAATCCTAACTACTCAGGAGGCTGAGGCAGGAGAATTGCCTGAACCAGGAGGCGGAGGTTGCGGTGAGTGGAAATCGCGCCATTGCACTCCAGCCTGGGTAACAAGAGCAAAACTCCATCTCCAAAAAAAAAAGTGAAATATGATAAAAACCTAAAACAAGAGCAGCAATGGTAGGAATAAAGAAGAAAATAATAAATTTAAGAGGAAAAGTTAGTGGCACCAAGAAAATAATAAATTTAAGAGGAAAAGTTAGTGGCAAGAACTGACTTGACATAATGGAAGAAAGAGGCAGTTTCCAGCATGGCAAAGGGTGCCAGTTCTATTACCTGATATGCAAAAAACTGTAGTCTTCAAGAGGAAGTCATAACAATTTGTTCAGATACGTTAAACTGAGGGCCCAGTAAACAGCCAAGTGCAATAGTTAAGTACATGAGAATGTGTTTGAGGGAGAAGGCAAAACATTTGAACACATGTAGTATTTGAAGCTCTAAAATAGAAGACATTGGTTCAAGAATAGCATGAAGACTGGTCTGTGGTTGAAATTCTGGGGAAATACAAATGTGTTTAAATACAGGAGTAGACAGAAGCCAGTGAAGGTAAAAAAAAAAAACCACACACACACACATAAAAAAACAACAACAAAAAAACCACTAAGCATCAAGCAGGAGGGCACCATCCATGGTGGCATGGCAGGAAAAGATACCAAACTGCAATGAGCAAGTGGAAGATAAGGAGGTAGTCCCTAGAGGATGGAAATTGGCCTTTCAAGAACTGTTGAAAAAATAAGGAGTAGAGAAGATTAAGGGTGTGAACATATTCAAAAGAGAATATATTACTTGAGTTATATATGTTAAGATGACATAGATTTATGCAGGCTTATAATCAATAGGTCAATAAAGTTTTAAAAACAGGAAAAACAGAGGAAAGAGAAGGGTTAATTGACAGCTCAAGACAGAGGGGATACTAGAGATGAGTTCTAGGGCCCAAATTGAGAGGTTTACCCAGAGAAAGAGAAATGCTTCATTCTCTGAGGAAGGATGAAAGATGTAAGGGTGGGTGGAACATAGAAAAGAGAATGAAGCAGATAACATTTATCACCCTAAATTTCCTTTGTAAAATAGAAGGCAAGGCTTGCAGAATGAGGCACTCGAGAATGGCAGGATTAGTCACCAAGGAACTACCCAAGAAAAGAGAGCAAGATTATTAAGTAGGCTGAGATGAGAGCTCAGAGAGGCTGCAGAGGCAAGGCAGGCTGTTTTGATAGCTGCTCAGCAGTCCGTGGGGTGGACAGTTCAACTGATCCAGAGTCAGTATGCTTATCAGAGGGCACGGATACTAAAGGATATTGTTAATACAGGAGTTTGAAGTGACAGATCATCACAACTAGTCAGGAAAGAAGTAAAGAAAGAAGACAGCTAACAAAATAGACAGAAAATTGGCGGGGGCGGGGGGGAACCCAAAACAAAACAAAACAAAAAAACAGGTGGCCTCAGTAAGGCTAAAGAATAGGCTTAGTATGAGTGAGGGATGGAAACAGCTGGAACACAGGCAGTCATGGCCAATCTTACAATTCCTGAAAGGAGACTTCCCTAATGAAGTTTTCATCCACATCTCTAATTCTTTCTCCTAAACCACAAACTCTTAGGCAAGGGAAAAGGCTACATACTAGATATTCTGCATTTATGACTGGCAGATTAATATCTGGAGACTACAGCTGAGCTATGTGACACCAAATTATGTGCACTAATATTGTAAACACTTGAGGAACAATCATGTGATCTCATTTGCATGCGCTCCTGCAAGTTTGTAACTCAGCAAAAACACAAATGATTTTATTGTGCTCCCTCAAGAGAGTGACATACAAAAACAGGGTACATTTAAGAACAAAAGGTAGGCTGGGTGTGGTGGCTCATGCCTGTAATCCCAGCACTTTGGGAGGCTGAGGCAGGAGGACTGCTTAATTAAGCTCAGGAGTTCAAGACCTGCCTGGGCAACACAGTGAGACTCTGTCTCTATAAAAAACAGAAAATTAGCTGGGCAAAGTGGCCCACACCTGTAGTCCCAGCTACTTGGAGGCTGAGGTGGGAGGACTATTTAAGCTCAGGTGGTCCGGGCTGCACTCAGCTATGATCATGCCACTGTACTCTAAGCCTGGGTGACAGAGTAAGACCGTGTCTCAAAAACTAAAAGGTAGCTTTTGTTTGGGAAGAGCAATACTGTAACAAGCTTGCTGACTACTTTGAATTACTAAACATGTCTTAGTTTAATTAAAGCCATTCTTGGAAGTGGACGTGGCGGTGTCAGCAACGGTTGCAGTTCAAGAAGATATTATTAAATTCTCTCGTTAAACAATTATAAGCCAGGAGTGGTAGCTCACGCCTGTAATCCTAGCAGTTTGGGAAGCCGAGGTGGAGAATCGCATGAGCTCAGGAGTTTGAAACCAGGGTAACATAGAGGGACCTCGTCTCTATTTAAAATAAAAATAAAAAATAATTGCAAATGTAGGCTTAGTGATATAAAAAGCAAATCAACTTCAACTTACCTAGATCTGGCCATTAATATTCTTAGCCTCTGCTGCAGCATCAGGAGTTTAATCATACTTCAAAATACCATGTTTTCTTTGTTTGCTGACTTAACCTAAAAACAGAAGGAAAACATTGAGAATGTCTTATTTCTAAAGAATAATATTCCTTATGAGCTTTCTGGAAACACAGTTAGTTCAGTTAATCTATTTAAACAAACTCAAAAGTCTAAAAGATTGAATAAAAAGTATTTAATATATAACATCAATTTTAAAAATTAATATAGTATGTACCTGTTACCATTCTTTTTCAGAAGAAAAAGTAAAAATAGTCTTAGTTCTATGATGTTTCTGGCTTTTCTACTACAGCTATAATACTGGCACCCCTCACTTCTCTATACTCCACAGATGTAAAATGAAGGGTTAGATTAAACCACCTCTAAGGTTCCATTCCAGTTCTAAAAACCCATTTTAGCATAGCAGACTAATTCTCCATCTCCAGTGACTGTTCCTAAACCTCACTCACCATAATTCCTCTTGAAGACTGTCTTCAGAATACACCCTCCGTATCTTCCTATTCCACAAGACCCCTCCAAAACCAGTTCAGAAAAGTCAGTAAAGCAGAAAATCGACGGTATGAACAAGCATGCCACAGAATCATAGAACAGTGAAATTACAGTGAGAAATTACAGTTTAGAGTTACAAGAGATTTCAATATATTTTTGAAAATTTTCTGGTCAATTTATTTACCCTTCGTAACACACAAAAAAATCAAACTCACTCAAACAGGGATACTAACATTTACTAAATACCTACTCTGTATCCAGCATTTTATTAGGGGTTATGGGAATAGTCTCATTTTAATCTACATATTAATTAGAGAACAAATATGATAGCCAAAATGAACATTTCCAAAACCATGTACCCAGAGACAGTCAACAATTTCAACTCTGAACTTCAGATGTAACAATTTCAACTCTGAACTTCAGATGTAACAATTTCAACTCTGAACTTCAGATGTAACAATTTCAACTCCGAACTTCAGATGTAACAATTTCAACTCTGAACTTCAAATGTAACAATTTCAACTCTGAACTTTAATTTTATATATAAAATAAGCATGCCAGGTGTTGGCTTACAACCCTTGTGAACTGCTGCTACACCTCACTTTAAGGTGGGCAGCAATCCACTCCCTCTTGTTTACTATCCTTTTCTTTTCTCCAGAAGTTCAAATATACACCATGCTTTGTCTCTGGCTTGGAAAACAGCCCAGGGCTGAACTAATTCTACCATAAACAACTTCTTTTAGGTGAATGTATATTCTCTTTGTTCTTCTAAAATGTATTCTAAGGGATTTTGGCCAATTAGGTCAGAAACATCTCTATTCTGCTCATTCTTAATTCCTCTCATAAGCATTCTCCAACCCTTATCCTGCAATGAGTTTAATGACAGTACATAAAAATAAGAGAAATGATAGTGATCCACCTATTAACTATCAATGAAAAGTCATAAGCTTTGAAATGAAGTTAAATATATTAAAGAATCAGTGTACCAACTCACAAAGCTCTTAAAAACATTCAAAAGTCCTCACATGTAGAAAATAATTTCTCCAGAAATTATTTTAATCTCTTGAGAATCAGTATTTATTCAATTTGATTGTTTAATTATTTTGAGTAACACTGCAAATGTATTGCACAGTTTTTGCTTGCTTTTACTGTTTTTCAGTGCAAATATCCAACATGTCAGTTGTATCAGGGATTAAAAGATTTTTTGTGCCTCACTTAGAAGGAAACTTTTCATAAGAAAACACATTCTGAGTTCCAAGCAACTGACATACCAAAATACTCCTGGAATGAACATAACCCAATGGACTGTGGGTGTCCAGTGGATGCCTCAGATACTCTCTATGACCTCTTAACCCCCTTTGGTTTCTCCCCACTGTTGGAAGACTAAAAACCAAAAGATAATTAGGAGGCAGTAAAGGAAGAGGTGGTTATAGGCACTATACGGAACTATAATGTTATTGTTGTAACATCAGTATTTTTCTGTAAAATAGGTATATATAACTGCACTGACTATGATACTTATTAAAAAAGAATACAACCAAGGGGCTAACAATTACACTAAATGCTGTCTACCACCACCCTACTTTTCTGCAGCAACTAATTTTAGACTTTACTGTATGCCACACACACAGTCATTTGGATGATCTCATTTAATCCAAACAACCAGTAAGGTAGATAGTACTATTATTTTTTCTGTGTTCCAAATATGGAAACCAAGACTTAAAAGGGTTAGGTATCTTTTCCAAGGTCAAAAACTGATTAGAAGAGCTAGACTTAAATTTTGATCTGACTCTAAAGCCCAAGCACATATTAATTAATACATACAAAAAACTTAAAACGGTATTTAGCATATAGTAAGCACTAGTAAATGTTAGCTGTGGAAATGACAATACTTTGTTATTATACAATGCTGCATGCCTCTGACCATCAGATGACCTTTCTGTGCTTATATTTTCTCATTTATAAGATTAGGGCACTCACTTCACAGAGTTATCATGAAATCCAAATAAACTCCAGATATAAACGTTTAGAAAATTGATAGCATTTTAAAAGACAAGGCATTATTTATCACCATTACAGGTAAAATTCTGTCTCTTATTACATAAAGAAGGCTTTTGCACTGTAAGCACAGAAAATCTAGAACTTAAGCACATCCTTATAACAAGTGTTACATTAATAAATTTAGTAAAGCTGTCCTAAATTATTCCAAATATGATTCTTGCAGAATGATATGTAAAGAGAACACTGAACTCTATTCAAAAGTATGATTATAAATTTGGTGCTCAGGAAGGTATATGCGCTCTTTTGGTGTACTCGCAATGAGGGGGAATTGGACTTATACTACAGTAATTTTCTTCAAATACAACCAAGAAAGAATGTCTATAGTTAGAAGTATAGCGATATGACTAAAAATTTTGGGCAAAGCAAACTGCCACATTTTGTTACATTAAAACAATCAAGAGGATGGCATTCAAAAACCATGTTCTTTGTGTCCATGGTCTGGCTGGTTTTTTGTTTGTTTTTGTTGTTGTTGTTGTTTTTAATTCACTGGGGCCAGGCGTGGTGGCTCACACCTATAATCCCAGCACTTTGGGAGGCTGAGACGGACGGATGATGAGGTCAAGAGATGGAGACCATCCTGGCCAACATGGTGAAACCCCATCTCTACCAAAAATATAAAAAATAGCTGGGTGTGACGGCAGAAGAATCGCTTGAACCCAGGAGGTGGAGGCTGCAGTGAGCTGGGATCATGCCACTGTACTCCAGCCTGGCAACAGAGCAAGAATCTGTCTCAAAACAAACAACAACAACAAAAACAACAACCACTGGGTAGGTCTTTTATTCCACACATTAATTTTCTGTTAATTCTTAACACTGACAAGATTTCTGAATTATTTACATTATTCTGAAAAAGAGGAGTTTAAAAAAAAGCTGAGGGGAGAGTCTCAGTATAGTATGCCAGTTACCTTAAACCAAAGCCATTATATAAAAAGCAGGGGTATCTATAACAGTTCCCTTATTAAGTGAAAATTTAAAGTACACCCATATACACAAAACTGCAAAGCCATTTGGGTATTTTTAAGCCTCCATCCACGAATATGGTTGCATTTGCACATTCCTAAATGGATTTTCTTTCCTTTAGTTTTAGTCTGAGGGCAATGCTGATGAACTGCTTCATAATTCATAATCCTCCATCCACCCCCTCTTTTAACTCTTGAAAAAAATAAATTACCTTACTTACAAATCACTTCAATATCTGGTACTTTAATTTCTGGCAATTATATTTAATCAAAATTCCCTGTAATGCAGTTTAAACCAGATTCCTCTCATTGCTCTATAAAAGTAAAATCAGCAGGATCAAGAAAGATTAAGTATATGCTTATGTATATTTAAGCTGTCCATAATTCATGTTTCTGTGGATAAATCTAAAATATTAATAAAGTAGCATTTCTTTTAAGATGGGTCTGTGTTGCCCAGGCTGGTCTCAAACTTCTAGGCTCAAGCAATCCTCCCACTTCAGCCTCCCAAAATGCTGGGATTATGGGTGTGAGCCACCATGTCCAGCTTAAAGCAGCATTTCTTTATTTCAGACATAGTTGCTTTAATTAAGCTAACAAAAGGTTGCTTGGTAGGTAAAAATGATTTTTAAACAACTATCAATATTAAAGAGAAAATTAAACAATGAATTCATCCATTTCCCTATCCACAAACTTAGGCATTCTACAAGTATTTTCTGAGCACCTACTCTGTGTTAGGCACTGAGTTAAGTGCTAGAAATAAAAAAAAAGAACACATTCCCTGACTCCAAGGAGCTTACTGTCTGGTGAGAGGGACAGAAGAAAGTGAGTATGTGGTAGAATTGCAGACCCATATGCTGGTGCTATCAGAACATTCAATACAGAGCAGAAGGAAAGACAGAAGTAAGCATTAAAAAAAAAGGCTCCCTGGGAAAGTTGGTTCCTACACTGAGTCCTGAAAGATGGATGGGAGTTTGCTAGGGCAGGGGCAATCCAGATCAAGAAGAAAGCATGCAAAACCTCACAAACCTAAAAGAACATGGCCTCCTCCAGGAGCACCAGGTAGTTCCTTAAGAGTTGGAATGTAAGGTGTGCATGGGAAAATATTAGGAAATAGGTAGGAAGGAAGGCACATGGCCATTTCACCAAGGGTCAGTTTGTACTACTCAGGGTAATTCACATTTCCCCTTATCACTTACATAAACCACTGATGTCCTACCAGAATACTTTCCCATGAAGGCAGAAAATTGAGATTACATATAAGAAAAATTTAATTTAAAGTTGGTAACAACAGAATTAATAGTGTTTTGACTCTCTGTGTGATGTCCAAAGTCTAACTTTCAAGACACAGAATACGTCTATCAACATTCCCTGGATAGCATCTGGACTTGCAGTGTCACTGCATAATGACCTTAACCTCAGATTCCCTCTTCTCTTCTAGACCCAGAAAATGCACACACTTTAACCCCAAGTCTCACAGTGAATCTTACAAAGTCCCTTTTAATCATGTATTTTGTTTTTTATGAATGAAATACAAGAATATATTTATAGAGAGATTGATATATGTGTATGTGTGTTTGTGTGTAAGTATAAATATAAAATAACACACACATATAAAACAATTTCATGTATTTGGCAAATACTAAGAAAATCTTACTAAAAGAGCTTAAAAACTAGATTTTTTTTTTTAAAAAAAAAGCTAAAATGGAAGGTGATACAAAATACTATCTCTACCTTTAACAGTATGGGTCACAACTTAATCCTACAGTCATCCTTAATCTTGGTACATATCTATAGCAAGAGACACTGGTGATGAAATTTATACAATTAAGTTGGAGTGTCCATAGTGTCTGCCTTAAGATATGTGCAAACCCAGCAGATGAGTCACTCTGCCTTAGCCAACTTAGTAAGGTAATCAGAACCAAGAGCAACAAAGCAACAATCCTAGCAAAAAAAAAAAAAAAAAATCAACTTTCAGAACTCTCAAAGAAACTTGGTTTAGCGCTTTATACTGCAGTATAAAAACATATACAGTGAAATAAAATACCATCCTCTAGCAACACCAAAAGGATGAACATTCTCTGTGAGCAATTACATAGCTCTTTCCACTAAAAATTCACAGGTCGCAATGCAGAAAGCAGAGATACGTGTATGCTTTTAAGATAGCAGTAAGCAAGTAGAGTCATCCTCTAGAAAACGATTATCATCAACTCTGAAAATCTGAATGAATATATTTGATCTCATAGTTAGTACATTCAGTTTTCTGTAAACACTGTAGATCAAACTTCCATAACAAACCTCTAGTTTAGAAATTTACTAATAAACACTAATCCCTTAGCAGGACAAAACTCGAGCATAATAAAAACTTATGAAAAACCACATATCATACAAGATCTTTAACCCCAATACCCATTCACTAAAAAATACTGTGAAATTCAAAGGAATTGTTATTTCCCAAATAAATGCCATGTTCTTCTTAATGTAATCATTAACTTAAAGTTCTCTCTATTATACTTGTGTTTATAGGCAATGAAGTTTTTACTAAACTGAGCAACCACAGGAGGTAAAACCACAAGTATGAATTTTACAGTATTTTTCTTAATCTGGTATACCTACTAGTTCTTAAAAAGCATTTGGCTTTATGGCTTTATTTTTTAAAACAAAACTTTAAATGCAAGTCACTCTAATTTCAAGCTTCACGTTAAATAAATATACAAACTACTGAATATATTCAAACTATAAACATCAACAAAACACTCAAAGGCATGTAAGAAAGTCCCTAGGCATCTTCACTTTTTATATATAATACCCTTAAACTAGAGCTAAATAAACATTAATGACGGATAGCAGAAAAGTAAATAAAAGCTGGGCCCGGCGGCTCACGCCTGTAATCTCAGCACTTTGGCCAAGGCAGGCAGATCATGTGAGGTAAGAAGTTTGAGACCAGTCTGGCCAACACAATGAAACCCTGTCTCTACCAAAAATACAACAATTAGCTGGGTGTGAGGTTACATGCTTGTAGTCCCAGCTACTCAGGAGGGTAGGGCATGTGAATTGCTTGGTGAGCTGTGATTGAACCATTGCACTCCAGGCTGGGTGACAGAGTGAGACTTAAAAAAAAAAAGTAAGTAAATTAAAATGTATTTTTCAAAACTGAATACAGAAATGTATAAGCAGAATTTACTGTAACTGTACTTCCAAACTCAGGTGGATATGATGTTAGTTACTAGACTAATATTAAAAGCCTAAATATGGGCCAGGTGTGGTGACTCACACCTGTAATCCAGCACTTTGGGAGATTGATGCAGGAGGATCACTTGAGGCCAGGGCTTCGAGACCAGCCTGTGCAACACAGCAGACATCATCTCTATTTAAAAAAAAAAAAAAAGCCTAATATTGACTATGTGTATATGAAATATGTATACCACGTGTACCACACACACACACACACACACACTCACACACACACACACACACACAGTCCAAAGCTCAAAATAAGCTATGCCAAATGCCAAGTAAGTCTAACCCCCAAAACAAATTGTTTCAAATAGCTTATTTAAATATTTCTACATTTAAATAAACCTAAAATGCTGTTAAATATACTCTCAAAGAAAACTAAATTTGCCTACTTATTCTCTACTTTTAGAGCAGTGCATTCAAAATAAATGTTACAATCTAACACACTTGATTCAAGTATCCCACTAATAAAAATGTTTGCTCTGTATAGTCATCCCTTGGTGTATCAGGGTATTGGTTCCAGGGCCTCTGTATGGACCAAAATACGTGCACACTCAATTGCCACAGTCATCCCTGCGGAATCTGTGTATATGAAAAGTCAGCCCTTTGTATATGCAAGTTTCGTATCTCACAAATACTTTCTGGTTGACAAAATCCACCTAAAAGTAGACCCATCCAGTTCAAACCCCGTGTTGTTAAAGGGTCAGTTGTATATATGTTTTATAACATGCCCCCTCATGATATGCCAACAACAAAACGTATACCAGAAAAGTTTGCATCAGAGCACATCTACCCCGTGATTAACTTTTATAGAGCTCTTAAAATAAGTATTGTTCAAAAACTATTTAATGACAAAAACAAAACGTTCATGATGTGGCTCATGCCTGTAATCCAGAACTTTGGGAGACCAAGGTGGGTAGATCACCTGAGGTCAGGAGTTTGAGACCAGCCTGGCCAACGTGACAAAACCCCATCTCTACTAAAACTACAAAAATTAGCCGGGTGTGGTGGCACATGCCTGTAATCTCAACTACTCGGGAGGCTGAGGCAAGAGAATTGTTTGCGCCTAGGAGGCAGAAGGTGCAGTGAGCTGAGATCACGCCACTGCGCTCCAGTCTGGGTGAAAAAGGGAGACTCCATCTTGGGAAAAAAAAAAAAAAAAAAAACGTAAAAAACTATTATTAAAAAAAAAAAAAAATGAGCTGAGCACATGGCTTACACCTGTAATCCCAGCACTTTAGAAAATCGAGTAGGGAGGACTGCTTGAGTCCAGGTTCAAGATCAGCCTGGGCAAATCAGTGAGACCCTGACTCAACAAAAAATGAACAAGTAGCTAGGCATGGTGGCAAATGCCTATAGTCCCAGCAACTGGGGGAGCTGAGGTGGGAGGATCACGTGGGCCCAGGAGCCCAACAGTGCAGTGAGCTTTGATCATGTCACTGCACTCTAGCCTGGCGACAGAGTGAGACACTGTCTCAAAATAACAACTACTAAATGTGGTATGTATCCCTATGTTGGATCCTAGAACAAAAAAAGAACATTAGTAGAAAAACAGAAGAAATTTAAATAGTCTGTAGTTAATAGTATTGTACTAGTATTAATTTCTTTTTATTTTTTATTGTATTTGGGCTGTGGGGTACATGTGCATATCCTGCATCCTGCAGCATAGTTGCATAGGTACATACATGGCATAGTAGTTTGCTGTCTCCTTCCCCCTGTCGCCTACATCAGGCATTTTTCCCAGTGTTATCCCTCCTCATCCTCCTCACCTCCCCTGCTGTGCCTCCCCTTCCCTCCCCACCCTGCTCCACCCAGCCCTGTGAGCGTTGTTCCCTTCCTTGTGCCCCAGTGTTCTCATTGTTCATCACAGGCCTATAAGTGAAAACATGCAGTGTTTGGTTTTGTGTTCTTGTGTCAGTTTGCTGAGAATGATGGTTTCTAGATTCAGTCCTGTCTCTACAAAGCACACGAACTTGTCGTTTTTTTATGGCTGCATAGTATTCCATGGTGTATATGTGCCACATTTTTTTTTGGTCCAACCTATCATCGATGGGCATTTGGGTTGGTTCCAGGTCTTTGCCATTGTAAACAGCACCGTGATGAACATACGTGTGCATGTGTCTTCATAACATAATGAGTTATAATCCTTTGGGTATACACCCAGTAATGGGATTGCTGGGTCAAATGGAATTTCTATTTCTAGATCCTTGAGGAATCACCACACTGTCTTCCATAATGGTTGAACTAATTTATACTCCCACCAACAGTGTAAAAGTGTTCCTTTTTCTCCACATCCTCTCCAGCATGTTGTCTCCAGATTTTTTAATGATCACCATTCTAACTGACGTGAGGTGTATCTCAACGTGGTTTTGATTTGCATTTCTCTAATGACCAGTGGTGATGAGCATTTGTTCATACGTTTGTTGGCTGCATATTTGCCTTCTTTTGAAAAGTGCCTGTTCATATCCTTCACCCACTTTTGAATGGGTTTGTTTTTTCTTGTAAATCTGCTTTAGTTCTTTGTAGATTCTGGATATTAGTGCTTTGTCTGATGGGTAGATTGCAAAAATTTTTCCCATTCTGTTGGTTGCCGGTTTACTCTAATGACTGTTTCTTTTGCTGGGTAGATTGCAAAAATTTTTCCCATTCTGTTGGTTGCCAGTTTACTCTAATGACTGTTTCTTTTGCTGTGCAGAAACTCTTAAGTTTAATTAGATCCCATTTGTCTATTTTGGCTTTTGTTGCCATTGCTTTTGGTGTTTTCATCATGAAGTCCTTGCCCATGCCTATGTCCTGAATGGTGTTGCCTAGGTTTTCTTCTAGGGGTTTCATGGTGTTAGTTCTTATGTTTAAATCTTCAATCCATCTGGAGTTAATTTTTGTATAAAGTGTAAGGAAGGGGTACAGTTTCAGCTTTCTGTATATGGCTAGCCAGTTTTCCCAACACCATTTATTAAACAGGGAATCCTTTCCCCATTGCTTGTGTCCAATTTGTTAAAGATCAGATAGTTGGAGATGTGTGGCGTTGTTTCCAAGGCCTCTGTTCTGTTCCATTGGTCTGTATCTCTGTTTTGGTATCAGTACCATGCTGTTTTGATTACTGTAGCCTTGTAGTATAGTTTGAAGTCAGGTAGCATGATGCCTCCAGCTTTGTTTTTTTGCTTAGGATTGTCTTGGCTATGCGGGCTCTCCTTTGGTTCCATACAGTTATGTAAGATGTTAACATTAGGGGAAGCTAGGTGAAGGGTATATGGGAATCTCTGTTTCTGTATTGTCCTTGCAACTTGACATTCTAAAATTATTCTAAAAAGTTTTATTTTAAAAGTTGCTCTTCATGCCCAGTAGCAAACTTGAGAGGATTTGCATTTCTAAAAAGTAACGTTTTATAGCTATTTTTCTCTCCCCTACCTCCACACAAAATAAATAAACCCACACACACAAAAAAAGACTAGATGAACACACCCTAAAATGTTAATACTGATTCATTTGGTGATAGAATGAAAAGGATTTTTTCTTTTTGTGTTTTCTAGCATGTGAATTGCTTTTATAATCAACGAATTATCAGCTAAAGGAAATACAAATCAATACTTACTGAAGGAATCTTTAGAAACAAAAACTGTAAGTGTCTAAGCAGAATCCAAAGGCAGACTACATACAAAATATGTTTAGGCAGACTGTGAAGAACACAGTGCCAAGGGAAACTGCCATGAGCATCTAATTAGTAAACGCTGGAAACCTGTCAATCAGCAGAACTTAACATCTATCTCAGGTTAAAGTGCCTGAGGCCAAGAAGCTATGCTCAAAATTCACATCTTAAGGGGGAATGTCTTGAAAAGCCCCCAATACTAAGAATTCATGGAGAGATACACACCGCAGCATAGGTTTACTTCAAACACAAATAACACAGCTGGACATCTGGTAAGCAACTGCCCACTGAGAACTTCCAGAGACATTCTTCAGTACCACAGAATGTTCCCAAAGTTTTTCTTCCCTACTTCTTTCCTCTCTAACATCTTCCTACCACATACGCCCATTCCTTAGCCCAAAGGCCTAAAAATGGCATCCTGGTGCCATCTAGCAACGTGGGTAGAATTATCCGGGTCTAGAGACCACTGGAATTACAGAATCAAATCCTACTTCAGATGTGTAACAGATGCCTTCCAAAAGTAGTTTTTTCCCCCCCGATACTTTCAGGAAAAAATATGTTCTAGAAACTCCATTAAGCCATGAGAAGGGAAAATTTAATCAACAACAAATATTGTCCAATCAAAATTTAAAAGTACAATCATATCACCCCTTAAAGAAAGTGCTAGTGGAATCAGATTACATTTTGATAAGGAATCTCTTCTAAGCTATAATCAGTGTGACTGACATGTATTAGGCTGCAAGCTCCTGCTAAGATAGCTCTAAGTGGCCAGTTCTGAGTTTTGCGTTACTTTTTAAAAATACTTTTTAATTGTCTTTTTACGGGCCACTTATTTTCAGCAGAAAGTATAGTAAGTCGTAGAACTGCCACTTAATAAACATTTATATGCATTCCTTTTTAGTTCACTCTTTTGAATCCTTGTGGATCTGTAATAAGACACCTAAGGATTAACTCAATGATGTATAAAATAAGGCACTACACTCAGAGGCAAAGGGGTCTTATAAGTTTAAGTACCCGGCCTTTACTTCATGAGTTCTATAACAGTAATTTTAAGCATCAGAGCCTTTTTTTCTTACTTTCCAGTTCCTGGCTGTGTTTAAGAAGGTAGAGGCTACCAAAAAAGTGATCCTTGGGTATGGTGGCCACTATACTATTACTGTTATTTTGAATATTAATAGACATATATCCTGTTTTTCATCAAAGCTGAGACATGATTGATTTTAAGACTGGTATTTTATATACCACTGAGAAAGAAAAAAAGTCAATATAACTGTGCCACTAATTATGAGATACACCCAAATTTTAGTGAATAAAATTGGGAAATGTCTCTTAGGATCAATAAAATATGTTATACAGTCAATGAAAGAATAAAAACACAAATACACGGTAAAATACATAATATAGTCAATGAAAGAACAAAGAACACATTACAAATAACAGAAACGACAAGTTGTTTGGACCATCTTTTCTTTCCTCCTTCCCAGTTGTTGAAGATAGTTAGAATCAAGTGGTAGGATTTCAGAGCAACCAAGACTAAACTGATGTTCTTTTGAGCCCTTGTTAAATATTGATATAAAAAACAATCTCATAATGCAGATTGCTGGGAACTATTTTCTTCATTTATCAACAGGGAAATGAAGGTGAGGAAATTAATCAAAATTTTACTAGAAGCCAAATTTAGAATGTTTAGTTTTCCTCTCTACCACATTAACAAAGACAATATGCATCCTTCCTCTAAAAGCTTCATGGTTTGATTTCCTTCAGCTTTATCTGGATCTTAATTTAAACACGTATCAATCATCCATGGTGAACTTAATTCTGAAGAGCCACATTCATAATTACACTTGAGCTTATCCCTCTGAACACAACTTACAATAAAATACAATTTGATGATTTTGTTTATTTGTTTTGAGACACGGTCTTGTTCCACGGCTCAGGCTGGAGTGCAGTGGCGCAATCGTAGCTCACTGCAACCCTAACCTCTTGGGCTCAAGTGATACTCCCGACTCAGTCTCCCCAAGTAGTTACGACCACACATGTGCACCACCACACCCAGCTAATCTTTAGTATGTTTTGTAGAGATAAGGTCTCATGATGTTGCCCAGGGTGGTCTAGAACTCCCAGCCCCAGGCAATACTCCTGCCTTGGCCTCCCAAAGTGCTGGGATTACAAGTGTTAGCCACCATGCCCAGCCAGAAGAAAATACAATTTGAAAGCAACTTTGAGAATATTTATTTCTTCTTTTTTTTTTTTTTTAAGACAAATGTGAAGAAAACAAATCTCAACAAAAAACAGCTGAAATTTCTAAGAAGATGTTTTATTCTGCCACACTCTCAAAATGTTTCTTCAACACTGGCTGAAAAGCTGTGTACTTTAACCTTTTAAAGAAGTTTTTGAATCATCTTTAAAAAGTCTTTGAACTTAATTCAACAGTTAGCTACAAAGAATATTGGCTTCCCATAGTCATGTACATAAAATACTCATGTTGAAGCCTTAAAGTTTTAAATTTTCCACATGTAAATTACAAAATTGAATTCTCCGAAATGATTAACGCTTCTAAAAAGAAAGTGCAGTATGGCTCAGGTAAGGTTTTCATTCTCATATAATTGACAAATAGCATACAATATCTCTGCTACCTAAATGTACTTTATACACTACATTAGAATTTAAAATGAAAGGCTTTGATGGTTTTGTTTGTTTTGAGAAAGGTCTTGCTCCATCACCCAGGCTGGCATCACTGGTGATTGATAATGTCTTCTGGAGAAATTCAGAATGCTAAAAACAAAGCCTTTCATTTTAGATTTAGTGTATGTACTAAATATGTAGTTCAACATTAGAGGGATCTGATTTCTAACTTAACTTCTCTGAATCTGTATTTCCTCACAGGTTAAGTTAAAAACACTTCCTACCAACACTCCCTACACTTCATACGTTTTTTGCAGGTTTGGAAGTGGTTGCATACAATAACCAAGAGGATTGAATTAAGTTACTGAACAATGAAGATGGGGAAAAAAAGGATGAATTAGAGTGATTTAGAGTGATTTTTTTTTTTTTTTTTTTTTTTGAGACGGAGTTTCGCTCTTGTTACCCAGGCTGGAGTGCAATGGCGCCATCTCGGCTCACCGCAACCTCCGCCTCCTGGGTTCAGGCAATTCTCCTGCCTCAGCCTCCTGAGTAGCTGGGATTACAGGCATGCGCCACCATGCTCAGCTAATTTTTTGTATTTTTAGTAGAGACGGGGTTTCACCATGATGACCAGGATGGTCTCGATCTCTCGACCCCGTGATCCACCCGCCTCGGCCTCCCAAAGTGCTGGGATTACAGGCTTGAGCCACCGCGCCCGGCCCTAGAGTGATATTTAAGTGCTAGCCTTAATAACAGCTGACGATTGATTAGACTGGGAAGGAAAGCAGGAGTCAAGGAAAATACTCACATTTTCAGCCGAGGTTGACAGTATACTCAGTGAGCTAGGGAACATAGGAAGGACACAAGGTACTTTGATGTCTGTGAGACATCCAAATGGAGATGCTCAACAGGCAAAAAGAAATATAGGTGTGGAAGTGGAAGAGAGATTTGAGTCATCAACTTATGGATGCATGCATACGTCAGATGAGACTATGCAGGGTGAAGAAAACTAAGACCTACAGCAGCTCAGAAATGTTTAAAGGAACTGCAGAGTGAAAAAAAGCCCACAAGGAGACTGGACATTCACTCCCCAAGAAGCAAGAAGAAAACCCCCAAGAGTGTGGTATCACAGAACCCTAGGGAAGACTGAGACAAGGTTAAGTTAGGATAGAAAGAACACTGTCAAACCAGTAAGATAAGACTGTAGAAACCAGTGTGGAGAAGAAAATACTTAGCAATATGTAAGAGCAGAACAGAGACAGACAATTGTTTTCAAATTTCCATCTTACAGAATCACAGGCTTGACTTGCTCCTGAGATAGAATATTGATCAAACCATAGAAGTCTATGCAAATGGAACAAACTTCTATCTACAAAGAACTGAGTTCCCTTTAAATGCTGAGTTCAGAATCACTGACAGTGTTCCAGTAGAGTTCATTATTGGTAAAAAAGTTTGATGTTGTCTCTAAAAAAAAAAAAAAAAGAATTATATACATAAAATTAACAACAAAGTTAGATGTGATGATTTGAGCTTTCTTTCAACTGAAATAAACTAAATCTGAACTACTTTACATTAAAGGGAACAAAAAGACACAACAAAACAGCTTTTAAATACTTAAGAAATATAAAACATTTCTTATTATTTCTGAAGTTATAAAATATTATATTCAAGTAATTCTAAGTAAAACACATAAAGGTAAAAAGCATTTTTAACTTTGTGAGTCCAAAGTAAAACATGTAATAGGATATAAAACCTCTAAAGTCTTCACCAAATTTTATGGTTGATTTTTAGCTGTACTAATTGTTTAATGTTATTAAAACCTACCCAACTGACTTTTCATAATGTTCTACCACTAAATCATAATGTTCTTCATTTCTTTCTTTGCTATATTTTTAAACTCGAAGCACGTAAGTGTATTTGTTTGTTTTAAAAGTTATCTGCAGTGCTGCATATTTTCCATCTGACCCTCCGAAGCCACTCTGTAACCTTCTCTACTCTAGTCTGTTCCCTAGGAGCCTCACTTGCATGAAGGTACCAGCAGACCAGGTTGGCTGTGGTTCCCTTCCTTACTGAGGTTCTTCTAGTGATGGCCCCTGTTAGGCAGCTCTCTCATACATCTATAGCTCCTGCTGATTCAGGTAACCACTTCCACTTCTTCCCTCTGTCCCTTTTAGACATCTAGGAGTGTTAACAGCTGTTCCTAGCAAGCTCAGTGTTCCTAGCAAACCTGGCCGACATCACTTGCTGCTTTCCCTTAATCTGCCCATACTGTGTAAATAATCCCTTTATTAAATTCTTTTCCATTATAGGGTTCCTGCCAGAATCCTGATTTAAACAGCTGTTATTCAATACAGTAATTATATATTACAGTATAATCAGTGCAAAAGATACCTTATGAGAAAAGAGCCATGATCACCAGCTTTTACATTTCTTAGTCAAACCAACTAAATTCCCAAGAATCGAAAATAGAAATTACGAACCTAAAAATGTCTGAGAGAAGGAATTACTTATACATTTTATTAAGATTAATATCCAAAAATCTTGCAATCATCCTTTACACACCTTACTCTCTCACATCCCATATCCAGTCCATCAATCCTTTCAGGTCTATCTTCAAAATATATCCAAGTTCAACCAACGCTTACCATTTCCACCAGTAATTCTCCAGTCCAAGTTACCAACATTTCTTTATGAATTTTTCCAACAGCCTTCTAATTTTTCTTTGCCTCTGATTGTCCTGCTCTAGTCTTTTCTCAACAGAGCAACCAGATTAATTCTGTTAAAAAATATAACAGAGGAGTTTGGTGCAGTGGCTTACACCTGTAATTCCAGCAACTCAAGAGGCTGAAGTGGGTGAATCACTTGAGGCCAGGAGATTAAGACCAGCCTGAACAACACTGCAATAACTTATCTCTAAAAAATAAAAAACTTAATCAGGTGTGGTGGTATGCACCTGTAGTCCTAGCTACTTATTTATTAGGAGGCTGAGATGGGAGGAACCTTTGAGCCCAGAAGTTGGAGGCTGCAGTGAGCCATGACTGCCACTATACTCTACCCTGTGTCAGAAAGGAAGACCTTGGCTCAAAAAAAAAGGTATTAATGGATACATTTTCCTAAAAATGGTAAAAATCATGACTCTCAAAGACAGTAAACCAAAATATGTCAAAGATATTATTTAAATCATTAGTTAATAATGGAATGAGTCAGATGTTACAACTGGTTCAGAGGAACATTCCAAAAACTAAACATACATAGGGAATTAAAAGTTCTGAAATAAACTTACAAATAGATGCAAAACAGGTATATTCACAGGGCAGTAATAAACTGCATTCTACTGGGTATAAAATTCATATTTACTTCTATGAATAAGATTTAATTGCATTTTCTACTTTTTTATTGAAGTAAAATACACATAAAATTTACCATCTTAACTATCCATCATTCATCTCTAATTCTTTTTTTTTTTTCTCGAGACAGGGTCTCACTCTGTCAACCAGGTGGGAGGGCAGTGATGTGACCATAGCTCATTGCAGTCTTAACGTCCTGGGCTCAAGGTATTCTCCTGTCTCAGCCTCTCAATTAGCTAGGACCACAGGTACATCCTACCATGTCTGGTTAGCTTTTTAATTTTTTGTAGAGGCGAGGTCTCACTATGTTGCTTGGCCTTCTTTTCATCGTGTAAAAATGAATCTCTATATCCATTAAACAATAACTCTCCATTCCCTTTCCCTCTATCCCCTAACAACAACCATCTACTTTCTCTCTGATTTTGACTATACTACCTCCTTCACATAAGAAGAATCACATAGCACCTGTCTTTGCATGAATGACTTATTTCACGTAGCATAATGTCTTCAAGGTTCATCCATGCTGTAGCATATTACAGACTTCCCTTCCTTTTTAAGGCTGAATAATATTCCACTGCATGTATATACCACATTTTACTTATCCATTCATCTGTCAATGAACACTTGGGTTGCTTCCACCTTTTGGCTACTGCGTACAAACGGATATGGGTGTACAAATACTTCAAGACCCTGCCTTCAATTCTTTTGGATACACTCAGAAGGTGAACTGATGCAGCATATGGTAATTCTTTTTTTAATTTTTTGAGGAACTGCCATACTCTCCTCCACAGAATCTGTACCATTTTATATTCTCACCAACAGTGCATGAGGTTTCCAGTTTTTCCACATCCTCACCAATATTTGTTACTTTCTGTATTTTTTTAAAAAATAGCCATCCTTGGCCAGACGCAGTGGCTCACACCTGCAATCCCAGCACTTTGGGAGGGCAAGGCAGGTGAATCCAGAGGCCAAGAGTTCTAGACCAGCCTGGGCAACAGGGTGAAACCCCATCTCTACTAAAAATGCAAAAATTAGCCAGGCATAGTGCTATATGCCTTTAATCTCAGCACTTTGGGAGGCCAAGGCGAGTGATCATTGAGGTCAAGAGTTTGAGACCAGCCTGGGAAACATAGCAAAATCCTGTCTCTACTAAAAATACAAAATATGCCATGCGTAGTGGTGCATACCTATAGTCCCAGCTACTTGGGAGGCCGAGACATAAGAATCGCTTGAAACTGGGAGGCGGAGTTTGCAGTGAGCCGAGATCACACCACTGCACTCCAGCCTGAACAACACAGCAAGACTGTCTCAAAAAAACAAAGATAGCCATCCTAATAAGTGTCAGGGTAGTATCTAACTGTAGTTCTGATCTGTACTTCTCTAATAATTGGTGATATTGAACATCTTTTCATATGCTTACTGGCCTTTGTACATCTTCTTTGGTGTAATGTCTATTCAAGTCCTTGGCCCATTTTTAAATTAGTTTTTGGTTTTTAGTTTCAAAAGTTTTTTCTTGTATTGTCTGTGTCTTTGGTGTTACATCCAAGACATCACTGCCAAATCCAATGTCATGAAGCATTTGCCTTACACTTGCTTATGAGTTTTATACTTTTTTTTTTTTTTTTTTTTTTTTTGAGACGGAGTTTCACTCTTGTTACCCAGGCTGGAGTGCAATGGCGTGATCTCGGCTCACCGCAACCTCCGCCTCCTGGGTTCAGGCAATTCTCCTGCCTCAGCCTCCTGAGTAGCTGGGATTATAGGCACGCGCCACCATGCCCAGCTAATCTTTTGTATTTTTAGTAGAGACGGGGTTTCACCATGTTGACCAGGTTGGTCTCGATCTCTCGACCTTGTGATCCACCCGCCTCGGCCTCCCAAAATGCTGGGATTACAGGCTTGAGCCACCGCGCCCGGCCACTTTTTTTTTTTTTTAAGACGGGGTTTCACCATGTTGGTCAGGCTGGTCTTGAACTCCCGACCTCAGATGATCCACCCACCTTGGCCTCCAAAGTGCTTGGATTACAGGCGTGAGCCACCATGCCTGGCGAGTTTTATACTTTTGATTTTAATTTTTGTATATGGTGCTATGTGAAGGTCTAACTTCATTATTTTGTATGCAGATACCCAGTTTTTCCCGCATCACTTCTTGAAGAGACTGTCCCCTTCCCATTGAATAATCTTGGCACCATTGTCAAAAATTATTTGACTATATATACATATGTGTATATACAAGTTTTGAAATATATATGTATATGTACGTTTGTGTGTGTGTGTGTGTGTGTGTGTGTGTGTGTGTGTGTATGGGTTTATTTCTAGGGTTTTTTTTTTTTTTTGAGACAGAATCTTACACTGTCGCCCAGGCTGGAGTGAAGCAGCGTGATCTCCGGTTACTGAAACCTCCGCCTTCTGGGTTCAAGCAATTCTCCTGCCTCAGCCTCCTGAGTAGCTGGAATTACAGGTGTCCACCACCGCACCCAGCTACTTTTTTGTATTTTTAGTAGAGACGGGGGTTTCACCATGTTGGCCAGGCTTGTCTCAAACTCCTGACGTTGTGATTCACCCACTTCGGCCTCCCAAAGTGCTGGCATTGGGAGGCATAAGCCACCGTGCCCAGCCTACTTCTGGACTCTCTATTCTATTCCATTGGACTATATGTCTTCCTTTATGCCAACAACATGCTATTTTGATATTGTAGCTTTGTAGCAAGTTTTGAAATCAGCAAGTGTGTGCCATCATCTTTGTTCTTCTTTTTCAAGATTGTTGTAGCTATTGAGGGTTCCTTGATTTTCCATATAAATTGTATAATGGGCTTTTCTAATTTTGCAAAAATCATCCTTGAGGTTTTGATAGAAATTGCACTGACCCTGTAGATTATTTTGAGTAGTATTCACATCTTAACACTATTAAGGTTTCCAATTCATGAAAATCAGATGTTTTTCTATTTATTTACTTTAATTTCTTTGAGTAATGTTTTATAGTTTTCATCATAAAAATCTTTTATTTCTTTGGTTAATTTGTATTTTATTATTTCTCATGCTATTGTAAATGAAATTGTTTTCTTAATTTCCTTCGTATTGTTCATTGTTAGTAGACGAAAATGCTAACTCTTTAGGGTTTTCTACATATAAGATCCTATCATCTATAAACAGAGTTCACTTTACTTCTTTGCAACTGGGTTGCCCTTTCTTTCTTTTTCTTACCTAATTGCTCTTACCTAATACTGGATAGACTACCCAGTATTTAACAGAATTGGTGAAAGTGGGAATCTTTGCCTTGTTCCTGATCTTAGAGAAAAATATTTCAGTCTTTCACCATTGAATATGACATTCACTGTATTTTTCATATATGGCTTTTACTATGTTGAAGTAGTTCCCTTTTCTTTCTTTCTTTTTTTTTTTTTTTGAGATGGAGTCTTGCTCTGTTACCCAAGCTGGAGTGCAGTGGCATTACCACAGCTCACTGCAACCTCCTCCTCCCGGGTTCAAGCGATTCTCCTGCCTTAGCCTCCTAAGTGGGATTACAGGTGTGTGCCACTATACTAAACTAATTTTTATATTTTTAGTAAAGATGAGGTTTCACCATGTTGGCCAGGCTGGTATCAAACTCCTGACCTCAAGTGGCCTGCCCACCTCAGTCTTCTAAAATGCTAAGATCACAGGCATGAGCCACCACATCTGGCTCCTTTTACTTCTAGTGTTTTTTTTTTTTTTTTTAAATCATGAAAGGATGCTGAATCTTGTCAAATGTTTTTTCTGTATCAATTAACATGATCATGTGGTTTTTTTCCATTCATTCTTTTAATGTGTATATTATGTTGAACAATTTTCATATGTTGAACCATTCCTGCATTCCAGGAATAAATCCCACTTGATCATGGTATAAATCCCACTTACATGCTGCTGAATTTGGTTTTGCTAGTATTTTGTTGAGGATTTTCACATCAAAGTTTATGATTCAATTGCATTTTTCGTAACAGTTTTGTTAAGTTCCAGTACTCTTAAAACAACAACAACAACAAAAACAAACAAACAAAAGCTTCCACCTCAAAATGAGACAGATAAACTGGTTGAGCTAGACAGGACACCCATTCACCATTTTTTGTTTACTTCAAAGTGGTTCATAATTTTTCCTGACAAAATCCTGCAATGGCTCCCCCTATTCCTCTGAGAATAAAAATTAAAGACTTTTTTCAACGGTCTCTATGAGATCCTAAATTTTTTAGTATCATTTCCTGTCCCTGCCATTCCACTACTGATTATGTAGTTTAAAATTCTTCACTCTCTATACTCTGCTCCAGCCACAATGGCCTCCTTGCTGTTTCTAGAATATACTAAGTATGTTCCTATCTCAGGTCCTTTGCAACTACTGTTCTTTGTACCTGCAATGCTCTTCTAGCAGATAGCAGCATAGTTTGTTCCTTTATTTGCTTCAGGTTTTTGCTCACAGATCAATTTATTAAGGAATTTTCCTGAGCACTCTACATATGAAATAGATAAACCCTTACCCACTAGCCCATGATGTTATACCCTTTTCCTCTTTCCCTACTACACTTTTCTCCAAACGACTTACCACCAAGTGGCATACTACATACTGACTTGTTTTTTTATTCCTTATCTCTTCACTCCAATGCCACCACAAAATGTAAACTCTATAGTGGCAAAGACTTTGTTTTGTTCACTGATATATCCTTGGTGCCTGAAGAGTGCCAGACACATATTAAATGCTTAATAAGTTTTAGTTGAATGAATATCAGATATTGTTTAAAAATAGCAACATATATATATATACATAAAATTTGTTCCTGAATTTCTGCAATGTACAAACATGTTAATAAAACTACAACCAAATGCTTTTCCATTTTTACTTATTAATGTATGATACTTAATAGTTACTTATTGAGATGACTTGTAAAAATGGGTCCCAAAATTATCACTTAGATTTGTTTTTACACTAACAGCTATCTCATGAAAAATAAATTGAAATTTAAGATATAGTATCACAAAATTTCTTTTAGAAGCACTGCTACCATGTTGTTATCAAAGTGAGTAAGTATACTCAGAAGACTGAAGTAGTACCAGATGTTTTCCTTTTTGTACTACAGATTCAAAAACTGTCATTTGGATTATAGATATTATAGCAGATGTAACTCCTGAAGACTCTATTGGGGTCAACTGCCTAAAAGTCATTATCCAAGCTACATCATTTCCTTGAAGCTAGGTCACTCCTTGATGTTTTGCAGTCCTGGGATGGGCCTGGGAGAAGTTGAAGATACTCTAGGATTGAGACAACTGTTTATGTTGGATTTCTCATCCTAAAGCTTTTCCTAAGCTCTTTTAATTTCTAACATTAAAACGTACCTAATACTAACTAGGATTTACTTTGAATATCACTTGGACTACCTGCCACATGTAATTCCAATATCAACAACTTTGATCTACTGAAAGTAGTTATTTATGAAAACAGAAATATGGTTATATATGGTAGAAAGTATAAGTTTGGAACATTACAGACCAATGAAAGAATGGTTAGGTACAAACAATATTAAATATTTTCTTTCTTTACGTATGCCAATTCATTCAAACACTGGTTTAAAAAATAAAAAATTTTAAAGCTAGTCTTTTATAAATACAATCAACCCTTGGTATACAAGGGGGATTGGTTCCAGGACCCTCTTTGATACCAAAAGCAGTGAATTCTCAAGTACCTTATATAAAATGGCATATATGCATATAACCTACCCACATCTTCCTATATACTTTAACCTCTAGATTACTTAAAATACAAATGCTATCTAAATAGTTGTTACACTGTACTGTATTATTTTTTATATTGCTTTCTATTTCAAATATTTTCAATCCATGGCTGATTGAATTTGCAGATGTGGAACCTATGGATATGAATGACCAACTACAAATCAAAGATAAAGGCATCATAAAGTAAGGCTTTAAGTTCCTCTAGTTGACAAGGCTGAAGCTGTGTAAGACTGGGCCTGACAGCATGCACATTTTCACTTTTTAATTAGAATGCTGTAAATTAGTATGTTTGTTATACCAAGTATGCCTGTCAGTAGAGAAAAATATTCAGAACATGCCCCGCCACCTGTATCTGGTTTTAGAGGCAAAAAATTCTAATACATGGCCCTGATAATACTTGCTTTCATAATAAAAGTTAATCAAATAATCTCTCAAGTGTCAGGAAAAATTATTCTGCAAATGGAGAAATAATTTATTTGAAACCAGTATCTCTCTTTAAATTGTTAAAAATGTGTTAGGATTATTTCAAAGAATAAGAAGACTTTTAATATAAAGTTACTAGATTTATATCAAAACCACTTCCTCTGAATTAACAACAATACAGTGTTACTTTTATTTTTTTGTTGTTGTTGTTATTGCTTGTTTTTTGAGACAAGGTTTCATTCTCTCACCCAGGCTTGAGTGCAGTGGTGCAGTCTCTGCTCACTGCAACCTCCACCTCCAGGGATCAAGTGATCCTCCTGCCTCAGCCTCCTGAGAAGCTGAGACTACATGCCACGGCGCCTGGCTAATTTTTCTATTTTTAGTAGTGAAGAAGTTTCGCCATGTTGTCCAGGCTGGTCTCAAACTCCCAGGCTCAAGTGATTCACCTGCCTCAGCTTCCTGAAGTGCTAGGATTATAGGTGTGAGCCAGTGCACCTCGCCCAATGTTACTTTTGTGCCAGCAACTACACTACAATATGGACTAACTGGGTCTAATAATATTAACGATATATTCTTTACTTTTCCAGAGTGGGCCAAACACACACATACACACACTTCCTTTAAAACAAAAAACAGTTAAATTATACATTCTAAGGTATAGTGTCAATATTTTCATAAGATTTTTGGTTACCTTGAAATTTAAAAATTTGAAATACTAAAGTAGTTAAGATTTTAATAAATGCAACTTTCTACCATTTGTGTGAGTAGGCTTTCAGATGACAGCAAATGCAACATAATAAATGTTGGGCCTGTCTGTAAGAACTGGTTATCTGATACCTTCTTTTACTAAATTTTTTAAAACTTGGGTTGCTCCAAGGGTAATATGCATTTAAGAGTGGGATGTGATCTAAAATATAATAAAATTGCAAAGTACGTGACTTCTCCGTTTAAAAAAATATTTGAGGGACTAAGTTTTGTGGTGTTTTTTAAAAACAAACTTCATTACATTTAGTTCATGTCTCCTAAGGACCCTCTTGGCAGTAACAATTTTTCAGATTTTTCTTGTTTTTGATAACCCTAACTGTTTTCAGCAGCACTGGTCAAGCATTTTGCAGAATGCCTCTCCTCTCTTGGAATTGGATGCTTTTCTCATAATTATGTATGGGATTTGGGGAGGAGGATTACAGAGATAAAGTACCATTTTTATCATATCACAGCCCTTGAAACACACTATCAACATGACTTATCACCGTTGCTGTTACCCCAGACAACCTACCTAGCTGTCAGGTTTCTCCACTGTGAAGTTACTTCTCCTCAAACTCTTCTCCATACTATACTTCTTGGAAGGAAAGCATGCACAGTCTACACTTACGGATTAGAAAGCTGGGTTTCACCATGAAAAAGGTGGAGTGTTGACATAAATTATTTAGAGTTCTTCTGTACAGGAGATTTGTCTCTTCTCTGTTTATTTATTTATTCAATCATTTGTTCATACCAGTATCAGCCCACGAATATTTATTTTATACTCTGGGTTATAATTCAATACTACTTTACACTTATTTTCTTGTTCAAATTATTCCAACTTTGATCATTGTGAGCTCTTTCAGGCCACTCCATGCCCTTTTGACATAGTCTCATTTTGTGGGGTTTTGTTAAAGACCTTCCTTATTTATTTATTTTTTTTGGCACTACCAGATGTTCTAAGCTGATCTTATCTATTTCTTGTTCCAGTCCTAGATGGAATCATTTCTCCAAGAAATTCTGGTCCTTTTTAAAGGAGAAGCGTACAAATTCAGCATCCCTAATTGAAAAATCTGAGAATTTTTGAGCCAACATGACACCACAGGAGGAAAATTTCACACCTGACCTCACATGATGGATGCACAAAATTATTTAAAATATTCTATAAATCACCTTCAGGCTCTGTGTATAAGGTATACATGAAACATAAATAAATTTCATGTTTAGACCTGAGTCCCACACCCAAGATATCTCATTATGTATGTGCAAATATTTTGAAATCCAAAAAGAAAACCCCTGAAATCTGGCTGGGTGCAGTGGCTCATGCCTGTAATCCCAACACTTTGGGAGGCCGAGGCAGGTAGATCATAAGGTCAGGAGTTTGAGACCAGCCTGGTCAGCATGGTGAAATCCTATCTCTACTAAAAATACAAAAATAGCTAGGCATGGTGGTATGTGCCTGTACTTCCAGCTACCGGGGAGGCTGAGGCAGGACAATCAATTGAACCCAGGAGGCAGAGGTTGCTGTGAGCCAAGATTGTGCCACTGCACTCCAGCCTGGGCAATAGAGTGACTTCTAGGTTTAAAAAAATACTTGAGGGACTAAGTTTTCTGGTTTTTTAAAACACAAATTTTGAAACTCTGTCTCAAAACAAAACAAAACAAAACAAAACACCCTGAAATCCACAACACGTCAATCCCAAGCATTTAGGATAAGGATAAGGATAATCAACTTGTATTGGAAGACAAAATTTGGGTTCTTGGAGTGCTCATGCTACTGGGGTATCATTTCATCTAGAAGGGCTTCTGTGTTTAAATTTTATGTTAGTTTGGGGGGAACTTGCATAACAAAATACAGAAATGAACTCGTGCAAAATAGACTAGGTCTACGGAGTTTAAAAATTAATACAACTATAGATAGGTATTTATCACCTCATAAAAAGTGATAATGTGTTTTGAAAACAACGCATCTGAATAAGGGAAATTCAATTTTTCAAAATATAAATGTAAGACATGCCATTTTTGTTGCAAAAAGAAAAGGTGACAAATGCATAATGTCAGGAATAAAAGAGGAAGTTCAGTAGGATCCATCTTAATTCAAATAGACATGAAGTCAGTTGGTTAGGGCAGGAAATGAAAACATGCATACCACCCCTGCACAAGCCCCTACCTTAAACATTTTATTTTAGCTTAAAAATATAAAAAAAAAACATGAATTCACCAAACTTAAGGCTAGGGCCTTTTTTTTTGTTAATGGGAGACTGCTGATTGAAATTCTGTATTATGTCTCTCATACAAACCTTAACTAAGTTGTATGTTATTTGAAATGAATCAAGAAATTCTATTTTGGCAACATGGTAGATGTCCAGACTGGCTCTACTGCTGGAACCTGCAATGCTACATATATGTATTTTTAATTTTATTATTATTAAACGTTTTCCTAATTTGGCACAAATGTAAAAAGCTATGAAAGATGGCTCTTGACTTTAAGGTACTCACAATGCTGCTTAGAAAACTGCAGACTGCGGGAGACAGACTATAGAGTCCAAGACTGCCTTGCAGTGCAGTTGAAAAAATCCCCAAATCCACAAAGTACAAATGAATGAGCAGTAAACCTACCTTGTAGAAAGTGACAGCAAGTAAACTTGCCTGCTTGACTTTGATGCCGGTAGAAAGAAGGAAATCTCCTGTGAGAATTTGTAACTATAAGCCAGCTCTTAAATGAGTTTGTGGAGATGAAAAAAAAAATGAAAAGGCATAAGTAACATGGAAAATAGACTATATGTCTAATTAGAGTTATAGAAGAAGAAAATAAGAGGCATTATTCAAAGAGATAATGGTTAAGAATTTTCCACAATTATTCAAAGACATTATTATTATTCTCAGATCCAAGAAGCCCAAAGAATCCCAAGTGGGATTACAGAAAATAAAATAATGAAATGAAAAAAATGACACCTCAGTGCCTTATACAAAACTGCAAAACAGTAAATGGGAAGGAAAAAAAAAAAAAGGCTTAAAACAGCCAAATAAAAGAGTGATTACTTGCAAAGGAAGGGCAATTAAGACTCTCAACAGCAATACTGGCAGTCAAAGAACCGGAATAATGTCTTTAATATGATAAGGAAACAATTCTACACAGAGAAGCTACCTTTCAAGAGTGAAAATGAAATAAAGACAAAAGAATGAAATGAAAATGAAAATGAAATAAAGAAAAAAGTGTCCTTTTCACCAAAGGATCTTCACTAAAGGAAATTCTAAATAACATACTTCAGATAGAAAAAAAATTATCACAGAAGAAAGGTCTCAGATCCAAAAATGAACAATGAGTCAAGAAAAGAGTAAATAGGTAAATAAATTTAAACAAAGGTTTACTACCTAAAACAGTAATTTGTCTAACATTCTGTAGGTATGCACAAAAGGAATATGCCAAAACTAAGATAACAGACAGCAATGTTACAAGTTGGGAGGTGAACAACCAGAGCAATCTAAGTTACTCTATTACTCATGAATAGGCTAAAGATACTGGTTAATTTGAACTTTTCTAAGAAAATATGCATGTTAAAATAACCAGAGAAACCACTAAAAGAATAAATATTAATTACAAACAAGTATACATGTATGCAAGGTATGGAGAGGAGATGGAATGAGACAAACATATATGCCTAAATCAATACAAAAGACTGTCAAGAATGAGCGAGAGGAAGAATTGGATAAATAGAAAAACCACAGAAGGGGATAGAAATATACATAAATCAGAGCTGCGTATCGTGACTCACATCTGTAATTCCAACATTGTGGGAGGCCAAGGCAGGAGGAATGCTTGAGTCCAGGAATTCAAGACCAACTTAGGCAACACAATGGAATACCATCTCTACAAAAAATTTAAAAATTGGCCAAGCGCAGTGGCGCATGCCTGAAGTCCCAGCTACTTGAGAGGTTGAGGTAGGAGGATTGATTGAGCCCAGCGGATCGAGGTTAGAGTGAGCCATAATCGTGCCACTGTACTCTATCAAGTCTGGGCAACAGAGCAAGATCTTGCCTCAAAAAAAAAAAAAAAAAAAAAAAAATCTAAACCTATAGTAATTACAACTGACTAAAATTCTCCATTTAAAAAATAAAGATTGTCATTCAGAACAAAAATAAAACTCAACCTTATTCTATTTCCAAAACTCAAACCCAAATACATGGAAAACTAAAGAATGAAAATACTGGCCAGGTGTGATGGCTTATGCCTGTAATCCTAGCACTTTGGGAGGCCAGGCAGGCGGATCACCCGTGGTCAGGAGGTTGAGACTGGCCTGGCCAACATGGTGAAAACCCATTCTCTACTGAAAAAACAAAAATTAGCCAGGCGTGGTGGTGTGTGCCCGTAATCTCAGTTACTCAAGAGGTTGAGGCATGAGAATCGCCTGAAGCCAGGAGGTAGAGATTGCAGAGGGCTGAGATCACACCACTACATTCCAGCCTAGTGACAAAGTGACACTTTCTCTCAAAAAAAAAAAAAAAAAAAAAAAAAAAAGAAAATACTATATTAACCAAAAGAAAACTAAAGTAGCTGCATTAATCCAATAAAACAGCAATAATAACAATAAAAAAAAACTGTAAAGCTAAAAGTGTTTTTAGATAGAGGTCCCTTTCGTAAGGATAAAAATTCAATTCAATGGAAAGATAAAACAGTTCCAAATTCTAAATTGTGTCATTATGTTGGCTTATTATTAATGTATTTAGTAGCATACATTCAAAATAAGTAAAGCAAAAATTAACACATCTACAAGGAGAAACTGATAAAGCTACTGCCATGGTGGGAGACATTAATTACTATGTCTTCCTTAGTAGAGAAACTGATAAATCAGTTCCCAAATAAAACCAAACCTGAATCCAAAACAAAACCAAGACAGAGAAGATACTAATAGAACAATTAACAAGTTCTTAGACATAAATGTAACACCGTACTTAATAACTGAAAAATTTGCATTCTTTCCAAATACACATGGAACATTTATAAAAACTAGCCATATTCTAGGTGGGAGGATTGCTTGAGCACAGGAGGTCAAATTATTTTAATCCTTTCATTTCCCTCCATACTTTTATAAATTAATCACTTAAACAGCAGTCATTTCAAAGCAAATAGACTATCTGATTATGAAAAATAATATGATGCTAGTGTAATAAAGGGCTGCCACTGTTCCATCTACTTCACATCTTAAATATATCACATTTATGCCCTCATTTAAGATCAACACATCATTGTAGGGATTTCGAAGAAAAGATAACAAAAAACACATTTCATTTAAGTATCTACATCAACGTATATATCTAGATCTCATTTCAAGTATTAGTAATGGCACCCATAGTAAAATCTTAGCAGCTCAGGCAAGCAGAATGTTAGTTTGACTCTTCTCACTGTCCTTGAATCATTATTTTTACCAAACTGGCTACTTATTTGTCAGACACACTCAGAACCTATCTTTGGATGCCTCAAGGAAAAAACACTCAGTTTTTTAAAAAGAAGAAATGGAACAAGTAGACAACACATTTTTAGGGCTTTCCAAATAATTCTGAAATTAGAGTGCCAAGAAATACACAATTACAAGGAACACATCATGTACTTTGGGACTATTAATATTGTATATGTGACTGATAAGGATAAATTGGAAAGAACATTGTTCCAAGATAAATAATTTTTAAAAAACAATAAAAATATGTATCTATCAAGCAAAATAAATTCATTCCCATTTCATCTACCAACAAAGCACTGTCTATAACTTTAACCCCAAACACACATACATACAAGGCAGACCTTTTCCATCTAAACTGTAAGCCTGTGGCTTACGTGAAAACAGAATGATTTCAACCACACACAAGCTCCAGGACTCAGACTTGTAGTTTCTACATGCTGCCCACACAGCACTTTATGAGCATGTGATTAGGAGGAATGATGCACAATCACACCACATTCCTTCCCTCGGCTCACACAAGAACTTGCCCTCTCAGCTGCATTCTTCTCCAAACAGCCATGGTCACCTTAGCAACCCTGTACTCCTAATACGGACAGCTGGTCCATTTAAAGTCAGTCCTTCTTGGCAGGGAAAACGCTTGTTCTTCAAATTGGCGGAGAGAGGAGAGGTTTTCCTTTCAATACACATTATAGGGGTTGATTTAACTTGATCAGCACTTTTGTTCTGTGGCAGCAATTTGTGTTGAGTTTCAACCTATTCTGAATTTTGTTTTGTTTTTTAATCTAAAAGCACGTAGCTGGAAAAATAAAATCAAGCCAGCTCATAGGGAGCTCTAAGAGTGAAACATGAAACAAAAAGGTATCTAAAATAAGTGTTCTTTCATAAAATTATAAAACAATCCACATTTTTGTGTATTACATACAACCTCAGTGAAAATGAACTGTAACACCTAAAGCACTAATGCACAGTAAGAAACCAGAGTCAGAAGACCCATCTCTTTTTAATATAATAGTCTATTTTTGAACAACAAAAACACTGCTAAACTTCAAAGTCCCATAAACTCCAAGGAGACTATCAATCTGCATTTCTGTATTCCACCACCTACATGTGAAATCTCTCACAGTTGTTCCACAGGCTTAAATGTAAGCTAGATGTAAGCCAAGTAGTTACTATTATATATCTGAAGACCCTTCAGACCTAAAATGACCCAGAATAGCACTGGATTACTCAAAACCAATCTAAATCTCTGCCTCTACCAATAAAGCAGGGTCTGAACCAAATTAAGCCTCAAGACAGTGGTTTATAATCCAGTATACCTGATTTTCACACTACAAACAAATAATTCAGGGGGAGGGGATTACTATATAAAAAACACAAGATCAAATTGCTCATTCTAATTTCCCATCCATCAAACTAGACACATAACCTTTATGTAAACAGGCATGCTCAAAACTAGAAATACGGCCGAGCATGGTGGCTCACACCTGTAATCTCAGTACTCTGGGAGGCTGAGGTAGGTGGATCACCTGAGGTTGGACACCAGCATGACCAACATGGAGAAACCCCATTTCTACCAAAAATACAAAATTAGCCAGACATGGTGGTGTATGCCTGTAATCCCAGCTACTCAAGAGGCTGAGGCAGGAGAATCACTTGAACTTGCGAGGTGGAGGTTGTGGTAAGTCAAGATTGTGCTATTGCACTCCAGCCTGGGCAAAAAGAGCGAAATTTTGTCTCAAAAAAACAACTAGAAATTAACAAAGGTGTACCAAATCCATATTAATTTAAAATGCTCCTTTGACTACAACCTATAGTATTCATTGCTTATATTTTTGTTGTATACGTGTGTTTTATAAACTTCTCAGGCTTGAGGTTCTTCCTGGTTAGAAACAACTTCTTTCAATTTAAGACTATTCTGGTAATTATACTTTTTATATATAGGTATATATATTATGCGCCCATAATCTCAGCTACTGAGGGGGTTGAGACACGAGGATCACTTGAACACAGGAGATGGAGGCTGCAGTGTGCCTAGACTGCGCCACTGCACTCCAGCCTGGGTGACAGAGCAAGATTTCATTTCCTCCCTCCAAAAAAAAAAAAAAGAAAAGGAGATACTATACTAACCAAAAGAAAACTACAGTAGCTGTATTAATTCAAGAAAACAGCAATAATAACAATTAAAAAAAAAAAAACTGCAAGGCTAAAAGTGTTTTTAGACAGTGCCCTTTCATCACGATAAAAATTCAATTCAACCAAAAGGTAAAACAGAGGTGGACCAAATCCATATTAATTTAATAAAAGCTCTTTCGACTATGGCCTACAGTATTCATTGCTTATAAGGTAATGAATAAGCAGTATAAGATTAGAAAAAGAACCTAAAGCCAATCCTACTACTGGTTTCCTCATTTGTAAAATGAGAATACTACCTATTCTATTTATGCAGTGTGGTAACATAACAAAGTAAGAATAATTAAATTACTATGCCATACAAAAGACTCAAAAATTAAAGAAACTGGAGAAAAGGACTATGTTACCCGATGTATTTTATTTTTAAAAGAGGATGGAGGGAATATTCAACAATGAATAGACTAACAAGTCAGTATCAACTTCAGTACTTTCTGGTCTCCCCACCAAAGATCTTATAAATATTTAAGTGCTGATACATAAATTACTGCTTCTTTTAAAAAGCCCTAATCTTGGCTTCACTTTTAGCAGACGTGTGAATTCCCTTCTTCCTATAGTTTGAATGTGTCCCTTCCAAAATTTAGACGCTGAAATTTAATGGTCAATGTGATAGTATTAAAAGGTGGGATCTTTAGGAGGTAATCAGGTAATGAGGACTCCTTTCTCATGAACTAATTGAGGCCTTTATAAAAGAAGTTTTGCATGCTCAGCATTAGTTTTACTTGCCCTCCACCTTCCAGCATGCAAGGATACAGCATTCCTCCCCTCTGGAGGATGCAACCCTCACCAGACAACCAAATCTGTCAGTCCCTAAGAGAGCTTCTGTGAACCTTCTACTCCTCCAAGACACGTAGGCAATGTCCACTGCGTAAAAGATAAAGGAGCCCCAACGGAAGAACTTTTTTCCTAAAATGGATAAACCCACTTAATAAGCTCTGACCATTAGAAGCAGTATCTGAATTTTAAAGGTGGTTACTTTGATCATACCCTTTAATCCTAAATTCAAACAAGGTGATCTATGTCTTGCTAGCAAATTCTGACATAGTAAAACAGTAGCTAATAAATTAGTGACAATCTTGTAATAATCAAGAAAATACATTAAATAAACACATGGAAACAAATGTTTAAAAATCAAGAGCAATTAAGTCTTCCTCAACTATATTGGTTTTGTTACTATATTTACAATTTCTTACCTTGTGGAATTCTCTTCTGAGAAAAACAGATACAATTTTGTTCCTAAAAAATTTTCAGGTAGAAAGTTGAGATGTTAGTTTCAAGACAGTCTATTGAAAAGGAAAAGTTACAAATGCTAACATAGTACATTCAGAATATTATGACATGACATTTGATATTACAAAAGCTTGAGAGACAGTTGGTCTCTAATAACAAAAGTATGTGTTACTAAAAAACTTCGACAATGTATTACTTTTGTTATTTCAAAAATACTTACTCTATTCACTAAATGTCAAGTCATTTTGCTAGGTACAGGATGATATGTGGCAATTTTTATGTTCTAAAAGAGCTGTAAGTCAAATAGTTTTACTCTAAGACTTGATGTTCTGAAGGGTACTTTTTTTTTTTTTAGGTGTAATTTATATAAGGTAAAATGTATTTCTTTAAAGTGTTTTTTTAAACGTATTCACAAAGTTTGCAACCATCACCACCTCATCTAATTGCAGAATATTTTCACCACTCCAATAAGAAACCCCAAACTGAAGGGTATACTTTTAATCCTAGGGAGAAACATATGAAACAAATTTAATTTTTAAAAAATATGCAAGAAGTATAATGATCAAAATTATGTTTTAAGATACAACACAGAAATACTGTCTAGAGCTGTATGATAGAATTTGTACTACAAATTAAAACCAAAAATACAAGGTAATTTTAATATCTACCTTTTTTTCTTTTTTTTTTTTTTTTTGAGACAGAGTCTCACTCTGTTGCCCAGGTTGGAGTATAGTGGCACAATCTTGGCTCACTGCAGCCTCTACCTCTGGGGTTCAAGCAGCAATTCTCATGCCTCAGCCTCCCGAATAGCTGAAATTACAGGCATGTACCACCACGCCCAGCTAATTTTTGTATTTTTAGTAGAGACAAGGTTTCACCATGTTGGCCAAGCTTGGCCCACCAAAGTGTTGGGATTACAGGCATGAGCCACCATGCTCAGCCTGTCTATCATATTTTTCAATTAAGTGATTTTCAAAGCAGGTATAGTTAAAAAAAAACAATAAGATTTGGCCACACTTACCAAGGTGGTTGACACGACACAGCTGCATCTTACTTTATGACAAATGGACTGTTTCATCACTTTTGCATCTGGGCATCTACTTCTTAATGGTCATTTCTGAAATATATGGTAAGTTATGAAGAATGTTACTCTTGAATACAACAAAACTCTCTAAGGATGACTACCTAAATTGTAGTAACCAGAAAGAATTCTCAAAGCACTTTTTTCCCCTTTGAGACAGGGCCTCATTCTGTTGCTCAGGCTAGAGTTCAGTGGTACTGTCATGGCTTACTGTAGATTCAATCTCCTGGGCTCAGGCGATCCTCCCACCTCAGCCTTCTGAGTAGCTGAGACAACAGGTACATGCCACCACGCCCAACAATTTTTAAAATTATTATTTGTAGAGGCAGGGTCTCACTACATTGCCCAGGCTAGTCTTGAACTCCTGTACTCAAGGACCCTCCCGCTTCAGCCTCCCAAAGTGCTGGGATTACAGGTGTGAGCCACCATGCCCAGCCTCAAACACTTCTCGAGCAACCTTCTCATAAAAAACATTAATAGGGCTGAGACTGAGGTGGGAGGGATAGAAAAGTGACTATTTGTTCCACAGGACCAGAACTCTTCAATCCTCAATTCCTATCGCCCAGTGGGACTTTACAACTCCTGAGTGCCATTTATAGACTGGAAAAAAAAAAAAAGAAATACATGGGGGCCCTAATATAGTACTTTCTAAACACAACAAATTAATTGCTTATTTATTATAAACAATTATAATCATTAATTGCTATAAGCAATTATTATGTTTGTTTATTGTCAACTTTCCCCCATAATTATGATGCAAACCACAGAAGGGGTTTTTGTTGGTTTTATTTACTGGTTTGTCTTTTTTTTGAGACAAAGTCTCACTCTGTCACCCAAGCTGAAGTGCAGTGCCGAGATCACAGCTCACTGCAACCTCCACCTCCCAGGTTCAAGCGATCCTCCTGCCTCAGGCTGCCTAGTAGTTGGGACTACTATTGCCCCATCATGCCTGGGTAATTTTTGTATTTTTAGTAGAGACAGGGATTCACCATGTTGGCCAGGCTGGTCTCAAACTCCTCACCTCAGGTGATCTGTCTGTCTTGGCCTCCTAAAGTGCTGGGATTACAAGTGTGAGCCACCACACTTGGCCTACTGGTATTTTTCAAGCACCTAAAACAATGACTTCCATGCTATAAGTGTTCATAAGGATTTACTGAAATGATTATTAAACTGATGAATTTTTTTTAACTTAAATTGATGAAATATTTAACCTTCCAGTACTTTATTTTATTCATTTATTTCCTGGGGTTTTTTTGTTTGTTTGTTTGTTTTTGAGACAGGGTCTCACTCTGTCACCTAGGCTGGAGTGCGGTGGCACAATCTTGGCTCACTGCAGTCTCTGCTCCCGGCTTCAAGTAATTCTCCTGTCTCAGCCTCCCAAGTAGCTGGGATTATAGGCATGTGCCACCATACCCAGCTTGTTTTTGTATTTTTAGTAGAGACGAGGTTTCACCATGTTGGCCAGGCTGGTCTTGAACTTCGGGCCTCAAGTGATCCACCTGCCTCAGCTTCCCAAAGTGCTGGGATTACAGGTGTGAGCTGCCATGCCCAGCCTACCGTCCATTATTTTAAAATGTCACTAGCCATGTAGTGTTCATCCTAGGAGCACTTTCAAAAGATATTCATATTATTACCACTTCCACTCTTATCACTATGGTCTAAGCCACCTTATTTTGCATACACATTAGTATAATAATAGTTTCCTGTCTGATCTCCCAGCTTCTTTCTTACTCACCTCAACAAGTCAGTGAGATTAACCATTTTCAAAAGAAAGTGAGATCATGTCATTCTTCTAATCAAATCCTCCAATTGAGTCCAGCTCAGCTAGTCTGAAAGCCAAAGTTCTAACAAAGGCCCATAAAGACCATGATCTGCTGTCCTCCACCCCCATCTCTCTGACCTCATCTACCACTCTCTCCCTTATTCACCCCATTCAAGCCACACGGGTCTCTTTCCTTTCCTTAAACTCATCAAGCACCTTCTCACTTCAGGGTCTCAGGACTTGTTTTTCCCTCTTCCAGTAACAACAGATCTCTCTCTCTCTCTCTCTCTCTCTCTCTCTCTCTCTCTCTCTCTCTCTCTCTCTTTCTCCCTGGCTTCTTCCTTTAGGACTTTTGTTTTTATGTCATCTCATCAAAGAAATCTGCCCTAGTGTCCTGGGCAAGTCCAAAATAGCTGCCTTAGTTTTCCTTATCTGGCAAAGAATTTGTAAGCAAAGTAAATTATACATTTGGGAGATGGTAATCTTCAAACATAACATCATCAATTTTTAGATCTTTCTTTGTGTCTAAACCATCTGTAAAAATATACTGTTCCTTTTAAAAGACTTTCATGTTCCCAACTTCAAAGAAATCATGAAGATGTATCCATCATAGTGTGTGTTTTTAATTGTTTTGTTTTTAAATCATCCGTACCATAACTCTAGAATAGATTGGTAGAAGATTTGAATCAAAAGAGTCCCTTTAAAAAACAGAAACCAGTAAAACAAATGGCATTCCCTTCCTTCCCACTTTGTTAGGGATTTCTGTTTGGTATTACATTACAAGGTTCCAAGTAATCTCAGGAAGTTTAACTCCTTCAAATTTATGTTACCTTTAGGTATCATGACCACCAGGAAAGAATCAAAAGAACTCACTAACTCTTAACATGACTACACTAGCTATGACACGGTAGAATGTTTGAATTTAATATTTTTTCTTTAAATAAACAAATTCCCCCTGAGCTAAGGCCTCCTCTGCCTTTTAAACATTCTATGGCTGGCAAACTTCAGAGTCTTAAGAGAGAGAGCCAGGGGTCAGAGAAAACAGCAAGTCTGACTCAGTGATCACATTTTACAGTCCCTGAAAAACAAAACAAAGATACAAGTTTTGGCAAGAGTTCTCTAGCAGAAGCGCCGCAAAACTGATTTATCCACATACCTTTCATCTGAACAATCTATTTTCACTTAGTTTAAGGTTCATAAGGCACTTTTTATGTGCCTACCAGACCTCAGGTATAAAAATAAACCAAGATACAATGAAAACAATGAGCAGGGGTTCCAAAAGTTGGATGATTCAATTTAATGTTCAAATCTGCTTTGTTTGGAAAGTTGGAGAGAATACCTGAATATTTGTGTACAGAAATGTTCCCACTCATTTAGAAATCATACTTTTAGTAAGTTCAACAACTTGAAAGAAGGCTAGTGATACTAAAAACTTTTATTGACCAACTTCTAAGTGCCACATATTTGCATTAGTTAATTCTCAGAACTTGTTCAATCAAAAATGTTAAAGCACATGGTGGTTACCTAACTTGTCCAAATCAGAGATAGCCTCAGGATTCCAAATCCCAGTTTGTCTTGTTCAATATCACAATCTGCAGTAACTTGGGATACAGTTATTAGTGACAAATATCATATTTGTGCCATAGGAATAACACCGTAAATCCAGGCTGTTTATATAAAAAATTTGCTCAAAGCCAGGCGTGGTGACCCGCAACAGGAATCCCAGTTACTTGGGAGGCTGAGGCCGGAGGATTCTTTGAGCCCATGAGTTTAAGTCCATCTTGGATGACGTACCTTGTCTCTTAGAAAAAAAAAATCATTTTTAAACAACTTTGCTCCATTCTTGCTTCAGACAAGAGGACAAATGAAGAAAGATTCACTGCTATACATTAAGAGTAAACCTGTGGCATTAGGGATTATTAACGGGTGAATCCAAAGAATATGCCACTCTTAAGTCTAAAATAACTGAATAAAAATAAGCTGGCCAGAACACAGAACAATAACCGGTTTTCATTCTTAAAAATTTACCCAAATCACCTTTAAATGACTGATTATTATTCTATACACTTAGAAAAGTCAGGGGAAAAATGTTAGGGTTCAATAGAGTGGCTACACAGGTGTTCATCAAAAGTTTCTGTACTTTTCTGAGTATCTGAAATATTTTTCTGTCTCATCTCATGTATCTACATACATACACATGTATATGTTAAATTATTTTTAAAGTAATTTTTAGAATTTATAATAAAATTATTAGTTTTATTAAGTTTCATAATTTGAAAATTAGATACCTAATTTTCTTTTTCTGAAAAATTCTCTCACGTGGAATACATTCTTGACATGATCAGATAACACTAACTGGTTTTAGTTTTTCATACTAAATGGAATCTTATTTTATAAGTGTCATTAATAAGAAAATACTGTGCAAAAGTATTTTCTTTCTAAATCATAAACTTAATTGGTTATTATTAGAGACAACTACTGCCTATCACAAAACAAAAGTAACATACCCACTGTATTTAAAAATGAAAATCAAGGTAATTCCTTATCAGGACACATTACCCAGGAAACGTAGCCTTATTATACTAATGTCCTAAATTATTTGGAAAAATTGAAAATTCCTTGGAACAAATTATCCCATGATTAAAAACATGCCATTTAAGTATCAATACAGCTTGCTGATTTATACAGAGAAAAAGACTGATCAATTTAAAGTTTCCCAAGGGAAGGGCCAGGTGCCACGGCTCACACCTGTAATCCCAGCACTTTGGGAGGCCAAGGCCGGTGTATCACCTAAGGTCAAGAGTTGCAGATTAGCTGATCAAGATGATGAAATGCCGTCTCTACTAAAAATACTAAATTAGCTAGGTGTGGTAGCACATACCTGTAATCTTAGCTACTTGGGAGGCTGAGGCAGGAGAATCACTTGAACTCAGAGTGGAGGTTGCAGTGAATTGAGATTGCACCACTGCACTCCAGCTCAGGCAACAAGAGTGAAACTCCATCTCAAAAAATAAAATAAAATAAAAATAAATAAAATTTCCCAAAGAACTAAATACATATGCTAGTCTTCTAAATATCTGTGATCTGGGAATTATCAGCAAAAAAACAGTCTTTTCAAAAAACACATACCGCTTGGTTGAGTTTACAGTGTTAACAACAACAACAAATCTCCCTTACAGTCTCCATTATACTGATGGTTAATAAAGATGAAGGAAAGAGAGGACATGTGTTCTCAAGATATCAATTATAAATAATACAACTTAATTGTTTTAAATCTTAGGATTTTAGTGTTCATCTCTCAGCAACAAAGACTTTGTGTCCAGACCTAGAATTAGGAACATATAAAGATAACTCGATGGTCTGTATGCTTTTGAAGTCAATGCTGGGGGTTAACACCTGTGGCATTTGCTTCATTTGTATTTTAAGGAAATGGAGATGCAGAGCATATAGATATGTATTATTTCTTGAAACTATCATACACACAGTCTCTCTATAGTCAGTGTTTGCCTCATCTTTCTCTCCTTTCTTCTTTCCTCTTGCATACTCACACACAGTATGAATAACACATATTTAAATATTTGTGGTTTGTATAAAAACATGCTACACACATTCCAGGCCATAACATAAAATGTACTTTTTTTTTAAAAAAAACAGTATTACATCTTAACATTGTGATTCTATTTAGAACATCAAGGTAAAAACTTTCAGATTGGAGAACTCTGCAAAATGGCTATGTGAAGCCAGGAGAAACCGCTCCCACCAAGGGAATGGGACATCAGGAAGACTGACGCACTCGTAGCAGATCTTTAGAGGGAAGGTACTAAGAGCAGAAGGAAGAAAGATACAGAGCAGAGCTGAAGTGGGAGGAAGCTGGGAACCCTACACAGGGCTACTGGGTACCAGGACTAGCTCCTGGCCCCCAGCGACTCCTGCGTAAGGGGTGAGTTGAACAGGCAAGCAGCAACCTGCTCTCACCAGGGGCCTCTGGAGTCCCAGCAGGAAGAGATCCCTCTGCCACCATGGACACTTGAGTTGGTAGGGACAGCTACTCAGAGAAGTGGCAGTAGCATAACTCCAGCCTGTGCCAAGTCTAGAGGGTTTGGTGCTGGAGCCTCTGCAGTGAACATGGCCAGGGATGCCCATTCCCCTAGAATTGACTTGCTCCATAGGAGACTTTAGCTCTAGGGGAACTGTCAGATCTGAACTCTGCAGAGCCGGTGGTGTCCATGAAACAGGGCCAGTCAGACCTGAACACCCTTCAGTCAGATGGCCTCTCCCAGAGTCCCACTCTGGCCACATCTGCACGCAGTGCAGGTACTTCCTGGGGGCTGCATCATAGCTCCTGCATTGGCAGACTGCTCTAGCAGAGCTGCCCAATGAACACATAACAGGCTGCCTGTGACCTCCCCTCCTGCAACCGTGGCCTCCTCTGTGCTGCTTCGCCTACAAGTATTAGCCCATAGCAACCCCTCAAATCACTTTGCCAGCATGTGTGTACCAGTGGGAATCTTGCCTTCTCTTCTCAGCCAGGGTGTCTGCACCCTGACATGCCTGCCGACACAAATGCACCCCAGCCCCCTCTGCCTCACCATATCATCACTGTCACGGAAACCTTGGCAGCAATGAGACCACCAGCCCTAAATCCACCAGCCCTGTCACCAACACTGCCGCCTGCCCAAAACTAAGCACAGAAAACAGTGGACTGCCCCCAGCAGTGCCCCATTCCTTGCAGCAACCTCCTGCCCTCCTCCAGCCATGCTACCACCCAGCTGCATGAAGCCTGGCACTCTGGTACTGGCTAGCATCCTGCTACAGCCCATGGGCCTCCATATTGTCACTGCTGTTGGCATGTGCAAATGAGTACAAGTTGCTACCACTCTATGAAGTGCTTTGGCTGGCACCTGCCCATTGGAGGGTGGTGACCAGTGTTCCTGGAGCACTGGGATTTCATATCTGGCCAAACTAAGCTTCATAAATGAAGGAGAAATAAGATTCTTTTCAGACCAGTAAATGCTGAGGGAATTTGTTACCACCAGACCTGCTTTACAAGAGCTGCTCAAAGAAGTACTAATTATAGAAAGAAAAGACCCTTACCAGTCACTACAAAAACACACTGAAGTACACAGACCAGTGACACTATAGAGCAACCACACAAACAAGTCAGCATAACAAGTTAACATCATGATGACAAGATCAAATCTACACATATCAATACTAGCCCCAATTAAAAGGCACAGAGTGACAAGCTGGATAAAGCAGCAAGACCAAATGGTATGCTGTCTTCAAGAGACCCATCTCACATGCAACGACACCCACAAACACAAAATAAAGTAGTGGAGAAAAATTTACCAGGGAAATGGAAAACAGAAAAAGCAATCCTAACAAACAAACCATAAACCAACAAAAATAAAAAAAGACAAGAACATTACAAAATGGTAAAAGATTCAATTCAACAAGACCTAAATATCCTAAATATATATACACCCAGCACAGAAGCACCCAGATTCATAAAGCAAGTTGACATAGATAGCTCTTATTATCTAAGTATCTTCTAAGAGACTTAGACCCCCCATGCAATAATAAGTGTGAGGCTTTAATGCGCCACTGACAGTATTAGACAGATCTTTGAGGAGGAAAATTAACAAGATATTTCAGGACCTGAACTCAACACTGGACCAAATGGACCTGATACGCATCTACAGAATTCTCCACCCCAAAACAACAGACTATATGTTCTTCTTATCACTACATGGCAGATACTCTAAAATCAACTACACAATTGAACATAAACAATCCTCAGGAAATGCAAAGGAACCAAAGTCATACCAACCACTTTTTTGCACCACAGAACAATAAAAATAGAACTCAAGACTAAGAAAATTGCTTACATGGAAATTAACCTGCTCCTTAATGACTTTTGGGTAAACAATGAAATTAAGGCAGAAGTCAAGAAATTATTTGAAACTAATGAGGACAAAGATAGAACATACGAGAATCTTGGACACAGCTAAGGCAGCATTAAGAGGGAAATTTATAGTACTAAATGCCCACATCAAAAAGTTAGAAAGACCTCAAATAAAGAACTTAAAACTACAACTGAAAGAACTAGAAAAGCAAGAGCAAACCAACCCCAATGCTAGCAGAAGACAAGAAATAACCAGTATCAGAGCTGAGCCTAAGTAGACTGAGACAAAAAAAAAAAAAATTCAAAAGATCAACAAAACCAGGAATTGGCTTTTTGAAAAAAAATTAATAGACTGCTAGCTAGACTAATGAAGAGAGAAAATAAAAGTAAACACAATGAGAAATGACAAAGACAATGTTACCACTGACCCCACAGATATACAAATCAGATATACCATCAAAGACTACTATGAACACCTCCATACACACAAACTAGAAAATCTAGAAGGATGCCCTCTCTCACCACTCCTATTCAACACAGTATTGGAAGTCCTGGCCAGAGTAATTGGGCAAGAGAAAGAAATACAGGGCATTCAAATAGGAGGTGAGGAAGTAAAACTATATTTGCAGACAACATGATTCTGTATCCAGAAACTACGTTCTCAGTCCCAAAGCTCATAGATCTGATAAACAACTTCAGCAGTTTCAGGATACAAAATTGATGTACTAAAATCACTAACATTCCTATCCATGTTGCCCAGGCTGGTGTTGAAGTCATGAGCTCAAGCGATCTGCCTACCTGGACCTCCTAAAGTGCTAAGATTACAGGTGTCAGCCCCCTGGCCAAAAATATTTACTTTTTTTTTTTTTTTTAAATCTGCCTTTATCTGCTAGAATGAAAACACTATCTTTATTTGTCAGTAGTTCTGGCAGGCTCTAAATATTTTTCAGCAGTGCACATCATATACAGACAATTTTTCCCACAACTAAACTCTAAGGTAATTTCCCATAAGTGGACTTTGTACAAAGGACAATGAAAGAAGAAATGATCAACGTCTTCAACCAGTTTCCAACAAATTGAGTAGAATTCATGTCTCATGAAGAGATCTTCAATAAATTCAAAGACAAGCTATACTGTTTTCTCTGAATTGCTGTTATGAAATAGTATTTCTCATGAAATCCACAAAACTTTTAGTTAAGATAAACTAAATGAATTCAGTGGCCCACCCTAATATGTACCTCCTTCCTTATACAACAGAAACATGCTTGATATTTTATACATAAATGTAATACAGGGAAAAAAATGCTAAGAAGGGCAAAAAAAAAAAAAAAAAAAAAAAGACATGCCCTATAAATTTGCCATATTAGAACATATTTGTAGAGTGCGGGGAAAATATCTGTGATATCATTTTATATTTTACAGGTAAAGAAACTGAAGCAGCTTATGAGCAAGGAAAAAACTCATGTTTGCAATATAAATGTTTTTTCCCCCAGAATTACCTATTCCAACAAATCTATAATAGATATTTTAGCTTAATAAATATATAACATACATGTATTATACATGAATTAGAACAGACTGCAATGCTGAAGAGTTTAAATTAATGCACAAATTCTGAGTTAAGGGAAATTAGAAATGGCCATGTGCCCTTTAGGAATAGCAGAATTCCAGTAAGAAATCTGTCTCCTTGGTGCAGCTCTTTTTTTTTTTTTCTTTTGAGACGGAGTCTCACTCTCTTGACCAGGCTGAAGTGCAGTAGCGTGATCTCGGCTTACTGCAACCTCTGCCTCCCAGATTCAAGTGATTATCCTGCCTCAGCCTCCCGAGCAGCTGGGATTATAGGCACGTGCCACCACTCCCAGCTAATTTTTGTATTTTTAGTAGAGATGGGGTTTCACTATGTTGGTCAGGTTGGTCTCGAACTCCTAACCTCAGGTGGTGCAGCTCTTTAGGACAGTCTAGGCTTGGTGGATCACTGCTTTGGCCTCACATACCATTACTTATCTAGATGATTAGTTAGAGTCACCATTGGCAAATGCCCCTAAAGATAAAAAAAATTTTACAGGTTGAGTATCCCTTATCCAAAATGCTTGAAACCAAAAGTGTTTTGAATTTCAGATTTTAGAATATCTGCATATACATAATAAAATATATACCTTATATATATAACCTGAAAGTAATTGTATACAATATTTTAAATAATTTTGTGCATGAAACCAAGTTTGTATACACTGAACCATGAGAAAGCAAAGGTGTTGCTATCTCAGTCACCCATGTGGACAGTCTGTGGTTGTTTGGCACTATCATCCTGCACACAGAAAAGGTAACTACAGTTGAGAGGGATGGGAGGGTCTTTTTTTTTTTTTTTTAACACTTGTGGAGAATGAATAAGCTGTGTGTTGTGTGCCTGTGTTTTCACTGTAGCCTATCACATGAGGTCAGGTGTGAAATTTTCACTATGACATCATATTGGTGCTAAAAAAGTTTTAAATTTTGGAGCATTTCAGATTTCAAACTTGTGGATTAGGGATGCTAAGCCTCTATATGCCAATGCTCTGTTTCCAAAAATGGATTACTGCTCATTTGAAAACTGATTCACTAAAACAGTTTGTATAAGAAGCATAAATCTTAAAGTGGTAGAATAGAAGAATATATAACATCAATTGCTTTTATGCAAAAATCCATTTCATACAGCTAGTACTGGACTAAAACCAAAACAATTTATATAGAAATAACAGTTCTCACATTAAAAGTTATGTGCTAGAAAAGATCAAATGGAGATAAGAACAAAAAGTATAGTATACTGAATATTGAAAATCTAATATTTAAAGAGAACACAAATCACTTTTAATTTCATGGATATTTACCTTATATCAAGCACTTCTCTAGCACCTAGCCCACATTCAGACAGTCTACAAGAGCATGTGTGTGTGGAAGGGCACTCAATCTACTCACTTTTACAAAAATATAGCTGCCGATTTAGTCTCAAAGGCACAAATGAATAAAATAACATTACTATCAAATACTGTTCTAAAGTATAGAAAAATCTGTAGGGCAGACTTGTACTAAAGTAATAATTAACAAGAGATGTGGTTTATGAAGAAATACTCTAGCTTAACTGACACCATCAAAACTATGGGAGTTTGTCTTTATGATTTCCACTTGCCTAAACTAAGATATTTCCTAGGTTAAATAACAGTCCTTGTTTATTTCTCCTAGATATCACACCTTTTGGCGGGAGGGAGGGTCAAACTAAAATACATAAGCCAATATAAAATGTAAACTGGTAGAGAGGCTTAAGATCTACTGTTTACTCTAGGGAAAGCACTGATTCAAACTTTTTAAAAAGACATATCTCAATTACTTTCCTGATACAGAAAGGGAAAAAGTTAATTGTTTTTCAACCTACATTACAAGAAACAAAAGATTAAAAATGCTGCTTTCAGGATAACATGTGTGCATCCTCTCTCTCCCATATGTATTTGTCTTTGTTTCTCCGTCTCAAGGGGTGGGTGTGGGTGTGTGTATGTATGTGAGAGAGACAGAGCGAGGAATGTTTCTCCCTTCCTCCCTCAGTCTCAATCACTCTAAATCCCCTCTCATGTCAGCCTGTCTCTTCTACACTCAGTAACTCATTTCTAAGCACCGATATTCAGAAACAAGGCATTTTATCAGGTTGTAGACTGAGGCAAAGTGAATTCCAAAAATACTCACAAAGTGAGAAAAAGAATCAGAAATTATTCAATCATCATTTGAAAAGAGAAAAAATTAAAGCCACAGATTTTCAGCTTTTCTTAAACTAAGCACATAAATATGCCATATACAAAATCTAAATAAACTTTGTAAGTTAAATCTAACAGATACATTTATAGAATTTTGAGCTAAATACATCAGGATGGAAAAAACACTAAAACCCAGTTTAATAAAGCAGTAAACACTGGCTTTGGAGTCACAGCTCTGAATTTGTAACCCAACACTACTATAACTAACTGTACAATCTTGGGTAGGTTATTTGCTCTTGGCCTACCTCTTCATCTCTAAAATGAAACTATTAAGTTTGCTGTGAGGATAACACAGATAATTCCTGTAAAACATTTAGCATGGTGGCACATACTGAAGGCTTAACATTTTATCTGAAACATCAGGTGCAGTGAACATCTATTATTCTTTTTGTCTGAACATCTATTATTCTTTTTGTCTGAACATCTATTCTATTTGTCTGCTCAAACTTCTCCTGTCATATGATTTCAGAAGGTAAAACACTGGTTCCACATCTTGGCTTTGAGAACTTCATCCATCTTTTCTTTTCTTTTTTTTTTTCTTTTGAGATGGAGTCCCACCCTGTCGCCCAGGCTGGAGTGCAGCGGTGCAATTTGGCTCACTCCAACCTCTACCTCCTGGGTTCAAGCGATTCTCCTGCTTCAACCTCCTGCGTGGCTGGAATTAAGGCATGCGCCAACACGTCTGGCTGGTTTTTATATTTTTAGTAGAGATGGAGTTTCGCCATATTGGTCAGGCTGGTCTTGAACTCCTGACCTCAGATATCCACCCACCTCAGCCTCCCAAAGTGTTGGGATTACAGGCATGAGCCACTGCGCCTGGCCATCCACCCATCTTATGATTGCAGAAGGTTAAACACTTTCCCCTCCCATACAGCTAGAATATGTGTTTTGCCAAATACACATGTACAGCCCAGAGTAAGGAACTAGTGAGCAGTAGCCAAGAGCAGAAGGAGTTTGTTCTCACACTGATTGGAGCAGTTTCAGCAAGGTCAAGTCTAGGGCAGAGGTGGCAGCATTTAGAGTCATCCAGAGCCAGCAGTGTTGCTGGGACAGGCTGTGGCGTCCGTCCGTCTGTCTCTAGATGGTACTGGCATCCTCATGGGAATTGTTGTGCAATGTGATTTGGGGCATTATTTCTGGTTGCTTAGCCCTGAATCTGGTTTCTCCAATGCTCAAAACAATTCGATGAGCCACTGAGCTATATTCTATTTCCTTTTAAAACATATTTGAGTTGGTTTTCACTAACCAAGAATTCTGACTGACATTATGCAAAAGTGAAATCCATTCTCACCTGCACCATCCACACAGAAAAAAAGAGACAGTTTTCCATCTCTCCAAAGAAACTAAAAAAGTATTGTTCACTTTTAACCAACAGATTTATCCTGGGAAGTCCTGGAAATTTATTTTATAAATTAGGGATAATTATTTTCCTTATTTAGAAAGTGAGAAATATCTAGGCAGTTTTAGATTTACTTCAAAGGAACACTGTCAAGGAGAAGTGATGTCATAGGAAAACAACTCTATGCAAGGAATAGCTTTCATTGAGGTAACAAATGATTTTACCATGCCTAAAACCAACCTATGTATTCCCAACAGCTTTCTTCCTAGCAGGAGCTTCACATTTGAGGAGTCTAGCCCCAAGGGTCATTTTTAGGTCAAAAAATTTTTAATTATTATCGAAAAATCATACATATTCCTCTTTTGTTTTAAAAAAATAACTCAATAAAATATCTAAAAAGCAAAACTATTCAATTTTTCGTAAAAATAGTGCATAGTAAGTCAGTGCCTGATTACCATAGACTAATGCATACTCCTCCTCTTCTGCCAGATTCTCTGCAGTCTATTTTACAGTTCAGTAATGCTTTTTCCATTGTCTACAATATTACAGCTCAAATCTGTTAATTTTATTACTCATCAGTATAAATGTTGATACAAGGTTTGTTGGGAGGCTGAAACTTGGGGACTAGTTTCCCTAGGGTCTCAGGAGCCAGTCACCATATGGAGTTGAAACTATGTTTTAATGAATTTAAAAAAAAAATACTGAACAAAATCAAGCATATATATATTTTTTAAAGTCATAGTTTCTTGACTGCCAAACTTAAAAAAAAAAAAAAGAGTTTAAAAAAGCAAATCTTTTCAGATTAAAATTTAGGAAAAAAGAAAGAAGTATTGGGAAATGTATGCTGTTAATGTGCATCCAATGTATTAAAAAGTCACAGAAAAAAACTCTGAACTTCGCCAGAGATTTGGGGGTGGGGAGAGAAGTCACAGAATTTCAAGGTTCATGATCAGATAGATATTAGAGCTACATTACAACACACAAGTAGCTGAGGCCTTGAGAGTTGAGCACCTTGCCCAAGGAACTTACTTGCTGATTCCTAGCTGAATGATGTCATTAAGATATCTTCATTTTGCCCTTCAAATAAGGTAAAATAAAGTTAACTGAATAACATATGGCATGACTCCTGAATTTAAATAACAAAATAATACTAAATCCAAAGCAAGTGATTTCAAAACACAATTGTTTGTACTTTTTAACACAAAGTTCTGATTTATGATGATTCATAAATACTCTAGACATATTAATACAGAAAAAATCATCAAAAAAGTAAAAACTTTTATAGTGTCTGTAAGTTCATTCCAGGTAATGCCCGGGATGTATTATAAAGTAAAATCATTTTTGCATATGTGTCAAGGGCTATTTCTTAAACACGAATTACATAGGTTGTTATTTATTTCATGCCCTCAGAACATATACCTAAACACCATGAATTTAAGTGTATATCACTTACCAAAAAAAAATTTTTTTTCTGGCCACAATCCACCCCCCTTAAATAGATACCATAATTCCTTAGAAAAAAGTTCTTCTGCATTTGGTTCTTATACTAAATGTAATGTGAGCTTTCTACTCAAGGGAATAAAAGGAAAAAGTTCACACAAAATCTAAGTCTTCTTTCTTAAATGAGGCTTATGCAAGTAAGTCTTACAAATTACCTGTATTTGTGATTTATGAGAACCCTGGAAGAGGCAGAGCTAAAAATGTCCTAAGGCTAGGGGCTGAGTACGGTGGCTTACCCCTGTAATCCCAGCACTTTGAGAGGCTGAGGCAGGCAGATCACAAGGTCAGGAGACTGAGACCATCCTGGCCAACACGGTGAAACCCTTCTCTACTAAAAATACAAAAAATTAGCTGGGCGTGGTGACATGCACCTGTAATCCCAGCTATTCGGAAAGGCTGAGGTAGGAGAATCGCTTGAACCCGGGAGGTGGAGGTTGCCGTGAGCCGAGATGGCACCACTGCACTCCAGTCTAGGCAACAAGGGCAAAACTTCGTCTAAAAAAAAATTAAAGTCCTAAGGCTAGCTCTGAATTACTACCCTGTTATAAAGAGTAATTTATGCTATGAAATAACAGTAACAGCCAAAATATTCTCCTCCCCCTTCAAAAAAAGAGATGCTCTAACAGACTCCTATTAAAATAAGGTACAAGAACAAAAAGTACATGAAACCCAAAAGAGAACAGGGAAGGAGGGTATGTATAAGGAGATAAAAGAAGGTTTACAGCAAGAAAGGCAAACCTAAGACACATGTACTGCTTCAAAATTGGTAAGACACAGGTAACAACAGGTGACAGCTCTGTAGAATCTGGCAAAGGCTTCAGAAACCTCTGTTACAAAGCAATGGGAGCTGTCAGATCAAATAAAACACTGTCATCCCTGGTTGAGACTGACTGACCAAAAGCTTCAGAGAAAACTCATTAAGCAGGGAAAGAGTATAGAGAAAAACAGTAACAATAAGAGAAGCAAATATTTACTGAGCTATTTTTTATTTTTAGGTTACATACATTGTTCACTTAATACTCAAAACAAACTTCATAATTACTAACATTGTGCCCATTTTATAAATGGAAGGAAAGAAAAGAGATTTACAGAATTTTCAAGAACTAACTAGCTAAAGTCATATATACAGTAAGAAATGGGAGCTCTAACATGGATATAAGCAGTTCACCACTCCTTTGTAATGGATCATAGAATTCAACAACTGACCTAATAATCCTCTATTCATCCCCTTGTAAATCCACCAGTTCAGACTTTATTTTTAAACAAAATTTGAATTAGGTAGTAACATGTTTCTAATTGAAACTGTAGAAAATATAATGAATATATTAAAACTGATACATTTGTATTGCTTTTATGATTAACAGTTTGATGAACACTTTCATCAAAAAGTAAAAGATATAAATCTTTACATATTTTTATTTCATTTATAAAATATTGTCAATGGAATTCTGGGTCAAAGAGTATGTACACATTCAGCTGGAAGATATACTTTTATTATTACTGAAATGACAAAGAGATGATGGCGCCTTTAGGAAAACAACTGTGTCTTATTCTCCCTTGTATCCAAAACATTTAGTACATGAGCAAGTTTTCACTGACTGCTTAATGAATGATGGAGGTTTTCCCTCCCTTAGCACACTGTCTCTGAAGGGAGAATTAAATACAGTAGGTTCCAAAATGAGAAAACAAATCATGCCAAATATCAAATTTATTGATGGGCTGCATAAAACCCTCCTTAGGGAGAAAAAAGCACAAGTACTGGCACTGCCACTTAAAGTATCTTCATACGTTTAAAAGAGTTTGGATGTTGCATAGTATAAAGAATATGGTATTTTATTAGGTATCTAACACTGAAAGATATTACTTCTCCCAATTTATTATCTAAATGCCACATTGTCCACGGAGATCCTTCCAGAACATGTTCAAAGAGTTTTGAAGTGCTAAATATTTTAAGTACTAGCTAGATTTTTCATTTTACTTTGATTTTCATTCACAGGTACTAATGTTATTATAGCAGGTATCTCATAAAGATGAAAAACAGATTCACTACAAGACAATGTGCAGGGAATTGAGCTAGCACTTCAATGTATTAATTTAACATTCACCACATTCCATGCTAGGCATTACCATCTCTATTTCACAGGCAAAGAAACAGAAGGTAAAGAAACTTGCTTGTTTCTTTGAACCAAGACATTCTGGCCACACTCCTAATCACACACAGTAATGACTCCAAGTAACAAGCAAAAGCAAATACAGTTTCTGGCCCAGCTTTCAGTGGACATTAGCGATAAAGGGCCTAATGACAATATGCTTGCCAGAAAATCAGGTGTTCAATCAATATAGATGGATTATTCATTCATTTAGTAAATAATTATTTATTATCTATCATGGGCCAAGAACTGTATCAGAGTATGTGAGTGTTCTCCAAACCCTGAAAACCGTTTAGGAAAGAGGCAGATCTTGTAATGTAGATATCTAGTGTACAGAAATAGATGTAATGGAGATAGAATAAAATGGAGTTATTCACAAGTGTTAAGACACAGAGGAATAATTAACTCTGCCTAGGATACTCAGAGAAGTTGCACAGGAGAGGAAACAGCTCAATTGGAACTTGAATAACAGACTTTTAATGTCTCTGACTAAAAGTTTTTCTCTCAAAATCATTCTCCACAGAAGGGTCAGGTTATCACTATGAAAAGTACTGCAGTAGTAGAAGCACAGAATATGGCTTAGCACAGCTGGTACCAGATGAAGTGTGTCAGGGAGAGAGAGAAGGGTTTAGAGATTGTGACAGATCTGCAGAATCAAACCCCTCCCAACACAATAGAAGCCAGTGACAAAGAAGTCCATTTATCAAGCTTAATTTTATAGCTAACATGGCTATTAAAACTGCCTTTGTTTGACATACCTGTAAATTCCTAATAAGTTCTTATAATTTAAAAAAAAAAAAAAAACCCTAAATTTAAAAACAATAACAAAGGAATGAGGGCAGAGAGGGGAAAGGTGGACCTTCAGGAAAGCATGACGGACTAACTCTTCCTGAAACCTCGCTTTAAGAAGTTAAAGGAGTTTTTAGAAATATAAAGACCATAAGGATGAAGAGAATTGGAAAAGACACAATAGCAAATGAGAGTCATCAAGAACATTTTAGAAGCTAGAAAAGGAAAAAAGTGATAAATAACCTATCAAGACTAAGAAAGTTGAAATCCAAACCTGCCAGGAAGAATCCATCAGGAAGAAAGCTGATAAAGACAGAAAGTAGAATAATGGTTGCCAAGAGCTGGGGAGGGGGAAAAGGGGAGTTACTGCTTAATGAGTACTGAGTCTCAGTTAGAGATGATAAAAAAAGTTCTGGAGATGAACAGTGGTGATTATTGCACACTAATGTACTTAATACCATGGAACTGTACACTTTAAAATTGTTACAGCAGTAAATTTTGTTATTATATTTTACCACAATTTAACAAAAAAATCAGCAGCAAGGTGAATCATGCTGGAAAGACTCAGGTAGTGTAGGCACAGTGAAGACAAAACACAGCATGGGTGTGGAAACCATATGACTGGTTGTAAATTCTTATAAGTGGCCTCCCCATGAAAACCAATCTTCCCCCTATCCCTGATAAGAGTATGGAGATGCACTTCTGGAGAGGGTGAACAAGAGACGCCAATCTTAGGAACACAAGTCACAAGTGAAGCAAGACAAAATGCCTACTGAAAAAGAGAATTAGGTGAAATTCTGCTTGGGATACAGAAGGCTATCTCCCAGAAGAAAATGGAGGTGACAGATTACTTAATGTGTCCAACCATATTAAGAGTTGTTTTAGATTTGTTAAATAATTGTAAGTGAATTAATAAGAAAAAATATTAAACTGGGATAATTATCTGGGAAAACGAAATATAATTACAGTGAATTTTGTGACTCAGCTGTGAAAAATGTTTGCATAGTCTTAATAAACACTAAACTACCCCCAAAGACTGATATCCTGCAAAAAAAAGATGAGAAAAAGGGAATTATGTATGTTTGTGTGCAGTAGAGAGATTAAGATAACTAATCTTCATCCTTCTTAGACAGAAGTCAGTAGCTACTGTCTAAAATGAAAAACCAACAAAAAGCAGAACTGACTTAGAAAAATGAAAGCAATGGCTGGGCATGGTGGCTCACGCCTGTAATCCTAGCACTTTGGGAGGCCAAGGTGGGTGTATTACCTAAGATTGGGAGTTCGAGACCAGCCTGACCAACATGGTGAAACCCCATCTCTACTAAATATACAAAAATTAGCCGGGTGTAGTGGCGGTCGCCTGTAATCCCAGTTACTCGAGAGGCTGTGGCAGGAGAATCACTTGAATCCAGGAAATGGATGTTGCAGTGAGCCAAGATCGCACCACTGTACTCCAGCCTGGGCGACAGAGTGAGACTCCATCTCAAAATAGAAAGAAAAGAAAGAAAAGAAATATCAGAATAACTAAAAGAACTGAAACTGAATGCGTTATAAAGATTAGTAATTAGAGGTGAGATAGGAAACTGCTTTCATAAGCCTTGTAATACAGTTTGACTTTTTAAACTACAAGTGTACAAATACCACTTTAATTTTAAAATAAATACAAATTTAATTTAGAAAAGTAAACAGAAGATTTTGTTTCGAAGATCTAAAATTGTCTACACTAAGTATGCATTATTTTTTCCAACTATCATTATTAATTTCTGTTAATTCTTAGGACTTTCAGTAATAGTGAGGCCAATTATAATAAATGCCCTTCTTGGAGTACAACTCATTAACTGATATGTCATTCACTAGAGAAATACTTTGGGAATGCAGCAATTCTAAAGCCTAGCTGTTTAAAACCACACCTTAAATACTGTATTTTCTTTCTTTCTTCCTAAAAATACATATTTGGGTATATTTTATAAAAGCCTATATTATTTGCAACTCTGGGATCAAATCCAAATTTTGACATTTTGAATGACTAGCATTTGTAAACACCATTTGATAACTCTATTTGATAGTACAGTTATCAAATGATACAAATGGACAAACTGAAAGGCTACCTCATGGAAAAATACACAAAGTAATAAATATGCAAAAGAAAACAGTAAACAACCTTATCTGCAAGAACTGCAGCAACTTGTAACTTTTTTTTTTTTTGAGACAGAGTTTCACTCTTGTTGTCCAGGCTGGAGTGTAAAGCTATCTCGGCTCACTGAAGCCTCCACCTCCAGAGTAGCTGGGACCACAGGCATGCGCCACCATGCCCGGCTGATTTTGTATTTTTATTAGAGACAGGATTTCTCCATGTTGGTCAGGCTGGTCTCGAGCTCCTGACCTTAGGTGATATGCCCACCTCGGCCTCCCAAAGTGCTGGGATTACTGGCATGAGCCACGACACAAATTCATCAACTAAACATAATCTAATGAATACACTTCTACACAGTCAAAACCAAGAACCTCATCCAGAAAAGAAAAATGCTTAAAAAGAAAGATTAAAATCAAGAGATTAAAACACCACATTCTACTAAATTTTTTAAAAATTAATGAAGTTCTGTTCATATAAAGATAAAAGGTATGCACCTTGGTTTCCTTTCCCAGCAGTACTAATGGACTGTGTTGATCTACAACAGAGAATTGCTCGATTTCATGTGTCAACTATAAAACAAATTTGCAAATAATTAAACTATTACAAAGGCATAAGAACATTAATATTTGTCTTATTATTTACATTGCACACCCCTATAACCAGACAGAAATAGCGTCAGAGATACAGCAACCGAAAAAGGTCCCCAGTATTTATCACTGAGTGCTCATTATGTGTGGGAACATGACAGAAAGAAATGCCTATGAGGTAAGACTCCTGCACTCAAGGAGTTTGAAATTTAGTAATGCAGGAGAGAGGGTAAGAAGTATGTTGCAGTAGGGCTGTATCTTAGTGTGTTTTTTGATGCTTATTACAGAATACCTAAAAGTGGGCAATTAACAAGATAAGAAATTTATTTCTTACAGTTATGGAAGCAGAGAAGCCAAAGGTCAAGGGGCTGCATCTGGAGAGAGCCTTCTTGGCTTGTAGTGTCTCGATGCAGAGTCCTGAGGCAGCAAAGGGCATCACATGGTGGGGCTGAGCATGCTAGCTCAGGTCTCTCTTCCTCTTATAAAGCTACCAGTCCTACTCCAGTGATAACCCATTAATCCATTAATCCATGAATGTATTAATCTATTCATGAGGGCAGAGCCCTCATGACCTAACCACTTCTTAAAGGCTTTTCCTCTCAATATTGCCACATTGGGGATTAAGTTTCAACTTGAGTTTTGGAGGAGACAAACATTCAAACCATACCAGACTGCCAATATTAAGACATTAAAACAATTCATGAATAATACAAAACAGTGAAATGACTAAGAACTAAACTACAAAACTGAAATTTAGAGAAGGGGAAGATAATAGAGGGCTTGAAAAAAGTAGGCACCGAACTGGGCCTAAAAAAAGTCTTTCAAATGCTTTAAAAGCATTTGAAAAGATATGGGATATTAGGGAGAATGAGCACTCTCTCTCTCTAGATTGTGCTATATATTTACATTTTTTTCATAGTGAAATATTGGAGGGAAATGTTTAAAAAAATCAAAGAAGAATTATCTGAAAGAGAACTACCCAGAAAAGAAAAAACAAAGTTGTATACAGAAGGAAAATTATCCATAACTAAAAAAAAATTATCCATAACTTTAAAAATATATATTATATATATAATGCACACCAATAAATGTTCACATTTAGCCTCATTCCATTATTTTAGAGAGAATAAGAATTAAAGAATTATAATCCCACTTCCACAATGAGAAACTGACAAAAAGAGATAAACTGCAGTTGGCAACAGAACTACATAAGGACAGCAGCTGACACGTCCTAATTCCAGTCCTATCCTATAACCCTAAAATGCATTATATACCATACTTCATAGTGCTAACATGAAGTGTTTTATACCACATTTGCTTTATTATCAAGGTCAATTTCTTATATAAATGAAAAACACTAGGAAGTGATAGGTAGTATTTTAAAAAGATGTCCTTTTTTTTTTTGAGATGGAGTTTCGCTCTTGTTACCCAGGCTGGAGTGCAATGGTGCGATCTCAGCTCACCGCCACCGCCACCGCCACCTCCGCCTCCCGGGTTCAGGCAATTCTCCTGCCTCAGCCTCCTGAGTAGCTGGGATTACAGGCACGCGCCACCATGCCCAGTTAATCTTTTGTATTTTTAGGAGAGTTGGGGTTTCACCATGTTGACCAGGATGGTCTCGATCTCTTGACCTCGTGATCCACCTGCCTCGGCCTCCCAAAGTGCTGGGATTACAGGCGTGAGCCACCGCGCCCGGCCGATGTCCATTTTTAAGGAAGTATGTTGTAATACACCACAGCCAGTGGGTCTCACTGAAGATCATGAAACTTTTAAAACTAGAACCATGGCCTTTTCAGTAAACTTGAGATATGTTACTATCTCAATGTATCCACTAGCCAACAGGACATTTTTTAACAGTTAGAGGGTGGTGCTAAAGTCATAGTTCCAAGGAACTTACACCAAAAAACATTTTCAGTGTTTTATCTAAATTATTTTGGCTGTAAGCTGTCAGCTACATGAATAGAGACTGAAAATAAAGAAAACATCATAAAAAAACTTATTAGCATCCTCAGAAATTACAATCAATACTATCTTTTACACCCAAAATAAAATTTCCCTTCTCTAAATTGATAAGATCTTACTAGCTTTCCGCACCTATAAATGCTATCAATGTTTACTGGTTTGCACCAAACTAGATTAATACTCACTACAAACTGAAAGCACTCATTAGTCTAGCATCTGTCACTCATGGTCCCTTACAGTCTCACTTTCTTCTCTTTCCCCACACCAAGAGCAGAAGATTCTTACGCTCTTCCACTACATTCCCACCTGAAACATCCCTGATAACAGTCAAATGTTCCCTTCCGCTTCCACAGGGATCCACTACGGAATTAACTGACCCCATTTACTTAGCAAACTAAAGGATGTAACTCAGTTTCCTACCTATATTTTTATGTGTCCACATGTGATTAGGAGGAGCAGGACACAGGAGTTTTGAATGGAGACACAAATGAGCCAAAGACAACCTTCTACCCTCTAAAGTAGCTGTAGCATAATACAAAAAGCAAACATGGAGCAGATGACCGGGGTCTTAATCCCAGCTCTGCCACTTTACCATGAGTTGAGTGATCTCCTTCACTTAGCATCTCAACTTGTCAGGTTCAGCCTCCAAAGGCATATATCCAGGAAGTACCTTAACTCAGCAGAGTCTCTGATGATGAAAAAGGAAAAAGAGGAGGAAGTGGAGGAAGAGGAGGAGGAAGAGGAGGAGGAGGAAGCAGTACTAGTACTAATGGTACAAGTAGCAGAGGTGATGGTAGTGATGATGGTGGTGAGGGTAGTAACATTAAGGCTACAACACAGAGGCTCTTGTGATTCTGGTAAATTACCAAGGAAAAAATATGCACTGTTCTGTAAACTGTAATTTAAAATCATATTTAACTGACACTTGTATGGTGCTCACCGTGTGTGCCAAGAACTGTCCTAAGCACTTTACAATTTATTTACTCATAACCACCTTATGATACAGTTATCAATATTATCCCCATTTTACAGATGAAGAAACTGAGTCACAGAGAGATTCAGTTACTTATCCAAGTCCCACAGCTAAGTGGTAGAGCCAGGATTCAAACCCAGGAGCCTGACTCCAAAGTCTGTTCTCTTAATTACTCCACAAAGCAGTCATGTAGTTATGGATGGATAATTATTTCTACTTACATTTACATAGGTTACATGATTTTTAGTACATATCATCCTGATTATGTCTTAGTTTAACATTTTAAATTACATTATCTGAATCTGTCAACAAGAAAACAATTATAATGGATATCAAGAGCATATCAGAAGCTCAGATCAGTGTTTCAACCAATCATATTCAGAAAATCAATAATGAATAGTAACATTCACTAAAGTATTTCATTGGCCATTCAGGGCTTTGTTATTTTTCACTCTCTAAAAAATATTATCAGTGTATCAGTTCATACATACACACAAAAACACATGAAATACTCTATATTAAATTATTAGTCAGCTTCAATGACCATGTATCAGGCTACTTAAATATATGACCAATCATATATATCCTAATGGCCAGTTAGATACCTTTGAACTTCAGTTACATTTCAGTGATAACTGTAAAAACAATCTATACACACCTCCACAGCTTACCAAAAGTTAAATTATACAATTTTTAAATTGCTGTCACAATAAAGTTTTATCTAATACCGGATTATATAGTCTTAACATTAATTAAATTTTTCTAGTTGATAAAATACACTTAATAATTAATTGCATTAATATTTTAAAATATTTTCCCTAAAGAATACATATCAGTCAGATGACGAAAGGAAAGGGGGAAAAAAGAGAATACTTCCCAAATTTATCAGCATAACTGTATTCTAAAATACTGGATAAACTCAAGAGACTACTAAACGTAATTAATAGTTTTATTAAGGATCCAGGATCAAACCAATTCAAGTGTTATAGAACCCAATTAAAACAAAATTAAATATAGTCTTCGGGGATACAGGACCGAAAAAACACACACACACACACACACACACACACACACACACAAAACCCTACCAGACTTCTGGAACTCTTATTAACATTAAGACAATAAACTTCATTTTGAAACAATTCCCAGAAGTGTTAATGCACAAAGTGACTCTTCCCCATGAAGAGAAATTTATGCAATATAAGCATATCTTGCAAGCCAACTCAAATAGTCTTCGGGTAAAAATAAAAAACATCTGAAGACAACTTTACTGTCTCATAATTTTTTAAAGCACTAGGAGAAATTTTTAGGTTAGTATAAAAACATTAAAGAAAACATGAAAATAAAATTAAGATAAGAAAAACTAATGAAACACTTCTGGAACATGGTGGTTGGGGGTAGATTTCAACTAACCAAGATGAAAATAACAGAGAAAAGATAAGGAACTAATGTGCAGAAACATTCTTGGAATCTGCATTGGAAACTAGTCATACAAAGTAATCATCACAAAATCAGGTCCAATCTACTGGTTAAAAGCATAAAGAGTTTTTATGATATTTTTCCCAAGCAAACTCAACGTAGACTTTTCCTCCACTACAAATACACAAAAGGTTTGTGTTGGTGTAATTTACTATGCCTTTTCTCAGCCCTAGGATATTTTTGTATCCAATCTCAAATTCCAAGTAAGATGCTAACTGTCCTCAAAACGTCGAGTTACTGGCAGAAACGTAGTTCCATGTCTAATAGAACTTTCATGCCATACAAGACTTTTAAGTAGACACTCTTTTTTAAATGCAAGACCACCTATATAGTTTTATAAAATAATAAAACTTGTAGAACACATTGTTTGATGATGTAATAAATAAAAAAATTTCCCTAGTATGAGAATACTACCTTAGTGCTTATTTACTCTATTGTTAAATTCTTATTATGTATTCCCTTTATTTTATGGAATTAGTAATTTAAGGTTAGCTACACAGTGAATCCTACTATTCCACCACCGTAAAAGCAGAGAAATGTTCCACAGAACTATATTACCAAAACATTAAGCCAAAAGTTGACAACTACAGAATAAAGTTCACACTTCCTTTGCTTCCATTTCCTCATTTGGTGATATTCAGTTTTTAGAAACGGAAACTGGAGAAATGAGAAAAGGAAATGGAAATTAGAAGAGGCCAGGCACAGTGGCTCACACCTGTTATCCTAGCACTTTGGGAGGCCAAGGTGGGAGAATCGCTGGAGGCTAGAAGTTTGAACCATCTGAAGCAATATACTGAGACTCCATCTCTACAAATAAAAATACAATACAATACAATACAATACAATACAATACAATACAATACAATACAATACAAAACAAAACAAATTAGCCTAGCATGGTGGCATGCACCTTTAGTCAGTCCCTGCAACTAAGGGAGGCTGAGGTGGGAAGATCGCAGCCTCAGGGTTTGAGGCTGCACTAAGCTGTGATCACACCACTGTACTTCATCCTAGGTGACACAGTGAAACACTGTCTCTGGGATATTAGGTTTCTACCATCAGATGCACAACTGTAAGCAACTTAAAAAGTAAAGAACTGGAAATAGTTGTCCATTTATTTCCATCAGGCTGTAATTCTACCTTGAGGAAGAAGGAAACGTTATTTGTGTTTTTAAAGTTATAATGTACATTTTATGTTTATAGCATACATTAAATAAAAAGAACATTACATTATGATAATCTATGAGAAAAAATATATTTATAATGGGATGCAACTGTTAACATAACAGACTTAGGTTATTTTCCCTCTATAATGTATACAAATGTTCTTGACTTATGATAGGATTACATCCCAATAAAGGTATTGTGGCGTCAAAAAATCAAAGGCAGAACCATCGTAAATTAGAGATCATCTGCACTTTGTTTTATTTGGTCTTTTCAAATAAATTCTCATTTCAGTCTCCTAGTTCTATGCTTTACATTTCCTTAAAAACTTATAAATTTATTATTGTATTTCATTTTATTTAGTTTTTTAGATGGAGTCTTACTCTCTCACCCAGGCTGGAGTATACGGGCATGATCTCGGCTCACTGCAACATCCACCTCCTGGGTTCAAGCAATTCTCCTGCCTCAGCCTCCTGAGTAGCTGGGACTACAAGCACATGCCACCACACTGCATTCGTTTCTCTCATATTTATAATTACCAGACTGTATCTATTAATTTGTTTGCTGCTTGTCTGACTCATCAGAATAAAAGCTCCATCAGAACAGAGGTATGACTCCTGTTCCCTCCTGAATACTTAGCACCTTAAAAACTGTATGGTATACAGGCATGCAATAAATATTTTGTATTTTTAGTACAGACGGGGTTTCACCATGTTAGACAGGCTGGTCTCAAACTCCTGATCTCAAGTGATACACCCACCTTGGCCCCACAAAGTGCTGAGATTACAAGCATGAGCCACTGAGCCCGGCCAAATTTTAAAAATTTGTAAAAGCAATTTAATACTAATTTTCATTTGGGGTTTAAAAAATAAAACCACTAGTGTTCTCATTTCTATAAAATGGCTAAACTCTGCACCCCAGGGGTGATGTGGGGCATGAGAACCTGCCCTTCCCCTCTGCTTTCTTCTCCTGAGCCATCATTCCCCATTTTACTCCTAGCACTGACGAGGTAAATGTAAAGACACTGTTCCACAACTTCAGCCAGTTCCTACCAACTACTGCCCAAACCCCTTCAACATCCCAAAAGAACCTCCATTACCATCATGCAGGAGTTCATGGTCTCTGGTGACAGGTAGATGTGCAAAGGACAGCTACTAATGCCCCCTCTTCACACACGAGGCGACTGCAACCCTTACTGGCAGCCACGGACTGGGGACTATCAGTAGTAGGTAGAATTCTAAGATCTAAAATCCCTGCTCCATGGTGTATATACCCTGCAAAATCTCTGGGACTATGAATATGATGGGATTTTACTCTCATGATCAGGTTAATTTTAAGAAAATGGGATTATCCACCTGGATAATCCTGAACTAGCCTCAAAAATCCTTCAAATGTAGGTCTGGAAGAGAGAAGTCAGAGAAATTGGTGGGTGAGAGATTAGACAAAAAGTATATTTTCCATAGCTGGTTTTCAAAATCTGGTGGGGGGTGGGGAGCGGAGAATATAGCAAAGAATAAAGGCAGCAACTGTAAGCTGAGATTGGCTCCCAGCTGACAGCCAACAAAGAAACGAAACGTCGGTCCTACAGCTGCAAGGAACTGAGTTTTGCCAATAATTTGAATGAGCTTAGAAGTGGATTCTTTGCCAGAGCCTACAGACAAGAAATCACCCCAGCTGACACCTTGATTTCAGCCTTGTAGTAATATCCTGAGCAGAGAATCTAGTCACACTGTATCCAGATTTTTGATGTATAGAACTGTGAGCTAATAAATGGGTGCCACTGAATTTACAGTAATTTGTTATACAGCAAAATTATTAAGGGACTCCTTGGAGGGAAAAGTTGTAGGCTGCTGCTGCTACAGTAGTAGGTAGATTTCCTTCTAGCTTCAGCAACACCGCCAATACGAAGACCAGAGGCAGACTATAAATTTGCCTGGAAACTAAAGAAAGGTCACCATAATGGAGTATATAACTTTGAAACCACACTGCATTCATTTCCTCATATTTATAATTACCAGACCATATGTATTAATTTGTTTACTGTCCGTCTCACTCATCATAATGAAAGCTCCGTAAGAACAGAGATTATGTTTCCTGGTCTCTGCAGACTACTTAGCACCTTAAAGAATGTCTGGCATATAGGCATGCAATAAATATTTGCTGGATAAATTGTCATCAACCAAAAATCACAGTGGCTAGGCATGGGGCTCACACCTATAATCCCAGCACTTTGGGAGGCTGAGGTGGGAAGACTGCTTGTGCCTAGGAGTTTGACACCAGCCTGGGCAACACAGTGAGACTCCACTGCAATAATAAAACAAATTAAAAATTAAAAATCATCATGGTAGGGAGGAAGGCAGCAAATTATACTGCCACGTGTATACCTACGCAACAATCTTACATGTTCTTCACATGTACCCCAAAACCTAAAATGCAGTAAAAATTTTAAAAAATAATAATAATCATAGTAAACTGTGTTATATAAAAGATTTTTTCAAGTAACTATATTATGAACTGGAAAAGCTGCATCCAACAAAGTCCATTCTAATAAATGATGTCCCTTTAATAAAAAAGACAGGTATTTCTCCATACAGTTGTTTCATACATGCTTCCACAGATGTCTACACTAATGCTATCCAGTAAAAAAATGCTTGTAACCTGGAAAATACATCAACAACAATAGAACGGTGTTTTAATAAACAATATGATAATGAAATCCCAGTATCAACTGATTAAGATGGGGAATTTACTTTCAGGTGATACAGCCAATTCATCACCTCTTTCCACACAACCCTCCAGACTTCAAGAATCCTGATATGCTTGAAGAAACTGAGAACCAGAAAAATCTCCAGATAAGCAGCAGAGCATATTTCTACAGTGAATCACATTTACATCTAATTTATTTGTTATGCTAAACTGAATGTTGCTCAAAATTAAGTTTAAAAGCCCTAATGCAATGCAAAACAAAACGTTACAAATTATACCTTCTACTAAATACAATTTCAGGCACCTGCAAGAGCAGATAACAGCAAGAGATATCTAATTCTCTTTTAATACATCTCTTCTGCTAGAAACAATTACTTCTACTGCTATTCCAAACTTCAACATGGGACATTTCAAAATGATTCACTCGTTAGTTGGTGGGTAATGAATGTCTTTCTACTCCCACAGAATCACTGTTACAAATGGTGGTTAGATGCTGTGAGCAGTCTGTACTTCAGGTACATTATAGAGCTTTGTGGCCTGGCAATTACACTATGTATTTATTTATATCTTGTCTCATTCTTTTAAAGGGGAAGAGTGAGGTTTTAATCATCATATGTAGCAATTTAATGATTTTCTTTTTAAGAATGGCAATTCCTAAACAAGTCTTTTTTCAACAGAAAAAGTTCATCTTAAATTGAGACCATCTCAATTCAGCTTGAAAAGAAGGCAGGGAAAGCACATACATTCCCTTTAGATATTCTTAAAATTAATTTTATAATGTAGAGAACAACAAAGTATTATTATGCATAATCCACAGAAAAGTAGAATGATTTTATCACTAAAAGTCGAAGAACTTCCAAAATGTGTTCAGAAGTAAGGAACAAATTTTAATTCTAAGGATAACAAAAAGTAAACCATTAATACATTCATTCTTCCCCCATCCACCAAAAGTAAAAGGAACTTCACATCTACGACCAGTGTTGGTTCACACCTTTGCATATGACTCACAAAACTACTTCTCAAAATTATTCTCTATCCCTATTATATATAATCACATTTCCTCAAAGTAGGATCTAAAAAGTGATGGAATTCTTCCTCTTTAGAGACAGTTCATATATAAAAAGATGACAGCCTAATTCACATTTAAGCTTGTATCTACATATTTCATTTACTCAATTATTATTGTTGAATTAAATAAGCCTGCTAAAACTCAATTGTAAGACCAGAATCATAATCTAAAGAATGTTCTAATAGTTACTATATTTGAAAGCTAAGAATGTATTTTCCTCATTGTTAGGTGCCTTGTCCACATTTTCATTTACTAATTTATATTCTAGATAAAACTTCCTAACACACTGAGGTAGTATTTTATTAATTCCTCTCTATTCCCACTGCCAATTCCTCTTCCTCTGCCACACCTTGGTGTTCCCCACTTTAGGATGTGTGTTCCTTACTTTAGGTAGAACCAATATAATAACCAATCATGTCATCAGAAAGTTAATAGTTTTCAATTCCTCAAGACTTCTAATTACAAGATCCTAGTCACTTCATTTCATTTGTTGTTTTTTTTTGTTTTTTTTACTGGGCAGATTTAGGCTTGGAGAATTTAGCATGTAACAGCATCTATCTAAGAGTTAATATCATTATTTCGTTGTTTTAATTTTGCCATTGCCAACTATTCAAAGCAAGTGAACTAGTTTTCCATTTACAGTACTAATATAAAGTTTCTCTTTAAATAAATGTATTTAAGTAAAAGAGTCATTTAAAGATATTAAGGAAATAACTGAATCTTAGAATGGCCCTCAAAAAAAATGAAGTGTCAGAAACACTACTTTGACCAAAACTGCGGCCATTTCTAAACTCAACTTTTTCTCCACATTTTCTGGCTTATTTGATGACCCCAAATTCTCAACTAAGCTCCAGATTCCAACTTGGGATGCTGTACCAGCACATCAAATTCAACACCATTTTCTTCTGGATCACCCCCCATTCCCATCATACTCCAACTTCACCAACAAAACCTAGCTAAATTCTCCTATATAACCATTTACACAATCTAAAAATCTAGGCGCTACAAGTGATTCATCCCTCTCTATTCACTGAATTCCAGAATTTACCAGCTCATTCATTCCACAAATAAAATCATGCACGCAAATAAAATCTCTTTATTTTAGAATGCTGTTTCTTAAAAACCTTTCACACTCCTTGAGAGGAGATAGGTAGCCTTGTGGACTCTTTCTCCAAAATTGGAGGGGGCAGGGCAGAGGGGAAGACATGAGATAGGACAGATTTGAAAAGAAACACCCTAAAATATTAACGAGTCATTTCTACATAGGTACATGGTAGAAATGAGTAAGTTCCATCTTCTCCATATTTTCCTGTAACTTTGTATGTTTTCTATATTTTTATCAAAAGAAAAAATACATTCCAAAAAGTAGTCCCATGTGGACTTGTGTCTCAATTCCTATTCAAGCATCCTAGTTCAAACTCTCTTTATATCCTCCTGCCTGTCCTCTAAACTGACCGTTGTAAAGGTCACTGTCCAATACATTATACACACAATTGCCTGAATAATACTCCTGAAAAGTTTTTACTAGGTTACACTTCTACTCAACAATCTTTAATAGTTTCCCATTGCCTGTATTCATATGAGTTGTCTACTCTGCTAGCTCTTGGGCACTTATCTAGCCCCAATTCTACAATACAACAGCATTTTCATGGTATCTAGAATCAAACTGTTCAAGTAATGTTTCCATCGTTTAACAGATGTGTCATCCTACAAAAGTAATTTAACCTCCAGATACCTTGGTTACGCATTTGTTAAAAGAGGGCTAATAATTCCTCATAAAGTTGTTATAAACACCAAGTATGTAATAAAGGATTGGTATATAACAGAAGCTCAATAAACAATAGTGCTATTATTCCTTTATAATCCTGCACACAATCTTGGCTCAAGGCTGGTTTGCCCACTGTCACAAATACTCTTGACTTTATGTGCTTGGCTCACAGTGTTCCCCATGCCCTGAATAACTTCTGTCAATTCTCCACTTCCTTAAACTCCTCTCTGAGACATGCACAGACCAGACCTCCCCAACTTCCCATATCCTCTTCAGGGGCGTTCAATCTTTTGGCTTCCCTGGGCCACATTGGAAGAAGAAGAAGAGTCTTGGCCACACATAAAATTACACCAACAACAGCTAATGAGCTTTAAAAAAAAAAAAAAAAAACGAAACAAAAGAAACAAACAAACAAAAAAAAAACTTGGGCCAGGCATGGTGGTTCACGCCTGTAATCCCAGCACTTTGCAAGGCCATGGTGGGTGGATCACCTGAGGTCGGGAGTTCGAGACCAGCTTGACCAACATGGAGAAACTCCATCTCTAATAAAAATGCAAAATTAGGACATAGTAGTGGTGGTCAGACATGGAAATGGTGGGGAGACAAAAATATACATGTGAAATAAAACTCAGTATTTTAATTAAAAAAAAAAATGCAAAATTAGCCAGGCGTGGTGGCATGTGCCTGTAATCCAAGCTACTCAGGAGGCTGAGGCAGGAAATCGCTTGAAACCGGAGTTGGAGGCTACAGTGAGCCGAGACAGCGCCATTGCACTCCAGCCTGGGCAACAAGAGACAAACCATAATGGTTTAAGAAAGTTTACAAATTTGTGTTGGGCTGTATTCAAAGCCATTCTGGGCCGCATGGACTGTGTGGTGGACAAGCTTGCTCCACACCTCATGGCCACACCTCATGGCTCTTGTGGCAGGTGGATTAATATTCAACTCATCTCAAAATTTATAGAGTTTAATGTTCTCTGTCTCAGCCTCTACTAGCCTATCATCAGTCTGAGGATAGTCAATGTGCCTTACACTTTTATCCCTGGATACATTAATTCCTTGTATAGAATAGATCCATAACATAAAATTATTGTTTTGCATATTTTAGTCTTTTGTTTCCAACTAGACTGCAATCTACTGTCAGGGCTAACTGTAAAAGCTAATATGCACATCAAAAAAATCTGAAAAAACAAACAGGGCCTGATGATAGATACTGGTGGAATATTTTTTTCCTGGAATAACAGTTATACTCTCATAATCACCTTACCATTTGATACATCTCCTAGCAGAACACAGCAGACATACCAGATCAGACTACTACTCTGCTCAAAACCCTCCAAGGACTTTCTATCTCACCCAAGTAAAAGAGAAAGTATTTACAATGGCCAGGCCCCTTGTTCTCTCTGCAGTTCCTTGAATACAGTAAGAAACAAATTAGCTCAGCTAGAGCTTTTACATGTGCTTTTCCTTCTCTTGAAATATTCTCTCCCAAATACCCACAAGGCTCACTCTCTCCCATGCTCTTCAGGCAACCTCAGGAGACAGCCCTTTCCTTATCATCTGCTATGGTCTGAATGCTGGCATTCCCTTAAAATTTTATGTTAAAACTTGGTATCCAACACGACAGTATTAAGCGTTAGGGCCTTTGGGGAAGTGATTTAGTCAGGGCGGCTCCGCTCTCATGAATAGGATTACTGCCCTTATAAAAGAGGTTGACGGGAGCTGTCTTGTCCCTTCTACCAAGTGAGCATACAGCAAGAGGCACCATCAATGAAGCACAAAGTATGACTTTACCAGGCACTGAATCAGCCTCCAGAACTATGAGAAGTAAATCTCTGTTATTTATAAGGTACCCAGTCTAAGGTATTTTGTTATATTAGCCTGAATGAACTAAGACACCATCCGATATAAAAGGGCACTAAGCTCACCCCACATTCCAACCCTTTCACCAGCTCTTTCTTCATAGTACTTATTACCACCAATTAATTAGATACCTGTTATTGCCTCTTTCTAACTACCAGTCTGTAAGCTCCATGAGTGCAGAAACCTTGCTTTGTGTACTGCTATGGCCCCAGGCCCCAGGCCCCAGTAGAGACAACAGGGCCCAAGAGTCAATAAAGATTTGTTGTATGGATAAATGAATCTAGATTGAATTAATTGACTCTAAACATTCTATCTTTTTTTTTTTTTTTTTTTTTTTTTTTGAGACGGAGTTTCGCTCTTGTTGCCCAGGCTGGAGTGCAATGGCGCGATCTCGGCTCACCGCAACCTCCGCCTTCTGGGTTCAGGCAATTCTCCTGCCTCAGCCTCCTGAGTAGCTGGGATTACAGGCACGCGCCACCATGCCCAGCTAATTTTTTGTATTTTTAGTAGAGACGGGGTTTCACCATGTTGACCAGGATGGTCTCGATCTCTCGACCTCATGATCCACCCGCCTCGGCCTCCCAAAGTGCTGGGATTACAGGCTTGAGCCACCAAGCCCAGCCTAAACATTCTATCTTCAATTTTATTTAATATCATCAGTTTTTTTATCTTTGCTTCCTCATTTCCCCACTCATAAATTTGGAATAATACCTAAACCTCGCAGGACTTGTAAGGATTAAGAGACAGAATATATGTAAGTGTAACATAGAATAGCATCCAGGACTCAGAATTGCTCTCCGTTACCTACTGTTATTAATTTCAGCCACTTATATCCAACTATATTCTTAGATATAAATGTATAATTCCTATTTGTTATGCCCTAAACAATGGTATTTGTAGGCAAATGATAAAGGCAACTAATTTGGTTTAGAGAAAACCATAAGTTATGTTAGGCAAAAACCAATGGAGTATAGAGTGTTTCCTAATATAATGATAAAACTACTCATACAACTGGAAGTTAGAATTGTTATACACTATTACTATAAATGAAAGCATTTGGTTATACATATGATCTGAAGCCTGTAAGAGCTTTACCAAACCCAAACTAGGTTGCTGTTTTGACTTTAGCTGCACACTTCAAAAATATGTAGATATACATAGTTTATCTTTCACAGGCTCCTTTCTACTGCAATCGATTTGTTCGTTGGACTACAAGCTTTAAGTGTAAATCCATGACATTATGTTTTAGAATACATTTATCAAAAAAAAAAAAACCCCACTAAAATTAAAAAGAAAAAATTAGGATTATTGTAAGTCAAATATTAATGCCTTATCGGAAAACTAAATGTAAGTTAAAACTACTTAGACTCCAAATCTGGCATACTATTAAGAAATCAATTAAGCACTATTTCTTTTCTTCTTTTTCTATTTTCTTTTTCTTTTTTTTTTTTTTTTTTTTTTTTGAGAGTCTTGCTGTCATCCAGGCTGGAGTGAAATGGAATGATCACAGTTCACAAAGCCTGCATTTCCTACGCTCAAGCAATCCTCCCGCATGAGCCTCCCAAGTAGCTAAAACTACAGGTGTGCACCACTACAGCCAGATAATTTTTGTTTTGGTTGTTCCTATTATTTTGTAGAGACAGGGTCTTGCTACATTACCCAGGCCAGTCCTGAACTCCTAGCCTCAAACTGTCCTCCAGCCTCAGCCTCCCAAACTGTTAAGCATTATTTTGTAATACCCCTAAATTTTAGATTTTTATTACAGTCTCAATTTTTTAAATACTCCATTCTAAAGAACTACCCAAACAATCTAGACTGTGTTTACAATGCAAAAAGTATTAGTGGATATACCCATACAACAAGGAAATATTTATTATATTGAAGCACAGACATGAGAAAATAATTAACAGAATTTCTAATGGTAAAAATGCCAAGACTAGCAGCTAAGTGCTAGGCCCATCAGGCACAAAGTAAGCTGAGTATATTCCACGTACAGTTCTGTTCTCTTAAGTTTCCACTGATTTGAAGCAATTACTTTTGTTCATAACACGTCACTTACAGCTTCTAACTTAGCAAGTATTTATTTAGCATTTATAAATGCTATTTCTTTTTTTTTTTTTTTTTTTTTTTTTGAGACGGAGTTTCGCTGTTGTTACCCAGGCTGGAGTGCAATGGCACAATCTCGGCTCACTGCAACCTCTGCCTCCTGGGTTCAGGCAAGTCTTTTTTCCTTTCTACTAGGTCCCATATCCTGAGGCAGTTGCTGTTTATAGCAAGTTTTCTTCCTACATTTACAACCATACTCTTTTTGTTTTTTTCTTTTGAGACAGGGTCTCTCCTGCTCTGTCACCCCAGCTGGAGTGCAGTGGCGCAATCTCTGCTCATTGCAGCCTTGACCTCCTGGACTCAAGTGATCCTCCCACCTCAGCCCTTGAAGTAGCTGGGACCACAGGCACAAGCCACCTCCATGGATAATTTTTTTGTATTTTTATAAAGATGACGTTTTGCCATGTTGCCCAGGCTGCTCTCAAACACCTGATCTCGGCCTCCCAAAGTGCTGGGATTACAGGCTTGAGCCACCGTGCCCGGCTAAATGCTATTTCTTATAAGCCACTTTTGGCCAAGAGTATGTGTTCTGGGATGTGAGAAGCAATAAATGCCTAAAAGCGCCTGTTCATCTCTGTTCTTCAGCTCGCAAGAAACATTTAAGTGTGCAAGAGATTTAGTACTCATACCAATACCAGAGAATACTGAATTAGAATCTAGAAGCGGCCAGGCAAAGTGGCTCATGCCTGTAATCCCAACACTTTGGGAGGCTGAGGCAGGCGGTCAGGAGTTTGAGATCAGCCTGGCCAACATAGTGAAACCCCATCTCTACTAAAAATACAAAAACTAGCCAGGCATGGTGGCAGGACACCTGTAATACCTGCTAGTTGGGAGGTTGAGGTAGGAGAATCACTTGAACCTGGGAGGTGGAGGCTGTAGTGAGCTGAGGTTGCGCCATTATACTCCAGCCTTAGCAATATGAGCGAAACTCCATCTCAAAAACAAAACAAAACAAAAATCCTAGAAGCAACAGGCTTATGTGGGAGAACTTACTCAGGTGTTGTGAGACAAAACACAGGGTCAGCACTTACAAGACCCTGAGAGTGAATGCCTCCTTGACTCACCCTGGTCTTAGGTAGAGCCAGGAATGCTATTAAACATTCTACAATGCATAGGACAGTCTCCTACAACAAAGAAGTACCTGGCTCAAAATGTCAATAACACTAATGCTTAGAAGCCCCAGTTTAAAAGAAAGAACTGAGTTACAATTCCAGCTCTACAACTCATTAGCTAAATGAACTTCTTCAGCAAATTATATAACCTCTCTGAGACAGCTTCCTTGTGTATAAAACGGATGTCATGCTTATACTGAAAGACTGCTAGGCGGAAAAACAAGCACAGAGTAGACACTATACAAATGTTAGTTACCATTCTTCAGAGTAAAATCTCCATCACAGACAGAGCTCTGTCCTCTCAAAGATGTATTTTTATATTATTATGGTACTATAATTAATTAAATTTATCTTCTATCACAATGTAAGGAACTTGTAGAGTCCTTACCTTATTGGACTTCATAGCCTCAACCTCTAGCACAAATGGACAACTAAATTCTAAGCACCTACCCATTACAATAAGGTATACACTGCATTGTGCAAAACTGTCAAATGTAAGAAAACATAATTCTCGCCCTGGAAAAATTTTGAAAGGAAGCCTAACAAGAAAACCAAACATACAGATAGATTTAACATACAGTAGGCACTCAAAAAAGCTCATGGATAGATGGGTAAAATTCACGTAAATAGCAGAATCCACAACTGCATACTAACAGGATGCAGATGAAAAAGTATTAAAGATATTTAATCAAGGAAAAGGTATATTTTAAATCAACATAATCCTACATATATGCAGCCAATATTTTCTCAAGGGAATGAAAGTACACTTAAGCCGGGCGCGGTGGCTCAAGCCTGTAATCCCAGCACTTTGGGAGGCTGAGGCAGGTGGATCACGAGGTCAAGAGATCGAGATCATCCTGGTCAACATGGTGAAACCCTGTCTCTACTAAAGGTGCAAAAAATTAGCTGGGCATGGTGGCGCATGTCTGGAATCCCAGCTACTCCGGAGGCTGAGGCAGGAGAATTGCCTGAACCCAGGAGGCGGAGGTTGCAGTGAGCCGAGATCGCGCCATTGCACTCCAGCCTGGGTAACAAGAGCGAAACTCCGTCTCAAAAAAAAAAAAAAAAAAAAAAGAAAGTACACTTAAAGAACAAACATCAAAATGACAAGTGATATCATTGGTCATTTTAGTAATATTTAGCTAAATTTCTTAATTCAGATGATGGTAGCACATTTTAACAGGTTCAAAGGGCATTTTAGGCAATTTAAAAAACCACATTAAATTTTAATGGGAGCTTATCAAATCCCTGACATTCACAATCTGTCAAAATTGTCTTAAATGGTCTGAGACAGAATAAAACCAAAAGGGCTGATGCCCAAATGTCTGAATACTTTGCTGAAAAGGCTGAGCTCAAGCATACCCAAAGTGTGTTACAAGCAACTTTTAAAATGCACAAATGTAACAATTATTTTTAAACCAACAATTTTAGAAAAATAGCAGTTCCTATCTAAAGCTTATATAAATATAAGACACTGGCTTTGCAAATGTCAGCGGAGTTTTACGATCTCTTTCTAAAGCAATAGTCTCTCTCTGTTTTGCTTGGTATCTTAATATGCCTTTAGTTTCAAAACTTAATTTGCCAACACTATTCCTCTCAAAACCTCAGGAATTCCATTACTAGTTTTAAACTAAATTAAAGAAAAATAGATGCATTCAACCCACAGCAAAAGTATGCACAAAGTGTTTGTTGATGCTCATAAATAGAGTGAGAAATTTAGACACATCTGAAGGACAATGGCTGTACAGTCAAGTCTATTTTACTTCACCATGGAACCAAATAGAGAATTACTGCTACCAAGTGAGACCAGTACTAGATACCTCTAAACTAACTGGGATATAACAGATGGAACATTATCTTTAAGTTAGAGCATTTGAGTATGTTTTCACTTCAGGGAAGAATGGTTACAGTATCCCTTAAGAAATCCATATGGAGCCAAGCTATCCTCTCTCCCAAAACAATCCTTAAAGTGCAACACTAACCACTCACTTGCCCCCCAAAAATATATGAGAGTTTTTAAAAAGGAATAAATGCTTAACATACAGATGGTTCTTTGTCTTTTCCCTAGAAATCTTCTTTTCCATTCCATTTCCCTTTGCTCAGATTCCATAAATCTTCCTGACAATTGCAGCCATTTCCACATTTCCATCATCTCCTTCAAAACCTAATTCATCTTAACTCACCTGAATCATAGGTATCAGGATCCCCTGGGTGGAACTAGGAACATATTTTCCCATTTCCCTGTTACCCCATTTTATATGACTTAATGGAAATATAGATTCATAATTCCAAATTATCTTTTTTGTTTGTTTGTTTCTTTGTCTTGTTTTAAACTATCCATTTCCTCTACCCCCAGTGTGTGGCCAAATTCTCCTTTAAACACAATTCATTCACAAGATACAGGCTATCTACATAAAGTAAAATTAAAAGCGACTGCTAGTAATGAAAATGATATATTTTTGATTAAATAAACCAGTGAAAGCCAGTTGTTTGTAGAAGAGTGATCAGTGCTTGCAATCACATAATAAAAAGAAAAAATAAATCAAATTATAAACAGCATATAACCACACTAGTAATCATATTTTTTTGCACAGTACCTTATAAAACTAACATTTTATCTTTAGAAATAAAATACATGAAGAACAATTTGGAAATATTTACCAAAAATGCTAATGTATATCCACTGGCACAGAAATTGTGCTTCTAATTTTAAATTACTGATAAATATTTGCATGGGCAAAATATGCATACAATAATCATTAAATCATTATTTTAAAAGCCAAACATAGGCCCAGCACTGTGGCTCACGTCTGTAATTCTAGCACTTAGGAGGACTGCTCGAGGCCAGGAGTTTGAGACCAGTGTGGGCAACATAGTGAGTTCCTGTCTCTATAACAAAATTTTAAAAACTTAGTTGGGCATGGAGGTATGCACCTGTACACCTGTAGTCCCACCTACTTGAGGAGGCTGTCACAATGATCACTTGAGCTCAAGAGTTCAAGACCGTGGTGAGCTATGATTGTGCTGACACTGCACTTCAGCCTGGGTGACCGAGTAAGACTCTGTCTCAAAAAAAAAAAAAGAAAGAAAGAAAGAAAGAAAAGAAAAGAAAAGAAACACACTAAAGTAGGAAACAAGCTTAATGTCCACCAAAAAGGGAATTTATAGTACATTCCATTCAACTGATACTATACCGCCATTAAAAAGCATCACTATGTATAGGCCGGGCACAGTGGCTCATGTCTGTTAATCCCAGCACTTTGAAAGGCCAAGGTAGGCAGACTGCTTGAACTCAGGTGTTTGAGAGCAGCCTGGGCAACATGGCAAAACGTCATCTTTATAAAAATACAAAAAAAGTATCCATGGAGGTGGCTTGTGCCTGTGGTCCCAGCTACTTCAAGGGCTGAGGTGGGAGGATCACTTGAGTCCAGGAGGTCAAGGCTGCAATGAGCAGAGACTGCGCCACTGCACTCCAGCTGGGGTGACAGAGCAGGAGAGACCCTGTCTCAAAAGAAAAAAACAAAAAGAGTATGGTTGTAAATGTAGGAAGAAAACTTGCTATAAACAGCAACTGCCTCAGGATATGGGACCTAGTAGAAAGGAAAAAAGACTTGCTTTTCACAATAAGCCCTTTTGTATCTTTAAATTTTAGATCACGTACACATACTACACTTTTGTTAAAATGAATAATTTTTAAAACAGCAAAAGAATTTAGGACATTCTCTCAGATCTTCTAATCCATAAATAGTTCTACTATTTTATCTCTAGGCACTTTTAATTAGGACTGAAAATCTAGGCTACTAGAAGTTACCAATAAACAAGAGTAGAGGACTTATTTCGCCTTTAGTGAAAACTATAACCATGGCAACTTTGCATCAACCAAAACAAAATATAAGTCAAGAAATAAATGAAGAATGTATCTTACTCAAAGCAATTTTTTTTTAACAGAAATAACACTGAACACAATATAATTTTGTTAGCACTCTACAAACTGTGCTTTACCAAAAGGAAAAAACCATCTGGCTGAAATTTCTGGTTAGGGTCTACATCTCAAATGGCTACATGCACCAGAAATATTTTATAAAGAACCTAAGAAGTGCCAAAATCATTTGAATCCAAAAGGCAGCTAAAAACAAGAGGAGGGGGAGGAGGAGGAGAAAAACTTGGGCAAAAGTTTCAAATGAGAAAAAAAAAAAAAAAAAAAAAGCCACACACTTTTAAGGTATTTTTCTAATGGAAGTTTTCTTTTTAGCTTTTAAATTCCAAATAAGCTGAACACTATAACCCTCAATTAGTCATTAAAACTCAAGAAATTTAAAGAAACAATTTATCTCCTTTTTAAGCTAATGTTTAAATGTTGCTATTTAAATGTTGCTATTTAATATGATTTTTGTTTTTGCTACTAAAGAATTATTAATTTAATAGTGGCTACTACTACTCAGGTCCTCTCTTCTTTCTCAGATTCAAACAATCTGTCTGATTATAAAACCAGAAAACAAATTCTTGAAATGGGAAAAATACATAATGGTAACATTATGTAGAGTAGTATATTTGTTTTTTGTTAAAATCCTTTTATTGGATCTCTTGTTAATAACATTATGACTTGGCCATCTGAACATACTGCTACAACAGTATGTTTTAGACTTGATGACCTATTTTTTTAAAAATCAAACTTTATAGCCCAAAGTTTTGTTGTCACAATCAATTACAGTCTTTTGACGTCTAGAATATACCTCTGCAAACAAAAGACGTTAGCTGGCATATCAAATAATCAGTATATTCCTTTGCCAGATTCAAATACTCAGGCTATTGACCCCCCCTCACCCACAAAAAGCCAAAAAAAAAAAAATAATCCCCAAAACTTCATGAAAGGTATAGTTAAGAAAACAGGATGTAAAAAAAAAAACCCTCAGAATTAGTATGTGCTGTTTACATATCTGGACAATTACAAAGAAAAAAGATAAGAATGTCAACTGATAATTTTCATTTCTGACTATAATTTTATATTTATTGGTAAACTACTAAAGCTCAAGAGTGACTTAGGTACTTCATACATTCGACTACTGAGTACTGCTAATCATAATTATAATCAGATCAAGGTCAAGGATTCACAACTATAAACAACAATAACAAAAAACCCCACCTAAACTCATATTTAAAGACAATGAGTCCAGGACCAGGACCACCTAAGGTAGAACTGGGAGTTCCTTAAGCTATTTTGGAGATTTTAAAATAGTGTAACAGCCTTATATACTGTCTGAAATACAGTTTCATACACAACCAAAATAACCAAATTTTTTTTTTTTGGACTGGAATTAAAATTCAATGTGGTTTACTTGAGAGCAATATAAAAGTCTCACATGCCGTAGGAAAAAGAACTTAACGTGGTAATGCCAGTTATCACATGATGATTAGAAGCTCTGGTTGGGGTTACAGCCTTCATTATTAAAAATAGAAAATCCAATAAATAATAAATGTATTTTATTTTGTAGAAACTTTTTTAGATGTCAGCATCTGAAAATGAAAATAGAGTAATCTGGGGTTTTTTTCCCCCCCAAATGTTCTAGGAAAGCAAAATGCCAACTAAAAACATACACCAGGCTCTAAGTACTGACAAAACATTTAAGTTTAATCGGGAAAAAGATTTATGTGTGCTGGATGAGGATAGAAAGATACCCATGAATTACAAATATATATGTGTGTATATGCATGTCTGTATATGTGTGCATATATATATATATATATATATATATATATATATTCCTTTTCTTTAAACCCTAATGGCTCAACTGATGCCTCATGAAATAGTAGTGACATAAAGATGAATGATCAGATTCCAATCTTAAGGAAATCTAAAGGGATGAAGAGTAAAGTTTATGCCTGTGCTCTCCACTCCATTTTTCCCCTTTACATTCTTTCATTTTGCAATGACCTCAGTAGTTAATAACAATGCAAGGTCTTAGCCATAATTATCTCACAAAGACATAACCAATATAAAACAAATGATTATAAGCTTTTTTTTTTTTTCCCAGACAGGGTTACTCAGGCTGGCGTGCAGTGGCGCAGCCTTGACCTCCAGGGCTCAAGCAATCCTCACACCTCAGTCTCCTGAGTAGCTGGGACTACAAGCATACACCACCATATCCAGCTAATTTTTTGTATTTTTGTAGAGATGGGGTTTCACCATGTTGCCCAGGCTGGTCTCAAACCCCCTGGGCGCAAGCAATCCTCCCATCTCAGCTTCCAAAAGGGCTGGGATTACAGACAGAAGCCACCTCACCCAGCCTTATAAGCTTAATTTTTATCTTGGAATGTACCCTCATGTTTCTTACACAGAGTCAGTGCAAGAAAAGAACCAAGGAGCAAAACGAAGCCAGTACCTAAGACGTGGGACAACATACAGAACACTGCCTCAAACACTACCTGAAGACCACTCAAGATTACTTATTGACTGGGTAAATCGGATGACCTAAAAGGCATCAAACACCTACACAGAAGGCAAGAGTACATGCTATATTTGAACCTATACAGATCTAGGTAAAAATCCTGGGGCTCCATTATTATCACCTGCCTGACCTTGGGAAGGTTACTTAAGTCTCTGAAGCCTCAGTTTTCACATCTATAAAATGGAAAGAGGAATAATAATTCAGTAGAAACTCTTTTAACAGACCTCTACTATATCCATCTTACAAATACAAAGCTCTCCAATCCCTCCATTAATCACTCTCTAATGCCCAACACAGGCTCATAACATACACCTAGTAGTCTTCTAAGTAGACCACTTTCTTAACACGTCCCTACCCTTTTTAGGCACTTAATGTTTACTAAGAGCCAGCTGTCCATTCCCAAACCAGTTTATGCCAACTGTACTTGTTACTGTAATTATGTAATTTAAGATCATATGAATTGATGAATTATGAGGAAAAAGTTGTTTCTGTAAAAATTATGTTGAAAAGTTCAAAAAGATTCAAAGGTTAGTGCTTTTTAAAGTTATTATGGAATTAGGTATATGTCAAAACAGCTTTAAATAGGAGGAAAAGCATGAAACAGTAGAAAGATTTTATATACCAGCATACCTCAAAGATATTGCGGGTTCTATTCCAGACCACAGCAATAAAGCAAATTTTGCATTAAAGCAAGTCACACAGTTTTTGGTTTCCCAGGACATACAAAAGTTATGCTTACACTGTACTGTAGTCTATTAAGTGTGCAACAGCATCATGTCTTAAAAAATGCACATATCTTAATTTAAAAACACTTTATTACAACAAAAAATGCTAATGATCATCTGAGTCTTCAGCAAGTGGTCATCTTTTTGCTAGTGTAGAGTTTTGTCTCAAGGTTACAGCTGCTGACTGATCAGAGTGTTGGTTGCTAAAGGCTGGGGTGGCTGCAGCAATTTCTTAAGGCAACAATCACTTGCTGCATCAAATGACTCTTCCTTTCACAAAAGATTTCTCTGTAGCATGTGGGGCTATTTTACTGCATTTTACCCATAGTACAACATCTTTCAAAATTGGAGTTGTCAATCCTCTCAAACCCTGCCACTGCTTTATCAACTCAATTTATGTAATATTCTAAATCTTTTATCACTTCAACATGTCCACAGAATCTTCATCAGGAGTAGCGTCCATCTCAAGTAACTATTCTTTGCTCATTCCTAAGAAGCAACTCCTTATCTCTTCAAGTTTGACCATGAGATGGCAGCAATTCAGTTACATCGTCTGGCTCTAGTTCTAATTCTAGTCCTCTTGCTATTTCCACCATAAATGCTGTTACTTCCTCCACTGAAGTCTTCAATTTCTCAAAGAGATCTATGAGAGTTGGAATCAACTTCTTCCAAACTCCTGTTAATACTGATATTTTTACCTCCTCCCATGAATCACAAATGTTCTTAATGACATCTGGTATGGTGAATACTTTCCAGAAGGTTTCTGATTTACTTTGCCCAGATCCATCAGAAGAATCACCACCTATGGCAGCTATAGCGTTAAAAACTAGTATTTCTTAAACAATAAGACTTGAAAGCCAAAATTACTCTTCAATCTATAGGCTGTAGAAAAGATGTGTTAGCAGGCATGAAAATAATATTAATCTTGTATATCTCTATCATAGCTCTTGAGTGACCAGGTACACTGTCAATGAGTAGTTAACATTTTGAAAGATATCTTTTCTGGGCAGTAGGTCTCAACAGTGGGCTTAAAATATTTAATAAACCATATTATAAAGAGATGTGCTGTTAGCTAGGCTTTGTTGTTCCATTTATAGAGCAGAGTAGATTTATCATCAATGTTAAGGGGCCCCAGGATTTCTGGAACAGTAAATGTTAACTTCAAGTCACCAGCTGCATTAGCCCCTAAGTAGAGAGTCAGCCTGTCCTTTGAAGCTTTCAAGCCAAACATAGATTTTTCTCTAGCCATGAAAGTCCTAGACAGAATCTTGCAATAGAAAGCTGTTTCATCTCCCTTAAAATTTTGTTGTTCAGGGTAGCCAGCTTCATCAATTAAATTAGTTCTTCTGGGGAGGCGTGGTGGCTCAGGCCTATGGTTCTGGTGCATAAGGAGGCAAGGTCAGGAGTTTGGGACCAGCCTGGGCACACAGAAAGCTCTCATCTATATAACAATAAAACATAATTCTAAAGATAAATAAATTAATAAATAAGTTCTCGATAACTTGCTGCAGCTTCTACATCAGCAACTGCTGCTTCACCTTGCACTTTTATGTTACATAGATGCCCTCTTTCCTTAAACCTCATAAACCGACCTCTACTAGCTTCGGACTTTTTTTCCTGAGGCTTCCTCACCTCTTTCAGCCCTCATACAATTGAACAGAACCAGGGCCTTGCTCTGGATTAGGTTTTGGCTTAAGGGAATGTTATGGCTGGTTTGAGCTTCAGGCCACTAAAACTTTCTCCATACCAGCAGTAAGACTTTCACTTTCTCACTGTCTGTTGTTCACTGGAGTGGCACTTTTCATTTCCTTCAAGAACTTTTGCTTTGCATTTATAACCTACCTGGCACAAGAGGCTTTCTCTTTCAACATGCCTTCCTCACTAATCTTAATCATTCCTAGCTTTCAATTTAAAGCGACAGATGTGTGACTCTTGCTTTCACTTGACACTTAGAGGCCATCATAGGACTAACTGGCCTAATTTCAATATTTGGGGGTCTCAGGAAATAGGGAGCCCTGAGGAGAGGGAAAGAGATGGGGAAACAACCAGTTGGTTGAGCAGTCAGAACACACACAACATTTCTTGATCAAGTTCGCCATCCTATATGGGCATGGTCTGAGGTGCCCCAAATTAATTGCAATAGTAACATCAGAGATCACCATAATAGATAAAATAATTATAAAAAGTTTGAAATACTGTGAGAATTACCAAAATGTGACCCAGAGACATGAAGTAAGTACATGCTGGCTGCAAAAATGGTACTGATACAGAATTCTGAACAGGGTTGCCACAAACCTTCAATCTGTAAAAATGCAATTATCTGCAAAACACAAAAATATGAGGTACACCTGGATTACACTGGAAGTGCCTTATATTCTCTCTTCTCCTTAAAAAAAGAGAATTATTGTGCCAGGCGCGGTGGCTCAAGCCTGTAATCCCAGCACTTTGGGAGGCCGAGGCGGGTGGATCACAAGGTCAAGAGATCAAGACCATCCTGGTCAACATGGTGAAACCCTGTCTCTACTAAAAATACAAAGTATTAGCTGGGCATGGTGGCACGTGCCTGTAATCCCAGCTACTCGGGAGGCTGAGGCAGGAGAATTGCCTGAACGCAGGAAGTGGAGGTTGCAGTGAGCCGAGATCACGCCATTGCATTCCAGCCCGGGTAAAAAGAATGAAACTCCGTCTCAAAAAAAAAAAAAAAAAAAGGAATTATTAGGATACTTAATGGATAATGCTGCATGGCTGTGGATTATGCCAAAAAAGGCAATCCAGAACTCTAATCAAAGAACCCATCCACAAACAAAAACCTTGACCCTATAGGGAAAAAGTGGCAAAGAAATGTATATTCTAGTTAAAATAAAAAATACATTATTTTTTATGATTCCTTATAACCAACATTTTCAATTATCTACTCAATATATCACAGAGGATCTCTATATGTAGCTACCTCAAAATTTATAGAATTATTGTGAAGACAAAAAAAAGTACTTAAGTACAGAATCTGAATCTTAGTAAGTATTTAATTAAAACCTACTGTTTAGGGCTGGTTTGGTGGCTCATGCCTGTAATCCCAGTACTTTGGAAGGTTGAAGGGAGTAGATCACCTGAGGTCAGGAGTTCCAGACCAGCCTGTCCAATATGGTGAAAACCTGTCTCCACTAAAAATATAAAAATCAGCCGGGCATGATGGTGGGCACCTGTAATTCCAGCTACTCAGGAGGCTGAGGCAGGAGAATCGCCTAAACTCAGTGCAGTGAGCCCAGATTGCACCACTGCACACTCCAGCCTGGGTGACAAAAGCTAGACTCCATCACAAAAAATAAAATAAAAACTTTCTGTTTTCTTTAAGAGGTTTTTGTTTTTTTTTTTTCCTCCTTTGAGATGAGGTCTTACTGTGTCACCCAGGCTAGTCTTGAACTCCTGGGTTCAAGTGATCCTCCCACATAAGTAGCTGGGACCACAGGTGCATGTCACCATGCTTGGCAGGTTTTGTTGTCTTATGTTGTTATCAGAATAGAGTACTGTTGTCTCCCAAAACATACAGAAAAGTAAAAGATGTACAATTTTCTTGTTATTTTTATATTCTTATATGTTACTCATACAGACTTCAGATATTATTAGCCATATAAACTCCTTAGCAGCCACCAAAAAAGTCAAGGCCGATACTCCTGAGAGCTCCAGGAGACTGTAGTCTCCCAGGGGTATACTTAACTATAAAGATTACAGTAATGTATTACGTATTAGCATGACTAGACACTTGAAACTGACAACATACAAAAAATAAATGAGGTGCTGGCATGGGACCAGTGGAGGGAGCAGCACCTCTCTGAACAGGGAGCCGACAGGAGGAAAGGTAGAGAATCCAACTGAACAGAGTAACTAGGAGATAATGATAAAGACCAAAGAGAAGCAATGTAGAAACTAGCAATCATTTTGTAGGTAAACCTGTAAGCTAAAGAGAAGGGTGTGGCAATTCAACTTCTAGCTCAGAACTGTTGAACAATGGCACAGATACTAAAAAGCTTCTCCAATTAATTAAAAGCAATATCACATTTTTTAAAGTTCATGTCATTCTGACACTACAATCAAATTTACTCTTCATGAAAAAATGTTATATCAAGACATGCACTCTAAAACTACAACAGTGAATTACCTTTGTCACCTACTGAGTTGTGGGAAGGGGAAAGCAGCACTAATACCCAATCTAACAAGAATACAGTTGAACAGTACTAGCAATACTATTATTTTGAAAAGCAATGTAACCACGTTTCAAAACTTAAAAACTCTCATATCCTTTCACTCAAAAATCACACCTGGGAATCTACCTTAAGGAAATAACCAGAAGTATGAAGAAATGCATATACTCAAAGGTGTTTTCTGCGACATTTCTCTTAAGCTTAATTTCATTTTTATTTATATTTTGCAACATTTCTACGACAGCAAAAACTAAATATGATGCATGGTGACACAGAAAATAATATAAAGTTTTTTAAAAGCAGCAAATAAAATTGAGCATATACTATAAATATAAAATGTATACGAAAAAGGGTATTAAAAAATTCCAAAATGATAATGAGTGTATTAGAGTGATAGAATTAAGAATTTTTTTTCTATTTTTGTAAACTTTCTTGAGATTTCACTTTTTGAATTAAAACAAACTACATTTTTAAAACATGAGTCTCCAAAGATTACATAATACATGACTTCATGCAACATTCTCAAAATGACAAAACTAGTGGTTGGGGGATGTGGGGTATTGTAACTATAAAGATGTAGCACCAAGGAGTTCTTTCATGGTGATGGAACAATTCTGTATCTTGACTGTGGTACTGTTTCCACAAAACTACACAAGGGATAAAATTACACAGAACTAGATATACACATGCACACACAAAGAAGTCCAGGTTTGAAAATTGGTGAAATCTGTAAACATAAGTAGTCTCGTTAACAGTAATGTATTGATGTCAATATTTTTGTGTTCATAAATGACATCTATATAAGATGTTTTCATTGGGAAAACCAAGTGAAGATATGCAGGACTATTACTTTCCAAATTCTTTTGAATCTACTTCAAAATAAAATGTTAAAAAAAATACATGTGCTAGCATATGTAATATTAAACTTTTCTTTGAGAGAGTAGGAGATGTGGAGATGTAAAATGAGCCCTGTAACATGAAGCTTTCAAGGCACTGAGCTACTAACTATTCACAAACCCCACAGAAGTCAAATGGCGGTCTTTAGACTGAATGTAATTTACTTAAGTCAGGTTTTAATTAAAGGCCTCAATTTAAACGAAAATGTCAGTCAATTTTCAGAACATGCTTAACTGAATAGTTTTGAACCTCAAAACCTATACTTAATATAATTTATTAGGCAAGAGCCCTTGGAACTTTCTTCCTTACCAGAAAACAGTTTCAACAGATATAAATGATATTTTCTTACATATATTCACTTTAAATATATAAATGACTACTACAAAGTATATAAAAGTTTATCACCACTGGACTGTGCTCCATGACAGCAATCACATCTGTCTTAATTAAACATTTTAACACAATGCCTAGCATGGTTCTTGATATAGCAGGCTCCCAACAACTACCTACTCAGTCAGTCAAGGGATGAATTCATATTCTAACCAAAGTTCAATGCCCAAGTCTCTCCAGCTTTAACTGGGAATGGGAGGTAGAGAGTAAGAGGGAAAAAGGACCCAGCTTTTAACAATATACCAGATCAAAGGATTATATTAACCAATATTACCTGTAATAGCAATGTAAAAGTTTACCTTAGGAAAACCTTAACTCACCTCCTCTAATCACTCAAATCTTAAAGGATTGTTTAATAAAAAGAAATGATCTGGTATCAAGAAATCTGCTTCACTAATCTTTGTCACCTAATGCTTTCGAATTTTCTTTGCTATGTGCAAATCTATCAACTTTTTGATCTGACAAATCTTAGCTAGAGTCTTCTGATTCCACTTATAAAAAGTACCTAGAATAGTCAAATTTGTAGAAACAGAAACTCAAATAGTGGTTGCCAGTAGTGAGACAAAAGAGGAAATAAGGAATTACTGTCTAATGGGTACAAATTTTGGCTTGTGATGACAAAAAAGATCTGGAAATCAGTAGTGGTGACAGATGCAAAATGATGTGAAGGCACTTAATGCCACCAATCTGCACACTTAAAAATGGTTCAACGGGCTGGGTGCAATGGCTCATGCCTGTAATCCCAGCACTCTGGGAGGCCAAGGCAGGCGGATCACCTTAGGTTGGGAGTTTGAGACCAGCTTGACAAACATAGAGAAACCTTGTCTCTACTAAAAATACAAAAAATTAGATGGATGTGGTGGGGCATGCCTATAATCCCAGCTACTTGGGAGGCTGAGGCAGAAGAATCATTTGAACCCAGGAGGCGGAGGTTGCGGTGAGCCAAGATCACGCTATTGCACTTCAGCCTGAGCAACAAGAGTGAAATTCTGTCTCAAAAAAAAAAAAAAAAAAAAAGTTAAATGGTAAATTCTATGTTTTTTACCATAGATAATACCAAATTTGGTAAAATACCAAATTCTGTGTATTTTACCATAATAATAAAAAAAAAGGTGTAATAGTTAAAAAGTTTTTTAATTCAATAAACTGGTTGAACACAGCTGAAGAGAGAAGTAGCTAACTTCAAGACAAGACACTGACTATCCAGAATACAATACACAAAGATAAAGAAATGGACAATATAAAAGACAGGTTAAGAGACACAGAGGTAGTGTAAAAAGATCTAACATACTTCAACTACAAATTCTAGACAGAAAATATGGACGACGAAATTTGAGGAAATGGCCAAAATTTCTCCAAAATTGTTGAAAGACATTAATCTTCAGATTCCAAAGCCTAGTTAATACCAGGCATGATAGATAAAAAGAAATCAACTTCCAAATATATAAAAATGCAAATGTAGATCACCAAGGACAAAGAAAAGTTTCTAAAACTAGCCATAAAGAAACAAAAAATTAACTATAAAGGACTGTCAATTACACTGTGGATTTCTCAACAACAATAAAAGCCAGAATGGAATGAAATAACATCTATAATGAACAAAGAGAAAAATAACTGCTAATCTAGAATATATATTGAGGAAAACCATTTTCAGGAATTAGACTAAGATAAAGGCATTTTCCAACACACCCTTCCTAGGGAAAATTCTAAAAGATATACTTCACACAAAGAAAAATGATTCCAGATCAGAGGTCTCAGATGCAAATGAGAATGATAAGCAAAGACATTTGTAAATTCAATGTACAGGCAAATCAAAGTAACAGTATTTAAAACCAAAGTATCTCATTTGTTGGAGGTCAGGGAGAACTAAAATAAAGGAAAACTACATAGAGTTTAACTTCCAAATTTCAAGACAGAGGGAAATGGAAGTGTAAAAAAAAAAAAGAAAAGAAAAAAAAGGCATTCATATAAAATGAAAAAGAAAAGCAAGGTAATGACTAACATAAAATTCAGATGGCAGTTACTTAAGGAGTATGTCAGAAAACACAAGTAGTGAGAAACATGAAGAAGCATCAAAGGTGCTGGCAGTGTTCTGTTTTTTAAAGTGGCTGGTGGTACATGGTGGTTCATTATATAATTTTTTACACACACACACACACACACACACACACACACACACACACACAAACGATGTATGCCTTTGCATGAATAAAGGTAAATTCTGAAAATCAATACAGAAGAAAAAAATTAAAAATCTATGGATCCTCCCCAAAAATCTAGAATACTTCACAAACACTGGTCTTCAAAATTAAAAACAATAAAATGATAAATTATTTCATTCAATAGATACTTACTGAGTGCCTAATTTGCCTAAAGGTGAGGTGAGAGGTGACATGAAGACATCTCATCTCTCTTCTCTCTCATTTTCCTAATCTTAAGGAGTTGCACTGTCTAATACAGTAGCCACTAGCTGCATGTGGCTATTCACATTTAAATTATTTAAAAGTAAACTCAATTAAAAATTCAGTTCTCCTATAACACTAGATCCATTTTGTAGCACAGCTACAAAACATTTTCATCATTTCAGAAAGTTCTATTAGATGGTACTACCGTATTTTACCATAATGCTAGAAATACATTGATCATTTAAAAATATTAAATAGAAAAAATATTTAACAGATTAAATCTCCCTTAAAAATCATTTTATTTCTATGAAACGACAGCTCCTTAGTATTTAAAACAGCTTGCTATTTATTAAAAATACATGGAAAGTATCAGAAATTGTTCAATATTTCCTATGTTCCAACAAAAACCATCAGACACAGGGTTTAAATATAAATAAATAAATGGGGTACTACTAAATAGTTAAGCACAGTACTACTAAACAGTGATACAAGCCATGACTTAGGGATATAAAAAGCCGCAGGAGTTGAACTCAACTCCACTCTCGCTTAGGAGCATCAATTTTAGTTGAGAGTATTCTAATATACTACCTATATGCATGTAAAATAGCAAAATGCAACATTTATATAAATTTAAAAACATAAAACCCTGTAGGCATAAAAAACTTCAATTTATAGCAGTCACACTTTGGGCTTCATTCTTAGCCTTCTGAGGGTACTATTCATCCGCATTTCTGCCATTGGGAGTACTTTAGGAGAAAAATTTAAGCACTGCTAAATGAATTAAACATTATTTTTTTATTTACTAACAATGATATACAACATAACTCTATAAAGCCATATCATCTTTAATATCTAAAGCAGCAAACCCACAGTTTTCTTTAAATTAAACAACAGTGGGGCCAAGCTATTTCCACTTAACCTGAACATTTTTCTTTAGGCATTCTAATGGAATTTAAGTATTTCTAAGGCATTCCCAACTTTTAAAATTACCCAACCAAAAACACTCAAAGGAAACAAATGTTAACCCTTAATTAATTTAACAGTTGCCTAGGCTAGGTTTGCCCCTTAGGTTCCCCACTCCCATGCCCCACCCGCCTGCCCACCCAAGTGAAACAGGGAGTCAATAAGCTTCTCATCTACACAACTGATACAATTTCAATAAGCACTTATGTTAATAATTGGCTTGTGTCCCCAGGAGGGCTTCTGTGGCTCCACTTACATAACCCATTACGCATAGTGCTGCACTATTCCTTCTCTAGAAAGCATTTTGAATACTGATATTTGTAGAAGGTTTACTTGCTATATTAACAAAAAGGCTTTTCTTGCTCTATCTTTCCTGCAGAAGAAGTGAAATGGAAAGCCAATTTCTGCTGCTTCACTATGTCAAAGGTGAGTTATTTATCTTGTTGGCTAATCAACAGAGTAATAATTTAAAGCAGCATCCTCAGGCAGCGCCCACAGTTCACCAGTTTTTTCCTGGGGCTCTGGTTGAGAAACAGTCTTAAACAAGTAATTTGGAGCCACTCAAGTGAACTCAACTGAAAACAGTCTGAACTGCTCCTTGAAATGTGTTTTAAGTATTGACTGTGAATCTTGACAAAATTAAATTCAATGGTGGTGAGAATCACAATACAGCATCTGTAGGGTAACGCAAGGGCACAATGTACCCCAAAGCTTCTTTAATATGCATAAATATGTGGATGAATAGTCTTCTCCAATCTCTCAGATTTTGTGTAAGCCAACAGTTTTGGATTTCACAGAACCATAATCTTTAAAAAGGCACATGGAGAAAGAGAGGGTGACCAGCACAGGGTTGCCACTTTCATTCTGCCAAGGACATTTAAAAAACAAAAACAAAAACTACCAATTAACCATCACCACTATTTCATAAAAGAACTAATATGTTCCCATAAAAAATGGTAAAAGATAATTTTAGAAAAAAATGTCAATAGATTTACCTTTATAGAAAGCTAACTACATTCTCCTTTCACTCAAAGGAAAACTCTGTCATGAACTGACACTACTTCACAGTCCAGCATTTTGGGAGCCACAAGTTTAAGTGACTAGCTCCCACTTAGAAAAGGAAAGCAATGTTAGGTAATAACCAAACCAAAATTAACCTATTCACAATAATGAGGAAATGTATGCTTGGAGAAGTTTAGGGACTCTACCAAGTTCAAATACCAAGGATTTTGACATGGGTCCATCTAATTCTAGAGTCAGAGGTCCTAGCCATTACCCTAAGATTCCTCTATATTAGAATATTCTTCCAATGGTGTAACAATCCACCCCCATCTAGTCACCTTTGTGACCAATGACAACCAAAGAATTTCCAAGACAGCTGGAGGGAGTGAGGGGTGTACTCCCTGGCCATCATTTAGACCAAAGCTAAATGGAACTCCTGACCTTTGCCTCATTAATACCAGGCGTACTGAAACTAAGCCAAACAGCCCAGACAAAGCACACACAAAACCCCCTGCCTCCAACAACACTGACGCAGGACTCTTTCGACATTCCCAAGTGCCTGTGATACAGTGGAAAACATATTCCTGAAAAACAAAAGGAATGTATTCTCAAGAAGGAAATAAACACTTCCATGGTAACTCAGTCTAAAAATAATAAACTTGCTCTCAAAAAGTTACAACTCTAAGCCTCATCCTGCAAACTATTAGAATCTTTTACACATTAATACTCAAGTTCCCCTATTTAAATACCTAAACAGAAAACCACATAAAATTCTGTAAATTTACAGTTCTTAAAGTTTCCAAAATAAAATATGTAACTTTCATGTGTTATTATATAATGGATAAGAGTACCTTATTCTATCCCTCTAATATAATCCAAACATTATAACGCAAACTACTCATGTTAATCAAAAGTACTTATTGTATAGAGTTGGAAGAAAAATATGTAATTAAATACCATTTTCTATAAAAAGCAACATCAATGGCCTTAATGAGACATAAATATTATCTTTGAATATTCAGAGGTTCTTGGTGTTGAAACCAAAATCAATGTCATACACATAAATAAGTGAAATACTGTATCAAAGATTTGCTTCCAACTCCTCACGTATCACTTGCCGAACAAATGTCCAAAAGAAACAACCTAACATAGCTTTTAAGTAACCAAATCTGACACTCTGGATGAAATGAGTCTGAAATAGTTTGTCCTCCCTGAATAGGGTAATGACAGCATAGTATTCTTGCTAGCAAGGGCAAGAAAACTCTTTTTCTCAATTGAATTTTTAATGATCAGATTCTACTCCATGTGAACCTGCAATATGAAGGGGCAATACACAGACTATCAAATTCTTTACCCACTGCATAAAATAATCCATTTAGTGTATTTCCTTCTGTTTTTTTAAAAAAAAATCCCATTTAAAATAGAAGTTTCTTTTTCTTTCCCCTCTACATTCTCCCTTGGCACTTTAATCTTCTTACACAGATTCAACTAGTACACCTATCTGTATTATTCACTAAACCCATGTTTAATATATGCCTAGTCCTGACCTCACTCCTGAATCACAAATCCACATTTTCAAAAGCCTTTGGGCATTTCCAGCATTTGGCAAGTATATAAAAAACTTAACAAATTCCAAACTGATTTCATTATGTATCTCCTTGCCCATATTTCTGGTAAGAGTACCACCATCAACATCACCAAGACTTATAAAGTGTAACCTTCACTTTCCATCTCCTCTAAATCTTCTCCAACAATCACCTCCTCCCCATCCACCTACTACATTGAGGTCCTGCAGAGCCTTTGCTCTAATTCCATTACCACTACCCTTGCCCAGTGCTTATACTATATCGAAAGTCAGCTTTCCACATTAAATCATTCTGCACACTACTCTATTAGACCTTAGCAACTTCTATTACTTCCCAAATGTCAAACTTCTTTCTTTCCCCAAATGTTGAACTTTTAAAAGCAGCACTTAAATATGCTCCACAATCCTGCCCCAAATTAAAATTCAAACTTCATCTCTAAATCCCAAAATGAACAGTATATTCTAGGTAATCTGGTCCACTAACTTTTCTCCAAGTACACAATGAACTTTCCCACCGCCACACTCCTGCTCACATCATTCTATTTGAAAGGCCTTCTTCACCAACCTACTCCCAATTCATAAATCTTTGTCTTAGAAAAGTCTTACTCTTTGTAACATTAAACTGAGCTTATCACTTTATTGGGAAGCAACAAAATGCAGCAGAAACACACAGGCTTTGGTACCAGATTGATTTGGATTCAAACTGGGGCTGTTACTTGCTAGCCATACAGCCCAGGCAAGTAACTTAACATATCTGAGCCTCAGTGTCCTCATTATTAAGATATATATTGCTGTGAAGCTAAGAAAATGTAAAAAGCCAATAGCATTGAGTCTGGTGTTCAATAAGTGCCCAATAAATAGCAGCTTCTGAGCTATCTCCACTAATTTCCATTACATAAGCTAAAAATGAACCCGTACAACTTACTCCAAACTGTAGCTCAAACCACCCATGTAGGTATTTACAAATGTTTCTTTATGCTGTAAATGTTTATGCAAATATATCCCCTTCTGGATTTCAAATTCCTAAAAACAAAAATTTAATCTTTATATCCTAAAATGCCTAGTATAGCGCATTTCAAGAAGCACTCAACTGACCCATCGCCAATGTTAAGTCTCAATTAAAAAACAATTTTAAGTATGCCTAAAGAACACAATTCAACTCTTCATGATTTCAGAAATTATTACCAAAATATGAATCTCATGTGTTATGGCTGTATCTTTATTTGCTCCTTACATAGTTGCTTAACATAGCTTGATGCATAGCAAATGCTCAATATTTGTTGAATTGACTTGAATAATATAAAATTACAACGCCTAAGTATCTGATGTTCCCCAATCACCTTTCTCTGCTCTTAAAATTCTTGAAATATTTCCCTTCAAAACACATTAACTACAATACCTGCAGATCAGTAACTACATCGAATTTAACTCTTTTTTTCAGATTCTCTCAATTCCAATCTTCCAATCTTATGCTCTAAATAATTAAGCACCTCACATGTTGAAGAATCTACAGTTTCTATCTACATTTAAAAGTTGTGCAAATAGGCTGGGCATGGTGGCCTACACCTGTAATCCCTGCACTTTGGAAGGCGAGGTGGAAGGATCACTTGAGACCAGGAGTTTAAGACCAGCCTGGGCAACACAGTGACACCTAGGCTCTACAAAAAATAAAAAAGTTAACCCAGTTGTAGTGGTTGGTGCCTGACGTCCTAGCTACTCAGGAGTCTGAGACAGAAGGCTTGCTTGAGCCCAGGAGTCGGAGGCTGCAGTGAGCTCTATTGGGATGGTGCCACTGTGCAGCAACCTGGGCAGCAAAATGAGGTCGTCTGGAAAAGAAGAAAAAAGAAAGGAAGAGGAAAGAATATAAACGGAAAAAGAAAAGCTGTGGAGCTAATCTCTCCACGGTTTTTTCCAAGGACTTTAAAAATCACCTGTCCTTTGCCTGTTGAAAATCAACAACCTTGACATGAATTTTCCTTTGCATAAGAAAGCTCACTGAACTTGTCACTTAGGTCTATTTTTCCTGATTCATGATACCACCTCCCCTTTCAGGGGTGGGAGGAAAGAGAATGACATAAGTACCCAAAAAAACTACAGTATAAATCCTAATCTTCACACAAGATGAGAGGTGCAGATAGTGTCAATGATTTCCAGAAGGTGATTTGTGTATACTTTATTTACGCTGCAAAAACAGTGGCCATCTGCTAAAAGCAATAATCTGCAGTAACTGCATTCCCTTATAAAAATAGTTTTAAAATCAGCATTTATTGTGGAAAACCCGTATTTCCTACGAACCTATCAGCAGTAGTTTATTACCTAAAATCTGTTCACCAAACCTACCTACATCACTTTTTTCTCTAGGAAATCCTCATTTTGTCCGAAGTAAACATTTCATGGAGTAAGTTTAAACAAACAAAACACTCTGCCCACCTTTGTGGAACTCTGCATTGCAGCAACAATTTTAACAGTGTAAGGACTCTCTCAAGAAAATCAACAATTTTTAGGAAAAATGACAGTTCTAAATATAAAACTACACGGGAAAGGATATAGTAATTGTCCAACTCTTTGCAATCAAGTCGTACAGCCTCTGAATGAACTCATCATACAACTGTGACATCGGATAGCCAAAGGAATTAACAGTGTACATTAGAGAACAGCAGAATAGCATCTTTTTTAAAAAATACCTTTACAAAAAAGGGGTGGATTTGTCTAAATTAATGATTTTCCTCAAGCAAGCTGTTTGTTCTTTTAAAGTTTACTTCAACAACAGCTTCAGTAAGCTTTCAAGCGAGTAAAGAGGATACAGAGCATGCTGGTGCCACCATGACCTACGGATCCTGAACCGGTTCCGAGCCTAGTCCAAATCGATCCCGGACCACCCTGAAGCAGATCTGGATGAAAAGCCCTGCAAAAGATCCCTGGCATTTAGAGGCAGCGCCCCACCCTGAAGTGAAAAGACGACACCCCTAGGACCTGGTTTAATTACTGAGCCCGGGACAGACTCAGAGGCGGCGAAAGTCGGGAACTGGAGCCCAAGATTGAGTCTGTTGTCCAGCTACTATCCCAGGCGGGACGCAGAAAACCAAACTGGGGAGCGCCGAGGTTTGGGAGAGCAACGCATGAGGGGGTCGGACGGACAGAGGCCCAGCCCATCCCCACTCTCGAGTCCCAACAGCAACAACAGCTCTGGGAACCCCCTCCCTGGCTCCGCCCCGCCCACCCCCGGGACCCACAGCCCGCTTCTTCCCGCCCAGCTGGCCCGAAGAAGTCCGCGACGGTCGACAACCCACTTCCCCGGACCCAGGCGGCCGAGCCCTCAGCCCGGATCTCGAAGCGGGCAGCGGGGGCACGAGAACGCCAGTCCTGACGCGGGCCCGCGGCCGTCCCACTCCTTTTGCCTGGCCACTCACCGTCTCCCAGGTGCTGAGAGGGAGCAGGGCGCAGGTCGGCGGGCCTGACCCCCGGACTCCGACCCGGCTGGAGCCCCTGCTTGGAGCGGATCGAGCCGCAGCCGCTGTGCCTACAAGGCCTCTCTCCGGCCCGAACCCTGGGAAAGCACTTCCGGGGGAGCGGGGGAGGGAAGGGTTTTGGCACCGGAACTGCTCTCAGGCTGGAGCTGACAGGGCCGCCGGGGCCTCGGGGGCGGGGCGGGGCCTCTCTCGCCCGGCGCCCACAAATCAGCCTCTGGGCTCTTAGCTAACTAACCCTTTCCGACCCGCGCCTCCTCGGTGTCCCCGGCTCCCCGGGCTACAGCTGCACCCTTTGCTGTAACTGCTGGTCGAGTTTTTTCACTCCAGCCACCTAAGTTTACAAATAAGGAAACCGAGGCTCGGAGAATTGAGGTCCAGGAATCCAGGGCACGCAGCCGGCCTCCCTGCTCCCTTCCGTGTACTCCACGCTCCAAGCTGCCTCTTTTAAAACATAACTGAGAACAGTTAAGATGTACTGAATGCTTACGACGTGGTAGGCACTGTATTAAGTCCCTCCGGGTGCATTGACTTATTTAGCCGTCCCCAAACTCCTCAGGGTTGCTGCTGTTATCTACCTCTCGCAGGGGAGAAAAAACGGTCAAAGATACAAACGTTGGCTTCGTGATTTTATTTTAATTCATGTGTGTCAATCTCATCTACCAATAACAAGATTTTAAAATTATTTATAGACAGGACTCAAACTATATTCCTATGTTCTGCCATCACTGGCGACTTGAACAGAGGCTAGAGCTGGGGGTGGGAGGGTTAGGGTGGGGATCTGGAATCTTTCTGCTTGGATCCTTTTATTTACTTTTCTTTTTTCACCCTGGCAAGTTGTAAAATCATCTCTATTGTAGGAATCCAAAATGATAATGCATGATAAACACTTCCGAGTGTCTGGCACTGGATAAAAGTCAACGATTCTTACACTTCATCAGCAATAGGCAGTAGCAAAAGTTAGTTAAGGAGATAACAAAGCAAGAGTAGAGGTTTTTACAACTGGAAAAATAAAGGTGCTTGTGAAGCTCCGTGCAGTGATAGTATGAGGATCCACAGAGTTACATACCAGACAGGAAAAGGGAAGGAAAGGGGCGGGCGGCGGGGAGGATTCCTCAGCCACAAAATCAGAAAGGCACCAAATATCTGAGGCAGATTTTGTATCTGAGATGCAGGGAAAGAAAAAAAAGCCTCTTAGCATGTATACTATCTGCAAAACAAATGTACTAACATCTCTTGAAACTGTGGGGGAAGGTTTTTATTTTTCTATGAAAGGCAGGGGAAATGAAAAAAGTTGAAACCTATTATTACCAATTTAAGATGCCAACAATGCCACTGCTCTTGGCTTTATTTACAGTGCTGTCTTATTTTATTTTTGTGATCGCGGAAGTGTTTGTAAATACTTCCATGATATTCAAATTTAAGCAGCCTTTAGTGCCTCAGAGTGTGAAGAAGTGAAAAACAGCGTGGGTTGGCAAGACTCACTGACGTCTCTTCTTCACTCAAGGCCTAAAGGGCTAGTGAGAGGAATCCTGCATCACAGACATTATCAGGCTCTGTGTGGGATGCAGAGGTTAGTCATTTAATCTGGTCATCTAATTGGTAAATGGAGCAGTCTGCATTCGAATTTACAGCCATATTCTCAGATGCTTTTCGTCACTATCCCAGTGGTTCTCAAATTTGAGAGTGCACCAAAACCATGCGGAGGGCTTGTTGAAACAGATTGCTGGCCCTCACCCCTAGAAGCCCCCCGACTAAGCCTCTCAACATAACCTGTGAACTTGTTACAGATGCACATTACTGGGTCCTGCCCCAGACCTTATGAGTCAGAAGCTCTGGAGTGGGACCCAGCAATCTGTGTTTTAACAGACCTTGCAGGGGATTCTAATACACCGTCAAGTTTAAGAACTACTGCATAAGATATTAAGAACTAATATCTTGTCGTCTACATATGCCTCTTTTTTTCTAATTATTTCCTATAGGGATAACCCTTATTGGAGCAAAAGTTTTTCCTGTTGAATTAAATGACCCATTGAAGCATTTTTATTCATGTTTTGCTCTCAGTGAAAGATGACGCTAGAAAAAATTACTATAATGAAGGATTCATTTTGATTACTTTAAATTTGTACTGAAATTTAACTAGATAATACTGGGTTGGGGACGGAACTGATCTTATTTGAGAATTACTCTCTGCCAAGGCTTTACATGTGTGTTTTCTGAATTAATCTTCACTACATTGCTATGAGGTTTTATGGTCTTAATTTTACAGATGAGGATAACTGAGACTTAGGTGAAGTAATTGACTTAAGCATATATTCTTGTTAAGGAGCAGAATCAGGATTGTGCAAACAAAGATCCCTCTAACTCCAAAACTCGTGTCCTTTCCACTTCGTGGCTGGAGCCTGGAGGACCAAATTCCAGTGTGGGCTCCACCACCCCAGCTATACAACATTGAGTAAGCGATTTAATCTCTATTTCGATTTTCCATCTATAAATAATGTTATCATAAATCTGCCCTGCCCACGCTGGAATGTCAGAACAAATGAGGAAATGAAAATGTACATACTTTGAGCTTTTTAAAGAAAAACAGTAAAAAGGCAAGTTATTAAGGCATTGTATGTTTGGGCAATTGTTGCTGTGTGATCCTGGACAGTGAAGTCTTCTTTCCCATTTGTCTCCTGATTCATAAAGAAGAGCGCTAAAGTAAAAGGTGTTTGACTTCATTGACCAATGTCTCCTAGAGGCAGAAGAAGATGACAGAGATTGTATGCACCTCTTGTAAAAATTACAAGGAATCTCTTACCAGGCTCATTCAGCTCCAGGTTCTTGCCAAATTACCGGCCCATCCTCATTTTAGAGATGTCTTTTCTCTCAACCCTTTTCTTTTGTCCATTCCAGGCATCCCTCTACCTGCCTGCCTCTACCCGCTAAGAAAAACTTAAAATTCCTGTTACTTTATCATGTAGAAGGATTTAACTCTCAATCCTCATCTCAGGCCAGACTCCAGGCCACCTTTATTGACACAATCACCATGTTGTGCAATTCCAGGGGGTACTATTCACAAAGAATACAATATGAATGATGCTCAGGAGATAACAAACACAAATGATGGCCCCTGAAACTGTGTAAGGCTGTGGCCCTGTCTACGCATAGCTCCTACCCCCGCAAACCCACTAAGGTGTTTTGTTAAACAAACGAGCCATCTACTTGGGTGTCCACCCTTGGCCAAGCTTTGAGATACTGGGATTCTTTGTTTTTGTTGGTTTAATGCAGACCTGATCCTAACCACGAAGCTTAAATTCTAACTTCCACATTCTACTGTGACACTTTTCACTCTCTTCTGTGTCATTGTTGCTTATCTCTCTGCTACACTAGTGAGTTTCTGAAGACCTTTTCATATTTTGTCTTCCTCATCTTTTATTCATGCCTCAAAAACATTTGCTTTGAATAATAGCACAGTGTACTAGTATATATGTATTAGTGTAAATATTTATGGTAAAGATTGTGTATTGTTGGATCCAGGGAGTTTTGTACCAAAAAATAAATTGAATCAAAATTTTAAAATTGAGAAATGTCATGTAAAAAAAAATTCCCAACTTCTGGCATCTCTTGAAAATTTAAACACTCTGGCAGACATCTGGCATGCATCCACAAGGCATCAGTGACTCTAGCTCAGATGCAGCCTCTCTCTTCAAACAGTGCAATGAACTGGCTTACCCACATGTGGTAATCTTTATGGTAGACAGAGTTTGGGACTACTGGTATATGGGATCATAGGGATGTTTTAAAGAATCAGGTACAGAATTTTGCCTTACAGATTTTACATGTGCTCATCACTATTCAATATATTTCAAGATAATTTTAAATTGTTTTTCTGGGGTAGCAATTGTGGGGTACCATGTTGTACCATTTCTTTTTTTGAGACAGAGTCTCATTCTGTTGCCCAGGCTGGAGTGCAGTGGCATGATCTCAGCTCACTGCAACCTTAACCTCCCAGGTTCAAGTGATTCTCCTACCTCAGCCTCCTGAGTAGCTGGGATTATAGGTGATCACCACGACACCTGGCTAATTTTTATATTTTTAGTAGAGACCAGGTTTCGCCATGTTGGACCAGGCTGATCTCGAACTCTTGACTGCAGGTCATCTGCCCACCTTGGCCTCACAAATGCTGGGATTACAGGTGTGAGCCACCATGCCTGGCCACATTATACCATTTCTAAAAAAGCAAGACAAGTGCAGACATCAAATTATAAATATCATTACTACCAACGTTTTAATGGAGTTGTAGCTAAGTTTATTTGTCAGCAGCCTTGGAAAGACAAAAGACGAATAATAGCAATTACTTAAATAGATTTGATGACAACCCTATGGGACATAATTGTTTTTTTTTAATTAATTTTTCCCTGGATGGAGACACAAGCAAAGCTAGTTCAGGTAGCTAGCAAATGATGGAGTCAGGATTAGAATCTAGGCAGTCTGTCCCTAGAGACACATTTATAACCACTAAACTAATATTTATTGATCCCTTTCCATGTGCCATGGCCACGACTGCCTCCCAACTGAAAGAGACAACCAGATTTATAGAAGAATGCATAAATCTCTTCCAGGCCTTTTATAGGTCACTAATAATAAACCCACATAGATCCTTTTCCCCTTCCCACCCCAAGTCATATTGACATGTTTGTAATCTTCATTTTGAAATGGACAGTCTGCCAGATATCTAAAACTTCTTTTAATTTCCATGTAATTCTTGCATGAAGTTTGTTTCTAAGAAACATTATCATGACGAATCCTATGCATGTGGTTTCACAAACAATGGAAGCAATTTGAAGCCATATAATATTGACATTGAAAACCAGTATCTCTAGTCAAATTGTGCTTGCGTGGAGAAATGAGAGATGTCAAGGTTGAATTTGAGCAAAAATGTCACATTGACACAAATGCAGAGAAAGGTCAAAATAGAGAACCTAAAAGGGAATGATTTTCAACCTTTGGCATATTTTACATTTAATTTTTAATTAAATATCATGAACAAGTATTGGAACTGACACTTTGCTTTAAAAGGTTTAAATTAATTAAATTTCTGTTGTCCACATTGTATTATGTAGTATCAGGAATTTAAGAGGTTGCCTTCCACTCTTACTCCTTTTTTTTTTATCAAAACACTGCCCATCTTACCTTGCCTCAGCTTCTCTTTCCACAAAATATGCATGATAAATGCATCTTTATATCTTAGAGATGTTGTGAGACATAGCTAATAAATGATTATAAAGCATAGCTCTTTGAAGTATAAAGCACTGCATAATTACTAAATACTATAATAATCATCCTCATAATAATAGTAATTTTCAACCAACACATCAACCAGACCCAGATGGCTTTAGTCACCTCCCAATTAGACAAAAGTATATATACCAACTATGAAATCAAGTAAATCTCTTAAACCACTGACTAGTTCTACTCCCTTCCTCTTTCCAATGCAGAATCTGAAGTCAGACTGCCAGTGACGCATCTCAGTCTCATCACTTGCTAGCTGTGTGACCAGCTTGTACAAGACAGTTAATCTCCAATATCTATTTCTTCACTATAAAAATTACAATAATAGCAATACCCACCTCATAGGACTTTTGTGAGAGTTCATCAAATTAATACATGTAGAACTCTGAACTAGTGGCTGGTAGGCTATAAGGGCTCAATAGACATTAGCAGTGATGATGACTTGCAGCAACATCTGAAAAAAAAAAAAATAATAATGGGGCCAGGCGCAGTGGCTCATGCCAGTAATCACAGCACTTCAGGAGGCCGAAGCAGGTAGATCACAAGGTCAGGAGTTTGAGACCAGCATCGACAACATATTGAAAACTCGTCTGTACTAAAAGTACAAAAAGATAGCCAGTGTGCTGGTACGCACCTATAATCCCAGCCATTCAGGAGGCGGAGGCAGGAGAATTGCTTGAACCTAGGAGGCGGAGGTTGTAGTGAGCCAAGATCGCACCACCATACTCCAGGCTGGGCAACAGAGTGAGACTCTGTCTCAAAACAAAAAACAAAAAACAAAAATAATAATGGGCAGCAGTCTAGCCATGTTATTGGATGGTAAGTCCATCTATTCAACTTGGAGGCTAATTGGCACTGCATTCAATTTTAAATATAAATATGAATTTATATTTAAAATTCATCAAATATAAGTTAATGTTGAACTTTGATATCAAAAGAAAAGATGAGACATTTCATTTTCCCAGTCTGTTTAGACTTTTTTTTTTTGAGACAGGTTCTTGCTCCTTCACCCAGGCTGATGTGCAGTGGCATGATCACTGCAGCCCTGATCATCCGAGCTCAAGCAATCTTCCCATCTCAGCCTCCTGAGTAGCTGACACTACAGCTGGGCATGGGCCAGTAGCTGACACTCAGCTGATTTGCCTTGTTTAGCCTCCCAAAGTGCTAGGACTACTGGTGTGAGCCACCATACCCAGCTATTTTTATTCCTTATAATCATTGTGCATGTAATAAATGACTACATTTTGATTATAGATGATTAGGAAAAAAATTAAGTAAAATGTAAAAGTACCTCTTCATCACTAACACTCCCCATTCCCCAGCCCATTCTTCTCTGCAGATGTAACCACTATAAATGATTTGGTGTGTTGCTTTCCAGGCCTTTATGTGTGCATTTATATTCATATAAAGAAAACCCAGTGGTAACATGAAACTATGTGGTTAAGGCACCCCAGAGATGGAGTTTCACAGTGTTGCCCAAGCTGATCTCGAACTGCTGGGCTCAAACAATCCTCCTGCTTCAGCCTCCCTATCAGCAGAAATAATAGGCATGTATGTGTCTGGCCCCACCAAAAAACTTTTTTAAAAGAATTTTGTAATTTTCAATCATTTTTAAGTAATTTACAAAACAGAAGAAGAAAAATGTGGTTAAAATTTCAATGTAGAATTTAAAAAAATTACCAAAGTGAAATTCTTAGAGAATCTTTTGATAATAAAGATCTTACACATGTGTCAAAAAAAGAAAGAAATTTGTGTTTTTATAAATGCATAGAAATAAAAAAATCAGAGCTTGTTGGGATTTCCTTATACTAACTTAATTTTAACATGGTTTTAATCTTAAACAGTAAAATACTATTTACTATGCACCGTAAGCTCTTTAGTGCTTATGATCTTTCTAAAGATCTTAATCTGAGCTGGCTTTATCCATATGTATACACCAGTATTTTTGAATACATACATGTAATCATATTGTTTGCAAATGGCTTTGAGTGAGCAATTTTATACATCATGATATTTACTTAATGGCAATCTAAATAAGGAACTTGCACCATATCTGCCATTTTACTCCCCTAAAAACTATTCCTGTCTAAGGGTCCTGTTAGAGCGACTTGAGTTTCAAAGCTTCCATTTTTGCTAAGGCAAATTTCATTTTCCATCACGTTTCCAAGCCCATGTAATACAATCCTTTTTTAATCTCTACAGAGTGTATGATGGAGAGAAATCCTACCGACCAGGAGCTTTCTAAATGGTGACTATGGAGAGATGCCAAGGAAACTGAATGGTGCCAAATGCAAAATCCTCAAGTTGCTCTCTAAACCAACAGAAATTCACTGGGAGCTGGATTTCACGGAGGCAGGAAGTATTTCACCTACAAAGATAGAGCACATGTGGAGATTATATTTGGGACCAGGGAATAAAGAAGAAAAGTAAAGCTACATTATATTTCAGGAGACTGTAAAAAGAGAATGTTCCCTAAAGTAAAAATAACCAATGACCTTTGGGGCAGGAAAAATATTTAAGCAATAGTTTATAATTACGTTTATTTAAATTTTTCCCCTATAGGAAATAAACTGCTGAAAATCTGTTATTCCTTTAGCAAGTTCAATGCATATAGAACCCATAGAGTGAGAGAAAGAGAGAGAGAGATCCAGAACTATTTCAAATTTCAAAAGCTATCTTTATTTGAAATAACCCTGGATCTAAACTACTGCAAATGTTTGTTGCATACTCACTGTGCATAGGAGGTCAGGGGAATATCAAGAACTCCAAGTTACAGAACAAGTCCTCTAAGTGCATAAAAGTGCTAGTTAGAGAAATACATTATGGGCTCATATAAAAAGAACCATAATGGCCGGGCCAGTGGCTCACGCCTGTAATCCCAGCACTTTGGGAGGCTGAGGCAGGCAGATCACGAGGTCAGGAGTTTGAGACCAGCCTGATCAACATGGTGAAACCCTGTTTCTACTAAAAATACAAAAATTAGCCTGGCATGGTGGCATGTGCCTGTAATCCCAGCTACTCAGGAGGCTAAGGCAGGAGAATAGCTTGAACCTGGGAGGCGAAGGTTTCAGTGAGCCAAGATAGAGCCACTGCTCTCCAGCCTGGGTGACAGAGCAAAACACCATCTCAAAAAAAAAAAAAAAAGGAACCATAATAATGCTAAGGATCCTGTGGTAAATGCTGAATGAATAACAGAGTCATTCATTTTTGGAGACCTCTTCCCTCATTCACAGTTTTAGGACTAGATAAGAGATATAATTTAAATCATGTCTTAAAGGATTTGTGGAAATTATAGGAAAAGAAGGGACATGAAAAGGATCCCAGCATTCAAAAAAGTACAGATGCAGCAAAGTACCAAGCACATCTAGGAGACCTTGAGCAGATCCTTTTAACTGCAACAAAGGGTTTGTGCCGAGTAGGAGAAAACTTTAAGTAGGGTGGGCCTCCACTCTGAAGGGCCTTGACTACTAAATTAAGATAATTGGACATTATCTTTTTAGGCAATGAAGAATCAAAGCTGGTTTCCTGTGAAGTAACATGATTAAAGTATGCTTTCTAAAAAATCTTTATTTTTTTATGAAGATATTTGCAAAACGCAGAAAACCATTAAAAAAAGAATAAAAATTGGCACGCACCTATGATCCCAGCTACTTAGAGGCTGAGGCATGAGAATCCCTTGAACCTAGGATGCAGAGGTTGCATTGAGCTGAGATCGCACCACTGCACTCCAGCCTGGGTGACAGAGTGATACTCTGTCTCAATCAATCAATCAATGTAAAAAAAAAAAAAAAAAAAAAAAAAAAAACCTAGAAACCCATCATCCATAAATATGTTAAACTTTGATGGATAAAGGTATAGCATTTTATTTCTAGCCATATATTTTTGTGTGTGCCTGTTTGTGTATGTGGAGACTGGGATTATGTTTTATTTATTCAACATTATGGTTCTTCAACATTATTTTTTAATGAATTGCAATGTATTTCATTATATAAATGCAATGTACTATACTTGTCCAATTTTTCCATTTTTCATCCAGGCATAAATAACTAAGATTAATCCAAGGTTAAACTAAGCAGTATTTACAATGGATTGAAATGAGGATAAACGGAGAGCAGGAAGACCAGTTAAGAAGCTACTGGTAGAGAACTGCTTGAATAAAGGGCAGGTTCACATACTGGAATAGTAGATAACTATTACATTACATTATAACTATTATTCCAAAGAATGATGCTGCTCTCAGTGTGCTATTCGGAAGTGATCTCCAAGGTCGATTTTCTGGGTTTCTCCTCTTTTCCCCAGTCTCTTAAATTTGTAGTGCTCCAGAACTCAGTCCTTTCTCTTCTTGTTCATCTACATTTCCTCCCTTGGTAATCTCATCCAGTCCCGAGGATTTAAATAATGTCTCTATGTTAACCACTTGATGGCCTGCAGAAAGAAGAAGTATTCTATAAACAGAGGTGGGTACACATGTCCTGAAAAAGCATTCAAAACTGTAAGTTGGAAATGCCTGCTCCACCAATGCTATCCAGCAGGACAAATTACAAATACAAAACACTAGTGTACTGCCCTTAGAGGGGTGCTTGTAAGTGAGGAGTCTTGAAGCTGAGTATACGCTACAGCTCAAATCAAGGCCTAGAGACAGAAGCAGAATGATGTGTGAAGGAATTGGGAAGGGTGCACCACCATTACAAAGTCAGGCGATGGGATGCGGAGGGAAAAAAATCACCTTGGGCAATTTGGTCTTTGACTTCTCATTCAGATGTTTGTAGACTAATAAAGTGAAAGCATTGTTTGATTTAGGTTTCTAATAAATGGCACATAAGCCGTTGTGACAAGGGGTGGAGGGAGAAAGACTCTTGATCAGTGAACAAAGTAACGCTCCTGAGACAGAAAGCAAATATTGATGATTCTTCATTTTCAATACCTTCTCCATGTCAAAGTTTTTTTCATTGTTTCTATTATGAGCTCTGCTTTTCCTCAAATAACTCCTTCAACTAAAATTTTCAAAGAATTCTTTCTTTCCATTTTGAAAAGGCCTACCTACTTTTACACAATTGCACTTTGCCTTCCTTTTTGTGTAATTGGGTACAAACATGTAAAAATATTTATATGTCTCTCTAATCTATAGAAAACCATTTTGGGGGTCTTTAAAACAGACTCTTTACAGATGGAGAGAATGAGAGAAATGTCCTCAGTGTGCTGGCTAAAAACTGCAATGTCTGCCCAGCACTGTGCCTCCTCTCATAACAGGGGATGCTCTGCTGAATGAGCCCTTGTATGTCAAAATTCAAAAAGTTCTTGTTTGCTCCAGTTGAACAAAGCTCTCACAGACAGTGGGATCTGCAGGGTAGCCACCAAGTGTGTTAAACCAATGCTCCCTCCACCACACTGCTGAATAGTTTATCGTAATGGCAGTTCTCACCTTCATGTATAGAGGCCGGTGTTCATGTTGCCGTCCTGCACAGAGCTCCCACTGACTTCAAAGGAAATGACATAGAACAGAACCCCGTGGTGTAAGGAGAAACAAGCAGCATCTGATCAGAATCAGGCCATTTTTTTTTCATTCCCTCTGTATAAATGGCTAAATTTATATACAGAATATCTAAAGGCCACCTTTCACTTCAGCAGTTTATGAATTGTCAGATATACATACACTTATTGGGAAGTTCAACACTGGACTGCTTTTTATACAGGAGGGAAAGGGAGGGGAGTGTGTGTTAGAAAACTCCACCTCAATCCCATGTATTTCTTGGTATGTAAGACCCCCAAGAGACCAAAGTGACTTGGGGCTACATTAGTGGTTCTGTTGCACTTAAAGCTGGCTTTCAGGCACATGCTGAAGAAGAAGGAGGAGGAGGAGAAAAAGAGGAGTGGAAAAGGAAGATAAAAAAGAAAGTATAAGTATATGTTCAGTAAGTCTCTGGATAGGGGAAGTCATTCTAAGCTGAAAAGCAAGGAGAGGGGTCTCTAGAATAAAGATTAGTAGATTTAAATACAAAAAATCGGACACTTCTTCATATTAAAAATCAAAATGAGATAGGTTAAAATGGCAAATAAAAAGCCGTGTCAATTGTGACAGGTAAAAGATTAATATTCTTAATATATTTGAATTATCCACAAATTGGCTAAAAATGTAATAAAATAAATTCTAGATGGATACAGTGTTAAAATTTAAATTTTCTAAAAATGCTTAGCTAAAGTAATACATAGGTGAATATCTGACCTCTGGATAGGAAAGAGTGATTGAAGCTTTAAAATAATATAAGAAATCACAAAGAAAAACATCAACGTATTTGATCATATGAAAAATCAAAACTCTGTAAATTTAAAAAATGAAGAAAAATTAAAACAGGTAACTTGGAAAATATTTGCAACAAACAATTATCCTGAATTTATAAAGAACTCAAGGCCGGGCTTAGTGGTTCATTCCTATAGTTCCAGCACGTGGGGAGGCTGAGGCAGGGACTCAAGATTGCTTGAGCTCAGGAGTTTGAGACCAGCCCAAGCAACATGGTGAAACCTCATGTCTAAAAAAAATTTTTTTTTTAATTAGCCAGATGTGGAAGTGCATGCCTGTAGGCTCAGCTACTTGTGAGGCTAAGGAGGGAGGATCACTTGAACTCTGGAGGTGGCGGCTGCAGTGAGCCAAGATCACGCCACTGCACTCCAGCCCAGGAGTCAAAGCAAAACCCTGTCTCAAAGTAACAATAATAATAAATACAATAATAATAATAATAAAGAACTCAAGAAAGTTGATTTTTTAAAAAAAAGTAATGAAAGATTTCCATAGAAAAAAACAAAGGATTCAGACAATTCATGGAAACATAAATTAAAATATGTAATAAGTAATAAATAACACTTGAAATGTTAATATCAATAATAAACACTTGAAAATGTTCGATATTACTAAGAACCAATGAGTAATGAAATGCATACTAATTTTTTCACTTCAAATTGGCAAATATGAAAAAATGAAACTATATATTGTAGCCTTTTCAAATACAAGCAATGAACAGAAAATATAGTGAGAAAGATATGCTTATTCAAAATAGCAAAAAAAAAAAACAAAAAAAAACAAATAAAATGCCAAAGAATATACTATACTTAATGTGCAGAACCTAAATAAGGAAAGTGAACTTTCCTCCCTTTCTCTCCAAAAGGCAGCCTCATGGGGGCCAGGCCTTCGAAGGAAGAGTGTACTAGCAAGATAGTACCCTAAAGGTGTCAGGAAATTGGCAACATGCAGGGAGATTAAGCAAATTAGTAGAATATTAAGGATAATGACAGTCAAGTTGCTCAATCTCAGAGAAAAGAGGTATAAACATGGAAGGGGAAAGCTACAATAAGCCCTGTGGCGATGCATTAGAATTGAACCTATCAGTGTGAACTTACGGTTTTCAATATATAAAAATAGATACAAAAAATAAACATAGGGCTGGATGTAGTGGCTCATGCCTGTAATCCCAGCACTTTGGGAGGTCCAGCCCACCAGATCACTTGAGGTTAGGAGTTCAAGACCAGCCTGGCCAACATGGTGAAACCCCATCTCTACCAAAAATACAAAAATTATCAGGGTATAATGGTGTGCTCCTGTAATCCCAGCTACTGAGGAGGTTGAGGCAGGAGAATCACTTGAACCTGAGAGGCAGAGGTTGTAGTGAGCCGAGATCATGCCATTGTACTCCAACCTGAGCAAAGAAGTGAGACTCCATCTCAAAAATAAATAAATAACTAAATATAGATGTAAATGCATATATGCATATATATAATATATATAAATGTGTATGTGTAAATACCTATACATGTATATGCATACATGTATTTCCCTAGCTCAGTTAGTGAGGCAGCCTAGGAGAAGCAATGCCATAGTAACAATGAGCACTCCTACTGTCTTGAACTTGGTTTCTTAATATCGTTCTGTCTTCTCCACATTTACTCTGTACTTTAGGGATCTTACCCACTTTCGAACACTTCATGCCAATGACATCTACATGTATATGTCAAGACTAGACCTTTCATTTAAGCCCCAGATTACTATATTGAAACTGCTTATCTGACATCTCTACTTTGTTGTGTCGCCAACATTTCAAACTTATTTAGTCAAAATAGAATGTCTAATATCCCTGTGTCCTCCCAAGCTATTTCCCCCATTATTTGTATCTTGTAAATGGTAGCATTATTCACTCAGTTACTGAAGTCAGAAGTCTGGGAGTTAAAATCCTTTTCCTTTCCATCATCCTTCATTGTCAGTTCATCCGCCAGTCCAGATGGGATTCTACCTCCCAAATGTATCTTGAATTCATTTACTTTTCCCCATCTTCATTTGGGACTGTGCCAGTTTACATTACTGTTCTTTCTCTCCTGGTTTACTCTGATGGCTTTCTGACTGGTCTCTCCACTTTTACGGAAACTTCCTTACATTCCATTATCAACGTAACCAGAGTAAATTCCTAAAATGAAATTGGAGCATGCTATTCTCCTCTTTAAAACCCTTCTATGTTTTTCCAACCTTTTAGAGCAAATCCAAGTGCCTGGCTATGGCTAAAAAGACCCTTGCGTGATCGGAACACCTGCCTGAAGTCGCCAACTTCGCACTATGTACTTTATCTCATTAGTCACAACTCTGCAGTCAAAGTGTAGTCTGTAGGCTGCGCTTGGTGGCTCATGCCTGTAATCCCAGCACTTTGTGAGGTCGAGGTGGGTGGATCACTTGAGGCGAGGACTTTGAGACCAGCCTGGCCAACATGGTGAAACCCCATCTCTACTAAAAAAAACGGCCAGGTGTGATGGTGCATACCTGGTCCCAGCTACTCAGGAGGCAGGAGAATCACTTGAACCTGGGAGGCCGAGTTTGCAGTAAGCTGAGATCACACCACTGCACTCCAGCCTGGGTGACAGAGTGAGAATCTGTCTCAAAAAAAATGTCCTCTGCAATTGATGCTCCAAGAACACATCAACATTTTTCCTCTTTCAGGATTTTAGCACTTGCTCTTATTTCTGTTTGTAATGCTCATCTTTCAGCTTTTCACATGGTTGGTCCCTTCTCATTCTTTAATTTTTAACTTCAATGTCAATTTCTCGCCGGGTGCAGTGGCTCACGTCTGTAATCCCAGCTCTTTGGGAGGCCAAGGAGGGTAAATTGCCTGAGGTCAGGAGTTTGAGATCAGCCTGACCAACATGGTGAAACCCCATCTCTACTAAAAATATAAAATTAGCTGGGTGTGGTGGCACATGCCTGTAATCAAAGCTACTCGAGAGGCTGAGGTAGGAGAATCACTTGAACCTGGGGGGCGGAGGTTGCAGTGAGCCAAGATCGCATCATCGCACTCCAGCCTGGGCAACAAGAGTGAAACTCCGTCTCAAAACAACAATAACAACAACAACAACAACAACAAAAAACAACGGCCCCCCAAAAAATAATGTCAATTTCTCAAGGCAGAATTTCCTGGTCATCTTATCTAAGTAGGACCCTCCATTATTCTCTGTCACAGCCAACTGTTCATTGTCTTCCCGATATAAGCGGTAATTGTTTTATTTATTTGTTTGGTTAATTGTCTCTGTCTTTCACTGGAATATAAGTTGTGTGAGGGAGGTGATCTTGTCTTTCTTGTTTTCTTATGTATTCCTATTGTTTAGCTTCGTGTCTGGTGTATACTTCATAGTTGATAAATTTTTACTGAATTCACATATCCATCTGACAAGGGATTAATAACCAGAATATGTAAGGAGCTCAAACAATTCAGTAGCAAAACCCCAAATAATCTAATTTTTAAGTAGGCAAAAGATCTAAATAGACATTTCTTAAAAGAAACACTATTCACCACAGCCAAAATACAAAATCAACCTAAGTGCTCATAAATGGATGAATGGATAAAGAAAATGTGGTGAATATAAAAGATGGAATTCAGTAATACAAATTAAACCCTGTCATTTGCAGCAACATAGGCGGAACTGGAGGTCATTATGTTAAGTGAAATAAGCCAAGCCCAGAAAGACAAATATCACATGTTCTCACTCATATGTGGGAACTTAAAAAGTGGATTTTATGAAGATAGAGAGTAGACTGGTCGTTTTCAGAGGCCAGGAAAAGTAGAGGGGAAGGCAAGGATGAAGAGAGGTTGATTAATGGGTACAAGTATACAGTTTAACAGAACAAATAAGACCTAGAGTTTGATAGAACAGTAGGGTGAGTATAGTCTACAGCAATCTATTGTATATTTCAAAATAGCTAGAAGGTAATAATTTGAAATGTTTCAAACATAAAGAAAAGACAAATATGTAAGGTGATGGCTATTCCAGTTATACTGGTTTGAACTTTCCAAATTATATGAATGTATTCCTTTATTGCAGGTACTCCCAAAATATGTACATGTATGAGGTATCAATAAAAAATAAAAATAATAAAAATTTACAGAAATCTATTATGTGTGAGGTGCTAAGGACTCAGAAATGAAACAAAATTTTCTCTCACATGGCTTATAATCTAGGAAAGAAGTAAGTAGCAAAGCAAATAAGAAATGGCTATTCTGCATAATTAGTGCTATGGGGGTGGGGAAGTATGGGAGAGTATAGCACCATCTAGAAGAAGCCCCTATTCTGGGGCTCAAGGAAGATCACAAAAGGTTGTTTTTGGAGGATGTAACACCTTAGTGAAACCTACAGGATGGATCAGTTAGTCATCCAAAATACAGTGGGTAAGGACAGAAGCAAAGGACATGTATCTGGAAAGGAAGGAGCGCATGACATGATCAAAAGGCTAAGCCTTAGGGCTGGAGAGTAGAGTTGAAGATGAGGAAGATGAATGCTAAGAGATAAAATATAAGTAAGCTGATATAATGGTAAACCTCACCAAACATCTTGAGGAAATGTGAAGGTCAATGGAAGGCTGTATGCAGGGCGTAGCATGACCAGTTTTGTGTTACACAAGGTCATTCTGGCTGTACTGTATACAGGGATGGAGACCAAGAGTTAGGAGGTCATGGCAGCAACCGAGGTGAAAGCTGGCAGAATAACAGTGACCTCGACTGGGGTAGTAACAATAAGAAGACAGATATGAGGGCCATTTAAAAAGTGGCAGTCACAAAAATTAGCAATTCAATAAATTGATAAATGATGTGGAGATAAGTGGTTAAATATTTGGAGGAAAAGAGTTAGATCCTCATATAAAAATTACAACAAAATTAACTCCAGGTTAGTGAAAGATTTGAATGGTTAAAGAATAAAATTATAAAACTATCAGAAGACTTCTGAAATACCCCATCTCTTCCAAATCCACTTATGGTATGCAGCTAAAAAACAAAGCTGATTCCACTTCTCTTGCTGAGCCTATAGAATTATACAGAGCTGTGGACTGGAGGAGGAAGGACAAAGACACTGTAAGAACTGAATAGGGCCGGGCGCAGTGGCTCACGCCTGTAATCCCAGCACTTTGGGAGGCCGAGGCGGGTGGATCACGAGGTCAAGAGATCGAGACCATCCTGGTCAACATGGTGAAACCCCGTCTCTACTAAAAATACAAAAAATTAGCTGGGCATGGTGGCGTGTGCCTGTAATCCCAGCTACTCAGGAGGCTGAGGCAGGAGAATTGCCTGAACCCAGGAGGCGGAGGTTGCGGTGAGCCGAGATCGCGCCATTGCACTCCAGCCTGGGTAACAAGAGCGAAACTCCGTCTCAAAAGAAAAAAAAAAAAAAAAAAAAGAACTGAATAGGCTGGCCACAGCGGCTCACGCCTGTAATCTCAGCACTTTGGGAAGCCGAAGTGGGCGGACCGTTTGAGGTCAGGAATTTGAGACCAGCCTGGCCAACATGGTGAAACCCTGTCCTTACTAAAAATAAAAATAAAAAAAATAAAAAAATAAAAAAAAATTAGCTGGGTGGGGTGGTGCATGCCTGTAATTCCAGCTACTCAGGAGGCTGAGGCAGGAGAATTGCTTGAACCCAGGAGGTGGAGCTTGCAGTGAGCTGTGATTGTACCACGGCATTCCAGCCTGGGTGACAGAGCAAGACATTGTCTCAAAAAATAAAACAAACTAAAACCAAACCTTAAATGTGAAAAGCAAACCTATAACACTTTTAAAACAAGAGAATATATTTATGACCATAGGGTAAGGAAGGATTAATTGTCAAATTTAAGCATAAAACCCTTTATTTGACAGGTGACACCATAAATAAGTAATAAGGCAATCCACAAACTTATCTTTGCAATGAAAGAAGATACTTTCAAAGCATTTTGCTACACTGGACCTGGACAAGGTGTAGGTATGCTCCTTGCATTGGTGGTTCTAAATCTTTCTCCCTCTTTCCTTCCTGAAACCTCTGTTTTGATTGACATGTAATTGGACTATGCCACTCCCTTCTGCTCCTTGCTATATACACTCATTCTCACACCCAGAGACACTCATCTTTCCTTGAAGATTTTATCTGGTGGTTCACTTTTACTCCAATATTATTCTTTTCATAATTCTTGGTGATTTTTAAATTGACTTCTAAGTTCTTTGGCCTTCTCTTCTCCATGATATTGTCTTCCATTCTTGGCAACTCACTAACATAGTTATCCCTTTATACCTGCATTGTCCAATATGGTAATTATGTTTTTCATGTTGCTTTTAAATCTTAAATACATTAAATTTAAATATTATTTATTCCACTGAAGTTCTACTGGATAGTTCTACTGCTTTAGATCTTATCATTACTTATAAATAACTGCAACTTTTCCATAATGTCATTCTGAAGCATCACATTTTCTGACCTTCTTTTTCTTTTTCTTTTTTGAGAGACAGGGTCTCCCTCTGTTGCTCAGGCTAGAGTGCTATGATCACACGATTCACTGCAGCCTCAAACTCCTGGGCTAACGCGATCATCCTGCCTCAGCTTCCTAAATAGCTAGGACTACAGGTGCATGCCACTACATTCACCTAAGTTTTTAAATTTTAAACTTTTATTATTTTTTAGACGGAATCTTACTCTGTTGCCTAGGCTGGAGTGCAGTGCTGTGATCTTGGCCCAATGCAATCTCTACCTCCTGGGTTCAGGCAGTTCTCCTACCTCAGTAGGTGGGATTACAGGTGCCCACCAACATACTGTGCTAATTTTTTGTATTTTTAGTAGAGGCAGGATTTCACCATGATGGTCAGGCTGGTTGTGAACTCCTGACCTCAAGTGATCCGCCCACATCAGTCTCCCAAAGTGCTGGGATTACAGGTGTGAGCCACCATGGCTGGGCCACCATGCCTGGCCTTATTTTTTATTTTTTAGAGATGGGGGGGTCTTGCTATTTTTTCCAGTCTGGTCTTGAACTTCTGGCTTCAGGTGATCCTCCCATCTCAGCCTCCCAAGGGGCTGGAATTACAGGCAAGATCTTCTGTTTTTAAAGCTTATTCTCTGACTCTAATGTTCAAATATATTGGCACCTGTATTAGTTCCTCAATCATTTATTGTCCCTAATCTGTGTCATGTGCCAATTTTCATTATTATTTAACCTAAATTCTGCAATCAATCATTATAACCTTGCATATATCCTAAACTCCCTTGTCTTGTCCCTCTTACTTTTAATTAATTAATTAATTTTTAACTTTCCAAATCCTGGTTAAATCTAACCTTCTGCCTGCTTGTTACCAGGATAAATCCAGTTCTCTATTTAAATCTGCACTGCACCTCTGCAGCTAAATGTGGTTGGAGAGAAAAACACATAACCATCACTAACCTTACTTGAGTGCCTAATGCTACCTACCAGTCATTATTGTTCCTTAGTTCAGACTTTCATTCTTCTAGACAAGGCGTCCCCAAACTATGGCCCGCGGGCCGCATGCGGCCCCCTGAGGCCATTTATCCGCCCCCCCCCACCCCGCCGCACTTCAGGAAGGGGCACCTCTTTCATTGGTGGTCGGTGAGAGGAGCACAGTATGTGGCGGCCCTCCAACGGTCTGAGGGACAGTGAACTGGCCCCCTATGTAAAAAGTTTGGGGACACCTGTTCTAGACTATTCAAACTTTCTTCTAACTTTCAAGCCTCTGAAAACTTCTCCCCACCCTCACTCTCAACTGATTAGTTGTATCTTATTTTTATTGAAAACTAATGGCAATCAGATATGTGTTCTCACTGTCACATCTCCTCACATACCTGCACTTGTGTTCACCTGCTCTGCCTTGTCACATGTTACTGTGAATGGACTGTCGATGCTCCTAATGAGGTCTAGTCCTCTATTATGTGCTAGATCTCACTCCCTCTAGTCGATTTAGGAACCCCACTACAGCAATTGTCTCCTTTATCTCTTGTGTTGTCAAGTTTTTTCTCTCTGTTGGACCTTTTCTAACAGCATGAAACCATGGTTTTATTCCTACTGTAAAACAAAACAAACCAAACAAACAAAACACTACTATTCACCTTACTTTTCCCTTCAGTTACTCCATTTCCTACCTTCTCCTTTTAGCAAAATTCCTTTAAAGAGTAGCCTACCCATATCCGTTATTTCTAACTTCTCTCCTCTCATTCTCTCTTGAATTCATATTGATCAGGTTTTTTTCCCCCATGTGTTTGTCCATTTTGTGCTACTATAACAGAATACCTCAGACTGGGTAATTTATAACGAGCAGAGATTGATTGGCTCATACTTCTGGAGGATGGGAAGTCCAAGACTGAGAAGTGCATCTTGCCAGGGCCTTCTTGCTGCATCTTCCCATGGTGGACAGCAACCCATGGCGGAAGGACAGAGAGTGTAAGAGAGGCAAAACAGGGCTTAACTCATCCTGTTAGAGGGATTCCACTCCAATGATAACAACTCTATTTCTGAGGTAATGACATTAATCCATTCGTGAGGGTAGAGTCCTCATGACCTAATCATCTCTTAAATGTCCTACATTTTAATACTGTCACAATAGCAATTAAATTTCAACTTGTGTGAGAGGGGACAAATATTCAAACTGTAGTACTAACTCTGTTACCATTATCACCCAATATTTCCACATTGCTAAATGTACTGGTCAATGTCAGCCTACATCTTGCTTGACCTATTAGCAGCATAGGACACAGCGGATCCCTCCTTCCTTCTTAAGACTTGAGACACTTAAGACACTTTCTTTCTTTCTTTTTTTTTTTTTTTTTTTTTTTGTTGGAGATCGAGTCTTGCCCTGTCGCCCAGGCTGGAGTGCAATGACATGATCTCAGCTCACTGCAACCTCCGCCTCCCAGGTTCAAGCAATTCTCCTGCCTCAGCCTCCCAGGTAGCTGGGATTACAGGTGCCTGTCACCACACCAGGCTAATTTTTTTGTACTTTTAGTAGAGAAAGGGTTTCTTCATGTTGGTGGGGCTGGTCTTGAACTCCCGACTTCGTGATCCTCCTGCCTTGGACTCCCAAAGTACTGGGAATTACAGGCTTGAGCTACCGCGCCTGGCTGAGATACTTTCTTTTCTTGACTTCCAATGTTTCTCTCTACCTTACTATCTCTTCCTTCTCAGTCTCCTTTGTTGGTTTCTCCTTATCTCCCTGACCTCTGAATATTGAAATATCTCAGTCAATAGATTAAATTATAATCTACCACAAAATGCTCTCTCCCTTCTATGAGTATTATACATCCACACCCTTTGGATTTGTCTTAAAATGCCTGTGCTGAGCAGAGTATACATTTTTTTTTGCCACATTGCTGGACTGAGCTATGTGACTTTTTTTGGCTGGTAGAATGGAATAGAATGGAAATATGTGGTGTGCGCCATGTGCAAGGAGAGATTTACATTGGATTGAATTGTTTAGTTTGGCCTCTCTTGCTTCTACCTTTTGCCATGAGTATAGCACAGACAGGGGCTGTTCGTTTAGCCTAGGCCCAAGATTAGAAGACACTTGAATCAGACCTATTGCTGGCCCACAACCTAGAGCAGAGCTGTAATCAGTCTGTAGCCCATATGCAGCAAGAGCAAGAAATGAATGTTTGTTGCTGTAATCCACTGAGATTTGGTGCTTGTTAGTTACCTCAACAATGTTAACTAATAAAATTTTCTTTAAACTCTCCTGAGCTCCATGCTCATATATCCAGTTGCCAACTTGGCATCTTGATTTAGATGTATCAAAGGCATCTCAAACTCAGCGGGTTCAAAATGAGCTCCTGATATTTCTCACAAAATCTGGTCTTCTTGAAGTCTCATCATTATCACTAATAGAAACTCCAACAACAACCAAAAAAAGGTCACCCTGATTTTTCACTTTTGCATACATTCCATGCCCAATTTACCAACCAACAAATCTTGTTGATTCTATTTTCAAAATAAATCCAGAGTCTGGAAACTTCTCACCACCTTTACTAGTACCACCTTGGCCCAAGCCATAACTATCTTTGCCCATTTACTGTTACAGCCATACCAATCCCCACCAATGGGGTGGTCACCTTTGCACTCTCCATCCCAGCCTCTGCTCCTAAGCATTGCTAGAGAAAGTTCCTCTAGAGCAGGAAAACAAAGGTTAATCAATAACTACCCAATGAATGTTACCCAAGCTCAGTTGGATCATAATTACTCATGGGTTATCTTTTAATTATCTCTAATAACTTTTTACCACATCCATCATTGTCATAGTCCAAGCCACTATCATCTCTCATCCAGGTTATCCTGAAACCCACTCAGTTTACTCCCGCTTTTGTCCCCAAGAGTGGGCCTTTTAAAACAGTAAGTCAGATTGTGTTACTCCTTTGTTCAAATTTTCTTTTCCTCAAATGGAAAAATATCATCTCACCAAGAGAAAAAAATCATCATTATAATGGTCCACAACACCCTTATACTCTGTACAAATATGTGCATGTGTGCACTCCCTATCCCACTTCCCTGCTTTATTTCCCTCTATAGCATTTATCACAGAGTATGTAAAATTTAACACCTAACAAATTTTGCTTTTTTATTGTGTTTATTGCTTCTCTTTCTACACTAGAATGTAAACTCCATGAACTAAGGGTTGTTTTGGTCTGTTTTGTTCACTGTTGTATACTGTGAACTAGTGTAGCCTTCTCAAGCCCTTCCAATAAATTTGGAAATTTTAATTACTTGAATTAAATCTTTGTCTGCTAAAAAATAATCTACATTGGTTTCTGTTATTTTTAATGAACCCTGATGGACAGACCCATTCTTGCAGGAAAAAAAGCTCTATCTGGAGAGATTGAACCAGAATAACTCTGGACCCTGCAACTATTGGGCATTCAGTGAAAGTCTACATATTGAACCACAAGGTCTTCAGCCTTTTTATATCATTGGCTCTAGACACTGGCTGACAGACTTACGGTACCCCATCTTCAGAGAGGAGATTAGAGTATTTGTTATTGGCGTTGCTGGCTCCCCAAAAGAAAAGCATTTGGGGAAAGAGGGAAAGAGCCCTGCCTAATAAACCTGCCATGCACAGAGTTTCCAATGGATGTTTTATTGCCTTATTCTTAAATCAAGAGACTGCCAAGGGTCACCAGATATTAGAAGACATATAGAAGAAAGATTCCAATACAAAAGATAGAAAAAAAAAACCCAAACCAGCTAGGCACAGTAGCTCACAGCTGTAATACCAGCACTTTGGAAGGCCAAGGTGGGTAGATCATGAATCATGAGGTCAGGAGTTCAAGACCAGCCTGGCCAACATGTTGAAACTCTGTCTCTACTAAAAATACAAAAATTAGCCAGGCGTGGCGGCAGGTGCCTGTAATCCCAGCTACTCAGAAGACTGAGGCAGGAGAATTGCTTGAAGTCAGGAGGCAGAGGTTGAACCCAAGACTGTGCCACTGTAATCCAGCCTGGGCAACAGAGCAAGACTTTGTCTCAAAAAAAAAAAAAAAACAAAACAAAAAAAAAAAAAAAAAAAACAAAAAAAACAAAGAAAGAAAGAAAAGAAAAGAAAAGAAAAGGAAAAACCCCAAACTTATGGCTGGGCATGGTGGGTCACACCTGTAATCTCAGCACTTTGGGAGGCTGAGGCAGGACCATGAGGTCAGGAGTTTGAGACCAGCCTGGCCAAAATAGTGAAACCCTGTCTCTACTGAAAAAAAAATAATACAAAAATTAGCCAGGTGTGGTAGCGCGCACCTGTAGTCCCAGCTACTCAGGAGGCTGAGGCAGGAGAATTGTTTGAACCTGGGAGGTGGAGGTTGCAGTGAGCTGAGACAGGGCCATTGCACTCTAGCCTGGGCACCACAGTGAGACTCTGCCTCAAAACCAAAACCAAAACCAAAAACAACTTACAAGGAATAGAAACAGTAGATGGAACAGAAGAAAGCTTATAAATTATAATTAATATTCTTAGAAAGATAAGAGAAAGTATTGCATCTTTGAAACATTAATAAGATACTCCTAAAAAGGAATATTCAGAGAATTAGAAAAATTTGTAAATATTAAGAATGTAATAGCAGAAATCGAAATTTAATAGAAGGATCGGAAAACGTGTTACAAGTAGCTCTAAACCAGTAGAAAAGAGGAAGGAAAGGATAATAAGATTAGAAACTGGACACAGGAAATTTAGCATCCAACTGATCAAAATTTCAAAATGAGAACAGAGAAAAATTGAGAGCAATAGTTAAATAATTAAAGAAAATTTACAAGAATTAATTGCCAGAAATCCTAAAGTAATATGAGAAACCAAAAGACCATACAGGAAAGAGAAACAGAATGACATTAAGCTTCTCATAGCAATACTAGATGCTAGACAACAATGAAAGAATGACTCCAAAATTGTCATCAAAATGGATTTCCAACGTTGAATTCTGTACAAATCACATGTAAGGGTAGATTAAAGACATTTTGGATATGCAAGGTCTCAAAAAATTTACGTCCAGGCACCCCCATTTTCTTTTCTTTTCTTTTTTTTTTTTGAAATAAAGAGTCTTCCCCTGTCACTCAGGCTAGAATGCAATGGCGTGATCTCTGCTCACTGCAACCTCCGCCTCCTGGGTTCAAGCAATTCTCCTGCTGCAGCCTCTGAGTTGCTGGGATTACAGGCACCCACGACCACACCTGGCTAATTTTTTATATTTTCAGTAGAGACAGGGTTTCATTATGTTGGCCAGGCTGGTCTTGAACTCTTGACCTCAAGTGATATGCCCGCCTCAGCCTCCCAAAGTTCTGAGATTACAGGTGTTAGCCACTGTGTCCTGCCCAGACACCCCTCCTTAGGAAGCTATTGGAGAAGATGTTTCACCAGAACAATGGAAGAAACTAAGAAAGGGGCATATGTGGAATCTAAGCAAAATAATCGTATGTAGGAGAGAAGGGAATAACAGAAGTCCCAGGTGGCCTGCAATGCAGCAGACCTAAAGAGCAGCCAGTCACAGATAGAAACAGGACAATGGAGGCCACTAGAAAGGCTATTTTTAAAAGATGGCCGGGGGTGGGGGAGTGCAGTAACCAAACTGTGAAACTGACAAATCACCTGATCAGAATATACAAAGAAATTTTACAACTCTGGGAGAAGAAATGATCAACTGAGACAAGTACATAGAAAACAAAACAAACGGAAAAACAAGGTAATTATTATCATAATTATTTTTATAAAAAGGAAATGTGGCTGGGCGTGGTGTCTCACACCTGTAATCCCAATACTTTGGGAGGCCACGGTGGGAGGATCTCTTTGAGCCCAGGACTTTGAGACCAGCCTGGAAGGCATGGTGAGACCCTGTTTCAACCAAAAATTTAAAAAATGAAAAAATTAGCCCGAAGTGGTGGCATACACCTGTGGTCCTAGCTACTCAAGAGTAATGTGCCTAAAATGCCTGCAATATAAAGTTGAAGGCACCAGCTATGAATATTCCTGACCAAATGTTTAACTTGAATTGAAATCAGCCCTTCTATCTCACCGTCAGCTTACAGGAAATACAGGGATTAGACAAACATGTTAAATGACACCAAAAACCACAATCAGACAAATTCAGAAGGGACATTGCATAGGGACAATGGGACAATCTGTTCAACAATTCAATGACATAAAGAGGAGAGAACACTGCTGAAATTAAGAGAGAATTAAGGAAGACAGCAACCTGTGCAATGCATGGTCTTTCATTTAATCTTACTTCAAAAAAACAAGTTGCAAAAGACATTTCTTGAGGCCACTGGAAAAATTTTAATATGGTCTATTATACAATATTAAGACATTAGTATTATTACTTTTGTTAGTTGTGATAATGATTTTCTTAGAGATGCATTCTAAAGTATTTAGGGGTATAATGTCATGATGTCTAGAATTTAATTTAAAAATACTGCAGTAAAAGAAAGATGAAGCAAATATGACTAATTGTTAAAAACCAGGTGCATATATATTGGAATATCTTATGGTATTCTATTTGTCTATATGTTCGGAGATTACAATAAAATTACAAATAAACTTAGTAGTGGAAAGAAAGTGATGAAGTAGTTGCTTAAGTAGGTGACTGGTAGAGGCTGTTTTTACTGTGGGCTTGTTTGCAAGCTGAAGGAGCGAGGCAGCAAGGAGGGAGGGAGAGGAACTGTGGGAGCAAAGTCAACGGGGAAGTGGGATAAGATAGGACGTAAGGACACATGGAACATTCAGATCCAGAGAGGATGATCAGCACCCCTTCCTCTGAGACAAGAGGGAAAAAACAATGAGTGAGAGATGAGGACATTCTAAAGTGGAGATAGCAAAGCTGGGAATGGCCTTCCAAAGAGGAAACCTAAGACTGGACCCAGAAGAGTGAAGGTGGGTTTGGGGACTTGAGGAGAGTGAGAAAGCTCTGGAAAGGCTGCTGGATAAATTCCATAGGGATGAATTCCCCAGCTGAAGAGAGGTAGTGACGAGGTGAAGGTAGCAACCGCACCTGCATGATGGTGTGATTTTCTTCGGCATATGCATCAGCCTGGGAGTAGGAAAAAAGCCCGAGAATGCTGGATTTTCCCTAAAGTGAAAGAAGGGAAAGTGTCAACGCCACAAATCAAATAGAAGAGGGTAGAGTGTGAGTGTGCTAGGTCTTTAGCATACCCATACATAACTAGCCAACCCCAGGGAGTTCACTGTGTGGAGCTTTGAGTAAGACAGGAATGGCATTAACAAGCTATAACAAGGAAGGCTGAAAAGGGCATACAGTCATGTCTGCTCTGAAGGATGGTCCAATATGAGTGAAGAGGTGGGACACGTAGAGAGAGTAACAAGTTGTGGTCAATATAGCCAGCACAGAGGGTGACAGTTTGGAGAATATAAAATTCCAAGTGATGTTGAGGTCCCAGGTATAGCCATGCAAGTGTGTAACTGAAGTAGAAACTAGTCCACTAAGTTCCTGCATGAAAATGAACATGGATTTGGGAGGCAGCCTCTAAGAGAGCCCCTAGGAATCCCTACCTCCTGTTAGTTCCACCTCATATAATCCCCTACCCCATGAGTATAGGCCTAGGGACCCACCTCTAACAAATAAAATGCGGCAAAAATGGTGGACTTTCCCTTCTGAGATTAGGTTACCAAAATACTCTGGCTTGCCAGGCGCCGTGGCTCACGCCTGTAATCCCAGCACTTTGGGAGGCTGAGGTGGGAGGATTACGAGATCAGGAGTTCAAGACCAGCCTAGACAATATGGTAAAACCCTGTCTCTACTAAACATGCAAAAATTAGCCAAGTGCGATGGTGCGTGCCTGTAGTCCCAGCTACTTGGGAGCCCGAGGTAGAAGAATCACTAGAACCCAGGAGGCAGAGGTTGCAGTGAGTGGAGATTGCACCCCTGTACTCCAGCCTGGGCGACACAGCGAGACTGTGTCTCAAAATAAAAATAAAAATACTGGGGCTTTCACCTTGTTTGCTTTCTTTTGTTTTTGCTTTTGTTTGCTCTAATGACACCACCTGCCATGTGACAGCCTAAGAATAATAGAGATGAAGCAGACAAGCAGATGATTCTAGGTGAAAACCTGAAGCACTGGGCTTTGCCTACAACTGGCTTTTATGGGTTCCCCATAGTGTAATGTTTGGGCAGGTCTGTCACCGGTAGGGGACAGGATTCTCTTTCTCTCCCTGTGATTTCCCACCAATTACTCTTTTTTTTTTTTTTTTTTTTTTTTTTTTTGAGATGGAGTTTCGCTCTTGTTACCTAGGCTGGAGTGCAATGGCGCGATCTCGGCTCACTGCAACCTCCGCCTCCTGGGTTCAGGCAATTCTCCTGCCTCAGCCTCCCGAGTAGCTGGGATTACAGGCACGCACCACCATGCCCAGCTAATTTTTTGTATTTTTAGTAGAGACGGGGTTTCACCATGTTAACCAGGATGGTCTCGATCTCTTGACCTCGTGATCCACCCGCCTCGGCCTCCCAAAGTGCTGGGATTACAGGCTCGAGCCACCGCGCCCAGCCCAACTTTTTTTGTTTTAGTAGAGACAAAGTCTACATTGCACAGGCTGGTCTTGAACTCCTGGCCTGAAGCAATGCATATATCTTGGCCTCCCAAAGTGTTGGGATTACGGGTGTGAGCCACTGCACCCGGCCCACTTCCTCACCTTTTATTCCCCTCTTTGTTTTTTTTAAAAATTTTTTTGGTTTTTGTTAATTTTTAAGAATAGAAGCTGGACTTTTTTCTCCTCTCAGAAAAAGAGACCTTGTACACAGAAGCTCTTTTAGCTTAACCTACTTCATCCCATTAATTTTTTTTTTCAGACAGGGTCTCACTCTGTCACTGAGGCTGGAGTAGTGCAGTGGTGTGATCTCAGCTCACTGTAACCTCTGCCTCCCAGGCTCAAGTGATTCTCCTGCCTCAGCCTTCCAAGTGGCTGGGACTACAGGTGTTGCTACTTTACCTGGCTAATTTCTTTTCCTTCTTTCTTTTCTTTTCTTTTTTTTTTTTTTTTTTGAGACGGAGTTTCGCTCTCGTTACCCAGGCTGGAGTGCAATGGCGCGATCTCGGCTCACCGCAACCTCCGCCTCCTGGGTTCAGGCAATTCTCCTGCCTCAGCCTCCTGAGTAGCTGGGATTACAGGCACGCGCCACTATGCCCAGTTAATGTTTTGTATTTTTAGTAGAGACGGGGTTTCACTATGTTTACCAGGATGGTCTCGATCTCTTGACCTCGTGATCCACCCGCCTCGGCCTCCCAAAGTGCTGGGATTACAGGCTCGAGCCACCGCGCCCAGCCCAATTACTCTTAATATCTACCTACATCCATTTAATAAGACCTGACTTATAAAAGGTTTTTAGGGGCTGGGCATGGTGGCTCATGCCTGTAATCCCAGCACTTTGGGAGGCCGAGGTACATGGATCACTTGAGCCTACGAGTTCGAGACCAGCTAGACAAAAAGGCAAATCTATGTCTCTACTAAAAATACAAAAATTAACCAGGCATGGTGTCACGTGTCTGTAGTCTCAGCTACTCATAAGGCTGAGGTGGGAGGATCACCTGAGACTTAGGAGGTTGAGGCTGCAGTGAGCTGTGATTGTGCCATTGCACTCAGCCTTGGTAACAGGAATGAGACCCTGTCTCAAAATTAAAAAAAAGAAAAAGAAAGAAAAAAGGAAGGAAGGAAGGAAAAGGCCTTTAGGGTAGATGGAGATATAATTTCATTCATTCATTCATTCAATCAGTCAGTCATTCATTTAGCAATCCTGTCCCAAGCACCTATTATGCGATAGGTATTAGAGAAACAAAAGTGGATGAGATCTCTGCCCTAATTACTGATATAACAGGAGAGACAAGTATATCAGGAACTACTGTAATACAAAGTGATAGGTGCTATAATGGAGGTACAAAAGTTATCGTAGCCTGGCAGGATGAATGATTAATTTTTCCCAAGAGCTCAGGAGTAAGAGAAGCTTTGCAGATTAAGTGGCTGGGAGCCAGGCCTTTAGATGAGTGGACATTGGAAGGGAATCAGGGGATTTTAGGCAGAGCAATTTGTAAATAAGTATCTCTTAGACCCCCTCCTAATACCAATAACTTAAGCTCACACAGCAACAACCTTCTCGTCTTTGGGATTCCTTCATGGGAAGGGAACTCGCATACTGGCCGACATAAATATCTTGGCTCTTGGCTGCTACAATTCTTATTATAAATGATTAAACTGATTTTCACATACAAAACAGGCTCATGGAATTTGGGAAGTTTGAGATGCATAAGCCAGTTTTTGTTTTGTTTTTGAATCAAGCCACCATAAGCCAAGTTGAAGTTCCATTTTACAAAGGCAGAAAACCCACAGAATCTAGAAGGGCAACATCCTTCCTGACCATTCAACTTATTCCGCCACTGCACACAGCGAAACAGTAAACCTAAAGAGGACTGGATTCATGACAACATTGTTCACAGAAAGGGACAAGAGCTTAACACTCAGATGTAGGTGTATGTAGTGGGGGGAAAGAATCTTGAAAGAGAACTGGAAGAGACCTAATAAACACACTTGAATAGATACTGCAGTTCAGGTACTTCAGTCATTTGTGTGCATTAATAGTAAACCTTCAGTACCCTGCTTTTATGACTTGAACCACAAAAAATACCAATAAAGAGAGAAGAACTGGGCGAACTGTTCCTGGAGCCTCTTTGAAACCGTGCATAAGGTCAGCTTGACATCACCACTCATGTTCTGCTTGATCAAGTCTGACCAGTTTTTCTCTTGCAGTTAATAGGGCAGTTCTTTTCCTGCTCCGTGACTTCTCACTGGCCTTGAATTGCTGTGGCAGCAGAAGCTGAGGTGCCTGTGGACCAAGCATGCATGTGAGAAATGGGTCCACCACGTCAGCTGTAGGCTGCCCGCCACACCCCCATTCAGACTTGACCCAAACACTGACATTTGCAGATAAAACTGCCACCACGGCTGGGCGCGGTGGCTCACATCTGTAATCCCAGCACTTTGGGAGGCCAAGGTGGGCAGATTATAAGGTCAGGAGTTCAAGACCAGTCTGACCAATATGGTGAAACCCCATCTCTACTAAAAATACAAAAATTAGCCGGGCATGATGGCGCATACCTGTAGTCCCAGCTACTCAGGAGACTGAGGCAGGAAAATCACTTGAACCTGAAAGGTGGAGGTTGCAGTGAGCCAAGATCGTGCCACTGCAGCCTGAGAGATAGAGTGAGACTCTGTTGCAAAACAAAACAAAACAAAGCAAAGCAAAACAAAGCAAAACAAAACAAAACCAAGCAAAACAAAACAAAACAAAACAGAACTGCCACCATGTCCCCACTCTTGTTGTCTTAAGGTTTCAATCTCAATATAAAATCCTATGTGAGAGCCCCCAGAAGAAAATTCCAAAGGCACTGTCTTCTCCATTTAAATGTTTTGTCACATTTAAACAGAAGATGTGATTCACATACAATATCAAGTACTTTACCCCTTGTTGGTATCATCTAGTTTTTGTCAGTGTGTGTATTTTCACAGAATTGAAATCAGATCGTTCATTAGCCAGTTGATTAGGTTGATTTCACAATTAAACTACTCATAGACACACACTCATGCCACAATGGAGAGCAGATTCTTATTATTTAAAGTAGGTACAGAGTATTCCAGTGTATTGATATAGCAGGATTCGCTTAGTCCTGTCCTCTATTATTGGGTTGTGGGTTGTTTCCCATTTTTAAAAAAAAATTTATTTTAGCCGGGCGCGGTGGCTCAAGCCTGTAATCCCAGCACTTTGGGAGGCCGAGGCGGGTGGATCATGAGGTCGAGAGATCGAGACCATCCTGGTCAACATGGTGAAACCCCGTCTCTACTAAAAATACAAAAAATTAGCTGGGCATGGTGGCACGTGCCTGTAATCCCAGCTACTCAGGAGGCTGAGGCAGGAGAATTGCCTGAGCCCGGGAGGCAGAGGTTGCGGTGAGCCGAGATCGCGCCATTGCACTCCAGCCTGGGCAACAAGAGCGAAACTCCGTCTCAAAAAAAAAAAAAAAAAAATTATTTTATTGAGACAGAGTCTCATTCTGCTGCTGGAGTGCAGTGGCATGATCTCGGCTCACTGCAACCTCTGCCTCCTGGATTCAAGCGATTCTCCTGCCTCAGCCTCCCATGTAGCTGGAACTACAGGCATGTGTTACCATGCTAGACTAATTTTTGTATTTTTAGTACAGACAGGGTTTCACTATGTTGGCCAGGTTGATCTTGAACTCTTAACCTCAAGTGATCTACCTACCTCGGCCTCCCAAAGTGCTGAGATTACATCCATGAGCCAGTGCACCTGGCCCCAAGTTTATAATGCTGTGAATAAAGCTACTATGTACATCGTTGTACAAATTGCCTTTTTTCCCTTTTTAGATTGTTAACTTGGAACACATTTCCCAAGCCAATAGATGAACAGTAAGGAATTCACTGAATGATTATAAGCAGGGAAAGGGCATGAGCAGATTTTCACCTTTAACATATCTGCCCCCTGAGGGTAATACCTGTTACAGGGTTATTTTGCACACTAAATGGGGTCAGGAAGATGATGGCACAGCAAAGAACGGTGCAGATACAGATGCTTATACTCAGAGTGTTGTCAGGAAGTCTATGGAAGAATCACAGTTAATTGAAGATCATCATGCAGTCAAAATGTTTCTCTTGGTTTCTTATTTTATTTTTGCATGCCAAAAATGTTTTCTTGAGATTCTTATTTAATCTTGGCATGCTAAGGATAGTGCAGTGCCCTGAGAAGCAGTGAAACCCAGCAAATAAACAGCTTCTTTGTGAGCAAGTACTTGCTGCAGAACTCGGGCTTGCCTCGTAAGCATGGAAGTGGTCCACCCTTGAAGCATGACAATGTCTGTGACCTGATAAGGAGAAAGGAGACATTATCTTATCTAGACATTGGCCTAAGAGATAGCTGTTCACATACCTCTTCTGGTATGATCCGTTGTAATCTTCTTGTTATATTTAAATCCTGTTTTTCCTTCTCCTTCTGCTCCTCAGTGTTCAGGATGCCCTGGCTTCACCATCTCTGGACTCTGTTTTCTCACGTGGAAAGTGAGGAGGTGATCTTGACAGTCACTGTGGGCCCTTGCAGCTCTGACCTTATGGGTTCTATGGTTCTGTCCATTCTGTCTGGATGGCAAGGCCCAGTCTTGCCTTAACCCAGTGTCTTATTACTTCAGTTTCTCCACACTATGAGCCACTGGCCACCAGCTCCCTAGAGGAATCTTTGTCAAAATGTGACACCCAAATCACCTGAAAGCATGCTAAAATTCAGGTTCCTGGGCCCCAGGGCTGCAGAATCAGAATGTCAGGGGTGAAGCCTAGGGGAGCTGTTTTTATGTTATAAAAGACAAACAAGAATTCAATGCATGTGATTCTGGGCCAAATGGGGTAAAAGGCTTCCTGAGAGGAACACTTTTCCTTACAAATCTCTTTAGTCTTTGCCTTTCCTGTCTTCCTTCTATTCTTTAAGTTCTGCATTCTTTTTGGAAATGTATTTATTATTTATTTAATTTTTTTTTTTTTTTTTTTTTTCAGAGACAAGGGCTTGCCGTGTTTCCCAGGCTGGCCTTCAACTCTTGAGTTTAAACAATCCTCCTGCCTCAGTCTCTTGTATCCCCATATAACAGGGACTACAGGTACATGCAACTGTACCTGGCTTTCAAGATTTTGCTTCTTTAAACAGATCAAAAGAGTCACCTCAGAGTAACATCAAAGAAAACATGTTCAAACAATAGGACTGCCAGGCATTAGAGTGACGCACCAGGAAGACCTTTTCAATCCCATTGACCCTCAAATTCTACCTGGTCTACATTTGCCTAATCTACTGTCATTAAGCCTGACACTAAATGTAGCATTAGGAGATTTTGTGGGTTGAATTTTGTCCCCCCACCCCAATTCACATGTTGAGGTCTTAACTCCCAGTCCCGCAGAGTGTGAAATCTTTGGAATCTATTTGGAAATAGATGTGATTAGTTTGCAGATGTGATTAGTTAAGATGAAGTCATACTGAAATAGGGTTCTTAATTCAATAAGACAAGAGTCTTTATAAAGACGGGCAACTTGGACACAAACAGACACAGGCACAGGGAGAATACCATGTGAATATGAAAAGAGGGATTAGGGCGATGCGTATATGAACCAAGGCACAGCGAATGTTGCCAGCAAACCAGCAGATACTAGGAGGGAAACACAGAACAGATTCTCTCTCACAGCACTCAGAAAGCACAATTCTGCCGGCACCATGATCTCAAGACTTCTACCTTCCAGAACTGTAAGACAACAAATTTCTGTCATTTAAGGTACTTTATTATGTCAGTCCTGGCAAACTAATACAGAGACCTTGGTCACAGCCCAGGCTTGGTTACAGGAACTGTAGACTATCACTTTAGGTACTCTGAGTTGCTCTGTGCCATCTCACTGAAGAGATAGAAAATATGTTGCATTCATTAGAAGGCAAGTATCGAATGAGATCTCTGTGAATGCACCTGTAAAGTGTTCACGATTAGTGAAATTATTATTCATGAAGTGGTAAACAGGGAACCGCTTTGGGAAGATCACAAAGGAGTTACTTGGTAACCCAGAATTGTTTTTTACCATGCATAAAGGTAGGCACCAGGCTGTAGGTGCCTTCACTCAACCGAAATGTGCTGGTAGATGAACTCCCTGCACCCCTGTCCAAAGTCAGTCCCTCCCCTTGTGCACCAGAATGGATCCCCTCTCACTGTTTAGGGACATCGCTCCAGCACTCTCGCTTTCCTCTTCTAAACCTTCAGTTCCCTCCTCCCATCCACATATAAACATGCTATTGTTTTTCCTAGCTTAAAAAAAAAAACTTTCATAGTTTTTTTTAAAAAAGCCCTGCCTCTCCTGTGAACTACCCTTCATTTTTTTTCTCCACTCTAGAGCAAAACTTCATGAAAGAATTGCTATAACCCAGTTCTTCTCTTACTATTTTTAATTTTTAGTAAACCTTATTTTAGACATTTAGAAATGTGCACATAGGCCGGGCGCGGTGGCTCAAGCCTGTAATCCCAGCACTTTGGGAGGCCGAGGTGGGTGGATCACGAGGTCAAGAGATCGAGACCATCCTGGTCAACATGGTGAAACCCCGTCTCTACTAAAAATACAAAAAATTAGCTGGGCATGGTGGCGTGTGCCTGTAATCCCAGCTACTCAGGAGGCTGAGGCAGGAGAATTGCCTGAACCCAGGAGGCGGAGGTTGCGGTGAGCCGAGATCACGCCATTGCACTCCAGCCTGGGCAACAAGAGCGAAACTCCGTCTCAAAAAAAAAAAAAAAAAAAAAAAAAAAAAAAAAAAAAAAGAAATGTGCACATAATCCTAAGTGCTCAGTTAATCTTCACAAACTGAATGCTCCTGGCAACCAGCACCCATATCAAGAAATAGAATTTATCAGCACCCCAGAAGCTCACCTCCTGAACCCTCCCAGACACTCATCCCAGGGTAACCACTATTTTTGTTTGTTTGTTTGTTTGTTTGTTTTTGAGACAGAGTCTCAATCTGTCACCCAGGCTGGAATGCAGTGGTGTGAGCTCGGCTCACTGCAACCTCCACCTCCTGGGTTCAAGCGATTCTCCTGCCTTGCAGCCTCCTGTGTAGCTGGGACTATCGGCGCATGCCACCACACCCAGCTATTTTTTTTTCTATTTTTAGTAGAGATGGAGTTTCACTGTGTTAGCTAGGATGATCTCGATCTCCTAACCTCGTGATCTCTGCCTGCCTGGGCCTCCCAAAGTGCTGGGATTACAGTCATGAGCCACTGCACCCAGCAACTATTTTAACTTCTGGCACTTACAGTGCTAGAAGAATTTTCCTGATATAGATGAGTCTTCCTGCTTTTGAACTTCATACACATGAAATCATACAGTGTGTACTCTTGTATCTGGCTTTGTTCCCTCAACATTATATTTGGGAAATTAATCTACGTTGCTATAAATAGCGATGGTTCACTCATTCTGATTGCTCTGGACCAGAACTGGCAAACTTCTCCTGTAAAGACTAGATAACAAACATTTTAGGCTTCGTAGGCCATAAAGTCTATCACAACTACTCAACTCTGCTGCTGTGGCCCATGAAAGCACCCAAAGACAACACATAAACAAATGGTCATGGCTGTGTGCCAGTAAAGCTTTATAAAAACAGTTCCAGTGTTGGATTTGACTCTCAGGCTGTAGTTTGCTGACTCCTGCTTAGTCTATAATATTCCATGGAATGAATATGCTATGACTTCTAAAATCCATTCCAATGCTGATGGGCATTTGTGTTATTTCCGAGTTTGGGTTATTCTGTCAACCCTCCTCTCTTTTAGTGTTTTTAAATCAACTTAGTTGAGGTATGATATACATATAATCAAATGCACCCATTCACCTGTAAATCTATTTGTCTGGATTTTCCCCCATCACTCCAACAAAGCTTTCATTGGCAAAACCACCAATGATGTCCATGTTGTTAAATCCAATGGTCAATCCTCAGCCCTCAGCTTTTTTTACTTCTCAGCGGCATTTGACACAATCAATTCCTACCTCCTCCTTGGCAGACTTTCTTTACTTGGCTTCCAGAATTTAGCATATAGGTTTTCTTCCTGCCTCACTGATCACTCCATCTTAGTCTCCTCTGCTGATTCCTCTTCTCCCAACCCCTTCATCTTGGAGTGCTCCGAGGCTCAGTACTTGCTCTGAGTCCTTTTCTATCCACACTCACTTCCCTGGCTGTCTTGTCCAGACTTTAGCTTTACATATCATCTGCATACCAACAACTTTCACGTTTATCTCTCCATCCAGACTTTTTCCCTGACTTCCAGACTCGTATATCCAACAACCTGCCCCACCTGTAGCCTTCTCCATCGTGGTGTTCATGTTCATCTGAATCATCTTTTTAAACTGTTTTTTTTTTTCACACACTACATCCAATCCATAGCAACTCTACCTACTTCGACCCTCAAAATCTAACCACTTCTCACCACTTCTGCTATTGGTAACCTAGTCCAAGCCAGCATCATCTCTTTTCTTGATTGTTGCAATTGCATCCTATCTCGTTGTCCTGTTTCCATTCTTGCTGTCATAAAGTCAACTCACAACACAGGAGTCAGAGGATCTGGTTATGACATAAGAGAAAACATGTCACTCCTCTGCTCAAAACTTGTTAATACAGTCCCACCTCATTAAGAGTAAAGGTCCTACAATGTAAAAGTAGAAGTCCCTACAATGGCCTGCAAGCCCACAAAGAATCAGCTCCTTCTTATTTCTTCCATCTTTCTGGTCTCCGCTCCCTCCCTCTGCTCCAGCCACCTTGGTAGCCTTAAAACACCAGGCATAGTCCTGCCTTTCTGTTTCCTTTGTCTGGTATACTCTTTCCCTCCATGTCCACTTGGTTAATCCTCTCAACACCATCAAGTCTTTGCTCAGAAATCATCTCCTCAATGCGTTCTGCCCTGATGATTTTGCAATGGGTTCCCCATGCTTTCATTTCCTTTATTCTGCTCTACTTTTCTCTTTTTCCATAACACTTTCTAGCCTCCTAGAATATACATTATTCACCTAGTTAGTGGGTCTATCGTTAATCACCTATCTCCTTACCTTACACTAGAGTATAAGGTCCATGAGGGTATAAATCTTTCTTTTGCTCATTGATATATTGCAATCTCCAGGAACAGTGTCTGTTACATAGTAGGCACTCAATAAATATTTGTTGAATATCTGAAAGATTTCTATTTTTCTCTAAAAAATATTAGGTTTTTTTTTTTTTGGTGAAAAGTCTCACCCTGGTTTGAAAGCTAAAGGATTCATCTGTCAAGTTCCCAGTGAGTGGTTTGGCAATTATATCAACAACTAGCAGGTCCCCTTAGGCTGATGGACACCTGAGGCTATTTATTTTATTGGTGAAAGCTTCGTGTGAGAGCATTTTGGTCCAGTTCACGAAAACAGCAGTGTTCTAACCAGCAGCTCCAATAAATCTTACACATTCTTGAGCCCATAAGTCCTGGCCTCTTGCCTCTCTACACATCCATTCATCCAACTAAGAAGAACTTCTTGTTGGAGCACACAGGGCCACTTGATTAGCAAGAGCAATGGGAAGGAACACAATCCTCTTGCCTTTCTGCCCTGGGGACACAACTTCAGAGCAACCAGCCCTTCGCTCAGGACAGTCAGACTTTGCATTTCTTGTGACAGTAAGACTTTGTGACAGTAAGAATGTGACAGTAAGACTTTGCATCTCTTTCCACATCCACCAAATAGCTTGCCCACTGTCCCGAGTCAGTTAAAGTTAACACATGGTGCCCTGAATTGATACTGATTTATTCCAAGGTAATTTATGTTTACTTCTGGGACTGTCAGTTACTCTATGACCAACAAAATCTATAGACATTAATAGGCTAAGAAATGCTTCATGCAAAAGAATGTCTTTCTCATGATAATTTTCTGATTCCATAGCTTTCTGCCCATAATCTCTATTACAGAACTTTTTACATTTTGCACCAGAGTTGCTTACATTTTGATCTCCCCATCTGTATACCCCTTATTCAACCTTTGCCCCAACTGCTACGCCAGCAGTTTCTCATAGCTGGGACTAATGGTTTATTAGCTTAGCAGTACAGGGTAGCAGATAAAGGCACAGACTCAGAAGCCATATTGTGTCAAGTCCTAGCATTAGTACTGTATGATCTTGGACAAATTACTTAACCTCACTGTGCCTCAACTGTCTGGCTTGTAACACTACTGCCTCATGAGGTTGTTGTAAGGATAAAGTGAATTTTATATATATATTCACTATATATATATGTGGAAATATATTTCTACATATAATATATAGAAATTTTTATAGATTATATATATATAAATCACTTAGCACAACAACTGGTATATAAGAAGTATAAACATACACACATGTCCTTGTTTATGTAATTAGAAGCATTTTGTTTCTTTGTGAGGTAACAAAAATTATATGAAGTTGTCTTTCAGTGTGACTCCTGCTTTAGAATTATGAATGAGCCAGCTGTTTGGTGAAAAGATTCTAACACGACGTTAAAGGGAAAAAATAAATCTGACCCTGTGCACGCAAGCCCAGAATACATTGTGCCTTTTTCAGGGCAGGGCCAATCCCAGGAAACAAGCTCCCCAGGAAATGTCCTCAGAGGACTGGGGGTTTCCTCTGATACCACCAGGGTTAGAGGAGGGAAAAATGGAAGCAAAGCTTAGGGCATGTTTTCTGGGCTTCCTCCCCACTCCTCAAAAACACATATTGAGTCTGTGTGGCTGTTATATACATACATGAGTACATTTGGCCTAGCCTACATTAGTTAGATCCTTTAAGATTTGCTGTAGGCTGGGCGCGGTGGCTCAGGCCTGTAATCCCAGCACTTTGGGAGGCTGAGGCGGATGGATCACAAGGTCAAGTGATCAAGACCATTCTGGTCAACACGGTGAAACTCCGTCTCTACTAAAAATACAAAAATTAGCTGGGCATAGTGGTGCGTGCCTGTAATCCCAGCTACTCAGGAGGCTGAGGCAGGAGAATTGCCTGAACCCAGGAGGCAGAGGTTGCAGTGAGCCGAGATCGCGCCATTGCACTCCAGCCTGGGTAACAAGAGCGAAACTCCGTCTCAAAAAAAAAAAAAAAAAAAAAGATTTGCTGTAAACAGAATTATATCCCCCACCCCAAATTCATATGTTGAAGCCCTAACCCCCAGTGTAATTGTATTTGGAGATAAGGCTTTTGGGAGGTAAATACAGAGTCATAAGGGCAAGATCCTAATCTAATAAAATTGGCAACCTTATAAGAAGGGGAAGAGAGCAATCTCTCACTCTTCTCTCTCTCTCTCTCTCTCTCCCTCTCTCTCTTTCTCACCCTGCACTGAGGAAAGGCCATGTGAGGACACACTGAGAAGGTGGCCCTCCTCAGGCTGGGAAGGAACTGCTCAACAGGAATTGACTGGCACCTAATCTTGGACTTCCCAGTCTCCAGAAACGTCAGCCGTTTCTGTTGTTTGAGCCACCTGGTCTACGGTATTTTGCTGTGGTTGCCAGCATTGACTAAAGCGCGTTGAAACAGGGAGCATACCCAGATAATCCCAATAATGGGTGGTTATTGCCAGGATTCATGTGGCAGTGTAGGATGTCTTTGCCTCCTTAGCTAGGCAGCCGTTCTTGGTCTCAGAGCTTCGCAGCGATGTCTACAGGCTCGAGGAGAAATGGAATAAAGGCTCAGCGTGGACTGGGATACTTATACTTTTTTATCTAGTGTTTCTATTTCTTGGTTGAGTGTCCCTATGAGGCAGCTGGACACCGGAAGTCCTTTTTGGCCTCCTTCTGACTAGCTCAGTCCCAGGGGAACTTTGGCTCCCAACAAATGTGCCTAGAACAGTAGGGTTGATTTTATATGGCAAGAAATACGGCAATAGAGAATAAGCCACTAGCGGCCTGTTTCTCAGAGGTGGGCCGTGGCCTAGCAGCACTTACGGACAACAAGGTGTCTCGTCACCATAGAGTCTAGTTTGAAAAGAGCAATTCAGAGGTAAACCCTCCTGTTCTAGTGGTTCTATGACTTCCCTAGGGCGGCTGTGACAAAGTACCACAAACCGGGTGGCTTAAAATAACAGAAATGTATCCTCTCAAGGTTCTGGAGCTGGAGGTCTACAGTCAAGTTATCAGCAGGCTGTGCTCCCTCTGAAGTCTGCAGGGGAGAATCCTTCTTTGATTCTTCAAATGTCTGGCGGCCCCAGGCATTTTCCGGCCTGTGGCAGTGGGACGCCAATTCCTGCATCCTGTGTCTTCATATGGGCTTCTTCTCCGTGTGTATTTCTTTGTGTCTTCTTTTATTCTTATAAGGATACCAGTCGTTGGATTCAAGCCCACTCTAATCCAGTCGTACCTCATTTTAACGTAACTAATTATATCTGCAGAGACTCTATTTCCAAATAAAGTCACACTCTGAGGTTCTGGGAGACATGAGTCTGGAGGGACACTCTTCAACCCATTACACTGCCTTAGTTTAAATCTTCCATTGAAAATTACAGAAAAACATGTGAGCCAGATTCTGAAAATAAAACAGATTCTGTTCATAGGGCACAGGAGTGGTTTACAGACTCTCAGATCAGTAAAGCCATCAGGCCTCAGGAGGAAGACCGGGTCGAGCATGGCTGTCAGACGTCTCTGCTCCCTCTCTTCCTCTTCTGGGCGCCTCCCCGGGCCTGTCGGCTTCGTTCTTTCTGCAGCCAGCCTTCTCTGTGTCTCCATGCCCTCGGCCAGCAGCAGATGACCAACCCGTTGCTCCAAAGTTTACATTTCTGTCAAGCTATCAGTCCAAATTGAATAGTCTTGGCCCCAATTCTAAATTCTCAGGAGGGAGAATCTGAGGGACGCCTCTAGGATCAGATGTTTAATCCTGGTCTAGTTAATTGTGGGTAGGTGGGTGGAGTGATAAGAGTAAATCATATGGGGAGGTAGCGGCATCGCAGTGGCCGGAAAGCCAACAGCCAGAGAAAGAAGAGTCACCGTAAGCTGGATAGATAGCCCAAAAAAGGTCTGGACATATCTTCTTTCATAACATTTAGCAGCATGCAAAGTGTTTTCATTTACACCCTCATTTGATTTGTGCAAATTCATATGGAGTAGGCGTAATTAGCATTTTGCCCATTTTATGCATGTAGAAACAAACTCAGACAGACAGAATGATTAGCCCTTAAAGATGACCAAGCCAGAGGTCATGCACAACATTAGATCTTCTGGGTCCTGACCCGATTTACCTTATTATACAACACAGAAATGTAACTGACTTTGTCATTTTTATTACAACCAATTGTCAGTTATACACAGTTTTATTATCCAAGTTCGTAGATGTAATTTTATAAAAATAAAATTTTAATAGACTGAAGATTATAACCATTCTATTCTTCTCTGGTGGGTCCAAAGTTTTTCCCACTTATTTTCCTGCTTTTCCAGTTTACTGTTTCTTCACAATGCTCCTCTTTCAGTATCATTATTCTTCCAGAAAGTTCACTAGGATTTAGTACACTAAAATGAAAAAGGACAACTGTTTTCTTCTTAACATTTAAACTCAATTCACTTTTCCTTTCCATTTATTTATTTCCTTCTGTTAATTCTGGTTTCCAATTGGGAAAATGGGGCTATTTTGAGTTACACCTTTGCAATCCTTTTATTCAACTCTTTTTAGATTTTCATTTTCATTTTTAAGACAGGGTCTCACTCTGCCCCCAGCCTGGAGAGCAGTGGCACAATCACAGCTCAGCACAGCCTCCATCTCCGAGGCTCCAATGATCCTCTCACCTCAGCCTCTCAAGTAGCTGGGACGACAGGAATGCACCACCATGACTGGCTAATTTTAATTTTTTTATTTTTGGTAGAGATGGGGGTGCTCTCACGGTGTTACTCAGGCTGGTCTCGAATTCCTGGGCTCAAGCGATCGGCCCACCTTGGCCTCCCAAAGTGCTGGGATTTCATCATTCATCTCTTGTATTTTCTCTGAGGCTTGTTTCCCAAAGTCTCTGGTTCAGGCTCTCTCTTCTCATTTTGTTTTTTTTCCACACACTGCTCTCTCCAATACTACCACCTCTTAGTGAAGGATTTTGCTGCTTTCTGTTTACTGAGACTCCCTTAGTTACCCCGGCCTTGTTTAATTCCCTTAAACTTTCTGTCTCTATTTTATGTTTACCTCTTTCCATTATCTCAGGATAAAATCATTCCTCTTCTCTTTAGAGATAAGTTTTCTTTCTTAAAGCTTCCTAGAACCATTAACCTCACATAATTTCCTCTAACAAAGCATTCTTTCTCAACTGTTTCTTCTTTTGCTTTTCTTTTTAGCCTCTGTCTCGTTTTTTTCTAGGAAAACCAAACAACAGCCTAGCCTTTGCCTCACTACCCCTGTCCGTCTTTCTAGCTGTACTTTTGAGTAAATGGTCTTTGTCTTCTAACTTAATTTTGTTGTCTTCACTGCTTTCTTTTTTCGGTATGGCGGCATTCTCCTGAAACTTCTCTCTCTCTCTCTTTTTAATGTCTTCAATTTCTTTCCTCACTTTGTTCATGCTTTCATTTAAGTAGTCAAAAATAGTTATAATAGGTGTTTTAACATTCTCTGCTAATTCTCTCTCTGTCATTTCTGGATCTGTTTCCTCTGAGTGATTCGTTTTCTGATTATGGGTCACATATTTCTGCCTCTTGCCATGTTTCGTCATTTTTTATTGGATGCTGAACGTTGTGAGTCTTATATTATCGAGTGCCTACATCTTACTATCTTCCTTCAAAGACTGTAGTGGCAGGCAGAAAGGCACTTGGTTTAGTTTGGCCGTTTTGGGGTTTGTTTTTAAGCTTTGGTAGGGCAGACCTAAAGTAGCTTTTATCCTAGGAACAGTTCAGTGACATCTCTAAGGCATGGCGCTTCTAGTGCTTCCACTGAATGTTCCTAGTGATCAGTGAGGACACTCTCCTCTGGCCGGTCACCCCTTGAGCAATTTCCAGCCCTTTGTAAGCTCAGGAACTGCTCTTGAGTTCTCCATCTCTCTTCGTTCAGTGGAGTTTTACCATATTCAGCAAAGGCTCAAAATGACACCATGCAGATTTCCGGAACTCTCTTTCTGAGAGAGAAACTCTGTAACTCTGCCCTATAATTTCCAGTGACTTCAACCCTCCTGAATTCGGATCTTGGGCTCCTCAACTCAGTAAGACCATTGTTGTCTTACATGGGTCCCCTTCCCTTCTCCATTGCCAGACATGTGTCTTCAGGCAGAAAGCCCAGGGGATATCAAGGCCACCTTCTCTCAGGGATCACAGTCCCATATTATCTATTGTCCAAAGTCTGGAAACAGCTGTTTCATATATTTTTGCCTGTTATTCAAGGTGAATTCAAGCTCCAGCTACTTCATTATGGCCAGAAGTTGGAATGTCTGAAACTACTCTTTTGAAGAACATCGTGACTGTTTCTAAGTAACTAACGACTTTTCTTCATTCATTGCTCTTGTTTAAGAACAACACTTGGGTCACTGGCCATTGTTTTCTTTTTTTTGAGACGGAGTCTTGCTCTGTCGCCAGGCTGGACTGCAATGGTGCATTCTCGGCTCACTGCAACCTCCGCCTCCCAGGTTCAAGCGATTCTCCTGCCTCAGCCTCTCAAGTAGCTGGGACTACAGGCATGAGTCACCACACCTGGCTAATTTTTGTATTTTTAGTAGAGACAGGGTTTCACTATGTTGGCCAGGATGATCTCAATCTCTTGAGCTTGTGATCCACCCGCCTCGGTCTCCCAAAGTGCTGGAATTACAGGCGTGAGCCACTGTGCCCAGTGGCCATTGCCTTCTTAAAATTCTGCTCCCGGAACCATCCTACCCCCTGACCACTCCCTCGCTACTTCATATTATCTTTCCTTTTCCAGAGGGGCTGGTGAGTGGGCAAGCTCAATCATAAAGCAGGTTGTAATGGTGTTGGCAATTTCCAGGTTGATCACGGACCACAGCCGGAGGAACCCAGGCAGTAGATTTTGGCATAAGTTTCCTTTTAAATCCCCATAGTTAGCATTTAACAAATTTGCTGATTGATTTGGGGCCCACCATACACTAATTTCTTTTATATTTATTTAGTAACTTTTTTTGGAGATAAGGTCTCACTCTGTTACCCAGGCCAGAAGGCAGTGGCATGATAACAGCTTATGGCAGCCTCAAACTCCTGGGCTTAAGTGATCCTCCCTCCTCAGCCTCCCAAGTAGCTAGGACTACAGGTTCGTGCCACGAGACCCAGATAATTTTTCAGTTTTTGTGTAGAGACAGAATCTCGCTATGCTGCCTAGGCTGGCCTCAAACTCTTGGCTTCAAGTGATCTTCCTGCTTTGGCCTCCAAAAGTGCTGGGATTACAGATGTGAGCCTCCTTGCCTGGCCCCACTGTACTCTCATCAATTAGTGGGATGACTGAGAACTGGCTGCAGTTAAGATGTACATATTTCAGTATGAATGGCATCTCATATGGGCGAGTTCTCAAGAAAGTATGATCAAATCATTTGAAATTTAAATTATCAAGATTGCCATCTTTGTTAGGTTTGTGATACTCCATTTTTACCTTGGTAGGTTCTCAACTTGTATAATTCCCCTGTGGGCCCTTTCCAGACCCAATAGTTATTCTTTTTTCTTTTTCAGTTTGCATATGTGTTTCTGTTCTGGGTGGTTTAGCAATACACTAACATTTTTAAACTTTGTTTCTTATGTCAGATAAGATTAAGTAGGTTAATATCTGTACTGTAAATTATGCTTTTTATTTATTTGGGTTAATGTTTTCAGACCCCTACAGGCAGAGGCATCTACAAATCCAAGCTGATTAAGCTGCCACTGACATTCAAACCTCATTTTTCCCCCTCAGCATATTTCTACTAATTATATTTAACTCCTACATGGATTTAATATAAAACAAATTTAACTGCATCAAAAAGATATCTGTGATAAACAGACTAATGCTTAAAAGTAATATAGTGTTTCACATCTGTCAAAGGAAAATAACTCAGATACGCGTATCGTTAGCTGTAAGTTTTATTGACATTAGATCACACATTAAGATAGCCAAACATCAAGCAAAGAATAATTATGCATCTTCCAATTATTCTTCCAACTCTCTCTCAAGAAACCTGTCAGCACAGGCTTGATGTATTGAGAAATAATGCCACTTTAAAGGAATCATTATCAAGCTTAAACTGATAATCTTTAAAATCAAGGACAATTAAATGTTTGCTTATCCTAGGAGTTAATTTGCTGCCCTTGAGACTTCACTTCACCTCCTCTAAGATTATTTTTTAAATGAACCGATTGAATTTTTAAGAAATGCCCCCATGGATAATAGTTTCCTTAAACAAACAGAATGTTTGTTCATGGCTTACTGTAGCCTCAAACTCCTGGGCTCAAGTGATCCTCCCGCCTTAGCTTCCCAGGTATCTGGGTCTACAGGCACACACCACTATGCCCAACTACTTTTTTGTTTGTTTGTTTATTTGTTTTTCTTCTGTAGAGACAGGGTCTCGCTATGTTGATCAGGCTAGATTTGAACCCCTGGCCTCAAGCGATCCTCCTGCCTTGGCCTCCCAAAATGCTGGTGTGAACCACCACACCTGGCCTAATATTGTATTAGAAGGAAGGACGTACAATTCCAGGACAGCAAGAGTGAGTAAAAAGGAAGTCAATCAGGGATGGAGAGAAAGCAAGTGGGGCATCAGGAAGCGGGCTACAGCTTCCTGAGATCACACAGTGGGTTGCTTGATGGGGTTGTGTGGAATTACGGTGCACAGAGTGGTCCACCAGGAGTGAGGGAGATGACTTAATGTGTGGCTCCTTTGCACCTCCTATCTCTCCTTAGTCCAAGTAGACCTTACAGAGTGATAATTCTCTAGCACGCCCAGGCTGTGTAACCAAAGACCCCTCCAGGCAGCCACTGGGGATGCCACATCCTGAGGCACAGTGTATCTCTGCATCTGAAAGTCGGAGGAGGTGCCAAAGACTCCACAGTCTGGTTGGACTGACTTGAGAACCAGTTCTGCCACAGCTCTCACTATGTGGGCGGAACGGGGGCTCTGCCTGAGGCAGTCATCCCACAGGAGAAGGCGCGCACCACCAGAGCTGTGCCTTCTGCAAGCAGCTCGGAAGCCAGTCAGGCAAATCTGGGGAAGCTCATGAAAAAGCCCACGATCCTCCTTAATGTTATTTGGGACGCTTTCTCAAAAATTCCATTTAAAACACACTTTCTGAGCACCTATGATTCATATTTGCCAGTCTTTCTGCCGTAAGCACTAAGATAAAGAAAACAGAACCCCTGGCCTCAGAATGAACTGTAATTTATTATAATAAATACCAAGACCCTGGGACTTTGTTTTAGTCTGTTATCATACTGCTATGAAGAAATACCTGAGACTGGGTAATTTATAAAGGAAAAAGGTTTAATTAACTCGGAGTTCTGCATGGCTTTGGGGAGGCCTCAGGAAACTTACAATCATGGCAGAAGGTGAAGGGGCAGCAGGCACTTCTTCACAAGGTGGCAGGAGGGAAGTGAGGGAGAGTGAAGGGAAAATAGTCCCTTATAAAACCGTCAGATCTCATGAGAACTCATTCGCTATCATGAGAACAGCATAGGGGAAGTCTTCCCCCATGATCCAGTCACCTCCCACCAGGTCTCTCCATCAACACCTGGGCATTACAGTTCAAGATGAAATTTGGATGGGGACGCAAAGCCAAACCATGTCAGACTTTAAATGACAAAAATAAATTCTGCCTGGGAGAGAACAAGGAAAGCAATGAAGAAGAGAATGTAGATGAATAAAAAAGCTTCATCTGATGGAGCTGAGACATGTGGAAGGGAAGAATAAAGACTGATGAGACTCATAGAAGATTAACCAAGCATATGCATCCTGTCTCCTGAGTATGGAAATGAGGCTATCTCTGAGTGACCCTTGTAGCAGGTTAGGATTTTTGCTCCCTCACTTTTCTACTGTGATGACCACAGGTAAGGCATTGTGGCAATTAACAAAAAAGCCAACTAATCATGATTTAAACCATACAAGCTTTCATTATTGACTTGGTAAGTTCAAAGCTGGCCAGCTCAGAGTAGTTTTGGGGACCAAAAGTGTCACCAAGAATCCAGGTTCTTTCTTCTGTTCTGCTATCTTCAACTTACTGGCTTTCATTCTTAGCTTGATTGCCTCATGATCCCAAAATGATTGCTGCAGCTCCAAAAGTTACATCTTCATATAGTAATATCTAGAAAGAGAAGGCAGGAAGACACAACAAATGCTTTCTTCTCAATCATTTCTCTCTTACAAAAGAACTCTTTCCCAGCGGCTCCCTTAGACATCCATTTATACCCGATTGACCAGAACTGGGTTGCACGTCCCAACCCTATGTTAATTAGTGGATAAAGAGATTAAGAGTGCCATGATTTAGTTAGATCCATCAAGATATATCTGCTGTGACTGGGTTCATAACTACACATCAAAATTGGCCTCCTCGTTTGTCAGGCCAGTGTGTTCTTTCTAACAAACGGATGATGTCACCGGTATGCCTGCAATTCTTCTATTGCTCTGTCTTGTCTACAGGGCAAATCCAACTTCCATAACGATTTATGCTTCTTCGTGTCAGCTCTTCAATTTCACCCCCACCCAATCTACCAAGGCACTCTGTTTCAGATCTGTGGAATTAGCCGAGATTCTCTGAATGGCCCGCGCTCGTTGCTCCTTCTAGTGCTTTGTATAGATGGTCTCTTCTGGCTTTCCACATTGCTTTCGTAGCAACTACAACTTAGCTTTCAAATAAAAACGTCACTGTCTCCTCCTCAGAAAGCCTTCCAAGATGTTCCTCCTCTGTTTTCTCCAAAGTGCCCTGTTTATACCCCTTCTATGACACATACAGCCCTGTGGTAATTACTTGTTTCTTCATCTTCCTCCTTCACTTGACTCAATCTCTAGAGTTTAGTCCGGTACCCAGAATAAAGCAGCCACTCAAGAAGTGATGATGAAGTGAAAAATGCCCGTGGTTGTGTGCTTTCAACCTCAACCGGGTCTGGATTGGTTTCATTTGCTGCTGGTTACATCCTGACTCTGGGGACTGTTTCAGACACTCCTCATCCTCCCGCGGCCTAAAGTCCAGCCTTTGTCTCTCTCATCCTCAGCAGATGATCTCAATGTCCACTTTTTTAAAAAGCATGATTGCCATTTTATTTTTTTCCAGAGGATAGTTTTCCATGTTTAAGACTGAAAACGCCTTACAGGCTGTCTCGGAGGTCAAGGAGCAGCACCTGTGCGTCTAAATTGGGAAGGGGTATTGGATCCTTCTGGGCTTCATGAGAATGACTCCTGACTACTTGGCCATGAATGGCACAGCTCATATCACAGTGCAGTTTCCCATACAGCTGGGAAGCACAGATATGGATGACACCCACTTCAGAAATGGCCCTGACAGCTATGGCCTCTACTTTGTTTTTAATGATGAGATTAATGGCCTTGTCCTTGGGTACACGTTGGGTGTGGCTGTATAGAGAATAGGCTGCATGTGGTCTTGGTCCATTTTGGCACAACCATTATTTCTTCTTTTCTTTTCTTTTTTTTTTTTTTTTTTTGAGACAGGGTCTTGCTTTGTCACCCTGTCTGGAGTACAGTGGCATGACCTTGGCTCACTGCAGCCTTGATATCCTGGGCTCAAGTGATCCTCCCACCTCAGCCCCCCACATAGCTGGGACTATAGATGTGCACCACCACGCCTGGCTATTTTTGTTTTTTTTGTACAGACAAGGTTTTGCCGTGTTGGCCAGGCTGGTATCAAACTCCTGGACTTGTGATCTGCCCACCTCGGCCTCCCAAACTGCTGGGATTACAGGCATGAGCCACCACACCTGGCTGTTTCTTCTTTTCTTTGTTATCTTGGAAGTGAGGTCCTGAGAGAGCTTACCTTCTACTTAGAGTGCATTGAGACACTAATTTCAGGGTCTTTGATGTTCCTTCATTCACTTTGACCCTCGTTCTCAACACTTAACATGTCTGTTGCTCACTCTCTTCATCCCACTCATCTCAAAGGAAAAGGTCCCTCTTCTCACTAAGGATCTCACGTCCTCCACCCCCTCCTTGGATCTCTCTCCAGAATTTTCGATCTTCCTTTTGACACCTATTAGCACTCTAGTCTCCTCCCAACCCTAACAGCCATCAGACTGGATACCCTTGCACTGTCTTACATTTCAAAATATTCCTGTCCTGTTGTCAATGCCTCAAGCCAAGCCCTTAGAGCAGGGATAGCAGAGCTGGCAGCTGAAATACCAGATAGAGCCTATTGGGGTGTTTTACTTGACCTTCACAGTGTTTAAGTGAAAAATTTCACTTAAAAATGAGAATTCCTGTCTTTTCCATAATGGTCACACAGTTGACTGGTCTGGGCCACCTTTTTCTACATGGCAACAATGATGTGGGCACAGCTGCTGGCACTACCTTTGGGTGGGGCATGTGGTCACCAGGTTGTCAGAGTATCCTTCCTACAAGCATTTGAATTTGCATTCTCCTAGACTTGTGGCTGTGTCCTTATCTTTCACCTGGAAGTGCCCTCTTGAAAGTCATTGGTGATTTATTTCTTAGTCATGAGATGCACAAGTGTTTGCTCCACCTCCACTACCCTTGAACTCTCCGTACCTCCTCATCACCTCTCTAGAAGCTACAACCAGCTTGGCTTCCTTAAACCTTATGTTTCTGGTTCTCTTAGATTCCTAATGCCATTTTTTTTTAAGGTCCAATGGTGAACACGAATTTGTAATAGAAAAGAAAGCACGATATAATATATCATTTTAATAGCTGACAAATACAAAAACATTATAAAATAAAGAAAAATAATGTTTTTACTAAGTAATTGCCTGATACACCTTTATAATTTTTTTTCCTACAAATTTTGGCTTCATGTTCATTGATAACCTTCTCATATGATGATTCTTAGTATCTATTGTTTTTGTACAGGAACATTGGTTGCAGCATCATTTATAACACCAAAAGGTGGAAGCAACCCAAATGTCCATCGACTGACAGATAAATAAACAAAATGTGGCATATCAAAGCTGGGTGCTATGGCTCATAAATGTAATCTCTGCTACTTGGGAGGCTGAGGTGGGAAGATTACTTAAAGCCGGGAGTTTGAGATCAAGCTGGGTAACACAGCAAGACCCCATCCCTTCAAAAATGAAAACCATAGAATGGGATATTATTTGTCGACGAAATTAAGTAGTGACGGCAGCCACAACATGGGCAAACCTTAAAAACACTATGCCAAGTGAAAGATGCAAAAGACCTCTAAGGAAATCATGATTCCACCATACAAAGCATCCAGAACAGGCAAACTCATGGAGACAGAAAGTAGACTGGTGGGCACTGAGGGCCAGGAGGCAGGGGTTGGAGGGGAAGGGAGTGGTAGCTAATGGGTCTCTTTTTCTCCCTCAGTGTTTTTTAATTGTGTTAAAGTTCACGTAACGTGACATTTATCACCTTTGACCATATTGCTGGCTGTGTTCCTTCTGCTCTTAAATGAAGGCTTTTCCTAAGGTTTGGGCCTGCAGTTGTACAGCAAGGATCCCACCTATCTTCATGGGATGAGTGAAGTCACGTGGCTTCTGCCATCCAACCCTTTTTGTGAAGAGCTAACAAATTGCCCTCTGTCCCTGTCTCTCCCTCATGTTCTTTTCACACACTATCAATGATCTGCTGGAAACATCCTCCTGGATGTGTTTCTAGCACCTTATATATATTATATCTGAAACACAACCTATCGTCTTGCCTCTGTCCCCTCCCCCTAACCAAACCAGGCTCCTTCCAGTTAATGAACTGTTGATGGAGTTCTCACAGTAACCCTTTCCCCTGCACATCCCTCTCCTTGGACCTCCACAGCATTTCCTCAGGCCTTTGTAACACCTAGCTCCCAACTGCTCTCCTTGCCTCCTGCCTCTCAACCAAATGTCCTTCCTTGCATCCTGGAAGAATTATCTTTTTAAAAGATTGCTGTGGGCCGTGTGCAGTGGCTCATGCCTGTAATCCCAGGACTCTGGGAGGCCAAGGTGGGGCAGATCACTAGGTCAGGGGTTTGAGACAAGCCTGACCGACATGGTAAAATCCTGTCTCTACTAAAAATACAAAAGAATTAGCCTGGTGTGGTGGTGCGCTCCTGTAATCCCAGCTACTCAGGAGGCTGAGGCAGGAGAATTGCTTGAACCTGGGAGGCAGAGGTTGCTGTGAGCCGAGATTGTGCCCTTCCTCCTGCTCTCTATTCAGTAGCTGAGAGAATGGGACTTGAGGATTAGTCAGGATTCTTGTCCACTTTCTTCTCAACAATCTGGTTACATTTTACCCTCAAAGCAATGACAATCCACCGTTCCCACATCACTCTTGGTGCTTAAGAGACTGTTAGTGGATCTTTATCATTTGAAGAAGAATTTTCAAAAGTTCTGACCTTCAACCACCCAGGCCCAGCCAGATTTCCAACCTTCTCTCCCACTGCTTTTTGACACCTACCTAACATCACCTGGGCAACTTAAAGAAACCTCATGTTTTCTTCCTTTGCTGATGCAGGTCTATTGTTTGGAAGGTTCTCCCAGCGTTCATTGATGCCTTTCTCAAATGTCTTACTGGCAATGCCTCCTGTCGCATACATTCTTGCATCGTATTTATGGCCAGGTCTTTTCTGGCTCACTGTATTGTATGCTCTTTGAGAGTAGGGACTGACTCCTTCTCTATCCTTTGTCCCATCACAGTGCTCAACACATGACATTCTTTTCTTCACAGCTATTTATATAAACCTTCTATAACGTCAGGCATGGAGCCAGGGCCTGGCAGGCACAGATGAATGAGGCATAGTCCATCTTCATTCAACCTAATGAGAATGACACATGAAGACGTGACTACAAAGTTGGATGAGGCCAAGAGTTGTGGCTCACACCTGTAATCTCATTACTTTGGGAGGCCCAGTCAGGAAGATCACTTGAGACCAGGAGTTCAAGACCAGCCTGGGCAACACAGCAAGACCCCATCTCTATAAAAATATTTTAAAAATTAGCCAGTCATGTTGGGGCACAACTGTAGTCCCAGCTACTCAGGAGGCTGAGGCAAGAGGATGTCTTGAGCCCTGGAGGTCGAGGCTGCAGTGGATCGTGATCACACCACCACACTCCAGCCTGGGCAGCAGAGTAAGACCCTGTCTCCAAAGAAAAAAAGTAAAGTAGGATAAGCACAATAGAGTACACACGAAGCATAGGGAGAGTTTACTCATGGAGGATGACTGAGAACAGGAAAGTGAGGCCTCAGAGAAGGTGATGTTTGAACTGGGCACTAAAAGAAGAATGAGCAGAAGTAAGCAGGGGAAATGACGAAAGTAAAATGTAAGCCTCATATAGATATATACATGGCTTAAATAAGATATATATAGTTTTTTAATACAATATATATGAAATATATATTTTTTGTGTGTATATATATATATATGTATGTATTTATATATAAAATATGTATACTTTAGGAGACGGGGTCTCACTATCTTGCCCAGACTGGACTGGAACTCCTGAGCTCAAGTGATCCTCCTGCCTCAGCCCCACAAGAAGCAAGGACTACAGACATGCACCATTGTGCCTGGCTCAAGCCAGCTACGTTTACAATTTATTGGCAATTATGATGAAGGTGGCAAAGTTGAAGGATTAGCTCAAATGCATTTAGATTATGTAGGTTTTAGTTTGCTATGAAACAGATGAGAGTTAATGCTATCACACAACGGTAGATTCTACCAAGGGAAATACGGAAGAGAAAAAAACAAATTACTCCAGTTCTTGGTTGTTGACTCCCTCCAACACATACATTCCTTTGTTGATAAAGGAATGTTTGAGATGAACATGTGTTTACCACAGACATTTAAAAAAGAAGAATAGCAAATTGACAGTCAAGATTTGGTACAGATCAGAAAACCAGTCAACATTGTCTTCTTTTTTTTGAGATGGAGTCTCACTCTGTCACCCAGGCTGGAGTGCAGTGGCACGATCTTGGCTTACTGCAACCTCTGTCTGCTGGGTTCAGGCAATTCTCCTGCCTCAGCCTCTCTGGTAGCTGGGATTACAGGCATGCACCACCACACCCGGCTAATTTTCATATTTTTCGTAGAGACGGGGTTTCGTTATGTTACTTTACTTGCCAGGCTAGCTAGTAAATAATGTCTTATAAATATTCAAGCATAGGATCTTCAGCCCAGAAACGAGAGATTTTGGAACTCTTCCATTTGCTGAACATGTCTTGAACAGCATTATCACCTGTGAAAGCTGAAGTCACTGCTAAAATGGGTTCCCTAATATAAGACAATCCCCAGAATCTGTCTCTGTCGGAAGAACAACCTTTGATTTCATCTCTAAAATACACAAGCTTTATTTGACTAAGGTAAATGAAAGAGCCAGAAACTTTAAATGTAGCTTACTTCATCTGATCATCTTCACTGAAATCTCTGTGTGAGAAAAGATTTCCCCATCAGCAGTTTTTTTTAAGGGACATCTGGCTTCGAAAGCTTTTATTGCTTTTCTTTTCTATTGTAAGAATATTAAGTCAAGCATTTCTGGGGAGACATGCAACAAAAATGCCAGCATTAAATTAAGTGCTGCTGATTTCCAAAGGGACTGTTTCTGCAGTGACAAGTGGCTGCTGTTGTTTTTACAGAAACAGCAATAGTCACAGAAACACAGCACATGGGTAGTGATCAATAAAATTAAGTATTTCTTCATTTTAAAGTTAGTTCTAAAACAACACAGAATTACTAATGGAGAACACAAATAATTAGACTTGACAAGCAACTGATTTCTATAGAGTCACAGGATTTTTAGGCTCCTACCAAGGCAGCCTTATGTTTAGGCATTGGTCATACTTTTCCATCTGCTGAGAAACCTCAGAGTAATCACCCAGGATCTTGATAATTTAAGTGCTGACTAGCCAGGCATGGTGGCCCACATCTATAATCCCAGCACTTTGGGAGGCTGAGGTGGGAGGATTACTTGAGCTCAGGAGTTCAAGACCAGTCTGGGCCACATAGTGAGACCCTGTCTCAACAAAACATCAAAAAATTAGCCAGGTGTGACGGCATATGTACCTATAGTCCAAGCAACTTGGGAGGCTGAGGTGGGAGGAGGTTGAGGCTGCAGTGAGCTGTGATCATACCACTGCACTCCAGCCTGGGCAACAGAATGAGATCTTGCCTCCAAAAAAAAAAAAAAAAAAAAAAAAAAAGTGAAAAAAAATTTTAAGCCATGACCAACTTAAGTATTTTATTTTATTTTTTTTATTTGAGATGGAGTTTCGCCTCTGGAAGTGCTGGGATTACAGGCATGAGCCACCACGCCCGGTTGACCAGCTTAGGTATTGACCTTCCATCTCTCACCATAAACATTCTTACGGCTAAAATTAAGCACTGGGCATCAATTGTTACACACCGATCTGAGGGAAGTAGCCTGTCATACACGGCTTGTCATCACGAACCCCAACCCTGGTGAAGCAAGTCCAGGTTACCTACTGGCGTGGGAGGGCTGCAGGGAGATAGGCAGGAATGTGACCCACTGCTTCTTGGACTGCCCTTTGAACCGCATCCATGGAACGCTGCTCCTACTGGTGGTAAATGCCTCTGCACACTGATAAGCACCGTTTGGAAACACCATTCTGATAACCACCACCAGGCCACTCTGAGTGTTGTTGAGTTCTGGATTTTCCCCTGGGACCAACTGCTTTGCCTCTTGGGCGAATCCTAGTTCCATAGCTGGAGGACTGTAAATTGTACAGAATTTGGGAGAATGTCTTTTTCTTTTTCTTGCTTGCTAGATAACAAATTAAACACATCAGAGGACTGGAGAGGCTCTAAGTTGTTTGTTTTATGGGAGGAGAACAATGGATTCACTAGGCTGAATGCTTAGAGCCTGTTTGCTCTTTGAAGCAGTCTGCAGGTAAGTGATGGTGGGAGCGGCGCACACAGAGAACTGAAGCTGGGATGCACAGCGTTTCCCACTCGTCCCCCACTGCGGTGGGGCCATGGGCCTGGGAGATGCCAGGCCTGAAGGCTCCAGCTGCCTCTGGTTTCCAAGGCTGGTGTAATGGCTCAGTTCTCACAGAAGTGCTGACAGAACTTGACAAATAGAAAACAGATGTCAACTGACCTTCCAAAAATGTATTGCAAGGCTTCTTAATCTTCACAGCAGTTTTTCAGAGTGAGAGATGCCACCTTCAGGCAGCGATGCTCATGGCATCTTAAAGGGTTGATGTTTCTGCCTGTGATCCTCCGGCCAGTTGGCCACAACTGTTCTTCTCACCCACTGCCCTCTCAGACATCTTTCTCTCAGCATCCATGTGTGAAACGGACGGATCCCCGACAAGCAGGGATCCCTTTCCCTCACCTGTCCCTACACACAGTCTTGGCTTTCGTAGTTATAGCCATGTTTTCCTATGCACTGAGGCTGTTCCTGTCCCATCTTTGCCATTGGATCTCTCCCTGCTTTGAAATCGTTACTGTCACTGGATCCAATGCTTCCTCCAAATACCTTTTTGTTTGTTTTTGAGACAGGATCTTACTCTGTTGCCCCAGCTGGAGTGTAGGGGAACGATCTCAGCTCACTGCAGCCTCTACCTCCCAGGTCCAAGAGATTTCTCCTGCCTCAGCCTCCCAAGTAGCTGGGACTACAGGCGTGTGCCTCCACACCCAGCTAATTTTTGTATTTTTAGTAGAGATGGGGTTTTACCATGTTGCCCAGGCTGGTCTTGAACTCCTCACCTCAGGTGACCCACCCACCTTAGCCTCCCAAAGTGCTGGGATTACATGCTTGAGCCACCGCACCTGGCCTCAAATACCTTTTTGACACTAAATGTTGGTTTGAAGCTACTGAGTACACTGGACTTTTGTCCACTGAACAACTTAAGTTAGAGCTACTGAGTAGAGAGGTGCAAAGGGCAACCGGGGAATCAACGTCCCCTGTTTCTTTCTGTCTTGCTGCCTTCCTGGTCCTTGGCTTCCAGGTCAAAGTGCTGCCCCTTATGTAGGTGAGTGTGCCACACTCAGCATGCATGATTCTGCGGCTTTTTGAATTGCTCAGTTTATGTTCTTTGTGAACACCCGCATGCATCCTGCAGGAATTTAGGTGGCATTTCTCAGGTTTTTTGCCCCTTAATCACTACAATACATTGATGGAAACCTTCTTTCTTGCCAAGTTGTTGACATCCCCAAAAGAACTGACGGCAACATTTCCTCTGAGAAAGGAGGCCACGTTAAGTACAAGGCAGGGCGGATTCATTCCCAGTGCCACTGATGAGCAATCAACTACATCACCCCAGTTAATCTCAAATCCATCTGGCTTCAAAGTCTGGGCATTTCTCAGTGGGCCAAGCCAGGTCCCACTTTGGAAGTAAAGGGGATTCTGTGCTTAAGGAGTCAGTGCCTTGTCCTACCTCCAGACATTCATTATATGCCAAGAAAGTCCCATCTTATTCTGAAGCAAAGTCAACGAAATGTTCTGGACAGAAGTGGATAGAGTTTGTGGAATCTAAATTTTTTCCTATTCCTATATCACTTAAGACTAAATAATCTGTCCAATTTTGGGGGCAATAAGAAATGTACTCTTGGGACTGGGCATGGTGGCTCACATCTGTAATCCCAGGAGGGTGGATCACAAGGTCAAGAGATTGAGACCATCCTTGGTCAACATGGTGAAACCCTGTCACTACAAAAAATACAAAAATTAGCTGGGCATGGTAGGGCACCCCTGTAGTCTCAGCTGTTTGGGAGGCTGAGGCAGGGGAATTGCTTGAACCAGGAGGTGGAGTTTGCAGTGAGCCAAGATTGTGCCACTGCACTCCAGCCTGGCGACACAGTGAGATTGTTTAAAAAAAAAGAAAAAGAAAGAAATGTATTCTTTGGGTATGGTGACTCATATCTGCTATTCCAGTGCTTTGGGAGGCTAAGATGGGAGGTTCACTTGAGGCCAGGAGTTTCAGACTAGCCTGGGCAACAAAGTGAGACCCCATATCTACAAAAACATTTTAACATTAGCCAGTCACAGTAGCATGTTCCTATAGTCCCAGCTACTGGGGAGGCTGAGGCAGTAGGATCACTTGAGCCCAGGAGCTTGAGGCTGCAATGAACTATGATCATGCCACTGCACTATAGCCTGGGCGACCCTATCCCTTTAAAAAAAATTAAAATTAAAAAATAAAATTAAAATGTTCTCTCTTTCAGAATAAGCAATCATTGTTTGGATACTTGAGTTCTGCAAATGAATAAAAAGTATCAAATATGCAATTTGGATGCATTAGCTCAGTAGATTTTTGGTCAATAGATTTAATTAACCCAAACTTCTATTCTCTGCCAGTGTTTCTGGTTCATTCTATGTCACCACCCCTAGCACACTTAGGATTCAACAACATCTGGGTTTTTTTTCTGCTTTCTGATGTCCTGCTTTCTTACTTCTAGGTCTTTCTTTGCACATGCTCTTCCTTCCCCCTTCCACCGCTGCATTCTCTCCTCCCTGTATCCACTCTTCTGGTTAACTCCTATAAAGCCTCAGGTTCAATGTCACCTCCTCCAGGTGGCCTTCCTGCTCTCCCTCCCGTATCACCCTATTATAACCCTCATCACACCTGCCATCTTTAGGGAGGGCACTCTGTAGCCCAAGCCTGTGCATTTGAATCTTGACTTGGCTGATTGCACAACTTTGGGCTGCCAACTCACTCAGTGTTTGACTTTCTCCACCATTAAATGAGGACAATAGTGGTACCTGAGCCCTTGAGATAAAGTTCAGGTTCACCGAGAGAATACCTTTCAAGTGCTTAGAGCCAGCCTGACCTGCAGGGAACCTTCCATCCATGTCAACTCCTACGTTGTTTACAGTAATAGAAGAGAGACTGTGACCAGGTTGATGGCCACAGCACCCCAGCACTTGGCATAGTGGCTACGCATATTTGCTAGATAAATGAATCTAGTCGAACAAACACATTAAGTGTACGGCTCCCAACCCTCATCACCTTGCGTCTGGACTCCCAAATGGGCTCCTGTCCCTCAGCCCTGATTCTACCCTTGCTCTTTTCTAAACCAGCCAGAGGGATCTTTTCCTAACTGAAGTCAGATCATGTTGCTCTTTGACTTTCTCATCTCACTTGGAATAAAAACCAAAGTCCTTGCAATGAATCCCAAACCCCTCTGTGGTTTGGTTCCCCAGTATCCACCATTACCTCATCTGCTACCTTCCCTTTGCTCACTTGGCTTTGACCACATTGGCCTCTGGGGTGCTCCCCAAACACACCAGGAGTGCTTTGGCTTCAGAGAGTTTGCCCTGGAAGTTTCTTCTGCCTGGATCATTATTTTCAGAGAAAATTGCCTACACACTCCTTCACCTCCTTCGTGTCTTGCTCAGATGCCACCTCCTCAACAGGGCCTGCATAAAGCACTCCACTTAAAGTTGCAGCCCTGTCCACACTCCCCTTCAGCACTCTCACTCTCTTCCCCTGTTCAAATTTTCTTTTTCCCATATCGTGTAACACCTTCTAACTTAACACTGTAATTAACTAATTTATTATTATGCTTATTGCTTATTTTTTGACTTTCCCTTCTAAAATGTTAGCACTACAATGTAGGGACAGTTGTTTATGTACAAGCACTTATTACAGTACCTGGGCCTGGCATGGTGGCTCACGCCTGTAATCCCAGCACTTAGGGAGGCCGAGGTGGGAGGATTGCTTGAGCCCATGAGTTCGAGACTAGCCTGGGCAACACGGTGAAACCCCACCTCTACAAAAACCACAAAAATTAGCCAGGCATGGTGGCATTGACCTGCAGTCCAGCTACTCAGGAGGCTGAGGTGGGAGGATCACCTGAGACAGGCTGCAGTGAGATGTGACTGCACTATTGCACTTCAGATTGGGTGACACAGTGAGACCCTGTCACGAAAACAGACAACAAAAAACAGTACTTGGCACACACAGGTGCTTAATACATATTGTTAAATGGTTATTTATAGATATACACATACATGCATATGCACAGCTACACATAATTTTTTCTTTCTTTTTGAGACAAGAGTTTCACTCTTGTTGTGTGGGCTGGAGTGCAATGCCGTGACCTCAGCTCACTGCAACCTTTGCCTCCTGGGTTCAAGCGATTCTGCTGCCTCAGCCTCTCAAGTAGCTGGGATTGCAGGCACGCACCACCATGCCCGGCTAATTTTTTGTACTTTTAGTAAAGACAGGGTTTCTCTATGTTGGTCAGGCTGGTCTCGAACTCCCAACCTCAGGTGATCCACCCGCCTCAGCCTCCCAAAGTGCTGGGATTACAGGCATGAGCCACCATGCCTGGCCAATAGCTATACATAATTTCTGTTTGTAGTTACTATGGTTTAATAGGGGCAATTCTTCCATGTGAGAAAAGCAGTTGCAGTTTTGACATAATGTCCTCGACAGATTTCATTTAAATAGATTTTTCCAGTTGCAGTTTTGACATAATGTCCTCGACAGATTTCATTTAAATAGATTTTTTTTCAATGAAAGGGGCATTGCACAAAGTCCCTTCTTTGTGCAGCCTCAACGTTTTCTTTGACGGTTTGGATGCTGTGACCCTGTGCATGTGGTCTTGATGGAATGTCCCAATTAGTTATGAGATGTGCACGAGCAGCCCGGGGGAATAGCTAGTCAGTTCAAGTCTCACCAAGGAAGGTTTCTCATTAGCAGTTCTCTTGAAATTCTTCTTGGGCTGTCTCTATCCTCCGGCAACTCAAAATAGCATGCTCGCTTATAGTTTCTTTTGTCAATCTTTTTCCTTATTGATTGCTAAAAATACATGGTTATTTCTTAAAAATATAATGACAATGGTCATTTTGACTGAATATTTTGATCTTCACTCCAACAATTATGTGGCACATATAATAATTTTTGCCTGACTTCTGCTACAAATAAACTATGATAAGAATATGTTAACTGTGTAGGATAAGTTACAGGGCAGTAGATCTGGGCTCATTATCCGAAGTTTTAATAAGAAGCTGAGAAGGATATAGAATGAGCTGACTCTCAACATGTAGAATTTCCTAATCATTGGAGATGATTTATATGAAAAGCCCAGAAAAGGCAAATCTATTGAGGCACAGAGAAAGTGAGAGGTTGCCTGGAGCTGAAAGTGGGAGTAGGGAGTGACTGCAGATGGCAAAAAGGCTTCTTTAGAGGTGATGAAAATACTCTAAAATCAGATTGTGGTAGTGGTTGCACAACTCTGCAAATTTCCTAAAAATCACTGACTTATATGCTAACATGGGTGAATTTTATGGCATGTGTGTTAGTTTGCTAGGGCCGCCGTAACAAAGTATCACAGACTGGGTGGCTTAAACAGGAGAAATGTATTTTCTTGCAGTTCTGGAGGCTGAAAATCAAGGTGTTGGTCTGCAGAGTTGGTTTGTCTGAACACTGGGAGAGAAGGGTCTGTTTCAGGCCTGTGTCCTTGGCTTATAGATGGCTGTCTTCTCCCTTTATCTTTACATCATATTCCTCCTGTATGTGGCTGTGCCCAAATCTCTTCTTTTTGTAAGGATGCCAGTCATATTGGATTAAAGCCCACCTTAATGACCTCATTTTAGTTTAATTACATATAGATATACACATGCATGCTAAAGATGTTTAGATATTATCTCCAAACACTTACATTCTGAGACACTAGGGTTTAGGACTTCAATATATGTATTTCGGAGGGCGCACAATTCAATCCATAACAGTATATAAATTATACCTCAGTAAGCCTGTTAAAAATAGCATATATATGTTTTTGTTTCTGTTTTCTGAGACAGAGTCTCACTTCGGTGCCCAGGCTGGAGTGCAGTGGCACAATTTTGGCACACTGCAAGTCCTCCTCCCAGGTTCAAGCGATTCTCCTGCCTCAGCCTCCCAAGTAGCTGGGACTACAGGTGTGTACCATCATGCGTGGCTAATTTTTGTATTTTTGGTAGAGATGGGGTTTCATCATGTTGGCCAGGCTGGTCTCGAACTCCTGGCCTCATGAGGTGGATGGCCACCTCGGCTTCCCAAAGTGCTGGGATTATAGGCATGAGCCACCATGTCCGGACAAATAGAACTTATATTAATTGAACACTTACTAGGTTCTAAGTCCTGCCAACATGTATCAAAAACTTTAAACACATACATGCACACACACACATGCACACACACATACATGCACACACACACACACACACACACACACACACACACACATACCTCCTTTATTTTCCAATAATTTCTCATCTGCGAATTTCTAAGTGTTAACCCCTCCCATTTAACACTCAACTTATAGGAGTCAAAGCATTTATACCATTACAACCTCTCTCCTGTCACCCACCCTGAATTCACTCATCTATAAAATGAGAAATTAGTATCAAATCTGAAGAAATATGTTACTAGCACTAGATCAACAGTCTCCTTAGTCTCAACTTTCCAAGGGTCACTAGTAAGTTCGAAGGATCTATGAAAACTCCAATGACCTTGTAATGCCCAACAGCATCTCTCAGGCGTAGTCTTCCCAGAAAACTGTAGCACCCAAGACCCTCTCCACATTAAGACACCCTTGATAATTCTCTTCCGATTTACTACACCACCCCAGTGGTTATCATAACAATCTGTAACTCATAATAATCAGTGAGAGCCATTGTTAAGACAAAAAGTAGCCAGGTGCTGTGGCTCATGCCTATAATCCCAGCACTTTGGGAGGCCAAGGTGAGCAGATCACCTGAGGTCGGGAGTTCGAGACCAGCCTGACCAACATGGAGAAACCCCGTCTCTACTAAAAATACAAAACTAGCTGGGCATGGTGGTGCATGCCTGGAATCCCAGCTACTCGGGAGGCTGAGGCAGGAGAATCTCTTGAACCCAGGAGGTGAGGGTTGCAGTGAGCCAAGATCGCGCCATTGCACTCCAGCCTGGGCAACAAGAGCAAAACTCCATCTCAAAAAAAAAAAAAAAAAAAGACAAATTATTTTTACTTAGAATACAGCACTGGGCCACTGGTATTGGAAGCCTCCATCTGCATCATGACATTCCCAGTCCAATGGTTCCCAATATCCCACATAGAGTTTTCTGGGCCCTTCACAAGTCCAGTTACAAAACGACAACAATGCAGGACTCCACAGTGGCTATCCAGAAAATAGGATATGACAAACACTTCCCAGCCTCAGTATATGCTAATCCTAAAAAACCAACAAAAGAATTCTAGATCAGAAGAATCTTTCATAACATTTTTCATAAAATACATGCCCATTTTTCATTTACCATGTACCAGGGACTGTGCAAACTACCTTATATACAGTTTCTCATTTAGTCCTCAGAGAAGGAAATGGAAGCTTAGAGAAGTTACTCACCCTGCAGGTGGGTCTGTCTGACGATAAAATCTTTGCTCTTAAAGGGAATTCCTAGCTATTCATGACTTGCTTGTGAATGTCCTGAGCTGTTCCTGTTCTCGATCATTCTTGCTGCTGAGAAAAAAAAAAAATGTATAAATGTTAAGAGGAATTAGGCCAGGTATGCTGGCTCATACCTGTAATCCCAGGACTTTGATAGGGCAAGGTGGGAGGATCACCTGAGGCCAGAAGTTCAAGACCAGCCTCAGTAATAGAGCAAGACCCTGTCTTTACAAAAAATACAAAAATTAGCCAGGTGTGGTGGTGCGTGCCTGTAGTCCCAGCTACTTGGGAGGCTAAGGTGACAGGATCATTTGAGCTGGGGAGTTTGAGGCTGCAGTAAGCTGTGATCATGTCACCGCACTCCAGCCTGGGTGACAGAGCAAGACCCTGTCTCAATAAAAGAAGAAAAAGAGAAAAGAAAAATTGGAAACAATCTAAATGTCCAATAATAAAATAATAATTATGGTATAATTATAGAATGGAATAATATGCAGTTTTTATTGATGACGTTTTTAACTATTCTAGATAAAGTTCATGACATATAATATTAAGCGAAGAAAAGCAAAAAACAAAACCAGTTACATGGCAGTTCACAGAAAAAGAAATGCAGATGGACAATAAGTCTATAAAAAAATAATCTAACTCAGAATTTTTAAAAATGCAAAGCAAAACAATAAAATACCCAGCCTGAGCAATATGGTGAAAACTTATCTCTATAAAAAATTTAAAAATTAGCCAGGCATAGTGGCACGCACCTGTGGTTCCAGGTACTCACACGGTTGACGTAGGAGAATCACTTGAAACCAGCGGGTGGAGGCTGCAGTGAAATACTTTTGTGCCACTGCACTCCAGCCTGAGCCACACAGTGAGACTTTGTTTCAAAACAAACAAATATTCAAACAAATAAAACTGATGAGATTCCCAAAGAGTTGAGCAGGGTGTAGAGAAGCAGGTACTCTAATGCACAGTTCTTATTATTTGGAACAAACTTTTGAGATAAATTTGACAATATTATCACAAATTTAAAATGCAGACTCTCCTTGACCTAGCAATTTTACTTGTAGAAATTTATCTTGTAGAAATACATACATATGCAAAGATGGTCATCATGCCACTGATTGTAGTAGCAAAATAATTAGAAACAAATGTTTATCAATAGCCAAATGATTAAATAAATCATAGAACATTCATATAGTGGAACATATGCAGGTCTTAAGTGATGCAGAGTTGTATGTGCTTATTTGCAAAGATAGCTACATCAGTCAAGATCCAGCCAGGAACACAAAACTCATGTCAGCTAATTCAACAGGTAGAATTTAATACAGTGGTCCTCCCGTATTCACAGTTTTCCTTTCCATTTCAGTTTCAGTTACCTGTGGTCAACTGCAGTCCAAAAATATTCCATGGAAAATTCCAAAACGTTTCATAAAGTTTTAAAGTGTACACTGTTCTGAGTAGCAGGATGGAATCTCTTGCAGTCCCGCTCCATCCTGCCCAGGGCATGAATCATCCCTGCCTCCGGCAGATCCAGGCTGTCTGCATTACCCGCCAGTTAGTCACTTAGCAGTCAGCCGTTATCAGATTCACTGTGGTAGTATCACAGTGCTTGTGTTCAGGTAACCCTTATTTTATTTAATAATGGCCCCAAAGCGCAAGAGCAGTGATGCTGGCAATTTGGAGATGCCAAAGAGAAGCCGTAAAGTGCTTCCTTTAAGTGAAAAGGTAAAACTTTTTGACTTAATAAGTAAAGAAAATAAATTGTATGCTCAGGTTGCTAAAGGTCTTCCTCAGTAAGAATGAATCATCTATCCGTGAAATTGTGAGCAGCACACTGTTATAATGGTTCTACTTTATTGTTGTTGTCATTAATCTCTTACTGTGCCTAATTTATAAATTAAACTTTATCATAGACATGTATGTTTGGGAAAAAAACATAGTGCTTACAGAGTTTAATTCTATCTGAAGTTTCAGGCATCCACTGGGGGTCTAGGAATACAGCCCCTACAGATAAGGGTGGGGACTACTGCATAGGAATCAGTTACAAAGGTTTAGAGGCAAACTTTTTTGTATCCAGAAGGTGGTGACCAGGGACACGGGCTGCCCTGCAGGCTTTGACTCAGGCAGGTGGTCAGTGAAGCAAGCAGGGCCACGATTACTCTATCCAAGGCCACATCTTCCTCTCTCTCTTCTTCTTTCTGTGTATCAACTTCATTCTCTCTCTGCACACCAGCTTTCTGCTCTTCTCCATGCACATAGCTGTACCAGCTCTAGTTCAAGAATTAGCAATGGCTGAAGATAATCCCAGGAGACAGTCTGATTAATCTAGGTTGGGTTAAGCACCCACCCAAGTCCAATCAAAGCAGAGGGAAGGGTCACATAATATAAACATGGCCTTTGTGAGTGGAGGGTTGCAGTTCTCACCAGAGGATCCTATAATGGAGAGATCCTATCTACTACTGACAACGTGGGTGTCTTAGTTCATTTTCAACTGCTGAAACAGAATAACACAGACTGGGTAATTTACAAAGAAAAGCCATGTATTTGGCTTATGGCTCTGGAGGTTGGGAAGTCCAAGGGTATGGTACTGGGATCTGCTTGGCCATCAGGTGAGGGTCTTCTTGTTCCATCATCCCATGGATGAGAGCAGAAAGGCAAGTGAGTGTATGAGACAGAGAGAAAATGAGGGCCAAATTCATCTTTCATCAGTTCACTCCCACAATAACTAACACATCCCTGAGATAACAGCTTTAATCCATTCATGAAACTCTGCTCCCAAAGACCTCACCCAACACTGTCACAATGCAACCAAATTTCAACAAGAGTTATAGAGGGGACATTTAAACCATAACAATGAGCAACTGCATTGGTACTAATGCCATCTTACAGAGTAGAAAATTCATGATAAGGAGAAGATTGAACTCGGAGATGATAACTTAAGCTTGGAGCATGCTCAATTGAGGTACCAGCCTGCAAAACATCCAAACATATCATTTAGGAGGTAACAGAATGGAGAGTCTAGGGCGCAGTATGGGAATTTGGGCTAGAAATCTAGACTTGCGACAATTAGCATAAAACAGTGTTTGAAACCACGGGTATGTAAGAAGAAAAGAAGATGGTTCAGAACAGAACCTTAGAGAATGAAACACATTTATAGAAAAAGCAGAGGAAGAGGAAATACTGAAAGAGACTGAGAAGAATTGGCCAAAAGGACAGGAGGAAAAAACGAAACAAAAAAAATCATGGTGAAAGAGAGAGAAGAAAGAGAAAGGAAGTTTCAAGAAAAAAGAAAGTGGTCAATTTTGTAAAATGCTTCTCAGAGGTCATATAAAATAAGCCCCACAAACTGCTTGTTTGGATGTGGCCCCAAGAAGATGTCTGACAATTTGGGAATCAAAGTGAAGGAAGAAGCCCAATTGCAATGCACTTAGGAAATGAACTCCTCATGATATAATTCCTTTGCCACATTCATGAAACAGGTAGATGACAAGCTTTGTAGAATATTAAATAGAAGAAATAAGCCAGTGTGTTTATAAATCATGGTTCTTCCGCAAATTCCGCCCCCTCTTTTTTTTTTCTTTTTTGAGACAGAGTCTTGCTCTGTCGCCCAGGCTGGAGTGCAGTGGCACGGTTTTGGCTCACTGCAACCTCCACCTCCTGGATTCAAGGGATTCTGCTCCTTATCCTCCCAAGTAGCTGGGATTACAGGCATGCGCTACTATGCCTGGCTAATTTTGGTATTTTTAGTAGGGATGGGGTTTCACCATGCTGGCCAGACTGGTCTTAAACTCCTGACCTCAGGTGATCTGCCTGCCTAGGCCTCCCAAAGTGCTGAGATTACAGGTGTGAGCAACCGTGCCTAGATGCAAATCCCTTTTTATAGGGTAACTTGGACTAATCTCATCAGTTCAGAACATTTACAAAGGCCAAATCTCAGGTTTTTACTCTGAATTCACAGAGCAAATCACAGAGGTCCCCTTGGGGTTGGTGATTCTTGTATACTCCCAGTCTAGAGAAACATCAGATCAGGGACCAGCCCAGCTACGGTCTGGCCTGCCGCAGGTTTTGTATGGCTTGTGAATAAAGAATATTTTTTACATTTTTTCGATGTTTGATAAAATATCAAATGAAGGGAAACATTTTGTGATACATGAAATTCTATGGGATTCAAATTTCAGTGTTTTGGGAACACAGCGCTCCAATTTTTTTGGAACTCAGCTCTCAGCTATGTCTGACTGCTTTCATGCTATAATAGCTGAGTTCAGTATCTGCAACAGAGACCATGACATGCTTACTCTCTGGCCCTCTTCAGAAAAAGTTTGTGGATCCCAACTCTATAAGATTGGACAGGACAGTTCTGGGCCTTTAGGTTGTCCTTTGGAGATATAAAAATAGCTTAGTTATGGTCACCAAACCTCAACAATAAGCATACTATATATTTGTCTACTCTCCTAACATTTTAGATATAGGAACAACCCTAGCATAACTAGGCCACATGAATGGCCCCATTTTAGGCCAAATCAAGGGGTTTTCACTGATAACATGTAGTGAGCTACGTAGTTATTTGTGATGTCTTAGAACACCGCCAGACAAGACCCTATGCCTGGCATTGTGACAGGCTAGAATACAGAGAGGAAGAACCAAGAGCTGTAACTAGACTCATGCTTTGGTGTGGAACAGTCCCAGGACAGGCCCTGGAAGTTAAGTGGCAGGGAATAACAAAATGCTGTGGAGCACTTTCTAGATGTGAGGCTTCCCAAGGGCTTTACACACACTTAACAGGATAAATAAGATGAACACCTTCTCTATCACCAAGAAGCTTACCATCTGAAGAATGGGAATATAAAATCTAGGGTTAAAATCCTAGGTTCATAGCTGGACCTGGGAGATCACCCATTTTCACCGTAAAACAGAGGCAAGCAAGACGCTAAGGAAGTTTACAGGAGGATGAGCTTACTGGCAGGCAGGCAATTTCAGCCTGGAAGGACAGAAATATTTTAACAAAAGAGTGGGGAGTGTGAGCAACAAGAAAGTTCAGCATACATTTAAGGAACAGCATCGAGATCCTACTGGCTGAGATGGAGGGTGCCTATGAACTAATTTTTAACTTACAAATTTAGTTTCAATTTCCAGCTATGCCCAAAAGGACGTCTTTTAAGTTCAACTAAACATGGACTCACAATCTAGACCACACGTGGATGCTGTATCGGATACTCCAGAGGAAGCACAGATTGGCACTGGGGCATGGGAACGTCCTCCTGGGACTCTCTGCAGCAGTCCACCCATCCGTGCAGCTTAGGATCCCACAGCAAGACCCTTGTCAACCACCAAAGGTTGAGTTCTCATGCAGAAAGGGAAACAGTTTTACTAGCCCTTTACTCATGCTCCCCAACACCAGCTCCAGTTTCACTGCTTTCCTCAGAATAACTCCTGGTAATATTTTTCTGAGAATTTAATGAAATTATGTAGCTGTAGGCAGACATTTGATTTATTTCTATTTTTTCACTACTAAAACAAGCAATGAACATCCTTAGGTACACATGAAAGTATTTCCTATCAGAGAAATTACTTCATCAAATGGTAAATTTTCAAAAAAAATTTTTTTTAAGATACAGGGTCTCACTATGTTGCCCAGGCTGGAGCGAAGTGTCTGTCTATTCACAGGTATGATCTCACTCATCAGCATAGGAGTTTTGACCTGCTTAATTTCTGACCTGGGCTGGCTCACCCCTCTTTAGGTAACCTGGTGATCCCCTGCTCCCAGCAGGTCACCATATTAATAATGCTAAACTTAGTGTGGACACAAGAGCAGCATAGTGCACTACAGCCCAGAATTCCTAGACGAGCGATCCTCCTGCCTCAGCCTCCTGAATAGCAGGGACTACAGGCCCGCACCACTGCACTCAGTAAATTTTACATTCTGACAGGTAATATGAAGTGGCTATTAATTTTAATGCACACCAACAATGTATGAATGCCAATTTTCCTTCACTCTCTGTGGCTGAATATTAGACATCTTTAAATTTTGTCTTTACAATGAAACAACAATTGTCTTGTGTTAATTTGCATTTCCCTGATTACTATTAAGTTCATACATCCTTTTTTTTTTTTCACATTTCAAATTAGAGACAGGGGTCTTGCTATGTTGCCTAGGCTGTTTTCAAACTCCTGGACTCGTGTGATCTTCATACCTTGGCCTCCCAAAGTGCTGGGATTACAGGCGTGAGCCACCATGCCTGGCCATATGCCTTTTCGAATGTTTATTAAATCACCATTTGTATTTTTTGTGTGTGTGAATTACTTGATCATATTTTTTCCCATTTTTCTATTGAATTTACTTTTTTAAATTAATTTGTAGGAGATATATGTATATACATATATATATATGGCATACATATTAATGTATTGTTTATATACACACAATAAATATTTTTATTTTATTCTTATTAGGTATGTAAGGGAAACTATTAAAAGTTTTCCATCAGTACTTGGTGGCTGAGTGAATATTAGGGCTTTGGAGTTAGACTTGTATCTCAGCTCTATGACTTCCTAGTATGTGACCTTGGGCAAAGCACTTAATCTCCCTGAACCTGTTTTGCTAAGTGGGGATAATAAGATGTACTCACTGGCTTGTCTTTAGTTGAGTATGGGACACATAAAGTAATCAGTAAATGGTAACACTCAGCATTATTTTTTAAACTGAGATGTAATTCACATACCATAAAGTGTACAAGGCAGTAGTTTTTTAGTATATTCACAAGGTTGTGCAACCATAACCACTATCTAATTCAAGAACTTTCCCATCAACTCCACCTAAAAAAATTCTGTCCCCAGTCACTCCCCATCCTTCCTACCCCACCCATCTCCTGGCAACCACTAATCACTTTCTGTCTCTACAGATTTACCTATTCTGGAAGTCTCATGTAAGCCGGGTCATACAATAGGTGGCCTTTGTGTCTGGCATCTTTCATTTGGCATGTTTCTAAGTTTCATTCTGCATGTTTAGCACATCATTCATTTTTACTGCTGAGTAATAATCCATGGTATTGATACACCATATTTCATTTATTAATTCATCAGTTGAGGGACATTGGGATTGTTTCTGATTTTGGCTATGCTGAATTTTGGCTATGCTGCCGTAAAAATTCATGTACAGGTTTTCATGTGGACATGTTTTCCATTCTCCTGGGTATACATCTAGAAGAATTTTGAGGTCATATGGTAACTCTATGTTTAACATTTTGAGGAACTCTGAAACTTTTTCTACAGCAGCTGCATCTTTTCACATTTTTACCAGAAATATATGAGAGTTTCAATTTCTCCACATCCTCGTCAACACTTGTTATTGTCTGTCTCTTTTATTACAACCATTCTAGTGGGTATGAAGTGTTATCATCATTTTGATTTGCATTTCCAAATGATGTTATGCATCTTTTTATATGCTTATTGGCCATTTGTATATCTTCTTTGGAGAAGTATGTATTCAAATTTTTTGTCAAATTTTTAATTGTCTTTTTATTGAGTTGTAAGAGTTCTTTATGTATTCTGGATATGCGACTTTTGTCAGATATATGAATTGCAAATATTTTCTCCCATTCTTTGGGGTTGTTTTTTTTTCTCCCACTTTTTTGAGAACATCCTTTGAAGCACAAAAGTTTTTGGTGATGAAAATCAATTTTCCTTTTTTTTTTTTTTTTTTTTTAGATATGGTCTTGTTCTGTTGCTCAGGCTGGAGTGCAGTGGCATGATCCTGACTCACTGCAACCCCCATCTCCTGAGCTCAAGCAATCCTCCCAGTTCAGCCTCCCAAGTAGCTGGGACTACAGGTGCACACCACCATGCCCAGTTAATTTTTGTATTTTTTTTTAGTAGAGACAGGATTTTGCCATGTTGCCCAGGCTGGTCTCGAACTCCTGGGCTCAAGCAATCCACCCACTCTGTCTGACACAGTGCTAGGATTACAGGTGTGAGCCACTGCGTCCAGTTTATTTATCTGTTTTTTATTTGGTTGAGTGAACTTTAGGTGTTATATTCCTAAATATTTTATTGTTTTAGATGTTATTATAAATGAAATTGTTTTCTTAATTTTTATTTTCAAATTGTTCATTGCTGGAGTATGGGAATAATTGATTTTTGCATATAACTGCTCATCCTGCAACCTTGCTGCATCCATTTATTACCTCTAAGAGTTTTTTTGTGTGTTTGTGTGTATTCCTTAGGGTTTTCTTTGTACAAGATTATGTCATCTCCAAATAGAGATCATTTTACTTCTTCCTTTCTAATCTAGATGACTTTTATTCCTTTTGCTTGCCAAATTGCTATTGCTAGAACCTCCCACACAATGTTAAATAGATGTGGTGAGAGTCAGCATCCTTATCTTTTTCCTAATCTTATAGGGAAAGGATCCAGTCTTTTACCACTATGTATGATGCTTCCCACTGAGGAAATTCTCTTATATCACTACTTTGTTGAGTTTTTTTTAAATCGTATAGGGGTATTGGATTCTGTCAAATGCTTTTTCTGCATTTATTGAGATGATCATGTGTATTTTTTGTCCTTTGTTCTATAAGTATTGTGTATATGTTAGTTTGTTAGGGCTACCATAACAAACTACCACATACAGGGTGGTTTAAACAACAGAAATTTATTTTATCACAATTCTGGACGTTTTAAGTCTGAGATCAAGTTGTGGGCAGGATTAGTTTCTCCTGAGGCCTCTCTCCTTGGCTTGTAGATGGCTGTCTCCTTCCTGTGTCTTCATATGGTCTTCTTTCTGTGAGTGTCTGTGTTTTAGTCTCCTTTTATAAGGACATCAGTTGTATTATTTCATTTTCATGCTGCTAATAATGATATACCAAGACTGGGTAATTTATAAATAAAAAGAGGTTTAATGGACTCACAGCTCCAAATGGCTGGGGAGGCTTCACCATCATGGCGGAAGGTGAAGAATAAGCAAAGGCATGTCTTCGATGGCCGCAGGCAAGAGTGAACATGTGCAGGGGAATTGCCCTTTATAAAACCATCAGATCTCATGAGACTTATTCACTATCACAAGAATAGCACAGGAAAAACCCGTGCCATGATTCAGTAACCTCCACTGGCCCTTCCCACAACAAGTGGGGATTATGGGAGCTACAATTCAAGATGAGATTTGGGTGGAGACAGCCAAACTGTATCGCCAGTCATATCGGATTAAGGTCCAACCTAATGATTATAATTACCTCTTTGACACTATATTCAAAAACAGTTACAGTCTGAGATACTGGGGGTCAGGGCTTACTATGTGAATTGGAAGAGGGACACCATTCAGCTCATAATAGTGTATTATACTTATTGATTTGTATATGCTGAACCAACCTTGCATTCCTGAGATAAATCCTGCTTGATAATGGGACTTATTATCCTTTTTATGTTGCTGAATTTGGTTTGAAAGTATTTTGTCAAGGATTTCAGCAGATGGTCAGCATTATTATCTTCTTTAGTCTCACCATTCAACATGCTTTTTCACATGTGCTATGCCATTTACTCTTAAACAGAATTCTGTGAGGCAGGCAGTATGTTCACCACAGCAAACTGAGGCTCGGGAAATTTTATTTTCTCTTAATTATAAACTTGCCATAGTACATAGTATAATTTGGAATTAAAATTACAGATGGGGAGAACATTTAGGGAGATAAAAGAAAGCAGGATTTGGTGAGAACAAAGAGAAACTTTGTATGGATGGAAGTTTACAGAATCAATTTGAATAGTATCAGTGATCTCAATGATGTAAGAACTGAGGTCATCTGCTGATGTGCAGAATAAGAGTAAATAGATTTGTGATTTCAATTCATGCATGTAATTAAACCAAGCAGGAGTGACAATTCCCATTAATTTTGAGAAGATGATTTAACCAGATTAACTGGTGGGAGAATAAGCCAAAATTTTAATAATAGGGATTTGACTGTATCAGTAACAGTAAACCTCAGCTTACAGATTCCTTCTTTCTTGGAAACTTTGTTTCTCAGTTGATTTCCAGTTTGCACACTCTTCTCTAAGCTTTAAGGGAGCTGCACCATGACTGTTCAGTCAGGAAATGCTGAATTAAAATTCTACCTCTGGCCCCAACAGATTGAGTGACTTTGAAAGACATTTAATTTCTTCATGACTTTACTTCCTTATCAAATGAGGGAACTAAGTTAGACGATTAGCTCTCAGCTTTATGACTCTATTCATTTAGTGAATTAAGAAGCAGACTATTCAGTAGATTGGAAATTATCAGACGGCAACCATGAGGAATTTACTAAGGGTAGAGTAAGGAATTACTCAAGAGCAATGAAGCCTTGTTGAGGGTAGAACCGTTAACGCAGGATAGCCAGTGAAAGTAAGAGAGTAAACAGACTAGGTTGGAGATCAGGGAGGGCCACCTGGAGGGGAGGATTGACAAGGAGCATATTACATAAGCCCACTGAAATCTGGGTTGTCAATTGGTTCAAATTTATCTTAAGTAAAAATAACTAAAAATAATTAAAAAGTTAGATCAGAGAGTCCAGGCTGGGGCAGGAGATAGATGAAATCCATATATTAAGCTGCCTATTTTTACATTAGGATCATGGTGTTATTTATCCCAGGTCACTGCACAATGCACTGAAGAGCAAGGACCTTACCCATGACTGCGTCCAGCAGAGCTCCTGAAGGAGTCCTGGCCCTGGTCCCTTACATCATTTACGGGTCATCTTTAATTTCTTTCAACTGCCACATGACACTTCATCAAGGAGGCTATGTACAAGTAATCAAGATATCTGTTTTTCCTTTTCATTTAATTTTAAAACTGTTTTTATTCTTTCACTCAAATGAAATGCATTCTTATTTTTTTAAAAAAACTAAATATTTAGACACATAATGAAGATAGTGACAGTCTCTATAATTCTTCCTAAATTTGGTGATGATTCTGCCAAGTTGCTTTTCTTTGTTTACTATTACTTACACAAATTGAATCATAAACACTGTTTTTCAAACTGCCTTCCCTTCATCCCAACAAACCAGCATAGATCTGCTTTACTCATTTTGACAACCACAGAGGATTTCATTGTATCATATTATAACATAATTTACACAGCTTCTATTGATAGACATTTGCCTTGCTTCCAATTTTTTTCCTATTTTTTTTGTAAACAATGCTGTAGTGAAAATTCTTGTGCATATCTTGCATATTTGGATAAACATTTGTAAGTAATACATTGTTTTTTTCTTATTTTGTCCTTTTCCCTTCTTCCTTCTGTGAAAATAAATAATACATTCCTAAAACTCTAGTTGCTTTCAATAAAAAAGTAAACAAAAGTGAATTTTTTTTTTTTTTTTCAGATGCAGTCTCACACTATTGGCCGGGCTGGAGTGCAGTGGCTTGAGCTCAGCTCCCTGCAACCTCTGCCTCCCAGGTTCAAGCGATTATCCTTGCCTCAGTCTCCCAAGTAGCTGGGATTACAGGCGCCTGCCGCCATGCCCAGCTAATTTGTTTGTATTTTTAGTAAAGACAGGGTTTCACTATGTTGGCCAAGCTGGCCTCGAACTCCTGACCTCATGATCCACCTGCCTTGGCATCCCAGAGTGCTGGAATTACAGGCATGAGTCATCATGCACGGCCACAAATGTGAATTTTAAAAGTGAAACTGTTGAGTCAGAGTCTTTTAGTAGATATTCCTAAATTATCCTCCAAAAACACTGAACTAATTTACAATTTACAATTGTATGAGGGTAGCTGTTTCCTCACTCTCTTGCTATCACTGTCTTTTTTTGTTTTGTTTTGCTTTTTTAAATCTAAAATTTTAAAAATAGAGTTAGCAAATAAAAATATAGTATGTTTTGTTAAATTTGAACTTCCGATTAAAAAAAAAAAAATACTCTATCTCTGGCTAGGCATGGTGGCTCACACCTATAATCCCAGCAGTTTGGGAGGTCAACGTGGGCCGACTGCTTGAGCCCAGGCATTCAAGACTAGCCTGGGCAATAATATGGTGAAATTCTATAAAATATTCAAAAATTAGCTGGGCATAGTGGTGCCCGCCTATAGTCTGAGGAGTTTGAGTTGGGAGAATCACCTGAGCCAGAAAGGTCGAGGCTGCAGTGAGCTGGGATTGCACCATTGCACTCCAGCCTGGGCAGCAGAGTAAGACTCTGTCGCAAACAAACAAACAAAACTATCTCCATTTTCCAGGTGGCCTGTTTCTGGTTTCTCTGTTGATATCATCAGTGATGTCTTCTCTGCTATCAATTTATCTGTACCATTTATCTCATCCTATATAGATGAGAAATATTTGCTATTTAAATTTGTGTATTTTTAAGATTTAGTGGGATGAATCATAAAATTGGTTATGTTTATGTCCTCTGTAGGGAACTACCTGTTTAAGTCTTTTGCTCCTTTTGCCAGTGGTTCACTTGTTTTCCTTAATGATTTATAATAATTCTTTTAATTTAAGGAATTAGATACATATATGTCCCAGTTTTCCTTTAGACTATTTTTATTTTTTTGTCTTCATCTAGAAGTGGTTGCATTTTTATGTAGTACAACTTGTGCAATTGTGCCACTATGACCACTTCTCAAATTACCTGGATGCCTCATACAAATGCAAATTCCTGGGCTCCATTCTAGATCTAGCTAATCAAATTTCTTTATTATTGTACTCTGTACTATTAAGAAGCTCCCTAAGGGATTTTCTTTCTTCTTTCCTAGCTCCCTCCTTTATTTTTTTCCTCCCTCCCATCCATTCTTCGAGACTTCTATTACATTCAATGATCATTACTGAAGAATTTGCTAGAATTGTTTAAAAAAAAAAACATGGAAGTAAACATGCTAACCATGCAATTGGAAGCTACTGTCATCTTGCGAGAAAGCGTGCTGATCCAGTAAGATCAAGAAAAGATTGACTTATTCTTCATCAGTTGACATCAGGGAGAAAAAATGATTTTCTCCAACACTATTAAAAACCCTTATTATGAAAAATCTCAAGCATATGCAAAAGTACAGAAAATAATAATAAATTCCCACGTACCTATTACCAAGCTTCAACAATTAGCAACAAGCAGCCAATCTTGCTTCATCTGTATTTCCTATTCCCCTTACCATCCCCTTTCCCCAGATTTAGCAACTCTCAAGAAATTCCTAAACTCATTCATATTTGAAATCTAAAGCTTTAAGATTTCTGGGTTTTGCATTGTACTTTCCAACTCCAAGAAAATAATATATTTAATCTTCTTTTTTGTTTTGTTTTGTTTTTCTTTATCAATTATTGGCAGGGGCTGGATTGGGGGGAAGCAATTTCGTCATTTTTTTTTTTTCCCTAGTTGGTAACTGTATCATCTCATTTTCTTTCTTTCTTTTTTCCAAGAGACAAGCTCTTGATCTGTCACCAGTCTACAATACACTGGCCCACTCATAGCTCACTGTAGCCTCAAACTCTTGGGCTCAAGCAGTCCTCTTGCCTCAGCCTCCTGAGCAGCAAGAACAACAGGTACATGCCACCACATCTGGCCAATTTTTTCTGTTGTTTGTTTTGGTAGGGACCAGGTCTCACTATGTAACCTAGGCTGGTTTCAAACTCCTGGCCTCAAGAGATCCTCAGGCCCACAAAGTGTTGGGACTACAGGTGTGAGCCACCATGCCCATTCATTTTCTTTGGTTTAAATCTCAAGAGCTTGAAATCTATTATTATTAAAAACAAAACAAAACAAAACAAAACTGAAGACATTAGGGGTAGTGCTAAGGAACAGGTACCTGAAATGTTTTCTAAAAGAGATTTCAAATATCTATGCTTTAGTATCCCGTCCAACAGAATTAATACTAGAATTTTCTTACATGTTATTAACGGCTAGCAAGATTTTTATCTATAGTGTTTTGCATTTATGCTACTTGATGTTCATATTTCATATAGTATTAAATTACTCCAATTAGTTAAAGGAAGAAGGTTTGAGAAGCATTTAGGCATGAGCAACAGACAATTAAAAACGGTAACACTTTGAACATGAGAATTAAGTATTATTGAGACAGAAAAAGCCCATAGCAGATTACTCGTCTTGAATCACTGCTGGTTGACTCAACACCAAGCTATAGTTTCTTAATCTCCTATCTGTAAAATATGAATAACAGCACCAACCACCTACATTGGTTAGAAAAAAATGGGACTAATACTTTGAACTTCTTTAAAGAAGTGAGCTGCCTAATTAGCTGTGTTTCTTTAATTCTTCTTAGTTATTGTCTAGATGAAGAAATCCCTTGTGTAATAAGTATTCTTCTTCCAATGATAGAAGAATGGGAAAATCTATCATATGGATATACCACATTTTAAAAATTCATTCATTAATTGATGGAGATTTTGAATTATTTCCTTTTTGGCCATCATACATGATGCTATGAACACTGATGTACAAGTTTTTGTGTGAACGTGTTTTCATTTCTCTTGGGTATATATCTAGGAGTGAAACTGCTGGGTCATTGATAACTATGCTTAACTTTTTGAAGAATTGCCACGCTGTTTTCCATTTTACATGGTTTACTTGTAAGTCCCTGTAGGTTGCTGCCTTTTTCCAGAGATGCCGTGCCCAGCAAGGACATCTAGTGAGACAGTCTGCCTGCAGCTACTGAGCTGTGCTGGGCTCTGCCCAGTTTGAACTTCCCGCCTTTTTTGCTTGCACTGTGAGGTTGAAACCACCTACTTGAGCCTCAGCAATGGTGGATGCCCCTCCCACCTCCATGGAGACCAGCAAGCTAAGATCCACTGGCTTATATTTCCCACCAGCGATATATGAAGGTTCCAATTTTTCCATATTCTCACCAACTTTTTTGTGTGTTTTGTTTAAAATTATAGCCACAATGGTGGATGTAAAGTGGTAACTCATTGTGTTTATGACTGACATTTTCCTAATGATGAACAATGCTGAGCATTTCCTCATATGTTTATTGGCCATTTCAGTACCTTCCTTGGAGGAATCTCCGTCCAAATGCTTTGGCCATTAAAAAAAATTTATTGATGAGATGAGGCAAAATGGCTGAATAGGAACAGCTCTGGTGTGCAGCTCCCAGTGAGACTGGCACAGAAGGTGGTGATTTTCAAATTTCCAACTGAGGTACCTGGTTCGTGTTATAGGGACTGGTTGGTCAGTGGATGTAGCTCAAGGAGAGTGAGCCGAAGCAGGGTGGGGCACTGCCTCACCTGGGAAGAGCAAGGGGCCAGGGAACTACCTCTCCTAGCCAAGGGAAGACTTTAGGCACTGTTCCCTGCCCTCCAGCCCAGACACTGTGCTTTTCCCATGGTCTTCACAACCCACAGATCAGCAGATTCCCTCTGGTACCCACACAACCACCAGGGCCCTGGGTTTCCAGCACAAAACTGGGTGGCCATTTTGGCAGAAACTGAGTTAGCTGCAGCAGTTTTTTTTTTTTTTTCATACTCCTGTGGTGCCTGGAACACCAGCAAGACAGAAGTGTTCACTTGAAGCCAGGATGCCAAGTGGTCTGGCTTGGTGGGTCCCACCTCCATGGAGACCAGCAAGCTAAGATCCACTGGCTTGAAATTCTTGCAGCCAGCATAGCAGTCTGAGCTTGACCTGGGACATTGGAGCTCAGTGCAGGGAGGGGCATCCACCATTGCTGAGGCTCAAGTAGGTGGTTTCAACCTCACAGTGCAAGCAAAAAAGGCAGGAAGTTCAAACTGGGCAGAGCCCAACACAGCTCAGCAGCTGCAGGCAGACTGTCTCACTAGATGTCCTTGCTGGGCAGGGCATCTCTAAAAAAGGCAGCAACCTACAGGGACTTACAAATAAAGCCCCCACCTTCCTGGAACACAGCACCTGGGAAAAGAAGTGGCTGTGGGTACAGCTTCAGCAGACCTAAACGTCCCTACCTAGCAGCTCCTAAGAGAGCAGCAGATCTCCCAATACAGCATTCAAGCTCTGATAACTTTTTATAAATAACATCACTATCGCAGAACCTAAGGTTGGTCATTTGAGATGTTTTTCAGATCTTTTCATTCTGGTCATCAGTTGATCCTATCTGGACTCATGACCCATGACTCAACTGGTCCTGTGGCCCCCACCCAGAGGCAGACTCAGCTCAGGAGGACAGTTTTCCACACCCCTATGTTTTCATTCCCAACTACTCAGCAGTACCCATTACCTAGCCCCCAGCCCACCAAACTATCTTTAAAAACTCTAGTCTTTGAGTTCTCAGAAAGATTGATTTGAGTGGTAACTTTCTGCTTGGCTGCCTTGTTCTTTCTTTATTGCAATTAAAAAACAAAAAAAGATGAGGGAGTCAGGCATGGTGTCTCATGCCTATCGTTCCTGTATTTTGGGAGGCTGAGCTGGGAGGATGACTTGAAGCCAAGAGTTTGAGACTATCCTGCGCAACAAAGTGATGCCCCATATCTACAGAAAACGAATTAGCTGGGTGTCGTGTCATGTGTCTTTAGTCCCAGCTACTCAGAAAGCTGAGATGGGAGGATCGCTTGAGCCCAGAAGTTCAAGGCTTCAGTGAGCTATGATTCTATCACAGCACTCCAGCCTGGACAGCAGAGCAAGAACCTGTCTCTAAAAAGAAAAAAAAAAGTAACCACGTTCTGATAGTATAATTAAAAATCAGAGAGTGGGCAAAAGTAGAAATAGACTCACTCTCACAGTGACATAGTGCTGACGAGGAACAATAGGATAATGGTGCATGATTTTAGAGTCACTGCTGTGTATTTTTATATTCTTCTATGGTGTGCTTTTTGACTATTTAAATACCAGTTTTTAGTTCTTTCTTCATGCCATAAAAAATTCTAGGATTCAGAAATTTATCATACATATATCACACAAATATGTATACAAATCCTTTCTAAATCTCTCAAAGGAATGCTAACGTATTTACAATTGCACATCCAAAATAAAAGAACTACTCTGGTTTTTGATAGACAACTTGTATAACAGACAGAAAACACAGCCACAATTTCTAGAGAAAAGCTTACTAAAAAGACATACAGCTCTAAAAATCAAAGTCTATTAATACAAAAATAAAGGAACTATTTTTAAAAGATGCACAGTCCAGACTACAGAGTCCTTGTTTTAAACTGAGAGTGCTCAAGCTGAGATCTCTTCTTTAAATCTCTGAGTCTTACTGTTTAAACGTCACCCTTTGGTAGTTTAGGGAAAGGATAGAGTCTTGGACCTAATGAAAACCAACTAGCTTTTCCCTAACAATTTTTATATCTCTAACTATATATAGCCATCTTTCTATTCTACAGCATTGCAAAGTCACTTTCTTTATTATTTTTATCAAAAATGAACAAATCCAGTTTTGCTGGGGGTACAGATCTGAGTTCGGGGAGCTAGTTTGAAGGAGATAGGTTGAGTACTGGGGGAGGTACCAGGAACACCCAGCTTAAGATAAATATCCAGACCCCCTCAGACACATGGGAAACAGCAGACAATAGAAAGAATCATTGAGCAGAATTGCTACAAGGCATTATATTCTACATGTGAAATTTCAAGAAAATGTATCTTTAAAAAATACAACAAAATAACATAAAATAAATTTTACCTTATTGGGTGAGTTATTTCTGAGCAACAGGCTTTAAAGTTTGACAAGACTAGGTTTCAATCTTAACTGTCCATGTGTGACTGTGGACAAGTTATTTAAACTCTCTGGGGCTCGCTTTCCTTATCTGTAAAAAGATATTTAACCCTTTCCTTCTAGGGTTGTTATAAGGATTGCATTGGATTCATATGTAAGTCACTTAATGCATCATCTGACATTTTTATCAGTAAGTTTTTATTAAATGCCTGCTATATATCTGGGACTCTGCTCTATTCTCAAAATACAAGACTGAAGAAGACAGGTAAGTTCTTCCTCTTGCAGATCTTGGAATTCAGTAGGAACCCTGTCAACTAAACAGGCTACTTCTTTGTCAGGGTTTGTGATTTTACCCTACTCGCAAGTTAATAAGCTAGCCATTAAGGCTTTGTAGATGCTGGCAGAAGACAGGAGACTCCTGCATCAGAGACAGATGACTTTATTAACCACTGCACAAGTAAGCCACATGGATGTCATGTTCATTGGTTGCTCCTGCTCTCCAAGTCCTGCAGGGGCAATGCGGAGGGGCCAAGTGGATGCTGCAAATGAAGCAGGTTTGCATCACAGCTGAGAAACACTGAGCTTGGAAATTCACTGCTTTTTAAGTAAGCAGAAAACAGCCCACTCTTTGCCTTAGAGGAAGATGTTGCCTCACTGCAAGGCTGCTCATGGCAAATATCACTGTGAAAAATAGGGGTCAGAGTCTTGCATTCTTGGCATACCCAGGAAAAATACACAGGGACACTCAGGGCTCACGATGGACTGCCCTCTCCCAATATTCCTCATCTGAAAACAGGGATAATAACAGCATCTAACTTAAAAAAATGTTGTGAGAGTTAAATGAGAAAATCTATGCCAGAATTGAAGGAACTGAAGCTTTTAAATAAGTCATTAGGCCAGGCGTGGTGGCTCAATCCTATAATCCCAACACTTTGGGAGGCCTAAGCGGGCAGATTACTTGAGGCCAGGAGTTCAAGATGACCCTAGGCAACACGGTCAGACCCCGTATCTACAGAAATTTAGCCATGCATGGTGGTACACATCTGTAGTCCCAGCTACTTGGGAGGCTGAGGTGGGAGGATCACTTAAGCCTGGTAGGTTAAGGCTGAAGTGAGCTGTGATTGCACCACTGCACTCCAGCCTGGGCAACAGAGCCAGACCCTGTCTCAAAAAAAAAAAAAAAAGTCAGCAATACTTGTTACAAAAAGTAGTAAGTGTAAGCTATTGTTATTGACAGTTGTAACAGTAGAATGAGCAGAAGAATTAGGTGCTGTTTAAATGTTTCCTGAATTGATGAGTTGGTATAGGGTTAAAATAAATATAAATAATAGGTGACATTCAGATTTTACCATATGAGATGCTGTTTTAAACACTATATAAATTATTAATTTGCACATATTATTTCATTTAATAACTCTATCAGGTAGGTACTTTTATTTTCCTAATTTTATAGACAAGATTTTACAGATGAGAAAACTGAGGCTGAGGGGAGTAAGTGGTTTGCTCATGTTTAGATAGTCATGGAATTGGGATTTGAATGAAGTATTCATTATTTTGACACTCACTAGGAGATGAATCAATCTTTGTTAGGAAAATAAAGAATCTTTTTTTTTTTTTTTTGGCAAATGCCTTTTCACCTTATTTTTTCTTAATGCTTCTTGAGATTCAGATTTTCCTGACATTAGAGTGGTAATATCTATTAAGGTTTACACTTGGGTAAGAAGAGTTAGAAGACCACAAGACTGCTTTCAATAAGCGTTACTTTCTTCTAAAGTTTAGGGCAATCTGTTCTTGACATTGAAATGCAGTAGTCAAGTAAAATTATCACCTCACCCACTGAGTCCCCAAAGTGGGAAACACAGTATTTGGCAACATTTTTCTAAAGGTGGACTTAAAAAAAGAAAACTACCTTAATAATTATTATAGCTCTCTCTCATACATATACACACACTTGTGCAAACATATGTTAGCAAAAAGCTATAGGGAAGCACAAATAAGCAGAAAGGCATCCCATGGTCATGGACTGAAAGATTTAATGTTGTTAAAAATGTCCATACTAGCCAAAGTAAACTACATATTTAATGCAATCCCTCTCAAAATCCCAATGGTATTTCTTTGCAGAAACAGAAAAAGAAATTCTAAACTTCAAATGGAATCTCAAATGACCCAAAATAATCTTGAGAAAGAACAACAAAGCTGGAGGCTTGAAGGCATTCTGACTTCAAAACATATTACAAAGCTACAAATATAAAAACAGCCTCCCTGTTTCCTGTATCAGTACTAGATGCCAGTAGCACTCACCCTTAGTCATGGCTATCAAAAATGTCTCAAGATACTGCCAAATGTCTTCTGAGGGCAATACTGTCCCAGTTAAGAGCCACTGATCTAACTAATCTGCTATTATTTGACATTTAGGTTGTATCTAGTTTGTCACAATTTAACCAGCAGCACTTATGAAGCTCCCAAAATATTTATACTCAGCATATCTTCAAATTACTTCTGTAGGACAAAAACAGACAAATCAACCAGAAATTAGCCAGTCACAAAAACACAAATATTGCATGATTACACTTATATTAGGAATCTAAACTAGTCAGACTCTTAGAAAGAATGGTGGTAGACAGGAGCAGGGCGGACAGGGAAAAGGTGAGTTTTGTTCAGCAGGTATAGAGTTTCAGTTTTGCAAGATTTGAAAAAGTTCTAGAGCTCTATTACACAACAGTGTACATAGAGTTAACACAACTGCACTGTACACCTAAGTAAGTAAATTTTACCTGTTTTATACCACAATAATTTAAAAAATATAGGAAGGACATGATCTCAGAATAAAGGGCTATATTTTATAATAAAGAACAATTTGCAACCCAATTTCAACATGTTAATAACATGTTCTGTGCTTGTTTCAACGAGAACTGCTAAAAGTCTGTGTCTCATCTAAGCAAGAGGAAGCTCACAGTACCAAGTCCCCACCCCCGATCATTTGGATGATGGTTCTGCTCAAACGTATGGAGACCAAAGCCCCAGCTGGTGTTGCCTGGCCTGGTGCTCTGGACATACACATTTCAGGAGAACCTTTGGTGGGTAGAGGTCTAGGATTGGAATCGTAGGTCCTGACAGAACAACGACTTCACACAATCAGCACATAGTTCACATACTAGATGAAAATAAATTCCAAGTGGACTACAAATATCAATCTGGGGGAGGGAGAGAGGGATGAATAGGTGGAGCACAGAAGATCATCGGGGCCATGAAATCGTTCTGTGTGATACTATAAAGCTGGATGCATGTCATTAGACATTAGTCAAAACTCATAGCATATGAAAACAGAGGGTGGGGTGGCCAGGACAGGGTGTGTCGCAGGCTTGTGCAGGTTGGAGCACGTGCACTGCTCAGGATGTAATGTGTAACATGGGGCCGGGGTGAGCAGCATGGGCCTGTGAGGCCTGTGAGTGCCCGTGTCCCCCGGTGTCCCCCACAGCAGGCTCCGCAGTGGTCCGCTCTGGTTGCCACTTGTAGATTCCAGTTCCAGACTAAAGGCTGCATGTTCTTCGCCCTTTGTTGTGGCCCCTACAGGCTGGGGTTACTGTGGCGACCTCCAGAGCAGCCTTGGTGCTATGGAGGAGCCAGGCACTACCTCTCAGCGTTACTTGAGGCTGGTTCTGGACGTGCTACGCCGGGTCGTGGCAGCACTCCATCAAAGTACGGGAGCAGATTCTAATTCTTGTGGTTTTCCATGGGAATGGGTGACACTGGCAGCTATTTTTAGATTTTTTGCTGTTCTTTTTTTTGTTTGGAGAGGTTTTAGATTGGTTAGGAGTAGACTTTATATGGGAAGAGAGAAAGGGCTTGCTGAAATGCTTTCTAGACTAATTGAGGAAAAATGTAAACTACGTGAAAAATTTAGTGTTACTCAAAAACAGCATGAAGGCCATGAAGTCGAGTCATCTTTACAGGATCCCAGCTTTGAGAAGGTGGCAACAGAAGCACCAAGTTTGGAGGCAACCTGTGAAAAGCTGAACAGGTCCAATGTGGAACTTGAGGATGAAATACTATGTCTAGTAAAAGAGTTAAAAGAAGAGGAATGGAAACAGTCTGAACAACATGAACTGATGGCAGATATTTCAAAAAGGAGACAGTCTCTAGAAGATGAGTCAAAATCCCTCAGATCACAAGTAACTGAAGTCAAAATGATCTTCACGACTTTATTTCAAATCAGTGAAGAACCACTGAAGATAGCAATGAAAGATGCTTCGGATGAAAATTTCCAACTTCAGGAGAGCCAGAAACAACTTTTGCAAAAAGCTGAAGTATGGAAAGAACAAGTGAGTGAACTTAATAAACAGAAAGTAACATTGGAAGACTCCAAAGTACACACAGAACAAGTTCTCAGTGATAAAGACAATCCCATCGACTCTGACTGAACACTTGCTAAAGATGAAAGATTGGACTGCTATGCTTGGAGAAGACAGAACGGATGGTGATAACTTGGGAGTTAGAAATGAGCAGTGAATTGGAAAATGTTGCTTACTTAGATCATCTTTCAAAAGGAGCTTTGAAGAAACTAATTCATGCTGCTAAGTTCAATGCTTCTTTCAAAACCTTAGAAGGAGAAGGAAACCAAATTTATATTCAGTTATCTGAAGTTGATAAAATGAAGGAAGAGCTTACAGATCATATTAAAAATCTTGAGACTGAACAAACATCTTTGTAGTCAGAAAACACATATTTTCAAGTGAGAATCAGAGGCTTCAACAGAAACTTAAAGTAATAACTGAACTGTATCAAGAAAATGAAATGAAACTCAACAGGAAATTAACAACAGAGGAAAATTACCAGGTAGAGACAGAAGAGAAACTTTCTAAAGTAGACAAAAGGATCAGCCATGCCACTGCAAAGCTGGAAACCTACAGAAAGCGAGCCAAAGATGTTGAAGAAGAATTGGAGAAAACGATGCATTATTATCAAGGGCGCATTATTTCCTATGAGAACAAAGCACATGATAATTGGTTCGCAGCTCGAACTCCTGAAAGAAGTCTCAATGATTTAAGGAAAGAAAATACAACAGACAAAAATTAACTGAAATAGAGTTTAAATTTGAACTTTTTGAAAAAGATCCGTATATACTGGATGTTCCAAATACACCACTTGGCAGAGAGCATTCCCCTTATGGTCCCCACCATTGGTTCAGCTTCATCTGAAATGAGAGCTTTTCTGTCTCCTCCAACTCCTTTGGAGAGTCCACCCAGACTGTCACCTTTGCTTCCAAGGAGAGGAGGAAGAGGCTCAAGAGGTCCAGGGAATCTTCTGGAACACCAAATTACCCATGAAAGAGGAGAATCAAGCTCTGATACGTTAACTGATTCTCACAGGGGTCCTTCTGACACTGGGCCCCTGTCACCTCTGTGGGAAAAGGGAGCTTCTGGAGATGATTTTCCACCAAGGGATTTCCCAGGTCCACCACATGCTCCATTTGCAAGTATGCTCATCAAAAAAAAAATTTTTTTTTAAGCTGAATATATGTTTTATTAATCAGAGATACTAATTTTACTGTCTGTTCATGTAGTAACACAGTGGAGGAAAAAAATCTTCTAGCATCCGTGAGTGTACCATTACTATTCCAAACTGGGAAGGCAGCCAGCCATAAGTAAACTGTAATAGGTTTCAAATGGATTCATCTTAATACTACAGAATTATTTCTGTATTTTGGTAGTCAAACAATAATTGACTTTTTGCAGGTCTTATAAAACTAAAATTATCTGTATATTATTGGTAGCAACTGGTTATTTGGTGAAAATTACATTACATGAAAATGTTTTTTGAGAAGGACTTTGATAATGAAAGAAAAATATTATTGTTACGGTAAGTTTTATATTTTTTGAAATAATTCCTCTTTTTTTAAAAACAGGTGTTAATATAGGACAAAAATTACATTAAAAGTTAATGAGATTTCCTTTAATCATCTGTATTTGCAGAGGTACATTTTTCTGAATGTTGTAAAAATTAATTTGTTAGATCAAGTAATTATTCTGGTGTCAATTTTCAAATAAAAGAATAGGTAATGGAAGTTATAAAATTAATGATTTATTAGGGCACAGAACAGGTTCTCTTAGTTATAAAATGTCGTTTACTAATCTCTTAAACAGTGAAAAATGTCTATCCACCGAGACCTGGATTTTTCCTCCCACCTCCACACTGTGAAGGCAGAAGTGAGTTCCTTCAGGGTGGATTCCGCCTTCAAATGAGCCTGCTTCTGAACATCCAGAACCACAGCAAGAAACCTGACAAGATTTTGCTCTCTTTAAAAGCAATTTTGACTGATCTCATTTTCAATTTAAAGTAACTGCTGTTACTGTATAACTGCTATTTATACTTAATTTACTTATACTTTTGCTAAAATATAGATGTAAATAAAGATGATTTAAATGTGAATCTTATGAGTAAATGATTTCTATTTTATTTTACTCTAGATGGTATAACTATTTTAATTTGATTAATCCAATATTATATAAACAATAGTGGGAGTTTTATATATGTAATGTTGCAGGTGGGGAGGCTTTAAATTCTAAAGTCTGTGTCTTTATGCCAAGCACTATATTTACTGTGGTTGTAGACAAAGGTGAAAGTAAATTTGTGATTAATTAAATACATTTTAGTTGATTTAAAGACTTGTTTGGCATTGATAATAATAAAATCAGCTAGTTTTTCTATTTAAAAAACCTCATAGCATATGTAATGTGAACCCTAATACAAACTATGAGTTTAGTTGAGAGTAATGTATCAGCATTGGTTCATCAATTGTAACAGATATGCCACACTAACGCCAGATGTTAATACTAGGGGAAACTGTGTGTGTGGGTGGGGCAGGAAAAGGGTACATGGGAACTCTATACTTTCTGTTCAATCTTTCTGCAAACCTCAAACTGCTCTAAAAATTCATTGAAAAAATGAGATGTAAGAAGGAAAAGTAAATGCAAAAATAAAAATACCTATAGAAGAACCTATAAATTAATATATAATTTAAGAATAAACTTGGTAGGAATATATCAAAAAACAGGACTCAAGAAGGAAAAGACTATACACCACTAGAACAATGAGAAGAAGATATTAATACTTTTTTTTAAAAAGGAAGAACAATAAATGTCCAATAAGACCATGAGAGAAATGTTCAGTAACACTAATACAAAAATTTAAAGTTATCTATGAAATTGGCAAAAATTTTAAAAAGAGATAATAGTAATCACGAGGGGCTAAACAGGCCCTTTCACATATAACCAGCGAGAACTGTAAATTGGGATGACCTTTGGTCAGAAAAAAATTTCCAAAACTTGGAAGGCAAAATATGATTGCATAATTTGTTTTCATATGAGGGCATTGCCTAACTAGCCCATCTAAGGTGAATTGAATCCTGATTTGTTATTGATTTGCACATTTTACAACTGTAAATTCAGATGTTAGCAAGTAGAAAATGGGTAAGATGTTAATATATATATTTTTTGAGACAGAGTTTCACTCTTTTTACCCAGGCTAGAGTGCAATGGCGTGATCTCAGCTCACCGCAACCTCTGCCTCCTGGGTTCAAGCAATTTTCCTGCCTCAGCTTCCTGAGTAGCTGGGACTACAGGCGCGTGCCACCATGCCCAACTAATTTTTATATTTTTAGTAGAGACGGTGTTTCACCTTGTTGACCAGGATGGTCTCGATCTTTTGACCTCGTGATCCACCCGCCTCGGCCTCCCAAAGTGCTGGGATTATAGGCATGAGCCACTGCGCCTGGCCAGATGTTAATATTTTTGTCCAATAGAGATATAATTTCTGTCCTGCACAGACAAAAATGATTTCTGCTCTGTAAAGAAGACAGCATCAAAAGCTATGATTTATCACCCTGCAGGACATTCATCAGATTTATATCTAATTTAGCAATAATTTATAATAATTTTAGTATTCTTTTTCTTATGTGTATATATGTATATATTACATACATATATTATATAGTCTATATATAATATACATAGTATATGTATATTATATATACATATATAATATATAATATAATATATAATATATAAAATATATACGTTATGGGATATATATATACATATATACATAATATATGTATATACACATATAGATATACATACATATGTATATATAGATACATAGTGATATACATATATAGATTGTACATAATATATGTATATACTTATATATAATATATATGTATATACATATATAGATAGAAATACATATGTATGCAGATATATATAGATATACATTGTGTGTGTGTGTTTGTGTTTGTATGTACAAATAACTTCTTATGTCTTTCTTTGAACTGGCTTTGTTACCCTCCTGGTTTCTTCATTAATAAGTTAAAATAAAAACTTGACCTGTGCTTACTCTACATGTTTATGAGAATACTTTTTAGCATTTTAAAAATTATACATTTGACATTGTATAGGAGTAAATGTGGCCAAATATTTTAAGTCTTAAAAATGTACATGCTTAGCCGGGCGCGGTGGCTCAAGCCTGTAATCCCAGCACTTTGGGAGGCTGAGGCAGGTGGATCACGAGGTCGAGAGATCGAGACCATCCTGGTCAACATGGTGAAACCCCGTCTCTACCAAAGATACAAAAAATTAGCTGGGCATGGTGGCGTGTGCCTGTAATCCCAGCCACTCAGGAGGCTGAGGCAGGAGAATTGCCTGAACCCAGGAGGCGGAGGTTGCGGTGAGCCGAGATCGCGCCATTGCACTCCAGCCTGGGTAACAAGAGTGAAACTCCGCCTCAAAAAAAAAAAAAAAAAAAAAAAAAAAAAAAAAAAAAAAAAATGTACATGCTTTTTAACCTTGCAGTTGCATGTTTAAGAATGGATCCAGAGGAGCTAAGGATGTGCTCAAAGACTTAGCTCTGAGAATGTTTAGAGATGTGTTGTGTATAACAATGAAATACCAGAAACAAACACGCAACATTAGGGCACTGATTAATACCTACATGGGTGTGTGTTTGTTTGGGTTTTTTTTTTTTTTTTTTTAGACAGAATCTCATTCTGTCACCCAAGCTGCAGTGCAGTGCTGTGATCATGGCTCACTGGGCTCGAGCAATCCTCCCACCACAGCCTCCCGAGTAGCTGGGACTACACGTGTGTGCCACAATGCCCCCTCCCTATAAGAATGGTTGTTTCCAGGTACATAAAAATTGTAAGTTTAAAGTTTTTCTTTTGTCTGGTTCATGTTTTCTTGTGATACTTTCAAAAGAAAAAAGTTTCAAAGTCACAAAGTCTAGTTCTACTGTTCTCATTCTCGTTGACATCTATTGAGGTGCTTAGCCCCTGACTATAGTTTTTCCCTCTGTCCCAATTCCTGCCACTATCTTAGAAAATTCAGAGCCCTTATACAGAACTGATCCAACACTCTGGCTTTTTCATTCCTGAATTTCCCATTTCCAGTGATCTTTACCTCCTCTGCACTTCTGTAATTCACTCTAAGACATGTTGATCCTGTTTTCATTCAGAATTAGTCATTGGTCCTCTCTAACACTTTTGTGCTTTTTTTCTGTGTTGCTTTTAGATTAAAATGCTTTTGCTGTTTTTCCAATTTAAAAAAGAATGCATGTTTACTGGGAAAACTTTTCAGAAAATACAGAAAGATTTTAAAAAGAAAATTAAAACATTGCAGCTTGTGGATTAGCACTCAGCATGTTGGTCACCTTAGAAACATATTGCTAGGAATAGTTTTTTGTTTGCTTCATCTAAATGAAATCTTACTATTCATTTTATTTTTATTATCTGCTTTTTGCCACTGAACAATTTATCTTTCCAAGTCAGTAAATACAGATCTATATTGAAATTACTGTGGCTGAAAAATAATTAATTGTACAGCAATCATATTCTTTATATTCTAGGGCTCACTGGGCTCAGCTTCAGCACTATTGACATTTTGGCCTGGATAATTCTTTGTTGTGGGAGGCTGTGTTGTGCACTGAAGGATATTTAATAGCCTCCCTGTCCTCTGTGTCTGTACTAGATGCCAGTAGCTCCCATCCCTAGTTATGACCATCAAAAATGTCTCCACATATTGCCAAATGTCTGCTGTGGGCAATACTGCCTCAAGTTGAGAACCACTGATCTAACCAATCTGCTATTGTTTGACATTTAGGTTTTATCTACTTTGTCAAAATTTAAAGCAGTAGCACTTATGAACCTCCTAACATATACAAACTCAGCACATCTTTAAATTACTTCTATAGCATAAATTTCTAGCAAGGAATGGCACACTTAAAATGTTGATGTTTATTCCCAGATTTCTCTCCAGAAAGATTGTATTAATTTAGAATACCATTGAAACAGCATAAATGTCATTTCCTGAGATCCTGTCTACTTCCAGGTATTGTCAATCTTTTTCATCTTGCTTTGTAATAAGGAAAACAAAATATTAGCTTGTAATTCTTTGATTGCTTACCAGGTTGGTAACCTTTACTATGTTTATTAGCTATTTGTGTTACTGCTTTTATGAACAGCTTATTAATGTCCTTTGCTCACCCTTGATTTTTAAGAGCTGTTAATTCCTTCTTCCAATTTGTAATTTGTCTTATAACCTGATTTAAACCGTTTTTTCTGAAAACTTTATAAGGTTTCCTGTACAGAAGTCATACATTTTTATGTTTTTAAATTATCAGCCTTTTAATTATGGTATTACATTTAATTGTGTCATACTTAGAAAGATCACCTCTAGAGCCAGGCCTGGTGGCTCACATCTATAGCACTTTGGGAGGCTGAGGTGGGCAGATAACTTAAGGTCTGCAGTTTGAGACCAGCCTGGCCAAGATGTTGAAACTCTGTCTCTACTAAAAATACAAAAATTAGCCAAGCATAGTGAGGGGCCTGTAATCCCACGTACTCAGGAGGCTGAGGCAGGAGAACTGCTTGAACCTGGGGGGTGGAGCTTGCAGTGAGCTAAAATCACACCCACTGCACTCCAGCCTGGACAACAGAGCAAGAATCCATTTCAAAAAAGAAAGAAAGAAAATAAGAAGTAAGGAAGGAATGAAAAAGCGAGATCACCTCTAAAATATTAAACTTCAGTATTTTACTCTATTAGGCTAATCGTTTATTTTGCTGATATCTTTCATACTCTAACACTAAATCTTTTTTCCCTCTAGACCAGTGCACCTTAAACTTGAATGTACATATATACCTGGAAATATTAAAATGTGTGTTCTGATTCGGTAGGCTTGGTGTCGGATGAGAGATTCTGCATTTTTAACAAGCTCCAGGTGATGCCAGCACTGCCGGTGGCCACACTCGGAGTTACAAGCTCCAGGTGATGCCAGAGCTGCCTGTGGTAACATTCAGAGTTACAACAAGCTCCAGGTGATGCCAGCGCTGCCCGTGGTGCACTGAGTTACAACAAGCTCCAGGTGATGCCAGCACTGCCCGTGGCCACACTCAGAGTTACAAACTCCAGGTGATGCCAGCGCTGCCTGTGGTAACATTCAGAGTTACAACAAGCTCCAGGTGATGCCAGCGCTGCCCGTGGTGCACTGAGTTACAACAAGCTCCAGGTGATGCCAGCACTGCCCATGGTAACACTCAGAGTTACTGCTCCTAAACCTTCAGAGCTCAGTCCTCTGTACCCTCCATTCTCTGACTCCTTCCTGAAGTTCCTTCCTTTCCCACCTAGTGTGAACTCCAATGGCAGCAATTTCAACTACAGCTCGTCTCTTTGTTCTTCCAGAACAAGAGTCCTGGCAATCTCCATTCCAGTATTGATAAAGCCACCATTTCTTCTAGTCTCCAGCCACAGCACCCCTGCAAGGTATCAGACAGCTTCCACGTACTTCTATTAAAAACATGTGATTTCTCAGGTACATCAGCAAGTCTTCACTTTGTTTCCCTTTCCCATTCCTAGAGTAACTTTGCCTAAATGTAATCGCCTCAAGCTCCAGTCCCCCTCCTCTCACACCTCTTAATCAATGAACAACAATGAAAGGAGAACTTCTTCGAGCCGTCCAGTGGAAATAACATTTAGCATAATGACTACTGCACAATTAAAAACAAACCTACTCAAAGACTCAACCATGTCATATTAAGATTTTCCAACACTTGGGCCAGGTGAGGTGGCTCACGCATGTAATCCGAGGACTTTCGGAGGCTGAGGCAGAATGATCACTTGAGGCCAGGAGTTCGAGACCAGTGTGGCCAACCTTGCAAAACCTGGTCTCTACTAAAACTATAAAAGTTAGCCCGGTTTGGTGATGCACACCTGTAATCCTAGCTACTCTGGAAGGTTGAAACACAAGAATTGCTTGAACCTGGGAGGCAGAAGCAGCAGTGAACTGAGATTGCACTCAAACCAGGGCGACAGAGTGAGACTGTGTCACAAAACAAACAAACAACAAACAGCTTCTTGTTAAAAAAAAAAAATCCAGTCCATTGGCAAGATGGCCAAATAGAGCAGCTCCAGTCTACAGCTCCCAGCAAGATCGACATAGACGGAGGTATCCAGTTCATGTCACTGGGTGTGGTTGAACAGTGGGTGCAGCCCACGGAGAATGAACCGAAGCGGTGGGGCGGAGGGTCTTGCCTCACCCAGGAAGCTCAAGGGGTCGGGGCATGCCCCTCCCCTAGTCAAGGAAAGCCATGAGAGACTGTACTGGGAGGAACAGTTCACTCCAGCCCAGATACTGCACTTTTCCAATGGTCTTCACAACTGGCAGACCAGGAGATTCCCTCCAGTTCCTACCCTACCAGGGCCCTGGGTTTCAAGCACAAATCTGGGCAGCCATTTGGGCAGACAGCAAGCTAGTGGCTGGAGTTTTTTTTTTTTTCGTACCCCAGTGGGACATGGAATGCCAGCAAGACAGAACTGTTCACTCCCCTGGAAAGGGGGCTGAAGTCAGGGAGGGTCTGTGGCCAGGTGACTCAGCGGGTCCCATCCCCACGGAGCCCAGCAAGCTAAGATTCACTGGCTTGAAATTCTTGCTGCCAGCATAGCAGGCTGAGGTCAACCTGGGATGCTCAAGCTTGGTGGGGGGAGGGGCCGCCGCCATTGCTGAGGCTTGAGTATGCAGTTTTACCCTCACAGTGTAAACAAAGCCACTGGGAAGTTCAAACTGGGCAGAGCCCACCAGACCAGCTCAGCAAGGTCACTGCTCCCAGACTGCCTCTCTGGATTCCTCCTCTCTGGGCAAGGCAGCCCTCAAAAAAAAAGGGCAGCAGTCCCAGTCAGGGACTTATGGATAAAACCCCCATCTCCTTGGGACAGAGCACCTCGGGGAAGGGGTGGCTGTGCGTGCAGTTTCAGCAGACTGAAACATCCCTGAAGAGAAGAGTGGATTTTCCAGCTCAGCGTTTAAGCTCTGATAAGGGACAGACTGCCCCATCAAGTGGCTCCCTGACTCCCATGTATCCTTACTGGGAGACGCCTCCTAGTAAGGACAGACAGACACTTCATACAGGAGAGTGCTGGCTGGCATCTGGTGGGTGCCCTCTGGGATGAAGCATCCAGAGGAAGGAACAGGCAGCAATCTTTGCTGTTCTGCAGCTTCCGCTGGTGATACCCAGGCAAACAGGGTCTGGAGTGAACCTCCGGCAAACAGGGTCTGGAGTGAACCTCCAGCAAACTCCTGCAGACCAGCAGCAGAGGGGCCTGTTAGAAGGAAAACTAACAAACAGAAAGGAACAGTATCAATGTCCACTCCTAGATCCCATCCAAACATCACCAGCATCAAAGAACACAGGTAGATAAATCCACAAAGATGGGAAGAAATCAGCACAAAAAGGCTAAAAACTCCAAAAACCAGAATGCCTCTTCTCCAAGGAATCACAACTCCTTGTCAGCAAGGGAACAAAACTGGACAGAGAATAAGTTTGATGACCTGACAGAAGCAGCCTTCAGAAAATGGGCAACAACAAACTTCTCCAAGCTAAAGGAGCATGTTCTAACCCAATGCAAGGGAGATAAGAACCTTGAAAAAAAATCAGACAAAATGCTAACTAAAACAGTTTAGAGAAGAATATAAACGACCTAATGGAACTGAAAAACACAGCACAAGAACTTCGTGAAGCATACACAAGTTTCAATAGCCACATTGATGAAACAGAAGAAAGGATATCAGAAATTGAACATCAACTCAATGAAATAAAGCAAGAAGACGAGATTAGAGAAAAAAGAGTGAAAAGAAAGAAACAAAGCCTCCAAGAAATATGGGATTGTGTCAAAAGATCAAATCTACGTTTGATCGGTGCACCTGAAAGTGAAGGGGAGAATGGAACCAAGTTGGAAAACACTCTTCAGGATATTATCCAGGAGAACTTCCCCAACCTAGCAAGGCAGGCCAACACTCAAATACAGGAAATACAGAGAACATCACAAAGATACTCCTCGAGAAGAGCAACCCCAAGACATGTAATTGTCAGATTCACCAAGGTTGAAATGAAGGGAAAAAATGCTAAGGGTAGCCAGAGAGAAAGGTTGCTTACCCACAAAGGGAAGCCCATCTGACTAACAGCAGATCTCTCAGCAGAAACCCTACAAGCCAGAAGAAGGTGGGGGGCGATATTCAACATTCTTAATTTCAAATTTCAAATCCAGCCAAACTAAGCTTCATAAGTGAAGGAGAAATAAAATCCTTTATGGACAATCAAATGCTCAAAGATTTTGTCACCACCGTATCTGCCTTACAACAGCTCCTGAAGGAAGCACTAAACATGGAAAGGAACAACTGGTACCAGCCACTGCAAAAACATACCAAATTGTAAAGACTATCGATGCTAGGACGAAACTGAATCAACTAACAGGCAAAATAACCAGCTAGCATCATAATGGCAGGATCAAATTCACACATAACAATATTAAATTTAAATATAAATGGGATAAATGCACTAATTAAAAGACAGAGACTGGCAAATTGGATAGACTCAAGACCCATTGGTGAGCTGTATTCAGGAGACCGATCGCACATGCAAAGACACACTTAGGCTCAAAATAAAGGAATGGAGGAATATTTACCAAGCAAATGGAAAGCGAAAAAATGCAGGGATTGCAATCCAGGTCTCTGATAAAACAGACATTAAACCAACAAAGATCAAAAGAGACAAGGAAGGGCATTGCATAATGGTAATAGGATCAATGCAACAAGAAGAGCTAACGATCCTAAATAGTTAGGAGCACCCAGATTTATAAAGTAAATTCTTAGAGACCTACAATGAGACTTAGACTCCCACACAATAATAGTGGGATACTTTAACATCCCACTGTCAATATTAGACAGATCAACAAAACAGAAAATTAATAAGAATATTCAGGACTTCAACTCAGCTCTGAACTCTGCAGACCTAATAGACATCTACAAAACTCTCCACTCCAAATCAACAGAATATATATTCTTCTCAGTACTACCTCACACCTATTCTAAAATTGACCACATAATTGGAAGTAAAACTCCTCAGCAAATGCAAAAGAATGGAAATCAGAACAAACAGTCTCTCAGACCACAGTGCAATCAAATTAGAACTCGGGATTAAGAAACTCACTCAGAACCACGCAACTTCATGGAAACTGAAAACTGGCTCTTGAATGTTGACTGGATAAACAATGAAATGAAGGGAGAAATAAAGATGTTCTTCAAAACCAACAAGAACAAATTCACAACATACCAGAATCTCTGGGACACATTTCAAGCAGTGTCTAGAGGAAAATTTAAAGCAAAAAATACCCACATGAGAAGCAAGGAAAGATCTAAAATTGACACCCTATCATCAAAATTGAAAGAGCTGGAGGACCCAGATTAAAAAAAAAAATAAAAAAAAACCTCAAAAGCTAGCAGAAAACAAGAAATAACTAAGATCAGAGCAGAACTGAAGGAGAGAAAGACACAAAAAAACCCTTTAAAAAAATCAATAAATCCAGGAGCTGGTTTTTTGAAAAGATTAACAAAATAGACTGCTAGCCAGACTAATAAAGAAGAAAAGAGAGAAGAATCAAATAGATGCAATAAGAAATGATAAAAGCAGTATCATCACTGATCCCACCGAAATACAAACTGCCATCAGAGAATACTATAAACATCTCTACGCAAATAAACCAGAAAATCTGGAAGAAATGGATAAATTCCTAGACACTTACACCCTCCTAAGAATAACCAGGAAGAAGTCGAATCCCTGAATAGACCAATAACAAGGTCTGAAATTGAGGCAGCAACTAATACCCTACCAACAAAAAGAAGTCCAGGACCAGACGGTTTCACAGCCAAATTCTACCAGAAGTACAAAGAGAAGCTGGTACCATTCCTTCTGAAACTATTTCAAACCATAGAAGAAGGAATCCTCCCTAACTCATTTTATGAGGCCAACATTATCCTGATACCAAAACCCAGCAGAGACACAACCAAAAAAGAAAATTTCAGGCCAATATCCCTGATGAACATCATTGTGAAAATCCTCGATAAAATACTGGCAAACTGAATCCAACACTACATCAAGAAGCTTATCTAACACAATCAAGTTGGCTTCACCCCTGGAATGCAAGGCTGGTTTAACATATGCAAATTAATAAATGTAATCCATCACATAAACAGAACCAAGGACAAAAATCACATAATTATCTCAATAGATGCAGAGAAGGCCTTTGACAAAATTCAACAGCCCTTCATGCTAAAAACTTTCAATAACCTAGGTATTAATGGAACATTATCTCAAAATAATAAGAGCTATTTATGACAAACCCACAACCAATATCATACTGAATGAGCAAAAGCTGAAAGCATTGCCTTTGAAAACCGGCACAAGACAAGGACACCCTCTCTCACCACTCTTGTTCAACATAGTACTGGAAGTTCTGGCCAGGGCAATCAGGAAAGAAAATGAAATAAAGTATTCAATTAGAAAAAGAGGAAGTCAAATTATCTCTATTTGCACATGACATAATTGTATATTTTGAAGGCCCCATCGTCTCAGCTCAAAATCTCCTTAAGCTGATAAGCAACTTCAGCAAAGTCTCAGGATACAAAAGCAATGTGCAAAAATCACAACCATTCCTATACTCCAGTAACAGAGAGCCAAATCATAAGTGAACTCCCATTCACAATTACTACAAAGAGAATAAAATACCTAGGAATACAACTTACAAGGGAGGTGAAGGACCTCTTCAGGGAGAACTACAAACCACTGCTCAAGGAAATAAGAGAGGACACAAACAAATGGAAAAACATTCCATGCTTATGGTTAGGAAGAAACAATATTGTGAGAATGACCACACTGCCCAAAGTAATCTATAGATTCAACACTATCCCCATCAAGCTACCATTGACATTCTTCACAGAATTGAAAAAAACCACCTTAAGTTTCATTTGGAACCAAAAAAGGGCTCAAGACAATTCTAAGCAAAAGACAATTCTAAGCAAAAGAAACAAAGCTAGAGGCATCACAATACCTGACTTCAAACTATACTACAAGGCTACAGTAATCAAAACAGCATGGTACTGGTACCAAAATAGAGATATAGACCAATGGAACAGAACAGAGGACTCAGAAATAATGTCATACACCTACGACCAACTGATCTTTGACAAACCTGACAAAACAAAACAAGCAATGGGAAAAGGATTCCCTATTTAATACATGGTATTGGGAAAACTGGTTAGCCATATCATAAAGCTGAAACTGGATCCCTTCCTTACACCTTATACAAAAATTAACTCAAGATGGATTAAAGATTTAAACATAAGACCTAAAACCATAAAAACCCTAGAAGAAAACCTAGGCAAAACTATTCAGGATATAGGCATGGGCAAAGACTTTCTGACTAAAACACCAAAGGCAATGGCAACAAAAGTCAAAATTGACAAATGGGATCTAATTAAACTAAAGACCTTCTGCACAGTAAAAGAAAATAATATCAGAGTGAACAGGCAACCTACAGAATGGGTGGAAATTTCTGCATTCCACCCATCTGACAAAGGGCTAGTATCCAGAATCTACAAAGAACTTAAACAAAATTACAGGAAAAAACCAGCCCCATCAAAAAGTGGGTGAAGGATATAAACAGACACTTCTCAAAAGGAGACATTCATTTAGCCAACAAACATGAAAAAAAGCTCATCATCACTGGTCATTAGAGAAATGCAAATCAAAACTACATCGAGGTACATACTATCTCACACCAGTTAGAACGGTGATCATTAAAAAGTCAAGAAACAACAGATGCTGGAGAGGATGTGGAACAGTTTTACACTGATGGTGGGAGTGTAAGTTAGTTCAAGCATTGTGGAAGACAATGTATTGATTCCCCAAGGATCTAGAACCAGAAATTCCATTTGACCCAGCAATCCCATTACCGGGTATATATCCAAAGGATTACAAATCATTCTATCATAAAGACACATGCATACATATATTTATTGCAGCACTGTTCATAATAGCGAAGACTTGGAACCAACCCAAAGGCCCATCGGAACCAACCCAAAGGCCCATCAGTGATAGACTGAATAAAGAATATGTAGCACATATACACCATGGAATATTACGAAGCCATCAAAAGGATAAATTCATGTCCTTTGCAGGGTCATGGATGAAGCTGGAAACCATCATTTTCAGCAAACTAACACAAGAACAGAGAACCAAACACTGCATGTTCTCACTCATAAGAGGGGAATGAACAATGAGAACACATGATTAGAGGGAGGGGAATGTCAAACACAAGGCCTTGTCAGGGATTAAGGGACTAGGGGAAGGATACCATTAGGATAAATATCTGATGTAGATGACAGGGTGATGGATGCAGCGAACCACCATGGCACGTGTATACCTATACAACAAACCTGCATGTTCTGCACAGGTACCCCAGAACTTAAAAGTACAATAAAAAAAATAAAAATTATTGTTGAGTTATACGAGTTCTTTGCAATGTCACAATGAAGTCCTACCAAGATTAAAGCTAACAAAAAAAATAAGAGCCAATAGAGAGCACGATTGAGCCATGACCGTTATATGCATGCATCACCTACTATGTATGCATACATAAAGTCAGACCTACCTACATGGACGAAGTCTTACTCTGTTGCCCAGGCTGGAGTGCAGTGGTGCAAACTTGGCTCACTGCAACCTCCGCCTACTTGGTTCAAGCGATTCTCCTGCCTCAGCCTCCTGAGTAGCTGGGATTACAGGTGTGCGCCACCATGCCCAGCTAATTTTTGTATTTTTAGTAGAGATGAGTTTTCACCACGTTGGCCAGGGTGGTCTTGACCTCCTCACCTCAGGTGATCTCCTTGCCTTGGCCTCCCAAAGTATGGTATTACAGGTGTGAGCCACTGCACCTGGCCCTTAAAATTTGATGCATTTGTATGCAAAGAATAATGACACTGTGATAGACAGAATAAAAGATATAATCTTTACCATCAAAGAGCTTTTCTATATGCCACAATGAGTGCCAATAAGAGATGTGAGGTCACAATACTATGGAAATACTTTTAATTGTATTGAAGGATTTCCAGAAAGTCTTCAAAGAGTAAAACACACAACCAGAGGCAGAAATAGGATCTGTAAACTACATTTATTGAATACTTCTTATACAAAAAAGATAGGATGGGGTAGGTAAAAACTTGAAGAAATTAAATATACGCATTAATTTTATCACTAATTCTAACTACCAGAGAAGTACAAAATTTGTACAAGTAATACTTTATAATGAAATAAGCTATACATATACTACAATAAAAATTTTTTTAAATTGTGCTTAACATCATAGAACTTCCCTAAAAAGGGTTAAAATGCCTACATAACATCCATTCTTACACACATATTTTCCATTAAAGATTGCTTAAACAGTACATATTCCCATTGCTGAGCAATCCATGGTCAACAGCTATGAAGTTCCTCAAAAAAACATCATAGCATTTGCAGTAAGTACATTTCTCTTGTGAAGCCCACCTTATTTTTAGTTTAGCTTACTACCAAGTTCTCTTGAGAACTGTTTATATGTCTTTTGCTTGGTCATCTTCTTCAAGTTTTCTGATTTCATTTTTTAAACAATTTATAGTTTCACGACTTGCTTTTAATCTCTCCTTAAGCTCTGCAATCTCAAAGCTTGTTTTTTTCTTAGCAGCTTCTAATTTTTCTCTGGTTTTCACTTCAAGTTCTGCAACTAAAGAAAAAAAGTATTTTTACTCAAGTATTTTTCTCACATGTTTAAGATATATGACAGGGTAGTAAATATGGCATTTCCTGACAATAATGTTTCCATGATGAAATGTGGATAACTTTAAGAATTACATTAAACATGGGTGTGGGTTGGGGTAGGGGAAGAATGACTGATTCCCAAGGGAGGATCTAAGATGTTTCCTACAACTAAAAATGAAATTCTGGTGACCAACTCAGAGTTAAAATTTTAAGACATAATGTCCTTTTTTCCATACATGTATTAAGATTGAAATAAGGGGACACACAAACCCAAGATACACCAGCTAGTAAGAGCTGATTGGGTGTAGTGACTCATGCCTGTAATCCCAGGACTTTAGGAGGCTAAGGCAGGTAAATCACTTGAAGCCAGGAGTTCGAGACCAACCCGGCTAACATGGCAAAACCTCATCTCTACCAAAAATACAAAATTAGCCGTGTGTGGTGACACACACCTGTAATCCCAGCTACTCTGGGGGCTGAGGCACAAGAATCACTTGAACTTCGGAGGCAGAGGTCGCAGTGAGCTGAGATTGTGCCACTGCACTACAGCCTGGGTGACAGAGTGAGACTCTATCTTAAAGGGAAAAGAAAAAAAAAAGTGCTAACTACAAATATCCTTAAATTTATATACAGGTGAAACTTTTATAAACAAAATCACATTATCAAAACAAGCCAATATTGTTTTTTTTTTTCTTTTTAAAAAAGGTAGCAATTACTGCTAAAGTCTGAATCCCAGCTCTGCCACTTACTAGCTGTGACACTGTAAGCTATTTCACCTGTGTTCCTTACTTATGAAACAGAAATGATAATGGCAAATCCCTCATAATATTATTTGTCAAGAAGACTTTTTTTTTTTTGAGAAAGGATCTCACTCTGTTACCCAGGCTGGAGTGCAGTGGTATGATCCTGAGTCACTGCAAACTCTGCCTCCTGATTTCAAGTGATCTTCCCACCTCATCCTCCCAAGGAGCTGGGATTACACGTGTAAGCCACCCCACCCAGCCTGTTGAGAATTAATTTATGTAAAGTACTCAGAATACTGCCTGTACAAAAAAGCCCTATCAACGATTGTTATGAGAACAGAGAAGCATTAAATGATATTCAAAACTATCTATCTATAACAAAGTACTAAAGAAATGTTACTGTAAAATAGGACACATCTATTTAAATATGCCACTTGGATATGCAGCATTGTTTTACAAAGAAAAATGCTTGCTTGTATCTAACATTTCCATCTTGTGGACATTTTTGGTAACTACTGCTCACTATTAAAGTACATCTATGCTTTCACTAAAGTAAGATGGTCACTAATTGGAAGCCAGATGGTTTGGTGGGAAAAAACCTAACTATGGAATTAGAAAAGACCTGAGTTCAAATAAACTCTTGGTTTATTAGCTGAATGCTGGCATTTATAATGCTCCCTCAAATCTCTTGGTCTATGTTATACAGTTAAAACTAGGTATTTCTCAGAGGATTTATGAGAATTACATGAATTAATTATATGTAAAGCATGTAGCACATAAAAAACATGCAATAAATACTAATGAGTTATTTCCTTATTTTGCTCATTTCTGGTGACTTACTTTTTGTGATTGACAAAACAATTCATATTTTACATTGTAATTATTTTCATTCTTTTAAAAATTATTTTTAAGCAAAGGTAGTACACATAGGATTACAAATTAAAAGATTAAAAAGAGTAGACAGTGAAAAAATATGCTCTTCTAAAACATCTGTTCCCCAGCCTGCCACGACCCATCAGTGCTTCTTCCCAGAGATAATCACTGTTAGGGTTCTCTGATACCTTTCCACAAATAGTATGTTGACATAAAAAGCATACACTTACGTGCATCTTCCCAACAAAAGTGGTATCATTCTATACACTTGTTTTGCACTTTGCTGTTTCACTTAATTTTATACATGGGAGCTCATCCTATAACACAGAGCTGTCTCAATCTTTTTAATGACTACAGAGGACCTAATTGAATGGATATACAAAATTCATTTAGTGTGCCCCCTACTGATATACATTCAGAGTATCTCCATTTTTTTCTTTTGCAAACAATGGAATGATGTATATTCTGTGCATAATCATTTTAGTATATTTGTAGAATAAATTCCTGGAGACGGAATTGTTTAAGAATATATGTACTTGTAATTTTGGAAGAATGGCAAGCAACTCAAGAGGATCTAATAATTTATAACCCTATTAGCATTGTGTCTGTTTACCTATTTCATCAACTTTTTGGTCTTAGTTAACCTGAAAAGTTAAAAATAGTATTTCAGTGTAGTCTTAATTTGCATTCATCTTATTACTACTGGGGCTGACTAATCTTTTTTTATAATGTTTGAGACATTTCTCCCTTTCTACAAATGATCTGTTTCCCTTTGTCCAGTATTCTATTGGGTTTTTGGCCTTGCTTATTGATTTGTAGAAGCTATATACAGCTTTATAGAGTAGTCCCCCCTTATCCACGGTTTCATTTTCCATGGTTATAGTAACCCACTGTCAATAGTTGTCTGAAAATAGATGAGCAGAGTAGAATAAGACTTTTTTGGGAGGGAAGAGCACACATTTAGGTAACTTTTGTTAGAGTACACAGTTATAATTGTTCTATTTTATTAATTACTGTTGTGAATATTTTGTTGTGTCTAATTTATAAACTAAACTTTATCATAGGTGTACATGCATAGGAAAAACAGTATCTAGGGATTGGTACTACCTGCAGTTTCAGGCATCCACTGGAGTTCTTGGAATGTGTCCTCTCGGTATAAGGGAGGACTACTGTATGTTAAGAAAGTAGTTATTTGTGACATGAGTACAATATTTTTCCATGGCTTGTCAGTCTTTAGACTTTGTTCCCATGTGCTATTTACTAAGCAGAAATTTGTATTCCTCTGCACCCTCTCTCCCCACATCAATTTAGAAAACACACTGAATGATGTGCACTTTGTTAGATGCTGGGGTACAGAGGCAGGAAATAGGCAAGAAGGAAATGCACTAACGTCATGAGGTAATCTTAGGGAATGACAAGAATAGACTGGATTCAAATCAAATAAAAAGGGGAAGTTTTATGAAGGAGGGCTTCTTGGTAGTAGTAACATCTAAATTCAATTTTAAACAATGAGAACGGAGTTAGGTAAATGAAGTGGACATACAGGCCCAGGAAGCAGCATAAAAACAACAAGGAGTCCTGTATTACTGTAAGCAGTAGTTTTAAAACTAGCCAGGGAGACCTGATTTAACTCAGTTGTCAGAAGGACAGCATACACTGTAGATATAACATAGATTCAAGTTGTTTGATTCATGATACTTTTATTTTTGACAACTTGGGAGACTGTGAAGGGTACAAGATGTGTGGAAGAAGACATAAGTTAATTAGCCATGAGATCCTGGGGGAAAGATTTTACAACTTCTTTTGGCTTGTTCCAGTGTGTTCTACTTCCTACGTGTTAAATGCTTATAGAAAACAAGAAAAGCTTCTGTTTTTAACTCCCAATGAAGTCTCAGTTTCGAGGAAACAAATCCAAAGAATTACTACTTTTATAAAGTCAGTTCAACTTGCTGGTTAGGAGACTGACTGTAAGGCTTTTTATAATTTGTTAGACTGGACAGATTTGGGGTTTAAAATGCAGGCTCTACTGGGTAATTTTAGGCAAGTTATCAAATCTCTCTAGAGTCTTTACCTACAAAATGGTCCTAATCATAGTTTCTCCCTCCTAGGCTTGTTTATCCAATAAGTTAAGAAATGAAAAGTGCTTGTCAAGTACATAGTAAGCTTTCAGTAAGTGTTCACTATCATTTTTATTATATCTTGAAGAAACAACTAGAAAGCTAGATCATTAGTGCTTAAGTAAACTTCCAATACACTCTATAATAAATATTCTCTATCTAAAAATACTATTACATTTTTGGAGCCTAAGTTCTGAGGACTGCTGGGGAAAAAGTTCTGATTCTACTATTAACCCTGGGCAAGTTTCTTAACCTCCTTATACCTCCATTTCCTTTTCCAAATATTACCTAATAAAGTTGTTATAGAACTGAGTTTATACATGTACAGACTCAGAAGAGTACAAATAGTAAGCATTCAATAAATCTGATATTTTATTATTACTGAATATTGACTATCATATGCCTTCAAATTGGTAAAACTATACATTCCTTTTTTAGACCTTTGATTAATATTCCCAGATAGCTTTCCTAAAATGCTGAATTTATACTCACAAAATAATTCATGAGAATCCAAAGTTTACCACATTCTTAATCAGTACAACTATTAAACATTCCTGGCTGACATGGTGATTCACGCCTGTAATACCAGTACATTAGGAGTCTGAGGTGGGAGAAACCTGCCTCTACAAAAAATTAGCCAGACATGGTGGCACATGCCACCACCGTGGGGGTGAAGGCAGGAGGATCACTTGAGATCACGAGTTTGAGGCTATAGTGAGCTATGATCATGCCACTGCAACCCAGTCTGAGTGACAGAGCGACACCCTCTCTCTGGGGGCAATAAATATATTTTTGCTAATTTGATAGGACAAATATAGTCATACATTACTGTTTGGTTTGCATTTTTAAAATTATTAGCAGGGCCAAATATTTTACCATTTTATTTACTGGTGATCTCTTATTCTGTTTGTCCATATGTTCTGTTCCTTTATTTACTGAGGCTTAACATGTTTTTCCATATATCTGTTTTAGCATTAAAAAGATGATGTTAATTCTTTGTCATATTATCTGCAAACTTTTCTTCTTTGCCCTTTGAAATGTAGAAATTAAATATATTTAATAAAGTCAGTCCTTTTTTAAATGTGATTTTTCCTAATACTTTAAATTTAGAAAGTCCTCCCTAGCTGGAGAGCCAGTATTCTAATTTTTCAAAAAACAGGCTGATTGATTTTCAAAAAAAAAAAAATTAAATATCTTTAACTAAACTAAAATTTGTTTTGAAGTGATGTTCTAAATTAAGTTTTCCTCCCAAAAGCTTACCAATTATGCCAACACCATTTATGGAATTAGACTTTTCTTCCTTATTTATTTGGTACCGGTAAGAAAATGAACTAAATATCACACAAAAAAATGTAATTTATTGATAAAAATTTCCCAAGGTTATACAGCTCCATACATAAGCTTTAACACATAAAAACAGATTTACAGCCTTTTAACAAAACACATTACTTACACCTACTTGTTATACATAAATAAATAGATTTGTCAAAAACAAAAAAATGTGAGCACTTTAATTTTAGAAGAGAATTTTCGCCGTGAATGGGCACATTTCATGGTATGAAAGAAAGAAGGTAAGAAAGTGATCAATAAGGAAGCACAGTGGTGCTTTTTACCTTTTCCAAGTGATCATACACTTAACTGTCATATGTTCATAACATTTTTGCGGATGTAGAAATTAAAGCATACACATTTTCAATGATGACCACGTGGCAAAATTATAATTAGCATCCAGATCTTTTATGTTGTAATCAAGTGTTTTACCATCCCTCTACCTCTTCTTTTATTGGATCACTCCCTTTCAGCCTACAAATATACTAGTTTATTTCCTCCTGAAAACAATACACTTTTGACCCAATATTTTGCTTTTGCTACTGCTTCAAAGACTACTGCTTCCCTTTACAGCCAAGCTTCAAGACAGAGTTGTCTATAGTGCCTGTCTCCAATTTATCTTATCTGATCGTCTCTTACCCACTTCAGCTGATCTTCTGACCTTACTATTCTCCTTACACTGCTCCTGAAGCTCCATCTTCCTCTATCCAATTACTACTAGGCCCTCATCCCACTAGACCTAACAGCAGTATTAGACACTCTCTAGTTCTTGACACACTTCATTCACTTGGCTTTGAAGACATTACATGCACCTAGTTTTTCTCCCTCCATACTTGCTATTGGTTCTTCATTCCCTTTGTTGAGTGCCCAGGTCTCTTAGTCTTTGAATCTCTCTTTCTCCTTCACTTACTCCTTTGATCATACCATTTGGTCTCACAATTTATAATTCTATTAACTTTCAGATTTATGTCTCCAACCTAGACCTCTCCTTGAATGCCAGGGTGCAACATCCCTCTCAACATCTCAACTTCTATGTCTTACAGGCATCCCACACCCATCATGTCCAAACTTGCACTTTTTAATTTTTTTTTGAGACAGAATCTTGCTTGGCATGCAGTGGCATAACAGCTCACTGCAGCCTTGCCCTCCAGGGCTCTAGTGATCCTCCCACCTCAGCCTCCTGAGTAGCTGGTACTGCAGGCATGTGCCACCACACCAAGATAATTTAAAATTTTTTTTGTAGAGATGAGGTCTTGCTATGTTGCTCAGGCTAGTCTTGAAGTCTTGGGCTTATGCAAACCTTCCACGTTGGCCCCCATTAATGTGCTGGGATTATAGGCATGAGCCATCACACCTGGCCAGCCAAAGCTGTAACTATAATTGCAGAAACCTGTGCCTCTGAGACTTCCCATCCATGTAAAAAGCACTGACTTTTTTGGAGTTCCTCAGGCCCAAAACTATATAAGTCATCCTTTCTCCAATACCTCATTATTCAAAGCATCAACAAATCCCACTCTACCTATCTTCAAAACAGGCCCAATATCTGATGCCTTCTCCCATTGCTATCATTCTGGTCCAAGCCACCATTCTACCATATCTGAATTATTGGGATAGCCTCCAACTATTACTTCTCCTTCTATTATATCTGCTTTGCAGAACCAGGGTGATGTTAGTTCGGGGAGGAGGTGAAGCAAGATGGCAGAATAGAAGCCTCCACTAATAGTCCTCCCAACAGGAACACCAAATTTGACAAGTATTTACACAAAAGCACCTTCTTAAGAAGAAAAAATCACGTGAACGATCACAGTACCTGGTTTTATCTTCCTATCACTGAAAGACGTGCTGAAGAGGGCAGCAAAGACAGTACTCAATTGCCAATACCACCCCTTCTTCACCTCCAGCAGTGGCTGCACAGTGCAAAGAGAGAATCGGTGCACTTAGGGGAGGGAGAGAATCTGTACACTTCGGGAATGGAGAGTAATCGGGGGACTCTGCATTAGAACGTAGTGCTCCCAACACTAGGTAGAACTCAGTCAGTGCCTACAGACAGAGTATTTAGACAGCCCTATCCAGAGGCGAATTGCCCATTTCAGTGGTCAAAACTTGAGTTTTGGCAAGCCTCAAGCCTCACCCCCTTGGGATAAAGTGCTCTGGGATCCTAAATAAACTTGAAAGGCTGTCTAGGCCACAACGACTGCAGCTCCTCGATAAGGCGAGTGCTGTGCTTGAAGCCAGTAGACTTGTGGGACATCTGACCTAGTGAGACACCAACTGGGTCAGCTAAGGGTGCTTATGCCACTCCTCCCCTAGCCCCAGACAACACAGCTCATGGCTCTGCAAGGGATTTTCTCCCTTCCACTTGAGGAGAGGGGAGGGAAGAGAAAAGAGGACGCTGTCCTGCAACTTGGATAGCAGCTCAGCCACAGTAGGATAGGGCACTGGGCAGAGTTATAAGGCCCTGGGCCTTGGCTCTCAGACATTTCCAGACATACCCTGGGCCAGAAGAGAACCCAGTGCCTTGAAGAGAAGGAACCAGCCCTGGCAGGATCCATCAACTGCTGACTAAGAAGCCTTTGGGCCCTAAATAACCAGCAGCAGCAACTATGTAGTACACGCCAGAAGCCTTGGGCAAGACAGATGTGCTGGCTTCAGATGTGACCTAGCGCATTCACAGCTGTGGTGACTTCAAGGAGAGACCCCTTTTCCTGAGAAAAGCAGAGGAAAGAGTAGAGGAGACTTTGTCTTAAGCTTTGGTACTAACTCCCCAATTCCAGGCCTTGGCTCTTGCGTGGCATCTCTGGACATACCTGGGGCAGAGATGAACCCACTGTCCTGAAGAGAAAGTCCCAGGCCTGGCAGCATTCACCACAAGCTGACTGAAGAGCCCTTGGGCCTTAAGTAAACACTGGTGGTACCCTGACAGTACTCCTTGTGAGCCTGTGGTGGTGGTGGACACAGGGAAAGAATACTTTGCCTGGAAAAAGGGGAAGGAAGTATGGGAAGGATGTTGTCTTGTAGCTTGGGTGCCAGCTCAGCCACAGTAAAACAGAGCACAAGGATTATTCCTAAGGTTCCCAACTCCAGGTCCTGGCTCCCGGACAGCAACTCTGGACCTACCCGCAGCCCAGGGAAACTCAATGCCCTTCAAAAATGGACACAGCCCGGCTGACTTCATCACCTGCTGATTATAGAGCCTTAAGGCCTTAGAAAAACATAGGTGGCAGTCAGGTAGTGGTTACAATGGGCCTTGGCAAGACCCAGTCCTGTGCCGGCTTCAGGTCTGACCCAAGGCAGTCCCAGTGGTGGTGGCCATAGGGGTGCTTGTGTCATCCCTCCTCATGTCCAGGAAGTTCAGCACAAAGAAAAACTCCGTTCGTTTGTGAGAAAGTAAGGGACAAGAACAAGAGTCTCTGCCTGCTAGTCCAGAGGATTCTTCTGGATCTTATCCAAGACCACCAAGGTGGTACTCTACAAATTTGCAAGAACCACAGCATTACTGGACTTAGGGTATCCCCAAATGCAGATACGGCTGCAGTGACCAAAAATTTAGATCGCAACACCCAAGTTCCTTCAAATACCTGGAAAGCCTGCCCAAGAACAGGTAAAAAAAAAAAAAAAAAAAAAAAAAAAAAAAAAAAAAAAAAGCCTAGATTGCAAAGACTACAACAAATACTTAACTGCAATGCCCAGACATTGATGAATATCAACATGTATCAAGACCATCCAAGAAAACATGACCTCACCAAATGAGCTAAATAAGTCACCAGTGACCAATCTCTAACAGACGGAGATATGTGACCTTTCAGAAAGAGAACTCAAAATAGCTGTTCTGAGGAAACTCAAAGAAATTCAAGATAACACAGAGAAAGGATTTAAGATCCTATCACATAAATTTAATAAATAAATGGAAATAATAAGAATTAAGCAGAAATTCTGGAGTTGAAAACACAACTGACATATGGAAGAATGCATCAGTCACTTAATAGCAGAACTGATCAAGCGGAACGAAGAATTAGTGAGTTTGAAGACAGGCTATTTGCAAATACAGTGAGGAGACAAGAGACAAAAGAATAAAAAAGAATGAAGCACATCTACAAGATCTAGAAAATAACCTAGAAAAGAGTAAATCTAGCCCAGATGCAGTAGCTCACACCTTGGGGAGTCAAGGAAGGATTGCTTGAGCTCAGGAGTTCGAGACCAGCCTGGGCAACATGGGAAAACCCCACCTTCAGCCCCTCCCGAAAAAAAAATTAACTGGGCATGGAGGCATGTGCCTGTGGTCTCAGCTACTCAGGAGGCTGAGGTGAGAGGATTGCTTGAGCCCAGGAGGTGGAGGTTGCAATGAGCCAAGGTCATGCCACTGAACTCCAGCCTGGGCGACAGAGTCAGACCCTGCCTCAAAATAAAAAGGTGGGGTGGGAGTAGAATCTAAGACTTATTGACCTTAAAGAGGAGAGAGAGAGAGATGGGGGTAGAAAGTTTATTCAAAGGGATAATAATAGAGAACTTCCCAAACCCAGGGAAAAATATCAATATTCAAGTACAAGAAGATTATAGAACAGCAAGGAGATTTAACACAGAAGACTACCTCAAGGCAGTTTATAATCAAACTCGTAAATCTCAAGGATAAAGAAAGGATTCTAAAAGTAGCAAGAGAAAAAAGCAAAAACAAATACAAATAACATATGATAGAGCTCTAATACTTCCGGCAGTGGACTTTTCAGGGGAAACCTTATAGGCCAGTAGAGAGTGGCAAGACATATTTAAAGTGCTGAGGGAAAAAAGACTTTTATCCTAGCGTAGCATATCTGGCAAAAACAGCCTTCAAACATAGAGAAATATTTCCCCAGACAAAAGCTGAGAGATTTAATTAACACCACAGCTGTCCAACAAGAAATGCCAAGAGAATTCTTCATTCTGAAAGAAAAGCATGTTAATAATATGAAATCATCTGAAGGTACAAAACTCACTGGCAAGTAAACAGAAAAACACAGAATAGTATTACATTGTAATTGCAGTTTGTAAACTATGCATGTCTTAAGTAGAAATATGAAAAGATGAACTGATCAAAAATAATAACTACAATTTTTCAAGACATAGAAAAACTTAAAAGTTGGGAGATGAAGTTAAAATTTAAAGTGTTTATCAGTTTTCTTTTTTGCTTCCTTGTTTATGCAACCAGTGTTCAACTGTCATCAGTTTAAAACAAAGGGTTATAAATTATTATTTGCAAGCTTAATGGTAAGCTCAAACCTACAAACATAAAAGAGATACACAAAAAACAAAAAGAAAGGGAGCAGATCCAAGATGGCCAAATAGGAACAGCTCTGGAATGCAGTTCCCAGCGAAAACAACAGAGAGGGTGAGTGACTGATCACCACATTTCCAAATGAGTTATTACTGCCCATAGACCAGGAGATTCCTGGGTTGAAAAGTGCCATGAGTTTCCAGCATGGCTGTTTCCGCTGGCGCAGCGGGTCTCTGCACAAAAACTCACACAAATGTGGGTGGCTGTTTCAGCTGGCGCCTGGAACACCTGGGAGACAAGAGTTGCCCATTCAACTGAAAAAAAGGGGGCTAAAACTGGGAGCCAGGTAATCCCACCCCCACAAAGACCAGCAATCTGAAACACTCTGGATTGACAGTTTTACAGCAAGTGTAGCTGGACCTGGGACGGTCCAGCTCTGCAGGGGGAAGGGGATCTGCCATTACCAGGCAGTCCACCACTACAGAGGCAGTCTGCCACTACCAAGGCAGTCTGCTATTACTGAGGCAGTCTGCCATTACCGAGGTGATGCGCCATTACCGAGGCAATGTGCCATTACTGAGGCAGTCTGCCATTACAGAGGCAGACCGCCATTACCAAGGCAGTTCTAACTATATCTTTATAAACAAAACCACAAGGAAGTTCACATAGCAGCTGGGCAGAGCCCACAGCAGCTCACCAATGCATCTGGGGGCAGACAGTGAATAGGCTACCTCCTAGCTGGAAAGGGCATCTCTGAAAAAAGGCAGCAGCACATCAGGAACTTATAAATAAAGCCCCACCTTCCCAGGACAGAGCACCTCGGAAAAAAGGCAGTTACGAGTTTCACTGCAGCAGACTTAAATGCACCTGCCTGGCAGATCTGAATGGAATAACGGAGCTCACAGCTCAGCACTTGAGCTCCTATAAGGGTGAGACTGTCTCCTCAAGCAGCTTCCTGACCCCTGTATATCAAAAGAGACACCTCGTAAAGGAGAGGTCAGGCTGACATCTAGGGGGTTTCCTTCTGGGAAAAAAGATAACAGAAGAAGAAACTGGCAGAAATCCTTACTGTTCTGCAGCCACCACGGGTGATGCCCAGGAAAGCAGCATCTGGAGTGGACCTCCAGCAGTCCTACAGCAGAGGGGCCTGACTGTTAGAAGAAAACTAAAAAACAGAAATAACTTCATCATCAACAAAAGGGACGTCCACTCACTGACCCCATCTGAAAGTCACCAACTACAAAGACCACAGGTAGATAAATCCATGAAGATGGGAAGAAATCAGTGCAAAAAGGATGAAAACACCCAAAACCAGAACGCCTCTCCTCCTCCAAGAGATCACAACTCCTCACCAGCAAGGGAACAAAGCTGGATCCAGAATGAGTCTGATGAACTGACAGAAACAGACTTCAGAAGATGAGTAATAACAAACTGCTCTGAGCTAAAAGAACATGTTCCAACTCAATGCAAAGAAACTGAGAACCTTGAAAAAAGGTTTGACGAAATGCTTACAAGAATAAACAGCTTAGAGAAGAATATAAACGATTTGATGGAGCTGAAAAACACAACACAAGAACTTCATAAAGCATACAAAAGTTTCAAAAGCCAAATCAAACAAGCAGAAGAAAGGATATCAGAGATTGAAGATCAACTCAATGAAATAAAACGAGAAGGTAAGATTAGAGAAAAAAGTAAAAAGAAATGAACAAAGCCTCCAAGAAATATGGGATTATGTGAAAAGACCTAATCTACATTTGATAGATGTACCTGAATGTGACGGAGAGAATGAATCCAAGCTGGAAAACACTCTTCAGCATTTTATCCAGGAGAACTTCCCTAGTCTAGCAAGGCAGGCCAATATTCAAGTCCAGGAAATACAGAGAATACCACAAAGATATTCCTCAAGAAAAGCAACACCAAAGCACATAATCGTCAGATTCACCAGGGTTGAAATGAAGAAAAAAATGCTAAGGGCAGCCAGACAAAAAGGTTAGGTTATCCACAAAGGGAAGCCCATCAGAATCACAGCGGATCTCTCAGCAGAAACCCTATAAGCCAGAAAAGAGTGGGGGCCAATATTCAACATCCTTAAAGAACGTTCAACCTAGAATTTCATATCCAGTCAAACTAAGCTTCATAAGCGAAGGAGAAATAAAATCCTTTATGAACAAGCAATTGATGAGAGATTTCATCACCACCAGGCCTGCTTATAAGAGTTCCTGAAAGAAGTACTAAACACAGAAAGGAACAACCAGTACCAGCCACTCCAAAAACATACCAAATGGTAAAGAGCATCAACACAATGAAGAAACTGCATTAACTAATGGGCAAAACAACCAGCTAGCATCAAAATGGCAGGATCAAATTCACACATAACAATATTAACCTTAAATGTAAATGGGCTAAATGCCCCACAAAAGACACAGACTGGCAAATTGGATAAAAAGTCAAAACTCATTGGTGTGCTGTATCCAGAAAACCCATCTCATGTGCAAGGATACATATATGCTCAAAATAAAGGGATGGAGGAAGATTCACCAAACAAATGAAGAGAGGAAAAAAAAAAAAAAAAAGCAGGAGTTGCCATCCTGGTCTCTGATAAAATAGACTTTAAACAACAAAGATTAAAAGAGACAAAGAAGTACATTACATAATGGTAAAAGGATCCATGCAACAAGAATAGCTAATAATCCTAAATATATACACACCAAATACACGACCACCCAGATACAAAAAGCAAGTTTCTGAAGACCTACAAAGAGACTTAGGATTCCCACACAATAATAGTGGGAGACTTTAACACTCCACTGTCAATATTAGACATATCAATGAGACAGAAAATTAACAAGGATATCAAGGACTTGAACTCAGATCTGGACCAAGCAAATCTAATAGACATTTAAAGAACTCTCCACCCCAAATCCACAAAATATACATTCTTCTCAGCACCACATCACAACTACTCTAAAATTGACCACGTAATTGGAAGTAAATCACTCCTCAGCAAATGCAAAAGAACAGAAATCATAACAAACAAGTCTCTAAGACCACAGTACAATCAAATTAGAACTCAGGATTAAGAAATTAACTCAGAACCGCAAAACTTCATAAAAACTGAACTGCCTCTTGAATGTTGACTGGATAAACAATGAAATGAAAGCAGAAATAAAGCTGTTCTTTGAAACCAACGAGAACAAAGACACAACGTATCAGAAATCTGGGACACATTTAAAGCAGTGACTAGAAAAAAATGTACAGCAATAAATGTCCACATGAGAAGCAAGGAAACATCTAAAAGCGACACTCTTATCATCAAAATTGAAAGACCTAGAGAAGCAAGATAAAAAAAAAACCCAAAAGCTGGCAGAAGACAAGAAATAACTAAGATCAGAGCAGAACTGAAGGAGACAGACAAAAAACCCTTCAAAAACATCAATAAATCCAGGAGTTAGTTTTTTGAAAAGATCAACAAAATAGATCACTAGCCAGATTAATAAAAAAGAAAAAAGAATCAAATAGGTGCAATAAAAAACGATAAAGTGGATATCACTGCCGATTCCACAGAAATACAAACTACCATCAGAGATTACTATAAACAACTCTATGCATATAAAACAGTAAATTTGGAAGAAATGGATAAATTCCTGGACACTTGCACCCTCCCAAGCCTAAACCAGGAAGAAGTCAAAACCCCAAATAGAATAAAAACAAGGGCTGAAGTTGAGGCAGCAATTAATAGCCTACCAACCAAAAAAAGCCCAGGTCCAGATGGGTTCACAGATGAATTCTACCAGACATACAAAGAGGAGCTGGTACCACTCCTTCTGAAACTATTATAAACAATCGAAAAAGAGGGAATATTTCTATGAGACCAACATCATCCTGATACCAAAACCCAGCAGAGACTCAACAAAAAAAGAAAACTTCAGGCCAATATCCATAATGAACACAGATGCAAAAATCTTCAATAAAATACTGGCAAACTGACTGCAACAGCACATCAAAAAGCTTACTTATCATGATCATGTAGGCTTCATCCCAGGGATGCATAGCTGGTTCAACATATGCAAGTCTATAAATGTAATTCACCACATAAACAGATCCAGAGACAAAAATCACATGATTATCTCAATAGATGCAGAGAAGGCCTTGAACAAACTTCAGCAGCCCTTTATGCTAAAAACTCTCCATAAACTGGGTATTGATGGAACATATCTCAAAATAATAAAAGCTATGTACAACAAACCCACAACCAATATCATACTGAATGGGCAATAACTGGAAACATTCCTTTTGAAATATGGCACTAGACAAGGATGCCCTCTCTCACCACTCCTATTCAATATAGCATTGGAAGTTCTATCCAGAGCAATCAGGCAAGAAAAAGAAATAAAGGGTATCCAAATTGGAAAGGAGGAAGTCAAATTGTCTTTATTTGCAGACGACATGATTATATATGTAGGAGATCCCATTGTCTTAGCCCAAAATCTCCTGAAACTGATAAGCAACTTCAACAAAGTCTCAGGATACAAAATCAATGTGCAAAAATCACAAGCATTCCTATACAGCAATAACAGACTTAAAGAGAGCCAAGTCAAGAACGAATTGCCATTCACAATTGCTACAAAGAGAATAAAATAGCTAGGAATACAACTAATAAAGGATATAAAGGACCTCTTCAGGGAGAACTACAAACCACTGCTCAAGGAAATAAGAGAGGACATAAACAGATGGAAAAACATTCCATGCTCACGGTTGGGAAGAATCAATATTGTGAAAATGGTCATACTGCCCAAACTAATTAATAGATTCAATGCTATCCCCATCAAGCTGTGACCCTGTTCACAGAACTGGGAAAAAAACACCTTAAACTTCATATGGAATCAAAAGAGAGCCTGCATAGCATAGCCAACACAATTCTAAGCAAAAAGAACAAAGCTGGAGGCATCATGCTACCTGACTTCAAACTACACTACAAGGCTACAGTAATCAAAACAGCATGGTACTGGTACCAAAACAAAGATATAGACCAATGGAATACAACAGAGGCTTCAGAGGCAATGCCACACATCTACAACCTTCTGATCTTTGACAAACCTGACAAAGACAAGCAATGGGGAAAGGATTCCCTGTTTAATAAATGGTGTTGGGAAAACTGCCTGGCCATGTACAGAAAGCAGAAACTGGACCCCTGCCTGACGCCTTACACTAAAATTAACTCCAGATGGATTAAAGACTTAAACATAAGACCTAACACCATAAAAACCATAGAAGAAAACCTAGGTAAAACCATTCAGGACATAGGCATAGGCAAGGACTTCATGACTAAAACACCAAAAGCATTGGCGACAAAAGCCAAAATAGACAAATGGGATCTAATTAAATTCCAGAGCTTCTGCACAGCAAAAGAAACAATCATTAGAGTGAACCGGCAACCAATAGAATGGGAAAAAAATTTTTGCAATCTACCCGTCTGACAAAGGGCTAATATCTAGAATCTGCAAAGAACTAAAACAGATTTACAAGAAAAAACAAACAAATCCCTTCCAAAGTGGGCAAAGGATATGAACAGAGACACTTTTCAGAAGAAGACATATGAGGTCAACAAACATATGAAAAAAATGCTCATCATCACTGGTCCTTAGAGAAATGCAAATCAAAACCACACTGAGATACTATCTCATGCAAGTTAGAATGGTGATGATTAAAAAGTCTGGAGACAACAGATGCTGAAGAGGTTGCGGAGAAACAGGAACACTTTTACAATGTTGGTGGGAATGTAAATTAGTTCAACCATTGTGGAAGAAAGTGTGATGATTCCCCAAGGACCTAGAAATAGAAATTCCATTTGATCCAGCAATCCCATTACTGGGCATATATTCAAAGGATTATAAATCATTCTATTATAAGGACACATGGACACGTATGTTCATTACAGCACTCTTCACAATAGCAAAGACCTGGAACCAACCCAAATGCCCATCGATGATAGACTAAACAAGGAAAATGTGGCACATATACACTATGGGATACTATGCAGCCATAAAAAGTGATGAGTTCAGGTCCTTTGTAGGGACATGGACAAATCTGGAAACCATCATTCTCAGCAAACTGTCACAAGAACAGAAAATCAAACATTGCATGTTCTCACTCATAGGCGGGTGTTGAACAATGAGAACATGGGGAGCATCACACACTGGGGTCTGTTGTGGGAAAATAGGGGAGGGACAGTGGCAGGTAAGGATGTTGGGGAGGGATAACATGGGGAGAAATGCCAGATATAGGTGATGGGGGGATGAAGGCAGCAAACTACATTGTCATGTAAGTACCTATGCAACAATCCTCCATGTTCTGCACATGTACCCCAGAACCTTAAGTGCAATTATATATGTATAGCATATATTTTTAATATAAATAATATATATACTATATACAATATATAATATATGTTTTTATATATTAATATATATTATATATTATATAAAAATATATTTATATATAACATATTTATATGTGATATATATCATATGTAATATATATTTGTATAAATATATATTAAAATATATGATATATATCACATATAATATATATTTATATATTTTTTATATTTTTATTTTATTTTATTTTCTATTTTTATATATATTTATATATTTATATATTTATATTATATTTATATATTACATATTTATAATATATTATATAAATATTATGTAAATATATATTATATTATATATAATATATATTTACATAATATTATATAAGTAAATATATATATTATATTATATATAATATATATTTACATATTATATAATGATATATATCATACATATGAATATATAAAATATATTATATATAAATATATATAACATATAAATATATTATATATAAATATACATATATATATATAAACTGAGAGTGAGAATTTAAGTAGATGGCCCAGTTTTATTCTAATAGTAAGTGGCAGAATCTAGGTCTGTCAGATTCTGGAAACTGCATGCTCAAAGGCTATGCAGTACAACACTGCCTATCATGAGTTCAACAGCAAATTCTTCAATTCCTCATTTATAGGAAATGAATGGACCCAATAGTATCCACAATAATTTACATCTGTTTAAAGTTCCCCTTTACTCTATTTTGTTGTTGATTTTAAGTTAGCTCATCAAAAAAAAAAAAAAAAAATCATGTTACTCCCCCCTTTTTTTTCCCCTTGAGATGGAGTTTCACTCTTGTCAGAAAAGAAAAAAAAAACAGGAAGAAATTAAAACACACCACCACAGAAAATCACCTTCACTAAAAGGAAAACAGAAAGAAAGGAAAGAAGAAAGAGAAGACCATCAAACAATCAGAAAAATAAAATGGCAGATGTCCTTACTTATCAATACTAATGAATGTAAACATCAATATCAATGAATGTAAAAGGACAAAAGTCTCTAATCAAAAGACTTAAGAGTAGCTAAATGGATGGTAAAACAATACCCAGTGATGTGCTGTCTCCAAGAAACACACTTCACCTATAAAGACACACATAGGCTGAAAATAAAGGGATGGAAAAAGACACTGCCTGTAACTGAAAATCAAAAAAAGAGTAGCAATACTGACATCAGACAAAACAGACTTCAAAACAAAAACTATAAAAAGAGACAGGGTCATTATATAATAGTACATGAGTTAATTCAGCAAGAGGATGTAACAATTGTAAACCATATATGCACCTAACAGTGAAGCAGTCAGATACATAAAGTAAATATTGTTAAAGCTTAAGAGACATAGACCCCAGTACAATAATACCTGGAGTCTTCAACATCCAACTTTTGGCACTGAACAGATCAGACAGGAAATCAACAAAAAGTAACATTGGACTTAATCTGCAAAACAGGCCAAATGGACTTAATAGATATTTACAGAAAATTTAATCAAATGGCTGCAGAATACACCTTCTTCTCCTGAGCACATGGACCATCCTCAAGGATAAAGATCATATGATGTTAGGCCACAAAACAAGTCTTAAAACATTAAAGAAAAAAAAAGGTAATGTGAAGTATCTTCTCTGACTACAATGGAATAAAATCAGAAATCAATCACAAGAGGAATTCTGGAAACTATACGAGCACATGGAATTTACACAATATGCTTCTGAATGACCAGTAGGTCAAAGAAGAGATTAAGAATTGAAAAACTGGGCCATAAAAAAAAGAATGAAACCCTGTCATTAGCAACAACATGGATGGGACTGACGATCATTAAGTTAAGTGAAGTAAGCCAGGCACAGAAAGACAAACATAATATATTCTCACTTATTTGTGGGAGATAAAAATTAAAACAACTCATCTGGGCATGGTGGCTCATGCCTGTAATCCCAGTACTTTGGGAGGCCAAGGCGGGTGGATTACCTGAGGTCAGGAGTTCAAGACCAGCTTGGCCAACATGGTAAAACCCTGTCTCTACTAAAAATACAAAAAAAATGAGCCAGGTGTGGTGGTACAAGCCTGTAATCCCAGCTACATGGGAGACTGAGGCAGGAGAATTGCTTGAGCCTGGGAGACAGAGATTGCAGTGAGCTGAGATTGTGCCACTGTACTTCAGCCGGGCCAACAGAATGAGACTCTGTCTCAACAACAACAACAAAAAATGAACTCATGAGATAGAGATAAAAGGACAGTTACCAGAGATAGTGGGTGGGTGGGTGAGGAATGGTTAAGGGTACAAAAAATAGAAAGAATGAATAAGATTTAAGTATTTGATAGTGCAACAGGGTGACTACAGTCAATAATTACATAACTGTATACTTAAAAATAACCAAAAGAATACATTTGGATTGTAACAAAAAGGGTAAACACTGAGGTGATGAATATCTCATTTCTTGGATGTAATTTTTAGACATCGTATGCCTGTATCAAAATATCCCATGTACCCAATAAATATATATACCTACTACATACCCACAAAATGAAACATTTGAAAGAAGTTAAATCTAATAATGTCATTCCTTTGTTCAAAAGTCAACAAATGACTTCGCATTTCAGCTTAATAAGCTAAAGCCCTTACAGTTTACCCACAAGTCCTATATGACCTAGTCCCCTATTAACCTCTCTGATCTCATCTCCTTGTCCTCTTGTTCACTCTACTCTAGTCACACTGGACTTCTTGCTGTTCTTCAGCCGTGTTCTTACCTCAGGACCTTTGTCTTCACTGCTCCTTCTACACGCAACACTCTTCTCTTAGATCATTCCCTTACTCCTTTAGGTCTCCAAATGTTCAGAAAGCATTTCCTGACTGATATTTTTGATATCAGTATGTAAAACTCCAGCCATCTCCTCCCACCAAAGATGCTCCCTGCTCTACTGTTTTTCTCCATAGGACCTAATCATTACCTTATACTTGCTTATTTTATTTATTTAATACCTATCTTCCTCCCACTAGAATGTAGGGCCCATGAGGATAGAGTTTTTTGTTTGATTAGGACTCTGCTCTAACTTCAGCACCTAGCACCCAGAACAATGCTTGGCATGCAACTGGTATCCACCATATATTATAATAAATGAATGATCAAATAAATGACTAAACAGTGACATAAATGTTAACACAGGGATGACAAATAGATTTTATATTAAATGTCAATTAAAACAACTGAGAATAGATGCATGGATCAATGTGTACAGGATGCTGAGACCATGTTAGCTTGGTGACAAAATGTAACATGACCAGTTATCAATGTGGCGGTCAGATAGTCGACACTTGAGCATTTATCTGAAACTATGTAAAATAACATTGGCAAAAATACAAGATAAACTAGTTCACAGTACACAAAAGTATAATTACGTCCTGCAAGGTTCTTCATACAGACTTTATTAGCAAAGACTAGTAAACAGAAAATGACAGGCTAAGCAAGACTAATGAAATTACGCTTAAATGTAATTAGGGAATAAAATAGACAAACAGTACTTCAGGGAATGTGAGAGGCTGCATTTCACTCTTCTTGACGGTAGGCTACTTGGCCTTTATGCTAAAAACTCTCAATAAACTAGGTATCAATGGAACATATCTCAAAATAATAAGAGCTATTTATGATAAACCAATATCATACTGAATGGGCAAAAACTGAAAGCACTGCCTTTGAAAACTGGTATAAGACAAGGATGCCCTCTCTCACCACTCCTATTCAACATAGTATTGGAAGTTCTGGCCAGGGCAATCAGGCAAGGAAATGAAATAAAGCATATTCAATTAGGAAAAGAAAAAGTCAAATTGTCCAATTTGCAGACGACATATTGTATATTTACAAGACCCCATTGTCTCAGCCCAAAATCTCCTTAAGCTGATAAGCAACTTCAGCAGTCTCAAGATACAAAATCAATGTGCAGAAATCACAAGCATTCCTATATACCAATAACAGACTTAGAGCCAAATCAAGAATGAACTGCCATTCACAATTGTTACGAAGAGAAAAAAATAAGTAGGAATACAACTAAAAAGGGATGTGAAGGACCTCTTCAAGAACTACAAACCACTGCTCAAGGAAATAAGAGAGGACACAAACAAATGGAATAAACATTCCATACTCACAGTTAGGAAGAATCAATGTTGTGAAAATGTTCATATTGCCCAAAGTAATGTACAGATTCAATGCTATCCCTATCAAGTTACCATTGACTTTCTTCACAGAATTGGAGAAAACCACCTTAAAATCCATATGGAACCAAAAAAGAGCCCACATAGCCAAGACAATCCTAAGATAAAGAAAAAACAAAGCTGGAAGTATCATGCTACCTGACTTTAAACCAGGCGTCCTCAAACTGTTTACACAGGGGGCCAGTTCACTGTCCCTCAGACCATTGGAGGGCCACCACATACTGTGCTCCTCTCACTGACCACCAATGAAAGAGGTGCCCCTTCCTGAAGTGCGGTGGGGAGCCGGATAAATGGCCTCAGGGGGCTGCATGCGGCCCACGGGCCGTAGTTTGGGGATGCCTGCTTTAAACTATACTATAAGGCAATCAAAACAGCATGGTACTAGTACCAAAACAGAGATATAGACCAATAAACAGAACAGAGGCCTCAGAAACAAAGCCATACATCTACAACCATCTGATATTTGATAAACCTGATTAAAAAAAAAGCAGTGGGGAAAGGATTTCCTATTTAATAAATGGTGTTGAGAAAACTGGCTAGTCATATGCAGAAAGCTGAAACTGGATCCTTTCCTTACACCTTATACAAAAATTAACTCAAGATGGATTAAAGATTTAAACATAAGACCTAACACCATAAAAACCCTAGAAGAAAACTTAGGCAACAACAGTCAGGACATAGGCATGGGCAAGGACTTAATGACTAAAACACCAAAAGCAATGGCAACAAAAGCCAAAATAGACAAATGGGATCTAATTAAACTCCAGAGCTTCTGCACAGCAAAAGAAACTATCATTAGCATGAACTGGCAACCAACAGAATGGGAAAAAATTTTTGCAATCTACCCATCTGATAAAAGGCTAATATCCAGAATCTAAAAAGAACTTAAATTTACAAGAAAAAACCAAACAACCCCATCACAAAGTGGGCGAAGGACATGAATAGACACTTTTCAAAAGAAGACATTTATGCAGCCAACAAACATATGAAAGGAACCTCATCATCATTGGTCATTAGAGAAATGCAAATCAAAACCACATTGAGATACCATCTCACACCAGCTAGAATGGTGATCATTAAAAAGTCAGGAAACAATAGATGCTGGAGAGCATGTGGAACAGTTTTACACTGTTGGTTGGAGTGTAAGTTAGTTCAAGCATTGCAGAAGACAGCGTGGCAATTCACCAAGGATCTAGAACCAGAAATACCATTTGACCCAGCAATCTCATTACTGTGTACATACCTAAAGGATTATAAATCATTCTATTATAAAGACACATGCACACATATATTTATTGCAGCACTGTTCACAATAGCGAAGACTTGGAACCAACCCAAATGCCCATCAGAGATAGACTGGATGAAGAAAATGTGGCACGTATACACCATGGAATACTATGCAGCCATAAAAAAGGATGAGTTCATGTCCTTTGCAGGAACACGGATAAAGCTGGAAACCATTATTCTTAGAAAACTGATACAAGAACAGAAAACCAAGTACCATACGGTCTCACTCCTAAGTAGGAGATGAACAATGAGAACACATGGATACTGGGGGGAGGGGGAACATCACACACCAGGGCCTGTCAGGGGTTGGGGGATAGGGGAAGGATAGCAGCAGGTGGGAGGACTGGGGAGGGATAGCATTAGGAGAAATACCTAATGTAGATGACGGGGTGATAGATACAGCAAATCACCAGGGTATGTGTATACCTATGTAACAAAACTGCACATTCTGCACATGTACCCCAGAACCTGAAGTATAACTAATTAACTTGAAAAGAAAAAAAAGAAAGTAGGGTACTTGGGAACAATTTAAAACATCCTTATTACATGTTCTACTGTAATACACACCTTGTTTTTAACACCTAAAAAACTTACCTGTATCAGTTTTTAAAGTTTAAAAGGTACTAACTGTATGATTATAAATCATTCTGTTATAAAGACACATGCACATACAATCCTTTCACCATTACAGAATACGGTATTTTTCAGAATTATGAATATATGGCACTTACATTCTGTTTCATGCTTGTAGGCTCCTAATGTTAGCTGACGAGATGTTGTCAATAATTGTTGCATCATTGCTGTTGGGTCTTGAAATATCTAATGGGACAGAATGAACAAAAACCCAATAACTTCAAAGTTCTTCACTTCAAATCGTTTTAAAACTATCATTATAAAATCTTCTTACCATTTCATCATAGAACTCTGAAACCACTGTCTTTTTCCCCAGCATTGCATTGGTGTCTGATTGAAACAGCTTTAGCAAATGATAAAGGGTTACCTGTGAAATAAAAAAAGATGTCACATCTGTGCAATGGTTTTTATCATCACAAGACACTGTCTTTTGACTGAATTAGAGACTGGGATAAATGTATACATGTCAAATTCATCATCTTGTTTCAATTGCAACTTATTACAGCAAATCACCCTAACTTTCTGTACCTTTATTTTCCTATTAGATACATTCATATCTACTTAACATGAATATTCTGAAGAGGGTAATTAAAGATCTGTTCAAAAATCTCTAGAGAAGAAACTATAAAAGTAGCACAAGATAAAACTATGGAAATTGCCGGGCGTGATGGCTCAAGCCTGTAATCCCAGCACTTTGGGAGGCTGAGGCGGGTGGATCACGAGGTCAAGAGATCGAGACCATCCTGGTCAACATGGTGAAACCCCCGTCTCTACTAAAAATACAAAAAGTTAGCTGGGCATGGTGGTGCGTGCCTGTAATCCCAGCTACTCAGGAGGCTGAGACAGGAGAATTGCCTGAACCCAGGAGGTGGAGGTTGCAGTGAGCCAAGATCGTGCCATTGCACTCCAGCCTGGGTAACAAGAGCGAAACTCTGTCTCAAAAAAAAAAAAAAAAAAAAAAAAAAAAAAAAACCTATGGAAATTAAACTGATAAATCACTGAAACATGAATTCTTTTACTTACATAAGTGGGTTAATTGTGACAACTGCTTTTGAAGATTAGAGTTTACAAATTTACCATGGGGAATAAAAGATCTGATACTTTTAAAAGGAATGAAAAAGTTCAGTGAGGGCAAGGTAATTTCTTTGGGGATCTATAATATTATTACATAAATGACATAATAAATTAAAAGTTGGTCAGCGACAATTCACTTTGAGAAGAGCAACATGTCTTCAAATACTTAAAAACAGGTACAGTAAGACATCAAGGGAAAAGCTTCAAAGCACAATGTGTGATTATTTTAGCAAAATAAAATCTGGTTGGGAAAACATCAGAGTTCTTGTTGAAGTTGTGAAAACTTCAAATAATTTTCCAAAAAGTTAGCTAAAATCATTGTAAGAGAATGCTGTTCTTCAAAAAGTCATGAAATGGGGAGCAAGGAAGGGTACACTGAAAAAGTTAGAAAATATAAAATTCCTTGCAACTGAATTTAAACAAGCACCATCCATTCCCCATAAAGACAATCTAGCTCAATTAACAGAATGTCAGATTTCCCCGTACATGGCTCAGCAAGCAGAAGTATCCTACTTAAAGGACATCTTCCAGGCTCAAGATGATACACTAAGAATATAGAAAAGCGAGGAAGGAAATACAGAGAATTCTACTAAAGTAACAGTAAAGACAGACAGTCTACAAAATCAGAGCATGAATTATATATCAAATTATTTAAAGCAAATAATTTGACAAATTTCTAGAACAGACAGAAAGCAGATAAGTCTACCAAGCAGGATAATAAACAGTAACAGAGAAAAACCACAACCTGAAAACTTAAGAAAACTGCCTCAGAGGTAGAAGCCAGAGCTCCCAGGAGCTCTACAGTGCTCCAAGCTCAGAGTTGGCAAGTATCAAAGCCAATAATGCTATAAGGGCTTTTGGACCTTCCCTTCTGTCTCCACTCTAGACAAGAAAGCCTATCTACCTTTAGTGCCTAGTATTTTTCACCCCAACAATGAAGTACGAATTAAAAATAAGAACATTTCAGATGGCCAATGGCTCTGAAAGTTTATTTCTCAGGTATCCTTTCTGAAGAAATTCCTTCAGCAAAATGAAAAAAAGAAACTTGGAAACAAGAAGAAAAAGGAAGAAAATGATCTGTAATCATTAGGCCCTGAAAGATACTATCTAAAGTCGAGAAATCCAGTATTAGGGATTTAAATATATGAGATGCATAGGAGTGAGTAATTTCTAGAGGAACTCAAAACAGGTAACTGTTAAAAAGTGGTTTTCTTAGAAAAGGGGTCAAAAATGGGAGAAAGAAGATGGTATGGGCTGAATTGTGACCTCCCTGCAAAAGGTATGTTTTGTTTTGAGATGAGGGTCTCATTAGTTGCCCAGGCTGGTCTTGAACTCCCAAGCTCAAATGATCCTCCTGCCTCAGCCTCCCAAGTACCTGGGACTACAAATGCACACAAAAGATATGAAGTCCTAATTCTCAGTTCCTGTGGATGTGACATTATTTGGAAACAGGGTCTTTGCAGGTATAATTAAGATAAAGTCATTTATGGTGGAGTATAATCCAATATGACTGGTGGTCTTATAAAAGAAGACGACACAGAGACCAGGGAGAAAGATAAGGCCATTTGACAATGAAGGAAGATATCAGAATTATGTTGCCAATAGCCAAGGAACATCTGGGGCTGGAAGAGGCAAGGAAAGATGCTCCCCTAAAGGCCAACACCTTGATTTCAGACTTCTAGCCTCCAGATCTGTGGGAATAAATTTCTGTTGTTTTAATCCACCCAGTTTGTGGTACGAGAAAACTAATACAGAAGAATTGCGCTTATTTCAAAAATCTTCTCTTAAAACCACGTGCACATCTGACTTTTATAATTAAAAATTCTTACAATTACATCATAAAACTGTCCTTCCCTAAATTTATTATTTGGACTTTCAGAGGCATTCATGCAGATATAGGCAATAAAAACATTTCAAGACAGATGTCCCTGATTTTGAGTGGTATTTGAAAATTTTTAGAACAATGAAACTGCCTATACTTGCCTAGAAATCCCTATTTCTAGGAATGAAAACTCAATTTGGCATTTTGCTTTTAGAAACAACAATTCTTTTTATAGTGGCTTGATCTGTATAATATGTTACTGGGTAACAGAAGTAAATCACAAGTTACCTTCCAACCAAGTTGTCTTTCTTGTATATTTTAAATAAACCTTCATTTGACATTTTCTATAAGAGCCAACTACTGAAAAAATACAACAGTCTAATTATATTCAAAAACACTATAATACTTCTTAAGAAATCAAATTCAGGCCTATGTAGATCTATATGGAAACCTATTCAATACATTAATCACTACAGCAGTGCCATAGGTTATACTATTTTACCTTTCTAAGAGTGACTTCGAGAGCGGTCTCATAATGAGGTTACAGGATATAATGATTTCTTTCATAGATTTATTTTCCAACTGGGGATGGGGATAACAGATGAGGAGACAGGGAGGTAAGGCAGCATATTCTCAAAAATGAAAACGGAGCAATCTTACAAAGTTAAAAAGAGCTTCTGCTCTAGTAACATCATGGGCTGCTTCTCTCTCCCTGTCAACATCTGCTAAATTCTATAGTTTATTTCCCTAATAAACTATTCTCAATAAGGTCAGTGTCTCATCTTAGTATCCTTTTCAATCCCTTAAACAGTATCTTGCAAATAGCAGACATTAAATTTAATAATTTCTTGGCCGTTCATGGTGGCTCACACTGTAATCCTAGCATGTTGGGAGGGCAAGGTGAAATTTGAGATCAGCCTGAGCAACATGGTGAGCCCCCATCTCAACAGAAAATAAAAAACTAGCTGAGTGTGGTGGCAAGCACCTGTAATCCCATCTACTACGGAGTCTGAGGAAGAAGGATTGTTTGAGCCCAGGAGATGGGGGCTGCAGTGAGTCATGTTTATGCTATTGCACACCAGCTTGAGCAACAGAGTGTAACTCTGTTTCAAAGGAAAACACATTGCCAAACAAAATATAACATTAGTGTGTTTTCCTGAAGGGCAACATGGATGGTAGGAAATCTAAAAACTTCATCACATGAAAACATGAACAACTTTTAAAGAGCTATGGATGTTTACTCATGAGAAAAGAAAACTAATGTATGAATAGTAATCAGTAAAAAGTTCAGGAAGCGTAACATAAAGTACACCTTTCTTAAAAGTAAAATCACCCCAACCTTGAATAGGGTGTTTTACTTAGTGACATAATTCTCCATATTGGAGATACGCAAGCCCAAATGAGATTCTCATTTGAGAGATTGCCTAAATAAATTCCTACATAGGAAGAGAAGAGAAGAGTGAGGCTAAGTCAATGGGTCCCAAATCTCACTGTGCATCAAAATCACCTCGGGTACTGGCCCCATTCCAAATCTACTGAATCAGACTCTCCAAAAGGTGAGGCCTAGGAGTTTGAATTTTTAAAAAGCACCTCACCAAAAATAAATGAATAAATAAATAAATAAGCAAGCACCTCAGGTGTTTCTGATGCAGCCAGTTAGGAATCAGTTTGCTGAAATACTGGCCCAGGTGATATTTAGCTCCTTTAAAAATACAAACACAGTTTAAAAAACATAATCTGATAATTAAAATGTAAATATTTGGTGATAAAAGAATGATGTGATTCTAACGAAGATAAAATTAATGGTGTTGAATGTTAAAGCCTTGAAATTGGAGTTAAACCCCAGCCCCATATGTGGAATGTGAGAGCCATTACTGAGTTTCGACCCTATAGTTTTAAAAAAAAAAAAAAAAAAAAAAAAAAAGGCTTAGTGGTTTTATCCAAAAGAAAAAATACTAGAAAAAGGTATGAATGCAAATATCTGGGTTCAAAAACTAGCTCTACCATAATTAACTGAATGTTTCCGAGCAGTGATTTGACCTTTAAGCCTTGGTATCCTGATCTCTAAAATGAGGATATTACAACCTAACAAAGTTGCTAAGGATGAAAGCAAAAGCCTGAAAAGCCTGGAGGGACTTTTTACATTATCAAGCAACAATCTGATAAGAAAAGATCAAAAGATAAAAAAGCCAGTAGTTACAAAAAATAAAGACTCATAAATAAGATATAAAATGAAGCACTAGTACTGATGACAGTTTAAAAAAGCAAAAAACTATTTCTTGGTGTTTAGCAAAAACTATAAAAACCATTTTACACAGCATATGGGCTCAGCTTGTTTATTACTAACAACCAAATGAAAATAACAGTTTTAATTTTTTTTTTTGCTGCAGTGATCATCAGACTTCCATGGTTACTTTCCAATATATGTTTATATTACTTCTTCCCATATGTGGGGAAAAAAAAGGATTTTCAAAAGTACTTCACTTAAAAATGAAAAACTTAACTCATGTCAAAATACACTGTGTCATAAGTTTACATAAAACACATGTGAGTGAACACTATTCATTAAGTATTATTACATTTTCACATTTACTAAGAAATCTATTTTATATTTACAAAGATTAATGCTACTTACAGGTCTTTCATTGGGATCAATGAAAAATATTTTGATGATTATTTCGAATTCACCCCATCCTGTTTCAGTAATTTCATATGGAGGCTTAGTAACAACTAAAGAGAGAAAACAATAGTAAAGTATCGGTTTAGTTTCCTAGCTGTTTTTAACTTTGGATATTGTGTATCAAAAGACTATATTGTACCTCTTAAAGGATTGCCATAGCTTTCATGTAATTTAAACTGGATTTTCTTCACATATGCTGACATATCCTAAAATATAAGGAATTAATTAGTTTTATGATCTACGTATGAAAACTAGGAAAAAAATACACTAAACATACGTACCTAATTTTTAAAAAAAATACTTCCCCTCAAATTTTATAGAACCTAATTTTCCAAAAAACATGAATTATACCTGGGAAGTTATTTTGCTTTTTTTGAAAAACAAAAACAAAGGAAGACTATGTTGAATTCTTTCATAATTTGTAATATATAAAAATACATGTCCCTAATTCCCTTTTTTTTTTTTTTGCAAATCTTGTTTACATATACCTCTATAGATAATACCCTAAATCAATTTTTTTTCCATTAAAACAACAGTACATATCTGGTACTGTTACAGAAATAACCATAGAAACCAAGGCAAATCTATAGTCAATTTCAAAGAACAAAATTACATTTACATTACATAGGCCAGGCATGGTGACTCATGCTTGTAATTCCAGCAGTTTGGGAGGCCAAGATGGATGAGGTCAGGAGTTCGAGACCAGCCTGGCCAACATGGTGAAACCCCATCTCTACTAAAAATACAAAAAATTAGCTGGACAGGGTGGTGGGCACCTGTAATCCCAGCTACTTAGGAGGCTGAGGCAGGAGAATCGCTTGAACCTAGGAGGCAGAAGTTGCAGTAAGCCAAGATCACGCTACTGCACTCCAGCCTGGGCAACAAGAGAGAAAGTCTGTCTCAAAAAAAAAAAAAAAATTATATTACATAAAGCTAAGAACAACTAATTTAAAGCAATATAAGACTGCTGAATACAAAAACTCCTCTTTTTCTTGATTTTATTTTGAAGTACAGAGAATATTCATTACTTATGGCACATAAAAGGGCTTCTGTTGGCAAAGGTGTCTTTTAAAAATATAATTCATTATAGAAGAATAAAAAATGCAAAATAATAACTCATGTTCAATAGTAATGTTTATTTTTAATTTACTTTTAGGAATTTTTAAATGTGCTTATATCTACATTCATATCTAACTGTATTATTTAAAAAATAAACTGGAATCTTACTGTAATGATATCTTCTTTTATTCTTTCTTTAGCAATGGAGTCTTACTATGTTGCCTGTCTGGTCTCACTCTCCTGGGCTCAAGCAATCCTCCCACTTGGGCCTCCCAAAGTGCTGGGATTACAGGAATGAGCCACTTCGCCTAGCCAATGGTTTTTAGTTATATTTACAATCTCATAACTACAATTTTAGAATATTTTTATCACATAAAAGAAAGCCATATCCATCAGCACTTACTCCAATACCCTTCCCTGCCACCTCCTGGCAACCATTTATCTATTTTGTTTGTCTATGGATTTGCCCCCTCTGGACATTTCATATAAATAAAAGTATATAATATGTGGCCTTTTTAGTATCTGGCTTCTTTTACTTAGCATAATGCTTTCAAGTTCCATCACGTAGTAGCATGTATCAGTACTTTACTTTTTATTGCCTGATAATATTCAATTGGATATACATTTTATTTATCCATTCATCAACTGATAGACACGTGGGTTGTTTCCTCCTTTTGGCTATTATAAATAATGCTGGTATCAACATTCATATGCAAGTTTTTGGGTGAACTTTGAAGGGTTTTAAATACAGGAATAATTTACTCAATAAATATCTTTTAAATACCTACTATGTACTGGCTATGTTCCAGGCACAGAAGATTCAGCAATGAAACAAAATTACCAGCAATCAGATGACACAGCAGAGCTATCTTTTACATTCTTTGATGGTCTTATTACCACATTATCATTTTAAGGATTAGCTGCTTATTCCTGAAACTCCTGATTAAATACTACATTAACCTGAGATATGATGTTAGGAAGATGTATTTATACCATAATAGTTCTTGTTACCTTAATTTTAATTAGAAAACATTTTTGGAAAATTGGTTTCTACTATTTTATGAAGATGACAGTTCTCTATTTTTTCAAAAACTTTTTGACAACACTCCTACAATGGGCCAATTTTATAATCAGAAAGTTACTATTAAAAATTACAGGTTACCTTTAAGCAAAACAAATTACAGACAACTTTAAGCATAACAGAAAAAAACAAGTGCCTACCTCATTTCTATATGGTTTTACATATACCGTCCACTGATGAGTGTGCCCATCTTCTTCTCTTTTCTTTCCAAAATACCGAGCAACATTACCATAAACTATTGGTTTAACGATAGTAACCCCCTAAAAGAAAAATAATGTTAAAATCGATGAATATTGTACCATCACCTAAATAAGCAGAATAAGAGCTCTGAAAACCTGTTTTAAAGAATAACAATTTATAGTTTGCTCACAGGATTTCTCTCAAATCAGACACTTATCCTCATTTCGTATTAATACCAAAAAAAAAAAAAACAACAGAATTACAATGTTCCCTCTGTGAAAATGTTTTTATTTAAATTACCACGTAAAGCACTTTGAGAGTTTTGTTAAAAGAAATGCAAAAGGCCTTTTACTTAAACACTGAAAGCTAGGCATTAAAATAAAACTTGACAATTTTGACTGGCATCTCCTGTAGTGATGCCTTATCACCCGCCTGTGGCAGTGTTTCCCAAAGTATAGCATAAATATTAACAGCAATTTATGACAGGTAGAATAAAGGTCAAACATTTTTCACTTTTTTACTTACGTGTTTAATCAGTATTTTAAAAAAGAAAACTGTAATTAGAAATTAAAACCTACAATTTCACTGAGGTGGGTGGATCACCTGAGGTCAGGGGTTTGAGACCAGCCTGGCCAACATCGCAAAACCCCATCTTTTCTAAAAATACAAAAATTAGCCAGGTGTGGTGGCAGGCATCTGCAATCCCAGTTCCTTGGGAGGGTGAGGCAGGAGAATTGCTTGAACCTGGGAGGCAGAGATTGCAGTGAGCCAAGATCATGCCACTGTACTTGGGCAACAAAGCGAGACTGTCTCAACAATTATAAGAACCCTGTAATTTCAAAAACATTGACCTGTAGAGGCTTTTAAAAATTAAATTGATTTAAATGTAAATGTTAAAATAAGTATTACAGTTGGATTCAGACACAGCAAAAATGGCCACGTGGCACTTGGATGACTGAAGCTTGGTAAACACTGGCTGATGACATGTTTGCTACATTTGTTCTTAGTTTAACATACATATTTCTTATATCTGTTAAGTGCAAAGGCAGTGAGTATTGACAGATTATGATGGAAAAGACAAAAAGTTTCAACTGAAGTGAAAATACTGAATGTTGCACATGAATCTGAAACCAATGGCTCAATTGCAGAAATGTATCTGAAGGAAAATGAGCAATATTTACCACATGTGAAAAGTGCTGAGCAAATGTAATTAACAACAAGAAATGAAGAAAAGCAGCCAAGGGCAGTGGCTCACGCCTATAATCTCAGCAGTTTGAGAGGCTGAGGCAGATGGATCACCTGAGGTCACGCATTCGAGACCCGCCTGGCCAACACGACGAAACTCCGTCTCTACTAAAAAATACCAAGACATGAGCCGGGCATGGTGGTACACACCTGTAGTCCCAGCTATTTGGGGGGCTGAGGCAGAAGAATCGCTTGAACCTGGGAAGCAGAGGTTGCAGTAGGCCGAGATCGCACCACTGCACTCCAGCTTGGGCGACAGAGACTCTGTCTCAAAAAGAAGAGAAAAAGAAAAAGAAATGAAGAAAACCAGTGAAAAAAAAATGGAAAAACTTTGTGGCTGAATAATTAACTACTCCAACATCCAACACCTATAAACCTAAAGTTAGTTCAGAAGAAGGCAAGCAGTTTGTATGAGAACTTGAAAAAATCACAGTGCTACTGATGACACTTTTGTGGGAACAACAGATTGGGCTTCAAGTTGAAGGCCTGATCGAATGAGTACAAGGGCGCTGACACCGGGAGGGTATAATAGATCCCATAGCTGCTAAGGTGCTGCTACGAACTTGCAGAGGTCATCAACGATGAAAAGGGAAATCACTTGTCAAGATTTCTACCTAGATGAAATTTAGCTAAATTGGAAAAAGATGGCTGAAAGAACGAATAAACAATCAGCAAAGAGAAATAAATCCCCAATTTCTCGCTGGTAGTGTGCCTCCCGTCTGAAGCCCTAGCTATTGGGGAGGCTGAGGCGAGAGGATCGCTTGAGCCCAGGAGTTTGTGGCTGCAGTGAAGAATGACCAGGCCAAGGACTCCAGCCTGGGTAACAGAGACCCTGCCTGTAGTCAAATATAATAATAATCATGTAAAAATACGACACAGATAAGGATTTTAAAAACCTACAGATTAACTATTTTTGTACAAAAGTGGGTGACTCTTCCAGCAGCATGTTAGAAGGGAATTAAAAAAAAGAAAAAAGAAAAAAACCAAAAGTGGGTGATTCTTTTTAAAGAAAATATCCTTTCCTCTATAAATAAAAATCGGGGGTTCAACAGTTGTTTTATCAGGAGCCAGTGGATCCTGCCTTAAAAATTAACATGCCAGAGGATGTGGGAAAGTGTGAGAAAAATAAATGTCACAATGTCAAAACATTACGATAGGCTCTATGAAAATTTCATCAAAAACAGAAGTTGACATTTACTGAATGTTCCCTATGTGCCAGGCACACTGTTAGGCTCTTGTTTTGGGGCTCTGTGGACACTGTGCGTTCCGGCAAATTTTTTTATTTTTTTACTTTTATTTTTAGGCGGAGTTTCGCTCTTGTTACCCAGGCTGGAGTGCAATGGCGCGATCTCGGCTCACCGCAACCTCCGCCCCCCGGGTTCAGGCAATTCTCCTGCCTCAGCCTCCTGAGTAGCTGGGATTACAGGCACGCACCACCATGCCCAGCTAATTTTTTGTATTTTTAGTAGAGATGGGGTTTCACCATGTTGACCAGGATGGTCTCGATCTCTTGACCTCGTGATCCACCCGCCTCGGCCTCCCAAAGTGCTGGGATTCCAGGCGTGAGCCACCGCGTCCGGCCTGCTACAGACACTGTTATCTTTACACCTGGTGTGCGGCGTCACCGCTTGACCAATAACCTAGGCTGCCAGCGAACGTGCACCAAGCCGAGCTTTCCCAGCCCTCGGAGTGGCCCGTTGACTCAGCAGCCACGCCTAGGTTTCCCCAAGCCACCACGGGTCTGTTTGCGTTTTGGCGGGGATGGGAGTTGGCAATGACGCGAGGACGTCGGGGCCCAATGAACGCCGGCTTTGACTCGTTCTCCGCCTTGAAACCACGGTTCAAATCGGAGGAGAGAAGGCGCGAAAAGAAACCCAGAGGCCCCTCCCCGCGCCGCGCAGGGAGGAGCCGGGGCGGAAGAACCGCCCCGGAAGAGGCGCGGGTCCGTCACTGACCTTTACTCTCCCGCCGGAGTCAGGCCCAAATTCGGCCATTCTCTTGAACATATTGTCCCACGGAAGAAGCCGCCGCCGCCGCCGCCAGGGAAAGAGACCGGGGCTGGCGGGGTCGCCGCTCCCCTCAGAGGCTGCGCTCCTCTCAGGCGGGCCCAGGCGGAGAGTTTCTCGCCGAGGGAGGCGGCGGTAGCAGGGCTCGAGGCGCTGAGTAACCGTTAACTTCTCGGGCTGACAGCTTCCCCGAAGGCGTTTCAACCCCGCGCAGGTGGAGAGCGCAACGGAAGAAGGGGCGACGGCGGCGCCGTGCGCAGGCGCAACGGGCTCGCGTGTGCGCACGCAGTGCACACTGCGCACGCGCCTGGCGGCGGCAGTCACATCGCAAAACCCGTCCAGAAGTTTCAAACCAGAAAAATTGGAAGGAAGGAAATAATCAATAAATAACTTAAGAAAGTTGTCCGGAAGTTAAGGATATGAATTCACCCTGGAAGATCCTACTAAGCACCCAGCACAAATATTAAATCATCCACCTCAAGACGTGTCATTGTGAATTTTCCGCACGTCAAGGATAAAGAGATCCACACCCTTCCACGTTATTAAGACTGTGGAATCCAGAGTGGCTGCAGATTGCTCGATAGAATCATTAGACTCTAGGAAGCCATACGGTACTGTCTTCAAAACTCTGAGGGAAAATTACTTCCAGTTTAGTCATCAGTGTTCCTACAACTACCAATCGAGTGTGTGACTAGAATAGTTTCAGACGTGTTAAATCACTACATACACAAAATCGTACCTATCTTACTTTTCCCAGTACCTCCAGGAAGATCCTGTAGATCTGATCCACCAAAATGAGAGAATAAGCCAAGAAGGAGGAAATTATGAAATACAGGAAATACAATAATTATCAAAATAATAAAATCCCGGGATGATACTGAAAGAGCCCCGGGACAAAAGCTGTGTACAGGCATAGACGGCAACACAAGCAGATTGGAGTCGGTCAGAAATCTTTGGGAGACACTGCTTCAGAGGGATGGAATTGATAAAATTCCAGCTGGCATTGAAGCCTCGAGAGATTTGAAGGGTTTGGGAGTGTAACTCATGACAGGCAAACAGAAAACTAAGCAGCTGTAAGAATTACGCAGCTATTAATTCTAGGGAAAACAAAATCTTATGCAAGAAAAGAAAGTAATTGTATTTATGGTTACATAAATACTGAGTTTGGTCACTCTCCCCCGCCCCCCAAAAATAGAATTTACATTTGGAAGGATGGGCTTTGGAGAAGGGTACTGTGATGGGGATGAAGGAGGAGGAAGTAGAGTTTAATTTTTAACTTCCATAGTGGAAAGTCAGTATCTTAAAATGGAAAAATCAAGAAGAAGCAATATAAGTCTTAATATTTTTAAGCATGGAAGTAAATATAAAAAATATTAAGCTGAAAGAGTAGAAAATACTGCTGATAGTAATTTTTAGTAATTCCATTTAGCAACTTGACGAAAATATATTTTTAAATGACTTCACTAAATAGAAGTGCAAGGAATGTGCTCAGGGCTTAGTTATAATTAGTGTCACATGAAGAGCTCAGTTGTCATATGGATGTCACTCTGCGTTTCAACCAACATAGGAACTGAGTTTCTTTTGAAAATGATTAAACATTGATACTGATTTTTATTCTGTTCCCAGAATAAGAGTAGAAATTTGGTTCGGGGGCATAATTATATTAAAAACACTTGTTATGATTAAGCAATATTTATCAAAAACTAAAACAAATCTCCAACAAACATTGCTTTCCCTCTTCAGTCTACTTTGTCTGATCTCTGGCAGTTTCCTCAATCAGCCTGTGTTGTTGGGTTATCCTGGCACTCCTTGAACATCTCTGCTTCCCAGCTGTCACTCTTCAAGTCTTTCTCCCTTACCTTGACTCATCCTTCGTACACCGCAGGGTATCCTGATATGCATAAACTCAGATTCCTTCTGAGTTTATTCATATCGGAGTGGTCCAAAGAATTTTGAAGCCTAAGGTTGCACCTATGTAATGGCCCTCTGCTGCCCTCCCATGGCTGGTCTGCGTGCTGTATTTACATAGCCAAGAAGTGGCTTGGAATCCCACAAGCTGTTGTACTGGAATCGTGTGGCCTTGAAGAGGAAAAAAAAAATTCTTAGAATGTTCAGCTTGGAAGGAACATACTAAATAATCAGCAAGAGATTAATCTGATCAATTGATATTTATTGAGCATGTACCATGTTCCAGTCACTCTTCTAGGTGTTTAGAATACACAAGTGGAATGAGTGAAAAATTTCTGTTCTTCCAATGAGGACAGTGGTTCAGCATATTACGCCAGCGATGTAACTTGGTAAAGAGGGTGTCCAGGTGGAGGAAAACCCACTGAGGGATGTCAGAGCCTGAGTGGAGGGCACTCAATGTTGGGCAGACTTGGGAAATTGGTTACATACAAGCAAACCCATCAAATTCATAAATGCACTAAGGATACATTTTAAGGATATTGAGTATAATGAATGCTAAGTTTCTTACTGTCAGAGAAGAGAGTTAAAACACGGAAAAGAAGAAAACCAGAGTGAATCCTGTGGTGTGGGGTTAAGGTTGGAGGTATTGGTGTGAATTCATGATTTTCAATATAAACAGATAGATATAGAGACAAATATAGCGTCAATGCATGTATCTTCCAGTTCTGTTCACTGATAGGGCCTGGGAACAGTGATACCCTAGTGCCCAGGTCTTGTTTTTTAATACTGTTATGAACTTTGAGGAATCAGGGCTCCTTGGAGAAATGCCTATTCCATTTCTGGAAGCAAGGAAGGAACAAGGTGAGCCCTGGAATATCTCATGCCAGAAAACAAGAAAGTGCTTGAAGAATGATGGAAATATGTGGAAATGACACAGAAGCCTACCTGCAGGGACTCGCTGGCCAAATCGAGGACAGCTGTGAACATCAAAATAAATAATAGTAGTGGATTATAACTCATTATGATTTGAATAAAATAGAAGCCATGGGTCCATACTGATACAATAAAAAAAAATGCATGACCAGGCACGGTGGTTCATGCCTGTAATCCCAGCACTTGGGAGACCAAGGTGGGCAGATTCCTTCAGGTCAGGAGTTCAAGACCAGCCTGGGCAACATGGCAAAACCCCAACTCTACTAAAAATACAAAAATTAGCCAAGCATGATGGCGTGCATCTGTAGTCCCAAATACTCAGGAGGCTGAGGCGGGAGGATCACTTGAGCCCAGGAGGCAGAGGTTGCAGTGAGCTGAGATCACACCACTGCACTCTAGCCTGGGTGACAGAGTGAGATCTTGTTTCTAAATAAATAAACAAACTAAAAATTTGATGAGCAGTAGTCTCAAAGCACCTCCTCCTCGAATACTTTACAGTGAAGATGGCTTGCAGATATCTCCTTAATCAAGTGATCCAAGTGAATATCACCAACAATGGGGCAAATCAAAACTGCATGCCACCTGAAAGGATGCAATGAGAAGAACATCACTTCTGTGGTATTCCCACCAAAGATACATAACCTAATGGAATCGAGAGAACACCAGAACCTTCTATAACATAACTGGTCTGTAGTCTCCGAAAGTGTCAAGGTCATAAAAATCCAGAAAAAAACAACTGAGGAAACAATTCAGATGAAAAGATACTTTAAAAACATGACAACCAAATAAAACACGATTCTGAATTAGATGCTTTTGTTACAAAGGACTTATTGGGACAATTGATGAAATTGAGTAGAATCTGAAGATTAGATGATAGTAATGTATCAGTGTTAACTTACTAATTTGGATAATTGTTTTGAGGTTGTATAGAAGAATCTCTTTGTAGGAATTACACACTGATATAGTCAGGGCCATTAGGTATCATGTTGGCAATTTACTCTCAAACAGTTCAGAAAAATAAAAGACCTTCATACAGTACTTTTAAATTTTTAGAAAGATTGAGATTATTTCAATATTTTTTAAAAAGTGTAAAAACCGGCCGGGCGCGGTGGCTCAAGTCTGTAATCCCAGCACTTTGGGAGGCCGAGGCGGGTGGATCACGAGTTCAAGAGATCGAGACCAACGTGGTCAACATGGTGAAACCCTGTCTCTACTAAAAATATAAAAAATTAGCTGAGTATGGTGGCGCGTGCCTGTAATCCCAGCTACTCAGGAGGCTGAGGCAGGAGAATTGCCTGAACCCAGGAGGTGGAGGTTGCGGTGAGCCAAGATCGCGCCATTGCACTCCAGCCTGGGTAACAAGAGCGAAACTCCGTCTCAAAAAAAAAAAAGTGGAAAAACCTCTGTCATTTTGGAAGTTATGTTTTGATGAGAAGAGACAAATAAAAATATGTAGTATATAAAATTATTATAGGCTTGAGCCCTGAGGCACTCCCACATGTAGAAATTAAATAGCAGAGAAAGAGTGAGCAAAAAGGACAGAGATAGAACAGTCGGTGAGGTAGGACATAAATGAGGAAAAGCCAAGGGAGAAAAAAATTGCTGGAAGTATGAAGTGGCTCACTTTGTCAAATGCTGCTGAGATGAACAAGATGATTACTGGAATTAGCACTGAGGAGTCATGGGAGAAATCCTGGAGCAGCAGTTTCAGCTGGGTGAGGATGGAAGTCAGATTAGAGAGAAAAGACAATGGGAGGTCAGATCATGGAGTTGGTGAGTAGAGACATCCTTCCCCAGAAGTCTTGCTGTAAAGGGAGCAGAGAATGGGGTTGCAGTTGGAGGATTATGTAGGGTCAGGGGAATATTCGTTGTAAGATGGGAGGTTACTAGGACAGACTGTAGAATGGTGGAGGTGATCCAGCAAAGAGGAACAAATGAGAGATCCAGGAAACAACCTAACTCAGAGTAGTGACAGGGATGGGAGGGAAACTGCATGTGGAGTCCGTGCTGTTGGCAGGAAGAGAGGCTCTTCATCCTGGTAATAGGAGGGAAGGCAGGAAGGACGGGCTGTGGGAAGGTATGACTGTTTTGGTGCAGTGGAGGGGAAAACTTTGTATGAAGTTGCATTTGTTTTATAAGTGTAATATGATGCCAGGTTATCTGCTGAGAGCAGAGAAGGGTGGCGGATGAGGGGCCAGAGGAGGAGGCTGAATGTGTGTGTTTGGGCTTTGAAGAAAGAAAAGGAAGAGTAAAATAATAACAGTCATTTTGGAGACTGGGGACACAAAAATGGAAGGACTGCAGAGAAATAACTAAAATGGCCAGGCAGACTTGAGGGCTCATTTGAGATTTATGGTTATTAATTTAAAGTGACACCTGTCAGCATGCTTGTGGATTTTTCTCCAGCAATATCCAACTATTTAAGTGAGGATATAAGAGAGATATTAAGAGCACCAAATCATATTTTTTCAAATATATATCTTTTTTTCTTTAGAGACACTATAGGAATCTAAATAAAAACAGACATGGTATGTGTTGCAAAGCCTTTAATGAGAATGTTTGTATTTTTTACATCATGCATAATTTCACATTTGTGATTAATTAGTAATTATTTCAATACTTTTAAGCTCATATGCCTCAGATTTAATCATAATACATGAATGAAATTAATCAAATTAAGGGACAGAAATTTAGAAAGAAACAGACTTTATGAAAACAAAGTTCTCAGTTCAGGCAGTCTGTTTCTAGCATTTGGTATTTCACCTACCCCTTTAAAAACTTCATATTGCCCAACAAAAAGTGGTGACTTTTACTGTTTTTGGAGATGACTCAACAGATGCCTACACAGCTGGTATTTTGCCTAAGATTAATTTAAGATAACCTTTTGTTATATTTTACTTAACACTGAGTATACTTGTATCACTTGAGATTAAGTCTGGGTTATTTCTTGATAAAAACAATGTACTGGAAATGTATTTAACAACCAAGGTTTTAGATACATTTTCACCAGTATTAGCTCTGTTTGCAAACTGAAAAATGCTGTAGTCTTAATATAAAATAACAACCACATTAGTGAACATTACATCTCTTAGAAGAAAGGCCATATTTTGCTCCTGCTTCTGTAAAAATACTATTTGTTTGAAGGGGAAATAATGGTAGTGTGACCTTTTACTTAATTACTACTCCCTTAATGTGGGAAAGAGACAAAAATGAGCTGAAGAAGGAAAATTCTGCAGTTATACTCCACAACCTTGAACATACTGACTGACATCTCTGTTTTGACAATGAGCTTTCCATGCCACCCTGTAGAAAAAGATGAAGCAAATGGTGAAAGGTTAACACATATCTTCAGTGTAACATACCTACTTCATACACCTTGGGGAAACAAAATATTTTGCCAATAGATAAAATGCTAAAATAGACCGCTATTTATTAAATGAAGCTATGCATGCAAAGTATTTAACTCCTCCCTAAATCTCCCGGTAGAGTATGCTGAACATAAAGAGCGAGTAATGTGCATTGTACAGCAGCAACTGCAAAGTAACTTCCACATTTACTTATTTTCTCTCTCTCTTTTTTTTTTTAGACAGAGTCTCACTCTGTTGCCCAGGCTGGAGTGCAATGGCACAATCTCTGCAAACTTCCCCTCTTAGGTTCAAGCAATTCTCCTTCTCAGCCTCCCAAGTAGCTGGGATTACAGACACCGGCCACCATACCCAGCTAATTTTTTGTATTTTTAGTAGAGATGGGATTTTGCTATGTTAGCCAGGCTGGTCTCAAACTCAGGTGATTCACCTGCCTTGGCCTCCCAAAGTGCTGGGATTACAGGCATGAACCACTATGCTCTGCCCACATTTACTTATTCTAAAAAGAATTTCAAGGTATGACAAGGAACTGGTAGAGTGTGAAGAATCTTAAAACTCTAGAAATCCCCGAAAATAAATTGAAGAGTTAAAAAAGTAAAATTCTGGATCAGTTAAAGTAGATTGTTTCTTCAAGGATGTAGGTAATATGTTATTTAGCATAAGCCCAAAGCTGCAATTTTCAGGTGTCATTAGCATACTTCAGTCTTTGAAAATCTGCTCTCATTGTATATATCAACAGTAGAGTAAAATAGTTTTCCCATTTAACACTTAAAACATACCATGCTCTAATGCCTTGTGGATCACGGACAACCCTCTTTGCACAGGCCACAGCTTGAGTGATGTCATCTTGCAGCAAAGCTGAAAGACAGGTGGTAGGGAATGAAAACAACTTTAATAGATATTTCATTTTAATTTTATGTTTAGCCAGCTTTATTCTGTTAGGCTGTGGAAAGAATGCTAAGATATTATTTTCTGTGAGTCCATGTATGTGTGCTTGTTGGGGAAAACTTTCCCTTCATTCTCTCTCATATAGCATGAAATGAAGCATTGTTTTCCTCATTTACCAAAATCATTGGAAGCTCTGGAAGTATTAACAAAATGATTAAAGATCTTCTTTGTACTAGACACTGTAAAAAAAAAAACCAACAACAACAACTAGTGATATTTTACTTGGCAGTTCTATTATTGAAAATTTACCCAAAATAAATAAAAAATGCACCCAAAGATGTATGCACAAAGCTCTTCATAGCAATTTATAAGAGGGAAAAATGGAAACAAAGTACTCAATAGAAAGAGTTGGATCAAAAAATTATAAATATTCATATATTAGAATTCTAGCCATTCTTTTAAAATAATAATACAGATTTGTATTGTTTTCCTCATCTGGAAAATGGAGCAAAAGATAGTTAAAAATCGATACGTATTTGCTGACATGCAAATAAATTTGTGTGATAAGCAAATTGTAAACCAGTATGTGTAATACAATTTAATTTTTGCAAAAGCACCCATTACTTGCATGTTTATATGTGGGTAAATATGTGTATGATATAACTTAACATTCATATACATGATTGATACATGTTCTTAAAGAATATATACCAGAATTTACCCATGGTTATAAATCTCTGGGTAGTAAGATAATGGGTTTTATTTTTCTTCTTTGTATTTTCTAATTTTTATTTAATAACCAAAGATTATTATATAATACAAAATGTTTTTTAAATTAACAGGATTTTTAAAATAACATAAGATTAATGTTCTCTATTGGGAATTTTAATGTTTAAAAATTTAATAATATCAACTTTGCCAGATTTCTGCGATATTTTTTGCACTGAAGATTCCACGTTATTTCTATTTTTATTAGTTTAATAAAATATTTGTTTCACCCCAAATAAATAAATCCTTAAGTTAATTTGTCATCTACAAAAATGATTCTACAGGAACTGTATTTTTTGAAGATGCAAACTAAAGAATTTAGAAATGGAATGTCATAATGTTCCTAATTCACTTAAAAGTATCTCGGCAGTAGCCAGATAAAATGGCTCATGCCTGTAATCCCAGCACTTAAGGAGACTGAGATGGGAAGATTGCTTGAGCTCAGGAGTTTAAGACCAGCCTGAGCAACACAGAACTTGCCTCTACAAAAAATTTTTAAAAATTAGCCAGGCATCATGGTGTGTGCCTGTAGTCCCAGCTACTTGGGAGGCTGAGATGGGAGGATCATTTGAGTCTGCAGTGAGCTGTGATGGTGCCACTGCACTACAGCCTGGGGCATAGTGAGACCCTGTCTCAAAACAAAGCAAAACACTCGAAGCAAAAAAAAAAAAAAAAAAAAAAAAGAATAGAATAAGCAACTATGGGAAAATGTTAACAACTGTTAAAGTGCATAATGGGCATATGGCTGTTTATTATACTAATGTCCCTAATTTTCTGTATATTTAGAACATTTCATAATAAAAACCAAAACAATTAAAAAAAGACCACACAACTAAATTATCCCTAAATCTCCCCAAAGTAAGCAGGAGGAATGGCATCATTCTGGTCAAAGCATGAGTGAGGCCATTGACGGTAAATTAATAGGTCATTCCAGAAACTTTTGTATATTAAAAAACTCCAACCTTTTATAATACTAGTTCTTTAATTTCTTAGGGAATTATGAGGAAAATAATAATGACTTTCTGGAAGTTAGGTGTAGTTTTTCTAAGTCCCTCATGAACCGTTCAAGTCTTTTTCATTTGCATTGAATCTCAATTCTTGTAAGTATAATCAGATTGGTCAAATATGAGCTTGTCTTACCATTGCAGGATATATGACAGGCATTAACTGCTCCTGGGGTTCTGCCATTATTACACCAATAGTGGCTATTGATCTGAAATATCCCATAATCAGTGCTTTGGTCTCCAGGATTGTAGTTTGTAGCACGTGTGTTATAGTCACTCTCCCATTTGGCCAAACACATCCCTGAAAAGAACTTATTTTTAGTAATAAACAGCAACACTAAGTGACTTATACTCTATAGTGATTTGGCCAAACACATCCCTGAAAAGAACTTATTTTTAGTAATAAACAGCAACACTAAGTGACTTATACTCTATAGTGAAATCAGTTCTATTTAGCTACTTCTATTTTACTGACTTGCTTTATAAGTATAAAGATTTACTTAATTTATAAAATATCTCAACACGTTAGTGTTAAGGGACTTGTAAGAGAATCCTTTTGTAATGCAAATCATCTTGTAACACTAATGAACAATATAACATACTTTCAAAAATATTAAAATACATGTTTCTTCCATTGCTTTTACCTTTTATGCCCTGCTTCCATCCCTCAGGCAACATTTAGCCAAGAACAGAAAAATCAACAGAGCTGTTGAGTGGATTTTGTAAATTCATAACAGATAGGTAGGCTGGTGGAAACATGCTTTTTTTAAAATCAGAAAAACATAAGGATTTTCTGACAGAGAGAAATTTTCTTATAATATCTAAAGGTGAATTTGAATATCAAGTTAGAATCTTGAAAACAAGACTATTCTGTGATTTCATCCCTTTACTTGTTCATTCAGAAATAGCTATTGAGGGGAAATGTCCGAATTAAATCTGAAAAGTACAGAGATCACATTGACAACTATGGACTAAACTGTAAAATAACTTTTCCTCATGGCGCATCTTGAATTGTGTGGAAGAAAATGAAAGATAGTTAATCAAGCAGAATAGATAAAAATAATAAAACATTTCCTGCTGAGTTTCAGGGATCCTATATAAAGAGTGACTGAAGGGACATAGGTTCCTACTGCCCTTGTGAGGAATTCAATATATTCTTTAAAAACTTCACTGTTAAAAATCCTGTGTCAGCCAGGCATAGTGGTTCATACCTGTAATCCCAGCACTTTGGGAGGCTGAGGTGGGCAGATCATTTGGAGCCAGGATTCAAGACCATCCTGGCCCACATGGTGAAATCTCATCTCTACCGAAAATACAAAAAAATTAGCTGGGTGTGGTGGTGCACGCCTGTAGCCTCAGCTACTCGAGAGACTGAAGCACCAGAATCACTTGAGCCCAGAAGGCAGAGGTTGCAGTGAGCTGAGATAATGCCACTGCCCTCCAGCCTGGACCACAGGAGACTGTCTTAAAAAAAAAAAAAAAAATCCCATGTCATGGCAGGGGAATTGAAGAAAAGAAAAATACTGCTTCACTCTAGGCTCTCAGAGCCCAAGTTCGAAATGGGAAATAACTGGAGTCACGTACCAAGGATTGAGAGAGTTTGGCCAGGTCCTCAAATGTACCTTTCAATCAGCTTACATGTGCCATTAAATCTCAGGCACCCACAAACTTCCTAGCACTAGAACAGTACAACAGGTCCTGTTTTACTTAGCATGGAGTTTCCCCCTGCCATGCCCTCATTCCTTTATCTGGTATCTCTGATTATAAAGAACCAAACTGATGTTTTTAGCCATTGTAAGTATACAAACCCACAAAGAAATAAAAACGTCTATTCACTCAAAGCCCCTTCTTCTTATTCCTTCTCTCCTAGTGTCTGTTCCATACATGGCTAATTCGCTGGAAGTATGGAGACTAGACTTACAGTTTGCTAGGCTGATTCCCCTGTAGCCATCCATTCCAAGCCTTTTCAGAGTTCTGGCCAACTCACACCTTTCGAAGACCTTGCCCTGGACCATGACAGAAAGGAGGACAAGCCCCAGAATAATGAGAACCTTCATGTTGACTGGTAAGTCAGACAGCTAGGCTGACCAGGGTGAGCAGGCTCCAGTATTTAAGATCTTTTAATTTCCTTCTTCCTCTTGTGGTTTGAGGGCTCCACCCTTTCAGCTGTGGGGAAAACAGGAACTGTGTGTGTATTGATCCACTAACTCTAAGGAGATTTTTTAATGCTTGAAGGGAGATAAGCTGATTTCCTAAGAATTAATCTACAGGAAAATAATGAAATGACATTGTTTAAAGTACTGGCTCTGGAAGAATTGGGTATAGCACTGTTTCCAAGACAGGAACTTCCTTCTGTTTTATTATGAATTTGAGCAACTATAAAGAAAAAAACAATGACTCTTTTGTACAGCTTAAAACGAGCTGTGATTTCTGACTAACATTCAGTTTCGTGAAATTGCTTTGTATGCATTCACTATTTTATATTTATCTTTTTTACCTAAAATTATTTTATATGTAATTTTCCACAAAATGAACATGACATATGTGCCTGTTGTCTTAATGGGTGTATAGCATGGCACCATGTTGCTCAGCTAGTTTCTTACTTTAGACTGTTTTTGTTACTATAGTACATTTTTTATTATTATAAATCAGTGTTTTACTATTATAAATAAGGCTCATGTGAATAACTTTGCCAACTTCACAACACTTTGCCTCCCATTTCCATGTTAGAACGTAAGGGGTCATTAGAAAGCAATAGCATTTTAAAAATCAAACCTACCCAAACACATATATCCAACTAAATGCAACCTTGAAAAACAGCAATCTCAGGAGGCTGTGCACAGTTTTTTTTTTTTTTTTTTTTTGAGACGGAGTTTCGCTCTTGTTACCCAGGCTGGAGTGCAATGGCGCGATCTCAGCTCACCACAACCTCCGCCTCCTGGGTTCAGGCAATTCTCCTGCCTCAGCCTCCTGAGTAGCTGGGATTACAGGCACACGCCACCATGCCCAGCTAATTTTTTGTATTTTTAGTAGAGACGGGGTTTCACCATGTTGACTGGGATGGTCTCGATCTCTCGACCTCGTGATCCACCCGCCTCGGCCTCCCAAAGTGCTGAGATTACAGGCTTGAGCCACCACGCCCGGCTGTGCACAGTTTTAAAACACTGCTACCAGAACTCAAAAAGAACTGTGCTTCTGGATCTGCCTATGAAGGCAGATTCTGAGCCACACAAAATGTCATCACTTTGTAGTTAGCCCTATTTTTCACAATGGCCTCTAAAGATTACCAGATTTGGTTTTAAATGACAGTACAAGGACCCTGTCAAAATCAAGAATAATCTCATTTTTCAGGCTAGTCCTAATTTTGATTTTTCAGTAATAAATAGGGCCAGGTGCAGTGGCTCATGCCGATAATCGCAGCACTTTGGGAGGCCGAGACAGGTGGATCACTTGAGGTCAGGAGTTCGAGACCAGAATGGCCAACATAGTGAAACCCCATCTCTACTAAAAATGCAAAATTAGTCGGGCATGGTGGAGCATGCCTATAATCCCAGCTACTCAGGAGGCTGAGGCAGGAGAATCACTTGGACCCGGGAGGCAGAGGTTGTAGTGAGCTGAGATCACCCCATTACACTCTAGTCTCAGTAACAGAGGAAGACTCTGTTCAAAAAAAAATTGGCCAGCCATGGTGGCTCACACCTGTAATCCCAGCACTTTGGAAGGCCAAGGCAGGTGGATAATTTGAGGTCAGGAGGTTGGGTCAAGCCTGGCCAACATGCAAAACCCTGTCTCTACTAAAAATACAAAAAGTAGCCTGGTGTGGTGGCGTATGCCTGTAATCCCAGCTACCCAGGAGGCTGAGGCAGGAGTATCACTGGAACCCAGGGGTCAGAGGCTGCAGTGAGCCGAGATGGTGCCACTGCACTCTAGCCTGGACAACAGAGTGAGACTTCATCTCAAATAATAATAATAAAAATACTACTAATAATAAATAGTGAGACAGATTTTGGGAACCCAAAGAGACAGAAACCAGATAAAAGAGTTGGTCTTTCTATGTGCGATGGTACATGCCTGTAATTCCAGTACTATGGGAGGCCAAGGCAGGAGGATTGCTTGAGATCCAGAATTGGAGACTGGCCTGGTAACATGGCAAAACTCTATCTCTACTAAAAAGACCACCACCAACAACGAAAAGAATTGTGCTTGTAGTCCCAGCTACTCAGGAGATTGAGGGTCAGAGGATCATCTGAACCCAGGAAGTCGAGGCTACATAGCTGAGATCACACCACTGCACTCTAGCCTGGGCAACTGGAGTGAGATCGTGTCTCCAGGGGAAAAAAAAAAAAAAAAGAGAGAGAGAGAGAGAGAAAGAGTTAGTCTTTGGTTCCCTTTATACCGTTCCCAATTCAATACTAAAGAACAGCCAGTTATTACATATGCCAGTTTCAGCCTCATGCTGATAAGATTAATTTTTCTTTTCAAATGTTTGAACAATTAAAACCTCATATTTCTTTGGGAGTGAAACAAGCAAATATTTGCTTGTCAACCTGAACCAAAGTGGTAGCATGTTATCAAGTGACTACTGCAAAGGGAAGAAGTGTTTTGATCCCCTTAATTATCTCCCCTGGGGAAGAAGTTAAGGGCAGTTATAACATCCATTTACAATCCTATCATTCCATTTGAGGTAGGTTTAATGAGCAATCTATTTAAAAATAAAATAGCAAGTAAGCATGATTTGAGGGCAGAGATTCTTCTTCTTCCTCAGAAATTTTGTATGTACTGCATGTTCTTTTTGATATGATGTATGCATTTTATCTTTTTAAGAAAATTGATTACAGACCCTAGATTACTTCGTTGTATTACAATGGACAATAGTCATTATTTATTCAGCTTATTTGTTTCTCAGGATAAAGAAAAATAATTATTTATGGTGAGTGTTTGGGGCTTCAGGGCTAGGAAAGGGAATTCGACTAAGGGTTTCTTATACTTTTGACTTTCTGCAAAACTAAAACCATCCTTAAAAGATGAAGATATGCCATAATTTAATATTCTAAAGAACTTGCTGTAGCCCTCTGTTTTGTTTTGTTTTTAGATGGGGTGTTAGGCCAGTTTTGTTTTGTTTTGGTAGAGACAGTCTTGCTCTGTTGCCCAGGCTAGGGTGCAATAGCACAATCTTGGCTCACTGCAATGTGAACTCCTGGGCTCAAGCAATCCTCCTGCCTTGGCCTCCCAAGTAGCTGGGACCGCAGGCAAGTAGCTGGGACCATAGGCATGTGCCATGACACTGGCCAATTTTTTCTTATTTTTAGTAGAAACAGAGTCCTGCTATTGTTGTCCAGGCTGGTCTTAAACTCCTGGACTCAAGCAATCCTCCTACCTCAGCCTCCCCAAGTGCTTGGATTACAGGCATGAGCCACTGTACCTGGCTCTGTTAGGCCATTCTTGTATTGCTGTAAAGAAATACCTGAGACTGGGTAATTTATTAAAAAAAAAAAAAGAGAGAGAGAGAGAGATTTAACTGGCTCATTGTTCTGCAGTCTGTTCAGGAAGCATGGCATCAGCATTTGCTTCTGGAGAGGCCTCAGGAAGCTTACAATTATGGAGGAAGGTGAAGGAGGAACAGGTATTTCAGGGGGTGGGGGTGCCACACTTTGCAACAATCAGATCTTGTGAGGACTCACTATAACCAGTATGGCACCAAGCCATGAGGGATCTGCCTCCATGATCCAAACACTTCTGACCAGGCCCTACCTCCAACAATGGGGATTATAATTCAACATGCAATTTGGGGTCAGATGATCCAAGATGGCCAAATAGGAACAGCTCTGGAGTGCAGTTCCCACTGAGAACACAGAGGGTGAGTAATCACTGCATTTCCAAACCAGTTTTTACTGCCTACAGATCAGGAGATTCCCAGGTGGAAAAGTGCCACGAGTTTCCAGCATGGCTGTTTCAGCTGGCACAGCGGGTCTCTGCACAAAAACTCACACAAATCTGGGCAGCCGTTTCAACTGGTGCCTGGAACACCTGGGAGACAGAGTTGCCCATTCAACTGAAAAAAAGGGGGCTGAAACAGGGAGCCAGGTGATCTGGCTCGGCAGGTCCCACCCCCACAAAGACCAGCAATCTGAAACGCTCTGGATTGAGAGTTTCACAGCAAGCAAAGCTGGACCCAGGATGGTCCAGGTGTGGGGGGAAGGGTGTCCAACACTACCAAGGCATTCCACCACTACCAAGACAGTCCGCCATTACCGAGGCAGTCCTCCATTACCAAGGCAATCTGCCATTACCAAGACAGTTCACCATTACAGAGACAGTCCACCATTACTGAGATAGACCGCCATTACCGAGGCAGTTCTAACTATACTTCTATAAACAAAACCACAAGGAAGTTCACACAGCAGCTGGGCAGAGCCCACAGCAGCTCAGCAATGCCTCTGCTGGCAGACTGTGACTAGACAACCTCATTGCTGAGCAGAGCATCTCTGAAGAAAGGCACCAGCACATCAGGAACTTATAAATAAAGCCCCACCTTCCCAGAACGGAGCACCTGGGGAAAAAAAGGCAGTTATGAGTTCCGCTGCAGCAGACTTAAACCTGCCCAACAGCTCTGAAGGGAACAATGGAGCTCACAGCTCAGCACTTGAGCTCCTATAAGGGTGAGACTGTCTCCTCAAGCAGCTCCCTGACCCCCATATATCCAAAGAGACATCTCATAAAGGAGAGCTCAGGCTAACATCTGGTGGGTATCCTTCTGGGACAAAGATAACAGAAGAAGAAACTGGCAGAAACCCTTACTGCTCTGCAGCCACCACAGGTGATGCCCAAGAAAGCAGCATCTGGAGGGGACCTCCAGCAGTCCTACAGCAGAGGGGCCTGACTGTTAGAAGAAAACTAAAAAACAGAAATAACTTCATCATCAACAAAAGGGAGGTCCATTCACTGACCCCATCTGAAAGTCACCAACTCCAAAGACCACAGGTAGATAAATCCACAAAGATGGGAAGAAACCAGTACAAAAAGGATGAAAACACCCAAAACCAGAATTCCTCTCCTCCAAAGGATCACAATTCCTCACGAGCAAGGGAACAAGGCTGGATGGAGAATAAGTCTGATCAATTGACTGAAATAGGCTTCAGAAAGTGGGTAATAACAAACTTCTCTGAGCAAAAAGAACATGTTCTGACCCAATGCAAAGAAACTAAGAACCTTGAAAAAAGGTTTGTTGAAATGCTAATGAGAATAAACATCTTAGAGAAGAATATAAATGAATTGATGGAGCTGAAAAACACAACACAGGAACTTCACAAAGCACACACAAGTTTCAATAGCTGAATCAACCAAGCAGAAGAAAGGCTATCAGAGATTGAAGATCAACTCAATGAAATAAAATGAGAAGGTAAGATTAGAGAAAAAAGAGTAAAAAGAAATGAACAAAGCCTCCAAAAAATATGGGATTATGTGAAAAGACCTAATCTACGTTTGATAGAATGTGATGGAGAGAATGAATCCAAATGGAAAGCACTCTTCAGATTTTTTCCAGGAGAACTTCCCCAACCTAGCAATTCAGGCCAATATTCAAGTCCAGGAAATACAGAGAACACCACAAAGATATTCCTCAAGAAGAGCAACACGAAGGCATATAATCATCAGATTCACCAAGGTTGAAATGAAGGAAAAAATGCCAAGGGCAGCCAGACAGAAAGATTGGGTTACCCACAAAGGGAAGCCCATCAGAATCACAGCAGATCTCTCAGCAGAAACCCTACAAGCCAGAAAAGAGTGGGGGCCAATATTCAACATCCTTAAAGAAAAGAAGTTTCAACCTAGAATTTCATATCCAGCCAAACTAAGCTTCATAAGCGAAGGAGAAATAAAATCCTTTATGAGCAAGCAATTGCTGAGAGATTTCATCACCACCAGACCTGCTTTACAAGAGTTCCTGAAAGAAGCACTAAATATAGAAAGGAACAACGAGTACCAGCCACTCCAAAAATGTACCAAATGGTAAAGAGCATTGACATGATGAAGAAACTGCATCAACTAATGGGCAAAACAACCAGCTAGCATCAAAATGGCAGGATCAAATTCACACATAACAATATTAACCTTAAATGTAAATGGGCTAAATTCCCCCAATCAAAAGATACAGACTGGTAAATTGGATAAAAAGTCAAAACCCATTGGTGTGCTATATCTAGGAAACCCATCTCATGTACAAGGACACACATAGGCTCAAAATAAAGGGATGGAGGAAGATTTACCAAGCAAATGGAGAGAAAAATTTTTAAAAAGCAGGAGTTGCAATTCTAGTCTCTGATAAAATAGACCTTAAACAACAAAGATTAAAAGAGACAAAGAAGGGCATTACATAATGGTAAGAGGATCCATGCAACAAGAATAGCTAAAGATCCTAAATATACACACACCCAATACACGACCACCCAGATACATAAAGCAAGTTCTTAATGACCTAAAAAGAGACTTAGATTTCCACACAATAATAGTGGGAAATTGACTTTAACACTCCACTGTCAATATTAGACAGATCAACGAGAAAGAAAATTAACAAGGATATCCAGGACTTGAACTCAGATCTGGACCAAGCAAACCTAATAGACATTTACAGAACTCTCCACCCCAAATCCACAGAATACACATTCTTCGCAGCACCACATCATACCTACTCTAAAATTCATCACATAATTGGAAGTAAATCACTCCTAAGCAAATGCAAAAGAATGGAAATCATAACAAACAGTCTCTCAGACCACAGTGCAATCAAATTAGAACTCAGGATTAAGAAACTAACTCAGAATCACACACTTCATGGAAACTGAACAACTGGCTCTTGAATGTTGACTGGATAAACAATGAAATGAAGAGAGAAATAAAGATGTTCTTCAAAACCAACAAGCACAAATTCACAACATACCAGAATCTCTGGGACACATTTCAAGCAGTGTCTAGAGGAAAATTTATAGCAAAAAATGCCCACATGAGAAGCAAGGAAAGATCTAAAATTGACATGCTATCATCAAAATTGAAAGAGCTGGAGGAGCCAGATTAAAAAAAAAAAACAAAACAAAAAACTCAAAAGCTAGCAGAAAACAAGAAATAACTAAGATCAGAGCAGAACTGAAGGAGAGAAAGACACAAAAAAAACCCTTAAAAAATCAATAAATCCAGGAGGTAGTTTTTTGAAAATATCAACAAAATAGATGGACTGTCAGCCAGATTAATGGAAAAGAAGAGAGAAGAATCAAATCGATGCAATAAAAAACAATAAAGGGGATATCACCACTGATTCCACAGAAATACAAACTACCATCAGAGATTACTATAAACAACTCTATGCACATAAAACAGTAACCCTGGAAGAAACAGATAAATTCCTGGATGCCTACACCCTCCCAAGCCTAAACCAGGAAGAAGTCGAAACCCTGAATAGACCAATAACAAGGGCTGAAGTTGGGGCAGCAATTAATAGCCTACCAACCAAAAAAAGCCTGGGTCCAGATGGGGTTCACAGCTGAATTCTACCACACATACAAAGAGGAGCTGGTACCATTCTTTCTGAAACTATTCCAAACAATCCAAAAACAGGGAGTCCTTTCCAAATCATTTTATGAGACCAACATCATCCTGATACCAAAACCCAGCAGAGACTCAACAAGAAAAGAAAATTTCAGGCCAATATCCATTATGAACATAGATGCAAAAATCTTCAATAAAATACTGGCAAACTGATTGCAACAGCAGATCAAAAAGCTTATCCACCATAGTCAAGTAGGTTTCATTCCAAGAATGCAAGGCTGGCTCAAGATACCAAAGTCTATAAATGTAATTCACCACATAAACAGAACCAAAGACAAAAATCACATGATTATCTCGATAGATGCAGAGAAGGCCTTTGATAAAATTCAACAGCCCTTTATGCTAAAAACTCTCAATAAACTAGGTATCGACAGAACGTATCTTAAAATAATAAAAGCTATTTACGACAAACCCACAGCCAATATCATACTGAATGGGCAAAAATTGGAAGCGTTCCCTTTGAAAACTGGCACTAGACAAGGATGCGCTCTCTCACCACTCCTATTCAATATATCATTGGAAGTTCTATCCAGAGCAATCAGGTAAGGAAAAGAAATAAAGTGTATTCAATTAGGAAAGGAGGAAGTCAAATTGTCTCTATTTGTAGATGACATGATTATATATTTAGAAAACTCCATCATCTCTGCCCCAAATCTCCTGAAACTGATAAGCAACTTCAGCAAAATCTCAGGATACAAAATCAATGTGCAAAAATCACAAGCATTTCTACACACCAATAACAAACATAAAGAGAGCCAAATGAAGAGCAAACTCCCATTCACAATTGCTACAAAGAGAATAAAATACCTAGGAATACAACTAACAAAGGATATAAAGGACCTCTTCAAGGAGAACTACAAACCACTGCTCAAGGAAATAAGAGAGTAAACAAACAGATGGAGAAACATTCCATGCTTGTGGTTAGGAAGAATCAATATTGTGAAAATGGGCATACTGCCAAAAGTAATTTATAGATTCAATGCTATCCCCATCAAGCTAACTATGACCCTCTTCACAGAACTGGAATAAAACCACCTTAAACATCATATAGAACCAAAAGAGAGCCTGCATAGCCAAGTCAATTCTAAGCAAAAAGAACAAAGCTGGAGGCATCACGCTACCTGACTTCAAACTATACTACAAGCCTACAGTAATCAAAACAGCATGGTACTGGTACCAAAACAGAGATATAGACCAATGGAACACAACAGAGGCCTCGGAGACAATGCCACACATCTACAACCTTCTGATCTTTGACAAACCTGACAAAGACAAGCAATGGGGAAAGGATTCCCTGTTTAATAAAGATGGTGTTGGGAAAACTGGCTAGCCATGGGCAGAAAGCAGAAACTGGACCCCTTCCTTACACCTTACACTAAAATTAACTCCAGACGGATTAAAGATTTAAACATAAGATCTAACACCATAAAAACCCTGGAAGAAAACCTAGGCAATACCATTCAGGACACAGGGATAGGCAAGGACTTCATGACTAAAACACCAAAAGCATTGGCAAAAAAAGCCAAAATAGACAAATGGAACCTAATTAAACTCCAGAGCTTCTGCACAGCAAAAGAAACAATCAATAGATTGAACTGGCAACCAACAGAATGAGAAAAAATTTTTGCAATTTACCCGTCTGACAAAGGGTTAATATCTAGAATCTACAAAGAACTAAAACAGATTTACAAGAAACAAACAAACCCGTTCAAAAGTGGGCAAAGGACATGAACAGACACTTTTCAAAAGAAGACATATATGAGGCCAACAAACATGAAAAAATGCTCATCATCACTGGTCATTAGAGAAATGCAAATCAAAACCACATTGAGATACCATCTCATGTCAGTTAGAATGGTGATCATTAAAAAGTCTGGAGACAACAGATGCTGGAGAGGATGTGGAGAAATAGGAACACTTTTACACTGTTGGTGGGAGTATAAATTAGTTCAACCATTGTGGAAGACAGTGTGGCAATTCCTCAAGGTTCTAGAAATAGAAATTTCATTTGACCCAGCAATCCCATTACTGGGTATATATCCAAAGGATTATAAATCATTCTATTATAAAGACACATGCACATGTATGTTCATTGCAGCACTGTGTACAATAGCAAAGACCTGGAACCAACCCAAATGCCCATCCATGATAGACTGGACAAGGAAAGTGTGGCATATATACACCATGGAATACTATGCAGCCATAAAAAATGATGAGTTCATGTCCTTTGTGGGGTCATGGATGAATCTGGAAACCATCGTTCTCAGCAAACTGACATAAGAACAGAAAATCAAATACCTCATGTTCTCACTCATAGGCAGTTGTTGAACGATGAGAACACATGGACACAGGGAGGGGAACATCACATACTGGCGTCTGTTGAGGGGGAATAGGGGAGGGACAGCAGGGGGTAGGGAGCTGGGGAGGGATAACATGGGGAGAAATGCCAGATACAGGTGACGGGGATAGCGGCAGCAAACCACATTGCCATGTATGTACCTATGCAACAATCCTGTGTGTTCTGCACATGTACCCCAGAACCTAAAGTACAATAAAATATATTTTTTAAAAATGATGCAATTTGGGTGTGGACAAAAAACCAAACTATATCACAGGGTCTCACTCTATTGTCCAGACTGGAGTGAAGCAGTGCAACCATGTCTTACTGCAGCCTTGAATTCCCAGGCTCAGTTGATCCTCCCACCTCAGCCTCCTGAGTAGCTAGGACTACAGGCATGTACCACTAGACACAGCTAATTTTTCTTTTCTTTTCTTTTCTTTTCTTTTTGAGACGGAGTTTCACTCTTGTTACCCAGGCTGGAGTGCAATGGCACGATCTTGGCTCACCGCAACCTCTGCCTCCTGGGTTCAGGCAATTCTCCAGCCTCAGCCTCCTGAGTAGCTGGGATTACCGGCATGTGCCACCATGCCCAGCTACTTTTTTGTATTTTTAGTAGAGACGGGGGTTCACCATGTTGACCAGGATGGTCTCAATCTCTTGATTTTGTGATCCACCCGCCTCGGCCTCCCAAAGTGCTGGGATTACAGGCTTGAGCCACCGTGCCCGGCACTAATTTTTCATTTTTTGTAGAGACAGGGTCTCACTATGTTACCAAGACTGATGTTGAACTTCTAGGCTCAAGCAATCCTCCTGCCTTGGCCTCCCAAAGTGCTAGGATTACAAGCATAAGCCACCAGGCCCTCTGTTGAAAGTGGTGGGTTAGGCACACAGGTTTATCTCTGTTCCCTTTCCAAATTCCATTAAAGTATCAATAAAAGGAGGTTTTTTTTTTTTTTTTTTTTTTAGACGGAGTTTTGCTCTTGTTACCCAGGCTGGAGTGCAATGGCACGATCTCAACTCACTGCAGCCTCCGCTTCCTGGGTTCAGGCAATTCTCCTGCCTCAGCCTCCTGAGTAGCTGGGATTGCAGGTACGCACCACCATGCCCAGCTAATTTTTTGTATTTTTAGTAGAGACGGGGTTTCACCATGTTGACCAGGATGGTCTCGATCTCTTGACCTTATGATCCACATGCCTCGGCCTCCCAAAGTGCTGGGATTACAGGCTTGAGCCACCGCGCCCGGCAATAAAAGGAGTTTTAAAAGATATAAACCAACAAGGGCAAAGAAAATGCAGAAGATATGATAATAGATGAGAAATGTCAATAAAAGTTTATAAGACAGAGTGGTTGAGTAGTAACTACATTAGGATAAAGGAGAAAGCTGACACCTGAGTGCCTGCAAAACAGGAAATCAATACAAAGCAAACTAGCTCGTGCCCTAGAAAAAACTGGGTAATTCTGAAGGCAGGATTGCACAGCAGTGCTATAAACAGGAAGACAAGTTGGAAATCTGCATATGGAACAGTTAAGCCCCAGATTTTTCCCCTGGGCCAGGAAACCAGGTTCCTGCCTCTTCCCAATCCTAGAAGAAGGATGAGGAGATTACTCGTTGGAGAGGATGAACCGGAGACTCTGGAGTTGGGACTCAAGACATGACTAAAGACAGGGGACAATGTCATAATGAAAATAGGGGCATTAAATACAAATCTGCATTCTGAGCAGTAAGCCAGTCACCCAGCTCTCAACCTGCCTGAACTGAGCTACTTGATGTCTGGCTGCCAAAACCACCTCCCAGGCAGGAGCCAGCAGGATCCTCTCTGGAGTAAATGTCTGAACTAGGAGAAAAGATCTATAGCTATTAATATCTGGGACCCACAGTGAAATGGCCAGTCTTGCTCAATTGCCTGTGGTGAGACACACCCAGGCTTACAGAGTTTCCCCTCAGCTCCTCAGTGCCTTGTATTACTCTTACACAATCAGTGGAACATACTTGATGAAAGACACTGTTGTGAAAGACAGAGTGACATTAGTATCAAAACATTTTGAGAAGAGGAACTCAGAGGAAACGGAGGCAAAATAAAATAAGACATAAGCTATAACGAATATCTCCGGGAGATAAGAGAAAGAAAGGGAGGGAGAATGTGTTTTAGGAATGTGTTTTAGGCCTTGAAGGGAACTCTAAGAGAGAAGTTCCAAAAATATTTTAATTGATAGTAGAATTACTAAAGTAAGGTAATTATTTTGAAGTCTTCTTCATTCATCTGCATATATGAACTCTGCCATATTTGTTGAGGCAGTCATGTTACTCTATAATCATCTTTCTTCTGCAGCTCATCTGTACCCAGATCTCTGTTCCCTTAAATTTCAATGGAAATAAGTGAAATATTTTCACTGAGCTTCATGAGCAGCATTCAAACAACACATAAAATATGTCAAAAGTAACCAGAAAGAATATCTCAGTACAGTGTTCTTTTGGTAGGGTCGTTATTATTGCATAATTTGTTTTGTTTTTGTTTTTTAAGATTTAGAACTCTCACAAGAGTAGCATTTATATTTCCTGGAAGAAACACAAGTTGCCATGCTTCCAGAATGCTACCTCCTATCCAGGCTGCTGTTTGGGAAACAAAGTCCACTGAGAGAGGATGAGCTGGGGAGGGACTTCCTGAGGGCATGGGTATTGACGAGGCAAATCTGGTCAGATCTAGGGTGACAGTGGTTGCAGAGTCCAAGAGTGGTAGCGCTGTGCATCTCACTCTGATGTGGGGTCCAGGGCAATGGTAAGAGGTCTCTTGGATGGCATGTAGTTGCTGGGGAAATTGAACACAAATTGCCCTGCCTTGGGCATCAACAAAACTTGGAAAAGGAGCCTCCTGCCTTTGAATGACCACATGAGCCTGGGGAATAACCACTGTCCGAACATCTCAGCCATGACCATGACAGGCTGAAGCCCTAAGGTCTTCCTCAGGTTTTCTGAACTTTGTAGTTTTTTGAGACTTCCAGAAGCTCCTGGACAGGAGATGAGCTTAAAAAGTTTAACAAAAACTAACATTTTCTCACTACATGGGGGAAGTGGGGCTTAGAGACATGTTTTGTTAGATTCGAAAAGAAAGCAAAGTGATGTTTCTTACGTTCATTTATGGTACCCCAAATCTGTACTAAATACTCTATTTGGTCTAGACTTGCTTGCTCTGATTAGAATGCGATTGGAAACTGGAAAATAAGATAATTCCTGGGAACCCTAGGGATTAAACTATTTTCCCGAAACTAGCTTGTTGGTACCACTATTCAGGTCATCATTAGCTCCAGAGGTAACCTTAGGTGGGTTTCTTTTCTCTTTATTTAGAGACAGATTCTCACTCTGTCACCCAGGCTGGAGTGCAGTGGCACAACACAGCTCACTACAACCTTGAACTCCTGGGCTCAAGCCACCCTCCTGCCTCAGCCTCCGGAGTAGCTAGGACTACAGGCATGTACCACACACCTGGCTAATTATTCTGATTTTTGTATAGACGGGGCCTCACTTTGTTGCTCAGGCTGGTCTCCAGCTCCTAGGTTCAAGTGATCCTCCCACCTTGGCCTCCCTAAGTGCTGAGATTGTAGATGTGAACCACTCACTATGCCCAGCCAATGTTTGGATTTTCAATGGCTCACGCTAGTGAGACAGACCTCTCTGTCTTTGTACTCTTGTTTCACTATAATTTATGCCACTACTATATATTTTCTATTCCTACAATCTTGTTTTTTCTATTAGTATTAAGTAATTAAAATGTTACTCGTGTCCGTATATGAGAAAAATGAAAAAAAAAAAAAAACCTCAGATTGCCACTGATGCAAATAAATCTAAATTATTTGTACTAATGGAAAGAAGCATTGGCATGATCTTTGTCTGAGAGTGCAAATAACCAATTGGTAGTGAAGCAGTGCTGCCTCCTCAAAGTTACTGAGGATGTTGGCTTGGGACAGCTGCATCCCACTCATCACTCAGCTGAGGCTGCCCTGTGGGGTTTGGCTTAGGGGTGCAGAGGATCTAGTCTCATTTCTGTTGTGGCAGCATGGCTGCTAGGAGAATATGCAGGGAGTGGGAAAGTTGGGGTGCAGGGAGCAATATCCTCTGACTCTCCAGGGGACACTAGAGGCTGAAAGGTTAAAGTGAAGGAATTAATCTCTCAATTAGCGGAGGTGTTGTACTCATCCTGTGAAACAGGATGAGCACCCCTACCAGCTGTCCCCTGCAAGTCCAGGAGCCTGGCCACAGGTCAGATGGCTTCCTGTGGGAGCAGTCCGTATGAGGAGTAGGACGTGAGCCCAATCCAAAGGTGGCATTTCATTGACTCCTGAGGCACACGGGTTGCTAGGAAATGGTAAATAATTTAGGCTTGCCTAATTCAGACTAGTGTATTTTTTTTCCAAGAATTAGTGGTCACGGTGTGTTCTTTTTTTCTTTTTTCCCATTGTGATTGGCATGCAATCTGTTCTCTTAGCACTCAATATCCCTGTAATTTGAGGTCCTGCTCATTGCAAAATAGATCAAACAAGCTACATAATTTCCTTCCCAGGTTTTCTGACACCATCCAAACTCCAGAAATCATCTAACTTTCATTTATGCTGTTGTCTTGCTGCTGTTACATTTTTGAGTCAGGTAACTGGTTAATTCTGAAAGGAAATAATACTATTCACCATACACCCAAGGACTGGGTAAAAAGGAATTATTTCTACTGCACTGTCAATACTATGCTACAGTAGCCTCTAGCAAAAGCCACGTTACTGTATTTAAAATCTGTCACTTGATCACTTAGCTTAATAAGTAGCACTAGCCTAGTGAGGATATTGCTAGGCTCTGCCATGCATTTAACTCCAGCCACAGAGAAGAATTTGCCATTTCTGATATTTGCTGTGCAATTACTTTGTTCTTTCCCTTCTTTCTTTCTTCGATCTGCTATGCCCTTCTCTGTCTACTCTGCCTACGGAAAGCCTCTTAATTCTATAAAGTATTCAAGAAGTACAAGCCAGCCAGGGGACTGGGGGAGTTGAGTTTAGGTGTTAAGTGTTCTAAACAGAAAAAGCAATACAAGCAAAGGCAGACAGCAAAGAGAGTAGGTCACATTTGGAAGAATCACTGAAAACAGTTTTTTTAAAGTAATGTCTCTGTTAAAGGGATATTTAGAGTTACAACTCTTTTCAGAGTTATGTTTAAAGTTCAAAAATATTTTTATGAAGGCATCCTGGCTTTTAAGCTCTTAAATTGCTTTTAGTATGCTTCTTACAGTTGTTTTTGCCACGTGCCATGCCCTTATGCACTTACTGGGTAATAATTGGTTTGACAGTGTTTATCTAGCAGCTACTGTCTGCTAGGCAGCACTGCGCAAGGAACTCAGGTTCTGGTAGGAACTAGACAGATAACATCCTTGCCCTCATAGAGTTTATAGAACAGTAAGCCATGCTGATTGAAAACAATTTTAGGTGCAGTGAGTACTTCAGAAATAGAAGCACTGTATTTATGTAAGAAATTAACAAAAGTGATAAACCTGTCTAGGAGGTTCTAGTTGAGATCTGAATGATGAGTTGTAGTTAACCAAATGAGACAGGTAGGGGCATTGTGGAGAGAGAGAGGGGCTGAAACAGCATGTTCTAAAACCCAGAGGCGGAGGCAAGAACAGGCTGATGAAGACACTGAAAGAAGTGCTAGAATGTCTGGTAAAGACATTTAAACTTTAAATCTGTAAGTATTAGAATGTCTGATAAAAGAAATTTGCCACTGGATAAGCAGCAAAGAGAAATGAGATTGAGGGCAGGGTGGGAAGAGCAGGGCAACATCCAGGCACTTAATCCCAAAGACGATGAGAAACTAGTCATGAGTATTAAAGTGGAGCGTAACAGGCTCAAACATTTGTTTAAAATACCACTCCAGATTGACTTCAGAGAGGTTTGCTAGAGAACTGGCAAATAATCCAGATGGCAGGCGATGACTGCCCATGGAAAGAACCAAGAGTTCAAGAGATATTTAGGCGGTTGAATAGTCAGCCTCCTAAACTGGTGATTACTCATACTATTTGGAGATTAAGAGAAAAGGGAAAGGAAAGAATACTAGCTTTTGTTGATCACATACTTACAAAGTGCTAGTCCATTAATAAACTTTATCTATAATTGTTACAGGGATTTTATAGGTATTATTTCCCTTTTTCAGATAAATAAAGAAATATAGCTAATAAGCGTGAGAGCAGGGATTTGGATTCAGGTTCAGTTACATCCATTTTTCAGTCTACCATACTACCTTATAAAAATTGAAATGAAAAGGGAATAAATTCTGTTGAGACCCAATTCTCCTACTTTGACAAGCTATAACGTCTTTGCCTTGTCTGATTTCAGTACCTGATATAGTTGTGCCAACCCACTGTGTTCTTTTTAATTTTAATTTAATTTTATTTTGTTACATTTTGTAGTTGGGTTTTGCTGTGTGGCCCAGGCTTGGGTGCAGTGGTTATTCACAGGCATGGGTATAGGACACTACAGCCTTGAAGTCCTGGGCTCAAGTGATCCTTCCACATCAGTGACCTTTTCAACTCCAGAGCAGTTGGGACTACAGGCCACACACCACCGCAACTGGTTTATATATTTATTTTAAAGGTGTGAGTTTTCTCTAAGAGGTTGGTCTAACACCAGGCAATGCCATTGAACATTTACAGGCTATTTAAAAAATTAATATCCTTGGTGTTGAACAACTGATAAAATCATTCTGGAGGGCTTTTGATTTCTTTCTCAATGCTCTATTATTTCCATTATCTTTAAGCTTCCAAGGCCAAAGTAATTAAAACTTTGGCTGGATCTCACTTCCTCCTTTTCCATTATACATAAATACTTTTCTTCCCACTTTGGTCAAGTTACAAAGATCTTTCCTCAATTTACACAATAACTGGGCATTCAGCATTGAGAAATTATAAAGAAATCATCAACTGATTTTCCAAACATGTGATGAAATGCAGTCTTGTTTGTAAAGAAACAGAAGTGTCCCGTTTTGACTTCTTCTTTCTAGAAAGGCATTCCGATTTTACTTCTGTATTAAATAAGGCCTTTGGATATAAGTTCCGTATAATCTTTTCATTTTTAATTTTATTTTTATTTTTACCATTTTATTTTTATAAGTTAGGTTCTGTATAATCTTTTCATTTGTGCCTATCTAATTGTATATTTATTAAATTCCCTCTCACTGAACTAGTGATTTTAACCTGTAAATGAGCTCTGGTAACACCACAAAATGTTGATAAAAGAGGGAAGAAATTGTTGTAAATAGGATAATGGGATCGTATATTTGGGTTGCATTTTACTCCGTCTTGACAAACATTTTACTGCAACCCTTAGAAAGCAAATAAGTTAAAATGCTTAACTTCCTATTAATGATAACTTGTATATACACATTTACTTGAAGATGATGCTGTTCTTTCTTTTGGCATCACTCTAAGTCGTTTTGGGTGCAGCTACACTGTCTACACTATCTTATTCTTTCCTCCCCTGCTCCCCCAACTCCAGTACACAATACCTCTGTGAGGTGGCTGGTTGACAGCATGGAAATACTCTATTCCCACCTCAGTCAAGGAGAAACTGAACCCACAAACACAGTGCCATCTACACCCAGGCCTTGCAATCAAGTCAGCCTGACCCAAAGAGGATAAGGGTGGTATCAGTGTCTCACATGTCTATTTTGTGTGTGTGTGTTTTAATTTCCAGAAACACCATGTTGAGATTACACATTTATCTTAGAATATAATTTCCTTGACTGCTGATTCAAACTGATATGTAATTGAAGAGTAACTCAGTAAATTAGAAATGTTATTTAAAAAATAGGATGCTAAACCCTAACCTGCTAAAAAAAAAAAAATATGGACTTTTGTAACATCTAGGAAGTAAAGATTTTAAGTTTCCACCATAAATGTGCTATTTCCTAAAACAGAAAAGTTCATACACACACATATGCACACTTGACTACTAATTTCTGTGGGGAAAAAAATGGGAGTAAAATAAACCTAAACACACACACAAAAAAACACACTCAAATTATCTTCCCTATGAAAGGAATTCAATCACACTGCAAATTAAATCTCCTCTGAGGAGTGCAGAATCTGTTTTTGACCTGAATTTCATGTGTGGACTTCATGATAACTTCATGTTAGTACATGGCTTTCTTACTAATCCCTTTAAGTTTTCTCTCTTCTTACCCACTCTACACCCAGAGTGTGCCATTCTTGAACTCAGAGGACTTAGTGTTTAAAACACACATATGTCATTACATGTCATCTATGACTTCATTTTCTATTATTGTTGTTTGCTGTTGTATTGTTTTTATAATTGCTATCATGAACTTTTTGAGGGCTTATTATGGTTCTTTAAGCCTTTACTTCTGCCTTCCCAGTAAGAAGCCCTCACTTACACAATGTAGACACTCAACAAATTTGGCAAAGTCACTATGTAAAAAATACATCCCACCTACAATTAAATTGTTGCTCTTCTCTTCTGACCCTGTGTTTTAAAATAGGATTCTGACATTACACATGATACAATGAAGTAACACAAAGTTATAAATAAAATCCAACTGCAAACTACAGTAGGATGTGTTTTTTGATTGTTAGAAAATAATTGCAGATTATAGCTTAGAGTTAAAAAAAAGGGAGAGAATAATTTTTATTTATTTACTTAATTTATTTTTTTTGAAATGGGATCTTGCTCTGTCATCCAGGCAGTGGCACAACCTCAGCTCACTGCAACCTCTGCCTCCTGGACTCAAGCAATTCTCCTGCCTCAGCCTCCCAAGTAGTATGGGACAGGCACATGCCACCATACCCAGCTAATCTTTGTATTTTTAGTAGAGACAGGGTTTCACCATGTTGGCCAGACTGGTCTCAAACTCCTGACCTCAAGTGATTTGCCCACCTCAGCCTCCCAAAGTCCTGGGATTATAGGCGTGAGCCACCATGTGAGCCACTGCACCCAGCCTAGAGAATAATTTTTAAAAATACACAGTTAACTTAGTCTTCTAGAATACATTAGAAATAAGACAGTATGTTTGAGACACAGGATTTCTCATACCAATGTAGGTAGAAACTATTTGAAGGTATGATTCAATACTTCATTTAAAGCTAATAGGGGATTGGATGCCATAGCTCACACCTGTAATCCCAGCACTTTGAGAGGCCAAGGTGGGCAAATTGCAAATCATGTAAGCCCAGGAGTTCAAGACCAGCCTGGGTAACATGGTGAAACCCCATCTCTACAAAAAGTTAGCAGGGTATGGTGGCATGAACCTTAGTCCCAGCTACTTAGGACGCTGAGGCAGGAGGATTGCTTGAGCCCAGGAGGAGCAGCAGTTGCAGTGAGCTGAGATTGTGCCACTGCATCCCAGCCAGGGAGACAGAGTGAGACCCTGTCTCAAATTAATTAATTAAGTTAATATGGGCACAAAAAAAATCCACTTTCATTGCCAAGAACACTGTAATTTTATTATAGAATAAGGTCCTCTGTAACGTTTGGTTACAAAGTTTAAGAATTTATCTATTTATTAATTCAATATAATAAAAGATTTTTAAAATTGAGACAGGGTCTTGTTTTATTGCCCAGACTGGAAATAAAGGGTGTGATTATAGTTCACTGCAGCCTCAACCTCCTGGGTTCAAGGGATCCTCTTGCCTCAACCTCCCGAGTAGCTGGGACTACAGGTGCACCACCACCATGCCCAGCTAATTTTTCATTTTTTGTAGAGATAGGGTCTCAATATATTGCCCAGACTGGTCTCACACTCCTGGGCTCAAGCAGTCCTCCCATCTCAGCATCCCAAAGTGCTGGGATTACAGGTGTGAGCTGCTGTGCCCAGCCAATAATAAAAATTGATGGAATATTTTTCTATGTAAGACCCACTATAAGGCCAGGCATGGTGGCTCATTCCTGTAATCCCAGCATTTTGGGAGGTCGAGGTGGGTGGATCACCCGAGGTCAGGAGTTTGAGACCAGCCTGGCCAACATGGTGAAACCCTGTCTCTGCTAAAAACACAAAAATTAGCCATGCATGGTGGCAGGCACTTGTAATCTCAGCTAATCAGGAGGCTGAGGGAAGAGAATCGCTTGAATCCGGGAGGCGGAGTTTGCAGTGAGCCAAGACCACACCACTGCACTCCAGCCTGGGTGACAGGGCAAGACTTTTCTCAAAAAAAAAAAAAAAAAAAAAAAAGGCACTGTATTGATGCTGAGGATACCAAGGTGAAAAAACATGGTTGTTTAGTCTTCTACAGAACATGCAAACCAACAATTATAATCCAATACAATAGTTTTAATGGTGATAGCTACAAAGTCTACAAAGTTATGATGGAATATAGAGGGAACCTGAATCTGTCTGGAAGAGACGGTGAACACTTCACAGCATTTCTGCTGAATGAGAATTGGAGGAAGAATAGGACTTTCTTTCGTGGACAAGTAGGGTAGAAGACTTGTGGTACTAACTTCCAGTACTCACCTATATCTAATTCCCTCTCCTTCCAGGCACAGGGGAGGATTATACTTCCCTGGCCCCTTGTAGAGTTAGGCAGAGCAGTGTAGCTAATTCTAACTAGTAAGCTATGGGTAGAAATATCATTTCTAAGTTGAAACATTTAATTGCTGGTGCAAAACACTCTGGTGCTCTTACTTCTCCTTGGTAACTGATGAAGTTGTGGGTTTCAGAAAGTGTAGCTGCCTGATGGTGGAACCTCCAGCAGCCTAAGCCTCTGTGTGACTATGTGGAGCAGAGCTACTTGCTAAACTGTGATAGGCATTTTGGAATGAACAAGGACTATAATGTGTATTAAGCCATTGAAAATTTGAAATTGTGTTATTTCATCATTCCAGGGATAGATAAACATATTTAAAAATAAAAGAAAGGAAGAAGAGACAAATCTTCCATGCAGAAAAATTTCAAGTCCTTTATGTAGATACTCTGCCCTCCAGGAAGTATTGAGGCGGTGCATAGTGACCTCCTTCCAAAGAATACAGTATGGAAATGAGGCAAAAGAATAATTTCACCTGAGAGAAACCTGACAAATTCTACTTCAGTCAGCACATCAACGTTATCATCAACAGTGATAAGGCATTTTGATAAGTATGCATCCTTGATTATGATGTGATGAAAATGGTATTTGCCTCTGTGGTCTTTCTCTCCAAAACATATAACCCCAATCGCATCATAAGAAAAACATCAGACAAACCTCAGTCGAAGATTATTCTACAGACTTCCTGATGAGTACTCCTTGAAATTGCCAAGCTCATCAAAAACAACGAAGGTCTGAGAAACTGTTACAGCCAAGAAAAGCCAGAAGAGATATAACAACAAAATGTTATATGCCACCCTCTATAGGATCATGAAACACAAAAGGGGCATTAGGTAAAAATGAAAAAAAAATCTGAATAGAGTATGAACTATAGCTAATATTTACAAATCAATATTGGTTCATTAATTGTAACAAAGGTACCTTACTAAGATGTTAGTAATAGGGGAAGTTGGGTGTGGGGAATACGGAAATGAAGTGTCTTATCTTCACAATTTTTCTGTAAATCTCAAACTATGCTAAAATTAAAATTTATTTAAAAACAAACACTGCCTGGGCAACATTGTGTGATTCTGTCTCTTAAAAAAAAAAATTGGCCAGGCATGATGTCACATGCCTATAGTCCTAGCTACTCTGGAGGCTGAGGTGGGAGGATCATGTGAGCCCAGGAGGTAGAGGCTGCAGTGAGCCATCATTGTGCCACTGCACTCACTCCAGCCTGGGTTGCAGAAGGAAACCCTGTCTCAAAAAAAAAAAAAAAGGAAAGAAAAAAGAGGTATAAGAGAGAACATGGTATGCTGTGGAAGGTCCTTTTGAAGTAGGAAGTGGAACTGAATAGCTTGGCTAGGAAAATGAAGAATCTTTTATGCTATTCAAAAGAGATTCCATTTTTGTTGTATAGGTTAGGTGAGGGATCCCTAGAAGATCTATGGATAGGCTTCAGAGGTGTTGCAAAAGCTCCAAAATTATATAAAATTATATTGTACATTTTTCTCAGAAGAAAGTAAAAAGCTTTGTTATTTATTTATTCTCAAAAGGAAAACTACCTGAAATGTTAATAATCATTGCTGAAAGCAATGTAAAAACTGAAATATTCTGAATAAAAGAAATGACACAATTGTATTTTGTGTGTGTGTGTTGAAAAGGACCATCAATCACAGTTTGTTAGTACAGACTAAACTGATTTTGTGTATGTGTGTGTATGACTGTTTGGAGAAGGAAGGCCAAAATTAAAGGCAAGATGATAATAAAGACAGTGATCTTCAAAGTTTTGATTGTGGTATATTTTGTAAGGGGAGAAAACAATCCCATAACTTACTTTACTCCACCTGTTGCCACTTTTCTGAGGAAAAAGTACTGAGTAATTATAATGAACTGTCACTTAAAAAGTCAAGTTTGGTTGAACAATATATATCTGCTTTAGCATTATCCTTATGAATATTAATATCTGAAGCAAAATACATACATGTTATTAATCATAATCATAAACATAAAGTGTTGTGATATAAATCTACATTTATGGGAAATGATAATTACAAAGCAAGAAGGCAGGAACCAAAAACCATGGCATTGGTAAATGGTTTTTCTGAAAATTAGGGGAATTCTAACTACTTATGTACATTGCACACAGTAAAGTAAAGGGGAAGACTTCTTTGTAGGATACTAATTTAGAGTAATCAGTAAACCCTATTAATGTGTTAATTTTAGTTTATAAAAAACAAATTTTCAGTAATCCTTACTAACTCACAAACAACTAGATCTGGGAGACAACTAGGTTGGGAGGGGGAAGTGAAAACCAACTAAGAATTCCTAAAAAAAATAACAAGAGAAACTCTATATTTATAATTTAAAAATCTTCATGAAGTGTCCACTGCCTAATTTCTTGAAATTATGCTTTACGCATCTGTGTTTCTCCTTACCAGCCTCTCTCTCTTTGTATCATGGAATTTGAGTGTCTGTTCACTTACTTGTTTTTGTCTTACTTTTCATTAGTGTATTACTTCTATTTAGTAAGTTAACACATTTTAAATGTACAGTTGAAGGAATTTTTACATACTCCCGTGTAACCAACACAGAGATCAACATTTAGAATTCATCCAGCAACCCAAAGGCTCCCTATGCCTCCTTCCAATCAACACTTCTTCAAAGGTAGGCAGTATTTTGATCTCTGTCACCATTAGTTAGTTTCTCCTGTTCTGGGTGGCATAACAATGAAAACAGAGAGCACGTTTTCTTCATGTCTGGCTCATCTCACTCAACATTATGTCTTTGATATTCCTCCGTGTGTTGCCAGTTTGTAGCAGTGGTTCATTTTTTTCTGTGTGGCATTTATTTGCATGAATATGCCAAAATTTACAGATTCAACTACTGATGGATTTTTTTTTCATTCTTTTGATCATATGAATAGTTACTATGGATATTCTTGTATGTGTTTTTGGTAGACATATGCCCTGTGTTTCTTGACTATAGTCCAAGCAATGGAATTGTTGGGTCATAGGATAGGTATTTGTTTAGCTGCAGTAAATTCTGCTAGTTTTCCAAAATAATTGGGCATATTTGGACTCCTACAGCAACGATGAAAGTTCTTGTTTCTTCACACCGTTAGTATTGCCCATACTCTTAAGTGTAGATTATCTGGTGTTTAGGAATTGTTTTTTTTTTTTTTTTTTTTGAGACAGAGTTTCACTCTTGTTACCCAGGCTGGAGTGCAATGGCGCGATCTCGGTCACCACAACCTCTGCCTCCTGGGTTCAGGCAATTCTCCTGCCTCAGCCTCCCGAGAAGCTGGGATTACAGGCACACGCCACCACGCCCAGCTAATTTTTTGCATTTTTAGTAGAGACGGGGTTTCACCATGTTGACCAGGATGGTCTCGATCTCTTGACCTCGTGATCCACCCGCCTCGGCCTCCCAAAGTGCTGGGATTACAGGCGGGAGCCACCGCGCCCGGCCCTAAAAAATAGCTCTTTGAGATATAATATCTATAAAATAAACTGCACATATTTAAAGTATACAAATTGATGTTTTAAAATATGTATCCACCCATGAAATGATCACCACCAAAACAATGAACATACCCATTATCTCCAAAAGTTTTCTGTGCCCCTTTGTAATTCCTCCCTTTCTTTAACTCCACTGCCCTATTCCCAAGCAGCCACTGATTTGCTGTCTGTCATGATGGTTTGCGTTTTCTAGTTTTATATAAACAGAATCACACGGTATCTACCCTTTGTTGTCTACCTTCTTTAACTCTGCATAATTATTTAAAGATTCACCATGTCATCACATTGATCAAAAGTCAATTTTTTTTGCTGAGTACTATTCCACTGTACAACTATACTACAATTTGTTATTCAGTCATCTGTTGATGAACATTTAGTTTGTTTCCATTTGGGGGCTATTACAAATAAAGCTGTTACAAACATTCACATTGCAAGTCTTCGTAGGGGCATCTATTTTCTTTCTCTTGGGTAAATACCTGGGAGTAGAATGCCTGGATCACATAGTAGGTGTACATTTAACTTTTTAAGAAACTGTCAAACTTTTTAAGAACCCAAAGTGGTTCTACCATTTTACAATCACACATTTTACATATGTGTCTCATATGCACAACCAGCATGTGAGAGTTCTGGTTCCACCATATCCTTGCCAACACATGATATGGTCAGTCTTTTTAATTTTAGCCATTCTAATAGGTATGCAATAGTATCTCATTTTACTTTAAATTTGCATTTCCTCAATGACTAATGATGTTGAACTTTTTTTTTTTCATGGGCTCATTTGCCATCTATATATATTATATATGGTAAAGCCTTTGTTGAAATCTTTTTCCCATACAAAACACTGTTTTCTTATTACTGAGTTTTGAGAGTTCTTCATATATTCTAGATACAAATTCTTTATCGAATAATTGCTTTGTAAATATTTTCTCAAAGTCTGTGACCTCTGGCTTGTCTTTCAGTTTCTTAACATTGTCTTTTGAAGAATAGCACTTTTCCATTTTGATGAAGTTCAATTTATTGATTTGTTTTTATGGCTTGTGCTTTTGGTGCTGCATCTAAGAAACTGTTGCCCAACTCAAGGTCCAAAGATTTCCTACTATGTTTTCTTTAAGAAATTTTATAGCTTAATGTTTCACATTTCAGTTTGTGATCCATTTTGAGTTTTTATGTATGGTGAAATGGTGCAATGTGTAGATCCAAGTTCTTTTTTTGCATATGGATACACACAGACACACACACACACACACACACACATAAACACATACATGCAAACACACACAATTTACATTTAGTAAACAACAAGAGATAAAACTGTAATTTCAAAAAAAAAAATCCACACATAAAGCAGATTTCTTTCTTGGTGGTGATCTCCATTAAAGACCATTTCCAGATGCATCTCCTCTTCTGTGTCAGGCTCTTGTAGTGGAACTAAGTCTATCTGATGTGTAGCTGAGCTGTGTCTGGCTGTGTTGTGGTTTTAGTTCGTTTCTATTCACCCCTGACTTCAAGTATTATGGAGTGGAATGAGGGCTTTCTCTTCAGTAGATCCTGGTATCTGAGAACTAACAACATCCTAGAGATCCACTTGTGCTTTATAGCCCTGTCACCTGGGGGAATCTCCTCCTGCTTTACAGCCAAACTGCCAGGTTATGAGTTGCTGGGAGTTTTCTTTGTTCTTCAGTCTAGTTTCCTGTTTCTGTGTGTGGAGGTTTGAAGCCTTGCTGCCCACCCTCTGGCCTTTGGAGGACAACTTCTCTACTCTCCATGAAGGTCCAGAATGTTTCAAAGGAGTATCTTAGCTCTCCTACTGATTCGCTAGGCTTTGGTAGTTGACAGTCTGGATTGTTTGTGAGGATTCCTGACCTATCTCAACTTTCACAGTTGGACATTAGAGTATCTCTGATGGATTTCTCTCTACTCGCCTTCCCTGTTACCTCACCTCCAGAAAGAGCTTTGAACTTGCAGAAGACTCCACATATCCCAACAGGAGATCTCTTTTAGCTTTTCTTCTCTCCTCTCAACTTTTTTACCCACTACTGTTGTATAATGACCCATGGGAAAAAGTGAATGAGTGGATGCAGACTTGCTCTGTGGCTGTTTATCCTTGGGATTTAATCTGTTTCACTGGCCCATATGTGATTATTATATCTTGGTGAAAAACGAGCTAATTTCTCCTTATTCCCATCCATGGTGTCCCCCTGACCCCGTTCTTGCTCCAGTGATGAGAACAGCTGTGGGCTTATTTTTCCTAGATAAGGGCTACTTTCTGGAGTTTGTGTTTCTTTTCTTTCTAGACTTCTTTTTGTCTTTAGTCCCTTCTTTATTTTCTCTTTCTTTCTTTCTTGTAGAGATGAGTCTCGCTATGTTGCTCAGGTTGGTCTGGAACTCCTGGCCTCAGTGGCCCTAGTAGCCACCATACCTGGCCCTTCAGTTTTCTGAAGCATTTTTAAAAATTATGTCTGGCTTGTTTTGATTTTTAGCATGAGACTGACAGACTTTTGTGATTTTCTATAACAGAATCAGAAGCAGAACTGAGATTTGGTCTTGATAAATTGTACCTCTTCAAATAAAACTGTTTATGGTTATACAAGTAACTAACGTTCAGAGAGAAGTGACTGGCCAAGATATAAAAATGAGGTAGGTGCTATCTTAGTCAACTCAGGGCTGCTGTATCAAAATGCCATAGACTGGGTAGCTTCAACAACAGAAATTAATTTTCTCACAGTTTTGGAGGCTGGAAGTCTGAGATCAGGACTAGCATCATTAGGTTCTTGTGAGGGCTCTCTTTCTGGCTTTGCAGACTGCCACCTTCTCCCTGTATCTTCCCATGGTGAAGAAAGTGTTCTGATGTCTCTTCTTCTTATAAGAGTACCAGTTCTATTAAATCAGAGCCCCACCCTTATGACCTCATTTAACCTTAACCACCTTCTTAAAGACTCCATCTCAAAATCATATAGTGGGTTAAGACTTTAACATATGAATTTGGGGGTGGAGTGAAGGGGGGCACAATTCAGTCCAAAGTAGGGTCCTAGCTGAATTATAATCCAACACTTTTGATTTCTCGTCCTTCCAGGGTGAGGACTTACATGGTAAATGCAGGGTCAAGGGAGTCGGTGTTGTGTGGAAATTTAAAAAGCATGGGCTGTAAAGTCAGAAAAACCTGAGCTTAAATTATGGCTCTGCACTAAAACTGTAGGAGCTTGTGAAGGGTCTTCACTGAGCCTCAGTTTCCTAGGAGATGTGAGAGTTCAATGGGATTACATGTGTAAAGTGCCTATGTGTCTTTATTGTACTTGTAGGATTTTCACTTTTAGAGGTGACTGAGAGATGGCAGAGAAAAGCTAATGTCATCGAAAGAAGATTTCATTGTAATTCAGTTCTCAAGAGGAGGGGACATGCCATGCCTCTCAGGACCACACGTGGAAGCACCTGGGTCAGTTAGAAGGCATAAGGAGCAGGAGGAAAGCATGGCTCAAAGCCTTTATTGTGATTTCCATGAGAAGGAAGGAGCAAGGCAGGGTAAATGTTTAAAATTTGCTAGTTTAGGTAATTTCCACTGACTCTGGACTATAGGGATGGGCTCTAGTTGTTAGGTACCTGGCCCGGGGGTGATTTAGGGGAGGACAAATATTGGCTTGGTGCGTGTTAGTTGGATAGATACAGCCATGGCCCCAAAGGTTTGCGGGTGCAGTTTTGGATTTACTGTGAGCATACAAAAGGTGTGCTCCCAGGCAAGTTATTTACTGGGTCGAGGAATTAAGTAGCCCTGGAAGGAACAGTCTCTCCCCTGCCAGTAGCACTCCTAAGATGTCAAACCATCATAGAATACAAAGTCATGATTAACACATTATCTCAGTTCCTGGCATATCAGTACATGCTTCATGAGTGGTGATCTCTTCCATAATCCCTCAGTCTTTGTCAACCCCACTCTCACCTCAGCAGAGGAAGAGAAAAATCTTGTGGAAGATTTTTTTTCTCAGTATTTCTGTCTGGATAATCCAGGCCTTGGTTTCTCCCTCTCATAACTACATCTTGATGGACAATGCCTGGGTAAGGCTGAGAGCCCCATTAAGAGGGAGCCCTTTCAGATTCTGTTAGGGAAGGGGCAGGACTAGAAAATAAGAGTAATCTGGAAGGGGCCAGCTTTGTTGAAGGATTGATATCCCTATTTTCAGGCTAAAAGTGAAGGAGTCTCAGTCTGAAGCCCCATGGGTTGGGGCTCACCATGCATCAGCATTCTGGCAACAGAGAAGACAAGTAGAAAATCTATTTCTCCTGACTGGGCTGCCCAGATTTAGCTACATGCTTCAGCAAAAAATGTGTCAAGACTGGTGAAAGGACAATATTGACCTCTCCTCAAGAAAGACTGATGTTAGGCTGGGTGCAGCAGCTCACATCTGTAATTCCAGCACTTTGAGAGACCAAGGAGGGCAGATCACAAGATCAGAAGTTCGAGACCAGTTTGGCCAATATGGTGAAACCCCATCTTTACTAAAAATAAAATAGCTGGGCATGGTGGCTGGCACCTGGAGTCCCAGCTACTCGGGAGGCTGAGGCAGGAAAATCGCTTGAACCTGGGAGGCAGAGGTTGCAGTGAGCCAAGATCTCACTATTGCAGTCCAGCTTAGGTGACAGAGTGAGACTCCGTCTTAAAAAAAAAAAAAAAAAAAAAAAAAAGAAAGACTGAGGTTAGCAACAATTGCAATAGCTATAATGAACAGTTCATTTTCCTGTGTGGGCTGTCCAGCATCAGTATGCAGTAAGAAAAAACAAGATTGATACTCTGGACTGAGTAAGCACCCTTGGAATCTTTGAACATCAAAGAAAAAGGTACTTGTAGAAGTAAAAAACATAATTTTCTGGTAACGTGGCCAAATGGGTCCTTAATTAGTTAAGCACCTCTGAATGGCAAAGCAGGACACAAAGACAGGGCACCATTCAGAATACAGAATTATGAAACCCATGAAACCTGCATAAATATCTTTCTTTCCAAAATCACCCTACCATGAAGAGATTATCCATGGCTGAATTGGCATCATCAGAGTTCATAGTTCCTTCAAGTGATATGAACTTGGCTCCAGATGCCTCACGGATACTTGCCCAAGCAACCTCTCCAAAATAAAGGTTAAGAAGCTGCACTCATATCTATGATTCTGGACAGTTATTCATACACTATGAAACTCAACTTCTTCTTATAGAAGATAAGAATATTAATATCTACTTTGTGGCTTTGTTGAAATCATACCACGACGACTATGGTACATTTAAATAATAAATAAATGATAGCTCCTTCCCTTCCCCTCCCCAGTTTGCTTTCCTTTCTAAACAATAAACAAGTTATTATCTCAAAACCATACAGTTAGATGGAAATTAAACAATCTGCTCCTGCATGATTTTTAGGAAAACAATTAAATTAAGGCAGAAATCAATACATTATTTGAAACTAATGGGAACAAAGGTACGACATGCTAGAATCTCTAGGACACAGCTAAAGCAGTGTTCAGAGGAAAGTTTATGGCACTAAACACCCATATAAAAAATTTTAAAAGATCTCAAATTAACAATCTAACATCCCACCTAGAGGAACTAGAGAAACAAGAGTAAACCAACTCCAAAGCTAGCAGAAGACAAGAAATAACCTAAATCAGAGCTGAATTGAAAGAAAAAAGAGACCCAAAAGCCACTGAAAAGATCAACAATGTATATGGCTGTAATACTCCAGTTTATACCCTTGAAAAGGGGAATATAGCCATTCTATAATGTTTAGTGATTTGGATTACTCTTAATTGTATGCAAGTTGCCTTATTGTGTATTGTCCCTTAATTTTAGGACTCAGAATTCATGCTTGAAGAAATGCAGGCAGACCTGTTATCCTAAAAACTAGAATTTTTAATGACCACAGCAAGCAAGCATGCAGTTTCAAGACCCTTGAAAGGGTCTTGCCTCACCCAGGCTGGAGTGCAGTGGCTCTTTGAGGCTCACTACAGCCTCAAACTCCTGGACTCAGGTGATCCTGAGCCTCTCAGTTGACTTTGTAGACAGCCTGATGGAGTCTCATGGCACAAGAAGATTAAACAACATCTCCAATTTTAATAAATTTCTGCAATCCAAAAAAAAAAAAAATCAACAAATCCATGCATTTGTTTTTTGAAAGAATCAACAAGATTGATAGACCACTAGGTAGACTAATGAAGAAAAAAAGAAAACATCCAAATAAACAAAATCAGAATGACAAAGGGGACATTACCACTGACCCAAGATAAATACAAAAACCCCTCACAAACTACTATGAACACTTCTATGCACACAAACTAGAAAACCTAGAAGAAATGGTTGGTTGATAAATTCCTGTAAACACACAAATTAGAAAACCTAGAAGAAAGGGTGATAAATTCCAGGAAACATATAACCTCCCAAGATTTAACCAGGAAGAAGTTGAATCCCTAAACAGACCAATATTGAGTTCCAAAACTCAACCAGTAATAAAAAGCCTACCAACCAGAAAAGGCCCAGGAACAGATGAATTCACAGCTGAATTCTACCAGATATGCAACGAGCTGGTACCATTCCTACTGAAACTACTCCAAAACATTAAGGAGGAGGACTCATTCCTAACTCATTCTATGAGGCCAGCATCATCCTGATACCAAAACTTGGCAGAGACACAGCAAAAGAAGAAAACTTCAGGCCAATAACCTTGATGAACATAGATGCCAAAATCCTCAACAAAACACTAGCAAACTGAATACAGCAGCACATCAAAAAGCTAATTCCCCAAGCAGGGTTCATCCCTGGGATGCAAGGTTGGTTCAACATATGCAAATTAATAAATGTGATATACCACATAAACAGAACTAAAATCAAAACCACATGATCATTTCAATAGATGCATAAAAGGCTTTTGATAAAATTCAACATTTGTTCATGTTAAAAACCCTCCACAAACTCGGCATTGAAGGAACATACCTCCAAATAATGAGAGCCATCCATGACAAACCCATAGCCAACATCATACTGAATGGACAAAGGTTGGAAGCATTCCCCTTTAGAACCAGAACAAGCCAAGGATGCCCACTCTTATCACCTCTATTCAACATAGTACTGAAAGTCCCAGCCAGAGCAATCAAGCAAGAGAAAGAAATAAAAGGCATCCAAATAGGAAGAGAGAAAGTCAAACTATCTCTGCAGACAGTATGATGTATACCTAAAAATACCCATAGTCTCTTCCCAAAAGCTCCTAGATTTGATAAACAACTTCAGCAAAGTTTCAGGATACAAAAATCAATGTACAAAAATCAGTAGCCTTTCCATACAGCAACAACATCCAAGCTAAGAACCAAATCAAGAATGTAACACCATTCACAATAGCCACAAAAAGAATAAAATACATAGGAATACAGCTAACTAGGGAGGTGAAAGAGCTCTATGACAAGAATTATAAAACACTGCTTAAAGAAATTGGAGATGACACAAATAAATGAAAAACATTCCATGCTCATGGATAGGAAGAATCAATATTGTTAAGACGGTCATACTGCCCAAAGCAATTTACAGATTCAATGTTATTTGTAACAAACTACCAATGACAATCTTCACAGAATGAGGAAAGGACATTTAAAAGCTCATATGGAACCAAAAAAGAACCTGAATAGCCAAGGCAATTATAATAAAAAAGAAGGAACCTGGGAACCAGGTGCAATGGTTCATACCTATAATTCCAGCACTTTGGGAGGCCAAGGTAGGCAGACCATGTGAGCTCAGGAGTTTGAGACAAGCCTGGGAAACATGACAAAACTTCATCTCTACAAAAAATAGAAAAATTAGCTGGGCATGGTGGCACACACCTGTAGTTTGAGCTACTCAAGAGGCTGAGGTGGATGGATCACTTAAGCCTGGGAGGTGACAGTTGCAGTGAGCTGAGATTGTGCTATTGCATTTTACCCTGGGCAACAGTGAGACCCTGTCTCAAAAAAAAAAAAAAATGGCAAAGCTGGAGGCATCATGTTACCTGACTTCAAACTATACTACAAGGCTACAGTAACCAAAGCAGCATGATACTGGGTACAAAAAGAGACACATAGACCAATGGAACAGAATAGAGATCCCAGAAATAATGTCACACACAACCATCTAATCTTTGGCAAACTTGACAAAAACCAGCAATGGGGAGAGGACTCCCTATTCAATAAATGGTGCTGAGATAACTGGACAGCCATATACAGAATACTGAAACTGTACCCATTTCTTACACCATATACCAAAATAGACTCAAGATGGATTAATGACTTAAATATAAAACCAAAGACTATAAAAACCCTGGAAGATAACATAGGAAATAGCATTCTGGACACAGGACCTGATAAAGATTTCATGATGAGGACATCAAAAGCAATTGCAACAAAAACGAAAATTAACAAATGGGACCTAATTAAAGTAAACAGCTTCTACATAGCAAAATAAGCTATCAACAGAGTAAACGGACAACCTACAGCATGGGAGAAAATATTTGCAAGCTACGCATCTGACAAAGTCAAATATCCCGAATCGATACAAAACTTAACCAAATCTATAAGCAAAAACAACCCCATTAAAAAGCAAGCAAAAGACATGCATAGACATTTTTCTTTTTTTTTTTTTTGAGACGGAGTTTCGCTCTTATTACCCAGGCTGGAGTGCAATGGCGCGATCTCGGCTCACCGCAACCTCTGCCTCCTGGGTTCAGGCAATTCTCCTGCCTCAGCCTCCTGAGTAGCTGGGATTACAGGCACACGCCACCATGCCCAGCTAATTTTTTTTTTGTATTTTTAGTAGAGATGGGGTTTCACCATGTTGACCAGGATGGTCTCGATCTCTTGACCTCGTGGTCCACCCGCCTCGGCCTCCCAAAGTGCTGGGATTACAGGCTTGAGCCACCACACCCGGCGACACTTTTCAAAAGAAGACATACATGCAGCCAACAAGTATATGAAAAAATGTTCATTATCACCAATCATTAAAGAAATGCAAATGAAAACCACAATGAGATACTATCTCACACCAGTCAGGATAGCTGTTATTAAAAAAAGAAAAACAGATACTGGTGAGATTGCAGAGAAAAGGATATACTTAAACACAGCTGGTGGGAATGTAAATTAGTTCAGCTATTGTGGAAAGCAGTGCTATAATTCCTCAAAGAAACTAAAACAAAATTACCATTCAACCTAGCAACACCATTATTGGGTATATTTTTGATGAGGTTTGTCTGTGTCCCTACCCAAATCTCATCTTCAATTGTAGCTCCCATAATCCCCACCTGTCATGGGAGGAGCCTAGTGGGAGGTAACTGAATCATGGGGCAGGTTTTTCCCATGCTGTTCTCATGATAGTGAATAAGTCTCATGGCATCTGATGATTTTATAAAGGGAAGTTTCCCTGCAGATGCTCTCTTGCCTGCCACCATGTAAGATGTGTCTTTGCTCCTCCTTCCCTTCTGCCATTATTGTGAGGCCTCCTTAACCATGTGGAACTGTGTGTCCATTAAACCTCTCTCTTTTTTTTCTTTTTAATAAATGATCCAGTCTCAGATATGTCTTTATTAGCTGCATGATAACAGACTAATATGTAAATTGATACTGGGAGTGGAGCGCTGCTTTAAATATACTAAAAAATGTGGAAGCAACTTTGGAACTGGGTAGCAGGCAGAGGTTGGAACAGTTTGGAGGGCTCAGAAAAAGACAGAAAAATGTGGGAAAGTGTGGAACTCCCTAGACTGGGATGGCTTGGAAAATAGGAAAATGTGGGAAAGTTTGGAACTTCCTAAAGACTTGTTGAATGGCTTTGATGAAAATGCTGATAGTGATATGGACAATAAAGTCCAGGCTGAGGTGGTCTCAGATGGAAATGATGAACTTGTTGGGAACTGGAGCAAAGGTGACTCTTGCTATGCTTTAGCAAAGAGACGGGTGGCATTTTGCCGCTGCTCTAGAGATCTGTGGAACTTTGAACTTGAGAGAGATGATTTAGAGTATTTCTCAGCGGCAAGGCATTCAAGAGGAAGCAGAGCATAAAAGTTTGAAAATGTCCAGCCTGATGATGCAATAGAAAAAAAACCACCCATTTTCTGGGAAGAAATTGAAGCCTGCTGCAGAAATTTGCAAAAGTAACAAGGAACTGAAAGTTAATCACCAAGACAATGGGAAAAATGTCTCCAAGGCATGTCAGAGACCTTTACAGTATCCCGCTCCCATCATAGGCCTGGAGGCCTAGAAGGAAAAAAATGGATTCATGGGTTTGCCCAAGCCCCTTTGCTGTGTGCAGCCTAGGAACATGGTGCCCTGAGTCCCAGCTGCTTCACCTACAGCCATGGCTAAAAGGGGCCAATATAAAACTCAGGCTATTGCTTCAGATGGTGAAAGCCCCAAGGCTTGGTAGCTAACATGTAGTGTTGGGCCTGTGGGTGTACAGAAGGCAAGAACTGAGATTTGGGAACCTCCACCTAGATTTCAGAGATGTATGGAAATGCCTGGCTGTTGAGGCAGAAGTGTGCTGCAGGGAGTGTGCTGCAAGGTTCTCCCTCATGGAGAACCTCTGCTAGGGCAGTGCAGAAGGGAAATGTGGGGCTGGAGCCCCCACACAGCATCCCCACTGGAACATTACCTAGTGGAGCTGTGAGAAGAGGGCCATGGTCCTCCAGACCCCAGAATGGTAGATTCAGTGGCAGCTTATACTATGTGCCTGGAGAAGCTGCAAGCACTCAATGCCAGCCCATAAAACCATCAGGGAAGGGAACTATACCTTGCAAAGCCACATGGGTGGAGCTGCCCAAGACTATAGCACCCCACCTCTTCTATCAGTGTGACCTGGATGTGAGACACAGAAATTTAAGATCTGACTGCCCCACTGGATTTCAGACTTGCATGGGGCCAAAACCCCTTCATTTTAGTCAATTTCTCCCCTTTGGAATGGGTGTATTTACTCAAGGCCTGTACCCGCATTGTATCTAGCAAGTAACTAACTTGTTTTTGATTTTAGAGGCTGATAGTTGAAAGGGACTTATCTTGTCTCAGACGGGACTTTGGACGGTGGACTTTTAAGTTAATGGTGAAATAAGACTTTGGGGGACTGTTAGGAAGCATGATTGGTTTTGAAATATGAGGACATCAGATTTGGGATGGGCCAGAAGCAGAATGATATGGTTTGGCTGTGTCCCCACCCAAATGTCATCTTGAATTGTAGCTCCCATAATTCCCACCTGTCATGGGAGGGACCTAGTGGGATGTAATTGAATCATGGGGGCAGGTTTTTCCCCATGCTGTTCTCATGACAGTTTGAGTAAGTCTCATTCTCATGAGATCTGACGGTTTTATAAAGGGCAGTTTCCCTGCACACGCTTTCTTGCCTGCTGTCATGTAAGACATGCCTTTGCTCCTGCTTCAACTTCTGCCATGATTCTGAGGCCTCTCCAGCCATGTGGAACTGTGAGTCCATTAAACCGATTTTTCTTTAGGAATCACCCAGCCTTACTATGTCTTTATTGGCAATGTGAGAACAGACTAATACCCAAAGGAATATAAAGCATCCTGCCATAAAGACACATGTATGGGCCGGGCGCGGTGGCTCAAGCCTGTAATCCCAGCACTTTGGGAGGCCGAGGCGGGCGGATCACGAGGTCAAGAGATCGAGACCATCCTGGTCAACATGGTGAAACCCCGTCTCTACTAAAAATACAAAAAATCAGCTGGGCATGGTGGCGCGTGCCTGTAATCCCAGCTACTCAGGAGGCTGAGGCAGGAGAATTGCCTGAACCCGGGAGGCGGAGGTTGCAGTGAGCCGAGATCACGCCATTGCACTCCAGCCTGGGTAACAAGAGCGACACTCCGTCTCAAAAAAAATAAAAATTAAAAAAAAAAAAAAAAAAAAAAAAGACACATGTATGGATATGCTTATTGCAACAATATTCACAATAGCAAAGATATGGAACCAATTTATCAATGGTAGACTGGATAGAGAAAATACGGTACATATACACCGTGGAATACTGTGTAGCCGCAAAAAAGAATGAGATCCTATTCTTTGCAGCAGCATGGATAGAGTTGAAGGCCATTATCCTAAGCAAACTAACACAGGAATGGAAAACCAAATATTTCACATTCTCACTTGGGAGCTAAACAGTAAGAACACATGGACACAAAGGGGGTAAAACAGATACCGGGCCTACTTGAGGATGGAAAGTGGGAGGAGGGAGAAGATAAAAACACTACCTACCAGATACTATGCTTATTACCTGAATGATAAATAATTTGGATACCAAATTCCCATGACATGCAGTTTACCTATATAACAAATCTACACATGTATCCCTAAACCTAAAATAAAAGTTAAATATATATACATATTTAATATACAGTATATTTGGTACACCATATTTTGGCTGATATATATTTATATACCACTTAAAAATACAGCTATTAAAAATTGATCACAGTAATCAACACAGTGTGATACTGAAAGAAGGAAAGACAGATTAATGGAACAGAATAGAGAACCCAGAAATAGGCCCACACAAATATACCCAGTTAAGTTTTGACAAAGGAACAAAGGCAATTCAACACGGGAGGGATAGCCTTTCTCAACAAATGACGTAGGAGCAAATGGACATTCGCTGGCCAAAATAAATAAATAAATAAATAACTTCAACCTTGACCTTACACCTTAGGCAAAATTAATTTAAAGTGGATCATGATCTGAAAAGTAAAATGCAAAACTATAAAATTCTAGAAAAGAACACAGGAGCAAATCCTTGAAGCCTAGGACTAAGTAAAGAATTTTTAGATTTGACACCAAAATAACAATTGACAAGAGGAAAAATAGATACATTTTACCTCATCAAAATAAAAAACTTTTGCTCTTCAAAAATTTTTTAAAAATTCCTGTTGAAAGGATGAAAAGACAAATTACAGACTGACAGGAAATATCTGCAAATCATTTATCAGACAAAGGTCTTTTACCTAGAATGTATAAAGAACCCAGAAATTTCAAAATAAAAAGTAAACAATCCTACTAAAAAATTGGACACTGACACAGAAGGACATTCACAAACATTTTGCCAAAGATGATATACAGGTGGCAAACAAACATGTGAAAAGATGCTCAACATCATCAGCTTTTAGAGAAATGCAAATTAAAACTACAATGAAATAACATCACACACATATGAGAATGGCTAAAATTAAAAACACAGTAACACCAAATGCTGGCAAAGATGCAGAGAAATTGGATCACTTACACATTTCTGGTGGGAATGTAAAATATTACAGCCACTCTGAATAATAGCCCAACATATTATTTTCAGGCTGCTATAACAAAACAGCACAGACAGGGTGGCTTATAAACAGTGGAAATATATTTTTCACAGTTTTGTAGACTGGGAAGTCCAATATCAAAGCACCAGCAGATTTGGTGTCTGGTGATCACTGCCTTTTCAGTGTTCTCACAAGGCAGAAGGGGCAAATAAGTTCTTTGGGGTTTCTTTTAAAAGGTCACTAATCCCATTCATGAAGGCTCGACCCTCGTGATCTAATCATCTCCCAAAAGTCCTATCTCCTAATACTATCTCCTTGGGAGTAAGGATTTCAACACATGAATTTGCAGGGGACACAGTCAGACCATACCACCTGGCAACTCATGTCATGTCTCTGGAACATAAGTCATAGATAAATCATATCTTAAACATATGGAAAAAAATGCATTTACCAAACAATCCAACAGTACTTTCTTGGTTGTGTATCCCAGAGATACGACATTTTCACACAAGAACTTTTACACACATGTTTGTAACAGCTTTATTCCTAATGGTCCCAAACTGTAAACTATCCAAATGTCCTTTGATGAATAAATGATTAAACAAACTGTGGTATGTCCATGCCATGGAATACTACTCAGCAAGATAAAAGGAACAGACCAGCAATTTCCTTTTCTTTCTTTTTTTTTTTATTGCATTTTAGGTTTTGGGGTACATGTGAAGAACATGCAAGATTGTTGCATAGGTACACACATGGCAGTGTGATTTGCTGCCTTCCTTCCCATCACCTATATCTGGCATGTCTCCCCATGCTATCTCTCCCCACTGCCCACTTCCCCATCCCTCCCCCACTTCCCCCCAACAGAGCAATTTCATTGCATTGTCTACTTGTATCTTTTTGCATCTCATTGAGTTCTCTTATAATCATTACTTTGAATTCCTTTCCTGGAAATTTATTGCTTTCATAATCATTGGAGTCTGTTAGTAGAAAGTTATTATGTTCCTTTGATAGTGTGCCATTTTCTTGCTGTTTTATGTTTCTTGTGTCCATGTTGATGATGCCTGTGCATCTAGCAGAACAAACACCTCTTCCAAAATTTCTAGAGTGGCTTTCACAGAGAAAGACTTTTACCTGCATTAGGTTTTTATGTGTCAGTTGGGAAGAGTGTAGTGATTCCATTTGCTGATAGGTGCACTGGTATAGTCTCCATGCAGCTTATTCAGCTGTGTTCAATGTCAGCAATAACCGTGGATATCACAGTGGCCCAGGCTACAGAAGTTTGTGGTAGTGGCAGTGGTGTTAGGTTGTTAATGTCTTTGCTGTCAAGGATTTTTTGGGTCCTCCTATTCTCATTTTCACCACAATGGAGACTTAGCAAGGGGATCCCTCTTGGTGTCAGGTCTAATGTGCCTACAAGCAGCTTCAGTGGCACTGGATTTCAAATGCAGGTACTCAGAGTGGCTGTTGGGCTAGGGTCCCAGGCTCAGGTTCTTGCAAACCTATTGTGACACCTGGATCTTGGGGTGCAGGTTTGCTCTCTGTGGCAAGGTTGGATGTAGGTTGCCCACAGAGCTAGGATATGTGACTCTGAGACACCCCCTAGCAGCTTGGGGCCAGGAGGTTGGGTTGTAGCTGTGATTCTACCCTTGAGGGGCAGGGCACAGTCCTGGTTTGACTCCAAAGGAGTACTCTGGAGTTTGAGCCTAGACTGCAGGGTCAGCTATAATTCGGGAGGCAGAGTCGATAGGACTCAATGGCAACTTGGGTCCCTGGGGATGAGGCACTATGCAGTGGTGACTGTAGGCTGTGAGATGGTGGGTCTTTGCAATATCCCAGACTCTGTGACATCAGGTGCAATGATAGCAAGTACTTCTGAATGGCTGATTATGGCTGTCATTTGGGCTCTGGGGGGCAGGGAAGAGCACAGCGATGACTCCATCTCCCCAGGGAGAGTGGTGTCTCAGCAGCTCAGACTCTAGGGGGCTAGTTCAGCTCCAGGTAAGCAGGGTACTGGAGTTGCTTAGCCTGTAGGACTGTAGTGTGGAGTGTCTTAGTTTAGCCACCGCTTTGTTTCCCTGGGATTCAGGATACTACATTAGCTCAGTCCTGAGATGCTCTACCGCTCAGCTTGCCCAAGGCTCCAATTCTCCAGCAGAGCACTGTGTCACTCTAGCTGGGGTGGAGGGGGTTGTGACTATCCCTGAGATGCAGGGCTCCACCAAAGCACTGTTCCTGTAGGAGGCAGTGCACAGTTTCAGCTCAGGCCACATGAGACAGGGTACAGCCACAGCTGAAAGAGGTAGATGGAGTTCTGCCAAAGCATTTCTCCAGGAGGGAATTCGAAGCTTCAGCCCTGGCCCAAAGGTTGAGAGGGAAGAGTAAGTGTGGTGATTCCACCTTGACCCCCACTGGAGAGTGAGTGCTACAGGCTTCTAATTGGCCATCTTACTGACATCACTCACCTCCATATCAAAAAAGAAACAAACTACTGATATATACAACACCTTGGAATAATCTCAAGAAAACTATGCTGAGTAAAAACAGCCAAACTCAGAGGGTATATATTGGATGATTCCACTTACTTATTCATGAAATAACATAATAGTAGAGTTGGAGAATGGAATAGTGGTTGCCAGGGGTTAGAATGAGAGAGAGGAGACGAATGTGGTTATAAAGTGATAACATGATAGAGTCTTGTGGTGATGGGACAGTTGAATATCTTGACTGTGGTGGTGCTTATGAAAGTTTCCACATGTGCTAAAATTGCATAGAGCTACACACACACACAAGTACATGTATAACTGGTGAAATTTAAATAAGCTCTATAGGGCTGGGTACAGTGGTTCACGCCTATAATCCCAGCACTTTGGGAGGCTAAAGTAGGACAATCACTTGAGCCCAGTAGTTCAAGGCCAGCCTGAGAAGCATAGGGAGACTCCATCTTCATAAAACATTTTTTTAAAAAAATAAGCCACGTGTTGAGAGTCTGTAATCCCAGCTACTTGGGAGGTGGGAGGATCACTAGAGTCCAGGAGGTCAAGGCTGCAGTGAGCTGTGACCACACCACTGCACTTTAGCTTAGGTAACAGATTCAGACCCTGTCTCATAAGTAAATAAATAAATAAGCTCAATAGATTGCACCAATATCTATTTCTTGACTTTGAGACTGTACTATAGTTGCGGAAGATGTTGACGTTGGAGGACGCCAGAAGAAACGTGAACAGAATTTCTCTGTTCATTTCCTTGCTACCATGGGTAAGTCTATAATTATCTCAAAGTAAAAGCTTCTAAACAGCTGCATTGAAATTTGCAAATAAAAAAGATCATTTATAATAAATAGGTTGGTTAGATATAATGAAAAAACTTTTTGAACTTTCAAAAATTTTGAAAAAATTTGTTGACCTTTTCCTAAAACTAAAACCTACTTCTTTTTTTCTGCCTCTCAATGAGAATCTTTCAACAGAATCATCTTGACAATTAGAGGCTTGATATGGACAAAACAGGCCAGTGAGAAACATATTTATCTGGTTGCCTTATATTCATATTGAGCTGAATATTCTGTCCTTTTAAGAGAAAAAGAAAAATAAACCAGGCATGAAAATGTACCATTTATCTTTATTTTTTCTGGGTGTATCACAAGTTACCTAGACCCTAATACTGTTTTGTTTTATGATTATAAATGAAACATAGATGTTGCAAAACTGTAAACAATAAAAAATTTTTAAAAAATAGGGTCGTACTCCGTTGCCCAGTAGTGGAGTAATCATGGCTCATTAACAGCCATGAACTCCTGGGCTCAAGCAATCTTCCTGTCTCAGCCTTCCAAGAAGCTGGGTCTACAGGTATGTGCTACAACATCTGGCTAATTTTTTCATTTTTTGTAGAGATGGTCTCACTATGTTTCCCAGGCTGGTCTTGAACTCCTGGTCACAGGTGATCCTCCCACCTCAGTCTTCCAAAGTGCAGGAATTACAGGCATAAGCCACCAAGCCCAGGTAAAATCATTTTAAAAAGAAGGTGCATTCATTCCCTCAGAATCTCATCCCAAGAAACCACACATATCTTTTGGTAAGTCATATAATTCAATACACACTATTGAATACTTTGCTTTTTTCATGGCACGATATTTCATACACAAACTTATTTGCCAGTGCTCCCTGTTTTTGCCATTGTTCGTATGTACTACAGTTTATTTAACCAATTTCCCACTGATGGACATTTGGATCCTTACCAATATTTTAACTAAATTTATTTAGCATTTTGAATAGTTTGTCCGTGTTTGCTCTGTATTATCCCAAAAAGTAGCAGTGGTTTAAAATAATAATCACTTATTTCATTTATGATTTGGTGGACTGGCTAGGGCGCTCTCCTGGTCTAGGCCACCCTGGCTGATTGCTGGGATGTCTGTAGTTAGTGGTTGGTGGGCAGCTAGGTGATTTCAGGTAGCTTCACTCATATGTCTAACAGCAGGCAGCCTGCTGTCTAGAATCATAGGAGGCAGCTAGTCTCTCATCTTCCAGAAGGCTAGCCTAGATTTATTCACATAGCGGCAAATTTCCAAGAGCAGCCAGAGGTCTAGCCCTTATTCACAAGCACTTTTCAAGCTTCTGGTTGTGTCATCTTTGCTAATGTTTTCTGACCAAAGTGAATGATGCGGCCAGTCCAGAACTGAAGAGTGAAGAAGACACACCCTAGTTCTTGATGACAGGCTCTACAACATTATATTACAAGGGCACAGATGTCAGATTAGGAAGAAATTGTGGCCCAGTGTTCAATCTACCACAAGGAGATGTGATCTACAGTCACATAGTTTTAGATGGATACCAAATCAGAAATTAATAACCGTCATATATACAAACAACAACCAGCTAGAAGAGAAAATAAAATATTTTACTTACAATAGCAATAAAATATTTTTTTAATCCAGAAATAAATCTAATAAAAGACACATAAGATATATGTGAAAGAAAAAAAAAGTGTTAAGGAATGTAAAACTTGAACAAAAGGAAAAGTCCATTACATTCTTGATTAAGGAAGACTAATATAAAAATGTCAGTTCTCTCAAAGTTGACCTACCAATCTAACTAAATAGATCCTAATGAAAATATCAAGAAGATTGATTTTGTTTTTTGAAAGTAGATAACAAATTCCAAAGTTTATACAGAAAAATGAATATGGTGATTTAAAAAAATCTGAAAATTCATTAGGAGGTAGAGTTTAATTTCCTTCTCCCTAAGTGTGGCTAGCTTACTTCCAAGGAATGTGATAAAGTGACTGTGTACCATTTCTGACACTAAGTCATAAAAATTATGTGTCCTTCTCTTTGCTTTCTCACCCTTAGATCATTTTGTTCAGGGGGAAGTCAGCTGTAATGTTGTGAGAATACTCAAAAAGCTCTATGGAGAGATCCATGTGGTGAGTTACAGAGGCTTTTGCCAACCACCAGTGAGGAACAGAGGCCTCTTGCTAAAACTAACTTGGAAGTAGATCCTCCAGCACCAGTCAAGTCTTTGGATGATTCCATCCCCAACTGATATCTTTTCTACAATCTCATGAAACACCCTGAGCCGAAACTACTTAGAAAGAGACTTTTAAACTCCTGACATGCAAAAATGATGAGAAAATAAATGTTTATAAGCCATTATATTTGGAGGGAAATTTGTTACACAGCAATAAATAACTAATATAGTGAGTAAGCAATGATAGAAATAAACCTTAAAAGCACAGATAATAAAAGAGGGATTAACCTGATCATGTAGTAAAACATATTCTAAAGCTACAATAATTAAAACAATGAGGTACTGGCACACAAATAAACATACATATCAAAGGAGTACAATAGAAGGTTGATAAATAGGTACATGTCCATGGAAAAAATTTAGTATATGATAAAAGTAAAATTTCAAATCACTAGGGTAAAATGTGGATTATTCAATAAATGGCATTGTAGGAAATGAAGAGTTAGCTGAAAAAATTAATTAAAAATCCATACTTCACACTTTATATGAAAATAAATTATGGATAGATCAAATGTTTAAATATTAAACATGATTTTTTTTTAATTATGAGAGAATTTTAAAAAGAAAACCTCTGAGTGGAAATATAGAAGCCTTAAGAGATTAGTAAATTTACTTACACACACACATTCTCCATAGCTCAGACATTGTGTACAAAGACAAATGACACACTGGGAAAATCTTTGTTGCTTGTATCACATATAAGGTACTGATCATCCTAATTTATAAAAGAGTGAATATAAATTGATAAGCAAAAAGACCAACAACCCTATGAAAAAATGAGTAACAAACAACTGACACAGAAAAGAAAATACACATAGCTTTTAAACAAATAAAAAGATACCCAATGACCCTCATAATATAAGAAATGTGAATTAAAACTACAAATGGATGCTACTTTTTATCTATTTGGTTGGCAAAAATAAAAAGGCTTGACAAAATCCTATGTTGGTAAGGGTAAGAAGAAACACTCTCATATATTGCTGGTGGGAAAATGAGCTGATACAATCTCTTCAAGATCATTTTGGCAATTTTATTACCTGTCAAAACCACAAATTTACTCAGCCAATCCATTTCCAGGATTATGTCTCATAAATGTATATAGACATATATAAAGTTACTCTCTTTGCCATTATTTATCATAGCAAAACACTGGGAACAACTTAAATGTATTGAAGAGGAAACATTAAATAAATTATATCACACACATACAATGAGATAATATGGAGTCATAAATAAGATCAAGGAAGTTAATTATATACAGATATAGCATGTCTACAGGGTATATTTAAACATTAAAAAGCAAGGTGCAGGTCAGATGTGGTGGCTCACGCCTGTAATCCTAGCACTTTGGGAGGCTGAGGCGGGCCGATTGCCTGAGCTCGGAGTTCAAAACCAGCCTGGGCAACATGGTGAAACCCCATCTCTACTAAAAATACAAAAGAATTAGCCAGGCATGGTGGTGTATGCCTGTAGTCCGAGCTACTCAGGAGGCTGAGGCAGGAGAATTGCTTGAACCTGGAAGGCAGAGGTTGCAGTGAGCGAAGATCACACCACTGCACTCCAGACTGGGTGACAGAGAGAGACTCTGTCACCAAAAAAAAAAAAAAAAAAAAAAAAAAAAGCAAGATGCAGACACTTAACATATGGGAGGGGTTTCATCATGTTGCCCAGGCTGGTTTTGAACTCCTGAGCTCAGGCAATCTGCCCGCCTCGGCCTCCCAAACTGCTAGGATTACAGGCGTGAGCCACCACATCTGACCTGCACCTTGCTTTTTAATGTTTAAATATACCCTATAGACATGCTATATCTGTATATAATTAACTTCCTTGATCTTATTTAGTGACTTGCTGGAAGCCACTAAACAAATGAAAAAGCAAATAGTAGTAACAAACCCTGGAGGAGGTAGGCGATCAATACCCAGAGTTTGTTCATTATCTGAAATGTCCAGTTTGTAATATTGGCAAGTATATGACACAGCACAAAGAAGGTGGATGGGAGCAAACTTGTATTGAGCTAAGAAAATAACTACAGACAGGAAAGTAATAATTATAATAATGTATTGTTAGGTTTGTAAGAATATATGTAATATGTGTTTCAACAATACAATGAAAAGGGGGGAAGAGAATACAGCTATATAGGATTAACATTTCTATACACGACTAAAATTAAGCTATTATGAATCAGAAGCTGATTCTGATAAGTCAAGATGTATAAGGTACAACCTAGATCAACTAAATTAACTACTAAAAAACGTTTAAAAATAGACAAAAATCAGCGACGCAAGATGGCAGCCACCATGGGCTTGGACAATTTATGAAAACTGAATATACAGCCTTAAAATGGAATGCCTAAATACCCAGAAGCAACCCCCTTTGTAGGATTTGTAACAAAAATTAATATGAATGGAGTTAATAGTTCTAATGGAGTGGTGGACCCAAGAGCCATATCAGTGCTAGCAAAATGGCAGAACTCATATAGCATCGAAGTTGTCCTGCAAGAGCCTCGGCGCCTAATGATGTCTAAAGAAAATATGAAACTCCCTCAGCGCCTGAAGGACAGTGTTACAGCAGTTAATCAAAAAGAACAACCACAGGCCCTTCCCTTCCCCCACATTTGATTTAAGCAGTCTTCATTTTCCACAGTAGTAAATTTTCTAGATACATCTTGCAGACCTCAAAGTACTGGAAAGAAAGCTCCCATTAAAAGGAAATTTATCTTAAGATACTGTAAATGATACTAACTTTTTGTCCATTTGAAATATATGTTGTGCTATAACAAATCATCCTGTCAAGTGTAACCACTGTCCACATAGTTGAACTTCTGGGATCAAGAAAGTCTATTTAAATTGATTCCCATCATAACTGGTAAGGCACATCTAACTCAACTGTGAAAAGACACATCACACAATCACCTTGCTGCTAATTACACGGCCTAGGGTCTCTGCCTTCTCCCCTACCCTCCTGCCTCCCACCCTCCCTGCAACAACAGCCCTCTAGCCTGGAGGGCTTGTTAGAGCAGATGTGAAGGTTTCAGGTCGCAGCCTGTGGGACTACTGCTGGGTGTGTGGGGTGCTTTGCCTGCACCCCTGGTTTCTTTAAGTCTTAAATGATGTCCCTTCCAAGCCATCGTCCTGTTCCCATGCTCCCCTCCTCTTGCCCTTGGCCGAAGCATAGATTGTAACCCCTCTGCTCCCCTCTGAGACTGGCCTTCGGTGAGGAATTCAGGGCTTTCCCCATATCTTCTCTCTCCCACTTTTATCGAGGGGTGCTGCTTTTTCTTCCCTCCTCCTGAAGTTCCTTTTTGCACCATCACCACCCAACACCTTCCATGACACGTCCTTTCTTTGGTCAGAAGCCATTAGGTAAGGTTGGAAAGAGTCTCTGACCTCCCTTGTTTAGTTTCAGAACCATACTTTTTCACTCTCCACCAGCCTGGGAAATGAAAGTTGGGTCCTCAGCCCTGCCACCCTCTGCTGTCATTAGCTGATGCATTGTTTTTAGCTCAGGTTTTGATACGGTGGAAAGAATAGTCACTAGCGTTACTCAGACCTGCCAGCTCTCAGAGTCCTGGGTGGTTGAACTCGGAGAAAGGCCACATGAAGACACTTATAAGCACACATGATTCCTCTGAATTGTTTTACTTTCCTGTAATTGCTTTTGCTTTTAAAAATTGAAGAAGTTTTAAACAGGGCTTTCATTTGGCCATCCTTGCAATCCATGGGGGTCTAGTTTGGAATCTGACAACTGGAACAAAAAGAACCTTGAATCCGGTGCATGCCTTGGTTTTGGTGCTGCTGCTTCTCAAGATCCCCAGCAGGGATTAAGAAAGAACCCGGTGTGCATAGCAGATCCCCGAAATTGGCGGGCTTGACCTCCTGGCAAATTGCTGGATCTTTCCACTTTCTGTTCAGGGCCACTAAATGCTGAAATGTAGATGCATACCGAAATAAAAGCAATTCATTGTGTACTAAAGTTGTTTTTTTTAAATTTAGTATTTGTGTAAAACCACCTTTTGAAGCAGCAACTATCAAGTCTAAAAAGCAATTGATGTTTCCATTGATCTTTTTCCGGGGGAAAACCTTAGTTCTGAGGATTTAACATCCTCTAAGTGAAGTTTAACATAACAGTATTTCATAAGCAGCCTTTTTATTGTCAGACCATTGCCTGATTTTAATATAATTTTTAAAAAGTGTGTGTTAAAAAAATAGACAAAAATCATTAAGAAAATTAAAATGAGGCCGGGCACGGTGGCTCAAGCCTGTAATCCCAGCACTTTGGGAGGCCGAGGCGGGTGGATCACGAGGTCAAGAGATCGAGACCATCCTGGTCAACATGGTGAAACCCCGTCTCTATTAAAAATACAAAAAAATTAGCTGGGCATGGTGGCGCGTGCCTGTAGTCCCAGCTACTCAGGAGGCTGAGGCAGGAGAATTGCCTGAACCCAGGAGGCGGAGGTTGCAGTGAGCCGAGGTCGCACCACTGCACTGGAGCCTGGTGCCTGGTGACGGAGTGAGACTCTGTCTCAAAAAAAACACAAAAAAACAACAACAAAATCACGTGATTATCTGAACAGATGCAGCAAAAATACCTGAGAAAACATCCAGCCTCCTTTCATGATGAAAATACTCAACAAACTAGAAATTGAAGATGGACTTGCCGTTTCTATCCAACACTGTAGTGGAGGTCCTAACTAGGCCAATTAGGCAAGAGAAAGAAACAAAAGTCTTCCAGATTAGAAAGAAAGTTAAATTATCTCGATTCACAGATGACACGATTTTGTATGCAGGGAATCCACTAAAAAACTCTTATAAATGATTAAACAAGTACAGCAAGGTTATAGAACACAATATCAACATATAACTTTCAATTCTATTTCTAGATACTTGCAATAAATAACCCAGAAATGAATATAAGAAAACAATTCCTTTTAAAGTAGCATAAGAAAGAATAAAATATTTAGGAATGAATGTAACAAAAACTGCAAAACTTATACTCTGAAAACTGTAAACCCTCGTTGAAAGAAGCTGAAGAAGATCTAAATAATTATAAAAACATAACATGTTCACAGATCAAAAGACTTACTATTGTTAAGATAGCAATCCTTTAAAAACCTATCTACAGATTCAATCAAATCTCCATCAGCATCCCAGCTAACTTCTTTGCAAAACCTGACAAGCTGATTCTAAAACCGATAAGGATTGCAAGATGCCCAGAATAGCAAAAACAATCTTGAAAAAGAACAAAGTAGGAAGACCCACATTCCTTGATTTAAAAATTTACGTAAAAATAGCAACAGTTTTCAAGACAGTGTGGTACTGGCCAGGGTAGCTAGAATTAAAAAGAAGATAAGGAACACTGGTAAGGGTGTGAAAAAACTGGAACCCTCATACACACCTAGTCAGTATATAGAATGGTGCAGTTATTTTGAAAAATAGTCTGGCAGTTTCTTAAGAAGTTAAACATAGAGTTACTCTATGAGCCAGAAATTCCATTCCTAGGTTTCAATTCAAGAGAAATGAAAACATGCATCATGTAAAAACTCATACAAATGTTCACAGCAGCATTACTCATAATAGCTAAAAAGAGACATCAACTCAAATGTTCATTATCTGATCAATGCATTTAAACAGTATTCCTTAAACCTTTTCAAAAAGCTGGGTACAGTGGTAATGTGCCCTATAATCCTAGCTCCTCAGGAGGCTGAGGAGCGAGGATTGCCTGAGCCAAGACATTCAAAACCAGCCTGGGGAAAGTAGTGAGGCTCCTCACCTAAAAAAAATGGTCTCACTTGTTCTTTCAAAATTATTTTCAGTTCTGTGATGGTTTTCTGTCTTTCTTTTATTTCCTCCCTGTCTGTCATTTAGTATTTCATCTCCTTCGATTATCTGACCATCTTGATTGTATTATTGCATTGTGTTCTTTCACAAAAGCAACAATTGCTTCATTGTCTATTGATTTCAATTCATGGTAAAATCTTTGGCAACCCCAAACATTTGCAGGGCCTGGGGCAAGAGTAAAATAGAAACCCCCAGCCGTTTGTCTAAATTTAAAAGTTATAAGTCAAGTTTTGAAACTATTAAATAAAAGACATTTTGCTCTCTTTTTTTAACCAAAATACCTTTAAAACAGCATTAAAATATGCAGCGATGGTTTTATATGATTGAAATGCATTCAATATAGGTAATAACTAAATTTAGTTATTACTCTACATGTCTAGGTATTCGTTCATGGATAAGCAATGTTTGCATAAAAATAAAAGAAACAAATATATTTTATAAATTATATTTATGTCATGAGTTTTATTTTTGCCTTTATTTTAGCACAATCACAGTATCAACAAATGTTATACTGTTTTCACATAATTGCTGTTCCATCGAAGGTAATAATCTAAAGGATTACAGAAGAAACATTTTGTTCGAAGTGTACCAAATTTCCACAAAGGGGTACAGAATGTGTACACTTTGAACACAAAGAGAAGCAATAAAATCAGTGGGGCACTTAGCGGAAAACAATACTTTATTATGCAAAAGTTTTCTTTTGCTTTTGTGTTGAGAGGAACAACATGACAGGTTAATCGATTTGTCGTTTGTTTCCTGAAACGTCTGACACTCCAGTCCTCACTGCTCCATGCAGCAGTGTCAGTAGCAGTCAACCCATAAATCTGAACAAGAGTTGGGCACAGTTACCTATTGTTTTAAAGATATTGGGCAATAGATTTGGAGAAGCAATTTCCTGGCATTATACACAAAAAATTTAGAATTATTAGTCATGCCATGCTGACACGGAGCATCAAATGTAAAAGTGACAGAGCTGCCTGTGTGTTCTTTAATAAATGTGTGTGCTTGTGATATACGGGTCCCTCTGAAGCGTAGAACCCAAAGCATGGGCTACTTTTTTCTGGGTCAATGGGTGATACCGGGTATTTGGTACTTTTCCTCTTCTCTATACCATGTTTTTCTGGTTACTTTTCTTGTCTGATGCCATGTTTGACTGATCTTTTTCACATTTTTTTTTTCTCTAGTATCCTTATCTACCAGTGCAATGGTAAGTACTTCGGATCACACATCCTTGTCGGCTCTCTCTTGCAGCTGCTACGATCCCACCCCAGCCCGCTATGCCAACAGTCTATTCACATCACCTGTTGTCAACACTACTTAACTATTTTTATATTTGAGAATTTTCATCTGGTATCCAGTTTTGCTTAGTTTTATGGGTTGAATTGTATTCTCATGTAAGTAAAAAATATGTTGAAGTCCTAACTCCTGGTACTTCAGAATGTGACCTCATCTGGAATTAGGGTCATTGCAAATGTAATTGGTTAATATGGGGTCATACTGGGGTAGAGTAGGCTTCTGATCCCATCTTAATGGTATCCTTATAAGAAGACAGCCATGGGGGATCGAGACACACATGGAGAATGCCATGTTATGACTAAGGCAGAAATTGGAGTGATGCAACTGCAAACCAAGGCACACCAAAAACTGCCAGTAAATCACCACAAGCTGGGAAGAGGCAATTAGACTTCTCTGCAGTTTCCAGAGGAAGCAAAGCCCAGCTTACACCTTGATTTTGAACTTCGAGGTCCCAGAACTGGAGACAATGAGTATCTATTGTTTTGTGGTACTTTGTTATGACAGCGCCAGGAAACTAATACACAGTGTGTTTTACCCATCTCTTGTTCTGGTTCGTTTCTAAAAGATGAAACTTTGGATCCAAGATGTCATCAAGTTCATAGTGTCAGCAGTTCTCCACATTGGCAGTAGAATTGTGAGACTGGAGTTGTCTACATGATTGCCCCAAAAGGAATGGGTTTCTATTCCATCTACTAACTCACAAAAGATCCTGAATAAATAAATATATATATGAGAACTATTTTCATATATAGAGGCAACTCAATTTCTCCATAGCATAAGTGTGACTACAATATGGAAGGGTTTGAATTATTGTGAGATCATTGGTGTCCCTGCAAAGTTTTTGCATTCTTAGAAACAGAGGCTCCCTGTAAGTAAATATAACCAAGTTGTGGTAAAAGTCCATGATGCTCTCTCAGTCTTATATGGGGACACAGGCTTATGATGTCAGAAAAACATGGAATTCTGGTTTTGAGGACTGTGGAGGCCTCAATATAGTCATTATTCCATACCTGTCTACACTCCCACCACTCCTCACAAGGAGTAGCTCATTAGAGGGTGAATATTTTGTAAAAATGTGTATTCTTGGGGTTTCCACTTTGTATCAGGAAAGGCAAGAAGTGGAAGATAGCCTTTCAAATATGCTTAACTATTCTGAATCTATCATCATGACACTTGGCTTGTGCAAATCCCAAACATCCATTGATTAATAATAACATTCTCTGACAGCTACTTTCCCATATCTCTCCTCTTCTTTACCTACATAATATGTTTTAAAAATTAGATAGGGTCTTGCTATGTTGCCCAGGCAGGACTTGAACTCCCAGTCTCAAGCAATCCTTCTGCCTCAGCCTTCTGAGTAGCATGGATTACAGGTATATGTCACCATGTCCAGCTTCTCTGCTCTTCTTTGAAACAATACTCTTATTGCTATTATTATTGTGGTTTAAAAACACACAGACTTTTGTATTTACCATCTTTGTATTAGGCCATTCTTGCACTGCTTATAAAGAAATGCCTGAAACTGGGTAATTTATAAAGAAAAGAGGTTGAATTGGTTCACAGTTTGCAGGCTTTATAAGCATGGTGCCAACATCAGTTGGCTTCTGGGGAGGACTCAGGGAATTTTTACTCATGGTGGAAGGCAAAGTGGAAGCCTGCATGTCACATGGTGAAAACAGGGGCAAGATTGTGGGGAGAGGTGCCACACACTTTTAAATGACCAGATCTCACGAGAACTCAGATCAAGGGCTCACTTATCACCAAGGGGATGGCCTAAATGATTCACGAGGGAGCCACCCCCATGATCCAAACACCTCCAACCAAGCCGCATCTTGAACATTAGGGATTATATTTCAACATGAGATTTGAGTGGGGACAGATGTCCAAACGATATCATTCCATCCCTGCATCCCCCTTCTTTTGCTCTCCTAATATTGCAAAATACAATTATCCTTTCCCAATAGTCTCTCAAAGTCTTAACTTGTTCCAGCATTAACTCAAAAGTCCAAAATCTCAAACGAGACAAGGCAAGTCTTGTCCATCTATGAGCCAGCCTGTAAAATCAAACAAGTTATTTAGTTTCAACATACAATTGGAGTACCAGCATTGGGTAATATTTCCATCTCAAAAGGGAGAAAACAGCCAAAAGAAAGGAGTTACAGGCCTTATGCAAGTTAGAAACCCAGCACTGAACCTTAAAGCTTCAAAATAATCTCCTTTGACTTCATGTCCCACATCCAGGGCATGCTGATATGAGGGTTGGGCTCCCAAAGCCTTGAGCAGCTCTGCCCCTGTGGCTTTGCAGGGTTCTGCCCTAACAGCTGATCTCACAGGTTGTTGAGTGCATGCAGCTTTTCCCAGCACAGGGTGCAAGCTGCCAGTGGATCTACCACTCTGGGTTCTTGAGGACAGTGGTCTCCGCCACTAGGCAGTGCCCCAATTGGGACTCTGTGTGTAGGCTCAACCCCACATTTCCTCTCGGCACTGCCTAGCAGAGGTTCTTTGTGAGGGTTCTGCCCCTACAGTAGGCTTCTGCCTGGGCACCCAGGCATTTTCATACATCATCTGAAATACAGGTGAAGGCTGCTACACCTCATTCACTTTTCACCCCACAGGCTTAACACCATGTGGAAGGTACCAAGGCTTAGAGTGGCTTGCACTCTCGAGAGTGGTGGCATGAGCAGTATCTTGGGTCCTTTGAGCCAAGGCTTGAGCCAGAGTGGCCAGAATGTGGGGAGCAGTGTCCTAAGGCAGTGCAGGGTAATGGGGCCCTGGGCCTGGCCCATGAAACAATTTTTCCCTTCTAGGCCTTTGGGCCTGTGATGGGGGTGCTGCCGTGAAGGTCTCTGATTTTCCCCACTCTCTTAGATATCAGCACTTGGCTCCCTTTTAGTTATGCAAATATCTCTAGCAAGATGTTGCTCCATAGCCTTCTTGAATTTCTCTCTTGAAAAACCTTTACTCTTTGCCACGTGGCTAGGCTGCAAAATTTCCAAATATGCTGTCACCTTCCCGTCTTCTTCTGAGCCCTCCAAACTCTCCAACCTCTCTGCCTGTTACCCAATTCCAAAGTCAGTTCCACATTTGTAGATATCTTTACAGCAATGCCCTACTCCTCAGTACCAACGTTCTGCATTAGGCCATTCTTGCATTGCTACAGAGAAATATCCAAGACTGGGTACTTTATAAACAAAAGAGGTTTCACTGACTCTTGGTTGTGCAGGCTGTACAAGCATGGCACCAACATCGTTCAGCTTCTGGGGAGGCCTCAGGGAGCTTTGATTCATGGTAGAAGGTGAAGTGGGAGCTTGTACATCAGATGGTGAGAGCAAGAACGAGAGAGAGAGAGAGAGAGAGAGAGAGAGAGAGAGAGAGAGAGAGAGAGAGAGAGAGAGATGGAAGAGGTGGCACATACTTTTAAAGGACCAGATCTCATGCAAACTCAGAGCAAGAGCTTACTTATCACCAGGGGAATGGCCCAAATCATTCATGAGGGATCTACCTCCATGATCCAAACACCTCCCTCCAGGACCCACCTCCAACACTGCAGTTTGCATTTCAACATGGGATTTCGTTAGAGGCAAATAACCAAACAACAGGCCAGGTGCAGTGGCTCATGCCTGTAATCCCAGCACTTTGGGAGGCTGAGGCAGGTGGGTCATGAGGTCAAGAGATTGAGACCATTTTTTACTTAAAAGTGATTACATTTCAGTAGTGTTAAATATATTCACATTATTGTGCAACAGATATCTAGGATGCTTTCATCTTGCAAAACTGAAACTCTATACCCAAACACTAATTCCTCTTCTGCTGACCCCCAGCCCTTAAAAACCACCTTTCTGCACTCTGTTTCTATGATTTCTGACCACTCTACATACTTCATATGAGTAGAATAACATGGCATGTGCCCTTTTATGAATGGCTTATTTCACTTGACATCATGTCCTTGAAGATCATCTATATTGTAGTACACGACAGAATTCTTTATGGCTGCACAGTATTCCAGTGTATGAACATATCACACTTTCCTTATTCCTTCTTCTGTTGATGGACATTTGGGTTGCTTCCACCTCTTGGCTATTGTGAATAAGGCTACAGTAAACATGGGTGTGCAAGTATCCTTTGCACACCTTGCTTTCAATTATTCTGCAGGTATACTCAGATATGGGATTGCCAGATCATATGGTTTTCTATTTTTAATTTTTTGAGGAAACTCCATACTGTTTTCCACAGTGGCTGTGCCATTTTCCATGGCCACCACCAATACACAAGTGTTCCAACTTCTCCACATCCTCTCCAACATGTGTCATTTTCTGTTCTTTTGATAGTGGCCATACTGGTAGGTATGAAATAATATCTCATTGTGGTCTTGAATTTCTTTTTCTTTTTTTTTTTTTTTGAGACGGAGTTTTGCTCTTGTTACCCAGGCTGGAGTGCAATGGCGCGATCTCGGCTCACTGCAACCTCCGCCTCCTGGGTTCAGGCAATTCTCCTGCCTCAGCCTCCTGAGTAGCTGGGATTACAGGCACGCGCCACCATGCCCAGCTGATTTTTTGTATTTTTAGTAGAGACGGGGTTTCACCATGTCGACCAGGATGGTCCCGAACTCTCGACCTCTTGATCCACCCGCCTCGGCCTCCCAAAGTTTGAATTTTTTTTTTTTTTTTTTTTGAGACGGAGTTTCGCTCTTGTTACCCAGGCTGGAGTGCAATGGCACAATCTCGGCTCACCGCAACCTCCGCCCCCTGGGTTCAGGCAATTCTCCTGCCTCAGCCTCCTGAGTAGCTGGGATTACAGGCACGTGCCACCATGTCCAGCTAATTTTTTTTTTTGTATTTTTAGTAGAGACGGGGTTTCACCATGTTGACCAGGATGGTCTTGATCTCTTGACCTCGTGATCCACCCGCCTCGGCCTCCCAAAGTGCTGGGATTACAGGCTTGAGCCACCGCGCCCGGCCTGAATTTCTTTTTTAATGATTGGTGATGTTGAGCATCATTCTGTACATTTGTTGGACATTCATAAGTTCCTTATATATATGTTCTGGACATTAACCCCTTATCAGATACATAATTTGCAATTATTTTCTCCCAACCTATAGGTTTTCTTTTCACTGTTTCCTTTAGTGTGCTAAAGCACTTAAGTTTGATGTAGTCCCATTATCAATTACTGCTTTTGTTGCCAGTGTTTTTGGTGTCATATTCAAAAAATCATTGCCAAATCCAATGTCCTGACACCTTCCTCCCATAATTTTCTCCAGGAGTTTTATAGTTTTAAGTCATAGAGTTAGGTCTTTGATCCATCGTTTTAAACTTAATTTTTGTGGGGTAGGGTAAGAATTCAATGTCATGCTTTTGCATCCAGTTATCCCAATACCATTTACTGAAGAGACACCTTTCCCTATTGTATGGTCTAGGCATACTGCCAAAGTTTATTTGGCCATACATACAAAAGCTTATTTCTGGGCTCTCTATTCTGTTCCATGGGTCTATATATCTATCTTTATGCCATTATCACATCATCTTAATGACAGGTTTTTTTTTGTGGTATGTTTAAAAATCATTAAGTGTGAGGCCTCCTAGTCGGTCCTTTTTCAAGATTGTTTTGACTCTTTGGGGTCCCTGGAGGTTCCATATACAATTTAGATTTTTTTTCTCTTTTCTGTAAGGGATGCATTGGGATTTTCATAGATGCATTGGGATTTTCATAGCTACTGCATTGAATCTGTAAATCACTTGCATAGTATGACTATTTTAACAATATTAAGTCTTCCAAGCCATGAGCATGAGATGTCTTACTATTTATCTGTCTTTTTTTATTTCTTTACAATGTTTTGGAGTTTCGAGTGTACAAGTCTTTCATGTCTTAAGTATTTTACCCTTTATGTTATAGTATATGGTATGTGGTTTTTGTAATTTCCTTTCCTGGTCAATGTTAGTGCATAAAAACACAAATGATTGTTATGTGTTGACTTTATATCCTGCAATTTTGTTGAAAGTGTTTATTGTAATTTTTGTGGAATCTTTAGAATTTTCTAAATATGAGATCATACTGCCAGCAAATAGAGATAATTTTACTTCTTTTCCAATTTGGATGTCTTATATTTCTTTCTCTTGCCAAATAGCTCTTGCCAAACTTCCCATGTTAGATATTAGTGGTGAGAGGGCACATCCTTGCCTTATTCTTAATCTTGGAGGAAAAGCTTTCAGTCTTTCTCCATTGAGTGTGATGCTAGTATGGGTTTGTCTTATATGACCTTTATTATATTGAGGTAAGTTCCTTATATACCTTTTTTGTTGCATCTGTATTCATCAGAAATGTTAGTCCATAGCTTTCTTTTCTTTCTTTGTGTGTATGTATGTGTGTGTGTGTGTGCGAGCGCGTGTGCGTGTGTGTTTGTTTTGTTTCTGAGACACGGTCTCACTCCTGTTGCCCAGGCTGCAGTGCAGTGGCACAATCTCAGCTCAGCACACTGCAGAGTCAACTTCCTGCGCTCTGGGAATTCTCCCACCTCAGCCTTCTGAGTATCTAGAACTACAAGTGCATATCATACCTGGCTGATTTTTTTTTTTTTTTTTTTTGTATTTTTAGTAGAGATGGAATTTTGCCATGTTGCCCAGTTCAAGAACTCCTGGGCTAAAAAGATCCACCTGCCTTTGTCTCCCAAACTGCTAGGATTACAGGCATGAGCCACCATCCCTAGCCTCTTGTGTTTTATTTTATTCTGGTTTTGTTATCAGGTTACTACTGCCCTCAAAGACTGAGTTTGAGATTGCTCCCTCCTCTTCACTTCTCTGGAAGAGTTTAAAAAGAATTGGTATTTGTTCTTTAAATGTTTGGTGGAATTCTTTTGTGATGCCATCAGGTCCTGGGCTTTTCTTCATTGGGAAGGTTTTGATTAGCTCTTTAATTTTTTTACTCGTATTATGTTTATTCATATTCTTTATTTTTCATGATTCAGTCTTTGTAGGTGGTATTCCCCAAGGAATTTATCCATTTATTTGACGTGATACAATGTGTTGGCATACCTTTTCACAGCAGTCTCATAATCCTTACTTCTGTGACAACTGTTGTAATGCCCTCACATTTACTTCTAACTTTTTAAATTTTATTCTATTTTTTTAGAGACAGGGCCTTGCTATATTGTCCAGACTGGCCTTGAACTCCTGGGCTCAAGCAATCCTCCCACCTTGACCTCCCAAAATTCTGGAAGTACAGGTATGAGCCACTGTAACTGGCCTTCTAATTTTACTAATTTCAGTCTTCTCTCTTATTTTCTCAGTTGGTCTAGCTAAAGATTAGACAATTTCACTAACCTTTTTAAACAAAAACAACTCTTGGTGTCCTTGATGTTTTTCTATGTTATTTCTATTCTCTAATTCATTTACCTATGCTCTTAGCATTATTATTTCCTTCCTTCTGTTAACTTTGGGTTTAGTTTGTTGTTCTTTTCAAGTTCTTTGAAGTATGAGGTTAGGTTGTTGACTTGAGATCTTTCTTCTTTTTTAATGTAGGTGTTTACCACCATAAACCTCCCTCTCACTTCTACTTTCACTGCATTCCATAAGTGTGATATGTTGCATTTTTGCTTTCATTTGTTTCCAGATATTTTCTAAATTCACTTGTGTTTTCTTCCCTGATCCATTAAGAGGGCACTGCTTAGTTTCCACAAATCATGTACTTTCCTGTTTTCCTTCTGCTATTGATTTCTTGTTTTATTTCATTGTGATTGGAGAAGATATTTTATACGATTTCAATCTCCTTAAATTTGTCAAGATTTGTTTTATGGCTTAACATGTGATGTATCTTGGAGAATGCTCCATGAGTACATAAAGAATGTGTATTCTGCTGCTGTTGAGTGGACATCAGTTAGAGCCAACAGATCTGTTGTTCATGTCTTCTGTTTTGTTGTTGATCTTCTGTATGGTTGTTCTGGCCGTGAATGAAAGAGGAGTATTATGTCTCCTGCTATTACTATGTTGCTGTTAATTTCTTCCTTCAGCTCTGTCAATGCTTCACCTAATTGGGAGTTCTAATATTGGATGTGCATATATTTATAGTTGTTATATGTTCCTGGTGAATGGACCATTTATCATTACATAACATCTCTTGTCCTCCTGACAGTTTCTACTTAAAGACTATCTTGTCTAACATTACATATGGCCACCCCTGCTTTTAGGTTCCCATTTACATGGAATCTTTTTCTGTCCCTTTACTTTTAGCTTATGTGTGTCCTTAAGCATAAAGCAAGTCTCTTGTAGAAAGCATACACTTGGATCTTGTTTTTTAAAACATAGTCAATCTATATCTTTTAATTAGTGTGTTTAATGTATTTACATTTAAAGTAATTGCTCATAGGAAAGAACTCATTATTGCCATTTTGTTAATCGTTTTCTGTTTGTTGTGTAGATTTTTGTCCCCCCTTCTTCCCTTTTTTGTAGTGACATATTTTGATTCCCTTCTTATTTCCCTTTGTGTATATTCTGTAGATATTTTCTTTGTGGTTACCATTGCAGTTACATAAAACATCTAAACACTGTAACATTCTATGTTATGCTGCTAACAACTTACCTTCATTCATATGTAAAAACTCTGCTCCTTTACATCCTGCCCCTCTTCACTTTATGTTGTTAACAACAAAATTTTTCTCTTTTATAATGAGTATCCAGTAATATACATACTTAATTACTTCTAATTTTTTAAAATTCAATTTTTAAAAAAATTTTGAGATAGGGTCTCATTATACCATTCAGGCTGGAGTGCAGTGATGTGATCATGGCCCACTGCTGCCTCAAACTTCTGGGTTCAAGCAATCCTTTTGCTTCACCTACCCAAGAAGCTAGGACTACAGACATGCACCATCATGCCTGGCTCCTTTTTTTTTTTTTTTTTTTTTTTTTTTGTCTTTTTGAGAGACAGATGAGGTCTTGCTATGTTGCCCAGGACAGAAGAGCAACTATAAATTGATTGGTAAAAAAATACCCACAACCCTGTGAGAAAATGAGTAACAGACAATTGACTCAAAAAAGGAAATACCTATGGATTTTCAGCATATAAAAAGTTGCCAGGCCTGCCCAGCACTGCCTGCTCCATGGCAGAGTCCCAGCCTGCTTCTCCTATGTCCATCATTCCATGCAGAAGCACCATCAGCATGTCTGACAAACTGCCCTACACAGTCACTGACATCAGCCTGGACACAAGGCCCTGGACATTGTGGAGACTGAGATGGTGGGCCTGATATGTATGAGGAAGTTGTACTTGGCTCCAAGCCACTGAAAGGCACTGACGTCACCAGCTGCCTGCAAATGATGGTGGAGACCATTGCCCTCATTGAGACCCTCATTACCTCAAGTGCTGAGATGCAATGGCCCAGCTGCAATATCTTCTCTACCTAGAATTATGTGGCAGCTGCCATTGCCAAGGCTGGTATTCCAGTGTGTTCCTGGAAGGGTGAAAGAGATGACAAATACGTGTGGTGCATCAAGCAGATACTGTATTTCAAAGACAGGCCCCTCCACATGATTATCTCAACCAACTTCATTTACACCAAGTACCCACAGCTTCTGTCAGTCATCTGAGGCATCTTTGAAGAGACCGTGACTGGGTCCACGGAATGATGGCCAATGGGATCCTGAGGGTGCCTACCATCAATGTCAATGACTCCATCACCAAGAGCAAGTCTAACAACCTCTATGTCTGCCAGCAGTCCTGCATAAATGACATCAGGTGGGCTACAGACATCATGACTGCTGGCAAGGTAGCGGTGGTGGCGGGCTGTAGCAGTGTGGGCAATGGTTGTGCCCAGGCCCTGAAGGATTTGGGGGTTTCTCTCCTTTTCTGGATACTAACCACACAATTCCTCATGCATTATTTGCTTTCTGAGGCTTCAGTAGATGTCTAATTTCTCCAGCTTTTCTGGTTGTTTTCAGTGAGAGAGGAAGCCTAAACCACCAATTTTACCATTGCTTGAAACAGAGCTCTCTTTGTGGCCACCATTCTGGGTCAATATTTCCTGTTACAGTGTGTATTTTCAATGTATACATTTGAGCCTTCAGTTTGCAAAATTACATTTCAGTTTTCTACTAAGAATTTCAGTTGTGTGCTCACTTCGGCAGCACATATACTAAAATCAGAACGATACAGAGATTAGCATGGCCTCTGCGCAAGGATGACACAAATTCATGAAGCATTCCATATTTTTAAACTGGCTAGCAGTGTGCAGAAAGCAGAAACTGGACTCCTTCATGACACCTTACCCTAAAATTAACTCCAGATGGATTAAAGACTTAAACATAAGACCTAACACCATAAAAACCCTGGAAGAAAACCTAGGCAATATCATTCAGGACAGAGACATAGGCAAGGACTTCATGACCAAAACACCAAAAGCATTGGCAACAAAAGCCAAAATAGACAAAGGGGACCTAGTTAAACTTCAGAGCTTCTGTACAGCAAAAGAAACAATCATTAGAGTGAACCAGCAACCAACAGAATGGAAAAAAATTTTTGCAATCTACCCATCTGACAAAGAGCTAATATCCAGAATCTACAAAGAACTAAAACAGATTTACAAGACAAAAATAAACAAACCCATCCAAAAGTGGGAGAAGGATATGAACAGACACTTTTCAAAAGAAGACATATATGAGGCCAACAAACATGAAAAAATGCTCATCATCACTGGTCATTAGAGAAATGCAAATCAAAACCACATTGAGATACCACCTCACACCAGTTAGAATGGCAACCATTAAAAAATATGGAGACAACAGATGCTGGAGAGGATGTGGAGAAATAGGAACACTTTTACACTGTTGGTGGGAGTGTAAATTAGTTCAACCATTGTGGAAGACAGTGTGGCGATTCCTCAAGGACCTAGAAATAGAAATTCCATTTGACCCAGCAATCCCATTACTGGGTATATATCCAAAGGATTATAAATCATTCTGTTATAAAGACACATGCACACATATGTTCATAGCAGCACTGTTTACAATAGCAAAGACCTGGAACCAACCCAAATACCCATCGATGATAGACTGGACAGGGAAAATGCGGCACATATACCATGGAATACTATGCAGCCGTAGAAAACGACGAGTTTGTGTCCTTTGCAGGGGCATGGATAAATCTGGAAACCATCATTCTCAGCAAACTGACACAAGAACAGAAAATCAAACACCACATGTTCTCACTAATAGATGGTTGTTGAATAATAAGAACACATGGACACAGGGAGTGGAGCATCACACACTGGGGTCTGTTGTGGGGGGCCAAGGGAGGGACACAGTGGGGGTGGGGAGGTCGGGGAGGGATAACATGGGGAAAAATGCCAGATGTAGGTGATAGGGGGATGGAGGCAGCAAACCACATTGCCATGTGTGTACCTATGCAACAATCCTGCATGATCTGCACATGTACCCCAGAACCTAAAGTACAATAAAAAAATTAAATTAAAAAAAAAGAATTTCACTAGCCACGGTTAGATTTCCTTTGCCTACCTTCTTCTATTTCTGTAACTCAGTGGTGCTCAGCTTCCTTTTTTTTTGAGACGGAGTTTCGCTCTTGTTACCCAGGCTGGAGTGCAATGGCGCGGTCTCGGCTCACCGCAACCTCCGCCTCCTGGGTTCAGGCAATTCTCCTGCCTCAGCCTCCTGAGTAGCTGGGATTACAGGCATGTGCCACCATGCCCAGCTAATTTTTTGTATTTTTAGTAGAGACGGGGTTTCACCATGTTGACCAGGATGGTCTCGATCTCTTGACCTCGTGATCCACCCGCCTCAGCCTCCCAAAGTGTTGGGATTACAGGCTTGAGCCACCGCGCCCGGCTCAGCTTACTTTTTAAAAAGGTTTAAGAACTATTGTTTTTTAAAAAGGGATTTAGGATGCTGAGGCAGGAAAGTTACCTGAGGCCAGCAATTTAAAACCAGCCTGGGGAATGTAGTAAGACTCTCCACCTCAAAAACCAAAAATGGACTCACTTGTTCTTTCAATATTGTTTTTAGGCCAGGCACAGTGGTTCACACCTGTAACATCAGCATTTTGGGAGGCTGGGGTGGGCAGATCACTTCAGGCCAGGAGTTTGAGACCACCCAGGCTAACATGGCAAAACTGTATTTCTACCAAAAATAGAAAAAACAAAAACAAAAACAAAAAAGAGCTAGGCATGGTGGCACACACTTGCAGTTCTAGCTACTTGGGAGGCTGAGGGAGGAAAATCACTTGAGCCCAGGAGGCGAAGGTTGTGGTGAGCTGAGATCATTCCATTGCACTCCAACCTGGGTGTCAGAGTAAGACTCCGTCTCAAAAAAAAAAAAAAAAAAGAAAAAGAAAAAGAAAAAAAAGAAACAAAAATTCATTTCTGTGATGCTTTTCCTTTTATTTCCTCCCTCAGTCTGTCATTTCTTACTTCATCTCCTTCAAATGTTGTATTTTTGCATTGTGTTCTTTTACAACAGCAATAATTGCCTCATTGTCTACTGATTTCAATTATAGTAAAAACAGTTGACAGTCCCACTCTTTATGTTTGCAGAGCCTGGGGCAAGAGTAAAAAGGGAACCCCTCAGCCATATGTCTAAATGTAAAGGTTATAAATCAAGCTTTGGAGCTATTTTTAAAAAGCGCATCCTTTTGGATGATTTTCATATGATTGAAACACAGTCAATATAAAAGAGAACTAAATTTAATGATTAGTGCACATGTCTAGAATTCTGTTCATGGATAAGCAACGTTTGCATAATAAACACACGTATTTCATAAATAATATTTATTCCTTTTTTTGCCTTCTTTAGTACAATCACAATATATCTCAATGAATGTTATACTGTTTTCACAAAATTTCTGTTCCATTGACAGAAATGATCTAAATGATTACAAAAGAAACATTTTATTCAAAGTGTACCAAATTGCCACACAGGTACAAAATATGTACAGTTTGAACACAAAGAGAAGCAACAAAACCAGTGGGGTACTGAGTGGAAAACAATACTTTATTATACAAAAATCTTTTGCTTTTGTGTTGAAGAAAAATATGACAGGTTAATTACTTTGTCATTTCTGTTTCCTGAAATTTCTGACACTTTAATCCCCACTGCTCTATGCAGCAGTGTCAGTAGCAGTCAACCCATAAATCTGATTAATAGTTGGACAGAGTTACCTATTGTTTTAAAGATATTGGGTAACGGATTTGGAGAAGCATTTCTCTGGGGACCAAATGGTGTTCACAAAAAGTTAAGAATTATTAGTCATGCCGTACTGACACTGAGCACCAAATGTAAAAGTGACAGAGCTGCCTGGGTATTCTTTAATAAATGTGTGTGCTTGTGATACATGGGTCCCTCTGGAGTGTGGAACCCAGAGCAGGGACCCTTTTTTCTTAGTCAATGCATAATACTGGTATTTGGTACTTTTTGTCTTCTCTATACCATGCTTTTCTGGTTACTTTTCTTTGTCTGATACCATGTCTTACTGCTCTAACATTTTTTTCCCTCTAGTATCCTTATCTGCCAGTGCAATGGCAAATACTTCAGATCACATATCCTCGTTGGCTCTTTCTAGGAACTGCTACAATCCCTCCCCAGCCCACTATGCCAACAGTCTATTCATACCACCTGTTGTCAACACTACTTAACTATTTTTACATTTGAGTATCTTCATCTGGTATCCAGTTCTGCTTGGTGTTATGGGTTGAATCATGTCCCCATATAAGTAAAATATATATTGGAGACTTAACTCTTAGTACTTCAGAATGTGACCTCATCTGGAATTAGGGTCATTGCAAATGTAATTGGTTAATATGGGGTCATACTGGAGTAGAGTAGGCTCCTGATCCCATCTTAATGGTATCCTTATAAGAAGACAGCCACGGGGGATAGAGACACACATGGAGAATGCCATGTTATGACTAAGGCAGAGATTGGAGTGATGCAACTGCAAACCAAGGCACACTAAAAACTGCCAGTAAGTCACCACAAGCTGGGAAGAGGCAATTAGACTTCTCTGCAGTTTCCAGAGGAAGCACAGCCCTGCTTATACCTTGATTTTGAACTTCTAGGTCCCCAAACTGAAGAGATAATGAGTATCTATTGTTTTGTGGTAATCTGTTATGACAGCACTAGGAAACTAATACATAGTGTTAGTTTTACCCATGGGTTGTTTCTAAAAGAAGATGAAACTTTGGATCCAAGATGTCATCAAGTTCATAGTGTCAACAGTCCTTCACATTTGCAGAATTGTGAGACTGGAACTGTCTACATGACTGCCCCAAAAGGAATGGGTTTCCATTGTATCTACTAACCCAAAAAGATCCTGAATAAATAAATATATATGAGAAGTATTTTCATATATAGAGGCAACTAAACTTCTCCATAGTGAAAGTGTGACTGCAATATGGAAGGGTTTGAATTATTGTGAGATCATTGGTGTCCCTGCAAAGTTTTTGCATTCTTAGAAACAGAGGCTCCTGTAAGTAAACATAACCAAGTTGTGGTAAAAGTCCATGATGTTCTCTCAGTCCTATATGGGGACACAGGCTTATGATGTCAGAAAAACGTGGCATTCTGTTTTCCATTCAGTACTGTGGAGGCTTCAATATAGTCATGATTCCATACCTTTCTATACTCCCACTACTCCCCACAAGGAGTAGCATACTGGAGGGTGAATATTTTGTAAAAATGTGTACTTCTTGAGGCTTCAACTTCATATAAAGAAAGGCAAGAAGAGGAAGGTGGCCTTTCAAAAGTTGCTTAAGCATTCCAAATCTATCATCATGGCACTTGGCTTGTGCAAATCCCAAACATCCATTGCTTAATAAAAACATTCCCTTCTAGTTACTTTTCTATTTTTCTTCTCTTCTTAATTTTTAAAAATTAGAGTCTTACTATGTTGCCCAGGCTGGACTTGAAGTCTTGGGCTCAAGAAACCCTTCCTCTCAGCTTCCTGAGTAGCATGGACTACAAGTGCATGACGCCGTGTCCAGCCTCTCTGCTCTTCTTTACAATATGCTTATTACTATTACTATTGCAGTAAAAATAGAAAACACATAGCATTATATTTACTATCTTAATCATTTTTACCTAAAACGATTAATTTCAACAGTGTTGAATGTATTCAAATAGTTGTGCAATGGATCTCTAGAATGTTTTCATCTTGCAAAACTGGAACTCTAAATCCACAAAACACTAAGTCCCTCTTCCCCCAACCCATAGACCATAAAAACTACCTTTCTACAGTGTTTCTATGATTTCTGACCACTCTAAAATACTCCATATGAGTGGAATCATATAGTATCTATCCTTTTATGAATGGCTTAATCATGTCCTTGAGGATCACTCATAATGTGGCACATGACAGAATTTCTTTTTAAGGGTGCATAGTATTCCATTGTATAAATACACCATTCATCTGTTGATGGACATTTGGGTTGCTTCCATCTCTTGGCTATTGTGAATAATGCCACAATAAACATAAGTGTGCAAGTATCATTTAGAGACCTCGCTTTCAATTATTTTGTATGTATATCCAGTAATGGTATTGCTAGATCATATGGTTTTTCTATTTTTAATTTTTTGAGGCACCTCCATACTGTTTCCCACAATGGCTGTACATTACCACCATCAATGCACAAGGATTACAACTTCTCCATATCGTCTCCAACATGTATTAATTTCTGTTCCTTTGATAGTGGCCATAATGATGTGTATGAGGTAATACCTGGTTATGGTTTTGATTTCCATTTCTTTAATGATTTGTGATATTGAGCATCATTCTGTGCACTTATTGGTTATTTGTATATGACCTCTGGAGAAATGTCTGTTCATGTCCTTTATCAGTTTTTAACTTGGGGTTTTTTTTGTCACTGAGTTGTAAGTTCCTGGGGAGACTCATTTCCCTATTGTGGAAAAGTGTGGTCTAGGTACACTGCCAAAGTTCATGTGGTCACATGCACAACAACTTCTCTCTGGGCTCTCTGATCTGTTCCATTGGTTTATATATCTACCTTTATGCCATCATCACGTCATCTTAATTGCAGTTTTTGTGGTATGTTTTGAAAACATTTAAGCATAGGCCTTCTGCTTGGTCCTTTTTCAAGATTGGCTTGCCTACTTGAGGTCCCTTGAGGATCCATATATAATTTAGAACTTTCGGTATTTTCTGTAAAAAATGCATTGGGATTTTGATAGATATTGCATTGAATCTGTAGATTGCTTTAGGTAGTATGGATATTAAGCCTGGATACTTTAATAATATTAAGCATTTTAACAATATTAAGCCCATTAAGCATGGGCTCTTAAATCCATTTATCTGCATCTTTTATTTCTTTACAATGTTCTGTAGTTTTCAGTGTACAAGTCTTTCGTGTCCCAAGTATTTTTTTCTTTTTTGTATTATAGCATATGGGATGTATTTTTAATTTCCTTTTCTGATTTAACACAAACAATTTTTTTTTTTTTTGAAACTGAGTTTCGCTCTTATTACCCAGGCTGGAGTGCAATGGCACGATCTCGGCTCACCGCAACCTCCGCCTCCTGGGTTCAGGCAATTCTCCTGCCTCAGCCTCCTGAGTAGCTGGGATTACAGGCACGTGCCACCATGCCCAGCTAATTTTTTGTATTTTTAGTAGAGACGGGGTTTCACCATGTTGACCAGGATGGTCTCGATCTCTTGACCTTGTGATCCACCAGCCTTGGCCTCCCAAAGTGCTGGGATTACAGGCTTGAGCCACCGCGCCTGGCCAACACAAATGATTTTTATGTGTTGACTTTGTGTCTTGCAATTTTGCTGAAATTATTAGTTGTAATTTTGTGGCATCTTTAGAATTTTCTAAATATGAGAGCATAGTGTCAACAAATAGAGGAAATTATATCTCTTTTCCAATTTGGATGTCTTGTATTTCTTTTCCTTGCCTAACAGCTCTTGCCAGACTTCCCACATTAAATATTAGTGGTGAGAGGGGACAACCTCACCTTATTTCTAATCTTAGAAGAAAAGCTTTCAATCTTTCTCCACTGAGTGTCATATATGAAACTACATATATAGAGAGACAGGGTCTTGCTATGTTGCCCAGGCTGGAATGCAGTGGCTATTCACAGGCATGATTCCACTACTGATCAGCATGGGTGTCTTGACCTGCTCCTTTTCTGACCTGGGTGGTTCACCCCTCCTTAGGCAACCTGATTGTCCCCTACTCTAGGAGGTCACCATATTGATGCCCAAGTTAGTAGACACCTGATTAGCATAGCACAGTATAGCCCAGAACTTCTGGGCTCAAGTGATCCTCCTGCCTCAGCCTCCTGAGTAGCTGGAAATACAGGCATATGCAACCATGCCAGGTGACTTTTCTTATATTGAGGTAAATTCCTTATATACTTATTTTGTTGCTACTGTATTAATCCAAAATGTTGGGCCACAGTTTTCTTGTTGTGTTTTTGTCTGTTTTCAGTATTAGAGTACTGCTATAAGCTCCTCTCTCACTTCTACTTTTGCTGCATCCCATAAGTGTGGAATGTTGCATTTTTGCTTTCGTTTCCAGATATTTTCTAAATTCACTTGTGTTTTCTTCTCTGACCCATTCATTAAGAGGGCACTGCTTAGTTTCCACAAACTTGTGGACTTCCTTATTTTCCTTCTGCTATTGATTTCTTGTTTTATTTGTGATTAGAAAAGATACTTTGTATAATTTCAACCTCCTTAAATTTGTCAAGATTTGTTTTATGGCCTAACATGTGGTCTATCTTGGAGAATGCTCCAAGAGTACTTAAGAATATGTATCCTGGGGCTGGGCACGGTGGCTCACACTTGTAATCCCAACACTTTCAGAGGCCGAGGCAGGTGGATCATGAGGTCAGGATATTGAGACCATCCTGGCCAACATGGTGAATCCCTGTCTCTACTAAAATACAAAAAAGTTAGTAAGGTGTGGTGGTGGGCATCTGTAGCCCCAGCTACTAGGGAGGCTGAGACAGAATTGCTTGAAGCTGGGATGCAGAGGATACAGTGAGCTGAAATCGCACCATTGCACTCCAGCCTGGGGACAGAACGAGACTCGGTCTCAAAATAAAAAAAAAGTGTATTCTGCTGTTGTTGAGTGGACATCAGTTAGAGCCAACTAGTCTATACTGTTGTTCATGTCTTCTGTTTTGCTGTTGAACTTCTGTATGGTTGTTCTGGCCATAAATAAGAGTATTATGTCTCCTGTTATTATTGTGTTGCTGTTAATTTCTTCCCTCAGTCCTATCAACTCTTCACCTATTTGGGAGTTCTAATATTAGATGTGCATATATTTATCGTTGTTGTATGTTCCTAATGAATGGACCCTTTATCATTACACAACATCCTTTCTTATCCTCCTGACAGTTTCTACTTAAAGACTATCTTATCTAATTTTACATATGGCCACCCCAGTCTTTAGCTTCCCATTTATGTGGGAGTGTTTTCCATCCCTTCACATTTAGATTTTGTGTGTCCCTAAGTCTAAGGTAAGTCTCTTGTAAAGAGCATACAGTTGGATCTTTTTTAAAAAATCCATTCAGTCAGTCCATGTCTTTTTTTTTTTTTTCTTTTTTCTTTTGAGACGGAGTTTCGCTCTCGTTACCCAGGCTGGAGTGCAATGGCGCGATCTCGGCTCACCGCAACCTCCGCCTCCTGGGTTCAGGCAATTCTCCTGCCTCAGCCTCCTGAGTAGCTGGGATTACAGGCACGTGCCACCATGCCCAGCTAATTTTTTGTATTTTTAGTAGAGACGGGGTTTCACCATGTTAACCACGTTGGTCTCGATCTCTTGACCTTGTGATCCACCCGCCTCGGCCTCCCAAAGTGCTGGGATTACAGGCTTGAGCCACCGCGCAGTCCATGTCTTTTAATTAACATGTTCATCACATCTACCTTTAAAGTAATTGCTGATAGGAAAGAACTCACTATCGCCATTTTGCTGTTTTCTGTATGTCATGTAGCTTTTTTGTCCCTACTTTCTTCCCTTGCTGTCCTCTTTTTTGTCTTGTGTGCGTTTGTTTTTTTTGTAATGACATGCTTTGATTCACTTCTCATTTCCCTTTGTGTATATTTTGTAAGTATTTTCTCTGTGGTTACTATTGCAATTAAACACTTTAACATTCTAATGTTCTATTTGAAACAGCTAACGACTTTATTCATGTATAAAAACTCTACTCTTTCATATCTCTGCCCCCTCCACTTTGTAATAACACAATTTTTCTCTTTTTATAATGAGTATCCATTCACTCACATATATAATTACTTTTTTACACTTTCATTTTTTAATATTCAAAACTGGTGCCTGGGCATGGTGGTGCATACCTGTAGTCCCAGGAGGGTGAGGCAGGAGGATTGCTTGAGGCCAAAATTCATGACCAGCTTAAGCAACAAAGCTAGAACCCATCATTAAAAATAATAAATGATAAATTTTGTGCTGGAATTAAAAGTGATTTACACAACTACATTACAATATTATAGGACTGTATATATTTCTATGCATTTACCTTATCAGGAACTTCTATACTTGGAATATATCATCCTATTCCCTTCTAGTCTGCAAGGTTTCTGCTAAGAAACCTGCTGTTAATTGATTAGGAGCCCTCTGGTACATGATGAGTGCTTTTCTCTTGCTGCTTTAATGGTTCTCTGTTTTTGATAGTTTGTTATGATGTGTGTTGGTGGTCTCTTAGATTTATCTTTGCTGGCATTGAGTTTCTTTTATATGTCAATTTCTCTCATATCTAGGAATTTTTTTTTGCTGTTATTTCTTCAATAACAGCAATGTGTCTTTTTCTCTCTTTATTTTCCTTCTGAAACTCTCATAATGTTGTTCTATTTGATGGTGGCCCATAAGCCCCTTAGGCTTTCCTCATGTTTCTTCATTCTCCTGTGTCTCAGCAATTTTGAAAGTTCTGTCTTTGAGTTCACTGATTATTTCTTCTGCTTTTCCAAGTCTGTTCAATCCCTCTAGAGATATTTTGTCAATTCACTTATTATATTCTTCAGTTCCAGAATATGGTTGGTACTTCTTTACAGTTTCTGTCCCTTTAATGATATTTTCAATCTGTTTATGCATCATTTTCTTAGTTTTGTTTACTATCTATGCTCTATTTTAATTAGGCATTCTCATAACAATATTTCTGAATTATTTGGCACCTCATTTACCTCCATTTATTTCAAGTGGATTTCTGGAAATTTAACTGGTTTCTTAAATGTGCCGTGTTTCTATTTCTTTGTATGTCTCATTAATTTTTTTTTTTTCCACTGGCTGAAGGAAAATTTTTATTATTTTTTACAAGAAAATTTTACAATTTAACCCAGTTTTGTGGCCAGTTCTTTGGCCTTTGCCTTTTCGAGCTTGGCGATGCGAGCCACAGACTTGGGACCCAGGACATTGCCTCCCCAGTGACGTCGGATCTCATCATATCTATCATTATAATTTGTGCGGACAGCTTCCACCAACTTGGCCAAAGCACCTTTGTCTTCCGAGTTCACGTGTGTGAAGGCGACAGTGGTGCAGGTCTTCCTGTGGATCAGACGTCCCAGTCTTGCCTTCCCCTTGATTATGCAGTAAGGGACTCCCATTTTATGACACAGGGCAGGCAAGAAGACAACGAGCTCAATAGGGTCCACATCGTGGGCTATCACCACCAGCTGGGCTTTCTTCTTTTCTACCAAACTGGTGACGGTGTTAACTCCTGCTCGGAGGACAGGTGGTCTCTTAGTGGGGACGTCCCCTTTGCCAGCCGCTTTCTTCTCGGCCCGGGCCAACAGCCTCTGCTTCTTTTCTTTCTTTGTTTCCGTTCTATACTTGTGGGCCAGCTTAAGCAGCTGAGTAGCTGTTTGGCGATCCAGCGCCTGGGTGAACTGGTTAATTGCAGGGGGCACTTTCAGCCGCTTATAAAGGATGGCTCTTTGCCGCTGCAACCTGATATAGCGGGGCCATTTCACAAAGCGGGTGAGGTCTCTTTTGGGCTGGACGTCTTGTCCAATCCCAAAATTTTTCGGCCTTTTCTCAAATAGTGGATTCACCACTTTCTTGGCCTCCTGCTTCTTCACGACAGCAGGGGCCGGAGCCACCTTCTTCCCCTTGGCTTTCTTTCCTTTCGGCATCTTGGCCGTCGGGTAGAGAGCATGTCTCATTAATTTTTGTTGGGATTTTAGTATTGAAGAATCAGCCATCTCACCCAGATTTGCTGATCTCGTTTTCTTTATCAAAGATTTTCTTCATTCAGCCTGGCTAGAGATTCTGCAGGCTTCTTAAGCCTTTTCAGAAAATGCATCCTCTTTAGGCTCATGTGTGAATCTACTTGAAGAGGTTTGCGGGATTTCTAATCAGAAGCTCCCCATGCAATACTGTGGCATCTTGGGTGCTATATAGCAAGTCATGGTACTGGAGCTTCGCCTAGTGTCTGTCTGCGGTACTGCAGACTCCAGAGCAGCTTGTTCCCAGAGATTACAGCTGGTGCCTGGTTCCTGTTAGTGCTCAGATTGAGACAATACAGAAACCAGTCCCTCAGCCAGGTCCCTAAAACTTAGAATGTTGGATATATGTTGAATTCCTTTCTCTCTTCAGGTAGAAGATAGAAATTTGAAGATTTCCTTCCAATTGCTTCATGCTGTGCAGGGGTTGGGGGCTGGGAGGCTCTGGCAAGAGACAGGGCACTGAATTTTCCTACTGACTTTGATGCCATTGATTGTTGTCTAACCTGTGGTAAAGCAACCTGTAACTGGTTTCTGGATTTCTCACAGAGGAATTTGGTTGGTCTATCATTGTTAAATTCATTTATCCATGATAGAAGAAGGGTCTTGGGCTTACTCTTTTAAAGACCATTTCTGGGATGGGCACAGTGGCTCATGCCTGTAATCTTCACAATTTGGGAGGCCAAGGCAGTAGGGTAACTTGAGTCTAGAAGTTCAAGACCAGTCTGGGAAAGATAGTAAGACCTCATCTCTACAAAACATTTTAAAAATATACCAGGCACGGTGGTGAATGGTTGTAGTCCCAGCCACTTGGAAAGCTGAGGTGGAAGGATTGCTTGAGCCTGCACCAATCCTTCCACTTGAAGGTTTGGTTGAGGCTGCAATGAGCCATAATCGCATCACTGCACTTCAGCCTGGGAGACAGGGCGAGACCCAATCTCCGTAAAACAAAAAAGACTGTTTCCACTTTCTTCCCACTTATTCTCTCCTCAGTTCACTCAGATGACCCTTTTGTCCTCACCACTCAACTCAAACCATACTACTCAGCCACTAATGAACTTAATTGTCAAATCAAATGCTCAATTCAATCTTCATCTCAGTCCATCCTTCAGTAGTATGCCAGGCACTTAATGTTTTTTCCTCTTTTATGAAACTCTGGTTCAAGGTCTCCCCACTTAAAAAATTTTTTTCTCCTTCTCTCAGCTCTCTTACCTCACAGGCTGTCCCCTCAGACTTCTTTATTAAATCATTCTAATTTTCTCTATCTTAAACATAGGCGCGCCCCAGGGTTCAGCCTGCTTACCTTTTAACTATCATTCAGTGAGCTCATCTGGTCCCACTCCTTTAGGTACTATTTATACACCCATACTTCCCACAATTCTATCTCTAGCCCTGACACTGACCTTGAATTCCCAATATGCATATTCAAATAACTACTTGAGGTGTCCAGTTGGTGGTCTGTTTTCTCAAACTCAACATATCCAGCATAAAATTTTTGATACCTACCCCCCTCAAAAGTTTCCACCCTGTTCCCCAATCTTCTTTTATTTCAGTATTAGATGACTTATTTTTTTCCTTCTTCCTTTTCTTAGGTCAAAAACTTTGGAGATTTTTTTTTCTCATATTCACCTATACAGCAGCAGATGAAGTTAGGTTTACCTTAAAAATAAACTTAGAATCTTTGTTTCCACTGCTATTACCCTAATCTAAGAAACTATACTTTTTTCTTTTACCCATATTAAAGCCTTTGCTTTAATTCCAATTGGTCCACCTGCTTCCACAAGTGTTCTCTAACAGCTTATTTTTCAAATAGCAAACAGTGATAAAATGTAGGGTTATACCTTATCTGCTCATACCCTTCCAAATTTTGTCATACCATGAAAAAAGCTGAAATATTTATCATTCTCTATAAAGCCCTACAAAATTATGTCCCCAAATATCTTCATGAACCCATTCTTCTCTTCCTTCATTCTACCAGCCTTTTGCTGCCTCAATTACACTTTAGTGCACTTGCAGTATTACTTCTGCAAGAATGTTTTCTCTGGCCAGGCATGGTGGCTAACACCTATAATCCCAACACTTTGAGAGGCCAAGGTGAGTGGATCACCTGAGGTCAAGAGTTCAAGACCAGCCTGGCCAACATGGTGAAACCCCGTCTCTACTAAAAATATAAAATATTAGTCAGCATGGTGGTGGGCGCCTGTAATCCCAGCTACTCTGGAGGTTGAGGCAGGAGAATCACTTGAAACCAGGAGGCAGAGGTTGCAGTGAGCCGAGGTAGTGCCATTGCACTCCAGCCTTGGCAACAAGAGTGAAACTCTGCCTTAAAAAAAAAAAAAAAAAAAAAAAGGTTTCCTCCCTGATAGCCACATGGCTATCACTCCCTCTCTATTTTTTCAGTTCTGTCCAAACCACACCCTATAAGGCTCTTCCCTGACAAACATATGTATTAATACCTTGGTTTCATACTGCTTAATTTTTTTTTTTTTTTTTTTTGGAGACGCAGTCTTAATCTGTCACCCAGTGCCCTGGCTGGAGTGCAGTGGTGCCGTCTCGGCTCACTGCAGCCTCTGCCTCCTGGGTTCAAGCAATTCTCCTGTCTCAGCCTCCCAAGCAGCTGGGACTGCAGGTGTGCACTGCCACGCCTGGCTAATTTTTTTGAATTTTTAGTAGAGATGGGTTTCACCATGTTGGCCAGGATGGTCTTGATCTCCTGACCTCGTGATCCACCTGCCTCAGCCTCCCAAAGTGCTGGGATTATGGTGTGAGTCACCATGCCTGGCCTACTGCTTAATAATTTTAACACAAACTGATGTATTTGATCTTCTGTCTTTCCTCACTAAAAATAATCTCCAAGAGAGGAAGGATGTTATGTTACATTCATCGCTATATTCATTTTGGCACCTGGGTATGCAACCAGAATATTTGTTAAATGAGTCCTACCTGGAGAGAGATGCTAACTATATCCAATCTGATTTAGATCCCATACTGACCTCATATAAACTCCTCTTCCAAGACATAAGACATCCTGAATATTGCAGCACCACCTCTTTTTGGCTAACCCTGAGAAATGTATATATGTGAAAGCCCCAAAAATTAAATTCCTGAGCTACATCTTTTCTATATAATATTCAACAAGATCTCAGACATAGCAGATTGGGAGCCCTACAGATTGAGCAAAATAGCTGGGCACAGTGGCATGCCCCTGTGGTCTCAGCTACACAGGAGTCTCAAGCAAAAGGATCATTTGATCCTACTAGTTCCAGTCCAGCCCAGGCAACATGATAAGACCCTGTCTCTAAAAAAGATTAAAATATCCACTGCTGAAGCACTCCAAGATGGCTGAATAGACACAACTCCAGCACACAACACCCAGCAAGAGAGACGCAGAAATCAAGAGATCTCTCAGCTCCAACTGAGGTAACAGGGGCATTTGAATGGGTCTGGTCTGACGGTGACCAAAGCCCAGGCAAGGCAGAGGGAGGCGGGGAGGGGTGCTGCTTCACCCAGAAAGTGCATCTGACCAGTGAGTCCGAGGCTCCCCTTCTGGCATTCTGGTCCGGATACAGCGCTTCCCCCAAAGCCTCAGCAATACACAGAACAGGGGATATTTGCCAGTCAAGCGCTGGGAATTACAAACGTGGAGTTGAATAATAATCCAGGACGGTGTCCCAGATTGGTGCACAGACCTAAACAGACACATAAGCCCAAAAGCCGGCCGGGAGAACCTGCAGACCAAGCTATCACCCCCTTTCCCCTGCCTGAAGAGAGAAGGAGGTGTAAGCCGGAGGACGGACAGAGCAGCTCAGCAGGCCCTACCCCACGACCCGAGAGGAAGCTGAAAGGCGGAGAGGGCTGGGTGCAGCTGGGCGGGTCCCTACCTTCTCCCACAAACTCGAGGGCTGAAGCTTTGACTCTAGCAGGTTGCACAGCCAGTGCCACAGTCTGAGCTGAACCCTGAATGATCCAGCCCAGTGGAGGAAGGGCACGACCCACCATTAGAGGGGTGGGAATGGGCTACAAATGTTAACAAAAAACACAGGAAGCCTACCTAGCAACAGGACAGTGTTCTTGACCAACCAGCAGTGCCTACAGGTCAGCGGAAGAGGCGGGCCTAATCTCCCAGTATAAACAAAAAAGACACAGGAAGCTTCCCTAGTAACCTGAAGGAGTCCCTAGAAACCCAGTAGAACCTGGACAGGCAGACAAGAGACCTCATCAAGCAGCTCGCTGACACCACAGACAGGTAAACCCAAGAAAATGGGTAAAAACCTGCTCAAAAAAGATGAAACCATCAAAGACCAGAACACCTCTTCTCCTTCAAGGGATCACAACTCCTCAACAACACAGGATCACAACATAACCAAGAAAGAGTATGACGAATTGACAGAAACAGGCTTCAGAAGACGGATAATAACAAACTTTTCTGAGCCAAAAAAAAAAAAAAAAAAAAAAAAAAACATGTTCACACAAATGCAAAGAAACCAAAAACCGTGAAAAAAAGTTAGACGAAATGCTAACTAGAATAACCAGCTAAAAGATGAACATAAACGACTGGATGGAGTTGAAAATACAGCACGAGAACTACATGAAGCAAACACAAGTTTTAATAGCCGAATTGATCAAGCAGAAGAAAGGATATCGGGGATTGAAGATCGACTCAATGTAATAAAATAAGAAGCAAGATTAGAGAAAAAAGAGTAAAAAGAAATGAACAAAGCCTCCAAGAAATATGGGATTATGTGAAAAGACCTACTCTACGTTTGATAGGTATACCTAAATGTGACAGAGAGAATGAATCCAAGCTGGAAAACACTCTTCAGGATATTATCCAGGAAAACTTCCCCAACCTAGCAAGGCAGGCCAATATTCAAGTCCAAGAAATGCAGAGAACACCACAAAGATATTCCTCAAGAAGAGCAACCCCAAGGCACATAATCGTCAGATTCACTAGGGTTGAAATGAAGGAAAAAATGCCAAGAGCAGCCAGACAGAAAGGTTGGGTTACCCACAAAGGGAAGCCCGTCAGACTCACAACAGATCTCTCAACAGAAACCCTACAAACCAGAAGAGAGTGGGGACCAATATTCAAAATCCTTAAAGAAAAGAAATTTCAGCCTAGAATTTCATATCCAGCCAAACTAAGTTTCATAAGTGAAGGAGAAATAAAATCCTTTACAAACAAGCAATTGCTGAGAGATTTCATCACCACCAGGCCTGCTTTACAAGAGCTCTTGAAAGAAGCACTAAACATAGAAACAACCATTACCAGCCACTCCAAAAACATACCAAATGGTATAAAGCATTGACACAATGAAGAAACTGCATCCAGGCTGGGCGTGGTGGCTCAAGCCTGTAATCCCAGCACTTTGGGAGGCCGAGGCAGGTGGATCACAAGGTCGAGAGATCAAGACCATCCTGGTCAACATGGTGAAACCCCCTCTCTACTAAAAATAAAAAATAGCTGGGCATGGTGGTGCGTGCCTGTAATCCCAGCTACTCAGGAGGCTGAGGTAGGAGAATTGCCTGAACCCAGGAGGTGGAGGTTGCGGTGAGCCGAGATCGCGCCATTGCACTCCAGCCTGGGTAACAAGAGTGAAACTCCGTCTCAAAAAAAAAAAAAAAAACAAAACAAACAAAAAAAAAACCACTGCATCGACGAACGGACAAAACAACCAGCTAGCATCAAAATGGCAGGATCAAATTCACACATAACATTAACCTTAAATGTAAATGGGCTAAATGCCCCAATCAAAAAACACAGACTAGCAAACTGGATAAAGAGTCAAAACCCATCGGTGTGCTACATTCAGGAAACCCATCTCACAAGCAAGGATACACATAGGCTCAAAATAAAGGGATGAAGGAAGATTTACCAAGCAAATGCAGAGAGAGAGAGAAAAAAAGCAGGAGTTGCAATTCTAGTCTCTGATAAAATACACTTGAAACCAACAAAGATCAAAAGCAACAAAGAAGGACATTACATAACAGTAAAAGGATCAATGCAACAAGAAGAGATAATGATCCTAAACGTATATGCCCCCAATACAGGAGCACCCAGATACATAAAGCAAGTTCTTAATGACTTACAAAGAGACTTAGACTCCCACACAATAATAGTGGGAGACTTCAACACTCCACTGTCAATATCAGACAGATAATGAGACAGAAAATTAACAAGGATATCAAGGACTCGAACTCAGACCAAGCAAACCTAATAGACACTTACAGAACTCTGCACCCCAAATCCATAGAATATACATTCTTCTCAGCACCACATCACACCTACTCTAAAATTGACCACATAATTGGAAGTAAATCACTCCTCAACAAATGCAAAAGAATGGAAATCCTAACAAACAGTCTCTAAGACCACAGGGCAACCAAGTTAGAATTTAGAATCCAGAAACTAACTCAGAACTACACAACTTCATGGAAACTGAACAACTGGCTCTTGAATGCTGGATAAACAATGAAAGGAAGGCAGAAATAAAGATGTTCTTTGAAACCAACGAGAATGAAGACACAACATACCAGAATCTCTGGGACACATTTAAAGCAGTGTCTAGAGTAAAATATATGGCAATAAATGCCCACATGAGAAGCAAGGAAAGATCTAAAATCAACATCGTATCATAAAAATTGAGAGAGCTAGAGGAGCAAGATAAAAACAACTCAAAAGCTAGCAGAAGGCAAGAAGTAACTAAGATCAGAGCAGAACTGAAGAAGAGACACAAAAAACACTTCAAAAAATCAATAAATCAAGGAGCTGGTTTTTCGAAAAGATCGACAAAACAGACAGACCGCTAGCCAGATTAATAAAAAAGAAAAGAGAGAAGAATCAAATGGATGCAATAAAAAACGATAAAGGGGATATCATCACTGATTCCACAGAAATACAAACCACCATCAGAGATTACTACAAACATCTCTATGCTCACAAATCAGTAAACCTGGAGGAAATGGATAAATTCCTGGACACTTATACCCTCCCAAGCCTAAACCAGGAAGAAGTCGAAACCCTGACTAGAACAATAACAAGGGCTGAAGTTGGGGCAGCAATTAATAGCCTACCAACCGAAAAAAGCCCGGGTCCAGAAGGGTTCACAGCCGAATTTTACCAGACATACAAAGAGGAGCTGGTATCATTCCTTCTGAAACTATTCCAAACAATCCAAAAAGAGGGAATCCTTTCCAAATCATTTTATGAGACCAACATCATCCTGATACCAAAACCCGGCAGAGACTCAACAAGAAAAGAAAACTTCAGGCCAACATGCATGACGAACATAGATGCAAAAATCTTCAATAAAATACTGGCAAACTGATTGCAACAGCACATCAAAAAGCTTATCCATCACGATCAAATAGGCTTCATCCGGGGATGCAACGCTGGTTCAACATACACAAGTCTATAAACATAATTCACCACATAAACAGAACCAAAGACAAAAAAACCACATGATTATCTCGATAGAGGCAGAGAAGGCCTTCGACAAAATTCAATAACCCTTTATGCTAAAAACTCTCAATAAACTAGGTATTGACAGAATGTATCTCAAAATAATAAAAGCTATTTACGACAAACCCACAGCCAATATCATACTGAATGGGCAACAACTGGAAGCATTCCCTTTGAAATCTGGCACTAGACAACGATGCCCTCTCTCACCACTCCTATTCAATATAGCATTGGAAGTTCTAGCCAAAACAATCAGGCAAGAAAAAGAAATAAAGGGTATTCAGTTAGTAAAGGAGGAAGTCAAATTGTCTCTATTTGCAGATGACATGGTTGTATATTTAGAAGACTCCATCGTCTCAGCTGCAAATCTCGTGAAACTGATAAGCAACTTCAGCAAAGTCTCAGGATACAAAATCAATGTGCAAAAATCACAAGCATTCCTATACACCAGTAACAGACTTAAAGAGAGCCAAATCAAGAATGAACTGCAATTCACAATTGCTACAAACAGAATAAAACACCTAGGGATACAACTAACAGGATGTAAAGGACCTCTTCAAGGAGAACTACAAACCACTGCTCAGTGAAGTAAAAGAGGACACAAGCAGATGGAGTAACATTCCATGTTCATGGTTAGGAGAAATCAATACTGTGAAAATGGGCATACTGCCCAACCTAATTTATAGATGCAATGCGCTATCCCCATCAAGCTAACTATGATCTTCTTCACAGAACTGGAAAAAATTCACCTTAAACCTCATATGGAACCAAAAGAGAGCCTGCATAGCCAAGTCAATTCTAAGCAAAAAGAACAAAGCTGGAGGCATCATGCTACCTGACTTCAAACTATACTACAAGCCTACAGTAATCAAAACAGCATGGTACTGGTACCAAAACAGAGATATAGACCAATGGAACTCAACAGAGGCCTTGGAGGCAATGCCATACATCTACAACCATTTGATCTTTGACAAACCTGACAAAAACAAGCAATGGGGAAAGGATTCCCTGTTTAAGAAATGGTGTTGGGAAAACTGGCTAGCCATGTGCAGAAAGCAGAAACTGAACCCCTTCCTTACACCTTACACTAAAATTAACTCCAGATGGATTAAAGACTTAAACATAAGACCTAACACCATAAAAACCCTAGAAGAAAATCTAGGCAAGACCATTCAGAACATAGGCATAGGCAAGGACTGCATGACTAAAACACCAAAAGCACTGGCAACAAAGGCCAAAATAAAGGGAACCTAATTAAACTCCAGAGCTTCTGCACAGCAAAAGAAACAATCATTAGAGTGAATTGGCAACCAACAGAATGGGAAAAAATTTTTGCAATCTACCCATCTGAAAAAGGGCTAATATCTAGAATCTACAAAGAACTGAAACAGATGTACAAGAAAAAAACAAACCCATTCAAAAGTGGGCGAAGGATAAGAACAGACACTTTTCAAAAGAAGATATATATGAGGCCAACAAACATATGAAAAAATGCTCATTATCCCTGGTCATTAGAGAAATGCAAATCAAAACTATAAGATACCATCTTACACCAGTTAGAATGGTGACCATTAAAAAATCCGGAGATGACAGATGCTGGAGAGGATGTGGAGAAATAGGAACTGTTGGTGGGAGTGTAAATTAGTTCAATCATTGTGAAAGACAGTGTAGTGATTCCTCAAAGACCTAAATACAGAAATTCCATTTGACCCAGCAATCCCATTACTGGGTATATATCCAAAGGATTGTAAATCATTCTATTATAAAGACACATGCACACGAATGTTCATTGCAGCACTGTTTACAATAGCAAAGACGTGGGACCAACCCAAATGCCCATCGATGATAGACTGGACAAGGAAAATGTGGCACATATACACCATGGAATACTATGCAGCCACAAAAAACAGTGAGTTTGTGTCCTTTGTGGGGACATGGATGAAGCTGGAAACCATCATTCTCAGCAAACTGACACAAGAACAGAAAATCAAACACCGTATGTTCTCACTCATAGACGGGTGTTGAATGATGAGAACACATGGACACAGGGAGGGGAGCATCACGTACTGAGGTCAGTGAGGGGGGATCTGGGGGAGGGTCGGGGGGTGGGAAGTTGGGGAGGGATAACAAGGGGAGAAATGCCAGATATAGGTGATGGGGAGGAAGGCAGCAAACCGTATTGCCATGTATGTACCTATGCAACAATCCTGCATGTTCGTCACATGTACCCCCAAACCTAAAATGCAATGAAATATATAAAAACAAATATATCCCCTACTTCAGGCAAATATTAACTAATCTTGAGGTGGAGGTTTTAGTCTGACCCTAGCACAGTGCCTGACATCTAACGAGCAACTCAGTAATTCTGAATGAATGAACACACAGAACCCAACAGAATTTAAGGTTTCTCAAATGCTGGAAGACACTGTTCATTATCACCAAAATCCTAGCTTCCCCAACCCATCTTGGCAGTGTGTCATGTAATGGTAGTTGCTTTCAACAATGCTAAGGTTTAATCTGTCCTAGAAAGACTCTGGTTCTGGTGATCTCTATCTTGGCCAATTTCTCCAGGAAGCAGACTCCAATCGAGGTCATCATTCTAAGATTTGAGAGCTGTTAGGACTCTAATACATACTTGAAAAAATGAGCTACCACACCACCATAAGGGCAGAAATGGTTTGACACAGGTAGATTACCACCAGCTGCAAACATGTCAGGAAGATATACAGGCTCACCAGCGTGGCCCCAAGTTGCATAAATTCTACAGCAGTCTGCTTCATAAGGGAGGATGGCTGCTAAGTCCCCATTCAGGTACATTACTAGTATTGATCACTGTGTCTCAACCAAGATAACAAATAGAGAAATTTCTGTGTGGCATCAATTGCCAACTCAATGTTTCAAACTGTTTATACCTTGTTATGGACCTAGAGACAACATAATTGGGAACTGAAACTCCTCCCAACCCCAGTCTAGTACTTGGGACACTGGTGACCAGGCCCTTGGCTTCCTCCACCTACTGCTGTATAAAGACTAATTTTATGGCCATCTGGAGAGAAAGTAGTGTTATATGCTCAATTCTGACAAATACGAGCCTTACACTCTCCTTTGAGATTATTTAAAACAAAATATATCAAAGCAATGATAGTTTCAAAATATGCTTTTTCAAACTCCATGTCCCTCTCTTTCATGTTGAGATTCTGATAGAGCAGAAGACTGTTTATAACATTAACTATTTACTACTTCCATGCCCTCACTGGACTATTATCTCCCACTTCAAGTAAAATGTACTAAAACAAAATTTCAGATAATATAACTAGAAAATTATTTTAAAGTATTTGTCATGTTTTTGGAAAAATACTTATTATTTTAAATATTTATTACTATCACCTTCTAGGTATGATGATTGCATAAATGATCTAGAATTCAGCCACTTATACAATAGTAAGCATATTTCTATTATTTTATTGATTATAAAATGTATACTTGTTTATTAAAATATAGTCGAAAAGAGTAAAAACACATGGGTGCCAAGCATTCTGGTTGGTTATAGCACATTAGATGCCCTGTGAGATCTGCTCCTTGATTACATCCTTCTACCTCCCTACCCCTAGAAAACTATGCTGAATTTTATTAATGGTTTCTTGCATTGATTTTCTAATATTTCTCTAAATGTTAGAATCTCGAATATAAACGGAATACTGTGTTTCTGTCACATGCTTATTCCAGTAAAGATGTTAAGATTTTTTAATGTTCATGTGTGTAGCTATTTCTTAGATTTTCAAGCTCCATACTATTTTACTGTATGAATGTTCTTCTATTTATCTGTTCTATTGGTGGATATCTGAGGTTTTTTGCAATTTTCTACTAGTATAAATGGTGTTACTATAAACATTCTTGTAAATGCCTCCTAGTGTAAAGATATGAGTTTCTCCCAGGGATACCTGCAAGTAATGTTAAACTGGATTCCAAAATCGTTGTATGAATTTATACTCATTCCTACAGTATTGTCCCTTGCACTATGTCCTAGCCAATACTCAGACTGCAGTTTGAACATTTTTTTGCCAATATTGTAGGTAAAACAAAAAGGCACCTGTGATTTTAATATGCACTTCCCAGATTAAATTTTATTTCATATATTTATAAACTTTCTTCTGTGAAATGTCAGTTCATGTCTGTTGCCACTTTTTAAAAAAATTTTCTTTGGGGCATATCTGTTTATTACTAACATGGTACCATGTAGTTTGAGCAAATTTAATTGTTTTAGTTTCTCAGTGATAATAATACAGATGGTTAAAAATAGGCAACAACATCTCTTTTCTACTTCCTCTACCTGGTCACCATTTTAAAAACAAAAGTTCATATAGATATATTTATATATTATTGTATCAAAACACATTTTAACAGACTTCATAGCTCATTTAAAGCTTCAGTTTATAGTCATTCATGTGAAAGATTCTACATGGAATGTTCATTTAGAATCTCTCACTGGAATTCCAGTGTTCTTTGTCAGAAATGCAGAAGTCCTACTTCCGTGCAATGCTAGACATTTTACCTTTGTCCATTCATAATTTTCATTCAAGAGTTTCCTAACTCCACTTTGGTATCTTCAGTTTTGCTTCACTAATTTACTTTAGCATACTTTCAGGTAAGGTAGGTTGGTATCTGTCTAGATAATCATATGGATGAAGATGATAAACGGGGTATTCTAAGTCATGCATAGTTGCAGAATCAACATAGACAAAAGATCAAAACAGCAACCAGGACCCTCTACAGGAGGATAATAGTTCTAATTCCAGTACCAAAACGTTCTGGGTAGATCAGCTTTAATTAATGGTGTTCTGGCACAAAGGGATGAAAAGTTTCTTTTCCAGTGGTATCTCTGGAATATCCTGCTTCTGAACTCATAAACAACACTTTGCTACAACGCTGGGCCCATGCAACTTTGGCATGTCTGGCCTTTTTCTCTAGGTCTTGAGGGCCTGTCATAACCAAGCAAAGAATTTTAACTTTCTGATAGAGGTAACTTTCTGATGTCAGTGTTCTCATCTTTATGTTGGCTAGAATCTGCATTGACGTTCATTTGTCCTTCTGGATGACTGTGTGCATTATCATGTGAATGCCTCGCTTGAGGATCATTATGAAGAATATTAGGCTAGGTGTCACTCTGTTCTCCTAAATATCTGAGAACTAAATATACTGAATTTTATTAATGGTTTCTTGCATTGATTTTCTAATATTTCTCTAAATGTTAGAATCTCGAATATAAACAGAATACTGTGTTTCTGTCACATGCTTATTCCAGTAAAGATGTTAAGATTTTTTAATGTTCATGTGTGTAGCTATTTCTTAGATTTTCAAGCTCCATACTATTTTACTGTATGAATGTTCTTCTATTTATCTGTTCTATTGGTGGATATCTGAGGTTAGATATTTAGTATTTTAGAACTAAAATACTAAATATCTGAGAACATTAAAAACAAATCCTAATGCCAGTCCAGAAGAAGGTTAAATAATTCTGCCAGGATTTAGAGGCCATTTCTATTACCATTTCTAAGTATTTCTATTTAGAGGCCAAGTCTATTTCTGACATCAGTGTGACTCCCTCGCACTCCTCCTGGCGGTGGCAGATAATGGGACGACCTTTGGTTCTCTGGGCAGCCGCAGAAGTGGCTCATGGCTGCTAGCTGAGGCTGCCGGCTGCAGCCCAAATCATTCAGCGGCAACAACAGGGGTGGTGCAGCCAAGGCGAGATTACCATTTTTCTATTGGGTGTCTATTGTTCTTATGTGCGTATGGTTTATTACTTATTCTTGATAAAAGTCCCTTGTCAATCATCTGTGTTCCAAGTATCTTCTCTCAGTTTGGGACTTCTCGTTTCACTCTTTTAACAATCGGGCGTTAATTTTATTCAGGTTTATCAATCTTTCCCTTTATAATATGTACTTTTATGTCTTAAGAACTCTGTCTCCAATTCAATATCATACAATTATTTCCTATATTTTCTTCTTAAGAGTCTGGCTTTGCCTCCCTCTTACATTAAGTCCACATTTAATCCATCTAGAATTGAAATTTATGTATGAGATTCCCATTCTATCATCAATCTAGTTTTCATACATACGTGGTTTCTAGTCTCTATATTGTTCCATGGTCTGTCTATTCCTACATCACTTCTGTATGATCTTACTTACAATCTGGTTAGGCAAGTCTCACTCCACCTCCGTCTTGGTTTATCATTTGCTTTTGAGCTTCCAAACAAAATTTAGAACCAGACTGTCATCTTCATAACAAAAACAAACTTCTAGGGATATTATTCTGATTTGCAATGATGCTACAGATTTGGGAGAAGCTGTTATATTTAACGATACTAACTCCTCCTACCCAATAACATGATTATTGATGTCAATGATGCTGGTCCACAGAATACACTCAGAAGCAAACAGATGTCTATTGATTTGGGTCTATCTTAATGTCTTTCAGTAAAGATTTAAAATTTTTGACAGAGAACTTTGCACACCTTTTATTAAACACTGGCTGCATTATATCTGGTTTCTAAATTGATTTTGTATTCATTGATGTTGCTAAACTTTTTTTTTTTTTTTTGAGACGGAGTTTCACTCTTGCTACCCAGGCTGGAGTGCAATGGCGCGATCTCGGCTCACCGCAACCTCCACCTCCTGGGTTCAAGCAATTCTCCTGCCTCAGCCTCCTGAGTAGCTGGGATTACAGGCACGTGCCACCATACCCAGCTAATTTTTTTTTTTTTTGTATTTTTAGTAGAGATGGGGTTTCACCATGTTGACCAGGACAGTTTCGATCTCTTGACCTCGTGATTCACCCGCCTCGGCCTCCCAAAGTGCTGGGATTACAGGCTTGAGCCACCGCACCCGGCCCTAAACTTTTAATTCTAATAACGTATCTGTAGATTCTTTCACAATGCATCACATCATATCTTCATATAATGACCTCTAAGAATCAGTTCTGCTGTCACGTTCCCTGGGTTGGCTTTTCTGACTCCTAACATGGATCACTGCTCTGCTACTGAATCTTACAAAATACTTTACCTCACCTGTAAATGAGGAACCCCAACAGGACTGTTTTTAACACTTAGATGAAATAACATGGGAAAGTGACTGGCATATATTAGTCTCTTTAGTTCCTTTCTTTCTTTGTATGCTCAAGATATTTTGCACATTGCAATCACTTTGAGTTACTCACTGAATGGAAATTATTTCCTGGCTCCTAAAAAAACAGAATATTCATTGGTTTTATATCTCCTTCCTGAATACAACACACATAATATAGACGTGTGTGTGTGTGTATGTATTTATACACAGCCTATAATATGCTTTCACCTAGAGCTAAACACAAAAACAAAAAAACAGCATCATAGAGCTATGTAAAACTAAGAGCACTCTCTTAACACTTGCCATGAGAATTCTATTCAGAATGTTAGGATACCATAAATTTCCTGAAAACAAAAACAAAAAAGCCAAATGTATTTTCAGGCCAGGTGCAGTGGCTCAAGCCTGCAATCCCAGCACTTTGGGAGGCCGAGGATGGTGGATCACTTGAGGCCAGGAAATCGAGGCCAGCCTGGGCAACATGGTGAACTCCGCCTCTACAAAAACTGCCAAAATCAGCTGGGTGTGGTGATGCACACCTGTAGTCCCAGCTATGAAGGAGGCTTGAGCCCAGGAGGCTGAGGCTACAATGAGCCATAATCATGCTACTGCACTCCAGTCTGGGTGACAGAGACCCTACATTAAAAAAAAAAGGATTTTCTAAGATAACAGTCTAAGTACTAAATGCCTTCCTTTCAAATGACTCTCATTGTATGCACTGAGTAAACTTAGAAACATTTTCAGTATAAGAATGGAAATAGAAATGGTTTGATTAGCTGACTCCACCATAATAGAATATTATTAGGTTAGTTCTGGTTTGATAGATTGGAAAAGGATCTTTCAGATCTTTCTTGGTTCTTAAATCAGATTTTCAGTTCCTGGGTCTGTCCTTTACTGGTTGTATTACTTGGGGCCTAAACACATGTACTGAACTGTTTCCTCAATGATTAAAATGGAATTATCAAATCATGATTTACTGATTCATTTCTTACCTACGCCAATCTCTAGATGACAGCATTCTACTAACATTTAAAAATACTTAAGCCACCCTAACAATCACAAAATATTTAAACGTAAGATACCAATTTTCACCACTAAAATAGATTTTTAAAGCACTAAGTATTGAAAAGAATGTGGAGATATTTTCACATACAGCTGGGGTAAATCTGGAGCAATGTAATGTGTCAAAAAACTCAAATATTCATACTCTGAATTAAGCACTCCAAGAAATTCATTCTTGGAAAACAGGTATTTGCACTAAGATTTACTTGTAAGGAAATTCATTGTAGCATCCTTTATAATACTCAAAAACCTAGTGAAATAACCTGAACACCCAGTGGCAAGAACTGGTTAAAACTACGTTACAAGTTGATATACCAGGTAGCCATTACAAGTAGTTTAAAGGCAGAATTTGTCCATCTTCAATGTGCATACAAATCACTGGGGATCTTGTTCAAATGTAGATTATTTCACATGGCATATTCTGCACTTGTAACCAGTTCCCAGACCAGGTGATGCCAATGTTGCTATCCATGTAGACTGTACATTCAGGAACAAACTTAAGAGCATTTAAGAAAATGTCGATACTCTTAATAAAGTCCTCAGCTGCCCCCATAACCTAACTATATATTCTCTCTGTAAAACTGACTTATTTATTCACATAAAATACATCATATCCAAGAACTCATGCTACTAGTAATGTTGAGTCAGCTGTTTATTTCTAAACTATGTCAATGGTACTTTTGCCTGTGATTTCATCACAGTATTATGTAACCAACGAAATACTGAGTGTAAATGAGAATTGGTTTAATGAAAACTAAGTTTACTTTGGTTTTTTGTTTTTGAGACAGGGTGTCCCACTGTCACCCAACCTGGAGTACAGTGGGGCAATCTCCAGTCGCTACAGCCTTGACCTCCCAGACTCAGGTGATCCTCCCACATCAGTCTTCCAAGTAGTTGGAACCACAAGCCCGTGCCATCACACCCAGCTAAACTTTGTATTTCTGTAGAGATGGGGCTTCATCATGTTACCCTGGCTAGAATTCCTGAACTCAAGCGATCCACCTGCCTTGGCCTCTCAGCCACTGTGCCTAGCAAGTACTCTGACTCAATAAAAAATGAATAGCTTTAAAAATTGCCACTGATAAATAACCACTTGTCCCCATTAGGATAACTACTATCAGATGAAAAGCCCAAGTATTGCTGAGGATGAACAGAAATTACAATCCTCATTCCTTGCGGGTGAGAATGTAAAATGGTGCAGTAGCTATGGGAAAGTTTCATGATTCCCCAAAACGTAAAGCACAGAATTGCCATCACCCAGCAATCCCATTCCTATATACCCAGAACGGAAAACAGGGACTTAAAAATAGTTGTACACCCATGTTCATAGCAGCATTATGCACAATACTAAAAAGGTGCAAACTAACTGTTCACTGACAGATGGATAAACATGTGGCATATATGTACTTATGTGATGACATTCAGCCATATAAAGAATTTGACACATGCTACATGAATTTTAAGAAACATGCTAAGTGAAATAAACCAGACCCAAAGCACAAATATTGTGATTCTATTTATATGATGTACCCGTAATAGGCAAATGCAGACACAGAAGTACAACAGAGATTATCAGGGGCTGGGGAAGGGTGGGAATGGGGAGTTGCAGGAATTCACTCAAGGCAGGAGCAAAAATATTAAAAACAGTTTTTAAAAAAGTTATAAAGCAGTTCTTGGCAAAAGGTAGCCTAAATCCCCTTCACACTGGTTAATAAGTAAAGCAAATAGCTAAAGTATTTAAGAAAGTTTACCTAACTTGTTTACTCATGTAGTCTTAAAACTAAACTTTAAGCCAAATGGCCCTCTCAGGAGGAAGACAACCAAATATATTACCCTCTAATAGTGTTTGCTTTAGGCATCAAAACCTGTCCTTTAATCAACCTCTAGCAATGTTAACTCAAGCCTTTGTCAATTAAACTCTACTAAATAAATGCAGGTCTCACTAGCTAAAAAAAGCTGGTGGCTGTTACCTCTTTACAGCACTCTCCAAGGAGTCTGTAAGCCACCCAGTCACACTCAGCCAAACTGGCAAAGCATGTCTGTGTCAGTGTACTTTATTCATACATCACTACGTTGAAGTCTGCAAAACAAACCTCCTGCAAGTAGTAACCCCAACAATAGCACCCAACATGGGGCAACCCCGCCAGGGAGTTAATGTTTAAAGGGAAGAGTTTGTTTGTAATGATGGAAAAGTTCTGGAAATGGATAGTGGTGATGATTGCAAAACACTGTGAATGCTGTTTAATGCCACTGAATTGCATGCTTAAAAATGGTTAGAATGCCAACTTCCATGTTTTACAATTTTTTATACGCTGACATAGCTCTTGCAATAGGTGCTAAGACAATGAGGCAGAACTGTAATTCAAAATCATTCATTCAAATATTAACATTTGCATGCCACACACTGATGCAGACACTTGGGATTTAACAGAAAATAAGATCCTTGCTTTCATGGGGATTTATATTTGAATGAACAAGCCTAATATATACTGTTAGGTCATAAATGTATGGGAAGAGTAAAGAATAAAGCAGAGTTAAGGGAGGTAGCAGTTTCCATTCAATAAAATAGTTAAAACAAACCTCATTAAGATTCTTCTGAGGATTCCAGGAAGGAGAAATGGCCCACACAAAGGCTCACATGCAAGATAATATCTAGCCTGTTTAAAACACAAAGCAAGAGTGGCTAGAATGGAGTATGTGAAAAGGTACTGGTAGATCTGGTCAGAGGTTAAGAGAGGCCAAACTGGTCAGGTGTGGCGGCTCAAGCCTGTAATCCCAACACTTTGGGAAGCTGAGGCAGGAGGTGCTCAAGTCCAGAAGCTTGAGTCCAGCCTTGGCAACATGGCAAAAACCCCATCTCTACAAAATAAAAACCAGCCAGGTATGGTGGTGCACACCTGTAGTCCCAGATAGTCAGGATAGGATGGGAGAATTGCTTGAGACCAGGAGGTGGAGGTTGCAGTGAACTGAGATCATACTACAACACTCCAGCAAGGATGAGAAAGATCCCGTAGAGACTTTTGTCAGGACTGCAGCTTTACACAGATAGGAAATGAAGAGCTGGCTGGGTGAGGTGGCTCAAAGCTGTAATCCTAGTGTTCTGGGAGGTTGAGGTGTGAGGATTGCTTGAACCCAGGAGTTCCAGGATGCAGCAAGTTACAGTCACACCACTGCACTCAAACCTGGGTGATCCTATCTCTTAAAGAAATGGGGAACTACTGCAAGATTTTAAAGAAACAATATAGACTGACAGCTATGCTGACAACAAACTGTGTAAAGTGGCAAAGGCAGAGAGCAATCCCATGAGTAGTAAGAGATCCTAGTTACTTTCTGATGGTAGAGACAATTTCCCTGCAGTTGAAGGCTGTGAGGGGGCAAGAGTGATCTGTTTTGGGCCTACACAATTGATGGTATTTATATTTGCTGTTGAATAAGACTGTGGGTTTAGCAGGTAGGTAGTAGGGGAAAGGGGTGGGTGAAACAGCCCATTTGAATTGGAAATATAAATGAGGAAACTGACAGCATATAAAACTACAGCCATGAGACTGGATAAGAGAACCAAGTGTAGAGACAAGTCCCCTGGAAATGCCCTCAAAATTAAAAGGTTAGCAGAGAGAAACAGCAAACTAAGAAAGAATAAATGTAACTTTGCCTCCCTGGCTTTAACCTTTGCATTAACTGATGAAATAACTAGTCTTGGCCATATCTAATAAAGGCACATTCTGTTCTTGATGTGTGTGTAAGTCGAAGAAACAATCGGTAGAAGGTAAATTACTCTAGATAAATTACTGCCCAGGTATGTATAACAGAGATAAGAAGTTAGGCCATTCGTCTTTCAGTGTTCACTCATACAAGATGATTTATAAGTCAAGGAAAACATAAAATTGACTGCTAAAGTTTATAGGTAGGCAGTCTCTCAGTGTGCACACACATACATAGCATGTGCTGTTTACAAGTAATGTAAAATATAAAAGCTCAAGTTTACACACTTGGGAGTAGAATGTGCTGCCAGTATCCTGGGATAGATTTGTGAGCTGTATAAAAATGACTTCATCAAACAAGTGTTTACAATAGACAACCTAAGATATACTATTGTGAAAACGCAGCCATCACTAAAATCCTTTATAATTGTTAGCTCATTTTCACATTCTGCAAATCACTTTGACTGTATACTCCTAGGATAGGTTAGATGCCTAGGAAGATTCTTGCATTCTATGTTAAGACAAGGTAATTCTCCCCTCACTTGAGGAAAGCTGAAGAGGTCATGATGTAAAATGATAACCTATTTCAGGGGGAATAAAGAGCTTAAGTGGTACACTGGGTTGAAGTTTCTATACTGTACTGGGGAGCAGTCCAATTTCTAGACTCAGTGCCAACATTTTCCGCCCATTATACCCACCTACCTCGTATCTAATAGGAGAGAAGAATCTGTAAAATATCTACACAAGACAAGATACCACACTAAAATTCTATGGCCTTACACAAAAGTACCTAACACAGTATCTTGTAGAGTAGTACTCAACATTTGTACAAATGAACTTTTGATAGTATGTTCCTAAATGGTTTGGGTATCAGTAAAGCTTAAAATCTTAGGGTGGTGGTGGCTTAGCATCATGACATTCAGTAAACAACAAACTTTGGAATGACAAAAATCATTCTAACCTCTACTCACTAAGTCATAACCTCTCAAGAGCCCATTGCCTCCCTTTTGAAAGTAGAACCCTGAACACTGCCCAGGCGTGGTGGCTCATGCCTATAATCCCAACACTTTCAGAGGCCAAGGCAGGACTGCTTTAGCCCAAGAGTTTTGAGACTAGCCTGGGCAATATGGCAAAACCTATGCCTACCAAAAATACAAGTTAGCCAGGCATGGTGGCATGCACCTGTGATCCCAGCTACTCAGGAGGTTGAGGTGGGAGGATTGCTGGAGCCCAGGAAAGGCAGCAGTGAGCCATGATCACACCACTGCACCCCAGCCCGAGTGACAGCGAGATCTTGTCTCAAAAAAAAAAAAAAAAAAAAAAAAAAGAATACTATCTCAACTGTCTTACAGGATAATTAAGGAACAAAGCAATACGTACAAAATCAATTTTTAAAAATGCTGATGAGTGACTAGGCACAGTGGCTCACACCTGTAATCCCAGCACTCTGGGAGGTCAAGGTGGACGGATCACTTGAGGTCAGGAGTTCAAAACTAGCCTGGCCCAACATGGTGAAAACCAGTCTCTATTAAAAATACAAAAAAAGTAGCCAGGCATGGTGGCTCACACCTATAGTCTCAGCTACTTGGGAGGCTGAGGTTTGAGAATCGCTTGAACCCGGGAGGCAGAGGTTGCAGTGTGTCAAGTATCACATCACTGCATTCCAGCTTGGGTGACAAAGGAAGACTGTCTCAAAAAATGAAATGTTAACAGCAATCCCCTAAAAAACAAAAGGACAGCATAGGAGATTGTGTTCTTCAGCTGGGTTGACAACTGTTAAACTGAAAACTGATGAAGACAATTACTGCCTTCTCCATCCCATAGCTTGATCCATCTACCCTCTCCCAGGGAATGTGTTAACTAGGTGGACTGCCACCATAATGGGAGCCTAATCTTAGACAGACTCACCAACTCCTGATAATCTCACAGATCAACACTGTCACTTCTACCTAAGCTATGCCCACACCACAATGCCCTCAATTTCTATTTCAAAGAAAACTTAAGTTACTAAATATGGTATCTTAAAAGTTTCTACCAGGAATCTACAGCCCACAAACTTCTATTTTTATCTACCCTTATAGGCTCTCCTGACTGGGAAGGGGTGTTTCACTTTTATCTATTCTTATCAATTTAATCTGCAGCCAAGCAGCTTTTTGAAATGCTGATTGTGACACTTCACGCAATTCAATGATTCCACATGACTCTAAGGACAATCTTTAATGTGACCTAAAAGCTCTGGAGGGCCTAGCCTTGCCAAATGCTTGAGCTCCAGATAGGCTATGTTCCTCACTCCTTGCTTCAGCCAAACTGGGATTCTTTCAGTTCCTACTGGCATGCTCCTCTTGCCAAAACCCGTTTTGCAAGCCTCTGCCTGAAAGGTACTTCCCTTTTCCCTTCACCAAGTAATTTTTTTCTCCTACAGATCGCAGTATAATATTAAAGTAGTAATTTTTATTTTTTAAAGTGTTTCTATTTTTGAAAGGTAAAAGTATGTATAATTTATCTGGAACTGACAATGGCTGATCAGAACTGAAGTGCCATATGAAATCTAAGAACCGTTAATGAATTACAAAAGGGAGAACAAGACCAAGAACAGCACTGGAAATCATTTTTAATAATTACTGCTTCATGGTAATGGCTCTGAAACAAAACTACAAAGACAAGAGAAAAATCTGTCCATAAATTTTGTTTAAAAAAAAAAAAAAAAAAGCTGTTCTCTTTCACTAATCAGGTCTTGAAATGAGTCATATGTGGTGTGGCATCTGGCCAAAAAATATTCCTAATAAACTAGGTGTGGTGGCTCACACCTGTAATCCCAGTACTTTGGAAGGCTGAGGTGGGTGGACCACCTGAAGTCAAGAGTTCGAGACCAGCCCAGCATGGTGAAACCCTGTCTCTACTAAAAACAAAAATTTCATCAGGTGCGGTGGCACACGCCTGTAGTCCCAGCTACTTGGGAGGCCGAGGCAGGAGAGTTGCTTCAACCCAGGGGGTGGAGGTTGGGTGCAGAGATTGCAACACTGCACTCCAGCGTGGGCGACAAAGTTAGGCTCCGTTAAAAAAAAAGAAAAGAAAAGAAAAGAAAAATTCCTAATGAGCTTCGCTTAAAGTTAAATGCACTCACAGTGCAGAGACCAGTCTCAACTAATTCAGCACACATGGGAATTAATGGAAACGTATTATAAGAGTAACAGGAAACCTAACAAAAACCTGAACCACAATTTTAGTAGAGGCATGGAAAGGGGTCCCGGTGATGATAATACTATTTCTCATGTTATTTCAGTTGTTTAGAACTGTTACCATTAACATACTCTGAAGCTTGCAGGTAAGAAATCTGAGGCCTCATATTAATATCCTGGCACAGAAATATTTATTGAAATCACAAATCTGCTACTGTTTCAAAAGTATCCTTTAATGTTTCCAGCCTAACTAGTAAAATATTTTCACTGCAAACATTTTTACTTGATTAAAATCTAGTGAGGTTAATGATTATCTAAAACTAAGCAACTGCTTTCTGAATCTTCTATTTAAAAACAATACAACAGCCTAGAAATCTGCCAGGCCTCTTAATCCTAATTTTAGCCCGAGTATCAGCTGCTTTAAAGGGCATCAAAATGTCAATACACAAGACACTGTATACTGTCAATATATATTAACTATTTAAACCATATACAATGGTTACCAAATTACAAATCAAACAAAAAGGACAAACTGCAAAGTCTTATCAAAAGTTTGTTTTATTTTCAATACAAGATAAATACCATGCTTGTTACTAGTGCAGTTTAAGACCTACAATGGCCATATAGCAAACTGCCAAACAGTCACCTAAATGCTAAAGAAAGGAAAGACAAAGTAAACATTAAACACAAAATTGCAATTACAAACATTTTAATAAAATGGAATGAGCGTTTTTAATAGAAGCTAGTATGAAGTCTAATTCTCATGGACAGCAAACAAAAACAAAAAAAACAAAAAAACAAAACAAAAAAACTATTTGATCAATTATCACCTTACCTTTTTGCACAGAAATCTTATTGTGAAGTCACCATAGAGTCAATAGCTAAAATTTTAAGACTTTCTTTGGCCTTCTGATAGTAAACAAATTATTTACAAACTGTGATCAGTAATTCATGGATATTGGTAATATGATACAATTTCTTTTGTTAAGGGCTTTCCATTAAAAATTGCAAAATAACTTTGTAAGGCTGTACAGGGCTGTAAACTACTTGACTAATAAACCATGGGATGCAGAGGAAGGAATAGACCTTTTTTTTTTTTTTTTTTTTTTAAGGCTAAAGTCATCAATAGTATAGATGCATTCCTTAAAATACATTGTGATTTATACCCAAAGGATCCTTTCCCATTAAATACCACCTGAGTACTACAATTTTCAAAGTAAAAAAATAAACATGAATTCACCATAATATTTTAAAATAATTTAACTTACAGAATGCTGAGAAGTGTTATGCAGTAACAATGCAACAAAAAGAACACACTTTCAAAATGAAACATTTTTGCTAAACGCAGGGTCTGTCCAATTATGAAATTAATGTAAAACATTTACACCCATGGCAGAGTTTTAGTAAACTCCCACATGAAAAAACTCTTGGTAGTTATTTACTATGCAAAGTTACCGCTTCAAGATTTGTGTGACTTCAACTGAATTCAACCTAATATTTAAAAGACTCCCATTACAATATGTTAATTAATATAGCAGGAAGTCTTTAAAGACATTAAAATCTGTCTATATATAATCAAGTATTTATACGTCCCATACAAAAACCATAGTAGCTGCATACTCAGTGAATGCCAACAACCTGAAATTTTTAAAAAAAATTGGTTAAGGTAAACCTAAATCATTCTGAACAGTGTTGTCTGAATATTTAGAATATTCACAAAAATTCATATTGCTTCTTTCTAATGCCAAGAAAGAAGAGTAAAAGAACTTCCTCCCAGAAGCCTAGACATTTTAATATTTTCTATTTCACCTTACAGTGAAACTTTAATCCTGAATCTTGATTTCTCTAAAGCAAAAATCTCACATTACGAACACAAAGAATGCCATATGTAAGGCCACATCTTAATAAATTTATAATTTTTGGTTGAATATTTAGTGAAAAAAATCAGTCTAAGGCTTCTAAGAGTCAAGTTGCTAAAAAAAACACACACAAATACACCAGTGTTTAAACTGAAGTTTAAAAAAAAAAACACACACACACACACAGTAAGAACAGAAAAATAGAATACTTTGCTACAAAAATCCCACTAATATATTTTAGCACAAAAATGTCTAACATACACAGTGGATAAGCGTGCATTTAAGGACATACAACTGGGGGAAACATTTACAGAGGGCTATGGGATGCAAGTGAACTTGAGTAAAATTTAAAAACCAGTTATCTGTAAAACAGTGAGAATCTCAATACTGTATTCTCAGTCAAGAATTAGAACATAAACTTCCTCTTAAAATAACTTAAGCTGAAGCTTAAAACACAAATTGGAGCCATTTTAGAAAATACAGAAAACGAAATCATCATTCAGGTATGAAAACCAAAATGTTGAGAGCACTCCAACATAAAAGTCTTGTTATAGCATCTCATTGTATAAAACAGTATGTATTTAGATTGGCACATTTAAATACATAAGGGAAAGAGAAAGTCTTTACCCTTTGAACAATTTTCCCCTTTCACTATAAAATATTATACAACATTCATTAAAACCTCCATGTTTATTTTAATAACTGACCTGAAACTAGTAAAAAATAAAGCAATATTCTCCACAGGAGAATTAAATGAAAATAGTATCTTAAGCTACAAGTTATCTGTATATTCCAAATTGTCGTTAACTGCTTAAGAACATTCTAGGTAAAAGGACCATTAAATGGGCTAAACTAAGATCAAAAGCCACTGCACCTTACTCCAAACCTTATGAAAACTGACAAAATAAAATACGCATCTGCAAATTTACAGTGGAATATGCTTTCCACAACATAGTTTCTTTAATCAAAAGCAGCACTTTCAATCCAAAGTGTTGCTTGAGAAGCAGTACCATTCAGGTACTCTTATCACTCATCTGTAATTTTACTACTGGCTGAAAGGAATGTGACTGTATAGCACTAATAAATGCTATGTTTTAAAAATTCAACTTGTGTTCATATCCACTACAGTTATTAACTAAGGAAAAAACAAAAAGGTCTCTGAGACACTTTTTTTGGTGTCTATGCAAGGATTTATCTCTTTGGATTGTTTATACACATTAAAAAAAAAAGGAAGTGTTTTCAAATAACATCAGCCCATAAACAACTGCAGTGGGTACGAAGAACAAAACAAGGCTTGCAATTTTCACCTTTACTGCTATACATTCATGTGTTATCAGGTAGAGAAGGACTTTGCAAGATTACTTGGTCAAACCAAGAAGTTATTTCCTTCTGACAACACTTAAACATCATGGATTAGCAGCAAACAAATCTAGTACACTCACATTGTCTGCAACAAGTCATGTAATGAGATCAGCCAAGCAGGGAGAAGAGTGATATAGAAGGAACAATTTAAAGGTTGCACTGATAAAAAATGAAAAGGTAAATAAAGGATTTCATTAGTATAAAATTTCCAGTTTCATTTCAAGTACAGTTAGATTTTTGATTCCATTTTTAAATTGTTCAAAGACAATTTTATTCTCATGGACATTTTACTTACCTTTTAACCTATTAACTAATTTCTCTTGTAATATTTATATGTCCATACTTCTTCACATTAGGACATTGTAGTTAAAATATTAAGAAGCCAAGAAATGACAAAAACTAACTATATACAGAAAACATGAAAATTTTGATACAAATCTAAAATAATGTCAAAAAGCAACTGCATTTTCAACAAAACGCTCAAAAAAATCATTTCTGAAAGCAAACAGTTCTGATAAACATCAATGATCCCATGCACAGATATTTCAAACACAAAATATTTTAAAATAAAACTGGCAGTGATATGGGTAACTCAAAACAGCTAATTTTGTTGGAAGTGGTTTGATAGCAGACAAAACAAGAACAGCAGTCGAAATTTCTGGAGGGTTTCTACAGTTGCACATAACATAGTATCTAGGATATTTTAATACTTTAAGCATTCTCCTAGAATTTGGGTATACTTTAACCACCAATGTCTATTAACAGAAGATCTCTCAAAGATAATCACATCTTAAAATATTAACTTGCTCAAGAATTTTAACTCAAATTTCTGAAGTAGTGATTTCAAATTACATTCCCATAAAAACACCTAATCAAGTTGACACCCTGCCTCCACCAATTTTGCAACTAAGAACACATACTAGCCAGGTGTTTTTAAAGAAGGCCTATATGTAAGGCAGGTTTGAAAAAAAATCTTTGATTAACTAAGTAACTATATAGCATGAATCAATAGGTTGTATGAATATACACAAAATTCCTTAAACTGTGAAGACACAGTGTACCTGTCATTTTCCATTACAAATACTGGAGAATACAACCTAATGTTAATGAACATCACATTCTTCAAAAATGTGTACCAATTGGAAAATAAAACGAAACTTCTCTTTACTCACATTTATCTGCTGCGGGGCTCTATTTACACTGCCTATGGCTTAAAAAACAAACCATAAGGACACTCAATAGAAAAACAGCAAATAATTGCAGCATCAAATCAGAACTGTCAAAATTTCCTCAATGTTAGCGGTTCACAATTAAGTGGTTCACAATTAAGTGTTTCAGTACATCTGTGTTGTAATTAATCTGCATTACAAATTCAATATGTACGGGTTTTTACTTAAATGTTTAAAAATCTCCATTTTTTGACCCCTTACACATTGACTGGATTTGCTATGTCTGTCAAATTTCAATTTTTACAAGTTTACATACCATTCAGCAAAGTCACAAGCTAACTAGGTAAAAACAGCTAGAAAAGCAGAATATAGAAATAGTAAATATCCATGTAATCACCTATTCTAATATCAAAATCAAGGGCAAAAGACACTTAATTACTGTGTTTAATTCACTGAACACAAGATTAGATTGATGCATATCCAAAAACGCTATTGCAATGCTTTAAAGGACAGTAAAAATGTCATAGTAACATTATCTTTAGGTATTGCTGAACACAAGACTTTCCCTGAGGTGTAAACATCAAATAACTTGAACAGCTTTACACATCAGCCCCATGGAACAGTTTATTACAACACTACATCTATTGTAATCAAAGTGGTGCTGTTTACAGACATTATCATATGAACATTTTTAACAAGAACAAACTACTATAAAAACAAGCATTTACTTGACTTTTTTTTTTTTCCAATTGCTTGCACATTATAATGGCCAAATGTATATAACCAGTAATAAAGTTGCAAAAGCTATAACTTTTTAAATCACACAGGTTTCCTTCAAATAAAACAGTTAAGCAACATAAAAAATAAAAGTAGAGCTACTGGTTACCATTTATGCAGATTTGCTTTATTCAGATCTATTCCTGTTCATTTTATCCATGAATCCTTACAGGTTCAGTTCAATCACAAGAAGCAAACTGCTGGACAAGCGTCATTTTTCCCCCATGAAGACTGTTTTGTCTTGGAAGGTGATCCTCTTCCTTCAGCTGTAATGTGTCAAAATTTGTGATGTAGATTTTGCTATTCCCCAAAATACACAGAAAAATGCTGGCTTAACTATACATATACAAGTCGTGCATCTACTTCAGTTATGTATTCTAACACAAAATAAGAATTAACTGAAACAGTAGCTGCCTTTGCAGTGGTGAAATGTTCCAATTTATCTGATGATTAAACTGAGATATTCTGATTTCGTTCTTAAGATATTACCGCCTTATAAATTTAATGACTGAAGCAGAAATGAAAATATAGCAGCTACTGTTTCTGTGATGATGGAAACATTCATAAGTCGTTTTCTAAAATATGCAAACTACAAAAATAAACAGAAAATGCTTGGATGATTTTAATGTAAATATTTTTCATTCACCCACATATCATGTCTATAAACTCATTTAACAATTAAATGCTGAACTAAATATAAAATGCAAAATTATTTTACAAATTAATTGTATTTATTTGACAGCATACAGGAACTTCCACAATTATTATAAATCAAATGGTGTTCCATGTTACATAATTTATAAATAAGATTTAGAGAGTATGAACATTTAAATCAATGACATTTACGTACATATCTTTAGACGTAATACAAATTTAAAACATTTACTTTACTTTTACCCTATTCCACCTATGAAGAAATACCTAACGTAGTATTATAAACTAACCAAAAACAAGCTAAGTGGGAATCTACAATGTAAAGTTCATTTAAAACTCACATAAAAGAAAAAAAAAATAAAGTTGATAAACTAAAATTTCAAGCATACATATATATGCAAACTTCAGATGGAGAGGTTCACAAGAAACATTCAGCTAACTTGGATATAAGTAATAATTGAAACTCTAGGTAATTTAAGTATAAATTACAAGAAACCACTTCAATAATAAAGTGATTTGAGAGTCAAGAGGGCACAGATTTCTTTAAAAAATTTTTTTCAGTTAGAACATGTTCATAGGGCACAATGTTTAGTGACATTTTGCCATAAAAATAACTGAAAAATACTTTTTGCTCTATAATTAAGAGTTATTTCTGTCACTGCTATAAATTTTTCTTTTGTCTTTGCCTCCCCAACTAGGTTCTAAGTATCTTAAGAGCAACAGTACATATGCATTCACACTACCTAGCAGTAATAACTTAACACTTAAAAATTGCAAAAGAAAAAAAAATAGATGTTACAATTGGGACTTTTTCTTTTATAAATGGAATTTCTATATGCCTGTTATTTTTCAGGTAACTTCAGCCATTGCTAATGTTATCTTTTATTGCATCTTCATCTTATGCTGATGCTATTTAGTGAAATTATCTAATAGAAAAAAATCTAAAATGGCAGCTTTCAAATGTTTTATTGTCTGCAATGTACTTTTAAAAAACTGGTTTAAAGAGAAACAAGGCATATAATCTAATCTGAAATAATAATTACTGGGAAATTAATAAATTTAACTGCAAAAGAATGCTATCTCCCTAAACTTTCTGTTGCACTGGAAGGTATAAAAAAAGAGAGATCAGATCATTGAGAGGGAAAAAACTATTTAAAGTCATAGTGAGCAAAACAAAAACATTCAACTCTCTTCCATAAAACAGATCACATACAATGCATCTTCTTATCATTATCACTCCAGTGGAAAATTATACTTTTTTTGGGATACAGAGCCTTGCTCTGTCACCAGGCTGGAGTGCAGTGGCATGATCTCGGCTCACTGTAAACTCCAACTCCTCAGTTCAAGTGATTCCTCTGCCTCAGCCTCCCAAGTAGTGGGAACTACAGGCGTGCACCACCACACCCAGCTAATTTTTTGCATTTTGAAACCCAGTAGAGACGGGGTTTCACCATGTTGGTCTGAGTCGTCTTGAACTTCTGACCTCAGGTGATCCGCCCATCTAGGCCTCCCAAAGTGCTCGGATTACAGGCATGAGCCACTGAGCCCCGTTACACTGTTTTTATATAGAGAATCCTGTTGCAACACAGATATTTTTCCAGGACTAATGAACTCATCTTTTGTCTGATTATATTTTATAGATGAATCTTTACTACTAATAAATCTAATTTTTATCATACATACATAAAATATGGGGGATAGTCTAGCAGTTTTTATTTCTATTTCTAAACACTTTACATTTATGCACTTGGAAATACAAATTTTACAGTTTTAAATGGAAGTGAATCTGAAGGCAATACAACCCATTTCCAATAATCCAATTCCACATTATACTCTCTCAAATGTCTAAGCAGACAACTACATCAACAAAGATATCAAAAAGAAGCTTCAAAGTGACAAATACATTCAACGACCATGTTTTCAATATATCATTTGGTAAAATCGGTAATGTCAAAGCCACACAATTACTTGCTTTAGCTATCAATTATAAAAGACCTATGTAAACAGTTGATAAAATAAGAAGATAAATGGAATCTACAGCTTTTTAAAGTCTGTAAACTAAAGTGAGCACTAAGTAAAATTTCAACACACAGAGAAGTATCTGCATTTTAAGATAATATATCAAGCCATTATTAATAACTCAAATTATAATTGTTTCTGTTAGAAACTTATCTACACACATTTGTTAGAATTAGTATTTTTAATTCATGGTAAATGCATCCTTTAAGATTCAAATATATATTTGATAGGGCACTTTTATAGGTTTTCACATTAATATATTGAATTAAAAGGATTCTCATATAATTTTAGAGATGCACTATTAACTCAATGAAATAAAATTCACTTTTCTCTATCTGGTAATTTCTTCCTTAATGAGAAGAATGGAAATGAGGTGGGCAAGAGAAACAATTATCTACATACAAGTTAGCTCTAAAATCAAAATTCCTTCTTGCGTTGACTAGAACATATTACATAAAAACAATTCTAGTTATTATAGATATTTACAAAAAGTTCCTTGCTACCAAAATATTTCATATTTTCATCTTTCTACCTCTGGACATAGTACTTACCTCATTTTAACTAAAGTATTTTGTTACTCTATCAAACACATAAATAATTGTTGCTCTTAGAACCCACTAAAATAGTAGAAATAAAGGTAATCACAAAGAAAAATGAGCTTTGTCCCCAAAAGATTTACAAAATGAACATCTCAAAATAACCTGTTATTTATAATTCATGAAAAGTTAAAACATGCTACCACAAAAGAAAAATTCATAAATTTGGATAGCATAAATGGCACCCTTACCCCTTTCTGGTTATTAGGTTTCTTTAAACAACGTTAACTAAATATTCATTCAAGACAGAATTTATTCAAAACAATCTATTTTACAAACTAAAACAATGGTAGTAAATTTAACACTGAGATGAAGGTGAGAGAGCAAGGTGACTCACACTGGCATTGAGGTTTTTTTAAAACAGGGAACATTAATCATTTGTAAACAAAACTGTATTCTTAAACCACAGTGAGCAAAACACACTATACATCCATTCAAGGGATCACTTCCTATACCCTCTTGTAACTTCTATTAAGTCAGTTGTGCAGTTGAGACAGATTTTGTAAATACTCAAAGCAAGGAAAATTAGAGCTAAAGCAATGAAAGCTAGCATATCCAGATGAAGCAGAGAAGTTAGGATACATGGGAAAACACAAGGAAACAGGGCTGGAACTATAAGGCAGACCTCACATAATGTAAGAGTTGCAGAAACAATTTTAAAATCTTATTACAACCAGTATCATTCACCAGGTAATTAAGATAATTTAATTCTCACATAAGCCTCAAAGCAACAATAACAAGAAAACGAAACATCTTTAACATGTAAGAAAGAATTTTTTTAAAAATTCTTTTGGCTTTTGTTTTTTTCTCAAATTAACACAGTAAGTTGAATACACAATGCAACGCATCCTAAAACTCATCAAATAACAAAATCTAAGATCTTATGGTCAAGATATTTAAGGTAGGAAAAGAGTTGTAAGACAGCAAAGGCAAGTTATTGAATCCAGACCCCATACCCAATGCTAAAAATTGTGTCAAGTCATGGATAATGATTTGAGAATTGTAAAACCTCATAAAATAGGGAGAGGAAAAGCCTAAATTTAAAGAGTATTTTAAAAAAATAATTTTGTTTCAGTAAACAAAGAAAAGCTAAATTGTTAAAACAAATTTGCTGAGTAAGGATGTTCCAAAGAAGTAACAAGAGGAATGCAACCTTTTAAGCAGCTCAACTATGAAACTAGAATTATTTCAGTAAGAAATGTACAATCTTAAAGCACTGAACTACTTTTATTTTGCTCAGAGTGGTCTGAGAATAGAGGCAGAAATTACAGAATATGAAGCACAATGTATTTACATACTGAAATTTACAATACCGGTATTTTCTCATTGAAATATTATCTATTTGAACTTAGATATTGAATACTTTTAGAAAAACCAATACATTTTAAAATGAGAGAATGCAATTAACGTTACCAACAGTTCAAACACAAAAAAAATTAAGATGGGACAGACATTAACAGCTTGCCAAGATCATTAAGTTTCCAGTTAAATTAAGAACTTGCCCTTTTATCCATTCATCATCACTTTAATAGATTACATTAGTATTTTATTTGTATACAGCCTTACTACTGACATTCACTTTAGCTTTCAACTCACTCATTCCATTTAGTCCATTTAAGATTTACATGAAAGCTCAAAAGGACTCATATTTTAAAACTTCTAAAAAGGTCAACAGACCTTATTATGATGGTGATCAATTTTGCAGATAGCTTTTGTTTTAAAAAGAGTTTTACTTGAATATATTTAATCCCATTCCCCACCCCTTTACTCATGTCTACAACCACAAAAACTACTGTTTGATATAGCAAACGTACAATAATCCAGGATAACAAAATTTTTTGCACTAGAAATGCTTATGTAAAATTTTGCTTGGATGAAGGCACATACAGTATTACAACTCAATTCTGATTAATGTACAAACAAAACATGGAAATTCTGGTATGGTACATCAGTGATTAAGAAAAATGTCAACAATAGTTTGCACATTAGGGATTTGCAGTTAATGTCTGAATGTAATGAAACTCAAGCCATGATGTATTTAGGTGTACCCATTACTAGAATGTAATGTTAGCTAACTCAAATATACTTTAAGATTAACAATAGACTTTTCAGAAGCTGACTTGTTGACTATGCTAGTTTCACTAAAACCAGTAAGAAAATTGTAATTAGTTAACTTTGGGTTTAAATCGGCTTCTTAGAGGACCCCTGATGGGCACATCCCATTTTGGAGATGAATTCAAGTTTTATTATCATGCCTTTACTAACTAGAAGCTTGTTGATAACTTACGAAGTCTAAAAAAATAGGTAACTTATAGAATCTGTATCTTTCTATAACGGAAATGGCTGACATAGATAAGCATTTTAACTAATAGCCCAGTCACAATCCACCTTAAGCAACTGATGGATACTGAAATTTTTTTTATTAAAATGGGATCAGATGTATTTAACTCAGGGGAAAAGAATGCTACATCCTTAAATTTTAGTATTTAGATTTACATAATACAATAGTCAATTTTTACATCAAAAAACAGTATCAATTTCAATAATCTTAGTTTTAAAAGTATAAATTTTTTTGCCTCATTAAAAGATTGTTCTGAGATTTATATTAAATTTTGTAATACATGGAAAACCATATAAAAATTAAAGTTTTGATATTCAATCTGCATATTCAAAATGCAAAGAAAAGTATCAAAGCCAGCCTTTTAACTTAAAAAGCCCTTAAAACTGTAAACACTGTAAGAGCTTATTTGTGTTCCATTAAAAACAGCATGCTTATTTTCTAGGCATTTAAGGATCTCATTTGCTAAAATGTTATCTGTTATGGTTAAAGAAATTGCTATTCTGTCATGGAATTACATACACTTGATAAAGCCTTTAATTTTGCCCATAACATTTTAAATACTAACAATTACCATGACTGAATTTTCAGTAAGTTTCCCATGATTACTGAAAATAATCACATAAAGAGTAATCTACCTATGAGGGGTTTGTTTTAGCCTTATTTAATTTGAATATGCCAACCAACATATAAAGAAAAAATATTTTAATTTACAGAATAACCTTTGTGTCACATGCATAAGCCTTATACTGCCCTCCCCCAGCTCTTCACATGAATAAATGCTGTTAACAAATATAAAAAATAAAATTACATGTGAAAATGAAGCATTAACAGACAACTCTTCCCACTTATGAAAAATGTACACAAGAAATAGTTTTAAAATACAGAAAAAAAGACAATGATTATGATTTATGAATGAAACATCAAAGAAAATTATTTCAGGTTATTCTAAACTTGGGTATATGGCTTGACACAATTTAAAATGTTTAGATATGGTACACCCTGAACCCATTTTAATTGAATAACTTTTATTTCTTTGCAAATTAAAGGATACTGTTTCTTTTAAAAACAAAAACCAGATGACAGGAAAACAATGTCTCTTCTAAAAAAAAAAATTTTTTTTTTTTAAAGGAAAAAGGCTCTTTCTTTTTGAATGTTGAGAAAACACCCTCCCATATTATAAACTATGATTGTGTTAGATTTTCTCATAAATTTTTAGGGACAAATAAAACTAGTTCAAGAATAGTCACTTTCCATTTATTTTAAAAAATCCAAACATATATATGAAATAACTCCCTGTATTTTATATTTTAAATTACACACAAACTATGTGATTACAAGAATCCCAATTTTTAGATTTTAGAAGTACACAATGAGTCCTCTTGATTATTTCCTTGCTTTGTTAAGACCATTAACTATTTGAAACCTAAAAGTGATTAACTCAGCAATAAAATAGTCAAAGATAAAGGGTCAAAATTTTTACCTCTCATTACTTACCTGTTACTTGTTTCAGATGTTTCAAGAAGATTAAATTCACAAGTAGTTGGACCATTTAAAATGTAGGTATATACTGTATAAATAGCAGCCTTGGAGTTACAGTTACTGTTAAGAATACACACGCTAAATATAACAGGAACAAGGAATACCCACCTTCTAACGATGACGATACTCGCGCTCTCGGTCACGCTCTCGGTCACGGTCTCGGTCACGATCCCTGTGCCTCTCTCGTTCTCTGCTTCTCTCTCTATAATAATCATCATGACGGTCTCTACTACGGGATTTATGGCGCCGACTCTTCTCTCGTGATCTACTATGGTCCCTCTCTCTTGATCGTTCACGTCTTCTAAAAGAAATTACTGGATTAATGCTCTCCATAATTACTTTAAAAATAGTCAATTTTTTGGTGTCTAAAAAAACTAAGGTGGCAAAAGATTCTTTGTAATCTAGTTTAAGTTTACTATCTGGAGCTGCCAATAATGACTTACCAACTCACCAGTAAGCACGAATCAGAAATTTCATTATTAAAAAACACTACCAAAAAACCAGCATGCAGACACATCACAGAAATGCATCACATCATCAATTTAAACTAGCAGCATAAATAGATATGTAGTATTTACTGAATGAACAAAGAGAAAAGGGAAAATTTCAAAGTACTTGTGTTTTAAGCTAAAGAACATCTACAGTATGTTTTTAGATATAAAATTCATAAAAATCACAACACACAATGGGGCTTAAATACATGAAAATGACACTCTGTTAACATGTTATGTAACATATGTTAAAATACTAATCTTACATTTCTACCTAACCAAAGTATAGTTCATGAGAAGCAGCACCCAAAACTAAGAAACTTTCTAATACACACGTTATGTTCAGGGGAGAAGAGGCACGGGAGAAGGCTAATGATTATGACGAATAGCATGAATTGATACAGTATTCACACTGTATTTAATAAACAGAAATATTTCATGAACTGCCATTTTTAAAAAACAAAAAATTAAACCAAAGGTTACTGACTAAAAGACCTCTACAAAGTCTGCTAAATTTATAGTAAGGAAATAATAACTATCTATTAAACAAGAATATTTACGTCTTGTATTTCTGCACCAGACAGCTAAGCTTAGCAAATGTTAAGTGCTAAGCTTCTTGATCAAGGCGTAAGTTACTTCTTTTTCAAGAGAGGGTCTCTCTGTCACCCAAGCTGGAGTGCAGGGACATGATTACAGTTCATTGCATCCTCAACCTCTGGGGCTTAAGCAATCCTCCTACCACAGCCTCCCAAAAGTAGCCAGGACTATAGGCATGCAGCACCAGGCCCAGCTATTTAAAAATTTTTTTCAAATAGACAAAGTCTCCCCATGTTCCCAAGGCTGGTCTCAAAATCCTGGGGCTCTAGTAATCCTCCTGCCTTGGCCTCCTAAAGTGCTGGGATTAAAAAGTTATTACGTTGGACCTTTAAACCTAAAAAGATGATACAAGATACCTGTATCTATGACAAATCTGTTCAGATACCAAGATTCTTACACTGAGCCAAAAAGGTAATAATTACAAAATTAGGGACCATGTCAAAGGCAAGCTCCTGTCTTTTAAAGAAGACTACCACCAGGTAGAGTACACTAAAAACACATCTAAGAATACCAAGTGAAGATTAAAGGACTGCCTTTCAAAAATATATAAAATTTCAAAGTTAGCAACAATACTAAAAAGAAAACAAAAGAAAAAACCCAAAAAACCCCACAAAAAACCACAACACTACCTAAACGATAGATCAGGCATCCCCCAACTTTTTACACAGGGGGCCTGTTCACTGTCCTTCAGACCGTTGGAGGGCCGCCACATACTGTGCTCCTCTCACTGACCACCAATGAAAGAGGTGCCCCTTCCTGAAGTGCAGTGGGGAACTGGATAAATGGCCTCAGGGGGCCGCAGTTGGGGGATGCCTGCGATAGATCATTCATTCATTCAGTCCCCCATTCAAGAAACTTTTATTTGGCACTCATTCTGTACCACTCTGTAGGCAACAGAAATAATATAGTGAGCATGGCTGAGCACAGTAGCTTATGCCTATAATCCCAGCACTTTGGGAGGCCAAGCTGGTAACTTAGCAAGACCTCATCTCTTAAAAGAAAAGAAATAGTGAGCAGCATAAAGCCCCTGCCATCATTCAACATGTGTTCTAATGAGAAATATGCCTTGATAACACATAAGAATCGGTTATCGTAAATACTATGGAAGAAATAAGAAGAACAATATGACAGACTAACTTGGGAGAAGCCCCCTCTTAAGAAGTTAAGATTGAGATGAGAAGAATAAGGAGCCAGCTATGTGAAGAGACAGGGAAAACTGCTCCCAGAAGGAATATAAAGTAAGGTGGTCAAACGTTTGATGTATCTAGAGAAAATTGAGATGAGAAGAATAAGGAGCCAGCTATGTGAAGAGACAGGGAAAACTGCTCCCAGCAGAAGGAATATAAAGTAAGGTGGTCAAACGTTTGATGTATCTAGAGAAAAAGGAGAAATATGGCTGGAGAACAGTGAGTAAGGGAAAAGGTACAAAATGAGGCTAAAAAGATAGGCAGGGGCTTTATCACACAGTGCCTCAATCTTTACAATCTTGCTTTAAGACTGAGTAGAAGCCTTTGAAGGGTTTTAAGCAAGCAACTAACATTTAGAGTTTAAAAACAACAACAAAAGAAACTCCAGCTGCTAAATAATCAGTACGTAAAGGCAAAGTCCTCTTTTTAGTGTCTCCAACACAGTATTTTTTTCCACTTGTAAGCTAATAGTTTTGTTTAAGTAGACATGAGACAGGAAAGTTTTACCTTGATCCAGAACCGTAAGACTTGGACTCAATTCCATGAAGGCAATCTTGCAAAGAACTAATAAGAACTTTGCAACGATCATCAGCGGATACTTTGGATTGCTTAATTAGAGAAATTGCAGTTACCAATGTCTCAATAGCACTTCCATAATCACCTGTGGGGGAAAGGAAAGAGTTTGAAGTCAAACAAATTTTGTTTTCAAAATACCATCAAACCACTTGGGGTAAGAGCAATAACTCATTTTACAAAAGTAGTGTGCTATAAAATAACCTATACAAGATAAACGTCTTCTTTTAGTATTTCACCATTTGCAAAAGCTTTTCATTCTCAGATTAACTTATTTTTACAGGTGTGTGAAGCATGTTATCATTTTGCAAATATAAGAACAGGCATCCTAGTCCCCTGAACCATCAAATGTCAAGAGTAAGACTTAAATCTATACCAAATAACTTAAAATTTGGATTTTCCCCACTACACTGTGACATAGCTTTTTTCAATGCTTTTTAAATATATGATAGGTAATGATTTGGGCATACAAAAAGAACTACTACATGTAAATGACCTATCTTCTAGACTGCACTTACATTTTTAGGTCATTCCTAACAACGTAAACAAGAAACATTAATACAAGAAATATACAAACCAGCACTGGCATCAGACACAGCTCTCGAAATAGCACTACTTGAGATTGCCCTGTTTCTATTCATGATTTCTTCAAACTCAGCTTCACTCAAGGGCGTTCTTGCAGTATCCATTTCCCTGTAAAATAAAAACGTAAACCTTAACTCAAACTCAACAGATTTCCTAAGTTAGTCACAACAGTGTAAAGCAATTCATACTAGCTGCTTCTGACATGTGCCTTAGAGATAATGGTTACTTTTCCAGATTGAAGCATGCTACATTTCCTATAAAGAGAACACATCTGAACACAATTCTCCTATTCGAGTATCTTTCAGCTAAAACAGAGTAGCAGCTTAGACACCTCAACTTCCTAGAAGGCAGAAATAACACTTTTATACATCTATAATCTAATATTCTCAGAGTTATTATTCCTATCTTTTATCAAGTACTTTTACAGAACACACTAACTTACCTTCCAGGGGGGCCATAGTCACCCCTATCATATGGTGGAGGTCGGCCATATGGGTCTGTTGGTGGTGGACCTCGGCTATCTGATGTAGGCATGCCACTGTTAGTTGGCGGAGGAAAGAAAGCTGGGTTCACATGCGGAGCTGGCGGTGGGGCACCTGGAGGTGGTCCAGGAAGATGTGGAGGAGGAGCTAGTGTAAGGGGTGGCCCAAGTGGACCAGGTGGACGAGGTGGAAAGGGGCCTGGAGGTGGAGGTGGTCCCTGTTGTGGAGGTGGTGGGCCAGGAGGGGGGCCGTAGCCTGGAACTGGAGGTGGAGGGCCAGGAGGAAGCGGACCCAACGGAGGCTGCCCAAAAGGCTGTCCAGGAAAAAGAACTGGTGGTGGAGGGCGATCTCCTCGATTAGGAGGCCCCGCTAGAGGAGGAGGCAGAACCTGACCAGGAGGTGGAGGACCTGGTGGACCAGGTGGGCCTGGAGGACCTAAGGGTGGACGTGGTGGAGTCTGTCCAGCTAAAGAACAAAGGGGAGAGAGAGAGAAAAAAAAAAAACACTTCACTAATAAGATATTTTAACTTTCATATGCCAAGATTATACTTTAAAAGCAAAATGCATATACCAAGTCTTTGTCTTTAAATAAAACTCACATATGACAAATGTTACGTTATCAACTACAATGATGAAATATATCCTTTCATATTTAACTAGCTCAATTTATGTTTAAGAAAAATTACTGAAACAAAAATTTTAATTAAAAAAGATTACAACACCTAGAGATATTTTCCATCTTTTAGTGTACACACACTTCTTACAGTGAAATCACCCACCTTATATTCTACTCTGATGCCAAGCTAGAAAGTGAAACAAGGAAAAATGATCTTGAAAGGATTTTTTTAAGAGGTAAGAAAATAAGACGGATGTAAATATTCTATATATAAGTCAAGCAAGTTTGGAGAAAAATAAAGACCTTTTAGGCCAAAAATGGGTATTTCCTCTATGCTGTGCCCCATATGCCATGGAATCCTAGTTTCCAGGAACAAAGGCCGAGTTCCTTTAACAAGATGCTTGATCAAATTTCCTGGATTCCAAAAATAGCATAACAAGGAGAGTAAGTCACATTAATAATGCATTACTTGAAAAAGAGAGAAAAGGAAAAGAGGTATTAGGTAGACATGTTTTATCCATGATAATTTAAGAAAAGTTTTACCTGGAAAAGGTGGGGGTGGCCCTCCTGGTCCTGCTGGCCCAGGAAATCTGTCCCCACCAGGAACAGCCCCTGGAAAACGGCCCCGTCCTCTACCACCTTGTGGAAATGCTGCACGGGAACTCCCTCCTGGAGGACCAGCTTTACCTTCCCCAGACATCTGTCCTGATTGTGTAGCTGCAAATATCCAAATACTCATAAATAGCACTTATTAAAAATAGTTTTCTGAAATGTAGCCACTATTACTAAAAACAACTCTATTTCAAAGGTCATTGATACAATACATTAACTTGCAAATGCCTTGTGGCTATCCAAACTACACAAGAAAGTATGGGTCAGGAAAACATTCACATTTATTTGGGTACTTTTAAAGACTCAAAATATCCAGGTTTAAATATATTTTCCATTAAGTAAATATCAGTTACTTTCAATACCAGTACTCTGCAGCAGCCAAGACCGAAATTCTTCAAGATATCTTAATTTCAGTATTACATCATTTAAATTTTGTAACATACTTCTTCAGTTAAGTCTTAAGTGCTAAAACATTAAAAGAAAAGGAACCACTTGAATTTCTGTTAATTACATAATCATCCATCTTATCTCTTTAAGTGATAACATCCTTAAATATGTAATGACAAATCTTTTCTATATTCAATTTACCAAGTGGTGAAAGGTCTTGTTGCCAAGCAGAAAAATCAATGAACATTTTCTGGTTATCTGTGATCTCTCCCCCACCATAACACACATTCACATAGCTTTCCTTTAAGAATTAGAATGTAGTTTCTTTCTGTATCTAAGATGGAAATAACAGGACAAGAATGGCAGGGCTACAGAACTTGCACACTGTTTTGTGTACTACTGAGTCCCTTACATTTGGAGAAATATGGAACAGGAGGTTTCCTGTACATAGGCCCACACTCATAACCAGTGATTAAATCAAATTCAAAGCATGGACTTTGTGAAATGGAGTTTCTAGTGAACTAGTATTAAGATGACTTCTCTAGTGTTAACACCTAAAATATCCATTGGTTAAAATGTACGTATTTTAATAAAAGCTTCTGAGGGCTTGCTTACTTTTCCTGGACTGCATTTCAAATTGACTCAGGAACTGTTTATTGCATGGAGTTACAACAGGATTCTGACCATGAAGTTCTCTTTTAGGCAACAGATCCATTAACTTTTTTGAAGATGCTTCAGATCCAACACCAACAAGGGCAAACCTAAAAGGTGTTTAAGGGGTGAGGATACAAAGTAAAGAGATCAATATTATTACTATTACTCTTCTCTAAAAATGTCTTAATCTAATCGGCTTTTATGTGAAAACAAACGAACAAACAAAAAACAGCTGGGCACAGTGGCTTATGTCTTAATCCCAGCTGCTTAGAAGGCTGAGGCAGGAGGATTGCTTAAGCCCAGGAGTTTGAGGCTACAGCAAGCTATAATCACACTAATGCACTCCAGCCTGGGCAACAGAGCAAGATCCTGTCTCTAAAAGTAAATAACTTTAAAAACTGAAAATATTTCTCGAAACTATACAAGTACACATTTTTTATTCATCTTCTATAACATACCATAAAATTCAGTCATTTAACATGTATAATTCAGTGGTTTTTAGTATTTCAGTGTTATAACTACCACCATCATCAATTTTAAAACGTTTGCATCACCCCAAAAAGAAACTTCGTATCTGTTAGCCATCACTCCCATTTCTTCCCATCCCTGTACTCCATGGAACCACTAAATCTAATTTCTGTCTCTGTACTAGCCTATCCTGGACATTTCATCTAAATGGAATCATACAATAGGAAGTCCCTTAGGATTAGCTTCTTTAACTGGTATATTTTCAAGGTTCATCCCTTGTTACAGCATGCATCATTACTTCCTTGACTTTTAAAGCTGAATAATTTTCCATTATAAACATACCACATTAAAAGAAACCTATCCATCAGTTCATGGACATTTAGGTTGCTTCCACTGTTTGCTACAATAAAAAGATGTACAACACCATTAACCACAGGGGAAATAAAAATCAAAACCACAGGATCCCACCCCATACCCACTAGGATGGCTATAATCAAAAAGACAAGTATTAAATATGTAAAGAAACTGGAATCTTTGCACACTGGTGATCAGTACATATTAATAATGGTGCAATGACCCTGGCAACAATCTGACAATTCCTCAAAAATTTAAACATAGAGTTACCATATAACCCAGTAATTCCATTCCTAAGTATACATTCAACAGAACTGAAAATACATGTTCACACAAAATGGGCATACAAACATTCACAGGGGCATTCTCCTTAATAGCCAGAAGTGGAAATAACCTAGACATCCATCAACTGATAGATTTAACAAGTGCTATATCCATGTAGTAGAATTATTACTCAGCCATAAAAAGAGATGCTGATGCATGCTTCAACATGGATGAAGTTAAAAACATTATGCTAAGGAAGAAAGTCAGTCACATAGGACTACATATTTTATTATTCCATTTAAATGAAATGTCCAGAATAGGTCTATCCAGAGCACATTAGTGGTTGCCAGCAGATAGGAAAAAAGGAAATGGGAGTGACTGCTAATCGGGTACAAGGTTTCTTCTTGCGGTGATGAAATGTTTTGGAAAGAGACAGTGGTAATGGTTGCCAAACTCATAAACATAAACATCACTGAATTGTACACTTTAAAAACGTGCACTTTAAGGCATGTGAATTATATCTCAATAAGAAAAACAAATTTAAAATAATCAGAATGATTACCAATTTGTATAGCTATAGGATATTCTAAATTCTTTGAGGGAGGGAGGGTCTTAGCAGCTTAAGAAGCTCAAGATCTTTTCCCCTTTAATGTTCAATATAATCTTTTTAACCTACACTTCTTATTCTAGACAACAAATTCTGCTGATTGTGCCAGGATTATCTTAGGGCACAACATTTAGAAACAACCAAATTAATTTAACAAATATTTATTAAGCACTACCTCCTATATGCAAGGTAGAGCTGGGGATGTAACAGTGAACAAAACAAAATCTCTGCTCTTGTGAAGCTTAAAGTCTAGCAAGAAGAGACAACAAGTAAAATCTATCAGAGCAGAAATAAGGGAAACAGAATAGGAAGGTGCTACTTTGCACAAGGTAGTCACAGAAGAAAAACTCATAAGCAGTGTGAGTCCTAAATGAAGCAAAAGAGTAAGCCATGTGGATATTTGAGGGGGAAAAGTAAACCAGAAAGAGAAAATGGCTAAACATCCTAGGTAAGAATTGGTCTGACAAATAGCAAAGGGACTAATGTGGATGAAAAAGAGTGGTAGGGAATAGGGTCAGAAAGGTAATGGGAAACAGATCACAAAGTACCTTGTAGACAGTGGTAAAGACTGAGTGAGACAGGAAGCCATGAGAATATTCTGAGCAGAAAGGAACTGATGTCCTTTTTTAAAAGAACTTCTACTATGTGAAGTACAGCCTGTAGAGGGCAGTCTATACTTCCAGTTAGGAAGCTACTGCCAAAGTTCAAGTAAGAGAGGATAGTGGCTTTGATCAAGTGGTGTAAGTGAAGTTGGTGAGAAGTGTTCAGACTCTGCACATATTGTGAAAATATTCTCATTTAGTATAAATTGGTATAATCTTCTAAGATAACTAAACAATATATGAAATAAGCATATTCTTTATCTTTGTGCATCTAACAATTTATCCTTAAAAGAATATCCAAAATCTGTACCTAAAGACTTAGATAAAATGATGCCTGCTGCAACATTATTTATAACAGGCAAAAGCGGAAACAACCAAAATAACCAAAAATAAGAAAGGTAAATTATAGTAGCATACCAGGTATGATGTGAAAGAATTAGACCTTAGAGAGGATGTGTATTTATTTTTATTCCTTATATCAAACACAAACACATGAATTATAATTCCTTTTGTTTTTAAGGAAAAGTCCAAAAGAATCTTCACTATGTTAACAGTAATTATCAATGGATGGTAGGACAGTGACATTTTATTTTCTTACTTTTGGATATTCTCATTCTCATCCTTCTCACTTGCATAGTTCAATAGTTAAATAAAGCAAAACATCCATGTGATACACATTATTCTTCAGTTGCTCATCTTCTCCCATCTCTTAATCACAGAGAGAATAATGGTTCTTAAACTGTCATTTCAACAACCATTTCAATCACAGATGGAGAAAACTTGGGAAAATTAGAAAATAGATCTGTCCACATCTCCACTCCACTAGTTTTAGTGTGCTAGGTAATAGGCTATGTAAGAGGAATAGTATCCATCTTTGTCTAAGAACCTCCACAAGTGTAATTAACATTAATTTAAAGGAAAGTTAACTTGTAAAAACTGTATCACTAGCTACTAAGTCAAAAAGAAAGAAAGAATTCTTACCCCTTTGACTGGCCATTTGCCCGATTTTCAAAAAATTTTATCTCCAAAATATCATTTACTCCCAAAGAATGAACTGCTTCAGTTAAGTCTTCATCTGTTGTCCACTGCAAGATATTTTCCCCCTTGTTAACCATTAAAATATAGCCAAGATTTTTACTATCCCAATTTAGTTTTTAAGGGGAAATTCGGGACATAAAAGGGAAAATGAATGCTGAGTGCAAATCTTAAGTCTAGTTATAGCCAGTCAGGCTCCAAGCTTTAAACAGAACAAAAATATCTGAGAACCTAACTTCATTCTCTGACAAGCACTTCAGAAACCAGAAGGTATATACCCTTGGAGTTACAATAGGATTTGATTTTCAAGAGTTTCTAGTCCCTTATAGTTTTAAACTGCTATGATTTTAATTTGTGAATAAAACCAATTTGACTTCCTCCCATTAAAAAAAAAAATTCTGAATTTCACCTTGTTTTTGAATTAAAACATAGAGAAGAAAAAAAACTAACACGTATTTAATATCTACCATGTACTTTATGTACCAACTATTTAACTCTTATGACAACCCTGTAAGCCTATTATCCCCATTTTACATAGGATACAATGGAAGTTAAAAAGCTTGCCCAAGGTCACAAAACTAATAACAGAAGTTGGAGCTAAGATCCAAATGCTTACTTAGCAACCATACTTTCGTAACTACACTGCTACTGTCTCCAGTATTGTAGAATGCTCAGACTGGATGGTGGGAGATCTATTACAATTAGTTTTATAAGAAATGTAAATAGGCTGGGCACCATAGTCCCAGCACTCTGAGAGGCTGAGTTAGGAGGATCACTTGAGGCCAGGAAAGTGAGATCAGCCTGAGCAACCTAACAAGAAGTCAGATCTGCAAAGTTTTTTTTTTTTTTTTTTTTTTAAATTAGTCAAGTGTAGTGGCACATGCCTGTGGTCCTAGCTACTTGGAGGCTGGGACGGAAGGATCACTTGAGCCTTCAGTGAGCTATGATTACACCACTGCACTACAGCCTGGGTGAAAGAGTTTTGCAAATTCTGTCTCCAAAAACAAACAAACAAAAAGAAATGTAAATAAAACGTTTAAAAATACCATGTTATCAAGGAAATGCAAGAGTGCCAAGTTTTACTGATTTTTAGATATACAATTTTTTTTTTAACTTCAAGTAAATTCTATAGGACTATTTTAATGATATTTAAAATGTAATGTTAATAAAAATATAAATATACATATGTGCAGTTAATAAAGCTCTAAATCAATAATCTTAGTCTCATAACAACCCAAATTAAAATATATACGGCAGTGCTTCTATAAATCAGATTTGAAATTTAAGAGCAGAAACAAAACTCAGATTTGTAATACAAATTAAATAATGGACACTATTTTTAAACCAGGAGTGATACCACGTCTCTTTCCTTTTACACTTGAAATCTGGTTTGAGACCCCATGTGAGCATTATTTTTAGTGAAACTGGGATATCTGAAGCAAGGTAAAGTGGTAGCATGAAAAAGATAACGGAAGACAAAACTAATTTAACTAGTATCTCCAACAAGAAAAACTGAATAACCACAAAACCCAAAACTAGCAAACAAATTTGTATTTCCCTCCTCATTGCACAAGCAAACACATACAGAGAAACAAATACAGCAACTTCAAACTTTTGATCTGGAGAAAAACATTAACTACTAGAACAGTTCAAAATCAATTACCAATAATTTAATTCATATATTAACTTTACTCACCCATGTTAGATTTCCAATATATAATGCAATTCTCTTTCCAGTATACGTATAGACAACATTCGGTGCTGCTCCTTTACCCACATCGTCACCAACAGTTGGTGGGAGAGTATCCATGTAATCCCGGTCTTCTGGGGCATCTCCATTATTTGCAGATGGAGATATGACATCGTCATACAAATCTATCTGATCATGCCCACCATATTCAGCTTCCTGAGATACAGAAATAATGCTCTAGATTATACAAAAGCCAAAATACTACTAAACAGATTTGAACACAAATTCAACTTTATGTTTTAAAAATCTGATAGAAAAAAGCCAAGGATCTCAGTACAAATCTGTTTTCACTTTCTGCAATAGATGTATTCTTGAACAGGCCTAAAAAGTTAATTTCTTGCTGGGCGCAGTGGCTCACATCTGTAATCCCAACTCTTGGGAGGCCACAACAGGCGGATCTTTGGTCAGGAGTTTGAGACCAGCCTAGCCAACAGGGTGAAACCACATCTCTACTAAAAATACAAAAATTAGCTGGATGTGGTGTTTCGCGCCTGTAATCCCAGTTACTCAGGAGGCTGAGGCAGGAGAATCACTTGAACCCAAAGGTGGAGACTGCAGTGAGCCAAGATCATGTCACTGTACTCCAATCTGGGTGACAGAGTGAGACTCCATCTAAGAAAAAAGGTTAAAAAGAGATTCACTCTTTTTAGTGAATCTTTTTTTAACCTCTTTTTTTTTTTTTTTTTGGAAGAGACTAGGTATCGATACATTGCCCAGGCTAGTCTCCAACTTTTGAGCTCAAGCAATCCTCCTGCCTCAGCTTCCCAAAGTGTTGTGATTACAGGCTTGAGCCACAGCATCCGGCCTAAAGTTAATTTCTTTATAATGAAACCTACTTTTCCACTGATATTATAATATAAAAAATAAGTTGTTTTGGAAAAAGAATAACATGGAGACAAAAGAAAGTAATAACAAAACTTTCCTTGGAAATACTCTTAAGTAGTAACACATAAATGCAAATAAACAAGTTTTTTAATTGACATTGGAAAAATCACCCCAAAATCCAAAGCCATTGTATCTTTAATATTTGACCACAGAAAAACTTATTATTTTCTATAGTATTCAGATCTTGATTTCTAACCCTAAGGAAGCTACTAGTTTTAGAAAAAAGTAGTGAGCTTAGCCTCAGGAAAGGAAAGAAATGTGGGCATGTAAATAATTCAGGATGTCATAATAAACGAACAAGGGAATGAGAAACTAAATACATGTAGAACTATCGAAATTAATTACCTCGAAAGTTGTATCATTTTCAGTGAACAAAGAGCTAATGCTTACCTGAATTCTTAGTTATCTGGTCAAGTAAATTAGCAAGAGAAAAGCAACAGACAACAAAACAGAGTACAGTAAAGCTTTGCCATTTAAAGCTTCACCAGCAGAATTAAAGCAATGCTACTGGGGGTCACTTACATGCCTAAATAATCATCAGGGAAAAGGAAAACTAAAAGGGAACAGACACAGGAGCAGGAATAATATAGAAAATGGAATTCAGTCTGTAAATAAGTACATGAAAAATGAAATGTAGGTAAAAGCAGAACACTCAACACTATTTAATTGCCTTTGATAACCAGTACTAGACCAAAAGCTTGACTAAACCTGTAGCACACGAAAGCCTCCATTTTTATCTTCTACTCTCCCTTTCCACAACTACTTGTGTTGGTGTAAACCATTTTATTCTTATGAGGTGGAACATTTGAGATAAGAAAATGACAATTACAAGACAACTTAAAAGTTGAGACATAATTTACAGATTCTCCCATTTACAATTTTCTAAAGAACTGTACAAAAAGCACATATCGAGGAGCTCATAGTTTTAGGGACTCTTAACCAAAATAATCCATAAATGGATAGAGAATGATCCAGAGAAAAGCATTTGTTATATGGTGGTAAACGGATCAACAAGGTATTACTATGGGCCTGGGCCACTGTTTTATTTAAAAGAGAGCCAGAATAAGATCTTTTAAAAGAAAAAGAAGAAAAAAGCCTAGAAAGGGAAATATCATTTATATACACAAATAAAGGAACCTCAAGTAATCATCAGGTAATCTTCTCATTAATGACTTATCCAGTTTCCTAATTACAGAAATCTTTACATATCAATTTTACTTGTTATGAGGTGGAATAACTATAAGACTTATTTAATAAGGGGTCTGGGATCTCAAGGTTAAATCAGAGAACAAAGCTATCTTTAACAAAGGGCAGAAAACTAAGACCACAAGTCACTGAATAATGCCATAATTTTATTTTGTTTGTACAGCAATACTAAAATAATCTTTATGAGTTTTTGTTAAACAAAGTAACATGCTCAAATTGCAATGACCACAGAAATTAGGAAAAACGAGGGTAAGTTTTGTTATGAAGTTTCAGTGTAGCTGAAGCTTCAGGCGCCGTGGCTGCAGCAGTAGTTCCATGCACTTAAGATACTAAAAGGTTTCCCACAAGGGGTGTTGGGCACGTTAAACTCTCTTGCAATCCGGTTCTGTACATCAAGTAGAATTATTAACATTATTCAAAGGGAGTTGAGTTTCCATCCTCCTCAGCAGAAACTATAATCACAATATATGGTCTGAGGGAAAGTAAAAAAGAATGGAAGGGTTATTAACAGCAGGACTAAATGTATTTTTATATTTACACTTTCACTTACATAAATAGGTGAACAGATTATTTGTGTTTTTATTAGCTATAAGTCTGTGAAAATGTTCACATAAGTAGACAAAAAATTTCAAGCATAATTGCAGCTACACTAACCTGGTACATCACAATCACTTACTATTTTTGTCCATCCATGAACTCCTATGTTGACACAAACCAATTTTCCACATTGATATGATACTACCAATATTTAGGATCAGCCATTTTGTCTGGGAGTTGTCCTGCTTCCAAGTGGTTGTAGTATGATCCTAATTAAGACCACGGTCCTGGGGTTTGATTTCCATGTGGACTAGTTAGCTTCACTCTGTTCCAAGGCCACAGCCTGTACTCTAGCCTCAAGAGTATACATTTAAACTTTGTAAAAAAAATATATATATATATATATAAAATAAATCTGAATGCATTTGCTGCCATTACTAAAAATGAAACTCAAAGCACACTTTCTTGCAGTATCAGTAATCTTCCTTTTAATCAGCTTCATATCACATTGATCCTCCACAGTAAAAAAAATACAGAATACACTGAACTTTGCTCTTACTTCATAAAATGAGAAACCATGTATAATGTTTGCATGAAAAATTATGCAAAATGTGTATCACAGGTCATATATAGAGCTCTGCAAGCCTACTGAACAAACTAATAAAAAGGTTTCCACTTTGTCAAAGAAATATTTAACAGTATCAAATTATATTACATGAGGCCTTTTCAATTATTACCTTTAATGACATTCAAAAACAAGACAAAGTCAACATCATCCCTCTCATTATCTTTATACCAAATGCTGACCCATCTCATCTACTGTTCATAGCAGCTAGCTAGCTGCGTTACATAAAGCTTGGAGTAAGCAACAGCTCTTAGAGTTTGTAAAAAGACTAATTTTTTTCATTCCCTACCATTCGAAATCACTACAATCATTCAAGGTATTCTCTCAACATTTTACACAAGACTATGCTCTACATAATATAGAAATATCTGTTGCCAAGCCAGAGAAAATGGATGATAAAATGACAGAAATCCTATACATTTCCTTAAAGTAAGGATGCTCAACATTTTCATTATCCCTGTCTCCCTTCCTTCAAGAATTTACTTTTAGACATTTTTTTCCCTAATTACCCTCCATACAATTTTAATATCACAGATATACAATACATACTATATACCACTACTGGGATGAACTTGTTAGCTGTCAAAATATTCAGCATTCTCCCTGAAAGGCCCGACATTTTTTTGGTGGTTCTAAAATTACAGTAGTATCATTTGAGGCTAGGCATGGTGGTTCATGTCTGCTAATCCCATTACTTTGGGAGGCCAAGGCAAGATGATCCCTGGAGCCCAGGAGTCTAAGACCAGCATGGGCAAATTAGGGAGATCCCATCTCAATAACAACAACAAATATATAAATTCGTACATTATATGATAGTATTAGTGAATGCACAGCAAAGGCCACTTGTTTCAAAGCCTATTTTAAATTATTTCCATTTAGAGAAATACATGAAGGGGGGAAGTTACATTTCACATTTACAAAATATATCCTATACCAAGGAAAAGAAATACTATACTAGTATGCAAAATCCAGTAACATAACCTAATGGATATATTTTTAAAGAAAATGTATCATTTTCAGGTTTTACCTAATTATGTTCTGAGTAGACAGTAAAATTGGCTAGTAATCCCTGTAAAAATCCCTTCCTTAACTAATGATAAGGAAGCCAATTTGGTACTAAAAAATATCCCACATATACCATAGTGGACAACTCATAGGCAACTAAATTAACTGCATTCATAAAAAACAAAATGGAGAAAAGTTCTAGCTTCCCTAAACACTTCTATCCACGTTTCTGAATGAATTCTATCTAGTTCATTCTCAACCTGACAGCTTTATTTCAGATGGTTTTCTAGTAAATATAAGTCATAAACAATGCTTCTCTGATATTTTCCATAATTGGCTCAACAATTGACTAGAATACATAATGACTGAATGTAAAAAAAAATGATTCATGACATAAAAACTGACTTTTCGGGTGTCTAGGTCTGTAACTTCAAAGTGAATTTTTTGTTCCAACTACCACCTCTATACACTTTCATTTTTTTTAAGTAATTTTTTTGTGTGATAAAGTTTCACTCTGTCACTCAGGCTGGAGGCAGCAGTGGCCCGATCTTGGCTCACTGCAGCCTCCAACTCCCAGGTTCAAGCAATTCTCCTGCCTCAGCCTCTGGAGTAGTTTCAATTACAGGTGTGTACCACCACACCCAGCTAAACTTTAGCAGAGATGGGGCTTTTACCATGTTGGCCAGTCTGGTCTCAAATTCCTTACCTCACTCCTGACCTCAAGTGATCTACCTGCTTCAGCCTCCCAAAATGCTGCAATCATAGGCGTGAGCCACTACACCTGGCCTACACTTCTATTTTAAAGTTGGGTGGTCAGATTACTAAATCTATGCTATCAGTGACCCAACTGCTTGACAGACCAGAAACCAAATTTCACATTAAGAGTTTCTGAGGCCGGGCGCGGTGGCTCAAGCCTGTAATCCCAGCACTTTGGGAGGCCGAGGTGGGTGGATCACGAGGTCAAGAGATCGAGACCATCCTGGTCAACATGGTGAAACCCAGTCTCTACTAAAATACTGAAAATTAGCTGGGCATGGTGGCGTGTGCCTGTAATCCCAGCTACTCAGGAGGCTGAGGCAGGAGAATTGCCTGAACCCAGGAGGCAGAGGTTGCGGTGAGCCGAGATCGCGCCATTGCACTCCAGCCTGGGCAACAAGAGCGAAACTCCGTCTCAAAAAAAAAAAAAAAGAAGAGTTTCTGAGTCCCAAAAAAGCAACAAAATATACTACTTCAATGCACAAAGTGCACGTTTCCCTAAAGTTCACCAAATTGTTTTGACTTTCCTCTCCAAATCAACAAAACTACAGATAAACAGAAAGTAATGGCAATTACAATATAGGACCTGTCAGTGTGCTCTAAGTACAGTAGTCCTCTCTTATCTGAGGGAGGTATGTTCCAAGACTTCCAGTGGATACCTAAAGCCATAGAAAGCAAGGAACCCTATATATACACTACATTTTGTCTTATACATACTTATGATAAAGTTTAATTTATAAAGTAGGCACTGTAAAAATTAATAAAAGAGAAAAATTATAGTCATGCATGACATGACAATGTTTTGGTTCATACACAGTATATAATGGTGGTCAGATTATAATGGAACTGAAAAGTTACTACTGTTTAGTGATCTTAGCCTAATGCATGACTCACATGTTTGGGCTCGTGTAAACAAACCCATTGTGCTACCAGTCATATAAAAGAATGATACATACAATTATATACAGTACATGAAACCTGACAATAATAAGTGACTGTGTTACTGGTTTATGTATTTATTATATTATACTTGTTTGTTTTTACTCTTTTCTGTATTAATAGAGATGGGGTTCTGACATATTGGCCAGGCTAGTCTCAAACTCCTGGTCTCAAGCAATCTGCCTGCGTTGGCCTCCCAAAGCACGGGGATAACAAGCGTGAGCCACCACACCAAGGCCAATTATACTATACTTTTTGTCATTATGTTAGAGTATACTCTTCCTACTTTAAAATGTTAACTGTACAACAGCGTCAGGTAGGTCCTTCATGAGGTATTACAGAAGAAGGCACTGTTATACCAGGAGACGGCAGCTCATGCATCTGACTGCCCCTGAAGACCTTCCTATGGGAAAAGATGCAGAGATGGAAGACTGATATTGATAATCTCGACCCTGTGTAGGCCTAAACTAATGTATGTCTTCGTTTTTAACAAAAAAGCTTAAAAAAAAAAAAAAAACAAAGGCCAGGTGTGGTCTGTCGCTCATGCTTGTGATTCCAGCCTCCTTTGGGAGGCTGAGGTAAGAGGATCACTTGAGGCCAAGAGTTTGATACCTGTGCAACACATTTTGTCTCTAATAAACTTAATTTTAAAAGTTTAAAAAAATAACAGAAAGGAGTTTAGGCCAGGTGCGGTGACTCACGCCTGTAATCCCAGCACTTTGAGAAGCCCAGGTGAGAGGGATCACTTGAGGTCAGGAGTTTGAGACCAGCCTGGCCAACACAGTGAAACCCCATCTCTACCAAAAACACAGAAATTAAGCAGGCATGGTGGTGTGTGCCTGTAATCTCAGCTACTCAGGAGGCTGAGGCAGGAGAACTGCTTGAACCCAGGAGGCAGAGGTTGTGGTACACCAAGATCACGCCACTGCACTTTAGCCTGGGTGACAGAGTGAGACTCCATCTCAAAACAAAACAAAAAACAAAGAAAAAAGCTTATAGAATAAAGATATAAAGAAAATATTTTATAGTTACACAATGCATTTGTGTTTTAAACTGTTATTACTGAAGAGTCTAAGAAGTCTATAAAGTAAAAACAGGCCAGTCACAGTGGCTCACGCCTGTAATCCCAACACTTTGGTAGGTCAAAGCAGGAACACAGCTTGAGCCTAGGAGTTCGAGACTAGCTGGGACCACACAGCGAGACCTCATCCCTACAAAAAATAAAAAATTAGCCAGGCATGGTAGCCCATGCCTGTAGTCTCAGCTGCTCTGGAGGCTGAGGCAGGAGGACTGCTTGAGCCTGGGAGGTCAAGGCTGCAGCAAGCCACAACTGCACCACTGTACTCCAGCCTAGATGACAGTGAGAAAATGTTTCAAATATAAGTGAAAACATTACAGCAAGCTAAGGTTAATGTATTATTGAAAAAAAGTTTAAATTTAGTGTAGCCTGAGTGTACTGTCCAGTTTATGACGTCTACAGTACTGTACAGTAATAGCCCAGATCTTCACATTCACTCAGCAGTCATTCACTCACTCTCCCAGAGCAACTTTCAGTCATGCAGGTTCCTTTCATAAGGGCCCTATACAAGTGTGCCACTTTTTATCTTATTTTTCTTATAACGTTTAATATATGAGAGCAAGGAACACCCTGACTTTTTATCTTTTATACCAAGATTTTCACTTACCTTTTCTATGTTTAGATATATTAAATACACAAATACTTACCATTGTGTTACAAGGGGCTAAAGTATTCAGTACAGTAATATGCGGTACAAGTTTGTAGCCTAGGAGCAACAGGACACACCATATAGCCTACATGTGTAGTAGGTTGCACCATCTAGGTTTGAAATGTAAAAGCACTCTGATCACATGATTAAAGCACCTAAGCATGGACTTCTCAGAACATATCACATCGTGAAGCGAAACATGACTGTATAACAATTTACTGTAATAAAAGTTACCTAAATATATTATCTCTCAACGTATCTTATTGTATGTAATATTTTCAGACCTCAGAACCACAGGTAACTGAAAACACAGAAATTGAAACTGTGGATAAGGGTGGACTACTGTGTCTAGGTATCTCTCAGCTCCCCTGCAGTGTACTCTAAGGATGGAGACTATCTAATCTTTGTATCCCTCGTTGTTGGCACATACCAGACACTCGAGAAATGTATTTTGAGTAATTCAATTATTATTACTATTTTTGAGACAGGGTCTCACTCTGTCACCCAGGCTGGAGTGCAGTGGCCAATCTCAGCTCACTGCAACCTCTGCCTCCTGGGTTTAAACCATTCTTCTGCCTCAGTTTCTCCAGGAGCTGGGATTACAGGCAGGCACCACCATGGCCGGCCAATTTTTGTATTTGATAGAGATGGGGTTTTACCATGTTCGCCAGGCTGGTCTGGAACTCCTGACTTCCAATTCTGTCCACCTTGGCCCCCCAAAGTGCTGGGATTACAGGTGTGAGCCACCACACCTGCCCTGAATTCAAATTTTAAATTATATAGTTTTGGCCAGAATTTTTAAATCTACAATTACTAAATATTGGGCTAGTAATTACTGCACTTGAGTATAAATCCCAGTTCAAACTGAACTGATACACTATTGAGTGTGAGACAGAATCACTTTCTCCTCAACTTCAAGTAGTATGGAGGTTTGGAAGATGTTCAAATCCTCCTTCTAAATGTTCTCAACTTGGTGACATTCAAAGACCTCTAACTTAAGAACTAAACAGAACCCATAGGAGTAGCCAGTGCCTTGTGCCTCCTCCCCCTTGCTTCTCCATTCTTAATTCACCTAGTGAAGAAAGGAATTCTATTAGTTTCACTAATTTATTCTCAATCTATCCCTAAACAAATTAGTTTCTGCTAAGACTGTTGAATGCCTCACACTTTTTTCTCTGTACTTCAATAAATGCAAATCATACTTTTTGAAATAATACTGTGCCTTACCAAAATACAGAAAAGCCTGACATGACATTTAAAACAGAAGATTCAGCAAGATACAGGGAAAAAAAAAACAAAAAACAAAACAAAAAAAACAGTAGAAAACTGAAATACAGACTATACCGGATTTCAAGGTATATAAATCCAACTAGAACTGCACTGGAAAACAAAGATTTTTAAAAAATGTTTACAACAGTTTTGAAGCCAAAATAAGTTAAAGCTGGCTAATACTTAGTAAAGTTATTTTACCCAACTACAATTAAACAAGAGTTCTAGTCTACGATAACTAGTAGAAATAAGGTCACCAGCTAATAAAGATTAAATCAGTTGTAAATAATTTTGTGGTCGCCTCTAAGATTTTGGAAAAATATTTCAATGACAGAAACATATTTTTAAAAACAGGATAAGCTTTGAAAATAATCAACTATCCTTTTGTGACCTTTTTTTTGGGGAGGAGGGGGTTACAAGAATTACCACAGCAAGCAGTGGTATGCAAAAGGATACATAAATCAATCAATTATTGATTGACCAATGATATGCAAAATAACAAAAACAATGCCTCTATTTAACCTGGCCATTAATCTATTCAAACACATAAATATTTTACTGGTAAAATTATACAACTGTTTTAGATATAATGCGGCAAAGTTACATTTAAAAGGAGTCCTTCACTGGGTCCACAAAACCAATCTCAGCACTTGCTATATCACTCCATCCAGCTATCTGAATAAGGGAGACGTCCCTCTCAAATTAAGTCTCCAAAACCCTAAAAATATTTCATTAAGAGGTACCGAAAAACCTTAACTTCTAAAATTGTGTCCCAATTCTTCTTTTATTGCGCATAGAAAGGTGAAGCAATGTATTCTCTGTAAGAAAAGCTAATAAAGGCAATCTTGAACATTTAACCATTGTTCCTTTACTTGCAGTTACGGCCCTCTTTTAAACTCACTGTTAACATCATTTGATAAATAAAAGGAAAAAAGTTTCCTAGAGGTCTTACAGGCGTGTAAGACCTGTAAGCGTTACAATCTGTGTTGCACTCGAGGAATCTGTCTGATTTGTAATTGACACAACTCAAGCTTTATATTTAAAACATAAGCACAATTTTTAAAACACAAAGATTTAAAAACTTAACCTTTGATTACAACGTATTACATCTATAAACAAATCCAATCTTCAACGGAGTAGCAAACATTTAAAGCCAACTGGTAGTTAGTTTTCTAGTATTTAAACCAGAGACACAAAGTCATTCCTGAAAAGTAGAACAGCAAAGATCTCTTGAGTTTGTTTTTAAAAAGCCTGAGCAACTAGTCACGAATATGATCGTTAATGGAGGAGAAATGAACACATTTGCTAGCAGAATTTTATTAAGCTTCTCATAAGGACCTGGGAAATACAAATAATAATAATAAAGCTTTTAGGAACACTGCAGTTAGGCATAATTTGATTTTTTAAAATGTGTTACTACATAAAATGCACTAAAGATAGGAACAGCAGGTTCAGACCTTAAACGTCACTACTCTAGCAACAAACGACATCTTTTGCAAGGATGTCCATTGTCAGACATCACAGCTCCGCGTTACCTCTAAGCCACATCGTTCAGGAAAACCTTGCATTCTCACTTTCGCCCAACCTTCCAAAAGGTAATGCAAGGGCCGGCGGGCGGGGCGGGGCAGGATTTAACGCTTTGTTTTCGAAAATAGGGTCTTATCCACAACTCTTAATTTTTAAACCACATCATAAGGATTTGGGGAGAACGTTCTTTCATTTTAACCACTATGAGATCTGTTTGGTGAGCTACCATCTTTTTGTTCCATCCAACCACCGCGTTTCCAATTCTTCCTTTTGGTCCCGGCCACACATCTTCACAGGAATTTTCATCATAAAGGCCAACAACGACTGGGCTTCAAAAGCACTGCAAGTCCTGGATTAACGAGGCAGGACCAGCGCGCCGACTTTTAAATACGATCTGTGTCTCCAAAAGTCAAAGGACTTGTTGCAAATGAGCCTGCACCTCAGCTGCCTTCATAAAGTGTGAGGGGAGGAGGAGGAAGGCGCCCCGCCGAAACCTGCCGTAAACCCGAGCAGCAGAGCCCCGGGGACTGGGCGCGCGGGATACAAAGGGCCGTGAATGCGGCCTTCCAAGAGGCGACCGTGCGCGGGCAGGGAGACAAAATGGAGCGATGGGAGGAATCGGAGCCCGCGCGGCGGCGGTAGGGACGGCGGGCGCGCGCCCCTCCGGGGCTTCCCCTCCGGCCAGCGGCGGGGGAGGGGGTGCGGCGGCGGCCAGTTCTCCTCGCCGCTTACACGCGGCCCCACTGCCCGGGCCTAGCGCGGCGGGAAGCGCCAGCCGGGTGCCGCCAACAATGGGGAGCGAGGCAGAGGCGGCGAGGGAGTGGCCGACGGCAGCTGCACGGCGGCCTGCGTCCGCGCTCCGGGCCCCGCGGCGGGTCGCCGCACCCGCGGCCCGCGAAACGACGCAGTAGAACGAGAGGCGAGGCAGGCGCCACGCCGGGGGTCGGCGGTGCGGCCCAGAGGCGGCAAGGGCGCACAGTCTGCAGTCGAGTCGGCTCGCCGCCCGCAGCGGGCCCCGGGTCAGCGTCCCGGCCGCAGCGCCGCCCGCTTCGGCGGTGGGGACCCGGGCTCTCACGTACCTGGTTGAACTCTTCGCCTACATCCGCGTAAATGTCTATGTGGTCCACGCCGTCCGCCATCTTCCCTCAGCCTCGGCCGCCGCCACCTCCTGCAGGTCCGCCCGCCGCGGCAGCAGCAGCGGATCTAGCGGCGGGGGCGGGGCGTTGCGTCACTTCCGAGGCCCGAGGTAATGGAGGCGGGGGCGGCGGGGGCCGGCCGGGGGCGGGAACTCTGCAGCCCGGCCGCCCTGCTGGCTGAGGAGAAGCCTCGCCTCTGAGCGCAGAAGCCGTTTCTTTTGTGTCTGGGTGAAGCTCGGCAGTGGGGGACCATTTCTTTGTCCTAGTCGCGCATGCAGCTTACCAGTGGGTCCCACCTGTTTCCACCTATCGTCTTTTCACGTTGCCTCTGGCACACTCAGACGTTTTTGTTAATATTTTCATGTCTCCGTTTTTCTTACGTTTCTCACATCCAGGACTTCTAAAGGTGGAAGTCATATGTCCAGGGTTAAATTCAACGTGTAACCCCTGGACGTTCTGTGAGCGCCTTAAGACCAAAAACAGTGACTTGATTCTGCGTCCTCAGAGACCAGCAGAGTTTTATGTGCATCGTAAACGCTAGACACCTGTCAGTGGTTATATTTGTCTGCTGTTTATGTTGCCATTTCCATCTCTAATCATCATGGGCTTCTTTCCTCTCCCCTTCCTCTCGCATTCATTGCCCTTCATTTTCCCCTTAGATCTGCAGTAGGTTGTCTCTGGCATAGTTCAGATGCTTCTAACATTAATGCAGTCATCTTAGTGCCTACCCAAGAGAGTGGAGGTATCTTGAGGCCAGGGGCTTTTCTCTCTCAGATCATAGAATGTCCCAATGGGAAGGGAACTGGAAAGCTGTCCTTAGGTCCAAACATCTCATTTTGGAAGAGAAGACTGAGGCCTAATAAACAGAAGTGATTTAACCAGGTCACATGGTCAATAAAGGTCGGAACATTCAGCCACAATACGTTATTCAAAGTTGTCTCTCCAGCTTGAAGCCTTCCCCTATATTCTTTATTTTTAACTCATCAAAAATATGTATATACCATATTACAGCATGTCTCCTGAGAACCAGACTGGCCAGAAATCATTCATAGAATGATAAGCCAAACATCTGTAAGGTTGAGCATCTCTAATCCAAAAATTCGAAATGTTCCCAAATCCAAAACTTTTTGAGCACTGACATGATGCCACAAGTGGAAAATTCCACACCTGATCTTATGTGCCAGGTCACAGTCAAAATGCAGTAAAAACTTTTCATGCACAGAAATAACTAAAAATGTTGTATGAGATAATCATCAGCCTATGTATATAGGTTATATGTGAAACATAAATGAATTTCATTTAGACTTTGGTCTCATCTCCAAGATATCTTATGTATATGCAAATGTTCCAAAATCCCCCAAAATCCGAAATCCAAACAGTTCTAGTCCCAAGCATTTTGGATAAAAAAGACTCAAGTCTACTCCTGGTATGGTGGAAAAAGCTTGTTTGCCATCATGGACACCAGTCTAGTGATCTGGGTACCCATTTCTAATCAGACCTTTTATCAGCTAGCTAGATGACCTCAGTCAGGTTTTTAACTCTCATCTTCAATCTCAGAACCTTTAAAATACAGGCAATAATATCTATCTCACCAAGTTGAAGGCTGGTGATAATTTAAATGAGTTAATATGTAAAGTGCCCTGTCCTGTTCGAAGAATCAGTATTTAGATATGAATTCACTTTCTTTCATGGGGCATTATTGAAGAAAAGAGACAACAAAATTTAAAGGTGAGAGCATTTTCTAGATTGGTGGTGTGGTGGGCAGAATAATGGCCCACCATAGACGTTCATATTCTTATCCTCGAAATCTGCAAATATGTCATCTTTGCAGACATGATTAAGTTAAGGATCTTGAGGTAGGGATAGGGAGACCTCGATTGCACCTCAGGCTCGAAGTAATCGCTAGGGCATTTAGAAGTGAAAGAGGGAGGCAATAGAATCAGAGAAGATGCAATGATAGAAGCAGTTTATTTTCTTTCAACACAATTAAAAACCGTTCCAGCCAGCACAGTGGCTCACGCCTGTAATCTCAGAACTTTGGGAGGCCGAGGAGGGAGAATTGCTTTGAGCCCAGGAATTTGAGACCAGCCTGGGCAACAAAGGGGTATCTTGTCCCTACAAAAACATCAAAAAATTAGCGAGGCATAATGTTGTGTGCACCTGTAGTCCCAGATACTCAGGAGGCTAAGGTGGGGGGATCACTTGAGCCTGGGAGGTTGAGGCTATAGTGAGCCATAATTGTACCACTGCACTCCAGCCTGGGTGACAGAGTGAGACCCTGTCTTTAAAAAAAAAAAAGCCGGGCGCGGTGGCTCAAGCCTGTAATCCCAGCACTTTGGGAGGCCGAGGCTGGTGGATCACGAGGTCAAGAGATCGAGACCATCCTGGTCAACATGGTGAAACCCCGTCTCTACTAAAAATACAAAAAATTAGCTGGGCATGGTGGCACGTGCCTGTAATCCCAGCTACTCAGGAGGCTGAGGCAGGAGAATTGCCTGAACCCAGGAGGCGGAGGTTGCGGTGAGCCGAGATTGCGCCATTGCACTCCAGCCTGGGTAACAAGAGCGAAACTCTGTCTCAAAAAAAAAAAAAAAAAAAAAAAAAAAATTATTTCAAGGCTCTGACTTCTATTGTTGTTTGTAAAGTCAGCTGTCAATGTGACTATTGCCTCTTTGAAGTTAATTGGCCCTTTTTTTTCTGGTTGCTAAGATTTTTCTCTTAGACTTTAGTTTTGTGTTCTATTACCACGTGTGCTTGGAAGTGTATTTCTTGTTATTTATGATGCTCGGGATTCACTGACCTTCTTGAATATATAGATTGATGTATTTTATGAGTTTTGGAAAATTCTCAACCATTACCTCTTCAAATATTATTTCTGCCCCTACTCTCTTCTCTCCTTCTGTGACTCAAATTAAATATATGTGTTCAGGTACAGTGGCTCATGCCTGTAATCCCAGCACTTTGGGAGGCTGAGGGGGGTGGATTGCCTGAGGTCAAGAGTTCAAGACCAGCCTGACCAACATGACAAAACTCTATCTCTACTAAAAATACAAAATTAGCTGGGCGTAGTGGCACATGCTTGTAATCCCAGCTACTCAGGAGGCTGAGGCAGGAGAATCGCTTGAACCCAGAAGGTGGAGGTTGCATCTGTAAGGTTGAGCATCTCTAATCCAAAAATTTGAAGTGCCCCAAATCTGAAACTTTTTGAACACAGACATCATGTCACAAGTGAAAATTCCACACCTGATCTTATATGCCAGGTCGCAGTCAAAATGCAGCCAAAACTTTGTTTCATGCACAAGATAGCTAAAAATATTGTGTGACATAATCTTCAGGCTATGTGTATAAGGTATATGTGAAACATAAATGAATTCCCATGTAGACTTAGGTCCCATCTCCAAGACAAATGCAAATCTATAAATATTTTACACTTGCTGTCATTCCAGTTTACTCCAAATAAGTTAATACCATAATCTCCGTAGGAACATGAGCTAAGATCATACCATTGCACTCCAGCCTGGGCAACAAGAGTGAAACTCCATCTCAAAAAAAAAAAAAAAAATTACACACACAGACACACACACACACACACACACACACACGTGTGTATATGTTAGATGTTTTTATTCCATACACTATTTCTCTTACCCTCTTTTTAAAAGTTTTACATTTTTAAAATTTTTGTCTCTCCATGCTTTATTGTAGGTAGCTTTTTTCTGGTATGTTTTCTAGATGATAATTCTCCCTCCTATGGTATTAAGGTCATCTATTGAGATAATTAATTTTGTGGTTTTTTTTGTAATTTTAGATTCTAGAATTTCTACTTGATTCTTTAAAAAATCTCTTAGGTTTATTTTTATAGCATCTAATTATTTGCCAAAATCGTCAGTCTTGGCTTTTATCTCTTTGAATATAGTAGGCATCACTGGTTTACAATCTGGGGTCTCTGATAATTTCCATATCTGGGATTCCACTGAGACTGCTATGTGTTATATTCTGGCTGCGGACCACTTTCAGCAATCAAAAAAAATGTAAACTCAAATATTTAAGAAGAGTAGGAAAGAGATTGGAAAGCAGGTAATGTTCTAAGGATCTCTGTATGTCTGCTTTTTCTCTGTACAGAGTAACTTTCCTTTTCCATGCACGTGGCAATGCAACAACGCAACCTAAATGCAAGTTCAAGGGTTCAAATAACCCTTGAATATTTAAGAAAATATTCAGCAGTCCTAGTTTCATTTATAAAATCTAAGGAATGCCAAAGTAAGGTTTTCTGTGCTGGAAAAAAAAAAACATGTAAGGAAAAAGTAACTGATTAACCCAATTGTTATGACATTTTACTCCTATGCCAATCAAGTTTTTTAAAGAGAATGGAGCCCAGAGTAAAAACGTGGCTGACACATCCTACCCTGTAAGTCAAGAAATGGTAGAGAATACTCAGTGAAAGATGGTTGCTTTGAGCTAGACAGACATCTCAAAGAATGTCTAACATATTCCACTTATTAGATGACAACATATAAAGTCATCATGGTTAGGGAAGACAAATGCAAATTCGTAAGTATTTTACACTTGCTATCATTCCAGTTTACTCTAAATAAGTCAATACCATAATCTCCATGGGAACATGATTTGGGTTCCAATATATTACAGGCCATAGTTTAGCCCAGTGGTCCCCAAACTTTAAAAAATATTCACTCTAGCCAGGCACAGTGGCTTGTACCTGTAGTCTCAGCTGCTCAGGAAGCTGAGACAGGAGGATCTCTTGAACCCAGGAGTTTAAGGCTGTAGCAGCTGTAGTGAGCTATGATTACACCACTGCACTCCAGCCTGGGCGACAAACTGAGACCTCTTCTCTAAAAAAAAAAAAAAAAGAAAAGAAAATTTAAAAAAATATTTAATTAAAATACCTCTATCAGTATAACATTTGAAAACAGCCATAATATATGTAAATTTAAACATTATTTTATTAAAATTTTTTATGTTAACACCATGAAGACAATACAAATATACAATTTTAAATTATGAAGTAAGATTTTTAAATATCTTGCCGTGCATAAAGGCCTTACATTATTATTAGTGGATTTAAGTCCATATTTCAAAGTCTTCTTTTCGATTTTTTAAAATTTAAAAATTTTAAATTTTTGTGTGTACATAGTAGGTATATATATTTATGGGGTACATGAGATGTTTCAATACAGGCATGCAATGTGAAATAATCACATCATGGAGAATGGGTATCTATTCCTTCAAGCATTTATCCTATGTGTTAAAAACAATCCAATTACATTCTTTTAGCTATTTTTAAATATGCAATTAAGTTGTTATTGACTATATAGTCACCCTGCTGTGCTATCAAATAGTAGGTCTTATTCATTCTTTCTGTGTTTTTGTACCCATTACCTATATCCACTTTTGACCCCCAAACCCTCATTACCCTTCCCAGCCTCTGGCTACCATCCTTCTATTCTGTATGTCCATGAGTTCGATTGTTTTTTTAGATCCCACAAGTAAATAAGAACATGCAATGTTTGTCTTTCTGTCTTTCTATGCCTGGCTTATTTCACTTAACATAATGATCTCCAGTTCCATCCATGTTGTTGCAAATGAAGGAGTTCATTTTTCTTTCTTTTTTGTGTAGCTGAATGGTACTTCATTGTATATACATATCACATTTTCTTTATCCATTAATCTATTGATGGACACTTAGGTTGCTTCTAAATTTTAGCTGTTTTAAATGTGCTGAAACAAATATAGGAGTGCAGATATGTCTTTGACAAAATTATTTTCTTTCTTTGGGGTATATACCCAGCAATAGGATTGTTGGATCATTTGATAGCTCAATTTCTAGTTTTATGAGGAATCTCCAAACTGGTGACCATAGTGGTTGTACTAATTTATATTCCTACCAAAAGTGTACAAGTGTTCCCTTTTCTCTACATCCTTGCCAACATTTGTTATCTCCTGTCTTTGGGATAAAAGCCAATTTGACAGGGGTGAGATGATGTCTCATTGCAGTTTTGATTTGCGTTTTCCTGATAGTCAGTGATGTTGAGCAACTTTTCATATAACTGTTTGCCATTTGTATGTCTTCTTTTGAGAAATATCTAGTCAAACCATTTGCCCATGGTAAATCAGATTATTAGATTTTTTTCCTTTGGAGTTATTTGAGCTCCTTATATGTTCTTGGATATTAATCCTTGGATAATAAAGATGGGTAGTTTGCAATTATTTTCTCCCATTCTGTGGGTTGTTGTATTAGTCCATTCTTACACTGTTATAAAGAACTACCTGAGACTGGGTAATTTGTGAAGAAAGAGGTTTAATTGACTCACAGTTCCACAGGATGTACAAAAGGCATTGCTGGGGAGGCCTCAGGAAACTTACACTCATGGCAGAAAGGCAAAGGGAAAGCAAGCAGGTCTTTACATGGTGGCAGGAGAGAACAAGAGAAGGGGGAAGTACCACATTTTTAAACAACCAGACCTTATGAGAACTCCTCACTATCATAACAACAGGATGGGGGACGTCCACCCCCATCAATGATTCAGTACCTCCCATTAGGTCCCTCCCCAACATTGGGGATTACAATTCAGCATGAGATTTGGGTGGGGACACAGACACAAACCATTTTATTCCTCCCCTGGGCCCTCCCAAATCTCATATTTTTCTCATATTTCAAAACCAACCATACCTTCCCAACAGTCCCCCAGAGTCTTGACTTATTCAAGCATTAACTCAAAGTTCAAATCCAAAGTCTTGTCTGAGACAAGGCAACTCCCTTCCACCTGTGAACCTGTAAAATTAAAATAAGTTGGTTACTTCCAAGATACAAAGATGGGTCAGGCATCAGGTAAATGCTCCCATTCCAAAAGGGAGAGATTGGTCAAAACAAAGGGGCCCCATGCAAGTCCAAAACCTAGCAGGTCAGTCATTAAAACTTAAAGCTCTAAAATACTTTTGTATAATTTCATGTTTCACATCCAGGTCACACTGATGCAAGAGGTGGTCTCCCAAGGCCTTGGGCAGCTCCTCCCTGTGGCTGATTTCATGGGCTGGTGTTGAGTGCCTATAGCTTTTCCAGGTCCATGGTGCAAGCTGTTGGTGAATCTATCATTCTGGGCACTGGAGAACAGTGGCCCTCTTCTCACATCTCCATTAGGTAGTGCCCAGTAAGGACTTTGTGTGGGTGCTCCAATCCCATATTTCTCCTCCACACTGCCCTAGTGGAGGTTCTTCATGAGGGCTCTGCCCATCCAGCAGTCTTCTGCCTGGACATCCAGGCATTTCTATATATCTTCTTAAAGCTAGGCAGAGGCTCCTAAACCTCAACTCTTGGCATCTGTGCACCCACAATCCCAACACCACATGGAAGCTGTCAAGACTTGGGGCTTGCACCCTCTGAAGCAATGGCCTGAGCTGTATCTTGATCCCTCTTAGCCATGGCTAGAGTTGGAGCAACTCGGACACAGGGTGCCATGTCCTGAGGCAGCACAGAGCAGTGGGGCTCTGAGCCTTTCCCACAAAACCATTTTTCCCTCCTAGGCTTTCAGACCTGTGAGGGGAGAGGCTGCTGCGAAGGTCTCTGAAATGCCCTGGAAGCATTTCCCTCATGGTCTTGACTATTAAAATTTGGCTTCTCTTTACTTATTTCTGCAGCCTTGAATTCTTCTGCAGAAAATGTTGTTTTTTTTTTTCTACCATGTGGTCAGGTTGCAAATTTTTCAAACTTTTATGCTCTACTCCCTTTAAATGTGAGTTCTAATTTCAGACCATCCCTTTGTGAACACATATGAGCATATGCTGTTCAAAGCAGCCAGGTGACCCCTTGAATGCTTTGTTGCTTAGAAATTTCTTCCACCAAATATCCTAAATTATCAAGCTCAAAGTTCAACAGGTCCCTAGGGTAGGGGCACAATGTCATCAGTCTCTTTACTAAAGCATAGCAAAAGCAACTTTTACTCCAGTTCCCAATAAATTACTCATCTCTATCTAAGACCTCCTCAGATTAAACCTCACAGTCCCTATCACTATCAGCATTTTGGCTACAAACATTTAACAAGTCTCTAGGAAGTTAAAAACTTTCCCTCACCTTCCTATCTTCTTTTGAACCCTACAAACTATTCCAACCTCTGCCTATCACCCAGTTCCAAAGTTGTTTCCACATTTTCAGGTATGTTTATAGCAATGCCCCACTTCTCTGGTACCAATTTTCCATATTAGTCTGTTCTTACACTGTTGTAAAGAACTACCTGGTACTGAGTAATTTATGAAGAAAAGAAGTTCAATTGACTCACAGTTCTGCAGTCTGTACATGAGGCATGCTGGGAAAGCCTTAGGAAACTTACCATCATGGCAGAAAGGCAAAGAAGAAGCGAGTGTGTCTTCACATAGTGGCAAGAGAGAAAAAGAGTGAAGGTGGAAGTGCTACACATTTTTAAACAAGCAGAGCTTGTGAAAGCTCACAACTACAGGAACAGCAAGGGGGAAATCTGCCCCCATGATCCAGTCACCTCTGATATGGTTTGGCTCTATTTCCCAACCCAAATTTCATTCAAATGGTAATCTCCATGTATCAGGAGAGGAGCCCAGTGGGAGATGATTGAATCATGGGTGACATGATTCCCATGGCATGATTCCTGAAACAGGAGGCATGGCTGGAAAGGGCTCAGGAAATTTACATTCATGATGGAAAGATTAAGGGGAAGCAAGACACATATTACACAGCTGCAGGAGAGAGAAAGAGAATAAAGGGAGAAGTGCCACACACTTTCAACCAGATCTCATGAGAACTCACTCGGTTGGTAGAATGGACATTTTAACAATATTTATTCTGCCAATCCATAGACATCAAATATTTTTCCATGTTTTGGGGGTCCTCTTTAATTTTTTCCATCAGTGTTCTATAGTTTCATTTAATAAAATACCCAGGAATTAACCAAAGAAGTGAAAGATCTATAGAGACCTTTCTATATTTTATGGTTGGCTATTGTAAATGGAATTATTTTTTATACTTTTTTCAGATTGTTCAGTGTTGGCATAAAGAAATTGCTACTGAGTTTTGCATGTCGATTTTGTATTCTGCAACTTTACTTACTTTGTTTATCAATTCTAAGACTTTTTTGACGGCGTCTTTAGATTTTTCCAAATATAAGATGATATCATCTGCAAACAAGGATACTTTGACTTCTTCCTTGCCAATTTAGATGCCCTTTATTTCTTTTGACTGATTGTTCTAGCCAGGACTTCCAGTACTATGTTGAATAACAGTGGTGAAAGTGCTCATCCTTGTCGTGTCCCAGCTCTTAGAGAAAAGGCTTTCATATTTTCTCCACTTAATATAACACTAGCTATGAGTCTGTTATATACAGCTTTTATTATGTTGAGGCATGTTTCTTCTACATCCAGATTTTTGAGGATGTTTATTGTAAAGAAATGTTGAATTTTATCAAATGCTTTTTCTGCAACTATTGAAATGATTATGTTTTTGTCCTTCATTCTGTTGATATGATGTATCACATCAATTGATTTGTGTATGTTGAACCATCTTTCCATCACAGGGATAAATCCCACTTGGTCATGATAAATGCTCTTTTTAGTATGTTATTGAATTTGATTTGCTAGTATTTCGTTGAGGATTTTCGCATCAATATTCATCAGAGGCTGGGCATGGTGGCTTATGCCTCTAATCCAAGCACTTTGGGAGGTTGAGGTGGGCAGATCACTTGAGGTCAGGAGTTTGAGACAAGCCTGGCCAACATTGTAAAACCCCATCTCTACTAAAAATACAAAAATTAGCCAAGCATGGTGGTGGGTGCCTGTAATCCCAGCCACTTGGGAGGCTGAGGAAGGAGAATTGCTTGAACCCAGGAGGCAGAGGTTGCAGTAAGCTGAGATTGCACCACTGCACTCCAGCCTGGGCAACAGAGAATATATATATATGTATATATATATATACACATACATATGTATATATATATATACACATATGTATATATATATACACATGTATGTGTATATATAATATACACATACATATGTATGTGTATATATATACATATGTATGTGTATATATATACATATGTATGTGTATATATATATATGTGCACACACACACATATATTTCCCTCATATACATATATGTGTGTGTGTATATATATATATATACACACATGCACATGTACATATACATATATGTGTATATATATATATACATATAAGCATGGGTATGTATATATATGTATATATATTCATCAGAAACATTGGCTATAGTTTTCTTTTTTTTTGATGTTTACCTAGTTTGGGTAGCCAGGTAATACTGGCCTCATAGAATGAGTTTGGAAGCATTCCCTCCTCCTCTATGTTTTTGAATAGTTTGAGTAAGATTGTTGTTAGTTCTTCTTCAAATATTTGGTAGAATTCAGCAATAAAACCATGAGGTCTTGGGCTTTTCATTACTGGAAGTCTTGTTTATCATAGCCTTAATCTTGTTATTTGTTATTGGTCTGTTCTGGTTTTACAGTTCTTCCTGGTTCAATGTTGGTAGGTTGTATGTGTTTAGGAATTTGTCTATTTTTTCTAGATTTTAGTTGCTCGTAGTAGCCGCTGATGATCCTTTGAATTTCTGCAGTATCAGCTCTAATATCTCCTTTTTCATTTTTGATTTTATTTGTATCTTCTCTTTTTTTTCTGAATAAAGGTTTTTCAATTTTGTTTAACTTTTCAAAATGTCAACTTTTTGTTTTATTGACGTTTTGTATTGTTTTCATTTCAATTTTATTTCTGCTCTGATCTTTATTATTTCTTTTTTCCTACTAATTTTGGGTTTAGCTTCCTCTTGCTTTTCTAATTCTTCAAGACACATTGTTAGCTTGTTTATTTGAAGTTTTTCCCCTTTCTTGATGTAGGCACTTATAGCTGTAAACATCCCTCCTACTACTGTTTTGCTGTACCCCATATGTTTGGTATGTTGTGTTTTTGTTATTTGTTTTAAGAAATTTTTCATTTCCCTTTCAATTTCTTCATTGACTCACTGGTCATTCAGGAGGATATAGTTTAATTTCTATGTATTTGAATAGTTTCCAAAATTCCTCTTGTTATTAATCTAATTTTATTCCATTATGGTCAGAGAAGCTGCTTTTTAGATAATTCAGATATTATTTGAATTGTTGAATGTTTTAATATTTCCTATGTGACCTAACATATGGCCTATCCTTGGGAAAGATCCATATGCTAAGAAAAGGAATATGTATTCTACAGCTATTCGATAAAAATATTCTGGAAGTATTTATTAGATCCATTTGGTCTCCAGTGCAGATTAAGTCCAATGTTTCTTTGTGGATTTTCTGTCTAGAATATCTGCTCAATGCAAAAGTGGGGTGTTGAAGTTTCCAACTATTATTATATTAAGGCCTATCTCTCTCTTTAACTCTAATAATATTTGTTTTACATATCTTGGTGCTCCAATATTGGATGCATATCCATTTTAAGTGAGTACATCCTCTTGCTGAATGTGCCCCTTTATATGCCCCATTATACAGTGATATGATTGGGATTTGTTTCCCTACCTAAATCTCATGTTGACTTATAATCCCCAATGTTGGAGTTAGGGCCTGGTGTGAGGTGACTGGATCATAGTGTGGATTTCCCCCTTGCTGTTATCATAATGATGAGTGAGTTCTTATGAGATCTGATTCTTTAAAAGTATATGGCGGCCGGGCGCGGTGGCTCAAGCCTGTAATCCCAGCACTTTGGGAGGCCGAGGCGGGTGGATCACGAGGTCAAGAGATCGAGACCATCCTGGTCAACATTGTGAAACCCTGTCTCTACTAAAAATACTAAAAATTAGCTGGGCATGGTGGCGTGTGCCTGTAATCCCAGCCACTCAGGAGGCTGAGGCAGGAGAATTGCCTGAACCCAGGAGGCGGAGGTTGTGGTGAGCCGAGATTGCGCCATTGCACTCCAGCCTGGGTAACAAGAGCGAAACTCCGTCCCAAAAAAAAAAAAAAAAAAAAAAAAAAAGTATATGGCACCTCTCCACTCGCTCTCTTCCTCCTCCTCTGGCCATGTAAGACATGCCTGCTTCCCCTTTGCCTTCTGCAATGATTGTAAGTTTCCTGAGGCCTCCCCAGAAGGAGAAGCTTCTACAGCCTGCAGAACCATAAGCTATTTAAACCTCTTTTCTTATGAATTGTCCAGGTATTTCTTTATAGCAGTGCAAGAACAGACTAATACATATAGTGACTTTTTTGTCTCTTACAGTTTTTTTTTTTTTTTTTGACAGAGTTTTTTGCTCTTGTTACCCAGGCTGGAGTGCAATGGCACGATCTCAGCTCACTGCAACCTCCGCCTCCTGGGTTCTGGCAATTCTCCTGCCTCAGCCTCCTTGAGTAGCTGGGATTACAGGCACGTGCCACCATGCCCAGCTAATTTTTTGTATATTTAGTAGAGATGGGGTTTCACCATGTTGACCAGGATGGTCTCAATCTCTTGACCTCGGGATCCACCCGCCTCGGCCTCCCAAAGTGCTGGGATTGCAGGCTTGAGCCACCGCGCCCGGCTCTCTTACAGTTTTTTGTTAAAATCTATTTTGTCTGTCATATGTATAGCTACTCTTGCTCTTTTTTAGTTTCCATTTACATAGAATATCTTTTTCCATCTCTTTATTTTCAGTCTATATGTGTCTTTACAGGTGAAGTGTTTTTTTTTTTAGGCAACAAATCAATGGGTCTGGTTTTTAATACATTCAGCCACTCTATCAAGTAGTCTTAAAGTTTTGGTGTTTTTGAGCCAAATCTTGTTAAATCTGATTATATTATCATTTTCATCTCATTAGGTAGATGATAAAAATTCATACCAGAAATAGCACACGTGTTGGCTGGGCATTTTTTGGTCTTTCACTTGTGCTTTCATTATTGGTATTAGCTTTGAACCATGGTTTTTTAGGAATCTTTATAAGATACTTGGGCATGGGTCACTTTGTGATGGTTAATTTAGGTAATCTGGAAAATATGGTCAGTAAGTCTAAGTATGTGGGCTCTCATAACCTGCCGTGTATCACACTATATGGCATGTGAGGTGTATTATGTGCCTGTGTGAGGAAATCACCTTAGAATTCTATATATTGTGGAGCTTCTCCTCTTCCCTTGGAATTGCACAAATACCAGAGGAGAGATTACTGGGCAGCTAAAGGAGTTGATGATTCAAAACTCCCCATGTTCATGGGTACCTTCCACAATTTGTTTAAGCCTGCTATTTCCTTTCACTCCACTTTCTTCTCTGTCATGAATCCCCTCATATAGAGGAGAGTTGGAGGGGTAGCAACATATTTTTGGATCAAGTGACATTTGAATAAGTGATACATTTACTTTGGGTTTAGTAGGAAATATCTGTGTAAGTTATTGTTAGCCATCTTGGTATAGTAATAATTGCCAGAAATATTTTTACTGCCACTGTGCTGACTCACACAGCCTCTGTGATACAAAGATACAAGGCCAGAGGTCCTATTGTGATCTGAGTACTATGTCCTATCATGCTAGACTCTAGAAGTATGTGCACAGTGGAGGAGGAACAGTTTAAAATGTCTAAAGCCAGATACTATTAGGTGGAAAATTAGTTTAAGCATGAGACATGCAAAATTCTAAGTGGAAGATATGGTTTTCATTAATGCCCGGTCAAAATGGAACTCTGTAGTGGAGGGAGTACACTAAATCATGGAGCATATAAAATGATTAACTTTTTCTATTTGTGATAAAATCACATGCAATTTCTGTTTTTTTCTTGTGAAATAACCATTTATGTTCATACCTTATTTTGTATTTGTTAAAAAAAATTCTTTTTCTTTAAGAAAGCCCCTAAAGGATAGAAATATTAGACCCCATAAAACCTAGATTCATGTCCGCCTCATCCCTTAGTGATGTGAAATCATCTGACATGTAAACTGAGGACATCAGTGTCAAGTCATATATTAAATGTTAATTTTTTTAATTTTAAAAATAAAAATATAAAATTATATAATCGAATAACTTTCAATATCCTGATGAATAGATTTGTATACCTCACTTCAGAGACAATTGATTAAACCAATTATTTTACTACGGCTAAATTAAAAAAAACATATTCTAAGCTCAGAGAAGTGTATCACATGCTCTACTGTCACTCCTTGAATCAGTCAATCCCAAATATCAAGCACTAATATTCCTGTTACCAAATTCTGTTAGGTTGAACCCTATGAGAGAGCAGTTTTTACAGCTAAAAATGGTCTAACATTGGCAAATCCAGAAGTTTACCTTGATATATCATTTAACATGCATTCAGCTGCAAGTAAATGAAATAAGATTCAAATTGACATAAACAGTCAGGTGACTTACTGTGAAAGTGTCGGTGAACTCACAAAATTGACTAAGCAGCTTGAGAACCAAGCTTGGAAAACAGGCAGAAGCTAAATGAGGCATAATAGAGTCAAGATCATGCCACAGAGATAAACTGCTTAGAAAGCTACTACTTGTATCATGTCACTAGACTCTTGAGGTCACTTAATTGTACTCCACCACTTGTGATCACCCACTGCTAGACTGCTGCAACTTTGACAGCGGTCGTTACTTCATATAACTGAATTTGGATCCTTCACACGTTCCCTCCAGATTCTAAGTTGGAGGCTGCACATTAAGCCCATATCATATGCTCTTGTACACAGTACCAGGGTGATCAGAAAAGTTTTCTGGTAAACAGAAAAGTTTATCTCATAAAGAAAATACTGAATAAAAATACATCCAAATGTCAGTATTAGGTTTGGGCAATGTGATTATCAGTATTTTATTTTCTTCTTATTTTTATTATTTAAATTCTTTTTAGAGAAAAGTTCTTGATCTGTCACCTAGGCTGGAGTGCAGTGATGTGATCATAACTCAGGGCAGCCTCAGACTCCTGGGATCAAGGGATCCTTCCACCTCAGTCTCTCAAGTAGCTGGAACTACAGGCTGTTGCTACCACACTTAGCTAATTTTTTGTAAAGACAAGGTCTCACTATATTGTCCAGGCTGGTCTCCAACTCCTGACCTCAAGGTATCTCCTAACTCAGCCTCCCAAAGTGCTGGGATTACAGGCATGAGCCACCATATCTGGCTTAATTTTTGTATTTGCTTACACATTTCTATGCTTTCAGTATTGTTGCAATATATATTTATTAACTTTATAATTTAAAAATTTTGTAACTTTTTAAAAATAAAAAAGCATAGACTTGGTGTTTAATTATGCATTATAGCCATACATTTGGACTCAAGATGGAGCTTGGCATTTAGAAACTTGTAATCATAATAAGTCACACACCTGATTTAAAAAAAAAATCATCTGAAAGTTACTCTGTATTTTATCATAAGATACTTTTTCAGCACTTGTATGAACATGTGTTTGAAAAATAAACGGTTGTTAACATGACTTTAAAGTACATGGCTTGTGATAAGTGGTCTTTTGTGTGCTTTGTAAAATTATATTTGTCTTTGTGATTTGTTTCTGGAAATTACTGCAGGTGAAATTGAAATGTAAAGTCCAAGTGAAGGGCTGGACATCAGCAAACACAGTAACATCAATAGGAGTGGGACCATCTTTCAACATCAACAATTGCCTTTTATGAGCTAATGGGATTCAAAACTAGTAATCATACTGTTTATTTTTCCCTCAACATATGTAGTAACTAAATAAATGTATAAGTGATGACAGAATGTATTCATTCCACTATTCAACAAATATTTTTAATGCACTTCTCTGTGGGGGTCCACTGTAGGAGGCATTGCTGAGGGAAACAAATGTAAATAAGAGTCCATCGTGATGTGGTGAGAAGTGGTGTGATAAGGTTCCACGTGACAGATCTTGGTTTGAGATCCAACTCCGTCACTCTATTCCTGTGCATTTTGGGCAAGAGTTACTTAACCTGAGTGGGACCTGTTTAAAAACAAATTGGGATAATAATACCTACCTTAGCTAGGTGCCATGGTTCCCACCTCTAATCCCAGCACTTTGGGAGACTGAGGCAGGAGGCTCACTTTGAGCCAAGGAGTTAGAGAACAGTCTGGGCAACATGGCGAGACCCTCATCTCTGCAAAAAATTTAAAAATACAGTAAATAAATACACAAAATTGTGTATTAGGTTGGGGATGACAGGAATGAAAAGGAGGCAACAATTATTAAGTATATAGTAATATCTACCAGCCCCTGAGATAAGTGCATCATAAGCACCTACTCAAATTACAAACTTTATGTACAGTGTGGGAGGGAGATGAGGGAGCTGGTAATCCTTAGAAGCACAGATGCTACTTTGAAATTCTCTGGGAAAATGTATCAGCATCAGTCAGAGTCTGGCAGGAGGCAGATGGCACACAGAAGAGGGAAAATGGAGAATTTGATGGAGTAACCATTTATGAGGATGGCGGTAGGATTAAGAGAAAATAAGGGAGGATAAGGCTCTGCAGGGCAAGCAACAGCCGGGAGCCTAAAGGGACACAGGGAGCAATCAGTCACCGAAACCCAGAGGGAGAACTGTAATTGTAGGAGAGGGATGCCTGACTCAACCTCAGCCTTAGGTAGAAGCCCACAGTCAGGAGAATCTTGGGGGTAAATACCTGATATTACTTCCTCTTGACCTTAGATCTCCTGGTAGGCATTCCCCTTGATTGAACCCAAGTCAGAAGGGATGAGATAACCATTGATAGAGTTTATAAAGATCACTCCCTGGGGCAGACAGCAGCATGAAGAAGCTTGGGAAATGAATCTGAAGAGGCAGAGCAGAACATCTGGCATAGAAAATAGAAATGAGAAGATGTTACCTCCCTTGTATGTTCACTTGTGGGATCAAAGAGCTTTAATCCACTCTTTTTGAGACTAGGAATTTCAGAGAAGGGATCATTTCAGGCTGGGCTTTCCTTCAGTACTTGCCCTGTTCTAAATTCTAATTCAGGAGTGATGAGATTAAAGTGTTTTATTCAACTTTGGTTAAACCTTCAGCATGGCCTATTTAGTTATTAAATTGTTCATTAGGGAGCACTTACGCAAGTTTAAACAAAAAGTCTCCTCTTCACTCAAAACCAAGAAACGTTTCATCTCAAGAGCTCGGTAAGCCATTGCGAAGCACGGGTTCTAACTAACAGGCTATTGCATCCCCTATTCCATCGCATTTTCATGGGCTCTATCACAATGAAGCCAATCTTGCCACTCCTTTTTTGTATGCTGTCTTCCCTCTTCCAAAAAACCCTTAACCTCAATTACATGGAGGCAGAAGTGGAAATTGCTAGGGTCAAGTTACAAACTATCTGTCCACTAGGCTCTAACAATGTCCAGATAGACTTTGGAATCAAGCAGGCCTGAACATAGGTGATGATGATGATGTTGATAAATCTTTAAATCATACTTATTATATTGTAAACTCCTTGAGGTCAGAGTACATATCCTATCCATCTTCATACACCCATAGCATCTGGAAGAATGCCTTAGGTGTATGAAGTATTTCATAAACACTGGCTGAATTGAATTGTTAAAAAGAATCAACAAACTTCAGAGCTAAAAAGGACATGTAATCCAAGGCCCTTTTTTTTTCACAGAAGAGGAAACTGAGTTCTAAAAAGTTGATGTTAAAGCACTGCTGGTTCTACCACACAAATCTTAGAATACAGGTAAAAGCAATACAGGAACTGATATACAGGTATTGAGTAGGTAGTGTTGAAAAAAATGGAAAGGAAAAGTACAAATTATTGAAAAGCCTGGGCTCATTCAGTTTAAGCTGAATTTTCCTTTTAATATTTCTCAAATATGTTCTATTCTGCTATTATTATTATGATCCAGGCTCTCATTAGCATATATCACCAGCAAAGATAATCTAATCCAATTTGTTAATTTTACAATGAAGGGAAGTGACTTGCTGCAAGATCTTAGAAGGGACACATTTTGTTCTCTCTTTATGCACCATTTTCAAGTTTTTCTCGGTGGGAATGGACTTCTAATCTGCTGGCAAACACTTTCATTGCCTTGCCTCCTGTCCGAGCCTCCTTTGCAGTTGAGGTAGCCATTTGATTTGGTTCTGATCAATGCAACCTAGTTGGAAATCTACTTGCAGCATATGAGAACATTTTTGCTTTCATAATCAATGGGATGGATATAACTTTTTTTGTTTTGTTTTGTTTTTTTGAGACGGAGTTTCGCTCTTGTTACCCAGGCTGGAGTGTAATGGCGCGATCTCAGCTCACGGCAACCTCCGCCTCCTGGGTTCAGGCAATTCTCCTGCCTCAGCCTCCTGAGTAGCTGGGATTACAGGCACGTGCCACCATGCCCAGCTAATTTTTTGTATTTTTTTAGTAGAGACGGGGTTTCACCATGTTGACCAGGATGGTCTCGATCTCTTTACCTCGTGATCCATATGTCTCGGCCTCCCAAAGTGCTGGGATTACAGGCGTGAGCCACCATGCCTGGCCAAATATATTTTTATTAATAATATTAATGAAATATTAATAAATTTAACATTATTATTGGAAATATTAATAAGATATATTTAATATTAATTATTGGAAATGTTAATAAATATATTTAATCTTAATTATTATTGGAAATACTATTAATAAAATATATTTAAGGTAATATTTTATCTTGAATATTATCTTAAATATATTTTATTAAAATGTTTCTTTTCTTTCTCTCTCTCTCTCTCTCTCTCTCTTTCTTTTTAACCATATTTACATTGAAGGACTAACTATATCTTCTTTAAAGAAATGTTGGACAGGCACAGTAGCTCACACCTGTAATCCCAGCATTTTGGGAGGCCTAGATAGGTAGATCATTTGAGTTTAAGAATTTGAGATCAGTCTGGGCAATATGGAAAACCCCATCTCTACGAAATATACAAAAATTAGCCCATCATGGTGGTGTACACCTCTAGTCCCAGCTACTTGAGAGGCTGAGGTGAGAGGATCGCTTGAGCCCAGGAAGTAGAGCCATGATTGTACCACTGCCCTCCAGCCTGGGCAACAGAGCAAGACCCTTCCTGAAAAAGAAGGAAGGAAGGAAGGAAGGAAGGAAGGAAGGAAGGAAGGAAGGAAGGAAGGGAGGGAAAGAAAGAAGAAATGTTGGCATGAATAATATAAAAGTATAAGGTAAAAGACAATAATTACTGTATAGAGGCAACTACTGTTAACATGTTGAATATTTCCTTTTGTTTTTTACCCTGACTGGAAATAATGATATATTTTTAAAATTCTGTAGAAAGTTAATCTATTAATATGTGACAATTATAAAGAAATTTAGACAATGCTGAAAGCAAAAAGGAAGAAATAAAAATTAGCCTTATGCCTAGAAATAATCCTATAAATGTTTCATGTGTATCCTTCCAGATATTTTGATGCACATGGATAAATATACTTTGTTTTTTAAAAATAGCATTATAGGTTGGGTGCCATTGCTCACTCCTGTAATCCCAGCAGGTAGATCACTTGAGCCCAGGAGTCTGACACCAGCCTGGGCAACGTGGCCAAACTCTGTCTCTACTAAAAATACAAAAAATTGGCTGGGTGTGGTGGTATGTACCTGTAGTCTCAGCTGCTCTGGAGGCTGAAGTGGGATTCATCTGAGCCTCGTAAGTCAAGGCCACAGGGAGCCATGATAATGCCACTGCACTCCAGCCCAGGCAAGAGGAGTGAGACTCAATGATGCAATGTAGACATCTTCTTACATCAATAAATATTTATTATATAAATATTAATACATATATTAATGTATACATATTATCCATTCTGTGATTTACCCCAATATTTCTCAATGTATTTTTTTTAGACAGAAAGTCTCAGTACTCCCACTAGGATTACAGGCATGAACCACAATTTATTGAAATCTGTTTAAATATTTATTAGAAACAGTGTCTGTCCATGTTGCTCAGACTGGTCTTGAGCTCCTGGCCTCAAGCAAACCTCCCTCCTCAGCCTCCTGAGTAGTTGGAATTACAGGCACAAGCTACAATGTCTAACTCTCCATATATAATTTTTCAAAGTTGAAATAATACTGTGTATCATTTTCCATCTTGCTTTCTTCATTTAATATAAGACAAGCACTTTTTTATGTTATTAAGATTTTTTTCTAAAGATAAATTTGAATGATCAAATAATACTTTATTTTATGTCTATGCAAATTTACTTAGCCCTTGTTCTATTGTTGAATATTGAGGTTGTTCACAATTTTTCATTTATAGGTGCTGTCTTTACTTTTTGCTGTTGTAACAGAATACCACAGCCTGGGTCCAAAGCATGGGATGCTGGCATCTGGCAAGGGTCATCCCATGGCTGAACCCACCCTTTTATCAGGAGCCCAATCCCAAAATAACTGACCTACTCCCAAGGATACTGGCATTAATTTCTTCATGAGGTCAGAGCCCCTCAAAGTCCCCACCTCCAAGTACCTTTACATTGACAAATTTCAACATGAGTTTTGGTGGGGACATTAAACCATAACAGATGCTACAACAATAATTATTTTTGACAGTAACTTTTAACAAAACTTGGATCCCCTAAATTTTCCTCAAAATTATTTTAAACACAAGAAAGCCACCAGCAAAGCATTAATTGAATGTCTAACTGGTAATTAATATTTATATAACTAGCACATTTGCCTTGAATAAGCCAAATTTATGACTTAGTAACATTGAATTTAATGGGCTGATTACATCCATTTTTTTGAGATAGGGTCTTGCGCTGTTGCCTAACCTACAGTGTAGTGGTGTGATCATGGCTCATTGCAGCTTCAATCTCCTGGGCTTAAGTGATCCTCCATCCTCAGAGTAGCTGGGACTACAGGCATGTGACACCATGTGCAGCTAATTTTTAAATTTATCTGTAGAGATGGGTCTCACTACATTGCCCAGGTTGGTCTCAAACTCCTGATCTTAAGTGACCTTCCTGCCTCAGCCTCTCAATGACTATATTATTCTTTTTTTTTTTTTTTTGAGATAGGATCTCATGCTGCACTCAGGCTTGACGGCACTGGTGTGATCACGGCTCACTGTAGCCTCAACCTCCTGGGATCAAGTGATCCTCCCACCTCAGCCTCCCAAGTAGCTGGGACTACAGGCTCAACACCACACCCAGCTAAGAGATGGGTTTTTACCATGTTGTCCAGGCTGGACTCAAATTCCTGAGCTCAAGCAATCCTCCCATCTCAGCCCTACAAAATGCTGGGATTACAGGTGTGAGCCATGCCCTACTTGATATATTCTTTATAGTATAGTCTTAGAAAATCTATGTAGATAGGCATTTATTTATTTTTTATAAGGCTTGAGCAGCATATTACAATTTTTAGTTGTAGAGACTCTTACAGTTGTTTCTATGCTTTTTGGATATTTCATGGTCAAATCTGTGGGGTTTGTTTTCCTGCTAAATCCTTGGCAACACAATCCCCCAATCAGTACATTGTTTTCCCCTGAATCTCTGCTTCCTTTAGTCCTAAGGACCAGCCAGGCTGGTGGGAGTTCTGTAGCACCAAGGCTGGTGATGGACAAGGTCTGTTGCCTGAAGCTGTAAATGTCACGGAAATCAAGGGAGCATGCCAGAGTTATATGGAGAGCTGAGTTGAGTGAGCAGAAGAGAAATCTGGATCTTCAGCTTGAGGGCAAGTGGCAGCAGCAGATATTACAGTGGCTCACACCTATAATCCCAGTGCTTTGGGAGGCGGAGGTGGGAGGATGGATTGAGGCTAGGAGGGTGCATGGGTGCACCTGTAGTCCCATGTATTTAGGAGGCTGAGGTAGGAGCATTAGTTGAGCCCAGGAGTTGCAGCTATGGTGAGCTGTGGTAGTGGCACTGCACTTTAGCCTGTGTACCAAAGTGACACTCATCTCTTAAAAAAAAAAAGTTAGAAATTAGAGAGTTGTTTTAGGAATTTAAAAGCCAGGAATCAAGCTGGGCATGATAGGTCATACCTATAATCCCAGCACTCTGGGAGGCCAAGGCAGGAGTATTGCTTCAGCTCAGGAGTTTAAGACCAGCCCTAGCAACATAGTGAAACACTGTCTTAAAAACAAAAACAAAAAAAAACAAAAAAACAAAAACAAAAACCTTAGTTGGGCATGGTGTCACACACCTGTAGTCTCAGCTACTTAGGAGGCTGAAGCCGGAGGATCACTTGAGCCTGGGAGATCCAGGATTCAGTGACCTATGGTCATGCCACTGCACTCCAGCCTGGGTGACAGAGTGAGACCCTGTCTCAAAACACACACACACACACACACACACACACACACACACACACACACACTGGATGCAGTGAAGAGTCCAAGGTTTAGGCCTGTCCAAATCGTACCTGGTGGGAGCATGTTACTGCTGGATTTATTGTGCTTGTCTCTATATGGCACAAGAAGGTGTGCTCAAAGAGCCAGGCAGGGCAGGCATGGTGGCTCACACCTATAATCGCAACACTTAAGGAGGCTGAGGAGGAAAGTTATTTGAGCCCAGGAGTTCTAGACCAGCCTGAGCAACATAGTGACATAGCATCTCTACAAATAATAATCATAATAATAACAAAATTAGCTGGGTATGGTGGTGCACACCCGTGATCCTTGCTACTGAGGAGGTTGAGGTGGAAGAATTGCTTTAACACAGGAGGTTGAGGCTGCAGTGAGCTGTGATTGCACCACTGCACTCCAGCCTGGGAGACAGAGCGAGACCCAGCATCAAAAAAAAAACAAAAAACAAAAACAAACAAACAAAAAAGAGCCAGGGCAGAGCTGTCACAAACATGCCTCTTCTCATCTCTCCAACTCACCTCCTTCTTCAGGTATGGTAGTATCACAGCTCTGTGTGTTAACTAATAGAAGACTCTTGTATCAGTTTCCTATAACTGCTGTAAAAAATTATTACAAGCCTAATGGCTTTTTTTTTTTTTTTTTTGATGGGCACTCACTGTGTTGCTCAAGCTGGAGTATAGTATGGCAATCTTGGCTCACTGCAACCTCAGCATCCCTAGTAGCTGGAACATAAGCGCACAGCACTATGCCCAGCTAATTTTTTGTATTTTTGGTAGAGATGGGGGTCCACCATGTTGCTAAGGCTGATCTCCAACTCCTGAGCTCAAGCTATCGACCTCCCTCAGCCTCCCAAAGTGCTGGGATTACAGGCATGAGCCACTGCGCCCAGCCACCTAATGGCTTAACACAACACAAACTTATTACAGTTCTGCAGGTCAGAAGTCTGAAATGGATCTCACTGGCCTAAAACTGTGGAATTAGCAGGACTGTATTCCTTCAGAGAATATGTTTCCATGCCTTTTCCATAAAAGATCAGTCTTCTGACTTAAGAAATGTGTAGTACACCTATGTACCCACAAAAATAAAAAATAATTTTTAAAAGTTCTTTAAATGTTTAGAAAAAACCTTTGGCTGTGTGATTAGTTGCACAAGAGTCCCCAAAGCTGTTCCATGGAAGTCTCTTTTGAAAACCGGGCAGTCCCAAGTAGGGCATATTCTATAAAGAATACTTCACATGCAGCTGTAGAGAAGAATGGAGGAAAGGAACCTCCCATAGGACAATCCTGGGGCCATGAAAAGGAAGGGACAAGGATTCATGAGAGAAGTCCCAGCTTGCCCCATTTACCACACCCCCAGGGAGCAGGGAGAACAAGTGCCAGGTGGGATTATCTAGGGACTTCCTCCGCTACCAGGGCAGGAGGTCTTTGCGATTACTGCTCTGTGGGGTGTGATGATTGCTATGAACCTGAGGGTGCTTTGTGTTTCCCATTCTTCTTTTTTTCAATTATTTTATTTATTTATTTATTTATTTATTTATTTTTTGAGAGGGAGTCTTGCTCTGTTGCCCAGACTGGAGTGTGACAGTGCAATCTCAGCTCACTGCAACCTCGGCCTCCCGAGGTCAAGCAATTCTCCTGCCTTAGCCTGCTGAGTAGCTGGGATTACAGGCGCACACCACCACACCCAGCTATTTTTTGTATTTTTAGTAGAGAGGGGGTTTCACCATGTTGGGCAGGCTGGTCTCAAACAACTGACCTCATGATCCATCCACCTTGGCCTCCCAAAGCGCTAGGATGACAGGCGTGAGCCACCACACCCAGCAATAATATTTTTCTAAATAATAGCTATTCCATTCCTACTCCACAATTTATAAAAGGAAGGTGTGAGGCAGGTAACTCATGTTTAGTTAATAGGCTACCAAACCATGAGGAACTGCATACAGACATTAGAAAGAGGACAGAGCCAGAGACTGTGAACTTTGAGCTGGATGCAGATACTGGATGGTTTGGCAGTGTCTGCCCCAAGAGAGGGAATAAATGTGTGGAAAGAAGGCACATGTGGACATTTGGGTGACTAAAAGGGCAGAATAGGCTGAGACTGTTAGTTGCCTCTCAATAGCCCTTCTTTTCTTTCTTAGTATTAGAGGTCTTTAGCTTGGCATTTGTCTACATATAAAAACAATATATTTTCTAGCCTTCCTTGCAGCTAGATTATTCACGTGATTAAGTTCTGGGCAATAGGATCCGAGTGGGAGTGATGTTTACAAATTCTGGGTTGTGCTCTTAAAAAGAGTGGCATACCCGCTTCATCTTTTCCTTCTTGCTGGCCAAAATGTGATATGATATTGAGCAATGTGGGACCACGAAGACCAAAGGAATAGTGGAGGAACAAGGTAGAAGAAACTTGGGCCCCTGACACTGGGGAGCGCTATACTAGACTTTTACACGAGAGAAAAAGATCTTTTCTCCTGTAAAATTATGTAGTATTATTTTAGGTCTTCATTCATGGGGCTGAATCTATATCTTAACTTTTACAAAATCGTTGAGTTCAAAGTGCCTTTTAAAAAGTTTTTTATGGGGCCGGGCGTGGTGGCTCACACCCTGTCTGGACTGAAAGGACTTATTTAAGTAATCCCAGCACTTTGGGAGGCTGAGGCAGGTAGATAATGAGGTCAAGAGATCGACACCATCCTGGCCAACATGGTGAAATCCCATCTCTACTAAAAATACAAAAATTAGCCGGGCATGTTGGCAGATGCCCGTAGTCCCAGCTACTTGGGAGGCTGAGGCAGAAGAATCACTTGAACCTGGGAGGCAGAGGTTACAGTGAGCCAAGATCGTGCCACTGCACTCCAGCCTGGTGACAGAGCGAGACTCTGTCTCAAAAAAAAAAAAACAAAAAAAACTTTTTAATGAAAAGTATCAAACATACCCAAAAGTGCAAAGAATAGTATAATAATGTCATGTGTACTCACCTTCAGCTTTAACAATTCATCTAATGGTTCAGCCATATTGACACCACTCCCTCTCCATCCACTAAAATATTCTGAAGGAAATCCCAAATATCATATTATTTCTTCTGTAAAGATTTTACCATGTATCTCTAAAAGATAAGGCTTCTTTTTTAAAAACATTAGTTTGGCGGCCAGATGTGGGGGCTGATGCCTGTAATCCCAGCACTTGGGGAAGCCAAGGCAGGCAGATTGCTTGAGCTTAGAAGTTCAAGACCGCCTGGAAAATATAGTGAAACCCTGCCTCAACCAAAAAATAGAAAAATTAAGCTGGTAATGTGGCACATGCCTGTAGTCCCAGCTGCTTGGGAGGCTGAGCTGGGAGGATCACTTGAGTCCAGGAAGCTGAGGCTGCAGTAGTCAAGATCATGCCATTGCACTCCAGCAAGAGTGAGACTCTGTCTCAAAAAGAAAACCAACAAACAAAATCCCACAATAGTTTGAAATGCTTTGGAGAAAAACAAATGTAGATATCTAGTAGACGGCTGAGCACATCTTTTTATATTCAGGATAAAGGTCTGGACTGAAAGGACTTCTTTAAGAGGCATTGTCACATAGATGCTATTTAAGGCCGTGGCAGTAGATGAGATAACCTAGGGAAAGTGGTCCTCTGAGTTAAAACCAGCAAAATTACATCAGTTTAGATGAGCAAGCGTTTCTCAGGTAGAGCAGGGAATTGTGGAAAACGGGGTAAATGTATACAGGGTAGGAAGATTTGATAGAGATTGTTTCCACTGCCCCAAATTCATTCCTCATCTTGATATTCTTTGGGGATAACTATCCTTAGCTACAACCTCATTTCCTAGGTACCAGCTATTTGTTCAGGGATAGTCATGTTCAATACAGCTGATGAGCCTCAAGAAGTCTGCTTGGGCTTCTAGGAAAGCCTCTCAGTTCTTCAGAAACCGCTTGTATCTCTGGATGGTGTGCTATGATGGAATGTGCTGGAACTGCTGTAGCCATTTTGTTATCAAGAGAGAGTTCTAGAACCACCCCAGGGCTGTGGTGTGGAGACAGAGGATGAAGCCAACCCTGAGTGGAGAGCTAGAGAGAAACCTGACCCTTGGTGACATGGTTTGTACTGCAGGCTCAAGCCTCTTTTTAGAGCCAGCTCTCACTCTTGGCCTGTGAGTTTCATGAGTCAGGAGTTAACAATTTGCCTTTGTTATTTAAATCATTTAAAGATGTATTTTCTGGCTGGGTGCAGTGGCTCATGCCTGTAATTCTAGTACTTTGGGAGACTGCGGTGGGCAGATCACTTGAGGTCGGGAGTTTGAGATCAGCCTGGCCAACATGGTGAAATCCTGTCTCTACTAAAAATATAAAAATTAGCCAGGTGTGGTGAGTACCTGTAATCCCAGCTACTCAGGAGGCTGAGGCATAAGAATTGCTTGAACTCAGGAAGTGGAGGTTGCAGTGACCTGAGATTGTGCCACTATAGACCAGGCTGGGTGACAGAGTGAGACCTTGTCTCAAAAAAAAAAAAAAAAAAAAAAGATGATTTTCTGTCACTTGCAATTCAAAGTATTCTGGCTGATAGAGTAGGCCATGAAGTCAATATTTTTTAAGACCTTGAGGAATCCCAGTGCTGTTCATCTCAGTTTTATCATGGGTAATGTTTGTATAAGAAAAATAACTAGATGATGTTTCCCACTTGAATATGTTTTCTTAGTGCTCAGTAGCAATGAACACATATTGCTCTTTGATCAGAGGATTTCCTGCAGTCTTTCTCTAATGACATATGGCTTCTACAGGTAATGGCTAGTTGCTGAGGTAATAATGGTGCTTAAAGATATAGGGGGAAAAGCAGATGTGAAACCAGTTTCTATGAAAGAGAGTGTTATGGCTAAAGAAATGCAGGGAGTTGTATATAAAATCTGCTTTGGTTAAGGGATAGACCTAATTATTCTCTGTAGAAGCACAGCGTGGAGGTTTTGCTCTAAGATTTACTTAATACCACCAACCGGGAGGACAAGAAGATGCAAATTATGTTTTTGAACTGTACCCTTAAAAACAGCAGTGAAAGTCACTTAGATAGTTCTTAGAGATGGATATTTCTTTGACAAAATGTTAGGGGAAGGGAGAGTGAATGGTATTAATGAAAGGCTAGAGCAGAGGAAAGGTACCATGTTAAAGAGGAATATCCTAAACCTTTGGGGTTGTGTTGAAGTCATGGGGCCATCATCACCTGAATGGGGTTTTATTTTACAGCACTGACACTTCAAGCAATCACTGAGCACAGAATGCTCAGTGGCAGGTGATGTGGGTGTGTCAAAGAATGATTGCTAAAGTCGCCCCTAAAAAATCTTCCTGTATATGGGAAGGGGAAACACTTTCTCTTTTTATGTTACATCAAGAAAAATGATAGCATGACGATTATTTGCCAGGAAGAATATTCACACTTTTTGACAAATGATTTGCCAGGGAAATTAGGCTGAGGTCACATATCTCTTACTGGGTCAATGGAAGACAGCATATTAACATTTCAAAAAAGCAATGTAGATCTATGCAAATTTAGCTCATAGTACTATAGTTTATTAAAACTCCACAGACAAGGGCCTACAGAAGAGCAGGCTTATTTGCATTTCGTTACAAGTGCCTGGAACCCAGCGTTTAGAGAAGCCAAAAGGGATTTTTTATTTAATTACAAAGTATGAATATTAGCAAATCAAGCATATTCTTTAGACTCTAGATTTTAGAATAATGGCCTTAATAAACACATTTTCCAGGAATGTTGCAGAGTGGGTAAGGAAAAGCTCTCTTAGAAAAAGGGTAAAATATCTTAAGTAATAGGAAGAACTCCAAAAGACAAGAGTACAGAACCCAAAGGACAGTAGAAACTTTCACAGAAACACTGTCAGCAATAATGACGCGGGCCAGAACTCCAAGGCTTAAGGTTGACAAGGAAGATTAGATTTATCATTACCATTGGCAAGAGGAGAAGCTGAGAGTTCCAAGGTTTGGAGGACCTTGGTGTGTCCTAAGAGACAGGCCTTGGAAAAGTTAACCTAACTGGGACAAATTAAGACTACAGAAGACCTATGTAGGAATCAGAATCAATATGGAAGTAGAACTAGCAGTCAGGTCACAAACCAGAGAGTTACAAGTGTTGGCCTTGCAGAAGATAAACAAATTGGTCAGTGTAGAAGTGGTGATCCGGGTCTAAGGGACAAGTTCAACAATTTCTCTAAAACTGGAAAGAATATTTGAGATAGCAGCCTGTGGAAGTTTCTGGCCAGGAACCTAAAGATAATATTCATCTAATATCCACTCCTCACTTACTTCCCCCAGTTTATTTATAAAAAAGATTAAGGGATTTGGTTGTATGATGTCTATGGAACCTCAAAGATGTCACTATTTGAAATCGTTACCTGCCGCTACTGAGCGCTAAATTTCTGGACCACCTTCAGACATTTTGTTTCCCTGAGGGCAAAAACTGTGTGTTTTAAAAAAATATTTTCAGCTGTGACATTTTCTAATATAATGCCTGGTTGAAAGTAGATGTATAATCCATATATATATATATATATATACTTTTTTTTTTTTTTTTTTGAGATGGAGTTTCACTCTTGCTGCCCAGGCTGTAGTACAGTGGCCTGATCTCAGCTCATTGCAACCTCCGACTCTCAGGTTCAAGTGATTCTCCTGCCTCAGCCTCCTCAGTAGCTGGGATTATAGGCACCTGCCACCAGGCCCAGCTATTTTTTTTGTATTTTTAGTAGAGACAGGATTTCATCATGTTGGCCAGCTGGTCTCGAACTCCTGACCTCAGGGGATACACCCGCCTTGGCCTCCCAAAGTGCTGGGATTATAGGCATGAGCTGCCATACTCAGCCTTAATCCACATTTAAAAGTAAATGAATGAATCATTAAATCAGACCTGTGGGAGGCCTATAATTTTCTAAGGTCTCACAAGGGTAATTTATTTATATGGTGGTTCATGCCCGTAATCCCAACACTTTAAGAGGCTGAGGCAGGGAGATCACATGAGCTCAGGAGTTCAAGACCAGCCTGGGTAACACAGGGAGACCCCATCTCTACAGAATATTAAAAGATAAGCTGGGCATGGTGGCACTTGCCGAAAACCTAGTGGCTTAAACAACAATGGTCATTATTATTATCTTTCATGGTTGTGGGGGATGACTAGGCTCAGCTAGGCAGTTCTTGCTCAGCTTTTCTTATGCAGTTACAGTCAGATAATGGCTAGGGCTGGCATCATCTGAAGGCTTGCTCACTCACATGTCTGCTGCCAGGCTAGAAAGACTCAATCAGCTGGGGGCTGGAACTACTGGCTCCTTGGACAACTCCATTTCTATGTAGTCTTTGCACATGGTCTCTCCAGCGGTTTGACTGTAGGATAGCTGGACTTCTTACAAGGTGGGTAGGAACTCTACAGGCTCATGTCCAAGAGAGATAAAGAGAGAGAGAGAGAATCATCTAGAAGTGGCAGGGTTAAGAGCATGTAGGGCTAGAAATGCTGTTGCAGCCATTTTTTATAAAATACAATCTGCCATACCCTCCTCATTTCAAAGGTACACTGAGAGAGTTCCTATAATCAAGGGACGATCATTCTTAAGGGCCTAGTCTGGGCCTTCAATAAGTGAACAAATTCGAGTCCCCCTAGTTTTTCATTCTAGAGTGTGAATGAGGTGACTCAGCACGGGAAGATTTTCAAAGAAATTTTTACCAATCACTCATGACAGAGATAGAAAAAGCTGCAAAATGCTTTGGTGAAAAGTCCAGTTGTGAGCAACATTAAAACCATTCCTCGTTCATTCCTTTAGCAGAGGGGTATGAACCCAGGTCACCCAGTGGTTTTCTACCAAAGAGTGGTGAAAAAGAAAGTGTGGGGACATGGACAAAGCTTGAGGACCAAAGCTAAGCAAAATAAACTAGTCACAGGAGGACAAATAGTGTATGATTCCATTTATGAAATATCCAAAGTAGTCAAAATCAAGGCCAGGTGCGGTGGTTCACACCTGTAATCCTGGCTACTTGGGAGGCTGAGGCAGGAGAATTGCTTGAACCTAGGATTTGAAGGTTACAGTGAGCTGAGATTGCACCACTGCACTCCAGCCTGGGCAACACATCAAGACTCCCATCTCAAAACAAAACAAAACAAAGTCGTCAAAATCATAGAAACAGACAGTAGAAAGGTAGTTACCAAGGGCTGGAAAGGGGAGGGGGAATTTGTGTCTAATGGGTGTAGAGTTTCAGTGTTGCAAGATGAAAATGTTCCAGACATGTGTTGCACAACAATGTGAATATACTTAACACTACTGAACTGCATACTTAAAAATGGTTAAGATGGCGAATTTAATGTTATGTGTTTTTAACCATTAAAAAAAAAAAAACCAGAAAAAGAAAGGTGGGAGTCAAATTCACAGTCCTCTTCAGGGCCCTCAATATAGCTACCTGGTTTACCAGAAGGCAGATTTGTAAGAATGCAGACTTTGACTATTACTAAGATGTTAAAATGTTACTTTTGTACAAGAATTAGGCCAGGCATGGTGGCCCACACCTGTAATTGCAACACTTTGGGAGACAGAGGGGAGCAGATCACTTAAGGTCAGGAGTTCAAGACCAGCCTGGCCAACACATTGAAACCCTGACTCTTCTAAAAATACAAAAATCAGCTGGGCACAGTGGTGGGTGCTTGTAATCCCAATGACTCCGGAGGCTGAGGCGGGAGAATAGCTCAGAATTGGTTAAACACGGGAGGTTGCAGTGAGCCGAGATCGCACCACAGCACTCCAGCCTGGGTGGCAGAGCAAGACTCTGTCTCAAAATAAAAAAGAAGAACCAAGAACCAATAACTGGAAGTTAATACTGTGCTCACGCAGCTTAACCTAAAGTCATTCTTGTCCAGAGTTAAAAGCAGAGAAGAGGTAAGTTAAAAACAAACAGGAAAACCAACTCTACAATTCTCTTAAGTTTTTCAAAGCTATGCCCATTTAATTTCAAGAAAAAAAGTGAGGCAACTAACAATCTATTATATTATTCCTGATAAATTTTTCCATTGGGAAATAATGAAGTATCAGGACTTTTGACTCTATCGAATGTTGTATAAATTACTGACCCAGAAATCCTCAATCCGACATATTTTTAGGGAGAAATAAACATTAAGTTTAAATGAAGTGTTTAACAAACAGATAAACACTATATTTTGGAGGAAGTCACTTAGAAGAGGCTTTGAATAATTTTGATAGCAGAAAGTCTTCACTGGCTGCTTTATTTAAATTAAGCCTGCTACCAAATAAAATGCAGGTGAAGATATTTCTGAGTTCCAACCAGTGAAGACCTTAGGAACCACACATTTCAATCTAGTATTACGAGGATGACAGCAGGAAGGAAAGGAGGCCTCCCAGCTGTCAACCAAAATCTGTGATTGTTTGTGCTTACCGTAGCTAATCACATTTCCAGATATATCTTCACTACTGGCTCCAGCAGTAAAAACTCAGGCCTCCCACAGCGCTCATGAAATTGCATTTTAAGTCGTAGGTTTAAATTTGAAGAGATCTGTCTGCATTCCTTTTTCATGTCCGTTCCAATTATTCCAATTCAAGTAGCAATCACGAGTCCCACCAGCCTCAGGACTGGCTGTCCTGAGAACGTGCTCTGCAGATCCTTCTCCTTCTGAGGGTCAGCGGGACAGGCACTGGAGGTAGACAGTATAGGAAGACTAAGATCCTGAGTTCTCAGGCCCCCCTTGGAGTGGATATCACAAATTCTGTTCACTGCTTTTTTCTTGGGAATAGAACCCTCAGTATTTTTTTTTAATGTTTATACAGGAATAATACACATATACCCAAAGCACCAATCCTAATAGCTTCATGAATTATTGCATGTGTATACACTTATGTTATCACCACACAAATCAAGATACAGAAAATTCCCATCACCTAGAAAGTTTTCCTCTTTCTTCTTCTGGGTCTGTATTCCCACCCTACGGAGAAGTAATCATTATTCCAACTTCTATCATCATTGAGTAGTTTTGCCTATTTTCAAACTATGTATAAGTGAAATCATACAGCATGTATTCTTTTAAATTTGGCTTATTCCACTCTCTTAATACCTCTGAGAGTCATCCACATTGTTGCTTATTTCAGTATTTTGTTCTATTTGATTGCCATGTAGTATTTTATTTTATTGAATATACCATGATGAATGTATCTATTCTTCTGTTGATGGGCATTGGGTTGTTTCCACTTTGGCTAATATGAATAAAGCTGTGATGAACCTGCTCTTACCTGCCTTACCCATACATATTTGGTTGAGGTTTGTTCCTATGGTGTTAACTCTCCCTGTACTTTTGGGCTGTCCTGCATATGGGCTGAGGGAACTCCTGTGGCTTCAGAAAAAAAACACTGAGCAGAATAACTGACAGCTGCAAATTCACCAGGTGTGGGTCACTGGACAGTGAGCTTGGGAACTATTCAATTTAAGCTGAAATTAGAGGTGGGCTGAGGGGCTGTGCCAAAAAGAATCTTTTACACCTTATCTTTAGAGTGAGGGTTTTGTCCTAGCATTATGAGACTTGACTACGGGGCCTCCAAAGTAGGGACCCTAAAGGGATATATTGTGATCTTGTGTGACAGAACTGCTAGTTGCTAACTAAAATCCATGATTGTTTCTTCCTGGGTATTCAGCTGGTTCATAGTTCTCAACCTCTCTTGCAATTAGGTGTGGCCAATGGACTGAGTTCCAATCAATGCAATATGAGCAGAGCAATGTGCAGCACTGCCAGGCCTGGTGCTAGTTGCTAACTAAAATCCATGATTGTTTCTTCCTGGGTATTCAGCTGGTTCATAGTTCTCAACCTCTCTTGCAATTAGGTGTGGCCAATGGACTGAGTTCCAATCAATGCAATATGAGCAGAGCAATGTGCAGCACTGCCAGGCCTGGTGCATAACAATTCTAGGCATACTTCTTCATGTTCCTTCCCCTTGTGCTGGCTGGATGTTAATTCCCAGGTGACCTTAACCACATGCTGAAGATGGCAGAGCCTCTGCCAGCCTGGGTCCTTGAATGATTGTGTGGAACACATCATACTCCCCCTTCTTCCTCCCACTTCTCCAGCTCCACCGCACACATTTGGAACTGCCTTTTTCTGAGAGCAACAAATAGACTTCTGTGGTGTTTGAGACATAATATATTTTGAGGTTAATTTCTTTTCTTTTCTTTTTTTTTTTTTTCGAGACGGAGTTTTGCTCTTGTTACCCAGGCTGGAGTGCAATGGCGCGATCTCGGCTCACCGCAACCTCCGCCTCCTGGGTTCAGGCAATTCTCCTGCCTCAGCCTCCTGAGTAGCTGGGATTACAGGCACGTGCCACCATGCCCAGCTAATTTTTTGTATTTTTAGTAGAGACGGGGTTTCACCTTGTTGACCAGGATGGTCTCGATCTCTCGATCTCATGATCTACCCGCCTCGGCCTCCCAAAGTGCTGGGATTACAGGCTTGAGCCACCGCGCTCGGCCTGAGGTTAATTTCTTATAGCAATAGCTTGCCTTAACAAATACACCTAGCATAACACCTTACCATTTCTCAGGCACAGACATTAAGCCTTAAGAATCTCTGAACTATACTGTTTGGGAAAGATTTGAAAGTTTAAAAGAAAATTATAGGCTGGGCATGGTGGCTCACACCTGTAATCCCAGCACTTTGGGAGGCCAAGGCAGACAAATCACGAGGTCAAGAGATCAAGACCATCTTGACCAATGTGGTGAAACCTGGTCTCTACTAAAAATACAAAAATTAGCTGGGCATGGTGGCATGCTCCTATAGTCTCAGCTACTCGGGAGGCTGAGGCAGGAGAATTGCTTGAACCCAGGTGGCGGAGGTTGCAGTGAGCCGAGATCATGCCACTGCACTCCAGCCAGGTGACAGTGAGCCTCTGTCTCACACACACATAAAAAGATAATTATAAACAATATATCACATGTAAAAAAAAATTAAACAATACAAAAAACTCTAAAATCAAAGTAAAAGTTTTCTACCTTTCTCTCCACTTATTTCAAGTACCACTCTCATTAGGTAACCACTTTTGACTATTTCTGTCTTTATTTCCTAAGTGTTATCTCTATATAATCTCCTCTATTTCTGTTATTTTATCCATGTTAAACAATGTTTAATGACATTCAACTATGAAAGATGAGCAGTTGGCTGGGCACAGTGGGTCACACCTGTAATCCCAGCACTTTGGGAGGCAAAGGCAAGTGGATCATGAGGTCAGGAGTTCGAGACCATCCTGATCAACATGGTGAAACTCCGTCTCTGCTAAAAATACAAAAACTAGCTGGGCGTGGTAGCGCATGCCTGTAATCCAGCTATTCAGGAGGCTGAGGCAGGAGAATCACTTGAACCCAGGAGGTGGAGGTTGCAGTGAGGCGAGATTGCGCCATTGCACTCTAGCGTGGGTGACAGAGTGAGACTTTGTCAAAAAAAGAGAGAGAGAGAGAAAGAAAGAAGAAAGAAAGAAGGAAAAAAAAAAGGAAGAAAGAAAAAAGAAAGAGAAAAAAAGAAAGAAAAGCAGTTAACAAAGATTTTTTTTTTTAAATCCAAGTGTCTTAGTCCATTTGGGCTGCTACAATAGGATACCATGAACTGGGTGGCTGAACAACACTTATTTCTCACTGCTCTGGAAACTGAGAAATTCAAGATCAAGGTGCTAGAGACTTACTTTGTGTCTGGTGAGGGTCTGGTTCCTAGACGGTCATCTTCTATTTGTGTCTTCACATGGCAGAAGAAGATGAAAGAGCTCTCTCAGGTTCATTTTAGAAGATCCCTAATCCCATTCATAAGGGCTTCACTCTAATTGCTTCCCAAGGGCCCCATTGTCTCATACCATCCCACTGAAGGCGAGAAATTCAACATATGAATTTTGGATTAATTCAACGGACTGCAACACATTCAGTTCTTTGCACCTAGGAAAATGAAAAAGAATGTTAGGTGGAAGAAATGATGGTGGTGGTAGAAGGATATCACACTTTATAATTCTATGAAGAAGAACCAGTGTGATGTGAGCAAACAAAATTTTGAATCAACATTGTGCGGAGTGTAGCTTTTCTACTACTTATTTGCCAAAATAGGAGGTTGTTGTAAGATGAAATAATGCATCTGCAGGAGTTTTGCTATGGACTCATCCCTAGTGGCATAGTTTGGATATTTGTCCCCTTCAAGTCTCCTGTTGAAATGTGATCCCCCATGATGGAAGCTAGGCCTAGTGGGAGGTGTTTGGATCACAGGAGCAGATCGCTCATGAATGGCTTGGAACCTTCTCCCTGACAATGAGCAAGTTCTTACTCTATCAGTTCATGCAAGATCTATTAGTTCATGTGAGAAGAGTCTGGCACCACTTCACCTCTCTCTCTTGCTCCTTTTCTCACCATGTGACACACTGGTTCCCCTTGCCTTCTGCTGCAAGTGAAAGCTTCAGGAAGCCTCATCAGAAGCCTGCCAGATGCTGGTGGCATGCTTGTACAGCCTGCAGAAACATAAGCCAAATAAACCACTTTTCTTTATGATTTACCCAGTCTCAAAGTATTCCTTTATAGCAATCAAGATGAATTAATACGCCTAGTAATATTCGTGTGGGAGCATAAGGGAGCATGAGTGAGGGTAGAGAGGAAGAACAACATTTATTAAGCACTATGTCTCTCCTAGAAACTGTGTAAGGTGCTTTGCAAACACTATTTCATTCCTTTCTGCAATGACCCAGGCAAGCTGGGTAAGGGAAGAGTTAGGGACATGTTATCACTTGCCCAAGATCATAAGGTAACAGGATGCCTGCCTGCAAAGTCTATAGTCTTACAAACCACCATGCTATTATATATGATGGATACCAATTATTCTTATAACTTCTAAAATGGATGTTAAATTTAAGACACTTAAGGTCAAACTACTCTGGAAGGTAACCTCCAAGGAGTGAAGTGTCTTGCACATCTACCACTAGAAACAGATTTTAGGTTACTGACAGAGCAATTCTACTGGAGCCAGCACCTCTTCTTCCAGCCAACAGAGGGCGGTGAGAGACATAGAGTGCATTTGGAGTTGGAGCAAGGAAAATCTTGCTTACCATGCCAAAGTCAAATTTGAATTGTTGTCAGCTTGTCAAAATGTTGGGCAGAAGCCCAGAAGTGTATAAAACTGCCCTTCTCAAATGATAGATCAATCAAAAACAACTTGGAAAAAACCATCAGAGTCCTTGAAACATAAAATAATACAAATTCCATTTTAATTTAGAAATAATCAGGCTATGCCTTTAGACACTTTGCTCAGCCATCAGATATCAGCCATGAAAAGATTGTGGTCCTGTTGGCATGATGTTCCTATATGGGGAAAACAGCTCATTTTCTTATTCTCTGTACAACGTCCAGACTGATTCTCGTGCTGATTCATGTTACTAAACAAATGACATCATTTGAAATCTAAATCTAAATCATCTAAAACTGAGTGTTCTTCTTTAGTGAAAATCTCCTCCTGATAAATACTCCACCATGGAATTTTTTAGATAGAAAAAAATAACAGAAACTCTTAACTTCTCAGTAATGGCAATTCCCAAGAATCCTTAAATTGCATGAATAAATCATGAAGGGAGTTTGCCTTAAACTGGATGTGCTACCACAGGCCAGAAGATTAGTATCAGGTTTTCAGACCTGGAAACATCACTTTTTTCCATTGCTAGGAGGACTAAGCTCTGATTTTTCAAATCTAGATCAAATTCCTGTCTAAGGGGTCTGAGGCATCGTGTCCTACAAACCATAAATTCTCATCAGAGGCGTTTTATTTAACTATGTATATGGTGACTTACTTTCCAATCTGACTCAGACAAAACAAGGAAGAAAATAAAAATATTTTACCCCAAAACATGTTTCTCTGCCATATCTTGAAATGGCCCTGCAAAGCCATCCTTTGTGGGGGAAAATGTGCGCCTGTAAAGATTCTCTGTTAACATAGCGAGATCTTTTTCTTCCAGGCACCCCACTCCCCAATCTTGAAGAGATTAACTAAAAGTCTTACACCTTTTTAAAGATCTGAACAGGAAACATTTGTCATCTATTGTCTCGAAGGGCAGCCACCATAAGACTTCAAAAGAACCTTGACCTCCACAATCTTTTATATTAACCTGAAGATTTCTATTCTATTGATCCCAGGTCCATAGACAAACTCAACCAATTTTTAACGAGAAAATGTTTAAATTTACCTATAGCCTGGAAGCATCACCCTGCTCCCCTGCTTTGAGTTGTCCTGCCTTTCTGAACCAAACCAATGTTATTTCTTAAATGTATTTGATTGATGTCTCATGCCTCCCTAAACTATATAAACCCAAGCTATACGCTGAACACTCTGGGACCACGTTCTCAAGAGCTCTTGAGGGCTGTGCCACAGGCCATGATCACTGATATTTGGTTCAGAATAAATCTCTAAACATTTTTTACAGAGTTTGACTCTTTTCATCAAAAGCTACTTGATCTTAGAATTTAGATAAATTTTGATTAATCTGGGAATTAATCTCAGATGAGGGGGTAATGTGAGCAAGTGAATAGAAAGAAAAATAGAAGATAGGAATATACCAGAACATCATTCTGAGCTTCTTTCTCAAAAGTAAGCCTATGAGCATAGCAGTTAGGACCTCATTTTAAACAGATGTTAATTGCCAGAACAATAAAATATCCATAAACCAAAAATAAATAAATTTCTTAGCCCCCACCAACCAACTAAATGGACCCCTTCTCTTGGCCAAGGACATAAAGCAAACCTGAGGCCAGGCACAGTGGGGCATGCCTGTAATCCCAGTACTTTGGGAAACTGAGGTGGGAGATCTCTTGAGTGCAAACTGTCTCCCTAAGATGTATAAAAACCACGCTGCAGCCTGACTGCTCTGGGGACATGTTGTCAGGATCTCCTGGGGCTACGTCAAGGGCCATTGGTCATTTACATTTGACTCTGAATAAGTATCTTCAAATATTTTAGAGTTTGACTCTTTTTGTCTACACATCTGACATACAAATGAATTTAATATTTAAAATAAATAATTGATTATTAATATGAATTTATTAGTAAATAACAGTAAAAGAAATAGTGCTTATCAGAAATTTTCTTAGTTAAATACGTAATTCTTTTTCACTTTTTCTGTATATTTTACCAGAAGTGGAGGTCCCGATCCAGACCCCAAGAGAGGGTTTTTGGATCTCACACAAGAAATAATTCTAGGCAAATCCACATGGTAAAGTGAGAGCAAGTTTATTAAGAAAATAAAGGAATAAAGAATGGCTATTCCATAGACAGAGCAGCCCCCAGGGCTGTTGGGTGCCATGGTTATGTCTTGATTATATGCTAAACAAGGGATGGATTATCCATGCATCCCCTTTTTTAGATGTATAGGGTAACTTTCTGATGTTGCCATGGCATCCATAAACTGTCATGGTGCTGGTGGGAGTGTAGCAGTGAAGATAACCAGCGGTTACTTTTGTCACCATCTTGGTTTTGGTGGGTTTTGGCCAGCTTCTTTCCTGCAACCTGTTTCATCAGCAAGGTCTTTATGACCTGTGTCTTGTGCTGATCTCCTATGTCATCCTGTGACTTAGAATGCCTAACCATCTGGGAATGCAGCCCAGTAGGTCTCAGACTTATTTTACCCAACCCCTATTCAAGATTAAGTTGGTCTGGTTCAAATGCCTCTGACATATATATTGCTGTATATATTTTCATATGTCTTGACTTTTTCCTGATTGAGAATCTTTACTGACCCTAGGGATTTACATACTTATGAAGTAAAGGATAATGTCAGTCTTCAAATATTCAGAATTTATTTGGTATAAGTGTTCAAAAAAGTAGTTGAGTTTTTAGGCAAAACACATCGGGGGCAGTGAGGCAGTTACTGAATTGTAAGGTATTTAATAGACAAGGCTCTGTGTCGGACAGACCTGGTCCTACTTCAGCTCTACCACCAATTTGCTAGCTGTGTGACCATGGGCAAGTTACTTAGCCTCTCTGTGCCTTAGTTAACTCATCTGAAAAATGGATATTATAATTAAATGCCCAGTTTATATTGTGATTTTGTTTGGAATATAGTAAGCACTTAGTAAATACTAAGATTTTGTTTAAATGTTAAAAATTATTTTCAAGTGAATGCCTAATAAGTGTTAGATTCTGTCATCATTATCTTTGGCCATAACTTCAGCAGATATTAGCTATATTGTTTTTTAACCAGCTATTGCTCTTCTAGTACCTGCCTCTGCAAACATGGAGACAATCATTGCAAACTGGAGAAGGTTATAAGAACATAAGCAGATTCACAGTTAAGACTACAAGTTGGAACATGGAAACAAGGAAGGAGGATAGGTACTTAAGACTGAACTTGGGACACGGGTGTACATGGGAGAAAGAAGTTAAATAAGTGGGAAGGGAAAAAGAATATGGAAATATCACTAGACAAATATTTATATTGAATCCAGGATCCTTGATTTCTAGGACTCAAGACAGGCAACCAATGAAACTTTAATCATTTAAATGGAAGGGTCTTTGTATGCAGCTGCCATTCAAAATATTCATCATTCCTAGATAAGATGGCATGAGGAGGGAAGAAAAGCAAAAAGATCTTCATCAGCTGAGATTAGCATCTCAATAACTAGGACAATGGGCGTTAGAAGCAAGGAAGTCAGACTCTACAAAGAGCAATGAAGGTATGAACACCAAATATCTGAGACAGGTCTCAGTTATTCTAGAAAGTTTATTTTGCCAAGGTTGAGGATACACACATGATGCAGCCTCAGGAGATCCTGATAACATGTGCCCAAGGTGGCTGGGGCATAGCTTAGTTTTATATATTTTAGGGACACATGAGACATCAATCAATATATATAAGATGTACATTGGTTCTGTCCAAAAGGCAGGACAACTCAAACAGGGAAGGGACTTCCAGGTCTTAGGTAGGTGAAAGACAAATGGTTGCATTCTTTTGAGTTTCTGATTATCCTTTCCAAAGGAGGCAATCAGATACGCATTTATCTCAGTGAGCAGAGGGATGACTTTGAAAAAATGGGAGGCAGGTTTGTCCTAAGCAGTTTCCAGCTTGACTTTTTCCTTTAGCATAGTGATTTGGGGACCCCAAGATTTATTTTCCTTTTACATTTTCCCCCTTTTCTTTTAAAAAATCTTCACACATGATCTTAGCCAAAAGGCAGAGAAGCAATCTTTTAAAAAATCTTTTGGAGAGAGCATTTTGTAAGAAAGAGTCTCTGGTCTCAGGGTTTGCTTGAACTCTCATGGATAGGATGGTTTATTCCTGGACAGGTAGGTCTTGAGTTATTAGGAAAGCTCATTTTTTAGCAGGTTGAGAAGTCTTATCCTATGAAGGAAAATAGAGGGAGGAAGGGAGAAAAACAAGAACAAACAAAAGAACAATCCCAGAAAATCTATATAGGTCACATATCAATACAGCCATACATTAGTAGGCAGGTACAAAAGTGGCTTATGTATGTAAATAGGTTGCTGTTATTTTCTTCTGAAGTTCAAGTTGTCTAGATTCAGTTCACAGGGCTTTAGGAAAGAACAGCTTAGTTTGCAGTGATTTCAAATTACAAAAAATTGGGGGAAAGGAAAGGAAAGCAGAAAAAAATGAAAACATTATTTTGGAGACTCATAGCTAGGAAAAATTAGAATTCAGTTCAAATTATAGATAATAATAAAAATTGAAAAACATTAGGCAAGACTAGAATCTACAATAGTTGTACTATAGTTTTTGAAACATAACTGTTCTCTCTTCAGTTTTCCATTTTTACTTAAGACAAATCATAGTAGGACCAATTTGCTTTATTATACTTGGCCAGATTATTTGTATAAAGTGCAGCAAGAATAATTATTTTTTACATAGGCTTTTAAAACTGACTTTGATGGAACTTTGTTCCATAGAAGGAATCTCAGATAAGACTTTTTTAAAGCCGAGCCCAGCCATGGATTTGTAACATCAAATACCTAAGAGTTGGATGAATTCTTCTCCTTTTGAAACGCTGAGATAACTTGGGGCTCCTGGGCCTGTCAAAAAGTGACATTCTTTACTCACCACAAGTCAGAAACCCTGTACAGGGATTGTGTAGACAAGTTATGAGGCCAGTTTTCCCAAGAGGCTTTTATTGCTCTATAAGCAAGTTTGATTCTTTAACTGAAAGCACACACCTTTCTAGTCAAAGCCCTTGTAAAATAGCCAGTTTTTCCAATTGTGTCCTGTTATAAATGAAAACAGATTCTTATTGCACTTATGCAAATAACTATATTGTCATAAGTTAAGAATATTCACAGTTTCCAAATTCTGGAGAAATTGGGTAGAGGGAAACAAAGGTGCTCCAAGTTTTGTTCACAGAAGTAAACTTAATCATTAAAAGTTGTTGATAGCTCAAAAGAAAAGTCTACTTGACTCTGAAAAACAAAAAAAAGGATCAGCAATGTTTTAGGTAGAAAGTCAAAAAGATTACTTCAGTCTTCTATTAGTTCAGTCCATGCAGTTGATTCCTCTTCTGCTGGCTATTCATGAACATTTCAGCTCTCCATGAGACCTGAAAGTTTTTCCTCTATTCTGATGCCACAATCTACAAAGTTATCAGAAACCCGCATTCAAGAGAACCTGTTAGAGTTTTATAGCTGATTATAAAACTACCTTCCAAAGAGGACCAAAACAAGACAATTGTCCGTGGATAACAAAAAGTTTTAAGATAGCCATATTTAAAGACACAATTGACAAGGAAATGTGTTACCTCTGTGGCATGTAATAATTTAACATAATAATGATAATTATTACTGATAACATACACTAAGTTGTATCAGAATTATAGGAGTTTCCCATAATTTTGGAACATACAACAATAACATGTTTATGCAAATACAGCCCAAAGAAAACCAAAAACCATTTCATACTTAACAATGCTTCATATATAATTTTTATACCAAATATACCAAATATGTCATTTTTGGCCTTTAGGGAAGCTAATATCTTAAAGAATTAATTAGGTAGGAAAAAGACATAATTTATAATTTGATTTTGGAAAGCTTGTCAAATATCAGAGGTTTAAAACACTTGATATTACAAAATAGGGTCACAGGTCATCGTAAAGTAAGTCATTTATTTAACTAACATAACTGAAGGATTCAAAAAAGGGCCTCATTCTTCAAAAGAAAACTTTCATTCTTTGAGAGAGGAGACTTAATTTTCCAAACAATAAGTCCTAAGAAAAACACTATGAAGCCAATTAATTTTTTTCCAAAAGGTTATAAATAATCTATAAAATTTTGATCTTGATCATAAGATACAATTTCCATAAGCCTTTTGTAACCTTTATAACCTTTATTAAGGAGTAGGTTAATGCTTCAAGAAAACCTTGTTAATCTGACTCAGGGGGCCCATATACTGGTCTTGCATCTGTGTGCCTTTGACATTAATGGTTAATTAACAGAGAAACTGAACTTATTTTATCTCTCAAAACCCACCCTTACAATCTCACACACCTTCCTCTTCTGCACTAATCCCTGGGCCTTGAGGAGTTATATAGTTTTAATGTATGGCCCTGTGCCTCAGGAATGCCATTTATTTTGATTGACATCTTCTACTGGACCTGAAGATGAGGTTTTAATTGTTGTCAACGTTTAAGATTTAGCAGGACTTGGTGTCCTGTTTAGACACAAGAGTGAGAGCCCTGTGCCTCAACATCACGAAGACTTTAAAAGCACATATAGAAAGATACATGAGTGTTTAACAACCTTAATTTAAGAATTTTTTAAAAATCTCAGTTTTTTTCTAAGCAAACCAAAACTTAATAACAAAGACATAAAAATTATTTGGATAAAACATAAAATTTGTTAAGCCAGTTACCAAAAGACAAAAGAAATAAATCATCTGCAGTACACAGAATATTATGTTGGAAGAAAACATCTCCTTTAGACCTTTGAGAAAACATTGCTAGCATCAGGCCCCAACAAACAGAACTTGATGGAAAAAAAGCTTATGTGGACTGAAAATGAGTTGAAGGAGAGCATTACTATTTCACACCTATTGAAAGGGGAGAGAAATCCACAAGTGGTTTTGATGAAATAAAAGTTGAGCTATGGGTTAAAAAAAATTAGTATCTCCCATAATTTATTACAAGTAAATCAATCCCTTAAGAAAATTTTATTGTTCTAATCAATTCTTTAGTGTATAAGTTTTTCTTAACATCAAAGCAAATCTCTAGAAAGAGCATTATAATTTCCCTTTAATTATAGGCAACTTAAGCATATAAAAATTTTTTTTTTGAGGTGGAGTTTTGCTCTTTCTGCCCAGGCTGGAGTGCAATGGCACAATCTGGGCTCACTGCTACCTCCACCTCCCGGGTTCAAGTGATTCTCCTGCCTCAGCCTCCTGACTGGCTGGGATTACAGGCATGCACAATCACATCTGGCTAATTTTGTATTTTTAGAAGAGACAGGATTTCTCCATGAAATGGAGAAAGCTGGTCAAGCTGGTCTCAAACTCCCGACCTCAGGTGATCCACCCACCTCGGTCTTACAAAGTGCTGGGATTACAAGCGTGAGCCACTGTGCCTGGGCAGAAGTTTTTTTTCCCTAATAAATCCTTTTATGGTGACATGCTTGGACTTTCTGGTTTGTCTTGAACAGCCCTCTTTCATAACCAGTCATTTTATTCTAGGACTAAATTTACCACATAAGATTCTTTCTCACATAAAATTATTTCTTTTTAAGCTTTCTTACTATAAAATACCTCTTTATTTTTATAATTTTCTTTAATCTCTCTTATTTCCTGGTTCCTTTTACCTTGTTTCAGTACAATTTTTAAATAAACTTTAAACTAGACAAAAATTGTTCATCTTTTAAAAAATAATACTTTTTTTTAGAAAAAATGTTTTCCTACAATATATTTTTATTGGAAAATACGCAAATAATAAGATATCTATTATTTAATTGAATATAACTTTATATTTTAAATTATGACAAGTTTGTCTACAAGTATTCATCCCATTACATTTAGCTAATTGTTTTAATCATTTACCTAGATCATTTATGAAAACTGTGATAGCTGTCATTTAACGTTATGAAACTCATTATTGCAAAATTATAACTGAGACAGAGAAAAAGAGATAACCTAACTAATTCCATCTTGCTTCTAACCTCCAAGCTGTTCTTGTTCTGTAGGCAAAACTAACTTTAGGAGGAACTTAGTTTGTAATTTAGCTTTGAAACAAAGACAGTAACAGTCCTTTCCCAAAACACCCTCCTTACTGCCTGTAGACTAGATTGCCTAAAGCCACAAGATTAGAAGTTATGGTAATTTTACTAAATAATTCAAGATGTAGCTATTCTTATTAAACAATATCAATTTATTACTTATTAAAAATTACACAGGGCTGGGCATGGTGGCTCACGCCTGTAATCCCACCACTTTGGAGGGCTGAGGCAGGCAGAATATGAGGTCAAGAGATGGAAACCATCCTGGCCAACATAGTGAAACTTTATCTTTACTAAAAATACAAAAGTTAGCTGAGTGTGGTGGCACATGCCTGTAGTCCCAGCTGTTTGGGAGGCTGAGGCAGAAGAATCATTTGAACTCAGGAATTGGAGGATGCAGTGAGCTGAGATCATGCCATTGCATTCCAGCCTGGGCGACACAGCAAGACTCCATCTCAAAAAAAAAAAAAAAAATGTACACAAGCAGGCCAGGAACAATGATTCACACCTGTAATTCCAGTACTTTGGGAGGCTGAGGTAGGTGGATCACCTGAGGTCAGGAGTTCAAGACCAGCCTGGACAACATGGTGAAACCCCATCTCTATGAAAAATACAAAATAAGCCGGGTACAGTGGCACATGCCTATAATCCAAGCTACTCGGGAGGCTGAGGCAGGAGAATTGCTTGAGCCCAGGAGGCAGAGGTTGGCTGAACTGAGATCATGCCATTGCACTCTAGCCTGGGTGACAAATGCAAGACTCCATCTCAAAAAAAAAAAAAAAGAAAAAAATTACACAAGCAAAGATTATTGTTTTGGGTTGGGTTTATAGATTTGTAACTCCTATGCCAAATTTTGACAGCTTATAGTATTTGGCCAGGATAAGTATGCAATTGCTTGATCAATAAATGCAAACAAACATGTATGCTGGGAATTTGTAAGATATTTTTAATATTACTTTACCATAATTTCACAGCTAGCTTATTTATTAAAGATTTTACTTAAATCCCATGAACTTGATAAAGCAGTTGAGTAGTCTTACCTTTTTCTGAGAAGGTATTTGATTTAAATCCTTTTGTTTTTCTTTAAGCCAACTAATTAGAGCTATTTTACATATTTTAGTAGTGAAGCATTGTATGCACAACACATAAAAACATACTGATAGAAGTACATCTTATAGTTTCCTAAGACCTCCTTTTTTTCTTCCAATCTTAGACTTGCAAACTTTTGATAACATGTTTTATTCCCCGGCAGTTGTCAGCTAAATAGCCTTAGATCTGCATATTGAAGGAAACAATGCTTAGATGAAAAATCAGATAGCAAAATGTACATCTCAAGGTACAGAGAGAAAATGTCTGGTGGGAGATTAAAGACGGATGCAAAATCAAACACAAAATTATAGAAATATAACATTGTATGAGGAGAGCAATTTTATTTAGATAGGGACCACCTATCTTTTAACTAAATCTCTGAGCACTGGACAGAGCCCATACTCAATCCTGGGTGTCCAAAAAGGCTAGACCATGTGATGCTTTTACAGTGCAAGTAAAAAAAACAATTTTTTTTAAAGACATTTCTAAGTGTCTAAACTACACTGTTCCTTAAGAACCCAAGAGTAGCCTATGTTGAAATAACTATTTTAGCCAATAAATCATGTAACACAATACAAAAGCAAGCAGTTTAAAGAGCTGAGATTTTCTGTTTACACTCTTGAGCTTCCATAAAGAAAAACAGAGACTTATCCCCCAAAGGGAGCCTGGCACCTTCTCCAGTTTCTTTAAGGAACCCCAAGCTACTATAAACTATTTTAGATCCCTCATGCAGCAGAGGGTACAAGAGAAAGGAGAAACAGCAGAAGTAAATGAAGAAAACAGAATTCAGTCAACTGAGAGAAAAAAAAAGTTTGCTCAAAAAAAAAGACAAGGTTCTAGGAGAAAAAATAAAAAACAAAAAACATGAAGGCCTTTTAAATACAAACACACACACACACACACACACACATGCATACATACACACGCACACAAACATACACATCTTAGATGTTAGCTTTTAGTTAAGTTGACTTTTAACATTGAGCTCTTTAAAAAAACCTTTTTAAATCTTATTACTATATTTCAGCTAGAACAAATTCCTACTATTTCAGAAGTACCAAGTATCAAACCAGGAAGGGCTTGATTTAGGAACCAAACCCAGGCTGTTATGGTAGAAAAAAAGAAGGCAGAACACTTAGCTATGGAACTGCAACATGGGGCAACGGCAATTGCTCTTTCAGTTTGGTCTGGCTAGCAAAAAGGTGGCCTTGTTATGTAAATAAAGCCCCTTAAGTAGTCAAAATCAAAAGACTTTCCTTTTTCCCCCTTTTCGTGGCCATTTTTCTTCCCCCACCACACTAGCTTTTTGTGCATGTGTGGGAGAATTTAGCCACTTCAGAGGCCATGTTCCCCATAATTTGGAAGTTTCCTTTGGATTTTATGAAGTCGGATTTGATCAAACCCAACGGGAAAAACACTGAAATAACAACAACAAAAAAGCAGAAACAATAAAAAACAAAACAAAAAAACAAGCAAAATAATGATGGCACAACTTATACGATTATTGAGCACTCTAATGGTAAGGAGAAATAAAGACCAGCTGGTTGTTAATTTTAACTTTATCCAAGACAAACCTCAATTCAGCTACTTACCTAGGGATGGATCTCAGGCTGAAGACTGCTCTCAATCATCCTAGAAGCAGGAAAAAACTCAAATTCATCTTCCCTGTTGGAAGTGAGCTCAAACTCTATAAAGGAGTTACCTGCCTTCCATCATCATGGAAGCAGAAAAAACTTGCTTTCCTCGTGTTGGAAGCAAGTAAAACTTCAAAACAAGGAGTCATACAGCAAATTAAACTTTAGATTTCAACCAAATTTTGGGAGATCAGGGATTCTCTGGAGTGGGTGCTTCCAGGTCTCAGCAAATTGTCCTATTGGTTTGAGCCATAATGATAACTCAAGCTGGTACCAAGCACCAATAGATTTGTCAAAGGTCAAGGGCACTTCTACTCAGAATCTCTTTGTGCTTACCAAAATGTGAACCCTGAATATATGAGATAGTCTCAGTTACTCTACAAAGTTTATTTTGCCAAGGTTGAGGATACACACATGTGACACAGCCTCAGGAGGTCCTGACAACATGTGCCCAAGTTGGCTGGGGCATAGCTTGGTTTTATACATTTTAGGGAGACATGAAACATCAATCAATATATAAAAGATGTACATTGGTTCTGTCCAAAAGGTGGGACAACTCAAGCAGGGACAGGGCTTCCAGGTCTTAGGTAGGTGAGAGACAAATGATTGCATTTTTTGAGATTCTGATTATCCTTTCCAAAGGAGGCAATCAGATATGCATTTATCTCAGTGAGCAGAGGGATGACTGTGAATAGAATGGGATGCAGGATTGTCCTCAGCAGTTCTCAGCTTGACTTTCCCTTTAGCTTAGTGATTTGGGGACCCCAAGATTTATTTTCCTTTCACAAAGGAAATGAAAATATTTTACCCAAAATATATTTATTTGACATATTTTGAAATGGCCCTGCAAAACTATTTTTCATGGGGGAAATTTGCAACTATAGAGTCTCCATTAATGTAGCTGGCCTTCCCTTTCTAGGCCTTTCCAGGATCTAGGAGAGATCAGCTGAGAGACTGATATCTTTAAAAATCTGAAAAGAAACATTCATCGTTTATTCTCTGTAAAGGCTGGCTGCTACTTATGAGGTTTCATCTACATAAGGAGACCCCTCTGTGCTAGCCAAGCCTCTTCCTTCCTCCCACTCATAACCTGTTTTGCCATTAAAACCTGATTTACCAGCATAACCTGTTTGGGCTATGCTCTGAGTCTGCATTCTTTCTACAATCTCAAGTAGGTACATTAGATTCTGTATCTCACTGGGGTGTTGGGTCTTCATTCTGAAGGCTCCTGTGTGTACACATGAAATAAACTTGTATGCCTTTCCTCCTATTAATCAATCTGCTTCATGTCTGTGATTTTCAGTAAACTTCCAAGGGCCCACAAGCCAGGGGAGGTACCAGAAAGCATTTTACTGTGGAAGTCCCAGAAAGCATTTTATTTAGAAGAAACTGGGAAAAGGAGAAACTGTAGGAGACTTGGGCAGATAAAATAAGCGAATGAGTTAAGATTCTCTTCATCAGGACACCCTTGGGTTTGCAGTCCCTCTCTATATAAACAATTTGAGTTACCCCAAATCAGTGTCACCACCATTTTGAGGGCTCTATATCACATGATCTCATGGTGGAAAAAATCCCTGCTGACCAGTGAAGCTAACTGCTCACTAGTCTTCTCTCCTGGAACTGGGGCCATCTATGAGAATGATTCCAATGGCACAGGGCCCAGAGTGCTTTAGGACATCTGGTTGACCCCAACTAGTTTAATGGGGAGTGTTTGGTGGGGGGTGTGATACAGTTTTGAAAATTACCCCCAAAGAGGAAAAACAGGGACAAGGACCCTTGCAGATTCTAATCCAGACCTAGGTCCCAAGCACCAAATGGGGACTAGAAAATTTTAAAGATGGTTCTCCAAAGGGGAAGGAAATGTGGAGCCCCCCTTTAGGGCTCTGTTTGCCTGTGTCTAGGGATGGTCCTTACCATAGGTCAGAGTGAAATCAATAGCACTTGGATATTGACTTATTTAGCTAAATAACTATCTGGAAATGGGACTGGACTAGAGAAGGAATTGAAACCGAGGGCTAACCTGATTAAGCCTGCCAAACCTGCCTTGCTTTGTTAAAAGAAAAACTTCAGCTGAATTAAATTTAAAGGCGTTTAATTGAACAACGAGTATTTGCAAATCGGGAAGCTCCCAGAAACATAGAATATTCACAGGGACTCCAGAGATTTACAGACAAAAAAAGGGAAATGACGTACAGAAATTGAAAGTGAGGTACAGAAACAGCTGGATGGGTTACAAGTTGTCATTTGCCTAATTTGAACATGGTTTGAACAGTTGGCTATAATTGATTGACCAAAACTCAGTGATTGGCACAGGTGTGGGTTATGGTCAGTTTACATCTCCACTTGTCATATTTCACGGTGCAGAGAAAAAACTCTTAGGCCAAACTGAAATATGTAAGGAGGCAGTCTTAGGCTAAACTTAATTAACAATTGCTTTTAAATACTCACTTCTAGTTGGTCTTAAAACTCCCACTAGCATGTCACAGAGCCAAACAATATAAATAAACCCACACCAGCTTCCTTATGAATAACATCTCTGACTGGGAACAACTCATAGTAATGGTTGCTTAAAGTTGTTTTTCAGAAAGTAGGGGGAAGTTCTTGGCCAATTCTAGCTGGCTGAGACCACCCACTCTTCAAATGGGCTTGCATTAAATGCCCAAAGATGATCTTTGGCATCGGAGGACCCAACATTCCTCCCGCATGTTGTGCTAAAGCCACCATTTTCTCAACATGCATTCTATGAAGAATCATGGAGCTTGACTACATGTGCACAGATCACTGAACACTTTTCTTTCCTCCAATAACCTTTCTTCAGCCTTGGACCACTTTGCTCCTTAATCCAACAAATGTCCCTAAAACCCCAAACCCCAGGCTCCACAAGGAGATGAGCAGATGAATGGAAGAGTAACATAGAAGGAGAGAAGAGAAGGAGTGTCTGAACATTGAGAGGAGTTCAGTTGGGGATGGTCAGAGAGGAGATCAGCTGCTGAATGGCCAAACTCCAGGGGAAGATGACTTTCCCACCTCATCCCCCTTCCAGCTCCCCATCCATCGTGCTGAGAGTCACCTCTCCCACTGAATAAAACACCCATATTCATCCTTCAAGTCTGTGTGTGACCTGACTTTTCCTGGATGCCAGATAAGAGCTCAGAATACACAAAGCCATCACACACCTACTTGGGCTTTGGGAGATAAAGACTCCCACCCCTGGATGCTGTCATGGGGTCAGAGACCAGGGGCACTCACCCCATCTCCTACACCTTCCTGCCTTCATGCTCCCCCTCCCAGTCATGGGGCTGAAGAGACAAGCCACACCCCTGTTGCACATCCTTCGAGGGTGGTCAGGGAACTCTCCCGCTTCACTGTCAGACATTTCTAAAAGTTAATCTATTTACTTAATTTTTTCTTTCTTAGGATAAGAAAAGTCTACTGCGGGCAAGAAGCTCTGAATTCCCACCAATTTTTATTTATTTGTCTGTTTGTTTATTTTAGTCCTTAGATGGTTTCAGGGTGCTCCAGTTCGAGAGAAATAAATGGAGCAAGCAAGTTCCCAGAATACTTTTTGGCCCTACAAATTAGATACTTATTAGAAGTTGAAAGAAACTGCAGTTGCTGCATAATTGGGAGTAACTACATTTATTTTACAAAATCCTTTCTCAGCAAAGTATCCATCTGCCAGCTTTCTAAATTCTCTCCTGTAGATGCTAGCCTGTGAAGCCATCAGCATTTAAGTGTGGTCTTTCTGTGACATTCAAAAATCACTCAGAAGCCGGGTGGGGTGGCTCAAGCCTGAAATCCTAGAACTTTGGAAGGCTGAGGCTGGCGGATCACCTGAGGTCGGGAGTTTGCGACCAGCCTGACCAACACGGAGAAACCCTGTCTCTATATTAAAAATACAAAATTAGCTGGATGTGGTGGCGTATGCCTGTAATCCCAGTTACTCAGGAAGTTGAGGCAGGAGAATTGCTTGAATCTGGGAGGTGGAGGTTGTGGTGAGCTGAGGTGGCGCCATTGCACTCCAACCTGGGCGACAAGAGCGAAACTCTATCTCAAAGAAAACAACAAATCACTCAGAAAAGCTGACAGTATCTTAATAATAATAACAACTTTTAAAAAGAGATGGGATCTTGCTATGTTGCCCAGGCTGGCCTTGAGCTACTGGGCTCCAGTGATCCTCCTGCCTCAGTCTCCCAGGTATTTAGCATTACAGGTATGAGCCACTGTGCTGGGTTCCAAGTTTCCCTTTTGGATCTCACATGAACTGGCTGTGACTGGCAAATCATTTAATCTTCTTAATTCTCTGTTTTCTCAATGATAAAATAAAGTGGATCAGGTTTAGATGACTCTGCAGGATACTTACAGCTTTAAAATCGTGTTTCTGGCCCAGTATGATGGCTCATGCCTGTAATCCCAGCACTTTGGAAGGCCAAGGCAGGAGGATTGCTTGTGCCTGGAAGTTTAAGACCAGCCTCGGCAACACAGGGAGACCCTGTCACTATATAAAATTAAAAAATTAGACCGGGCGCGGTGGCTCACGCCTGTAATCCCAGCACTTTGGGAAGCCGAGGCGGGTGGATCACGAGGTCGAGAGATCGAGACCATCCTGGGTGAAACCCCGTCTCTACTAAAAATACAAAAAATTAGCTGGGCATGGTGGCACGTGCCTGTAATCCCAGCTACTCAGGAGGCTGAGGCAGGAGAATTGCCTGAACCCAGGAGGCAGAGGTTGTGGTGAGCCGAGATCGCGCCATTGCACTCCAGCCTGGGTAACAAGAGCAAAACTCTGTCTCCAAAAAAAAAAAAAAAAAAAAAATTAAAAAATTAGCCAGGCATGGTGGTACACCTCTGTGGTCCCAGCTGCTCAGGAGGCTGAGGTGGGAGGAATCGCTTGACCACAGTAGGTTGAGGCTGCAGTGAGTTGTGATCATACCACTGCACTCCAGCCTGGGTGACAGAGCAAGACCCCGTCTCAAAAAATAAAAAATGAAATGGTGTTTCTGTGATTCTACATTGAATTATTAAGAAAGATCTGAAAACTGATTTGACTTCTAATTTCATTCGAAGCTGTGTTCTGGCTCCAGTGAAAGTGTGGATATTCCAAGCACTTACTCGTCAAGTAAAATCAATGTGAGGGTGATAATGCTGTGTGAATGAGTCCGCAAACAAAAATGTGAGTGTCTGTTATACAGTCAGCATTAAACTGAGTACTGTGGTAGATACAGATAGTTTTTGATACTACCATTGTAACAGGGAACTTACCATCTGTTGGTGAGAATATTAGCACCTAAGAAATTCGGTATAACCAACCGTGAGGTGTGGATTCCAGGTAGCACTACCTAATGGAGAGGGAAGTCAGTGAACAAGGCTTCCGCTTTAGGAAGTAGGACTTGGGCTGAGTTAAACAACAACAACATATAAACAGGCCTAGTGTTGTGGCTCACACTTGTAATCTCAGCACTTTGGGAGGCCAAGGCAGGCAGATCACGAGGTCAGGAGCTTGAGACTAGCCTGGCCAACAAGGTGGAAGCCTGTCTCTATTAAAAATACAAAAAATTAGCTGAGTGTAGCGGCAGGTGCCTGTAATCCCCGCTACTAGGGAGGTTGAGGCAGGACAATCACTTGAATTCGGGAGGCAGAGGTTGCAGTGAGCTGAGATCGCACCACTGCACTTCAGTCTAGGCAACAGACTGAAGATAGTGACTCTTTTATTTGAGATAGTGACTCTATCTCAAATAAAAAAACAAAAAACAAACAAGACATATAAACATGAGACAGATTAGGATGGGTGGAGGTGAAGGAGGACTTTCCAGGCCAGGGAAAAAGCCTAGGCAAGGAGGAACCTGAATAATTTGCATGACAATGAATGGACTAAAGAGGTATATTAGGACAGGTAGGACCGTCAATAGAAGAGAACGAAATAAAAGTAGCATTTGAGAAAGGTATCATTTGACAGCAGTGAGATGACAGATTGGAAGAGGAGGGAGTTTTAGAAAATAGCTACCTTTTTCCGAGTGCCTTCTGTGTGCCAGGCTCTATGATGGTATTTTACATAGGTGATCCCAAATAATTGCAACCATCTACAAAGTTGGTTTTACTGTCTTTCCATTTTGCAGATAAGGAAACTCAAAGCCAAAGAGGCTGAGAAACAGTCCAAAGCCATCCAGTTGGTAGAAGATTCAGTAAAAATTGAATCCATCCCATACTACCCCTCCCAGAACAAAGACGCTTCTGCCAGTGCCATTCACCCAAATCAACCAAAACTTGATCATTTGGTGGAGTTTGCCACTGTGGCAACCAGCTGCTAAGCAACTGATGACCTTGCCTTGCAGCGATCTGATTTGGTTGCTGTGAATGCCTGAATAACTCAGAGACTTTGTGGTCTGTCCTGGAGACAGATGCTTATCCAGTGTGTGAAAGGCAATGTGACTGAGGGTGTAAAAGGCATTCAGACTGAGAGCTGGTCTCCGTATTGATATCCAGAAGCAAAACTGCAGAGGCAGGTTCTATGAATAGCTGTTGTAATCACCAACCAAAGGACAGTCCTTTCTTTGTGCTTAGTGTGGAAAAATCTTTTGGTCACGCACCAGTGGTTTCAGTAACACCTGCACATTTTTGACTTTTGAACACAAATTAAAAATCAAATTTTAATTCAGACGTCGAAGTTATTTACGTGAATTGTTCTTCGGTTGTGCAGAAGATAAGAGGGAGAGCCAGAAGTCAACACTATAATTTATGATCTTCACGTTTCTTTTGTCAGTTTCCCGAAGAAACTGGAAAAGAGATGATATATGTGTGTGTTTGAAGGACTATATATTCTAACATACTTCTAGATAAGAATTTCTTTTAAAATATGTTATGAAGACGAATCACTGCATAAACCTTAGTTCAGAAAACCTAAGTCTTCTATTTCTTTAAAAATGGAGATAAAGTCTGTACCCTGCCCTCAATATCATTGATGCAGTTCAAGCTAGACAGTAAACAATCTGATTACATCAGTGCTGCACATCCAGCTAGTTTCTCGATTGAGACCTTCTGAGGTGTTAATTGCAGTTGTGAATTAATCATTATTCTACTGAGCCAGAGTCTATTTTCCTCTTCAAGCTTTTCATTATTAAGTTTGCTTGAATTGGTTAATGTGAGGACACCATCAATGCAGATTATCATTCAGCAATACAATGCTAAACACGCACAATTGTTTTCATTATGCACTCTGGTAGAATTTTACATGTGAAAAGTCATTCATTCTAAAATTCTGTTTTTGTTTCTTTATTATAGCTTATTTTCATGAGTTGAGGATGTTTATCAGGATCTCCTTTTCCGCTCACACACTCTAAAACGCAAAATGAAAGCCACAGTGGTTCCACTCTTTTCGGAAAGTTACTGATTTCAGAAAAGAATAGCAATAAATATTTGGTACAAGAGCCTTTCAAAAGTACTAGCTCTTCTGACTTTATGTACATTAACAAAACTATTATAATAGTCTTTCCATGATAAAACTAATTCAGCAAAATTGATAATTATTTTGTAATTCCACTCTTTCTCTGAAGTTTTCAGTGCTGGAAACTAAAGGCTTTTAATGAAAATGTCTCTTCTATCATAGCTACAAGAAAGTTGCCCTTGTATCCTGGAAACCAGTGGGACTTAGTAGGGGTCTAACCAGGAGAGGATTGGGAGGTCTAGTATTTGACACCGGGGTGGGTTAGGTGCTAGGGAAGCTGACCTGGTTGCACCTGCTGATAGTGGAAGTTTTCTAATTGGCAAGCTTGGGCATTCAGTGGATTCTAGTTTGAGCCTGCACTTAGAAAGGAGAGAACCAACATACAGAGATGTTTAATACCCAGTGTAGAAACCACCTTTGTAAAGATTGTGTCAGTGAAAAGATTATGACAGTGAAAGAGATCTGATCAAACCCACCACTCCTTGCCTTTAGCTTTCAAGCTGCCTTAATTATTCCTGACCTTAGGCTGAGCTAAATTTGGAAGACATTTAGGTCAAGGGTCCACAACCCCTGGACCACACACCAGTCCCTAGCCTGCTAGGAACCAGGTTGCACAGCAGGAGGTGAGAGATGGGTGAGAAAGCGAAACTTCATTTGTGTTTAGAGCCACTCCCTATTACTGCCTGAGCTCCACCTCCTATCAGATCAGCTGTGGTTTTAGATTCTCATAGACTTGTGAACTCTATTGTGACCTGTGCAGGGAAGGGATCTAGGCTGCACACTCCTTATGAGAGTCTAATGCCTGATAATCTGTCACTGTATCCCATCACCCCTAGATGAGACCATCTAGTTGCAGGAAAACAAGCTAAGGATCCCACTGATTCTACATTATGGTGAGCTGTATAATTATTTCATTATGTATTACAACATAATAATAATAGAAATAAAGCACGCAACAAATATAATACACTTGAATCATCCTGAAACTATCCCTTCCACCTCTGGTTCATGGAAAAATTGTCTTCTATGAAAGCAGTCCCTGATGCCAAAAAGCTTGGGGACCACCAAGTTAGGTTATAGTTTAAATAACCTATAGTTTATTGGTAAATAATCAAGGCCTATTTAATAATAGTCTTTCCCCAAAACTCAATCAATGTGATAGTCTGGGCCCAGTGGCTCATGCCTGTAATTCCAGAACTTTGGGAGGCCAAGGTGGGTGGATCACCTGAGGTTAGGAGTTCAAGACCAGCATGACTAAAATGGTGTAACCCCATCTCTACTAAAAATACAGAAATTAGTTGGGCATGGTGGCAGGTGACTGTAGTCCCAGCTACTTGGGAGGCTGAGACAGGAGAATTGTTTGAACCCAGGAGGCAAGGGTTCAGTGAGCCAAGATTACACCATTGCACTCTTGGGTGACAGAGCGAGATGCTGTCTCAAAAAACAAAAAGTAAAAATATTAATGTGGTTAAGTTAATGAAAGGCCACCAACTGGCCAGGAGGAGAGAAGCCTGAATTATGCTAAGGTATAGACATAAATTATTGCCGGTCATTCCTGTGAATAACATCACTATTTTAGTGTGTAAAATTGGCCCTTTGAGATATCTTTTCAGGTTCTTTCCATGTCTTGATACCCATGGCTCCACCTGGACTTGTCAACCCTGCTCCTGTGGCCCCACCCAGAAGCAACTCAGCTCAAGAAGACAGCTTTGACCCCCTATGATTTCATCTCCTCCCCAATCAATCAGCAGCAAGCACCCATTGCATGGCCACCCCCACCCCTTCTTCCAACCTGCCTTTGAAAAACCCCTAACCTATGAGCCAGAGATGAGACTGATTTGAGTAATAACCATTCTCCTGTGTAGCATAGCTGATCTCACATCAATTAAATTTTCATTACTGCAAGGCTGTGGTCTTTATTTGTGCAGCAGGCAGGAAGACCCTGTTGTGTGGTTACAGTGTTTGTTATCAAGCAAAAGGGGCTCACTGGCCAATGTGCTAGAAGTCAATACTCGATGCCAGGTTTTTGAGAAAAGAAAAGCTTTTCATTGTAAGTTACCTCATAAGGGGACAGCAGACTAGCTCAAATTTGTTTTCCTAAGTTGGCTTTAAGGCAGTAATTTTATTAGGGAAGGTTTAGGGAGTGGATTCTAGGATTAGTAGGTGATTGGTGGAAGGAAAGAGAGGTCTGGAAAGTCCTCAGGCATGCACAGTTATCTCTTTATGTCTTTTTATGAGTCCCATGTGTAAATTAGGGAGGAGTTGGTATGAAATAGGTGGTGGAAATTTAAGCTGTGAAATCAGCAGGCTTGTTCTGTGCAAACTACAGTCAGTTACATCAGTTCTAGTTTATCCTGTTTTGTTATCTTATAAACTGAGAGAGTTTTAGTGTTTTATTAAGTGTTTGTTTGTTTTTAATCTATCTTCCTATAAATGTAAGAATTTTTGTTAGTCTTTTTTTTTTTTTTTTTAACTCTTTGGGGCAGGGTTTCATTAGCAGGTCCCTACTTTTTCAAGGAGGTGAAATCCAAAAAGAGTGATACTCATAAAACCAGGCAAGAAGTCAGCATCCAGATAATTATCAGTGAGCCACTATTTGGGACTCAAGGGCTTACTCTTGGAAGGGCCGTTTCAAGGCCAGGATCCAGGCCCAGGAGGCAATAAAGTACCAGGAGGGTATTCTAGAACTTTTGCTCAGAGCACTTGTAGAACTCTGTACCCCTCACTGTACTTATCCCAGCTGTGAATACTAGTTTAATGTCTTCCCCATAAGCTCCATTAAGGGCCTGAGTCCATCCTGTTTTGCCCTGTAGCCCCAGCATTCAGCACTGTTTTGTGTATTGTCACCACCCCCATCCAGGTTTTTATCAACTCTTACCCAGATCATGGCAATAGCCTCCTTCTACTCCTTCACCTGTTCAATATATTATTCTCACAGTATCCTGTGGGTTTTCTTTTTTCTTTTCTTTCTTTCTTTTTTTTTTTTTTTTTTGAGACAGGGTCTTACTCTGTTACCCAGGCTGGAATGCAGTGGTGTGAGCTTGGCTTACTACAACCTCTGCCTCCTGGGTTCAAGCAATTCTCCTGCCTCGGCCTCCCAAGTAGCTGGGATTACAGTTGTGCACCACCATGTGGGCTAATTTTTGTATTTTTAGTAGAGACAGGGTTTCACCGTGTTGGCTAGGCTGGTCTTGAACTCCTGACTTTAACTGCTCCCTGCCTCGGTCTCCCAAAGTGTTGGGATTTCAGCCAGGAGCCCCCACGCCCGGCCCTATGGGTTTTTAAAAATGCAAATCACCTTTTACCTCGTTGCACTCCTAAAAGCAAGATGGGTCACCAGCAGATGTACTGGAGCCACCTGTGAAAATTCAGCCAGGGTTCTCTCTCTTGTGGCATCTGTTCAAACCCGCAAGGTCTGATCCGGAAATATGGCCTCAATATGTGCTGCCAGTGTTTCCGTCAGTACACGAAGGATATCGTTTCGTTAAGTTGGACTAAATGATCTTCCTTCAAAGGATTATCCAAGGCATCTACCATGAAAAACTATGATAGTTCTTTGAGCACAAAATAAACATTAAAAAAAAATCAATTTTTGCTATCACCCTGCTTGTAATCCTTTAGTGATTTCCCATCACTCTTAGGACAGAGCCCAATCCCAAACATGGTCTCCAGGGCAAGCCAGCTACTCTGCTTTCTCTGACTTTTTCATGCTGTACATTTGGCCACCTTCTTCCTAGCCTCCCCTTTATCTAGTTAATGCCTTCTCATCCTTCAGCTCTGTGCCTAAGGTTCATTTCCTTGGAAAAGCCTTCCTTGAAACCCTGGTCTCCCTGGCATTCATTCCAATAGCCCCTTGTGCTTCTTCTTCATAGCGCTTTCCCCAGCTTGCCACTCATTTATTAGTATCATTATTGGATTGCCTGTTTCTCTATTTTGACTTGTAACTTCCATGAGTACAGAGACTGTATTTGTGTTGCTTAGTTCCTGGAACATAACAGAAACCCTAAATATATGCTGAATTAACTCATGAATACTATAGACACCAAGTTCAGTAATGAGAACTGGTGCTAGGAAAGAACTGGGAAGTTCAGGGCTCTGTGGCTTATGGACCAGGCGATCAGCCAGTTACTGGAAACAGGGAGGAAGAATTTAGAGCTGTTTGACGTTGCCCATCAAGAGGTGGCCAGACAGGTGTGAGCGACTCCTGCATCAATCAGCTCCAGCAGCATCTCCCTGATCTCTCCCAGCAAGCCTGGACTTCAGTACAGATGAAAGTCTGTCTGCCTTTCCAGGAATCACCCAGTTGGAGAATGGGAGAACACCCAACTCAAACTGGCTGTAAGTTTGGGTGTCTCCTTTCATACCAAAGAGTTGCTTTTCTTTTGTGTAAGAACAATCAAGTAGCAGATAAATAATTACCGGTGTGTACTTGCAGGACTTCTGTTCTGCTTCTGCAGGTCTGCCTCTGAGTAACAGCAGCATCTGTGTTACTCATTTATCCTCCATCATGTCCAGCTTGGGGACTGAATTGACTGTTACCTAGAGATGTGTGCAGAACATCTGTATTCCAGGCTTTGCAGTTGTTGATTGTCTTTTGCCTGTTACCATGGTCTCAGTCATGGTAAGAATACTGATGGAGCTGCTCAGGAAGCCACATGGGAGCTTGGTCACACAGCAGAGACAGTGCTTGGCTGCACTGGCAGCAAAGTGGCAGGGCAGACAGCAAGCTGGGATATGGTTGCTCCTATCTTGGGAAAGGATCGAACAGCAGCAAAGAAACAGGCTCAGAAAGGAGTGTCAGAGATGGAACGTGCAACTGTGTGTTGAACGACACCTTGCATCCCCAGCAGAAAACAATGTCAGCCACATTCCCACCAGACTGGGGACTCTAGCAGAAGAAAGACACACTCCATTTTGTTATTTGTTCCAGTATGAAAGGTTTTGGTGAGAGAGAACGTCTGTCGTATTAGGAGGAGTGCATTCCTGTGTGCATTGAATATTATTACTACAGGTACTTTAAGGGATTATAAACCTCATTGCGTGTCCATTCTTTGCACTGCTGTGTTTCTAATAATTAAAGGAATTGCTCCTTCAATCTTTTTTGGTTGGCTTCATTGATCCACATCCTTTATTTCAAATCGTTTTGCAAAAACAGAATTCACACCTAATGAGAAATTCTTTCCTTATTGAAGAAATTTCTCTTGAACCAGTTAGAAATTGTAAAATTCTGTCTTTGTTTCAGTTCCACAACATTAAAAATATACTATGTATAATGAAGGTCTCAGAAAATCTTATTTATTATCTTACAAAAATTTACCTAGAATTTTTATTTCTAGCTGTGTACTTTAAAATGTCTCTCTATATTTTTGTCCCTTTTCAAACAATTCTAAAAGCTTTATTTCTAATATCTTTGCTAATTTCTTCTATTATCTACAAGGTTTGTACCAAATTACCCAACTCAGACAAATGTCTTAAATGAAAGAAGTAAATGGCTGTATGAAAATAAAGACAAGCTGTCCCTTAATTTATAGGCTGTAGGATGTTCTTCAGGTGTCCTTGGTATTCTTCAGTGAGTTCTGTCTTTGAATCTAGATAGGAAATATCTGCAGCAATATGTGAATGTGTTTAGAATCAACCTTTGAAATGTTGAACCACTGTTAAATACTAAATCAATCATGTATCTGAGTCATTTAAGAAACGAGGATTATGTAACACACTTTTCTTCGTACTATATTTTTGGAAGCCATTACAAACTTAAGATGTTCCTTAAATAAGGCATTATATTTATCATTTATCTCAAGCCATCTTTCCCCTTAGTTGTGCATATTCTTGAAGCGGAGAACTTTCTAACATAACATCAATTCAGTGATTATGGTTGTTTTATTTATGAAAACGAAACATACCTTTTCACAGTCTTTCTTTTCTTTTTTTCTTTTTTTAAACCTGTTACTATGTGAATAAGTCATAGAATCTCAGCATTAGAAGGGCCCTTTTGGAACTTGTCTGAACAGTGCAGGTGCCGTTAACATTCCCCTGTTCAGAACTTGGCTGTGGGCGTTCGTGAAAGGCTCTCAGCCCTGGGAGTGGGAGGTCTTCACACCTCCCTTCGTACTTGCTTCCTGTGCCTCTCTTGCAAACCTCACACTCCTATTGTTCTCACTCTTATTTTAGACTCTCCTGGCTTCCCTGGGTGTGTATCGCATTGGCCCTTGCTTTTTCCGCCACAGTCCTGCCCAAGGCTCCATTTCTCCTCCGGGGCTAGCCTGACCTGCCTTGGGAGGGAAGTTGGGACAAAACTATTCCCTGGAGCTCCTAAAGTGAAATCTCTGAAGTGATAGGAACAAGATGACTGGTAGCTGAGGGCTCCTAAATGGCTTCAGGATCCTGCACCTCAAAAACCTCTGGAGAGAGAAAGGCTGGAGGTTTAGTTAATAACCAATGACCAATGATTTCATCCATCAGGCCCACAGAATGAAACCTCCATGATAACCCCTAGCCTCCAGGGAGAGTGCTTCCGGGAGAGGGCATGCAAGCTTCATCTACCCCACCTGCTCATATCTTGCATTAGCCTCTTGCATTGGCTGTTCTTGAGTTTATAATAAACAAGTGAAGGTCAGTAGAGTGCTTTCTTAAGTTTGGAGTCATTCTAAAGTCATGAGTGAACAAAAATTGTAGACAGAAACAGCTATAATAACGCATTAATCTGCACTTCTATCTACTTCCTCGTAACCCAAAAATCAGGTAGCAGTATATACTAACCATCTGCATCCCCATTGTTCCTATAGAGAGGATTTCTGGCTTTAGAATCATAAGGCTTTTGTTTAAGAATTGCTTAAGGCTGGGTATGGTAGCTCTGCCTATAATCCTATCCTGGCACTTTGGGAGGCCAAGATAGTTGGATCACCTGAGGTCAGGAGTTCTAGAACAGCTTGGCCAACATGGTGAAACCTCCTTTCTACTAAAAATATAAAGATTAGCTGAGTGTGGTGATGGGCACCTGTAATCCCAGCTACTTGGGAGGCTGAGGCAGGAGAATCACTTGAACCCAGGAGGCAGAGGTTGCAGTGAGCCAAGATTGCGCCATTGCACTCCAGTCTGGGCCACAGAGTGAGACTCTGCCTCAAAATAAATAAATAAATAAATAAATAAATAAATAAATAAATAATAAAAGAATTGCTTAAGATGTTTTTCAGATCCTGGATTCTTGCAAAACAGCAGCTGCCAACCAGTTTGAAGAACCCCACAGAGGAAGAGAAGCGGCATGAGAACACCGTGTCTTCACCTCCCTTTCCCATGACTCCGTCCTGCACTCTTCAACCAGTCAATGATCTCTATACTTCAGCCCATTCCGAAGCTCTCAAAAACCACAGTCCCAGGCTCTCAAGGTTTCTTCCCGTCTCCTTGTTTGGAGTCCCTATTTTAACCCAGTACTCGCATTTTTCTAAGAGAAAGAGAATGAGTTTTTATTATGTTTTTCTTTTTTAGTTCTCATTTTCTCTTTTCTCCTTTTTCTTCTGTTCCCTACTTCCTCCTTAGCTGTTTAGAATTGCAATTATAACCTTTTACCTTCCCTTCACCAGACACTCCCCGCAGGGCAAGCTTATCTAACTGTGTGCATAGAAGCTGCAAAGCAGAATGGTCTCCCACTAGGAAATTGCCTTGAGAGACAACCATCAGTTTACAACAAAAAATACAATCTAGGTCTCCCCACAGTGGCACCCGTGGATAAAGCACTGAAGCCAGTCACGTGGACCCTGCACCACCTGCATTTCCCTTTCTTGTGGGCCATTCATGCCAAGTCCCCTTTTATTTTATCATTATTTGAGACAGAAGTTCTCATTCTGTCACTCAGACTAGAGTGCAGACACAATCACAGCTTACTTCAGTCTCAACTTCCCAGGCTCAAATGATCCTCCCGCCTTAGTCTCCCGAGTAGCTGAGACTGCAGGCATGTGCCTTCATGCCCAGCTAATTTTTAAACTTTTTATAGAGAAGGGGTTTTGCCATATTGTACAGGCTGATCTCAAACTCCTGGGCTTAAGTGATCTGCCTACCTTGGCCTCCCAAAGTATCAAAATCACAAGCATGAGCCACCACACCTGCCCCCCCACCTTTTAAATGCTACTACTTTCTGCTTCAAAAGCGAAGCAGTACCCTTAGAGCAGTATAATGTCTTTTAGGCTGACCGAGGGCACCACGGACTGCATGGTAACCTCTGTGACCTGCATGTACACTGCAGATGAGTTCCTGGAACTAGAAAGTCTGAAGTAACTGGAAAATCACAAAAAGGAGAATGATCAGTCTCTGTGGTGCCTAATTAACCTTGAGACATTCTTCTATTGTTCCTTATTCCCACCTCAACTGATAAGGCAACTGGACTTTGTAACTGACCTTGCTCAGCCTTGTGACTCCAGACCCTATGACCCCCTCCCAGCTTGCAAAAACCACCTTAAACTGTAACTTCCGTAACTTTCCACTGCCTATGCCAAACCTAGAAACCCAACTCCTATCCTACCGCCCTGAGCTGACTCTCTTTTCGGACTCGGGCTGCCCATACCCCGGTGAATAAACAGCCATGTTGCTCACACAAAGCCTGTTTGTGGGGGTCTCTTCATTCAGAGTGTGTGTTTAACAAGCAAGAAGCCTATACTTCTTCCCCTAAGCTAGCTCTGGAATAAAAAGTCACTTTCTTTATACCAGACCTTGCTCTTATTAATTGGACTCTGCAAGTGTTACTGGTTGAGGGTGTCCAGGTTCTTGGCGTTTTGAACAAAGAATTGACTAAATGCACAAAGAAAGCAAGGAAAGAATGAAGGAACAAAAACAGCGATTTATTGAAAATGAAAGAAAGCATACTCCACAGGGTGGAAGCCACCTGAGCATGCAGCTCAAGAGCCCAGGTACAGAATTTTCTGGGGATTAAATACCCTCTAGAGGTTTCCATTGGTTAGCTGGTGTATGCCATTTGTAAATGAAGAGGGTATTTCCTGTCAGGGCTGAAGTGTTTCCATTTGATTTAGTTCTACAAAGCCCTTAGGTTTCCTGCCTTCAGATCCTATTCTTCTGCCTCACAAGCAGTGAACAACTGAACTTGTGTTTCAGTTACATTATGATTAAACCTCTTTCTCTGCTGCAACCTAGTGTCTCAGCATACTAACCTGCTGCACACACAGGGCAACAGACCTCTTATGGTTACAATTCCAGCAAATTATGGAATCTGAAGGAGGGGGTTATTTGAGACAGAAGTATGGATAACCTGGAGCCTGGATCCTTGTGACTGGCCTCTGAAGTGAGTGCAGTCTTGTGGGACTGAGCTCTTAAACTTGAGAAGTCTGAGCTAGCTCCAGAGAGTTAGTACCAGAATGGAATTAAATTGTGGCATACCCAGTCGGTGATGGAGAATCAGAGAACCCAGGAGGCAAAGGTTACTGTGAGCTGAGATTGCGCCACTGCACTCCAGCCTGGGCTGGACAGAGCAAGACTCCATCAAAAAGAGAAAAAAAATTCATACAGCATTTATTTGCCCTTCTAGAATTGGGCAACATCTTGTTGTATAAAATAGAGTAGGTGTTATGCTGAGCTTAGCAGAGAGCATTGGCTTTCTAGGCAGACAAGGGCTGGTCATGTCAAGGTGATCTTCCTCGTACAGTCAAAACAGAGGAATTTTTCCTCATCATGCCCTTTGGTAAACTTCTGGTTGGTTATTGTGAATTTCTGTTTTATTTATTTTCTTTTTGAAAATGGACACATTTCAAAGTTCAGCTTGATTATGAACAACTGACTTCATTCTGGTTTGATCTGGTCTGCTGGGGCCTGGTGCAGGAGCTTAGTCTAGAACAATAGCCTCTCATGAATTTATTCAATAGGGTAACTGCCAAAGAATACCTTGCAAGATATATTTTTGTTATGTTTAACTTTTTTTTTACTTTTAAAAATAACAAGCATACTGTAAATATTTGAAGAAGGAGGAGGAGGATAAGAAAGAAGAGAAGAAGCAAAAGGGAGACATACCCATAAACTCACTATCCTGCTGCAAGGACTGAGAATTGTAGTGTATCCTCCTCCCCTTCTCAACTCCATGCATCTGGGTCGACAATAAATCACTTGGTGATTTAACATCTACCAACAGTTACAATATAAATTATATATTATATAATATATGTAACATAAATTTTATATTTTGGACTGAGAAAAATTCTTTTTCAATCCTGTGACCCCCTCTTTTGCCCACTCAACACAAGCAAGTTCCTGTCCTGACCTCTTCTCTTCTTGGTCAAGCATTGCTCTCAGGCTTGAAAGAATAAAACTGGTCTAGCCAAGGTCATGGTGTCCTCCTAACTGGCAAACTCATAGACTTTCTTGCCCCAATTTTTTTTTTTTTTTTTTTTTGAGATGGAGTTTTGCTCTTGTTGCCCAGGCTGGAGTGCAATGATGAAATCTTGGCTAACCGCAAACTCCACCTCCCAGGTTCAAGCGATCCTACTGCCTCAGCTTCCCAAGTAACTGGGATTACAGGCATGCGCTACCATGCTCGGCTAATTTTGTATTTTTAGTAGAGATGGGGTTTCTCCATGTTGGTCAGGCTGGTCTCAAACTCCCAATCTCAGGTGATCCACCCACCTCAGCCTCCCAAAGTGCTGGGATTACAGGTGTGAGCCACCATGCCGGCTCTTGCTCCCTCTTTAACTGCTTTCTGCAGCATTTAACACAGTTGAACATTCTGCCTCCTTGAAACTCTTACCCCTTGACTTAAGGAACATCACTTCCTCCTCTCATCCCAATTTTTCTTTCTGTTTCTCTGCAAACCATCTAAGTTCCTTCTACAGTCCCTCCTTCTGCTCCTAGGTGTTGGGATTCCCCAGGATTCCATTTCTGCCCATTTCCTTTCTCACTCTCCCTACTCTCCCTATGTTTCTGAAGAGATTTTATTCAAGCCCAAATTACTATTGTCACCCCAAAGACAACCAGAATGGCTACACAGTAGAAAGGACAGCTGCTGGGCGCAGTGGCTCATGCCTGTAATTCCAGCAGTTTGGAAGGCCGAGAAGGGCGAATCACAAGGTCAGGAGTTCGCGACTAGCCTGACCAAAATGGCAAAAACCCGTCTCTACTAAAAATGCAAAACTAAGCCAGTCATGGTGGCATGCATCTGTAGTCCCAGCTACTCAGGAGGCTGAGGCAGGAGAATCGTTTGAACCTGCAAGGCAGAGGTTGCAGCGAGCTGACATCGTGCCACTGCACTCAGCCTGGGTGACAGAGCAAGACCCCTTGTCAAAAAAAAAAAAAAAAAAAAAAAAAAAAAAAAGTAGAAAGGAAAGCTGTATTGGCCATATCAACTTGCAAACCAGGACAAGAAAGTCTTCAGTGTGGACCTAAGGGGCTCTCTCTTTAAGGAGGGGAAAGGCAGGTCGGGTTTTACACCTTAAAGGATCTGAAGTCATACTTACTCAGCAGGCTTGGGAGAAAAGCTATGCATATTTGTGAGCAATGCATGCACTAAACATGTATGTAACATACATCCCATGTTTGCTTTTGGATGGAATTTTAGCATTAAAATGTGCTGGAATTTGGCTCCTTATGTCGGAAGTTCAACTATAGTACACGAAGATAGTGTGCAGCCTCTATGTGCTGCAGTTGTTTATCAGAAAAGAATCTCTGTAAGGCCAGTCCTCTGTCCATCAGAGTTGTAATGGGCTGGGTTGTAAATCAGAGTTAGGAGGGGTCTAATAGTTGGCCTGATAGCTCCCATTATTAGAGAGTTTAACAATAGTTTGGTTTTTCTTGGAGCAGTAGGAATTGAGAAATTTGCCATGCCAGCCTGGCCCTGAACCCTCAGCCTATAGGTAACTTTTGTTCCCCTAATCTTAGGGTCCACCTTAGTTGATAAGGGGGCATCTCAGATCACACTATTGTATCCTGGTAAGACTGAAAGGCCAGATAAACCAGTGGTATAGCAAAAAATGAAATTTGGAATTGTTACTACAGTGTGGCAAGAGATTCCTTACGTGCAGACAAGCTTGATATTTGAACATTCCCCTTCTCTGTACCACCTCCAACACAAACCTTGCCTAAAATAGAAGAAAAGATGGTGGACTGAGCTTGGCACAGTGGTTCATGCCTGTAATACTAGCACTTTGGGAGGCTGAGGGAGGAGGGGTGGTTGAGGACAGGAGTTTGAGACCAGCCTGAGCAACATAGCAAGACTATGACTCTACAAAAAATAAACTAGGCATGGTAGCACATGCTTGTAGTCCAGGCTACTCAAGAGAGCCTGGGAGGCTACGTGAGCTGTGATGGTACCACTGCACTTCAGCCTGGGCAACAGAGCAAGACCTTGTCTCAAAAACAGAAATAAAAACAAAATAAAACAAAATAGTGGACTGAGCCCACATTCTGCTTTTCAGGACCTACATATTTCTCACACCAGTGGACTGTTGAGACCACAGAACTTGGCGCTAAGGAAACATACCTATTCATACTTCCACATACTTTCTGTTGGTGTACATCTTTTGCAGGATTAGAAGTAGCCTATTCTGAGTCCCGGTCCTCATCCCTACCAATCCTGGAAACCACAGAGGCTGTTTTTCTTGGCTTAGCTCACTCCCACATCTATAGTTCTAGTCCAAGCCACTCATCTGACTGTTTCACATAACTGTCTACTGACTTTTCCCACCTTACTGGGTCACCTGCCCCAGATGGAATCTCCATCTTCTTGCACAAGCCTTCTCAGAATAGACGTCTTAATGCAATGGTTGACAGTCCCAAGCCACTATCCCAACCACTTACTTATGCTGGAAATTTGAAGATCAAAAAAACTTTTCTCTTCACCCCTCTGCTGTGGTCTGAATGTTTGTGTTCTTCCAAAATGTGTACGTTGAAATTTATTAGGTTGGTGCAGAAATCATCACGGTTTTTGCCATTGAAAGTAATGGCAAAACCCCAATTACCTTTGCACCAACCTAATAATCCCTGCTGTGTTGCTATTAAGAGGTGGGACCTTTGGAAGGTGACTATGTCTTACGGGTGGAGGCCTTGTGAGTAGGATTACTGTAAAGAGGCCTAAGGAACTCGTTGGCCTCTTTTGCCCTTCTCTTCTGCCATGTGAGGATACACATGGCCCTCACCAGACCCTGAATCTGCCACTGCCTTGATCTGTGATTTCTCTGCCTCCAGAACTGTCAGGAATAAATGTTTGTTGTTTATAAATTACCTGGTCTAAAGTGTTTTGTTAGAGCAGTAGGAACAGACTCAGACATCCCTGCATTGTTACAGATGGATTCCCCCTCACAACTAGTTTTTCAGTCTGCACCCCTTCCCTCTAAAGCCCACCATTGCTGGCTTGATCCAGGCCCCAGGATCTGTTAAGGTTTCAGATTAAGACTAGGACAAAGTATGGAGTGTGTGGCCTTGATGTGAATATAGAAATATAACCAGAAAATGAAATAATGTATTCTATTAGTGAAAAAAACCCTAGTTATAAAGATTATAGTGTTGTTTCTGAAAATGGAAAGGATTATATAAAGTCTCCATTCATTTGTATTAACTGAGCTACTACAGATATATTTTTTGATAAAGATTGTATTTCCTTTATCAAGTAATAAAAAATTTGAAGAATTTATTGTCGGCTCTCTTTCCTTTGAATAACTAGGAATGTCACATCCCAACACTCAAACTACATCAACTGTACATTTTCCTACAGCTTTTTTATTTGGTTAATCTTTTTTTTTTTTTTTGAGATGTAGTCTTGCTGTGTCGTCCAGGCTGGAGTGCAGTGGTGTGACCTCAGCTCACTGCAACCTCCACCTTCTGGGTTCAAGCAGTTCTCCTGCCTCAGCCTCCTGAGTAGCTGGGACTACAGGTGCGTTCCGCCACGCCCAGCTAATTTTTACATTTTCTTAGTAGAGATAGGGTTTTACCTTGCTGGCCAGGTTGGTCTTGAATTCCTGATCTCAAGTGATCTGCCCACCTCAGCCTCCCAAAGTGCTGGGATTACAGGCATGAGCCTACTTGTTTATAGGTGCCCAGTCTATTTGGTTAGCTGCTAAAGAACCAAGGAGGCCAGTTCAGTGAGCTTATATCCAGGAACACAAATATGACCGAAAGGATGTGATGGGCAGGCAAGTGCATTCTGGGAACCAAGAATGTAAAGAGTATGTTCCTACAATAGGGAAAACCAGTACCAACACTTAAAGCCATGTTTGGTAGACTGAAAAACCCTCCTAAATACCCTGCTTTTTCTATATTTTCTCATATTCCTAAATATAAATGATCATTAACAAATGATTATGATGAACACTAATACGATAATACCGTAACTTAATTTCCTGCCAGCTGAGGCCTGGCAGAGTTGAAGCATGCTGAACCTCAAGAGCGTGCAATTTTAGAATTGAACAATTAAGCTAAGAGAAGATGAGAGTCGCAGTTACTATGGTAACCTGATCCCACAACCCTGTGTGCAGCCACTCTTTCAGTGTTTGAGTCACCGAGGCTGGTTATGATGATTTATACTCTAGGCAATATTTAGGTACAGATTTGGGAATTTCCCTTGTACCATTTTCAGAAAAGACACATACTTTGAAATCTGCAGAAGGTTGTGTGATTTTTCAGTGAAATGACAGGCACTAATGGAAAGCACAATAGCTAATCACAGTGTTCAGGTTTATATAATGCCATAAAAATATTAAAATTATGGGCTCTGCAAAAATAATTGCATTGAAATTTATTCATTAAGTGCATAACTTGTTTTTATTTATTCAGTACTACTGATTAAACCCTACTATGTACTAGACCTTGTTTAGGTGCTGGGGTTCACTGAACAACATAGAGGAGACAAACAATATACAGTACATAAATAATTTATAATACCTAGTATGTTTGAATGTGATCAGGACTGTGATGACAAGTTAAAGCAGGGCAGGGGGATTGAAAATGCTGGGGATAGGAGGGGTGCGGCATGGCAATTTTAAGTTGGGTTGTCAGAGAAGGCTTTATGGAGAGGATAATATGTGAACAGACTCAAAAAGTATGACAGGGTGAGCCACACAGATGTTTGGGGAAGAACATTCCAGGTAGTGGGAATGCCTGTGCAAAGGACCTGAGGTAGAGGCATGCTTGTCATAGTCCAGGAACAGTGAACTGGAGTGGATTGCGTGAAGGAGAAGATAATAAAAGGTAAGATCACTCTGATAACCAAGGGCAAGGTCACAGAGGGCCTTGTAGGTCACTGAAAGTAGTTTGGCCTTTATTCTGAGAGAAGTAGGCAGTCACTAAGAGATTCTGAGCAGAGGATGGACACCATCAGCTAAGAGGCAATAGCAACAACTCTGGGGAGAAATTACAGTGACCAGAATGTCAGTGATGAAATTGTTCTGATTCTGAGTATACTCTGAAAGTAGATATAATAATATTTCCTGATGGATTGTGTGTGGAGTGCCACAGGAAGAGGGGAGTCAAAGGTGACCACAACATTTGGGGCCTAAGCAACTGAAATGATGGGACTGCATCATTTAAGATGGGGAAGACTGCAGACAGAGTGGGTTTGATGGTGGAGATGGAATGGGATGGAAGAGCAGATTAAAGTTTGAATTATCTATTAGACTTACAAGTAGAGAAAGGGAAGGCCATTGGATGTATGAGCCCTGAGTTTAGGGCAGTGGTCTGGGCTGGAGATACAAAGCTGGCAGTTGTAGGGCAAATAGATGGTATATTTCAAGCTACAAGGCTAGGCAAGACAACCAAGGGACTGAGAAGAGGCCAGGCTGAGCTCTGCGGCACTGTAACATTAAGATGTTGAGAAGAAAAGATGGGACCAGCCAAAAAGATCAAAGAGAAACCAGAGAGATAAAAGCAAAACCAAGAGAGTGTGGGGTCCTAGAAACCAGCTGAAGGAAGCATTCCAGGAGGAATGATCAAAGGGGGCCAAAGGCTGTTACGAGGTAACTTGCTCATTGATTTAAGCCATGTGGGGTCATTGGTTCCCTTGGCTCATCAGAGTGATGGCATCACGGTTCAAATTTCCTCTCTGCTCACTCCTATTTCTTCATTCCCTCATTCTGTTGATTCTGAATGTGACCCCTAATAAATTCCCCTGCATACAAATATCCCTCTCTGAGTCAGTATCCAGGAACCCATCTAAGGCATTATGATTGATTTTTTTTTTTTTTTTTATTAAGATGGAGTCTTGCTCTGTCACCCAGGCTGGAGTGTAGTAACTCAATCTCGGCTCACTGCAACCTCCATAGCCCAGGTTCAAGCAATTCTCCTGCCTCGGCCTCCTGAGTAGCTGGGATTATAGGCACTCACCACCACGCCCAGCTAATTTTTGTATTTTTAGCTGGGACAGGGTTCCACCATGTTGGCCAGGTTGTTCTCAAACTCCTAACCTCATGATCCACCTGCCTCAGCCTCCCAAAGTGCTGAGATTACAGGCATGAGCCACCACACCCAGCTTATGCTTGATATTTTACATGTAACTTATATTTTAATTTTCATAGCCACCTCACAATACAGACATTATTAACTGCTTTAGAGGAGAGGATACAGAAAAAGGGCAAAGCTGAGTAAGTTTTCCAAGGTTATAGAGCTAAGAAAGTGGCAGAGGCAAGATTTGACTCAATCTGCTTGACACCACAGTTATGCTTTTCTCAAGGCAATGCCTGAACCTAGTGGCAGATTTAATTTTTCTAGTGCCAGCCAGAGCCTAGGGAAATCTGGTGGAAACCAGGGGACTGGAGGAGGTCAGGAGGATGTTAAGAATTCCTGAGCTGGGCCAGGCACTGTGGCTCACACCTGTAATCCCAGCAGAGGTGGGTGGATGAGATGTTGACCACCACTTGCAGAAATCTGGCCTGCAGACCTGACTGGACACGGATGAATGAATGAATGCACTCTCACACCATTACAGGGATTCAAGTGGGCTAGGGATGGCCATTGGCTGCTTTCGGAGGGTGAAATGCAACCAATCAACCAAGACTCCCTCTCCATGTTACATTTATTCAGTCAGATTTTACAACAGAGGTACTAAGTTAACACACTTGTGGATAATTAACATGGTTAAGAGAATGGTTTTACAACTGATAAAAGCTTTAGGTTCTGGGCCCAGAGTAAACACTATTAACAGATAATTCCCCTTTGATCTTCCCCTGAGAGGACCACCCAGCACAAAATTTACATGAGTAAACAGAATGGCGACAAAGGGAAGTGGAGTAAACAGACTTAAACTGGGAAGGCCTTTCATCATCTCTATCTCTTTCCTATGCTAATGTAATAAGGCAACTGCCTTCAGCCTGCCTCAATAGAACCTTTTGGTCTTCCAAAAGGTTTGAGATTACAATCTATAACTTCTGCTAATATTTTCCATAATATTTTGCCACCACCCCAAGTGAATTTCAACAGGTGGATCACCTGAGGTCAGGAGTTTGAGACCAGCCTGATCAGTATGGTAAAATCCAGGCATGGTGGCAGGCACCTGTAATCTCAGCTACTCAGGAGGTTGAGGCAGGAGACTCCCTTGAACCCAGGAGGCAGAGGTTGCAGTGAGCCAAGATTGCACCATTGCACTCCAGCCTGGGCAACAAGAGCAAAACTCTTGTCTCAACAACAACAACAACAACAACAACAAACCAAAAAGAATTGCTGAGCTGGCCTAAGTGAGGTGGCTCACACCTGTAATCCCAGAACTTTGGAAGGCTGAGGCAGGATTGTTTGAGCCCAGGAGTTCAAGACCAATCCGGGCAACATGGCAAGACTGCATTGCTGCAGGAAACAAAAGTGCTGAGCTGTCAGGGAGAAGTGAAAGCAATAGTGAGGGAAGAGTCAAGGTAGAAGGCTGGAGACACTGACTCCTCCACGACACTGGGGAAGCCAGAACAGAGACGCTGTGGGGGGAAAAAGTCGGGAATAAGGGACGGAAGGAAGACTGAGTTGAGGGAGCTACCAGAAGAGTCTTAATCTGCAACCCAGAATTATTACTGTATGAGTCCTGGAGTATGTCACTTGGGCAGACACCTCTTTCAAGGAGCTAAGTGCAACATTGGCAGCATCCCATAATTTTTGTATTTTTGTTACTTAACAAAATCTTCTTTTGTGTTTAGGTTTTTCACCAATCCAGAGTAATTTATTTTCATGAGATAGCCACATAAAATTTAAAAGACGGTTCATTTACTTGTTCTTGCAGCTGAATGATAATTCTGTATTTCAAAAATATTTCCTTGTCATCTGAAAAATTATTCTGTGACTATGAGGTGTCGGTTCCCAAGTACATTTATATTTTTATTTCTTCTTGCTTTCCTGCCCGTTCATCCTTTCCGGTAGGCCTTTAAAAAACACTAGATTACAATATGGGCAAACAAAAATCGATAAAACACAATTCCTGTTGAGGCATTAACAATCTGGTGAGAGAAGTAGACATTTAAACAATAGAAACAAAGACACCAAGGTCTATACAGCAAGCTGTAAGGAGCCACTGACTGTTAGAGATGAGAGTCATAGAAGGGCTCAAGAGAAATGTCCCCAAGATTAGAAATAAGGTTACACTGAGAAGCCAGTATGAATTAATTCACAGTGGATAAGACCAGCCATCCAGACAAATTATCCAGTATCTTGTCTATAAATACGTTTAACTGTGGGTGGGGCTCGATGGCTCTCACCTGTAATCCTAGCACTTTGGGAGGCAAAGGCGTGTGGATCATGAGGTCAGGAGTTTGAGACTAACCTGGTCAACATGGTGAAAACCCATCTCTACTAAAAATACAAAAAATTAGCCAGGTGTGGTGGCACACACCTGTACTCCCAGCTACTCAGGAGGCTGAGGCAGGAGAATCTCTTGAACTAGAGAGCTGGAGGTTGCAGTGAGCCGAGCTTGCACCACTGCACTCCACCCTGGGGACAGAGCAAGACTCTATCTCAAAACAAAACAAAACTAATTAAATAAACATTTAACTGCTTAAGCCCTTCAATGGCTCTTTAGTTCCTGGGAAGAAGTTCAAACTTCTCCATTACCTTCCATTATTCTTGCTTATTTTTCCAATTTTTTCTTACATTCCCAGTGAATAATAAGCATGACAGAGTTTGAGAATCACATGGGGTAATCCATGAGAGACCTTAGTAGAGAGCCTGGCACTTCTGCCTTTTCCAGTCTTTTGGCTTCAGACCACTGGCTACCTCGGCTTGGCTTTGCGATGCTGAGGCTGGGACTCTGCAGCCGCGTTTCTGCTCAGCCTGCTGGTTCGCCACTAGGCTCTGCCTCCAGGGGACACTCGAGGGAGGCTGCAAGGCTGGAGGAGGGAAGGGACTTCCCCCTCCCCGTGGGCTTTCTGTTCCAGAGAGCATCAGACCCACAAAAACTGTTCCTGCTGCAAGCTGCAGGTTGTTTTTTTTTTGGCAGCCATGAAATCCAGTTTTTCCAACATCTGCAGAACCAGCTTTCTGGTGCTCGCCTCAGAGACTTCAGCACCAGCTGAGCAGGCTGAAACCCCAGAGCGGGTCTGAGGGGTTAAATGTCACCTCTTCTACTTTTCTAAATTTTAATAATTTCAGTCCCTTCTCTTCCTTCCCTCAGTCCGAGGGGTGGTAGCTGCTTCCTACTCTTGTTTCTTTTGTGATACCTACCTTAGGGGCAGTGACTCCTGACCTGGGGCAAGTTTGCTTCCCAGGGGACATTCGGCAAAAGCTGGAAATATATATATATATATATATATTTTTTTTAGATATAGTTTTGCTCTGTCACCCAGGCTGGAGTATGGTGACGCCATCTACTCTCATTGCAGCCTCTGTCTCCTGAGTTCAAGTGATTCTCCTGCTTCAGCCTCCTGAGTAGCTGAGATTACAAGGTGCCCACCACCACGCCCAGCTAATTTTTGTATTTTTAGTAGAGAGGGGTTTCTACTCTCTAATTTTCGTATTTTTAGTAGAGAGAGGTTGAGCAGCTGATTTTTGTATTTTTAGTAGAGAGGGGTTGACCAGCTAATTTTTGTGTTTTTAGTAGAGAGGGGTTGACCAGACTGGTCTTGAACTCCTGACCTCAGGTGATCCACCCCCCACCCCCTTGGCCTCCCAAAGAGCTAGGATTACAGGTGTGAACCACCGCGCCTGGCCTGGAGAGATTTTTGGTGGTCACAATTTGGTGGACGTGAAGGGAATACTGCTGGCACCTACTGGGTAGGGGCCAGGGATGCCGCTAAACATGCTACAGTGCACAGGACAGCACCCACAACAATTATTCAGCTCAAGGCACCAATAGTGTCATGGTTGAGAAACCCTGTTTTAGAGTCTTTTTTTTACCGTTTCTGATAAAGATTTTATACACTGTTAAATTTTATACAGTTAATGAGTCTTTATATTGGATTTTCTCTGATCAAATAACCGTTGTGATTTTGACTGAACCCTGATTGATTCAGCAGGTTTTTTGGTTTCCAGCTTTTGAGACAGGGCCTTGCTATGTCTGCTATGTCATGCAGGCTGGATTGGAGGGGTGTCACCACCACTACCCACTACAGCCTTGGTCTCCCAAGCCCAAGCCATGCTCCCGCCTCAGTCTTGGGGGTAGCTGGGACTATAAGCACAAGCCACCAGCCACCACACCCAGCTAATTTTTTTTGTTTTGTTTTGTTTTTAGCTGAAACTAGGTCTCACTGTGTTGCCCAGGCTGGCCTTGAACTTTGAGGCTCAAGCGATTCTCCTGCCTTGGCCTCCCAAAATGCTGGGATTATAGACATGAGCCACCGTGCCCAGCCTGACACAGCTTTCAAGTTGAAGATACCAATGGTTGAAACTAAAAAAATATTATTAACTTTTAATGAGTTAAATCTTCTTGTATCATGATAGGAATTAAATAATGTTTCAAATGTCTATAGCTCGTGAATCAAGAGGTAGTGGTAGGACTCTTGGGGTGGGTCCTGGAAGGGGTGAAGCAAAGGATTATTGCTTTTTGTTGTAACCTATTTTGCAAAATCCATGCTCATGTATTATTTTGATTAAAATATTTTAAGAAAAAAATCTTGCTATACATGTCCTACTCTACAAATACTACACAACTGAAGCCTCAAGCTGGTGGGCGACAGATACGTTTTATTTGACCTTCATTGTATTTTTTTGGGGGGGGGGGTGCTAATATTGCAAAAATATAACACTTTACATAAAAGTCATTTTTTTCCTTAAAAAGAGATTTGGCAATAAAGAACCCTTATTTGTATATGGCAACAAGCAGCTATGCTTGAGTGTCAGCCCACTTTACAGAAGGCATATGCTTTCCGTTTCGTCGCAGCCCCCACCATTCCCTGCTATATTCCTGAGTATTCTTGCCCAAGACCTGCTTTCTTCATTTAGGCTACTGGGTGCTCCTCTAGGCACTGAAGTTTGTCATGAAGTGGAATTTTCCACTTCAAGTGGAAAAGTGCATAGTGACTAAAAACGAGTCGTGCAAACAGGAAAAACCAAAAAGGTGCCAAGAGACTCACAAAGTGATAATAACCTGATGGGCCTCCCATGGTCTGGGGTCTGACCTTGCAGGTGACAGTTTGCGATTTTATTCAGTTGGTTATAGTCAGGGATGTTGACTTATACTATCGAAGTTCCACAGAGATTGAAAATTAAGAATGACAGTTTATTAATTTACAAAGGAAATGTAAAAACAAAAGGGACTAAATACTTGAGGCTTCTTGCCAGTAGGTTGTCTCCTTCATGGCAACTTCCAGTTTTTGCTCATTTTTATAAGATAATAGGGGAAAAGGCAGTACAATACGTAAATAAGTAGAGAAACAGGGCATTGATAAACTGTTGGATGGCAGGCAGCGCCACCTTGTGGTAGCTCCAAATGTCCACTGGAAACTAGAGGGAAGGAAGGTCACATGCAGCCTATGAAATGGTGGCTTGAGTTGTCTTTGTAATACGTCCAAGTGTAGTTTGTGTAACGCATGCAGGAAAATCAAGGACAACTTCTACTTTTGGTTTTGTGTCATTTTCTTTTTAGCTTTCTTAATGCCCTCACTCAGGTCAAGTCTTGCTGACCTTAGAATCATTTTTTCTCTCTGAGATGACTGCATATCTCTGAACAGTTGATATAATATGTTTGTATCTCAGAAGGAAAACGTATTTCCAAGTGCTTGGGGGACAATTTATCAACAACCCTGTGTACAGCTCACGTGGCTTCCTACTGTGCTGAGTCCAGGAAGTGGGTGCCAGGCCAGCACTCCTGTGTTGCTGTTGGAGGTCATACCCTGCCGAGCCCCCTTCTTCCTGGGTCTCTTGAATAATTCCTGTGGTTTTACACTGCTGTCTCTCACCCCCAAGGGGTGAGAGATGAACCTGAGGCCTGCTTCTCTCTGGGGGACATTTCCAGCTCTTGTCTCCCTTGCTTCATTTTGGGCAATTGAATTCCCTGTAAAATCTGCATCATGATTTTTCAAAAGATTCCTAGCTACCCATGCATGTCTATGTGCTCTGCGCCTGGGGTGTCAGTTTCTATTCAGATCTGGTGTGGCGGATCTCATACTGGACCAAAACTCTTTGCTGCGTCTGGCTTTTGATCATCTGCCCCAAGAAAGGAGCCCACCTCTGACCTGCTCTCAGTGTCCCTGCTGTCTCCTCTCCAGCTCCTACTCCCGACTTTTCCAGGCATGCAGTGGGGCCAGTGTCTCAACTGGAAGACCCCAAACGCTTGCTAGGGCAAACTCCATCCTACTCCGGAAACAAAAATCAACTGGCCTTCAAGCCAGTTTGATGCAGTATCCCTGTTTAGATGCAGCCTCACCTCACACAGCATGGTGCTGCCATGCATTTTCCTATCACAGTAAAACAGGATCCCTGCTCAGTGCGGAGGTGAGTGCACCATTCTTCATGAGTCACTAGGAGAAATGCATTCAATCACTCTTTTTTTTTTTTAAGACAGAGTGTCACTCTGTAGCCCAGGCTGGAGTGCAGAGGCACAATCTCTCTCGCGGCAACCTCTGCCTCCAGGTTCAAGGGATTCTCCTGCCTCAGCCTCCTGAGTAGCTGGGTCTATAGTGTGCACAGCCAGGCCTGGCTAATTTTTGCATTTTTAGTAGAGACAGGGTTTCGCCATGTTGCCCAGGCTGCTGTAGAACTCCTGAGCTCAAGTGATCCGCCTACCTCAGCCTCCCAAGTGCTGGGATTACAGGCGTGAGTCGCCTCGCCCAGCTCAATCATTCTTTAGTTTGAGAATTTTGTTCCATTATTACATAAACAATGAACATGATTAATGAAGAATATGGGGTATCTTGGGCAATGTAGAGGAATGTTAGGAAAATTTATACTGAGAGTTTTGACTCATTTAAATTCTGCGTTAATTTATCACTTCTACCCACAGGTTTCTGCACACTTTTGCATGCTCTAATTATTTTCCATAAATGTACTCTGTAGTGTGGGACATTCTCTGACAGAGTTCCTCCTGTATTTGTCTCCTCTGGCTTATATGTCGACACTTCCCACTTCAAATTCTATGCCCCAGCAATGGATGTCATTTAAATAAATGCCATTTAGTATCTCAAATATGCCTTTTTTCTCACTTCTCATACTTCTCTTATTATGCCTGAAATAGCTCCTTCACTCCTCGCTACCTCTAACCATTGGTTAGGTAATTTCTACCAATCATTCACATTTCCATCCAGTGGTGTGGAAAGATTTTAAACCTCATGTCTGGAGCAGGAGGTGGACTTTGTGTGCTCTTATAGCCAGAGCTTTCTGGGGTGTGTCCACCAATGAATGTGCTAAAACATCACTGGAGGCCGGGTGAGGTGCTCACACCTGTAATCCTGGCATTTTGGGAGGCCAAGGTGGGCGGACCACCTGAGGTCCGGAGTTTGAGACCAGCCTGATCAACATGGAGAAACCTCATCTCTACTAAAAATACAGAATTAGCCGGGCGTGGTGGCGCATGCCTGTAATCCCAGCTTCTTGGGAGGCTGAGGCAGGAGAATTGCTTGAACCTGAGAGGCGGAGGTTGCAGTGAGCCAAGATCATATCATTGCACTCCAATCTGGGCAATAAGAGCAAAACTCCATCTCAAAAAACAAAAAAAGAACAACAACAACAAAATCACTGGAAACCCCACTGCTTACATAACTGGAGATGAAAATCCACCCCAGGTCTACTGAAGCAGATAAACCTTTTTTTTTTTTTTTTTTTTTCTTGGAGACAGGGTGTCATTCTGTTACCCAGGCTGGAGTGCAGTGGCACCATCATAGGCCATTACAACCTCAAACTCCTGGGCTAAAGTGATCCTCTCACCTCAGCCTCCCAAATAGCTGGGACCACAGGCATACACCACATGCCCAGTTAATTTTTATGACCTGATTTCTTAAATTTTAAATTTTAAATAGAGACGAGTTCTCCCTATATTGCCCAGGCTGATCTCAAACTCTTGGCCTCAAGTGATTCTCGTGACTTGGCCTCCAAAGTGCTTGGGATTATAGTTGTGAGCCACTGTGTCCAGCCTTGTGGTGTTTTATTTTTTAAGTGTTGTCATGGATGTTTAATATATTAGTCTTTAAAAAAATAGTTTAAAAATTTGTTTTCCCTGACCCTTGCTGAATAAATTGAAAGTAGTGCAAGTTAAAACACACGTCTCATTCTCATCATGCCCATTGCATTCTATACTTCCCCTCCCTTGGCACTGACCACAATGGACTATATATATATATATATATATATATATTTTTTTTTTTTTTTGACATAGCGTCTTGCTCTGTCACAAGGCTGGAGTGCAGTGACGTGATCTCGGCTTACCGCAACCTCCGACTCCCTGGCTCAAGTGATTCTCCTGCCTCAGCTTCCTGAGTAGCTGGGATTACAGGCATGGGCCACCATGTCCAGCTAATTTTTGTATTTTTAGTAGAGACAGGGTTTCATTGTGTTGGCCAGGATGGTCTCAATCTACTGACCTTGTGATCCACCCGCCTCGGCCTCCCAAAGTGCTGGGATTACAGACGTGAGCCACCGCGCCCCGCCTGGACAATATCTTAATTGCTTGTATGCTTGCCTGTCTCTCCCTGTGGTCTGTGATCTCTTAAGGGCAGAGACTCTTTATTCTTCACTGTTGTATCCCTAGCCTCAAGCCTGCTGCTAATGCAGAATTTGTATTCAAAAAATATTTATTGAATAGGTGGGTGGATGGAGGAATATAGGGTAGCCTGATGTCCTCAAACCAGCCAGCTAACCAGTACCTACATTTCAACCCATAGGTTTTGACCACTGACTTATCCTCTCATTCCCCTTTCTCTTAAAAAAAAAGTCTCAAGGGCTATTTAAGTAATATGTCCCATAGGGTACATGCTCAAATGGCAGAACCTTGCCCACAGCTATAATTCCCTAAGGAAGAGCTCTCCTGGGAGGTTCATTGTCTCACATCACTCTGCTGAGTGACTTTGAAGAGCAAGGCAGGCAGAAATATTCCCATTTATTCGTTATCTACCATGTGCTTGGAACCATGCCAGGCACTTTTTAATATGATACTCTCATTTAATTCTCACAGCAATACTCTAAGGTAGGTATTACTCTCCCCATTTACGCAGATGAGAAAGAGACTCAGAGCAAAGAGTGGGGCGGTGAGGAAGGAGACCCAGGCATCTAGGATTACCTCCCCCTTGACTTCCATACTGCATTTCAATAAAGAAAAGGCTGGCCAACTGGCGCCTCCTGAACCACCTTCCCATAAATAGCAGGCATGGTGTGGGGGAATCTTTCCGGTAGACATGGTTTTTACTTAAACAAGGTCAAAACCCCACCCACTCCTCCATCGGCCAAGACCTTTTCATATGTGATTTCTAAAACGGTACACCCAAGACCCTTTCACGTGTACTATCTAGAGTATAAGCCTCTATAAAGGCAGAGCTTCTCTTTGTTAGGGGAGCTGTGTCATTTAGACAAATTGTTGCCTGGCTCCTAGCTGTAATAATAATAATAGTAATAATAATAATAATAATAATACACTCCTTCCTTCCCAGTCGGTGTTTGAGAGGTCTATTTCTCGTGGCTGCTGCTGCTTCACTTTCGTTCATCTCTAAGTGTAGCTCATCAGCCTGCTTTACCACCATGTCTGCTGCCAGGTCAACTCATTTACTCATTAATTGACATTTGTTGCATGCTTGCTGTTTGCCAAGGGCAGGGCTGGGGGTTTAATGTGAATTATCTCAGTTAATCCTAACTGTGCCTCTATGAAGAAAGTAATATAATTATCTTCATTTTATCTTTGGAAAAGAAGTAACTCTCTCACAGAGACCATAATTGGTGGACCTGGATTGGGATTTCAGATCAGCATGACTCCAGAATGAGTGTCTTAACCACGACTTTCTGAAGCTGCCCCACAGGCAACGTTACAGTCACATGCTGTGACACAGATGCATTGCACACTGGGCAGCTCGAATTATTAGCATTTCCTGGCAATCTGAATTGCAAGTGACAAGCTGACTTTTTGTTGTTGTTTTGGTAATAGAGCTATGCTTTTGTTGCTGCTGTATTGATAGAGTATTGCCCTGCAACCCAGGCTGGAGAGCAGTGGCATGATCTCGGCTCACTGCAGCCTTCACTGACATGGTAATTGCCCCATAAACTGCATACCTCGACCATACCTTGGCCTTGCGTTGAAACGGCACTCTATAACCCTAATGTGACAGGCAAGCAGTCCAAACCAATGCCATTTTGGCCCCTGTGCCATTTTAAGAAAAACTAAGACGTGTAATAAGTAACTAAGGTCTGTAATTTTCCACCCTACCCATACAATGTGCAAACTAACACTTATATTAACTTCTGTGAACCACTTAAGTAATAATCAGAATGTCCAAAGTCCCCTGGCCCTCGGAATGTCCAAAGCCCCTTGCCCTCACCCCCCTGCCCCAGGAGGTGGTTTAGGGGCATAAAAGGTCTTGACACCTTCCTTTCAGGACCATGGGTTAGAGAGACACGAGTCCTCCGTGGCCGCCAGCAATAAAGACCCTATAATTTGGCCTAGTCTTTGTCTCAGTGGTGATTTCCCACTTGCTCGGTTACAACATAACCCACTGGGGTCAAACAATCCTCCAACCTCAGCCTCCCTAGTAGCTAGAACTATAGGTGAGTAACATCATGTCCAGTTAATTTAAAAAAATTTTTTGTAACACAAATATAAACAGACACTAGCAAACATCCTCAGGACTGAAACCACGGAAGTATTGGTATAATAGAAACAGGTGTATGAGAAATTTCTTGAAGCTGTGCTTATGATCACCTCCTTTTGGGAGATGAGGAAAAGAAAGCAGATGTCAGCCTGTGGAATATTTCACAAGAATAGTTTATGATTATGTCACCTTGAGGAGAAGAGAAGTAAAACTGTGACATGGTAATCGACCCATAAACTGCATCCCTCGACCATTCCTTGACTTTTGGTTGAAACTGGTCTCTGTAACACTAATGTGACAGGCAAGCAGTCCAAACCCACGCCATCTTGGCCCCTGCAATTTGTAATAAGTAACTAAGGTCTATAAATTCCACCCTACCCAGACAATGTGTAAACTAACACTTGACTTCTGTGAACCACTTAAGTAACAATCTGCATGTTCGAAGACCCTCACCCTCATCCCCGGCCAGGAGGTGGTTTACGGAATGTCCAAAGTCCACTGGCCCTCAAGGTGTCTGAAGACCCTCGCCCTCATCCCCGCCCAGGAGGTGGTTTACAGGCATAAAAAGTCTTGACACCCTCCTTTCGGGGCCACAGGTTAGAGAGACGAGTCCTCCGTGGCCGCCGGCAATAAAGACCCTGTAATTTGGCCTACTCTGTCTCAGTGGTAATTTTGCGCTCGCTCAGTTACAACAAAACTAATACTTTATGTTTAGTTTGGAATCAAAGATGTGTTGGGTGTAATTTGGCACTGGTGAGTGAAACCTGGCCACATAGACTATTGAGCCAGTATCAATTAGGGGAGGGAAATTAGAAACTAGTCCTGCTCTTCTGGGCAGGAAAGTGTGTTGTAAGCCCAGGAAATCTGGGACAGGTCTCAATTAATTTAGAAAGTGTATTTTGCCAAGGTTGAGAATGCGCCTGTGACACAGCATCAGGAAGTCCTGACGATATGTGCCCAAGGTGGTCAGGGCACAGCTTGGCTTATACGTTTTAGGGAGACACAAGACATCGATCAATATATGTAAGAAGTACATTGGTTCAGTCTGGAAAGGCGGGACCATTCGAAGCAAAAGCAGGAAGACTTGGAAATGGGGGTGGGAGCTTCCAGGTCACAGATAGGTGATACACAGTTACATTATTTTAAGCTTCTGATTGCTTTTCCACGGGAGGAAAATCAGATATGCATCTATCCCAGTGAGCGGAGGAGAGACTTTGAATAGAATGGGAAGCAGGTTTGCCCTAAGCAGTTTCCAGTTTGAGTTTTCCGTAGTGATTTTAAGGGCCCAGGATATTTTCCTTTCACAGTGTTGATGTCTTGAGCCCTAAACAAGGAGTGTTCCCAGTCAGAGGTGGCTTTGCTTTTTTTTAACAGGGATATATACCAGATTGTGACTTGACCCTTTGTGACTTCTCTCATAGAAAAAGCAATCAATAACAAGGACACAGTTTCACACCAGGCATGGTCAAAGAGGTGCACTAATGGCACACCAGTCCAGAGGAAGAATACCCAGTGTATACATTCATTTTTATACTGTGATTAAGATATTACCTGAGACTGGGTGATTTATAAACAAAGAAGGTTTAATTGACTCACAGTTTCACATGACTGGGGAGGCCTCAGGAAACTTACAATCATGGCGGCAGGGGAAGCAGGCACCTTCCTCACGAGGCAGCAAGAGAGAGTGCAAGTGTGTGAAGAAGGAACCATCAAACACTCATAAAGTCATCAGACCTTGTGAGAACTCACTCACTATCAGGAGAACAGCATAGGGGAATCTGCTCTCATGATCCAGCCAGCTCCCACCAGGTCCTTCCCTTGACATGTGGGATTATGGGGATTACAATTCAAGATAAGATTTGAGTGGGGACACAGCAAAACCATAATCACCCAGCCTGTGACGTTATGTTGCCTGCAGCCAAGGGTCATGCAACGTGTTGGGGGACATGTCATGATGCCAAATACTTCCTAATACACCTCTCTTAGTCTGTCACCTTTTTTCTTTTTGGACAGTCTCTTGTTCAAGGCTTGTCTAGATCTGACTATTTGGGTGGTCTGAAAAGGATTTTTTTCTTCTGGAGAACGGAGTCTAGCTCTGTCACCCAGGCTAAAGTGCAGTGGTGTGATCTAAGTAAGTCACAATATATAGGGTCAAATAAAACTGCAACCTCTGCTTCCCCGGTTCAAGTGATTTTCCTGCCTCAGCCTCCTGAGTAGCTGGGATTACAGGTGTCTGCCACCATGACTGGATAATTTTTGTATTTTCAGTAGAGATGCGGTTTCACTGTGTCGGCCAGGCTCTTGAACTCCTGACCTCATGATCCACCCACCTCAGCCTTCCAAAGTGCTGGATTACAAGCATTAGCCACCACGCTGTGCTGGATTAAAAAAAAATATCTACTTCTTTCCACAAAAACATCTGCAGTGAATTCACAGATGACACCTGCAATATAACACTAGAGAAATTGGGAGAATGTGAGCTTTCTGCTTCTGCCACTAAGCAGCTGTATGACTTTGAGCAAGTCACTTAAACTTGGCTTCAGATGTGTTAGCAGAAGGAGTGGGTTGATTTCTGAGGGCTCTATCAACGCTAAAATCTACAGGTCTAACTTTCCTCCCGTAAAATTTATTTGAGGTCTCTTTCGTGTCTGTTCATATGTCATATGTCAAGGGCCATGAATGAAATCTGGCGAGGATGGTAATTCAGTGGTGGTGGAGAAGATGGGTCTACAATAGATTGTTTCTATTTAAAAGACTTCCCCACTTCATTTCATATGAACTGGTAATAAAGTTTCTACAGTCTGTAAGCTGAGCCTTGATTCACATACACTTAAATCTTTAAAAGGAACAAGGTGGGGGACTCCTGAGGTTGTTCATTCATTATCCCTTTATTTCTTTTCAACGCAACATTAATTTAATAGTCTCATAGCCTTGAATAATCATTTAGGTCTTACTGCATTTTAAAGAAACATGATACTGTGTTGACAAAAAGAGTCAAATTCTGTAAAATATTTTAAGAGATTTATTCTGAGCCAAATGACAGTGATCATTGCTTGTGACACAGCCCTCAGGAGATCCTGAGAACATGTACCCTAGGTGGTTGGGGTATAGTTTGGTTTAATATATTTTAGGGAGTCATGAGACATCAATCAAATGCATTTAAGAAATACATTGGTTTGGTATTTACATTGGGTTGAGGTGGAACAACTCAAAGAGGGGGCTTCCGGGCTATAGGTAAATTTAAACATTTTCTGATTGACAATTGGTTGAACTTATCTGAGGTCCTGGGATCAATGGAGAGGAATGTTCAGGTTAAGATAAAGGATTGTGGAGAACAAGTTTGATTGTGCAGAGGAATCTCTCAAGATAGCAGACTTCAGAGAGAGCAGGTTGTAAAATGCTTCCTATTAGACCTACAAGGGTACCTGGTTCTTAGTTGATTATATTCTGTATTTGGAAAGAAAACAAAGGGGAAAAGGGATTCTCAATAGGATGTGGATTTTTCCCACAAAAGACTTTGCAGGGCAATTTCAAGTTATGGCACGGAAATACATTTTGGGGTTATTTTTTCCTTGTGTAATGTTATGGCAAAGTCAGATTGAAAAGTAAGTCACAATGTGTAGGGTCAAATAAAACCCATCTGATGAGAATTTATAGTTTGTGGGGCATGACTCCCTAGATCCCTTAGTTAGGAATTTGGGCAAGATAAAAAACCAAAGCTTAGTCCTCAACTGAATGGGACGTAACACTTTATATTAGGCCTTATCTCACTTCTGAGAATTTATGCATTTTCAAATCTCCCCTGCCAACTAAATTCTGAGCCTCTTGAAGATAGAAATCATATTTTATTTACCTTTCTAGTCCCTACTGCTCAGTATAGCATTCTGGTTCAATAGTTGCCTTTTGAATAAAAAATAATTAATTCACCATCGTCAATTCAAAAATTACCAGGCTTGGCTCACTATTTTCATGCAGTCATTGTATTAAGAAGGGTAAAACAGTGTGGAACTCCTCTGGTTGACCTTTCCTCCTCCCATCACCCACCCCATCCTGAGACACATTTAGTGATGATGGAAGGCGTGTAGTTTGAAAAAGACTTCCTGGATGACTGTAATACACATATTTCCCATTGTCCTCAGCAAAAAAGAAAAACACACTCAAAAGTTGCAAATTTCCTGGGCATTCTCGCTGTAGGCTCTGGACCATGAGGTTCCTCAGCTGCTTGCCCACACTAGAGACATATGGTGGCCTAATGGATTAGGGTAGGGTAGAGACAGATTCTTTTGCACCTGCATTGGGGTGGGCAAGAAGAAAAATAATATGCCTTTCTTTGAATGCCTACTGTCCCCACCAGGCAATGTCCCCACACATGCAAACCAGTCTCATACACCAGGAAGAAACATGTTTTCAAGGCCACTGCAAGATTGGTCTAATATAGCCAGTTTCGTGGTACAACTGATAAAACCAGTTTGAGAAGAAAAGAGGGGATAGAGAATTATTTCATATAAACCTAAGTCTTACCGACCTGCCTTTCAAACATCAAATTAATATAGTGATGTTCACAAAGAAACCTTGCCAAAAGGAGAACATTTCAAATATTTGGAAATATTAAATCTTAGCAGTGAAACTGTATGAAGTAGGAATATTTGGATTGAGTGTTAATTGGTACAAACTGGGGCATCCATTAGATTATTGAATGTTTGAGATCTGCATCTCAAACAGCAGCTCCTCAAAGGGGATTGATTCCCTGGCATCCAGTCTAAAGCAGCCTCCCATGACATGCAATCTACCTGTACAACAAACCCTCACGTATAAGGTTTGTTATACAAGTAGAACCTAAAATAAAAAATTTTAAAGAAAAGAACGGAAAACATTCCAATTTTTCCTTTATTGCGCGTAAGGGAACCATGTGAGCTCAGAGACTTGCTCAGTCTAGTGTGTGGGCTGCCATGGTCAGTGGCACTGTATGTTTCTCATTGAGAGGGTGAGGATGCGGGAAGGAGGAGAGTGTCAGAAGTGTCAGGCCTGAGGCCAGGCACGGGGACTCATACCTGTAATACTAGCACTTTGGGAGGCAGAGGCAAGCCGATCACCTGAGGTCAGGAGTTCGAGCCCAGCCTGGCTAACATGGTGAAACTCCTGTCTCTACTAAAAATATAAAAACTGGCCAGGTGTGGTGGCAGGTGCCTGTAATCCCAGCTACCTGGGAGGCTGAGGCAGGAGACTCACTGGAACCCAGGAGGCAGAGGCTGCAGTGAGCCGAGATTGTGCCACTGCACTCCAACCTGGGCAACAGAGTGACACTTCATCTCAAAAAAACAAAACAAAACAAAAAATGTGTCAGACCTCGCTAGCATAGTCAGTTTGGAAAAGAATAACTTTTGGCCAGGTGCAGTGGCTCACACCTGTAATCCTAGCACTTTGGGAGGCCGAGGCCAAGAAATCAAGACCATCCTGGCCAACACGGTGAAACCCCATCTCTATAAAAAATATAAAAAATTAGCCGGTAGTCCCAGCTACTTGGGAAGCTGAGGCAGGAGAATCGCTTGAACCCAGGAGGCGGAGGTTGCAGTGAGCCGAGATCACACCACTGCACTCCAGCCTGGCAAGAGTGAGACTCCATCCACAAAAAAGAAAATGAATACCTTTTATATTGTTTTGCTTTTTTAAATATAAAATTATACGTGTTCATTAGAGAAAAATCAGGAAATCAGATAAATAAAATCAAGAAAGAATTATTGAAACATCACAATGCTAACAGCTTACAGATATTTCTCTTTCCAGACCTAGCTACCTTTTAGCATCAGAGGACAGAAATGGCATTACTCCCTTTCCACCACTGATTGAAAACAAAGTAAGTCTCCTTTTTGTAAACTGAAGTGTAAATAAATAAATAAAGCAGCTTTCCGACTCTCACCCACCCTTTTTTATATCATTCTATCTCATCATATTTCCCTGTTCCAGTTTTTTAAAATTAAAATTAAAATTTCCTTTAGAGACAAACTCTCACTCTGTCACTCAGGCTGATGTGCAGTGGTGCAATGATCCCTCGTTGCAACCTCACACCCCTGAGCTCAAGTGATTCTCCTGCTTCAGCCCAGCTAGTAGTTGGGACTACAGGCTTGTGCCTCCATGTCTGATCCCTGTTCCATTTTTTTTTTTTTTCAGCATGTGTCATCTGAAATTACCCGTTTATCTGTTGTCCTGAAGTGCAGGCATTGCGCTGTCTTGTTTCTTACTGTGCTTCAGCTCCTTGGCATGGAGTAGGTGCTCAATAAATGCTTGGTGCAAAAATGATGGAATGAATGTTACACATTGCTCATTGTCTCCAACAGAAATAGAAAATTATTTCTTGAGATGTAAAAACTGTCAGAAAAAAAGTTACTGTTCAGGATTTGCCTTGAAAGAATGGGTGGGAGCTTGGAGAGCCTCCATTGCATAGGGGTTAACAGCACAGAATGTGGAATCAGACTACCTGCCTCCTGTAGAATTCAGAAAGGTGACCACTCAATATCTATGGAGTGAAAGTTTCAGGATTTAGTTCAAGTTTGTGCTTACAGCATTAATAACACATTATTTATTTTGAAACACTCATGCAGTGGGGCCAGAAGAAGCAGAAGAATGAGATAGAAGATTCTTTTAAAAATGAATTCCATGCTTTAAAAGAATGTCTATACTTAATGACCTCAAAAAAATAACTTTTTTTTAAATGAAAACATGTTCTTGAAGGCTTTAGAAAATCAAACATGGCACAAAATTTTTTTTCTTGGCTGTTTCATGCAACAGCACAGAAGGTAGAGTAGAAAGACAATTCTCATTCAAGGTCTGCTGCTTACTAGCTTGAGTAAGTCACTTAATCTCTGTGAGTCCCACTTGCCTTAAAATAAGAAAGACAATCATATATCACAACTTTCCCGCCCCTCCCAGGGTGGCTGTTAGACTCCAGGAATACAACCTATGTGCAAGCCCTTAGTAAACAAGGATTATAAGCATTTTAGCTTCTCTTTTAATATGCCAACATGATGGATGGTGGCATATTATGGCTTTGTGAATGGTGGAGAATATAATTCCAGTTCAGTGGTTGTAGCCAGACATTCAACTGCCTGTCCTAGCAACACTGTTTGCCTTTGAGATCAAATGAAGTGGTAAATGCAAGAACTCATGCTAGAGTGGAAGAAACTGAAATTATGGAGCTTCTCTGTGCTAACTGAGTCAGATCTCAGCTGTTTGTTAATCGGAAACTTAGCAACTGGAATAAACATCTAGAAATTTAATGACGTTCTCTTATCTACAATAAGAAATGCTAAGATGGAAAATTATCTCCCAATCCCTCCTTCTTATGCCATTAATATTAAAACACACCTTTTCTTACTCCACCCTCTCTCTTCCAGCTCATCAAGATTCCCTTCCTACGTTCAAAAATCCTATTTCACTCATAAAAATTTTTTACTTTTTGAGCACACCAACTTTCATAGCTTAGAAAGTAGAATAGTTTAAAATGTTAACAGTGGTTATCTCTAGGTGGTAAGATTATGAGCAGCATTTTCTCATTATATTTTCCATACCGCCAAATTTTTCATAATGAGCATTTATTCTTTTTATATTAAGAAGGAAAACAAGGAAGCAGATTATTTATTTATTTATTGAGTCAGAGTCTTACTCTGTTGCCCAGGTTTGAATGCAATGGCATGATCTCGGCTCACTGCAACCTCTGCTTCCCGGGTTGAAGTGATTCTCCTGCCTCAGCCTCCCCAGTACCTGAGACTATGGGTGCAGGCCACCATGCCTGGCTCATTTTTGTAGCTTTAGTAGAGACAGTGTTTCGCCATGTTAGCCAGGCTGGTCTCAAACTCCTGACCTCAGATGATCCATTCGCCTTGGCCTCCCAAAGTGCTGGGATTACAGGCATGAGCAACTGTGCCTGGCCAGATTATTTGTTTGTTTGTTTATTTATTTATTTATTTTTGAGAGAGTCTCACCCTGTCTCCCAGGCTGGAGTGCAGTGGTGTGATCTTGGCTCCCTGCAACCTCCACCTCCCAGGTTTAAGTGATTCTTGGGCCTCAGATACCTGAGTAGCTGGGATTACAGGCATGTGCCACCATAACCAGCTAATCTTTGTATTTCTAGTAGAGACAGGATTTTTCCATGTTGGCCAGACTTGGGAAGCAGATTTAATTAGGCAACATTCCTTAAAGAGTGTTTCGGACATTTCTAATCTGGGAGAATTAGAGGAGAAATTTAAGGAGAAAGATATCTGACCATATACATTTGGGAAATACTAGACACTTTATCTCTTTTTGGGGAGAGAATCCCAAAGCACAATCATCTGTAAAATGCTTGCAAGTTTTTCAAGAAAAAAAACCTGCTTAATTTTGTTTAATTTAAAATTTGCATTTTCCCCCCACAAAATACCTTTTTTCATGCAAAATTTGTGAACATTTTGTGAAACTGGTGACCCACAGAACAACTTTTTGGGAAACAGGCAATTGGGAACAACTCTCCTTCTGAGCAGGAGGGTGACATGGGCTTTCTCACCAGGGCCCATGGGATCACTAGAGGGTTTGAGAATGGGCTTTAGTGGCAGTTACCCTTGTGCAACATTATCTATATGTACACATATGTGCTTTTGTCTGGGGAGAGGATTGGAACACTCACATTGTCGGTCATCCACATCCTGTAAAGATACTTGACATTCAGTACTTTTGTTTTGTTTTGAGACAGAGTTTCACTCTGTCCCATAGGCTGGAGTCCAATGGCGTGATCTTGGCTCACTGCAACCTCTGCCTCCCGGGTTCAAGCAATTCTTCTGCCTCAGCCTCCCAAGTAGCTGCAATTACAGGCACCTGCCACCGTGCCTGGCTAATTTTTTTTTTTGCAGTTTTAGTAGAGACGAGGTTTCGTCATGTTGGCCAGGCTGTCTCAAACTCCTGACCTCAGGTGATCCATCCAGCCCCTCAAAGTGCTGGGATTACACCACACCCAGCGACATTCAGTACTTTTTTTTTTTTTTTTTTTTGAGACGGAGTTTCGCTCTTGTTACCCAGGCTGGAGTGCAATGGCGCGATCTCGGCTCACTGCAACCTCCGCCTCCTGAGATCAGGCAATTCTCCTGCCTCAGCCTCCTGAGTAGCTGGGATTACAGGCACACGCCACCATGCCCAGCTGATTTTTTGTATTTTTAGTAGAGACGGGGTTTCACCATGTCGACCAGGATGGTCTCGAACTCTCGACGTCGTGATCCACCCGCCTCGGCCTCCCAAAGTGCTGGGATTACAGGCTTAAGCCACCGCGCCCAGCCAGTACTTTTTAAAAAATACAAGTTCCTGCTCTGTTGCCCAGGCTGGAGTGCAGTGGCATGATCATAGCTCATTGTAACCTGAAACTCCTGGGCTCAAGCAATCCTCCCACTGTAGCCTCTCAGGGTACTGGGATTACAGGCGTGAGCCACCATGCCCAGCCTCTAAGATACTTGATGTTTAGCACTTTTGCCCAACAACACTTTGCCATGAAAACAAAGCAAAAAAACCAAGAAATCTGTTGCCATATATAACAAAAAATAAAACAAAACAAAAAATAGAACACCTAGTTAAATGTGAATTTCAGATAAGTAACAAATAATGTGTTCGTATAAGGCATGTAACATTTGGACATTTTTATACCATGTATATATTATCAGCTGTTTTCTTGAAATTCATATGTAACTGGTGTCATGTATTTTATCTTGTAACCTTCGTTAAACTCAAATTTATTAACACTAGAGTTACAGAGAGCACTCTATTCAAAATGCTGATATAGGAACATTTGACACTCAAAGGTTGGTCCATGGACCAGCATCATTGACATCACCTGGAAGCTTATCAGAAATGCAGAATCTCAGGCTCCACCCCAGATTTGCTGAAACAGAATCTACAGTGTATCAAGATCCCCAGGTGAAGTATTCCTATGTTGAAGTTTGAGAAACCCCAATGGAAAGAGTTCCTGGCATGATGGTTTGTGACCTTGGCTAGATACTGGAATCACCTGGAAGCTTTAAGCCTACACATGTCCGGGCTGATTCCCCGAGAGTCAGATTTAGTTGATTTGAGTAACAATCTGGGCATTGGGATTTTTAAACACCCCTTCCTCTCTACTCCAGAAGATTCTAATGTGCAGCCAAGATAGCATCGTTATAAAGTAGGAGACCCAAGCAAGGTGAAGACTATCAGAATCACCTGCAGAGAGTTTGCTACGAAACACTTCTGTGCCCCACCCAAATCTCTGGGTATGGGCTGCATTTTCACAAAGTGCTCAGTACAATTCTTTTCTCTCTTCGGTTGAGAACCATTAAGTTGAGAACCATTTAAGGGCGACCTAAAGTGGAACTATTCAGGTATTATCTGGCCACCAAGCTATTGAGGAAAAAAGGGCCACCCATGGGAACTCAGCATGCAACTTAGGTGGGGCCTGGCTTTCCTCCTGCTCACGTGGCACCACAGGTTCCCACTATGCTAAAGACAAGGCAGGATGGCCTTTGCCCACCAGAGGAAATGTCACAAATCTAATTTCTTTTTTTTTTTTTTTTTTTTTGAGAAGGCGTTTTCGCTCCTGTTACCCAGGCTGGAGTGCAATGGCGCGATCTCGGCTCACCGCAACCTCCGCCTCCTGGGTTCAGGCAATTCTCCTGCCTCAGCCTCCTGAGTAGCTGGGATTACAGGCACGTGCCACCATGCCCAGCTAATTTTTTGTATTTTTAGTAGAGACTGGGTTTCACCATGTTGACCAGGATGGTCTCGATCTCTCGACCTCGTGATCCACCCGCCTCGGCCTCCCAAAATGCTGGGATTACAGGCTTGAGCCACCGTGCCCGGCCACAAATCTAATTTCTATAAGAATTGATGTGATACCTGAGGATGGAGATGTTCACTCTCTCCTACCAGGTTAGTTATTCATTTTGTTTTTGTTTTGTTTGAAGTGCAGTTTCTCTCTTGTTGCCCAGGCTGGAGTGCAATAGTGTGAGCTGGGCTCACTGCAAACTCTGCCTTTTGGCTTCAAGCAATTCTCCTGCCTCAGCCTCCCAAGTGTCTGGGATTACAAGCATGTGCCACCACCCTGGCTAATTTTGTATTTTTAGTAGAGATGGGTTTCACCATATTGGCCAGGCTGGTCTCAAACTCCTGACCTCAGGTGATCTACCTGCCTCAGCCTCCCAAAGTCCTGGGATTACAGGCATGAGCCAGCATGCCTGGCCTAGCCATTCATTTTGACTCTTGGCATACGAAATGGTTTCCCACAAATCTACTTAGAATATAACATGGGTGCATGGTGGTGCACGCCTGTAATCTTAGCACTTTGGGAGGCTGAGGCAGGAGGATTGCTTGAGCCCAGGAGTACAAGACCAGCCTGGACAACAAAGCAAGATACCATCTCTGCAAAAAAAAATTAAAAATCAGCCAGGCACGGTGGTGTATGCCTATAATTCCAGCTACTTGGGAGGCTGAGGTGGAAGGCTTACTTGAGCCCAAGAGGTTGAGGCTGTAGTAAGACAATGGTCACATCACTGTTCCCCAGCCTAGGCAAGAGAGTGAGACCCAGACTCTTCTGGAACCATTTTCGTTATTCACTTGATATATATTTATAAATATATCTTTACTTGTGGGAAACCATTTATATGTATTTATAAATTTATAAATATGTATCAAGTGAATTTATAAATTGAAAATACAAATTGAACTGAAAATATAAATTGATACATATTTATAAATTGAGTGCAAAGCTTTATATGAACCAGAAGGGATTTTAGTCAAAGAAAAGAAATTTATAAATTGATATATATTCATAAATACTGATATATATTTATAAATTGATATATACTTATATCAATTTATAGATACAAATCTATTGATATATAGTTATATATTTGATATATAGTTATAAACTCACTTGATACATATTTATAACTTTATAAATATATATAAATGGTTTCCCACAAGTAGATATACATTTATAAATACATATCAAGTGAAAAATGAAAATGATTCCAGCAGAAGCACAGGAGGATTTAAATAATTCTGAGTTATATCATCCAGTGCAGGTGGTGACTTGCTCACCTGCTGATACTGTGAATCTCAGCTACAGAGAAAGACGTAAAGAACTTGTCAGGTGTGTTAGATCCCTGAGCTGATGAATGGACTGAGCAGTAACAGTTAAAGAAATGATCTCATCCTTTTCTTCATCAGCACATGGTGGTTGAGTGCAAAGCTTGATATGAAGCAGGAGGGATTTTAGTCAAAGAAAATAAATTATGAAATTCTATTAAATCTTAGGGATTTTATCCAAGGTTGAGCCTGGATGATGCCTTTGTCTTTGAGATAGTTACTTTACAACTCTTTTTGGAACTGGATATCAATTAGTGAACACTTTCCACTGTCTTAGATTTATGTTCCTACTAATTAAGAAGAATAAAGAAATGTTTGATTTCCACGAGGAAGGATGAGAAATGGAAGGCAAATACAGTAAGAGCTGACAAGTTATCTCTGATAGAAGCAAATAGGTCTGTATCTGGGCTTATGACTGCTTTGGAGGCCTGGAGGCTTCAGAGCAAGTTCACGTGGTTGATGACATTGACACAAGGCAGCTAGTGGGCTGTTTAGTTTAAAGGGGGCAAGGTAGAACTTCTACTCTGTTTTTCAGAAGTTCCAGGATCTCCTTCGAGGTTGAAATGTTTGGGGATTTTGTTTTGGTAAAATAGTTGTGGTCTAATTTTTTTATGTTTTATTAAGCCCTCCTCTAACTTAATGTGCTTAGGGATCACCTGGGGATCTGGTTAAAAGCAGTTTTTAATTGAGTAAGTCTGGGGTAGGGCTTGTCATTCTGCATTGCTAAGAAGCTCCTCACTGATGTGGATGCTGCTGACCTGCAGACCACACTTTGAATAGCAAGTGTATATAGCTTTTATCTGAACCATGTGTCAGTCAGGGTTATTTAGAGAAACAACCTATAGGATAAAGATAGATGGATATTTTAAGAAATTGGCTTATGTGATTGTAGGAGTTGGCAAGTTCAAAGTCTGTAGAGTAGGCTGGAAACTTAGGAGTTAATGTTGCAGTCTCAAGGCAGAATTTCTTCCTCTCTGGAAATCAGTTTTTGCTCATAAGACTTTTCAACTGATTGGATGATACTAAAATATCCACATTATGAAGAATAATCTCCTTTACTTAAAGTCTAAAAATAACAATAATTTTTTTTTTTTTTAGAGACAGGGTCTCCCTACATTGCCCAGGCTGGACTGAAACTCCTGGGCTCAGGTGATCCTCCTGCCTCAGCTTCTTGAATATCTGGGACTACAAGCATGCCAACATGCCACTTTGTTAATCACATCTACAAAATATCTTCCCAGCATCACCTAGATTAGTGTTTGATTAAATAAATGGGTATTATTGCCTAGCCAAATTGACACGTAAAACTAACCATTACACCATGGATCTCTTTTTTTTAATGAGTTTCCATTAATGCCTAAAAAGCAAAATATATAAAAGCATAACTGCTCTGCTTAAATTAGGAGTGAGTATCTGGAATCTGGCCTCATTTTCCTGCCTTTCCCCAGGGGGAGCTCTAAGGAAGATTGTTTCAAAATCATTGCCTTGTATTTCTTCACCTATAACATGCAGATAAGTAATAGCATCTGACTAGAGATTAAATTAGAACATGTTAGTAAAACCATGTAGCACAATACGTGACACATTTGTAGGTATTTTATACACATGAGTTGCTTCTAGTTTTATTGCTGTTATCAATCAGAACTATTACTGAAAGATAGGCTTTTTTCAAAGAAAAAAGTACGTAGTATTTCAGTATAAGGCCTGATGCTTCACAGGGAGCTCCTAGGATATATTACTGCCTCTACTTTCGCTGCTCACCTGGTGGCCAAGTGGACTAGCTTCATTAACCTCAGCCCCAGTTAAGCATCTAAATCAGGCGTCCCCAAACTTTTTACACAGGGGGCCAGTTCACTGTCCCTCAGACTGTTGGAGGGCCGCCACATACTGTGCTCCTCTCACTGACCACCAGTGAAAGAGGTGCCCCTTCCTGAAGTCCGGCAGGGGGCCCGATAAATGGCCTCAGGGGGCCGCATGCGGCCCGCGGGCCGTAGTTTGGGGACGCCTGATCTAAATGGAAGATGTCTCTATGGGCTGAGCATTGGTCCAGCACTGGGACAAGCAGTTAGACTCACGGGAGGGAAGGTCAAAGTTTACTACTTTGTTCTCTTTACTGCCTCGATGACCACATTTTAACCTTTCCTGTCTCTTGACCAAGAACACAACTATGGTTTGTCTCATCTGGTAGCTGGAGAAAGTGAGCACTCGGCTTTCCTTAACTTCAGCTGCAAAGAAATAGCATGGTTACAACCTAATGATTTTTTGTCACTTGTAAAAAGGGCAGTTTTCTTCAACAGTTTCCTTAGAAATTACAATTTGGAAAGCAAAAGAAGTTGCCTTCTATTGTCTTCGTTTTGCTTACAAGCACTTAACAGAAGAGGGAACACAAATGTGTTGACAAAAGAAACAGAAAAAGATCTTAAGCTTGTATGAGGTCTTAAGTCCTTGAGTTTAAAATGCAGTGTGGAACTACAAGGAATTTTTCCTCCAAAAACGCGCGCTAATGAAGTTAAGAGATTTTGTTTCAACTGCATTATTTTATAAAATTATCTTGGAACTTGGAAATGAAGTTGCATGCTTTCTGCTTATTTCGGTAACACTCGTGCAGACAGTATATATTCTTTGATGACAATTGGTATTTATGATGCATGGAGAGAACAACAGCCTCTAGCTCACTGCGCAACAGCAATATTGACTCTACAGGAAGAAAAGCAGTGACAAACTCAGCTCTGCTAGAAAAGTGAGAAAGTATAACTCCAAGACTCTAGGAATAGTTACTTTGATGACTGTTTCCTGATGAAAGCCTTACTTTACACAAAGAGCCTAAGCAAGTTTCCATTCACTGTAACAGTCATTTCTCATCTACAATTAATGTTAATTATTGCTATAGTTAAGATGAAAGAAGCATACAGCAGCAGAGAGGCAGGACAGAGTATGAATTAGGAGTGGTTTTGGCCACACGTTCACATTCAAACTCCAGTTAGTTACTGAATGACCTTGGGCAAGTTACTGAACCTCTTTAAGCCTTAACTGCTTTGTATATAATATATAGTAATACCTTGGAGAGTTGTTTCCACGATCAAATAAAATAAAGCATGTAAGCTTTCAATAAACACCGTCAGATGCTGCAATTGAGTCAAAAAAAGACCCAATATGGCAATGACAGGCCCTCCCAGCAGTCATCAGGCTATCTTGGCCCATAGGATACCACAAAAGATGCCAAAAGATTAAATGAACCACATGCAATCCTGTTTAAATTGTGCTAGTGGTAGATTAGGAGAAATCCTCAGGTAACTGTGATACTATGGGCAAATTAACCTCTTTAAGCCAGAGTCCTCTGGGGTAAAACTGTCGCGGTGCCTACCACATAGGGTTTCTTCCTTAATAAACTTTTAATTTCAGAGTAATTTTAGATTTAAAGAAAAGTTGCAAAGATAATAGAGAGTTTTACCACTTACGCCTTGCCCAGTTTTCTCTATTGCTAATATCTTACATTAACAAGGTACATTTGCCAAAACGAAGAAACTGACATTGGCGCGGTGGCTCACGCCTGTAATCCCAGCACTTTGGGAGGTTGAGGTGGGCAGATTACCTGTGGTCAGGAGTTCCAGACCAGCCTGGCCAACATGGTGAAACTGTGTCTCTACTAAAAATACAAAATTAGCCAGGTATCGTTGTGCATGCCTGTAATCCCAGTTACTTGGGAGGCTGAGGCAAGAGAATCGCTTGAACCCTGGAGGCAGAGGTTGCAGTGAGCAGAGATCGTGCCACTGTACTCCAGCCTGGGCGACAAGAGTGAAACTCTGTCTCAAAAAAAGAAAAGAAAAGAAAAATAAATTGACATTGGCAAAAAAAAAGTAACAGATGCTGGCAAGGTTGCAGGGAAAAGGGAGCACTTATACACTGTTGGTGGGAGTGTAAATTAGTTTAGCCATTGTGGAAAGCAGTATGGCAATTTCTCAATGAGCAAAAAGCAGAACTATCATTTGACCAAGCAATCCCCTTACTGTATACCCAGAGGAATATAAATTATTTTGACCATAAAGACACAGGCATGTGAATATTCACTGCAGCACTGTTCACAATAGCAAAGACATGGAATCAACCTAAATGCCCATCAATGACATACTGGATAAAGAAACTGTGACACACACACATATATATATATATCATAGAATATTATGCAGCCATAAAAAAGAACAAGATCATATCTTTTGTGGGAACATGGATGGAGCTGGAGGCTATTATCCTCAGCAAACTAATGCAGTAACAGAAAACCAAATACCACATGTTCTCACTTATAAGTGGGAGCTAATGATAAGAACTTATGAACACAAAGAAGGAAACCACAGACACTGGGGTCTACTTGAGGATGGAGGGTGGGAGGAGGGAGAGGAGCAGAAAAGATAACTATTGTGTACTACGCTTAGTACCTGGGTGATGAAATAATTTGTATAACAAACCTCTGTGACACAAGACAAGTCCGCCTATATAATAAACCTTCGCATGTACCCCCAAACTTAAAATGAAAGTTAAAAAAAAAACACTGACATTGATATATAACTATTAGCTAAACTCCAGACTTTGGATGACCCCGGTTTTTCCACTAATGTTCTTTTTCCAATCCAGGATCCAATCCAAGAAACCACAGTGCGTTTTGTGTCTTGCCTCTCCAGTGTCCTCTGATGTGTGATGGTTTCTTAATATTTCCTAATTTCCATGACCTTGACAGTCTTGAGGAAAATAACCGGACACCCTGTAGAATGTTCCCCAGTCTAGATTTGTCTGGCACTTCCTTCTGCGTCAACCAGGATGACCTCATAGGGTTTGAATGGGGATCTAATGAGAAGCACTCAGGACCCTGTTGGACAAGTTTTTTAATTATCAATGCACATTTTTAACACAGAGGGCAAAGCTGAGTTATGACTGAGAGCAGTGCTTCCGCAGCCAGTGGCCCAGGTCCTAGTCCCACAGCTGCTGTTTTCAAGCTATGTGACCCTGGACACATTTTTAACTTCTCAGTTTTTCTCATCTGTAAGGTAAGATACTATAATAATAGCACTTTCCTTGTCAGGTTGTTGGGAGGATTAAACTGATGCAAATGCTTTTTACATTCTAGGCACCTAGCAAGCTCCCTTTACTTTTTGCTATTAATACAAATAGTGTGAAACCACTTCTCCCTTATTAACCTTTGGAATAATTCAGAATCTCCATGTAGCCATTTATCTGCAGTGGCAATGCCTCTGTTAAGCACTGTGTATCTTATGGGTGCTCAACCCGAAGTGTCCTTGTGAGCACAGTTCCTGGTGGCGGACACAGGCAATATGATAAGCATGATAAACAAGTGCATTGCACGGTGTGCAGGTGATAGGTGCTGTGGCAAAGAGAACAAGCGGGGGAACTGGGCAGATCTCCGGAACTCGTTAGAAAGAACCTTCAGCAGCACCCCCCGATACAACATCCTGCAGAATTTGGTGCTTCCATGTTAGCCCCACCCTGAGGTAGGACCAGGTGAAGAAGTGGAGACAGCACCCGGCAAGGCCTTGCAGGGAGGGTCATGATTCACATAAACAAGAGAAGGATGAAGGAGGAGGACGGCAACAGCAGAGGAGGAGCTGAGCTTCTGCTGAACGACCAGAGCCTGGGCTCCCTGGGCTTCCTTCACTGTCTTCTGATCATTATTCATGTCAGATTTCATGTGGGGACCTCTTGTTCAGCACACACAGAATATGACTCGCAGTTAACCCACCATGCAGTCTAACTTCAATCCTGGTACAACCTTCTAAAATTATGCAATTAAAGACTCCACTAGAATGAAGTGTCTGAGAATGCAATTTAACCAAGTGGATCAAAAGGGACATTTTAAAAAGCGGAGAGAGGCCGGGTGTGGTGCTAATGCCTATAATCCCAGCACTTTGGGAGGCCGAGGCAGGTGGATATTGAGGTCAGAAGTTTAAGACCAGCCTGGCCAACATGGTGAAACTCTGTCTGTACTAAAAGTACAAAATTAGCCAGGTATGGTAGTGCATGGCTGCAATCTCAGCTACTTGGGAGGCTGAGGCCGGAGAATCGCCTGAACCCAGGAGGCAGAGGTTGCAGTGAGCCAGGATCATGCCACTGCACTCCAGCCTGGGAGGCAGAGTGAGACTCTATCTTTAAATAAATATATAAGTAAATAGCAGAGAGAAAGAGTGAAACAATAAACCTGGGAAGAGAAAGAAAATCGACACCAACAACCTCCCTCCTCCCGCTTCCTTCTGTCTCATTTCTAGGTGCCTTTTTGCCTAGTCTTATTTGTCTTACTTACATGATCATCTCCCTGGGGAAGGTGGATGTTGCCTCAATAACAGGACAGCTCGTACCCTGGGAGCAATTCTTTGGTTGTTAAGCATAGCGATACCAATCTCATTGTATGAGGTTGTACTTGGCTATACCCTAAGGGTCTTCTTTGCCTCCTAATACTTCACCCATTCATGAAACACTGTTTTGAACATTGTTTTGTGCTAGTAAGTTGAAGATTTCAATTTTTTCAGATATCTCGTTAGGTGGCAGGTATTATTTATTTAAACAATCCTGAGTACCTACCATGGGCCAGGCACAGTTCTACACACTTGGGTACCTTAGGGAGCAAAACAGATGGCGATGTGCTTACATCCTGGTGGCAGACAAAGGCAATATGATAAGCATGATAAACAAGTACATTGCACGGTGTGCAGGTGATAGGTGCTGTGGCAAAGAGAACAAGCGGGGGAACTGGGAGTGCCAGTTGGAGGGGTGGCTGCTTGATTCTCCCCATTTGCCAAAGGGAGGCTGCATCAGGGGAAAGCATTCCCTTCATTTCCCTAACTGCCCCCAGTCTTGCTCTAAGTTTTGTTTCACAGTCTCTGACCCTTTTCTATATCCCTTTTTAAATGGGAACAGTATTAAATGCTATTAAGCACTCTGGCTCTGAAGCCAAAATATCTGAAATTGATTCCTAGCTTGGTGGCATGCTTCTCTGTGTGACCTTGGGCATGCTGACTTCCCTCTGCTTTGATTTCCCCATCTACAAAATTTGCCTACCTCACAGAGTTGTAGAGAGGATGTTTCACGTCACTATGAGGTGCCTAGACCAGGCCCCGGTGCAGGGCGAGCACTCAGATGTGAGCTTAAAGAAGAAAGTGGTGCCCCTGTGTTGTGGGGTGGGGAGGGTCATAAGGAGCATCTCTGCAACACCCATTTCTATCCCTAAATGCCCAAAAAGCCAGGTAGGTACACAGGGCTCCTTCATTCAAAGCCTGAGGTCACTTCAAAAATGAACAAGAATGGCACCTCCCATATCCCTTGGTTCATTTCCAAGAACCAGCCTTCTTTTCTGCTAGTTTTTAAAAAAAACAAATTCTTGCGTTATTCTTTCACTTTAGCTTAGGTTTAATCACCATAAAAAGGTGGACGGCATTTGCTCTGTTGTACAGCTACCTGAGACATCACTCCGACCTATTTTTAGTTCATCGTGGTCACGTTTGACCTGTGCTTAGTCACTATTAAAACCCACACCCTGTACCCCACTTTCATAAAATAAAACAGGTAGCAAAACTTAAGCAAAATATTGAAAAGGGATGAAATAGGCAGACCATTTTAGGGTGAAGAAAATACTCATGATTTTGCCTTTCTGGAGATTTCTACAAACCTCGTCTCCTCTAAAGCAGAGAATGCAATGTACTGAAGGCAAAACTCAAAGAGAGAATAAACACAAACCCTGCCAAACAAACTCCATGTATCTAGGCAACAACCCCAGAGTACCTTATTTCCTGAGTGTTGAGTCTCAAGGACCTCTCCCATAGTAAATTATTAGCTTAGTGCAGGGTCTAAGATCTAGATAAAAGAACAGGAAAGGGAATGTTACTTAAAGTTGAAAGTCAAACACATTTAATGCATCTCTGTGATATGGAAATCATGTCCATCCTTCATCACAATGACAAGAACACGGAGTTAGACAAACAAACCGTGGAAGCAGTGATTCTCTTTGTTGCACTCCAGTTCTCATTCAGGTGCCCCCTCAACCCTGTCTAAAGTGCAGGAAGGCCCCCTTTGTCACAGGAAGATCAAGGAGCTCTAAGTTTTCAGACCAGGTTGGGTAGCACCCTGTCAGTCTTGCTTAAGGCTTTGCACTGACCTTGTATCCCACCGTCCCACAACTGGATTCCTACCTTGATTTCTAACTGGGGACTCCAGTTCCCCTGAGACTGACCTAGACAGCTCACTCCCTAACCTTGCCAGGTGTTCCTGTCTGGTGTCCTGATAGAGAGTTTTGAGGGAGGCCTTTCGGGTGCAGCCTGCCGGGGTCTACACTTGTGCCACTCTCCCTGACTGCTCTGTCTACCTGTCTGGATGTCCTCCTACCCAGACCTCTCCAGCCCGCAATCTGCCATCTTGAGCCACCTCTGGTCACACAAATCCCCAGATAACACACTCCACCCATGTCTCAGCCTGGCCTGCTCTGGCTGATCCCACCGTTCACCAAGTTCCCATCCTGACCTGAGATCTAGAGGCAGCTGTAGAAGGGAGAAAGAAATAGGGCTATATGTGTTAGACATTCCATTCTGATGTACAATTTCAGTGCTTCTTCCTCATGAACCACTGTCCTGAGGATTAAAGGAGTAAATGCATCCAGATGACACCTTAACTGAAATCTGAAGTATGAGACTGGCTTACCCCAATATGGAAGAGGGGTGGAAATATTCCAGGCAGAGGAATCAGCCAAGTAAAACCCAGACATCAGTGTCCACACTGTCCAAAGGCCCCTGGATGCCTCTGCTGGCCCAAGGAAACTATCTATTGTTGTGGACACCAGGTCCTGGAGCTCAGTGTCATCTCAGAAGGGCCCCAGCGCAGCAGGCTGCTCAGCCATGTTTCGTCTCACTCCTTCCCCAGCAAAACCTAGACATTCTTGATTAGACTGTGTAGGTGCTAATTAAAATCACTTAAGTGAACCACTTCCCATTTACTTTTAATTTTCAAGCACCACCATAATGATGCATCATTGAATATGTGTCAGATTAGGTTGGCACTGAATTTTAATTTACTGTGACATTGAACTCTATTTATGTAAGCTCTCCTCAGTGGGCTTTTCACATAACAATATGGTATTTTGCAATGTTGTGAGCATTGGTTAAACACCTTGAGTTCTGTATTTTGCTACTTCATTATCTTGTCTGTCTACTTGTAAGTTTTAGACACTTCTTAATGTAATTAAAGATCCCATAAAGTGTGGACTGATACCTCTTTAATCCACATGTCTAATCTATATGCTTATATATCTTTTCCTTTTTTTTTTTTTTTTTTTTGAGATGGAGTCTTACTCTGTCACCCAGGCTAGAGTGTAGTGCGCAGATCTTGGCTCACTGCAACCTCTGTCTCCTGGGTTTAAGCAATTCTCCTGCCTCAGCCACCCGAGTAGCTGGGATTATAGCTGCCTGCCACCATACCTGGCTAATTTTTTTTGTATTTTTAGTAGAATGGGGTTTTGCCATGTTGGCCAGGGTGGTCTCGAACGCCTGACCTTAGGTGATCCACCCACCTTGGCCTCCAGAAGTTCTGGGATTACAGGCACGAGCCACTGCACCCAGCCTGTCTTTTTTTGCAGGAGCACTTTCATTGATTTTTACTATATATCATCTTGTTTTTTCCTATGCACATATTTTAGAATATAGCAAAGGGAGGAGGAATGTCCAGCAGGAGAAAGATGAAAGTATTCAATTTTTTTGAGGCAGGATCTCACTCTGTCACCGAGGTTGGAGTGCAGTGGCATAATCATGGCTCACTGCAGCCTTGACTTCATGGGCTCAGGTGATTCTCCCATCTCGGCCTCCTGAGTAGCTGGGACTACAGGCACCTGCCACCACGCCTGGCTAAATTTTTGTATGTTTTGTAAAGATGGGGTTTCACCACGTTGCTTAGGCTGGTCTTGAACTTCTGGGCTCAAGCAGTCCACCTGCCTGGGCCTCTCAAAGTGCTGGGATTATAGGTGTGAGCCACTGTGCCCGACTGAAGGGATTTTATTATTATTATTATTTTAGATGAAGTTTTGCTCTTTTTGCCAGGCTGGAGTGAAAATGGCGTGATCTCAGCTCACTGCAACCTCTGACCTCCTGGTTTAAGCGATTCTCCTGCCTCAGCCTCCTGAGTAGCGGGGATTACAGGCACAAACCACCATGCCCGGCTAATTCTGTATTTTCAGTAGAGACAAGGTTTCACCATATTGGCCAGGCTGGTCTTGAACTCCCCACCTCAGGTGATCTGTCCACCTCAGCCTCCCAAAGTGCTGGGATTTCAGTCGTGAGTCACTGCACCCGTCCTATTTGATTATTTTTTTAAGCAATTTAGCTCACATATCTAGTAGCCCTTTCACCATTGTCTCTAAGGTTTAATAAGCAAAAGGTTGCTTCACATTTCCCTGCTTGTTTCTTTGCCTTTCCTCTCCATGCTCTAGCCCCTAGTGTATATTTGTGTTACTGCTGATAAAAGCTCATTTCTGAGTTAATTCACACAGGAGTCCAAGGGATTTTATCATTGACAATATACAGGATGGAACCCCTTAATCAGCCATGTTTTAAGCTAGATAATTATGATCAACCTTGGAATATGTGGAATTGGTATTCTTTTAAGAATGTGATTGGAGGCTAGGCACCGTGACTCAAGCCTGTAATTTGGGAGATGGAGGCAGGTGGATTGTTTGAGCCCAGGAGTTTGAGACCAGCCTGGACAATATGGAAAAACTCCATCTCTACTAAAAGTACAAAATATTAACCAGATGCGGTGCTGCATGCCTGTAGTCCCAGCTACTCGGGAGGATCACCTGAGCCCAGGAGGTTGAAGCTATAGTGAGCCGTGATTATGCCACTACACTCCAGCCTGGGAGACAGAGTGAGACTGTTTAGGTAAAAAAAATTAAAAAAAAAAAAGCGATTGGATTCATGTGACAAACCATGTCAGTAGTAGGATGTAAAAGGTTAAAAGATGAACTATAAATTGGGGAAAATTATTATATGTTGCACTGACAGGCAAAGATTAACGCAAAGGGCTGTTCTGAGGATTCATTTTTCTAGTCAGTCTTCATGTATTCACAAATGCAACAAAAATTCATGGAATACTCTTACACGTTGAATTGTGTACCATCAAATTCATATGTTGAAGTCCTAACCTCTAATATTTCAGAATATCATCTTATTTTGGGATAGGATCTTTACAGAAGTAATCAAGTTAAAGTGAAGTTATTAGGACTGGGCCCTAACCCAATACAACTGGTGTCCTCATGAAAAGGGAAAATTTGGACTCAGAGATACAATAACGGAAGGCAAATGACAGATGAAAGGGAAAGATGACCATCTGCAAGCTGAGGAGAGAGGCCTGGAATAGATCCTTCCTTCTAGCCCTCAGAAGAACCCACCCAGCTCTGACGCCTTGATTTGAAACTTCTAGTCTCTGGAATTGTGAGACAAATTTGTTCTTTAAGCCACTCAGTCGGAGACACTTTGATAGAACAGCCCTAGCTAACTAATACAAGCACCTACTGTGGGCCAGACACTGTCTTAGGTGCTAGGAATATGGCAATGAACAAAACTCACAGCATCTGCCTTCTTGGGACTCACATTCTAGCATGATATCAATAAACAAGGACATAAACAGATACAATAAACATCAAGTCATAGTATGTGCTATGAGCCAATATCAAAATATAAAGCTACTTAAGGAGACAGTGATGGAGTGTATTCGTTAGATTGCGGGGAGGCAGTCAAAGAAAATTTCTCCCAGGAAGTGATATCTGTGCAGAGATCTGAATGATGTGAGGAAGCAAACTAGGTGGCTATCTGGGAAAAGAGAGTCCAGGCAGAGAAGACAGCAAGTGTTAAGGCCCTGAGGCAGGCATGTGTTTGGCATGTTCAAGAAGGAGTGGGAAAGTTACTGTGCCTGGAGCACAGCAAGAGAGGGAAGGAGTGGTGGACGATGAGGTCAGACAGGAAGGCCAGAGGCAGATGCTACAGGGCCAGGCCCTGTACAGGCTTTTGGTTTTTATTCTCAGTGTGATGGAATTAAAGCTAAGAAATGGTGGTGAAAAAGAAATACAAAACCTAAGTACGATGGGAACAGTCAGGGGTTGTTGAGCAGGGGATGATCTGATTGGCTTCCTTTTTAAAAGTGTAGTCTGGAGGCGGCGTGAAGAATTGGTGTTCATGAGGTAAGAAGGGAAGAAGGGTGACAAGTTATACAGCAAGAGGCTCTTGCAATAGTTCAAGAGAGAGGACCCTTGAATAACTGGTGACAAGAGCCAGGTTGGCAACAGGGGGGATGATGAGAAGTGGTAAATCCTGGATTTGTTTTATAGTTTGATCTACATGATTTGCTGTTAGATTGGATATGAGATGTAAGAGCAAAGAGTCAAGGAGAACTTCAAGGTTTTTGGCTTGAAAAACTATGTGAATCGTGTTATTTCTTGAGATGGATCATGTTAAAGGAGGAGCAACTTTGGGAAAGAAAATGAAGAGCTCTGTCTTGAACATGCTGATTTTGATATGTTTGTTGAACAGTGAAGAGGAGTTTAGGAGAGAGATCTGACCTAGAGATGTAGACTGATGAGTCTTTAGGATACAAATGGTATTTAAAGCAAAGGACCTGGCACCCACAGAGGGACTGTGGAGAAAAAAGAAGTTTGAAGCCTGAACCCTGAGGCCTTCCACATAGAGGAATAAAAAAGGGATGATCCAGAAAAGGAGCTTGAAAGTGAGTGGCCACCAAGAGGAAAGGAGCAAGTTGTCCCAAGAGTCAAGGGTAGCAGCATTTCAAGAAGGAGGCAGCGATAAATCCTGTCAGTGACTGCTCATGGATTGAGTATGGTGAGAACTGAGAACTACCCATTGGTTTGGCTCTGGGAGACAATTGGTGACCTCAGGTAATATGGATTTGGTAAAATGGGGAATTGACTGCTTCACTCGTATGGGTTCCAGAGAGAATGGATGGTGAGGAAGGGGAGACAGCAAATCTTCAAGTCTTTCAAGGAACTTTTCTACAAGTCAAAATGAGACAGCAGCCAGGAGAGATGGGCTCTAGGGAGAGTTTTTGTTTATGTTTTTTAAGCTGGAAGATATTACGTTAATGTCATAGGCTTCTGATTTCAAGCTGAAGGAAATTATCCAAGAGGATACTTGGTAATTGAATTTGAACTCAAGTGACCTGACCTCAGTGCCCTGCTCTCTGCTGTTTACCATGGAGTTACCTATGTTCAAGGGGCAAGTAGAAGTGGAATCTGGAGAGGAAATATTTTTTTAAACATTTGACAGAGAACAGTTTAAAAAGGGTGTCTTAGAAGCCAAACAGAGAACATCAAATACTCAAAAGCATTCAAAGATAAGGGAGGTCAATGGGGACGATTCTGAAAATCATCCTGAGTTGGACACATCCTTAGAAGTCCATGGGTGCACTTCCTGAGAACTTTCTTAAAGAGCAACAGAGTTGGAGGCAGATTATAAACATCAAGGAGCAAATGAGGCTATGGCTTGATGTAATATCACGCAGCAATGTCAGATGGCACTTGAGGAAGGAGGAAAGGCTGGCCACTGAGACAAATGTACAGGCAATGTCACCTTGGCAAATTTACCTCCAGCCAAGGTCTTTAGCTCTAGCCCTTAGTCTTTCAGGCTCCAAAACCAAGCTTGCCAGCACAAGGGTCCAAGCTCATGTGAGCTTATGTTTAAAAACCACAATGTTAATTTTTTAATTGATATTGAGTAATAAACTATCAAGCAAGCCAGGTGTTCATGGTTTGCTAATGAGCCCATTATAGCTTGTAGGCAAAATCTAATTATAATGAAAATGTTGCCAGGAAACATGAGCTCAGAGCAAGAGGAATCACTCAGATAACATGACTAGTGTCATGAATCTATGGTACACGGTGCAACCATCTCCACTATAATATACTTGCCATATTGTTCAGATGCTCATGCTCACAGGCTGTGGTTCCTTTCCCCTTAGGCAGCAATGAAGTCGCGCTGTTACATTTTAGTTCTCTAGATTTTTCTTTTAGAGAAACCATTCCATTCCCTTTGACTCAGTGCTCCCCAAAGACGATCATTCTCATGCTATCTTCACAATGTTTGCCATGTCCACATACCACCCACATGTACAATTACAGTTGACCCTTGATTACAGTTAAAGGTTAGGGGTGCCAACTCCCCTGCAGTTGAAAATCCATGTATAATTCTGCACTTTCCTAAAACTTAACAACTAATAGCCCATAATAACCCATCTGGAAGCCTTACAATACATATTTTGTATGTTATATGTATTATATACAGTCATGTAAGCTAGAGAAAAGAAAATCTAATTAAGAAAATCACAAGGAAGAGAAACTATATTTACTGTTAATTAAATGGAAGTAGATTACCATAAGGGTCTTCATACTTTTCATCTTCCTGTTGCGTAGGGTGAGGAGGAGGAGGAGGAAGAGGAGCGGTTGGTCTTGCTGTCTCAGGGGTGGCAGAGGCAGAAAAAATCATGTATAGGTGGATCCTTGTAATTCAAATCTATGTTGCTCAAGAGTCAACTGTATTAGCTTATTTTTTTTTAAATTAACTTACTTAAAATAGTAAAACTAAAGGCAAATTTACATCATGAGCACAAATGGAAAGCTGGTATTCCTTGCCACAAATTAAAGACAACTGAAGAGCTAAACACATAGCTCATAAAGTAAAATTTGACTATCTGTTATCCCCTACATCTTCTTGAATACTAGCAGTGAGAGGTCTACTATTTTCTGGGAAGTACTTTTCTCAAATAGCATGATGCAATGATTAGCTATACCCTTTCTCAGAGACATCCTCAGCCACTAGACTGTCCTCATACAGTACCTGTATCTGGGCAGGGGCAGATTTACTATGAAACTAATACACTTCAAGATTCAGGGCCCTTTACTCATACCTTCCAAGATCTTAGGTATGTTTGTACCCAATTTTGTACTGTTTTTAAAAAGAGTGGCCTGGCCAAGCATGGTGGCTCATGCCTGTAATCTCAGCACTTTGGGAGGACAAGGCAGGTGGATCACCTGAGCTCAGAAGTTCAAGACCAGCCTTGCCAACATGGTAAATTCTGTCTCTACTGAAAATACAAAAATTATCCAGGCATGGTGACACTTGTACCTGTAGTCCCAGCCACTCAGGGGGCTGAGGTGGGAGGATTGCTTCAGCCTGGGAGGCGGAGTCAGATCTTGTCTCAAAAAAAAAAAAAAGTAACCCTACCATCACTATATTGTATAAGACTTAGTTCTCCAAATCTGCTTTTATTTCTACTTTTGGATTACTTTATAGGTGGCTGAGTCCAACCTAAAACATGAAAAGTTTTATTTTTTCTCATTTTATTCTTTAGGAGTAAGCTTTTTCAGCTTTGGTCATGTCCTGTAGTTTATCCCTGTGGGAAGATGACCCTGGATTCTGAGTGGGATCAGCATAATCATGAGTGTTCTTAAATGGCAGGAAAGGGAGGCAAAAGAGCTATGGAAGGAGATGTGATGACAGCCGAATCAGAGGACTGAGTGCAGATGGCTGCCTTTGAAAATGGAGGGAGCGGTCAGCTACCAAGAAATGCAAGGGGATGCTGACATAGGCAGGCAAACAGATTCTCCCCTGGAGCTTCCAGAAGGAACACAATCCTGCTGACACCTTGATTTTAGATCAGTAATATTCACTTTGGATTTCTGACCTCAAGAACTGTAAGTTAATAAATCTGTGATTTTTTTTTTTTTTAGATGGAGTCTTGCTCTGCTGCCCAGGCTAGAGTGAAATGGTGTGATCTCGGCTCACTGCAACCTCAGCCTTCTGGGTTCAAGCGATTCTCCTGCCTCAGCCTCCCAAGTAGCTGGGATCACAGGTGTCCAATACCACGCCCAGCTAATTTTTGTATTATTAGTAGAGATGGGGTTTTACCATGCTTACCAGGCTGGTCTTGAATGCCTGACCTTAGATGATCCACCCGCCTTGGCCTCTCAAAGTGCTGAGATTACAGATGTGAGCCACCATGCCTGGCCAAATCTGGGATATTTTAGGCTACTTAGTTTAATCCTATTTACAGCAGCAATAGGAAACTAATATAGACGGAAAGCTGATTGATACACATTTTGTTTAAGAAAGGGATTTTGAAAGAATGTCAAAGAGTGATGCTCTGCAGGCAGAAGCCTAGAGCCAGAAGAAAATACCTCTGGCCATCAGTGAGATCATGTGCACAAGAATAAGCTGGCTGCACTTGAGAGGGCAGCAGGGACATGGAATTCTCTAGGGAAATCCAAGTTTCGGTTAAAGCCAGGAAGTAGAGGACATAATGAGTGAAAGGTTAAGAGCATAGAGACCTGTTTTAAAATGTTTGGCACTAGAACAAGAGTTTCAAAGGGTACAGTGTAAATAGAAGCTAGGTTGAGAGAAGACAGAGTTGAGCAGGAATAAGAATGTGTGACAGGATCTGTGACCTCCAAGGGTAGCGTGCTGGGTGCCATTCCTGAGAATCACAGGAAAAAGGGAGGTTGGGCCTTGAGAGGGTGCTAGGAAGGCCAGAGATGCAGCTAACTTTGCTCAGCAGTTGCAATTAAATGCCTTTTAGTTCTCTCTTCAATTCTGCTGCCTAACTTTGATGTATGGTGCCTGCACTGCTGGCCTAAGTCAAATTCTATAATTATACTTTTACTTTTTAAAGGACTGAGACCTTACCACTGAGTTTAAGATAAAAAAAAGTTTTTTTTTAAAGGACTGAGATTAATTTTATGCAGAACAGCATTCCAATGTCATGCTAATGAATTAGTAATTGTCATAAACAAGTCTAAATAAATTTGTTTCTTCACAGCTATAATAAAAATGTGCTTCTGATTAGAGAGAGGCTTACCCATATTAGGCTCATAAGTGCTCCCTGGATTGAATTGAATTAAGATGAGTCACACTGTGTTGGAAATCTTGGATTTAGCTCCATGTAAGAGCATGATGCTCCTAAGTTATGCTTGCCTTATTACAAGATAGAAAGAGATGAACCGTGCCACAGAATCATGAGAGAGCTGGGCGGAAAGGAAACTTCCATACCACTGCCAGGTTTATGATGATATAGGGTCTCAAAATCTGTTATGTAGGCTCAACCACGTGAAATCAATACCCTCCTTTTGTACTTCTGTGATATGATTTGAATGTTTGTACCCTCCATATCTCACGTTGAACTGTAATTGCCAATGTTGGAGGTGGTACCTGGTGGGAGGTGTTTGTCTCACAGGGATAGATTTCTCACGAACGGCTTAATGCCATCCCCTTGGCAATGAGTGAGCTCTTGCGCTGAGTTCACACGAGATCTGGTTGTTTAAAAGTGTGTGGCACCTCCCTGCCCCTCTCTCGTGATATGACACACTGGCTCTCCGTCACCTTCCACTGTGCCTGTAAGCTTCCTGAGGCCTCACTGGGAGCAGATGCCAGCCCCATGCTTCTCATACAGCCTGCAGCATCCTGAGCCAAGATAAACTTCTTTTCCTTATAAATTACCCATTCTTAGGAATTTCTCTATAGCAATGCAAAAGTGGACTAACACACTTTGGTACAAGACCTAGAACAAAAGAAGGCATTTGGTTTCTTTCTACGAGGCTGAATCCCTGAATCCTAGCTTTTAGCTATTACCAGTGTCACGGCAAGAAGCAGCAGGACGGGCAGACCCAAAGAAAAGAATAGTGGCAAGATAGCATTTCTCTAAAGGAAACAGAGCAGAGCTAGGCTTAGCCACTCAGTTTGGCCTTCCCAGGATGGGATCTCTCCCAAGCAGATGGTCACCCCAGGTCTCTCTTACCATACTCATTGCACAGTTAAGAAAAAGAACCCAAGACAGGCAACAATAGGGATAAAAATTCAAATAAAATAAAATAACTAGTTATTGGCAAGGCAGGGCTTTAAATCTCTTTGTTAATCATAGCAAATGTTCCACCCCTCTGACCATGTCCCAATTATGTCCTTGGCTTTCACTCACATCAAACACCCCCCTCTTTGGAGTGGAGTGGAAGGGCAAGGAGCATTGAGTCCTCAAAACTAAGAACCGTCAAATAGGTATTCTCTTTCAAACTACAAGTTCATAAACTAAAAGTTATTGATGTGTATATTCACTGTGTATATGTTCATCTGTTTGTCCCTTCCTGTGCACCAAGCTAATTACTTCTTTAATTAAGCGCTCTTCGTTCTTATTAGAGTTATTAGCATATTCAGGAACATTTGCCTCTCTTAGTTTCCCAGCGGACCAAGGCGTGCATTTTCAGGAACCAGCTGGTGTTGTTTATTTGTGTGCAGTATGTACCAGGTGTGAGAAAGATAATTTAGTGCCTTTCAAATACCGAGTTTCTTCTCGTTCAAGTGGGTGCACCTGCATCTGAACCCAGGGTGTCTGGCTACCCTCAAATATTACTGAAGACTGATCTTGGCTAGTAACGGTTTCCAAAGCCAGACATAGAATTGGAACCACTTGTCTGTGAATCCTGAGTTGCTGCAGAGGGAGATGTGGTTTCGAGTACCCTACCGAGTTCAGGGGCAGTGGAAGGTAGGACCGAAGCACACAGAATCACAGCAGTGTCTGCATGTGGTGTCACCATGAGGCTCAGTCTCATGATGTTATAGTTATCCTTGGTGCAGTAGAAGCAAAGGGATTATTCTCAATTATCTGACCACTTTTCCTTTCTTAAACATTAAGCTGGGTATTCTCAGGGATGGTTCTTATCCTACCAGAGGCCAGAGGCTCTAACATGGCCAACTTCATAAGTATATAGCCTGCATAGACACAGAGCACCCTGCTCTTAGAAGGGCCCCATGCTTGCTTGGTTTAATGCTCTATTGTTGCTATCTTGAAAGTGTTAACAACTTTTTTCGAGTTTTTTTTTTGAGATGGAGTCTCACTGTGACGCCCAGGCTGGAGTGCAATGGTGCAATCTTGGCTACCTGCAACCTCTGCCTCTCAGGTTCAAGCAATTCTCCTGCCTCAGACTTCTGAGTAGCTGGGATTACAGGCATGTGCCATCACATCCAGCTAATTTTTTTTTTTTTTTTTTGTATTTTTAGCAGAGACAGGGTTTCACCATGTTGGCCAGGTTGTTCTCAAACTCCTGACCTTAGGTGATCTGCCATCCTTGGCCTCTCAAAGTGCTGGGATTACAGGCGTGAGCCACTGTGCCCAGCCTTAATAACATTTTTTTAAAAGTCAGGCTCTTGCTAAGTTACCCAGGCTGGAATGCAGTGGCTATTCACAGGTGCAGTCATAGCATGCTACAGCCTCAAACTCCTAGTCTCAAGTGATCATCCTACTTTAGCCTCCTGAGTGCCTTCTTGGTAACTTTTTAATAAGGGTCCTGCCATTTTCGTTCTGTACTGTGTTCCACAAATTATTTAGCCTCTCTTGGTCTACAATATGGTTGCTTTCATTAAGAGTCCTCTAATTTCAGAGTTACTTCTATAATAGTCCATACTCTTCTTTTGCATCCATTATTTACACAACTCTATACGTTTTCCAGACTGCAGCTTTCCTGAGGCTATGGGCTTTCTTAATCTCTTTTTTTTCCAGGGCCTAGCAGAGAGCCTGACATATCATAAGTGCTCAGAAAATATTTGTTGAATGATTGAATGTTTGAAAGAGGTCTCAGGGATATTCCCATAGCCAAGATAACAAGTAGACTATTGGGATAGTGCCACATTTGGTATCAAGTTAACTTTAAAAGGGGTCATTAATTCTGGATACTCCCTTCCTACCTCCTCCTCAACCACTTCTGTGTGTCTGAACTATAAGCTGCTTTAATGCTTGGTTACCCACAGTGATTCTCTGCTCACCTGATTCCTGATTCCGTAAGCTGAGCAGGGAACTTTGTACTGCTCCAGACAACCATGTTTAGAGGACAGAACTGAGTTGCTATTATCAGGGTTCAAAAATACAGACCTTAGAGTTTTGACCTTGGACCTCAGAAAGCTTTCACTCTGGCCAACTGAGGTGTGGGGTCTTAGAGAAGTAAATGTGAAAAAAACCAGCACAGACTCCAAGGCAGTTAAATAAAAAGGTGCCATCCTGCTCAGTCTTGGGAGTTAAACAATGAACCTGGCACATGTCGGCACCAGCAGGTCTGTGCTGTGGGTCATGGTGGAGGCACTGTCCTTGGAACATTTAAGGTGTCCGTGAGCCTGGTCCACAATTTGTATTGCATTTTAAATAAACCAGAGGAGAGTCAATTGAAAGAAATACCTAATCTAGGAACCACAGATAGGATTCATTTTAAGTGGCTGCTTGGAACACTGTATGGATAGTGCTCTGAGGCAGAAAAGAGTGTGGTGATCAATCAGTAATGCCTGCATGGGCACCTAAGCTAGGGCACCAGGCTCAGCGACACCTTAAATGTGCCATTTACTGAGAGTTTAGCACAGTATCCAATACACCGTAAATGCTCCATGCACATTTGTCGACTGAATAAATAGATCAGCGAGGATTCTTTGAAGTCTGTCCCTGGAACTACATAAGCAATTTTGAATAAATCCAGCTTCTTCAGCTTGAGCTTCAGTTTCCTTAGCTGTAAAAAGACTCCATGGTTCAAAATATCTTCTTGCTTTAATATTCTGTAATCCTGTCTATCTCTTTGTAAAATGAAGGCTGCCTGTGTTAAATAATACCCCCTCAAAACTCTGTTTTGTTTGTATATACCTAAGGCTTCATTTTTTGAAGCCTTACTGTGGGGGCTTGTCTTAATTTCTAATGCGGCAAAATGCATAGAATGTTTCATAGAATGTCCAGAGTATATTTCTTTTGAATCTGAACTGTGGCAAACCTGGACTGTAGCTAATGATGAGAACTAAGTCTTACAGGAACTACATCTTGTGGTGTCTCATGCCTGTAATTCCAGCACTTTATGATATGCCTGACATATCATAAGTGCTCAGAAAATATTTGTTGAATGACTGAATGTTTGAAAGAGGTCTCAGGGATATTCCCACAGCCAAGGTAACAAGTAGATTATTGGGATAGTGCCGCATTTGGTATCAAGTTAACTATAAAAGGGGTCATCCTCCAAGGCAGGAGGATTGCTTGGGCCCAGGAGTTTAAGAGCAGCCTGGGCAACATAGTGAGACCCCATCTCTACAAAAATAAAAAAGCCAGCTGTGGTGGAGCGTGCCTGTAGTCCCAGCTAGTCAGGAAGCCGAGGTAGAGCCGTGCTTCATCTCACGTTACAGTTCTTCGAAGAAATGCTTCAGGACCTTGATCCCACTTGTTTCCAATTTCCATTGAAAGCTCTGCTCTCATCTGCAGCTGATCTGGGTGCAATGGTTTTGATACCCATTGAAGGGGAAATTTGCTTAACTTTAAATTTTCACTCAGAATTATGTAAACTGAACCAATTGGGATGACTGTGGTGTTGGCCATTGTTTGTGCTGTTAATTGTTGATCCTCTTCAGTTAAGGCACAAACAAAATGAATTTTTTTTCTTGCTAATTAATGTAGATGGTCTACCACTGAAATGATGGGTTTCGTTTTTCAATACGGTCTCCTCCCCTCTCAAAACAAGTTATCACTTTATGAACTGATGACTTCCTTGGGGGCATTGTCTCCATACACTTGTTGCAAAGCACTAATGATTTCACCATTCTTCCACCCAAGCTTCACCATAAATGTGATGTTTTTTCTTGCTTCAATTTTAGCAAAATTCAATCTGGTAAAGGCAAGGGCTCTTTTCAAACTGATATCTTATATTTCTTTAGTGCATCGGCTAGATCCATTTTAGACATGTTATATCAAGTTAGTATGAGTTCATTTTGATGCAAAAAAAAAAAATCCATGCATAGTTTTTTCATATGTGCATCTTCCATGACTTTGTGAAGACGCCCTGGGATGTACCCACAGTACATCAGGAACTATTTTGTTTTGTATTCCTTTTTGTATAACTGGTATTATGATATATCTATCATTCTGCAATGTGATTTTAAAAACTTAACATTACTTGGAGATCTTCCCATATCAGTGTCTTTTTTTTTTTTTTTTGAGAGGGATTCTCGCTCTGTCACTCAGGCTGGAATGCAGTGGTGAGAACTCAGCTCACTGCAACTACTGCCTCCTGGGTTCAAGTGATTATCCTGCCTTAGCCTCCCGAGTAGCTGGGACTATAGGCGCAAGCCACCATGCCCGGCTAATTTTTGTATTTTTAGTAGAGATGGGGTTTCATCATGTTGGCCAGTCTGGTCTCGAACTCCTGACCTCAGATGATCTACCAGCCACAGCCTGCCAAAGTGCTGGGATTATAGGCATGACCCACTGCACCCAGCCGACATCTCATTATGGAAGCTACGTATTAATGCTTAAAATGTGCCTGGCCTCTACATTTTTATATATTAAAACACAACCAATTTTACACATAGTTAAAAAAAAAAACCCCAATTGACAGAAAACATAAAAGCAGGCTTTCTCCTTCTTAATACTCCTTCCTCCTGGTCCCACAGCTCCAAGGGAGCTGCTTTTAACGACTGCTTCAAATGCTTCTGACAGTTACTTTTATGTCTATATATAACATTACTTGGTTTATATACTTGAAACATTGCCTATTAACTTCCTGATAGGATGGATGAGGGTTTATCTTCGTTTTACTGCCCCTGTGCATCTGCTCTCCTCCTCCTGATACAGTGATAGGGCCAAATCAAGTTCCTCCACTGGGCACACCTATACCTTCAGCCAATCAACCTCTGCTCCTTGTTTTATCGACTATGGCCCCTGGATTACCTTTTACTTCGCATATCCTCTCTTCCATGGTAGACCTCTATTAATTTTTTCTTGCCAAGACTGACATTAAGTTTTATTGTGATACCATAATTAATCTTCCATGATGGATCCATAGATTGGTTTTAGTAGCTGAAAAACAACGGAAGGCAAATGGTATTTGCATTTTAATGCCCAGGCCAGCAGTGCTCACTGCAGAACCCAGCAATGTTGAGATTCCACCTCTCTCTTCAGATCTGTGGTCAGAGCTCCCATGCCACGCAGAGGAGACAATTTAGAGCTTTAGGTAGAAATGAGTTAGTTCTGTTCTTTCCCTCCTCCTCCTGCTCCTCTTCTCCATCTTCTTCTGTCTCTCCCCGCCCCCTTCTTCTCTGCCTCACGTTCTATGCCAGCACTTTCCTTTTTGACTGACTGTCTTTTACTCACACCTACCATTTTAGGGCCCTCTCCACACTCCCACACTCCTGCTTCCTGGCTTCACTCAGATGGAGGCCTCCTCTGGATTCAGACTGGCTGCTATTCATTTTGGTTTCATCTGCCTTGTCAACTCTCTTTCCTTCACTGTGTTTTCCAGAAGTATTTTAAAATGCTCCTATTCTCTGTTGTTGTAGATGTATACGTTAAAAAAAATAAAATTCTAGCTGGGGGCGGTGGCTCACGTCCATAATCCTAGCACTTAGGGAGGCCAAGGCAAGAAGATCACTTGAGGTCAGGAGTTGGAGACCAGCCTGGGCAGCATAGTGAGACCCCATTGCTTAAAAAAAAAAAAAAAAAAAAAAAAAAGAAAGGGATGGTGGCACACACCTGTAGTCCCATTTACTTGGGAAGCTGAGGTGGGAGGATGGCTTGAGCCCAGGTAGTTGAGGCAGCAGTGAATTATGATTGCGCCACTGCACTTCAGCCTGGGCAACAGAGCAAAACTCTGTCTCTAAAAAATAAATAATTAAAATTTAAAAATTATTTCATCATAACTTGGAAAAACATTTTTTTGCTGCCATTTGAATGGTGTCTTAGGTGAGAAGGAACATAAACGAATGCTTGTGCTCAACTGCTCTCTTTAACCCACATACTATTAATATCGTCATGTAAATTGGCCACCCCGATCTTTTCCGAAAGGAGAATAATCTGAGAAAGGATTTTTGAATGTGGAAGACAGAAAATAATCACTAAGGACAAATAATATTTTCCAAATGTTCTTCATTTTTCTATACTATTTGACACCACTGGCCACTTCCTTTTTTGAAAGTTTCTCCTCCACTAACTGTTTTGTTTTGAGATGGAGTTTCACTCTTGATTGCCCAGGCTAGAGTGTAATGGCATGATCTCCGCTCACTGCAACCTCTGCCTCTTGGGTTCAAGTGATTCTCCTGCCTCAGCCTCTCGAGTAGCTGGGATCGGGGTTACAGGCACCTGCTACCATGCCCGGCTAATTTTTGTATTTTTAGGAGAGATGGGATTTCACCGTGTTGGCCAGGCTGGTCTTGAACTCCTGACCTCAACTGATCTGCCCATTTCAGCCTCCCAAAGTGCTGGAATTACAGGAGTCAGCCACAGTGCCAGGCCTCTCCATTAACGTTTGAGATCCTGTTTCCCTCGCTCTTTTCAACTTAAAAACTCTTTTACCAGCTCCTTTTTCTATGCTTGTCTCTAATGAGTCATCCTCATTCGTCTCTTCTCTCTCTATAGTTATACTATCCACAGGCTAAACATTCTCCAAATTTTTACCTCCGATGCCAAAATCCTCCCTGAACTCCAGATTTACTCTCAGGCTGCTTACAGGACTTTTTTGCCTGCATGTTCCACAGACACTCCAGACTCTACCTGCTGAAAACTGAGTTCAGCATCTTCTATTGCACCTGCTTCTCTGGCATGTGTTTTATCTTGCTTAACAGAAACACCATCCAATTAATCCCTGAAGCTAGAAACTTTGACTCTGCCTCTCTGTGGCACATGCTGGCCACAAACTTATTTTCCCATTCCTCCAGAGCACAGTTAAACAATGCTTCCCGGGCTCCCCCGCTGTTAGGTATGGCTAACAGAACAGGAGGAAGCGATATATGTCACTTCCAAGCCTGGACCCCACAAGCAGTCTTTTCTTGAGGTCCTTCACTCTATTCTGTGCCTTTCTGCTGGCTAGAGGTTGACAACAGGCCTGGTTTTTCCCTTTGTGCATGCTGGAAAGAGCAGTATAAAGTTCTCCTTGACTGAGAAGGGGAAGTCACAGCTTCCAAAGAGATTGTTACTGAGAAGGCACCTACCTAGTGTGATGATGAATTTCATGTGTCAACTTAGCGAGGTGTGGTGCCTAGTTGTTAGGTCAAACACTAGTCTAGATGCTGCCGTGAAGATATTTTTTAGATGTGATTAACATTTACAATCAGTAGGCTTTGTTAAGCAAATTACCCTCTATGTGAATGGACCTCGTCCAATTTGTTGAAGGCCTTACAAGCAAAGACAGGTTTCCTGAAGAAGAAATCGTGCCTCAAGACTGTAGCATAGAAACCCTGCCTGAGTTTCCAGCCTGCTGCCTGCCCTGCAGATTTTGTATTTGCCAGCCACACAAATGTATGAGTCAATTCCTAAAATAAATTTCTCTTAATCTTTCTTTCAATCTCTTAATCTCTCTCTCTATCCTGTTGATTCCATTTCTCCAGAGAACCCTGACTAGTACACCAAGAAACGAGTCAATTCCTCTCCATATGATCCTTTTAAGATTCCTATTATCATGTCAATCTGAGACTGGATAGAAGCTGTCTGTACGCATACCAGATCCTGCACAAGCAGACAAATAAACTGCTATGTTTTTCTTAAGAGTTGAAGCATAATGGCCCCTTCCCCATCCTGTTTCCATAATAGAGTTTTGGCAAAGGAGCCTGCAAAACAGACACCCCAATCTTCCTGGATCCTACTCAAGTTTTATTGGAAACCTAAGAGTAACTTAAGAAGCAGTAAGATTGCCTACTTCAAGGGTCACTGATAAAAATCACGTTTTTTTCCTCTGTCAGTTGATACTAGGACAGGCCTCCCCAAAAATGTGCATTTAGGAGGCTGGAATATCCTCTTCCAAACATTCTCTTGAAAACATCTCATCCCTCTCCCGTCCTATACTTGTGCAAAAACCCAGATTGAGGCTAGAGAGCAACAGGGACCCTAAAGTCACCTGCAGAAAGTCACTTTATCTTGGCTAGGGGTTATGGTTGCAGCAAAGACCTAGTAGCCAGTCCCTAAGAAGCAGTCAAATACTGAACCAGAAAAAAAAAAATAAGAAGAAAAAAGAAAGAAACACAGAAAAGGTAGTCTGTTGCCGGAGGCATTGGTCAGACTTCAAGATGAGTGGATGTGGAATTACTTGAACTGGTATCTCATCTAATCCTAAGGTCAAGTTACCATACCAAGCCTGGGCATAACTGGAATGTTAGAGATCCTGTTGGCCTTCTGTTCACCAGGGGGAATTTCTCCCCTTTCTTTGTGGCCCACAGCCATAGCACCTGTGGAATCAGTTGCTGTCTAGATGGCATCCCTATAGAGGCTCCAAGATTAGTCCTTGGTCTGCCTATCTGCTATCTGTTATTTTCTGCTCAAAAAGTTCACTCACTCTTACAACATCAGCGATTGCCTCTCTGTTGCTGATTTCCAGCCCCACTTATCACTGCAATTCCAGTCCCATCAATCCTGCGACTTAAAGGCCATCCACCTTGGGTCCATTTCAAACTCCTTTCCATGGAGTTTGGAACCTAGCTGGCCTCATTCATAATTTCAGAAGCTGGCAAAATGCCAGTTGTTGGACCAGCTTTAGAAGATTTTCACAAACAACCTCCCATTTCCTGCCTAACTGTTCTCTATTCTAACCTTCACTCATCTCTGACCCCTGTTTTGCTCCATTATTCCATATCCTCCATCTGCTCTGTCTCTTTCCACTCTTTAGCCATGATCCCATTTTAGATATATATCCCTTGAGTTGAATTATGGCAATTGCCCTCCTGGCCTGATCACCACAGCCTCCGTGAGAGATTCTCATCTTCCTCCCCGGACCACTTTGTTGGGGCTACTTCTTACCCAGCCCCTCTATGAAGATAAAATGTTCAGATACACCCATAGGTCTCACACCCTCATTTCTTAATGTCCAATATTAAGGTCATCAGCTCCCTCCAAACATGCTTCCATTCCCAGCTTCTCTGCTTCTAACTGCCAAGGTTTGAAACATTAAAGACATTTTGAAATCACGTCTCTCCTTTATCCTCTAATTTCATTCAGCACCAAGCCCCAATACTTCCATGTTTCCACTTCATCTCTCTAAACCAAGCCCTCATCACCACCCACCTGAATCACACCGTGGTTTCTACTAGGCCTCCTCCCTGCATCCCACTGCCATGTTACTCCTTCTTTAACACTCTTCCCTCCTGTCATCCACCTACTCAGTGACTTTCGGGACTCATTGTTTCATAGAGCATCAAGTCTCAAATTGATGCATGTGGCACAGAAGGAACACTGCTAAGCTGGGGCATAGAGCTATGCCATATATTAACTTTAGCCCTAAGAGTTCTTTTTTTTCTTTCATCGCCTGCTTTGGACAGAGAAAGCCCTGGAACTTGGGCAAATCATTAGCTTCCCTAAATGCTTAAAAAAAATCCATACTATAGGGATAATATAGTATTATTATATTCGGCACTTAAACATTTTTAACTATAAGGCACTATATAAATATGAAGTATGATTGGGCTATTGTTATTAATACACTCATTTTGTGGGGGGAGGTCATCCATACCTCAAGTATTTATCATTTCTTTGTATGAGGAACATTCCAATTCCACTATTTTAGTTATTTAAAAATATGCAATAAATTATTGTTGACTTTAATTACCCTGTTGGGCTATCATTATTCATTGTAACTATATTTTGCACCCATTAACCATTTCCACTCCCCCCACCCCTTTCCAGACTCTGGTCATCATCATTCTTCTCACTATCTCCATGAATTCAATTTTTAAAATTTTTAGTTCCCACACATGAGTGAGAATATGCATTTATATTTCTTGCCTGGAATATTTCACTTAGTAATGTTCTCCAGCTTCATCCATGTTGTTGCAAATGGCAGGATTTAGTTCTATTTTAGGGATGAATAATATTACATTGTGTATATGTACCACATTTATTTTACCCATTCATTCATTGATGGACACTTAGACTGATTCCAAATCCTGGCTGTTATGAATAGTGCTGCAATAAACATAGATGTACAGATATCTCTTTGACAGACTGATTTCCTTCCTATTAGGTATGTACCCAGCTGTGGGACTGCTGGATCATAAGGCAGCTCTATTTTTATTTTTTTTGAGGAAGCTCCATAGTGTTCTTCATAGTGGCCGTACTAATTTACATTTCTACCAACAGCATACAAAAGTTACCCTTTCTCCACATCCTTGCCAGCATTTGCTATTGTCTATCTTTTGGTTATGAGCCATTTTAACTGTGGTGAGATGCTATCTCATTGCTGTTTTGATTTACATTTCTCTGACTGATGTTGAGCATTGTTCCATATATCTGTTAGCCATTTACGTGTCTTCTTTTGAGAAACGTCTATTCAGATCTTTTGCCCATTTTTTTTTCTCTGACCTGTCAGGGATGAGTTTTGCCCATTTTATTCAGATATTACATTTTTTTCTCAATGAGTTATTTGAGCTTCTTATATATTCTGATTCTTAACCCCTTGTCAGATGAGTAGTTTGCAAATATTTTTTCCCATTCTTCACTTTGTTGATTGTTTCCTTTGCTGTGCAGAAACTTTTTACCTTGATGTGATCCTATTTGTTCATTTTTGCTTTGGTTGCTTGTGCTTTTGAGATATCACTTGAGAAATCATTGCCCAGAACAAAGTCCTAGAGAGTTTCTCCAGTGTTTTCCTTTAGTAGTATCACAGTTCCAGGCCTTAGATCTAAGTAGTCCATTTTGATTTGATTTTCGTACATGGCAAGAGAGAGGGGTCTAGTTTCATTCTTCTGCATATGGACAGTCAGTGTTCTCAGCTAACACACCCATTTTTATGGGCTTTAGGATTCTTCGTAAACTAGTCCCCAGGCAAGAGTAGGGAGGTTTCCCCTAAAGCCTGCTCTTAAAATTGGCAAAGCAGAGATGATCCCAGGACATAGCTGGAGTACATCAGATTACTTTCAGATATTAAGTTTCCCAAATTGTGGCATTCTCTATTGATCTTATTCTGGATTAGTAAAGTGGCTGTAGTCTGAGGAGAAGTGTCTTGTGATCAGAGATTGGATTTTTCTGATTCTTACATACAAAGGTGGTGATTAAAACCACTGTGAAGAATGTGCTATTTCAGAGAGACTGAGGGTCTGAGAAGGGGACTGAGGTTAATGCCTAGAGCAACACTGGCACAGGGATAGGTCATTTATTAGATTTCCTGGAGCTCAGCTCAGTGCTGACCACACAGTGGGTAATAGATAGACATTTTTTGAATTGCATTCCATTAAATAGTATATTTTTCATTTGTTGATTCATTCACTCAATACATACTTGTTAAGTACCTAGAAAAGGTTAGGTTATGGGCTGGGTACTAAGGATACAAACTGAGGTGATCAAACTAAGCATTGTGCTGGGAACTTAGAGTTGGGGAACAGGAGGTTGGAGGCAGACCTTCATCAAATAATCTCAACAATACAGTCATCAATGTGATAACATATACGCTAGTCTGGAGTCTAGTGGAATGTATTTCTAATAAAGTGACATTTAAACTAATGTTTAATGGCTGCATTGTGGAGTGGTCAATAAATTCTTTTTTTTTTTTCTTTTTGTGTTTTGAGACAGACTCTCACTTTGTCTCTAGGCTGGATTGCGGTGGCGTGATCTCGGCTCACTGCAACCTCCACCTCTGGTGTTCAAGCGATTCTCCTGCCTCAGCCTCCTGTGTAGCTGGGATTACAGGTGCCCACCACACCCAGCTAATTTTTGTATTTGTAGTAGAGATGTGATTTCACCATGTTGGTCAGGCTGGTCTCGAACTCCTGACCTCGTGATCCACCTGCCTTGGCCTTGTACAGTGCTGGGATTACAGGCGTGAGCCTGGCAATAAATTCTTATCAGCAGTGACTGATGGCCTCTGATATTTGACCCAGCAAAGAGACTCCAACACTGTGAATCTCTGGGAAAGAGAAGGTAAAGGATGCGCCAGAGGAAGGATACTGGGCAGCCACATCCTTTTCTGCAAATGAAGCCCACCAGTGTTTCTCAAAAACAGCAGTTTGCTCCCCACCGCATGCATTAAGTTGCCTTACTTAAAAAGGGTAATATTCAAAACTTGAGATTAAAACTTACTTGGAAAAATATTGCAAAGGCACAAGCAAAGTTTAACCCCCTTTTGCGCAATGACAAAGTTGTCCTCCTAAGTCACATATGTGGACATGTCTTTTGGACAATCTCATTGGAGACCACAGTGCTTAGAACCCTAACCCAGCATCTGGCTCCATCCTGTCTCAGGAAAATAACACAAACGTTTGGCATCAGGCAAGAGACTTCAGCCTGTAGCTAACTAATGTCTCCTCTTTATATAATGTAACTTTTTCAAATGATGGGTTTTCCTGCACTACAATGTGATTAATTCTCTTTGCCACGGGAAGGACATGAGGCTAAGTAGGTTAAGGATTAAAGGGAGTACATGAGAAAAGCAGTTTTCTTGTTTCACTTCTGTCATTTAAAAATAAAATCATGCTTAGGAAGGTGGGATGGAATTTCATAGCAGAAACCACAGGATCGGGTTACAATGTAATTGAGCATCATGGGGAACAAAGACGATACACTTTAGTGGGTACTTTCTGGGTTCAACCCTTAAAAGGCTTCCTCTTGCGAATGCTAGAGCTTTCCAAGGTCTTCCTCGGGCTGTGAGGCTACACCCGGTAAGTATTTTTTTCTGTCTCCTCCTTTAACACCTTGCACAAAAGAATGTTCTAAACTCAAAACAGCATGTACATATGAGAATTAAAAATGAATTTTGGAAGCAAATATGATACATGTGAGAAAACAGGCCATACTGTTGATGTTTGTCATCTGTATTTTCATCCTGCTTTTTTTGGTCTGCCTTTGAGCACATCACAAACCTTTTGGGAAGCTGCCTCTTCATTCATCTTTCAGGCTGTTTCTCACAACAACTTCATAACTAGTGTTTCCATATTTTATAACATTGGGGGGCAGTTGTATTAAATATTAATTACTTTACATAATACAGAGCTGTAATGTCTTCTAAGTAAACATCTGGGTCACAGCTAGATTATAAAGCTAGCTAAATCATTTGAAAGGTTGCTTTTCTTAACATTTAAAGTTATTACTCTATTTTCGCTCATTTTAATTACCAAATTCTTTCTTTTCTTAAGCAAAGACATTTGTTCCTTCTGTCTTTCTGTGTCTGCAAGTCTGTGAAATCTCTGTCAAGTTGGAACTCACACAGCTCTGGAAACTGGACTGAACTCACATGGGACCTGGTTTGCTTCTTGATCTCTGCAGTTTACGAACCCGCATCCCAGGCACGGTTTTTCTTTAGTCAATAGTTTTTTTTCTGTGCCCAAAAGTCTCATAGGGACACATACGGAAACAAAAACACAGCACCCCAGGGTTTGGAGAACATCATCCTCAAAAAGCAATATGCTTTTGTTTTATGATCATTCTTGTTCTCTGAAAACAGCATGTTTTCAAAAGGCAAGAGGCTGAAGCAAAGGAATAAAAGAAAAGTGGTATGGGAGGAAGAAGATAAAAGTGGCCATGATCAAAGAAGAAAGTAGGAAGAGGAAGAAGGCAGCTGAGGCTAAAATGTAGCAGATCCCATGGTCTCATATTTTTAGCACTTTCCGGTTTTGATTCTATTTCCATTATTTGCTGGGTTTAGTATAAAGAATGTTAGCATTTTCAGGGTTAGCCTGGAAGGAGGGAGGCTTGGACGGAGCAGGTACAGGCCACATGGAGTTTAGTCGTCTCTCATCCACAGCCAAGAGGGAGTTGGACAAGAATTCTTTTACTCATGATTTCTGCGGGCAAGTCACAAAAATGTATTTGAACTAACTTCACCAAAAATGGGAAATTCACTCGAATCACTATTAAGACATCTCATAGAGCCCAAGGCAGGAAGGCTGCTGAGCATCCACAGGGATGGAACCAGAAATAAGCATGGTGGGAGTTACTTTCTCTTAGCTGCACTCCATCTTATCTTCGCACTTCTCTCTCTCTCTCTCTCTCTCTCTCTCTTTCTCTCTCCCTCTCTCTCTCCCCCTCCCTCTCTTTACAGAGTCTTGCTCCACAAGTGCATGCCCCCACACCCAGCTCATTTTTTTGTTGTTAAGTTTTTGGTAGAGACAGTGTCTTGCCATGTTGCCCAGGTCTTGAACTCCTGGGCTGAAGTGATCCTCCCACCTCAGCCTCCCAAAGTGCTGGGATTACAGACGTGTGCCACTGCGCCTGGTCCGCACATCTCCTCTTTATTTGTCTCTCTGTCTGTAGACTAGCTTTGGCTTCTCTGTGCGTTTGGCTCCTCTCCACACCCTCTCAGTTCCAGTGTCCCCGGTAAACTGACTAGCATCTCAATACCCAAACCCCAAATGCTCAGGATAGAAAAGCTTTTAGGCTCATGCCAACAAATGCCAACAAGTGAAGCCACCTTCCTCTAAATCAGGCGTCCCCTCTTATCCAATCAGTGGAAGAAGTGGAGTCACATGATACAAACATTCCTGTAGGGACCCACATCTGTGTATGTGGCATAGTTCTCAGAGGAGGAGAGTCTGGTGAGGTGGAATTCCTCAAAACTATCTACTACATTCCAGTGCCTTTATTTCCATTGAATTTTTCTACTCTAAGGAGAACTCGAGAAGGGAGAGGGGAAGGGAGAAAGTCCTAGTTTGTCTACTGAAAGGAGTCAATATTCACAAGTATTTATTGAATGAAACAGAAAGGTGGCAATGTAGAAAAGAAAAAGCAGGCCAGGCACGGTGGCTCACCCCTGCACTTTGGGAGGCTGAGGCGGGCGGATCATGAGGTCAGGAGATCGAGACCATCCTGGCTAATATGGTGAAACCCCGTCTCTACTAAAAATATTAGTCAGGCGTGGTGGTGCACATCTGTAGTCCTAGCTACTTGGGAGGATGAGGCAGGAGAATTGCTTGAACCTGGGAGGTGGAGGTTGCAGTGAGCTGAGATTGCACCACTGCACTCCAGCCTGGGTGATAGAGTGATAGAGCGAGACTCTGTTTCAAACCAAAAAAAAAAAAAAAAAGGAAAAAGCAGAGGGGGATAAGGATGGATGAAAGTATGAAAGTACAGTATTTAATCTCACAGTCATTTTCTTCCAATGCTCTTTTTAAATTATTCTTACTCTCATTGGGAAATGATTCCAAAGTGATCACTGTATTTATACACAGCTATACCCATACTCAACAGCATTAGACTTCAGGGAAAAGCACATTAAAACTATGATGGCCGGGCGCGGTGGCTCAAGCCTGTAATCCCAGCACTTTGGGAGGCCGAGGCGGGTGGATCACAAGGTCGAGAGATCGAGACCATCCTGGTCAACATGGTGAAACCCCGTCTCTACTAAAAATACAAAAAAATTAGCTGGGCATGGTGGCACGTGCCTGTAATCCCAGCTACTCAGGAGGCTGAGGCAGGAGAATTGCCTGAGCCCAGGAGGCGGAGGTTGCGGTGAGCCGAGATCGCGCCATTGCACTCCAGCCTGGGTAACAAGAGCTAAACTCCGTCTCAAAAAAAAAAAAAAAAAAAAAAAAACTATGATGAATAACATTCACACTCAGAGGAATGGAAAAATTAAAGGACTGACAATTCTAAGTGCGAGTGAGAATGTGGAGAAACCGGAACTCTCAGATGTTGCTTCTGTAGAATGTACAAATATAAAAAACTGTTTGGTTAAATATAAACCTGCCTTCTGATCCAGCAGTTTCACTCATGGATCAGAAAAATGAGCACAGATATCCATCAAATATTGTATTTCTGTAAATTTAAGAATATTTACAGAAACTTTATTTTTAATAACTAGGAATTGTAGGCCCCTTAGCTGTTCAACCATAGTAGAATGAATAAACTCTGGAATATTTATAATAGAATACTACACGTTAACAAAAAAAAGAACACCTATATGCAACATTGGTGAGGCTCACAGACATAGTTTGGAGTGACAGAAGACAGAAACAAAGGAGCATATGCTATCAGAACATATGGTATGATTCCATAAACATGAAATTCAAGAATTGACTAAAACAAACTATCAATATAGACGTGAGGTTAATGGTTACTTTTGAGGGGTTACTGACTGGCTGTGGGCATGAGGGAATCTCATGAGGTGACAGAAATATTCTATATATTGGCCAGGCATGATGGCTCACATCCATAATCCCAGCACTTTAGGAGGTCAAGGTGAGAGGATCACTTGAGCCCAGGAGCTCTAGATTGCAGTGAGCTATGATCACAACGCTGCACTCCAGCCTGAGTGACAGAGTGAGACAAAAAAAAAAAAAAAAAGAAAGAAAGAAAGAAATATTCTATATATTGATCTGAGTGGTTGTTACATAGGGGTAGACTTATATAAAATTTAATCAAGGTGCACATTTAAGAAAATGAGTGCTTTTTACTGTATGTAAGTTACACCCAAATTTGAAAATAAAAGTCCATTTTTCTCTCTTTACACAGAAAAATACCTTGGGAGGGTTTCTCCAGGGTCACAGCAAATGCCATCAGATCCCTTTCTGTCCTTTCCTTGGTGGTACTCAAATATACTGATCTAATGCCACGGCTTTCTTCTAAACGCTGCTTCTAAATGTTTTGATTTGGTAAAATCACGTGAATAAGCAATAGGGGGACTCTTCAGCATTGTCTGTGTGGATGGACTAAGCACGGAGTAATATTTCAGTGTCTGGCAACATGGGATGCAGATGGCAGGGCAGATAAAAATACAGCATACTTGGCATAGGTTCTACTCTGTGCCTGGGGGACAATTCATGGACAGAGAAACGGATATCGATGGGCATGTTAGCGAGCTCAGAGCCTGTCCTGGCTAGAAACACTGGCATCATCTACATTTTCTTCCTATTTTTGACACAAGTATGCTTTGTGTGAGGAGATAGTCAAGAGGTCCTGGAAGCTGGTGGGGGAGGGGGGCTGTTCCTCATCTTCAGTGCCTTTCTTTAGGGAGACAAGTTCATAGCGTTCTTTGTAATACAATAGCTAAGCACACTGAGAGGTCCCTAATCCCCCCTCACATTGCCTCTATGCTGAGGCCTTCCTCAGCACCATGCCATGTCCTGGACAAGCGCTTAATGAGTTTGGCTTTTCTTTGTGAACCTCAGGGTGGGCCCTTTTAATTAATCTCCAAAGCATCTGGATCCTGTTTCTTCACACAGGTTAAATAACTAAGCTTCTTGAGCCCCTCTATCTAAGCTCCATGAGAACGAAAGCATGAACTACTTTCTGAGGGATTTGCCTCCATTCCATAGTATCTTCCTTATATGAGTTGACAAGGTGCTGTGCCCCATTCCCAGGAGTGGATGTCACCAGAGAGTAGGGGATCATTTTAATTTCTGAAATGGGAACAGAACATTGCTGGGTCGAGCAGAAGCTCGTGTGAAATCTCTTTGAGAGGACTGAAAGGTTTTCTTCTATTTTGGATGGCTTTGTTTTTGCCAATCCTTGCATCCTTCCCCGCCTTCTCTTTTATTTCCTTTGTGTCCTTTCTCCGCACCTTCCTATTTTCTCATTGAAGTCCACAAATTAATCTCTCTCATCAGTTGTAACCCAATACCCTTTCCTGTGGCATCACTTTTTTTTTTTGAAGGAGAGCTAGAACAGACCACCCCACACTATGCCCCTATTTTATTCTCTTTCCTCTTCTAACCTGACTCCATTTTACAATTTGACTAAACAAAATATGTAAGATCTGAGAGCTATTTACATTTCCATGTAAATAGCTTCGCTTTGTTTATTTAAATTTAACATATTTAAATTAAACATATTTTGCTAGAAATTTGGAATGCTTTTCATTTTAACTAAAATACACCACCAAGAATGATTACATGAGCTTCTCTATCTGACTTCTAGCTTGCTTAAGGAGATTTGTTGTTGTTCATTTGTTTGTTTTGAAACAGGGTCTTGCTCTGTTAGCTCAGGCTGAAATGCCATGGCGTGATCACGGCTCACTGCAGTGTCAACCTCTGGGGCCCAAGTGATCCTCCTGCCTCAGTCTCTCGAGTAGTTGGGACCACAGGTGTGTGCCACCACACCCAGCTATTTTTTTTTTTTTTTAAAGATGGGGTCTCACTATTTGCCCAGGCTGGTCTCAAACTCTAGGCTTTAAGTGATCCTTCTGCCTTGGCCTCCCAAAGTGCTGGGATATAGGCATGAGCCACTGTCCCTGGCCTTCATTTTACTGGAGACTAAGATGCAACATTATTATTATTATTTTTTTGAGATGGAGTCTTGCTCTATCAAACAGGCTGGAGGACAGTGGCACAATCTCAGCTCACTGTAACCTCTGCCTCCTGGGTCCAAGCTATTTCTGTACCTCAGCTTCCTGAGTAGCCGGGACTACAGGCGTGCACCACCACAGCAAAAAAAGTGCACCTGACTTACGTATTTTATTTTGGTAGAGATGGGGTTTCACCATGTTGCCCAGAGTGATCTCGAACTCCTGAGCTCAGGCAATCTGCACACCTTAGCCTCCCAAAGTGCAAGGATTACAAGCATGAGCTGCTGCTCCTGGTCTAAGATGCAATTTTTTCATATTTTAGTATCTCTGAATTGGGATGTGTCTTAAAATTTTTCATGGCTAAAAACATTATGTCTTTAACCAAAAATATTTTCTTTTTTTCTTGGTAGTACACTGGATTGTATAATCAACAGTATCTTGGATTTAATGAAATATGACAACTATTAAGAAAGTAGTTTCTGAAAAGATTTTAATTTGCTATGCTTGATACCTGCCCAAGAAAATATGGATTCTCAGTTTCATCAGGATATTTTAGATGTACTGAAGCAGAAAAAAATTTTAGGCCAGGTACTGTGGCTCATGCCTGTAATCTCAGCACTTTGGGAGGCCAAGGCAGGAGGATTGCTGGAGGCTAGGTGTTCAAGACCAGCCTGGACAACATGACAAGACCCCATCTCTAAAAATAAACTAAAAATAAAAAATAAAAAGGCAGCATGGGCCTGTGAGGCCTGTGGGTTCCTGCGTCTCCCATCTCCCCTGGCATCCCCCAGCTCCCCCTGCAGCCGGCTCTGCAGTGGTCTGTTCCGGTTGCCCCCTGTGGATTCAAGTTCCAGAGGAAGGCTGCCTGTTCTCTGTCCTTTGCTGTGGCCCCCACAGGCCAAGGTTACTGTGGCAACCCCAAGAGCAGCTTTGGCTCTATGGAGCGCCCCGGGCTACCCCTCAGCCTTACTTGAGGCTGGTTCTGGAGCTGCTACACAGGGTCGTGGCAGCACTGGGTCAAAGTACGGGAGCAGATTCTAATTCTTAGGGTTTTCCGTGGGAATGGGTGATATGGGCAGCTATTTTTGTATTTTTTGCTGTTCTCTTTTTTTGTGTGTGGAGAGGTTTTAGATTGGTTAGGAATCGGCTTTATGTGGGAAGAGAGAAAAAGCTTGCTGAAGCACTTTCTAGACTAATTGAGGAAAAATGCACACTACTTGAAAAATGTAGCGTTATTCAAAAACAGCATGAAGGTTATGAAGTCGAGTCATCTTTACAGGATCTCAGCTTTGAGAAGGTGGCAACAGAAGCACCAAGTTTGGAGGCAACCTGAAAAGCTGAACAGGTCCAATGCAGAGCTTGAGGATGAAATACTATGTCTAGTAAAAGAGTTGAAAGAAGAGAAATGGAAACAGTCTGAACAACATGAACTGATGGCAGATATTTCAAAAAGGAGACAGTCTCTAGAAGATGAGTCAAAATCCCTCAAATCACAAGTAGCTGAAGTCAAAATGATCTTCACGACTTTATTTCAAATGAATGAAGAACCACTGAAGATAGCAATAAAAGATGCTTCGGATGAAAATTTCCAACTTCAGGAAAGCAAGAAACAACTTTTGCAAGAAGCTGAAGTACGGAAAGAACAAACGAGTGAACTTAATAAACAGAAAGTAACATTGGAAGACTCCAAAGTACACACAGAACAAGTTCTCAATGATAAAGACAATCACATTGACTCTGACTGTATGGTTGCTAAAGATGAAAGATTGGGCTGCTATGCTTGGAGAAGACAGAACGGATGGTGATACCTTGGAGTTAGAAATGAGCAGTGAATCGGAAAATGGTGCTTATTTAGATCATCCTCTAAAAGGAGCTTTGAAGAAACTGATTCATGCTGCTAAGTTCAATGTTTTTTAAAAAAGCTTAGAAGGAGAAATAAATCAAATTTACATTTAGTCATCTGAAGATAAAATGAAGGAAGAGCTTACAGAGTGTGTTAAAAATCTTGAGACTGAACAAGTATCTTTGCAGTCAGAAAACACACGCTTTGAAGGTGAGAATCAGAAGCTTCAACAGAAACTTAAAGTAATGACTGAACTATATCAAGAAAATGAAATGAAACTCTACAGGAAATTAATAACAGAGGAAAACTACCAAGTAGAGACAGAAGAGAAACTTTCTAAAGTAGACAAAAGGATCAGCCATGTCACTGCAAAGCTGGAGACCTACAGAAAGCGAGCCAAAGATGTTGAAGAAGAATTGGAGAGAACGATGCATTATGATCAAGGGCGCATTATTTCCTATGGAAAAAAAGCACATGATAATTGGTTTGCAGCTTGAACTGCTGAAAGAAATCTCCATGATATCAGGAAAGAAAATGCTCACAACAGACAAAAGTTAACGGAAATAGAGTTTAAATTTGAACTTTCCAAAATAGATCTGTATGCACTGGATGTCCCAAATACACCACTTGGCAGAGAGCATTCCCCATATGGTCCCTCACCATTGGGTCGGCTTCATCTGAAATGAGAGCTTTTCTAGCTCCTCCAACTTCACTGGAGAGTCCACTCAGACTGTCACCTTTGCTTCCAAGGAGAGGAGGAAGAGGCTCCCCAGCCAATCCTCTGGACCATCAGATTACCAATGAAAGAGGAGAATCAAGCTCTGATATGTTAACTGATTCTCACAGGGGTCCTTCTGACACTGGGCCCCTGTCACCTCTGTGGGAAAAGGGAGCTTCTGGAGATGATTTTCCACCAAGGGATTTCCCAGGTCCACCACATGTTCCATTTGCAAGTATGCTTGTTTTTCAAAAAAATTTTTAAAGCTGAATATATGTTTTATTAATCAGAGATATTAATTTTACTATCTGTTCATGTAGTAACACAGTGGAGGAAAAATTTTTCGAGCATCCATGAGTGTACCTGTACTTTTCAGAATTGGGAAGGCAGCCAGCCATAAATGAACTGTAATGAGGTTTCAAATGGATTCATCTTAATATTATAGAATTATTTCTGTATTTTGGTAGTCAAAAAATAATTGACTTTTTGCAGGTCTTATAAAACTAAAATTATCTGTATCTTATTGGTAGCAACTGGTTATTCTGGTCATCAGTAAAAATAATTAAAATTTATATTCTAGCATTACAATTACTGGCTGTTTTAAAAAATATTCTTCATAAGTAGTCCTACTTATTTAAAATTTAAAATGTATTTATTATGTTTGACCTAATTGTTGAATTTATTGAACTCTTTTAAAGCTTCACATAAGAAAAGGGAGTAATAGATTGCTTTTCTATTCATACTTTACCGTTTTGAACTATAGGGTTCTGCAGAATAAATATGTGGTTACCAAATACCAGGCTTTGCCTATGAATGTCTCATCTGGTCATTCCTTCCCTTGTTTCTCCTCTCTTTTTAAAGTTTAAAGTGAATTAAAATGAATTTTGTTTGGGAGAATTTTAAGGTGGTCTTTGATGTAACTGGAAATGTTTTAGTGTAATATCAGATCAGAATTGAGAATCACTGATGTGAATTTTAAGTTTGGTGAGAATTATGTTACCTGAAATGTTTTTTGAGAAGGACTTTGTTAATGTAAGAAAAAGGTTATTTTTATAGTAAGTTTTATATATTTTGAAATACTTTATCTTTTTTAAAAAGGTGTTAAGATAGGACAAAAATTACATTAAAAATTGATGATATTTCCTTTAATTATCTGTATCTGAAGAGGTACATTTTTCTCAATGTTGTAAAAATTAATTTCATAGATCAAGTAATTATTCTGGTGTCAATTTTCAAAGAAAGAATAGGTAATGAAAGCTATAAAGTTAATGATTTATTAGGGCACAATAAAGGTCCTCAATGTTACAAACTGTCTTTTACCAATCTCTTTGAACAGTGAGAAATGTGTATCCACCGAGTTTTCCTCCTTACCTTCCCCCAAGACCTGGATTTTAACTCCCACCTCAACATTTTAAAAGTAGAAATGAGATCCTTCAAGATTGATTCTGCCTTCAAATGAGCCTGCTACTGAACATCCAGAACCACAGCAAGAAACCTGACAAGATTTTTGCTCTCTTCAACAATCATTTTGACTGATCTCATTTTCAATTTAAAGTAACTGCTGTTACTGTATAATTTTACTTATACTTACTTTATTTATGCTTTTGCTAAAATTGATGGTTAATGGAATTATAAATCTCATATTTTGTAAATAAAGATGATTTAAATGTGACTCTTATGAGTAAATTATTTCCATTTAATTTTATTCTAGATAGTATAACCATTTTGATTAATCCACTATTACATAAACAACAGTGGGAGTTTTATATATATAATCTTGCAGGTGGGGAGGCTTTACATTCTAACGTCTGTGTCTTTATACCAAGAACTGTATTTACTGTGGTTGTTGACAAATGTGAAAGTTAACTTTATGCTGAATTAAACACATTTTAGTTGATTTAAAGACTTGTTTGGCATTGATAATAATAAAATCAGCTAGTTTTTCTATTAAAAAACCTCATAGCCTATGTAATGTGAACCCTAATACAAACTATGAGTTTAGTTGATAGTAATGTATCAGCATTAGCTCATCAATTGTAACAGATATGCCACACTAACGCCAGATGTTAATAATAGGGGAAACTGTGTCTGTGGGTGGGGCAGGAAAAGGGTACATGGGAACTCAATACTTTCTGTTCAGTTTTTCTGCAAACCTGAAACTGCTCTAAAAGCCACTGAAAAAAATAAGACGTAAGAAGGAAAAGTCAATGAAAAAATAAAAATACTAAAGCAATCAAAATGGAAGAAAATATAACTTAATATGTAATTTAAGAATAAACTTGGTAGGAATATGTCAAAAAACATGAATCAAGAAAGAAAAGACTAATACACCACTAGAAAAATGAGCAATAGATATTAATAGACTTTTTTTTAAAAAAGAACAATAAATGTTCAATAAGACTATGAGAAAAATGTTCAGTCACATCAATACTAAAACTTAAAATTACGATATTTCATTTTTATCTATGAAATTGGCAAACATTTTTAAAAGAGATAATAGTAATCAAGAGGGGCCAAACCAAACAGGTCTTTTCACATATGATCAGTGAGGACTGTATACGGGGATGACTTTTGGTCGGAAAAAAATTTCCAAAACTTGGAATACAAAATATGATTGCATAATTTGTTTTCATGTGAGGGCATTCCCTAACTAGCCCATCTAAGGTGAATTGAATCCTGATTTGTTATTGATTTGCGCGTTTTACAACAGTAAATTCAGATGTTAGCTTGTAGAAAATTGGTAAGATGTTAATATTTTTGTCCAGTAAAGATATAATTTCTGTCCTGCAGAGACAAAAATGATTTCTGCTCTGTAGAGAAGATAGCACCAAAAGTTATGGTTTATTACCCTGTAGGACATTCATCAGATTTATATCTAATTTAGCAATTATTTATAATGATTTTAGTATTCTTTTTCTTAGATATGTATGTATATACGTATATATTATGTATATGTATCTTATCTAGTATACATACATAATATACATACTATATGTGTATATATCATATACCCTATGGGAAGTATAGATACATATATACATTATATATGCAAATAATATGCATATATTATAGTTATATACATACTACATGTACCTAATATATATAGATGCATATATAGATATATACATAGATATCTATGCATATACACAGATATATGTGCATAATATATGTATATGCTTGTAGATACATGTACATAATATGCCTGTAGATACATGTACATAATAGATGTATATATATAATTATACATAATACATATACATATATAGATAAATATATACATACATGTATAGATAGATATACAGAAAACCTGGGCAATACCATTCAGGACATAGGCAAGGACTTGATGACTAAAACACCAAAAGCAATGGCAACAAAAGCCAAAACAGACAAATGGAATCTAATCAAACTTAAGAGCTTCTGCACAGCAAAAGAAACCATCACTAGAGTGAACCTGCAACCAACAGAATGGGAAAAAATTTTTGCAGTCTAGCCATGTGACAAAGGGCAGATATCCATAACCTACAAAGAACTGAAGCAAATTTACAAGAAGAAAACAACCCCATCAAAAAGTGGGTGAAAAATATGAACAGACACTTTTTAACAGAAGACATCTGTGCAGCCAACAAACATATGAAAAGAGGCTCATCATCACTGGTCGTTAGAGAAATGCAAATCAAAACCACATTGAGATACCCTCTCATGCCAGTTAGAATGGTGATCATTAAAAAATCAGGAGACAGATGCCAGAGAGGATGTGGAGAAATAGGAACATTTTTATACTGTTGATGGGAGTACAAATTAGTTCAACCATTGTGGAAGACAGTGTGAGGATTCCTCAAGGATCTAGAACTAGAAATACCATTTGACCCAGCAATCCCATTACTGGGTACATATCCAAAAGATTATAAATCATTCTATTATAAAGACGCATGTACACATATATTTATTGTGGCACTGTTTACAATAGCAAAGACTTGGAACCAACCCAAATGCCCATCAATGATAGATAGGATAAAGAAAATGTGACACATATGTACCATGGAATACTATGCAGCCATAGAAAAGGATGAGTTCATGTTCTTTGAAGGGTCATGGATGAAGCTAGAAACCATCATTCTCAGCAAACTGACACAAGAACAGAGAACCAACACCGTATGTTCTCACTCATAAGTGGGTGTTGAACAATGAGAACACATGGACACACACAGGGAGGGGAACATCACACACTGGGGCATGTTGTGGGGTAGGAGGCTAGGGGAGGGATTGCAGGTGGTGAGGTGATAGGGAGGGATAGTGTTAGGAGAAATACCTAATGTAGTTGATGGGGGGATCAATGCAGTACACCACATGGCACGTGTATACCTATGTAACAAACCTGCACGTTCTGCACATGTACCCCAGAACATAAAGTATAATTAAAAAAAGAAAAATATTAATGGTAAGAAAGTGGTTAAAATGTTATATAAAAATATTATCTAAATGTTAAGGAATATCTATGTAGACCCAGATTCTAGTCGGGAAGACTTTCTCTGTCCTTTCTATTTCCTTTACTTACCTTGCAGGTTTTACATTTCTCTGACCTCATTTTCACCAAAAAATAGTAGAAGGAAAAATAAGCGAGAAAAGAAATCAAGACAAACCCCATGGCTAGATGTGTCTCAGGTAGACAGGTCGGGGAGAAAGAGTCTTGGAGGAAATGCTATTTAGGCAGTGGGAGGAAATGGTGTGTGTAAAACACTGAGGTGAGAAAGCACTGGTAGTTCCAGAACAGGAAGGAGGGACAGAGGGGCAGACATAGGGGAGGGCGAGGGAGTGGCAGGTGAAGATGGAGAGGCTAGGTGGGCACCGGCGCAAAGGAGCCTGAGTCGCATTTCATCCTGAAAGCTGGACGCGGCCCTGAGGAGCCTTGAGCTTTGGCACATCAGCAACAGGACACCGGCTCTGAGGGCTGTCACCAGGACACACTCCTCTTGCCAAGGCCAACAGGTGCCTGGCGGGAGCCTTTATGTTGTGTTGTTTCATTTTGAAATAAAGATAGGCCCGCCCCTCTTTACCTTCTGACGCTGTAGTAAGAATCAGGCTTTCTGACAGCTTCAAATCCATCTGGGTTCATGGAAGGCATGATGTGTATCTGGGTACTATTGATCAGATTTGTGATTTCAGGGTCTTTGCCATCACTGGTTCCGAGATGGTCGATCAGATGGAGCAGCAGTTCCTGCCCAACAGTCTGTATGTGTAAAGAGAAAAGAGGATATTATTAGGTCAGAGGCAAGAAGGAAAGCAGTCCCTACAGTGCAAATTCCCCAACAGGGGTCTGCACACATGACATCTCAGACCCAAACTAGTTTGTAAGACCACTCTTTCTCAGGCATGCTTATGCTGTGACAAGTGCAATCAGGTGGTGATCAGTCATGGGGTGTGCTGAAACTGTTAGAGTTAAAGTACCTATTTGTAAATAGTTTACACACTGCAAAAATGAATTCGTGTAGTAATAACTGAGACAGTCTCACTCCGTTGCCCAGGCTGGAGAGCAGTGGCACAATCTTGGCTCACTGCAACCTCTGCCTCCTGGTTCAAGTGATTCTCCTGCCTCAGCTTCCTGAATAGCTGGGATTACAGGGATATGCCACCATGCACAGGTAATTTTTGTATTTGTAGTAGAGGTGGGGTTTCACTGTATTGGCTAGGCTGGTCTTGAACTCCTGACCTCAAGTGATCCACCTGCCTCAGCCTCCGAAAACGCTGGGATTACAGCAGTGAGCCACTGTGCTCAGCTGGAATAGTGCTTTTATCATAACATTTTTCATTTGCTTGCCTTCCAAAGTATCCTCTGGAGTAGTAGAGAAAGAGATGGAGTTACAGAGAAGCACAGGAATCATGTATTTCCATGAGAATGCATGGTGCATATGAAGCTTCTCATGTATGTAATGGTGGATAACAGACTTAAAACCATTGCATTGCAGATTTTTTTTTAAAGACAGGGTCTTACTATGTTGCTCAGGCTGGCCGCTAACTCCTGAGCTCGAGTGATCCTCCCACCATAGCATCCCAAGTAGCTGGGACTACAGAAGTGCACCATTGTAACAGACTACAGATTTTAACAGGGAAAAATCCAAGTTTGTAACCAGCATGATTTAAGTACATTTCTGATTTTTACATTTGCCTATTTCCTGGTTCTCCTATAGCATGTCTGTGCAATTTTGGTCATATCTATGTATTTCTGATTTCTACATTCTCATGTTCCTGAAAATTTAGTCATTTGTACATTATCCTCATAATTCTTTGCCATATCTGCATATTATCCATATACTATCTTTTACTTTGTATTTTTTTTTTTTTTGAGACGGAGTTTCGCTCTTGTTGCCCAGGCTGGAGTGCAATGGCGTGATCTCGGCTCACCGCAACCTCCGCCTCCTGGGTTCAGGCAATTCTCCTGCCTCAGCCTCCTGAGTAGCTGGGATTACAGGCACACGCCACCATGCCCAGCTAATTTTTAGTATTTTTAGTAGAGATGGGGTTTCACCATGTTGACCAGGATGGTCTCGATCTCTTGACCTCGTGATCCACCCGCCTCGGCCTCCCAAAGTGCTGGGATTACAGGCTTGAGCCACCGCGCCCGACGTATTTTTTTTTTTTTTTTTGAGACGGAGTCTCACTCTGTGCCAGGCTGTAGTTCAGGGGTACAATCTAGGCTCACTGCAACCTCTGCCTCCTGGGATCAAGTGATTCTCCCGCCTCAGCCTCCTGAACAGCTGGGACTACAGGTGTGCGCCACCACAGCTAGCTAATTTTTGTATTTTTAGTACAGACAGGGTTTCACCATGTTGGCCAGGATGGCCTCGATCTCCCCATCTCGTGATCCATCCACCTCGGCCTCCCAAACTGCTGGGATTACTAGTTCACTTTTTGCTTACCTTAAAATGAAGCTTCATTTCACTACCTCTTTCTAGATACGTATTTTCTCATATACATTAAGTAAAAGCATGACTATTAAAATGTTAAAAACCATCATATCCACCTAAAATTAGCTTAAATATCAATAAGGACTGGGAAACTGAAGGCCTGTAAGAGACCTTGCTTTATAATCCCTCCCCAGGAGAGAGATTCCTTATTTTTCTTATTGAAAAAATTAATGTAAATTTCAGCCTTTCTGCTTAGACTACATCGAGTTCTCCCGATCATTTTAGGTTCAAAGAATCTGCTCCAGAAGAGCAGATGTTGTTGAGGGTTAGTAAAGAAGAACTCGGGGCAGCAGGTGAGTAAATCAGGAGAGTGCTGCAGGGACATTCATGTGCAGGAAAAGATTTCATGGAGCCTCAGAAGAATTTCCAGTCAAGATTGACTGTAGGACTTCAACATTGTGACAAAGGACAAGTGATCCTTGGATGACAACTCCTCACTTGATTCCCTCACTGGCACATAAAGAGACCATGTTAAAAAAAACTTATTATCCTAATTAATACAGAACAATTAAAATTGGGACTAAGAAAATTTGGGGCTGGGGGCAGTGGCTCATGCCTGTAATCCCAGCCAGCACTTTTGGAGGCCAAGGCAGGTGGCTCACTGGAGCCCAGAAGTTCAAAACCAGCCTGGGCAATGTAGTAAGATCCCATCTCTACATAAAATAAAACATTAGCTAGGCAGGTGGCCTGTACCTGTGGCCCCAGCTACTCAGAAGGCTGAGGTGGGAGGATCACTTGTGCTGCCCAGGAGGTTGAGGCGGCATGATCTGAGATTACACCACTGCATTCCAGCATGGGTGACAGAGTCAGACTCCATCTCAAAAAAAAAGAAAGAAAGAAAGAGAATTTGGGAAATATGAATTATAGATTCATAGACAACCATAAAACTTAGAGTCAAATTATATCCAATTCTGACTTCCACTTTTTTTCTTACTCATTTTTAATCTTCCACTTCTATTACCTTGATTTTTTAAAATTTTGACACAGAGGCTCACTCCGTCATCCAGGCTGGAATGCAGTGGCACCGTGTTGGCTCACTGCAACCTCCGTCTTCCCAGGTTCAAGCAGTTCTCCTGCCTCACCCTTGTGAGTAGCTGAGATTACAGGACTAAAGCAATCCTTCCACTTTGGCCTCCCAAAGTGCTGGAATTACAGGCAAGAGCCACCACACCTGACCTGTTTAAAGAGATATTTTGTGATAATGCTTTATGACTTTGACTTGTAAAAAAATTCTGTAAACACATTTAATTTCACACAAATACAAAAGCATGATGAACTCCCATGTACCCGTCACCTACCTTTCACAGTTATCTACAATTTGTCGGTTGTTTCATTTATCCACTATACATATTGTTCTTTCCTTCGATGTTTTAAAGTGGATTTCAGATAGTATTGCATTGCATTGTTCACATTTCACTGTATTCACTGACCTTTTGTATTCCTAGGGAAACACAAGGATAGAAGGTATGAGAAAATCTTTAAAACTTTTTATAAAGCTGTTTGTTCATTTTCACTGGTAAATTTATTTGGAAATGTAAAGAGCCAATGTATTTATAGCATAAAAAATTCAAGTGTGTATCATATTGCAGAGCCTTAGAAACAGGAATTCATGATAAAAGGCATATATTTTTCAACTAGCATTTCTTCTTCATGTTTCCCAGATATATCCATTTACCACAGGGTTTCTACCCTTCTTGGGATCCATGGCCTGGAACCAAACATGACACTTCAAATAATAAGTGAGAAGGGAGATGGCCATCAGGCATTGCACTTATTGTACTTTGTGGTTTACAACCAGCAGGCCAATGTATTTAGCAGTCTAAAATGTCTGTTTTCAAAATGTCAAGCTCACTCAGTGCCAAATGGTTATTTGATGTTATAACATTCAAACAAATCAGAGACAATGGAAGTCACCATGCATCAGTAGGCCAGAACCAAAGAACAGCGATGGTAGCTTTTCTCTTTTTTTCTTTTTGAGGCAGAGTCTCACTCTGTCACCCAGACTGGAGTGCAGAGGTGCCATTTCAGTTCACTGCAACCTCACCTCCTAGGTTCAAGTGACTCTTGTGCCTCAGCCTCCTAAGTAGCTGGGATTACAGATGTACACCACCACACCCTGCTGATTTTTGTATTTTTAGTAGAGACAGTGTTTCACCATGTTGGCCAGGCTGGTCTTGAACTCCTCACCTCAGGTGATCCACCCACCTTAGCCTTCCAAAGTGCCCAAACTGCTGGGATTACAGGCGTGGGCCACCATGCCCAGTCAGATAGGAGCTCTTCTATTGGGTATTCTTGTTCTTAAGTTATTCTGTGCTTTTCCTCCTAAATGAGGTGAACTGTTTATTAAGCTTGTCTGCGATCTCATAATGAAAGCCTTGTTAAACTTAGATTCTTCTCAGTTTTATGAAGACAGCTGGAGAGGTCTCAAAGATTTCTACTGTAAAAATGTCTTACTGTACGTAAATTCTTCCTTCTTGGAATGATTTTGTTAGCCTGAAGCTGGAAACCTGGCCTTTAGTTTTTCTCACATTGTAGATCTTCTTTTGAGGGAGGGAGGGAAGGAAGGAAGGAAGGAAGAAAGGGAGGGAGGGAGGGAGGGAAGAAGGAAGACAGGCAGGCGGGCAGGCTTATGGCCTTCCTTAATTCTTAGACCAATTGTGGAGAGTTGAGGGTTCAGCTTTGAATGATGACAGTGCCAGCTCCCAATATTTCTATATGAGAGAATGAGAGATGAAACACTGAGGATTTGTCTTAAAATTACAGTTTCCTAGCACTTTATGTAAAATGTAGAGAATGTCAATTGTTCTTATCAAAGACAAGGGACATTGATAAATTAAGGGGTGTTCAAAGGCTCTGTCATTGCCTTTGTCTATCCCTGACAGATTCCCATAGTCTCTTCTATCCTGGGTTGGTTCTTCCTTCCCTCCCTCCCTCCTTCCCTCCCTTCCTTCCTTTTTTTTTTTTTTTTTGACAGTGTCTCATTCTGTCGCCCAGGCTGGAGTGCAGTGGCACCATCTTGGCTCACCGTAATCTCCGATCTCTGCCTCCCAGCTTTAAGTGACTCCCAAGTAGGTAGAATTACAAGTGTGTACCAACATGCCTGGCTAAGTTTTGTATTTTTTGTAGAGATGGAATCTCACCATGTTGGCCAGGCTATTCTCCAACTTCTGGGCTCAAGGTGATCCACCTGCCTCGGCCTCCCAAAGCGCTGGGGTTACAGGCATGAACCATCGCACTCAGCCATCCCTGGATTTTCATAGCAAACTTTCTCCTAGTTTATTTTCTTATGTAAGTCTTAGGTGAACTTTGTCTATGAATAAACCCATAGAAAGCAGCGACCATTATTATTCCTGCATTTATATTCTACCTATTTCCAATAATTGCAGGCAGCCAAGAGTATATGGTTGTCCTCAACTTTAAAAATAACGATGCTTTTGACAGTGAATTTAATATGTGTGCATAGGTGAAATTGATAGAGCTGATTCTGGACTACACCATGCTCATAAATTGTATTATCTTTGATTAGAGGCCTTTGAAACTATCAAAAGGGTCTATCTTCCTGGCCATCCTTCTTGGCAAATTCTCTGCCAGGAAGATCCTCATCCAAAACGAAGGGGATGGAAGCTCTGTGGATCTTTCACCGGGGGAGGGAAGAGCTGTGAATCTCCTACAAATGTAGGCAAAGTTTGTTGAGGAAGGACTTTTTCTGGAGAGCCCACATTTTTCATTAGATTCTTAAATGATTCCACCCCTCAGAGAGGTTCACTATCAAGGTTTCTAGGCAGATTTGGGGAAAATTCAAAAGAACTGAGCCTTCTCAGCCTTCAGTGTGAGTCTTTACTACTCAGTTGTTATTGCCCTGGTGACCTTGGGCAGCCTGAGAGGCGAGTCCCCTGTGTTTAAACCCATTTGTATAGGTTTTCTATCTGTTGCTACAGCGACAGGAGTCATAAAAGGGCCTTCTTGTAAACATCATCAAAAAGACACATATCAGCCCAGAGAAGCTAGGATGGATTTTCTCCCAAGGATTTGTCTAAAACTCCAAAAATGGTGAGCCCTCTTTTGCAGGCACTGCACATGAATTTAGTGACAGAATATCTATTTGATGTAGGTGAACTGCAAAAGGTTAATTCACTTCATCCCTTTCATGATCTGTGGATATCTAACACATTTAGTTATTTTTGGAAACCAACTGTCATTTTCTATAAATGTTGAATTCTCTTTTACCAAATACAGGCATGGTGTGCATGTCAGTAATGTCCTTGACCGACTTGGGCAGATAATGGCATTTGAAAAATTATCCACAATAATGTTCACTCCATAGATGTAAGTAATCAAGACATAAGAATCATTAAGGATGACAAGCTTTTAATTATAGGAAAGGCCTTTATAGGAAAAGTTGAAATACAGACATACACTATTAGAGCCGTAAAACAGCTGCATAATTTGTCTTTATACTAGATATGGTAAAGTCTAGGTTTCAGATTTCCAATTCTGCCTTGACGTGTGTTTTTAAAAAATTTTACTGCTTCATATTTCCATTGTTGTTTAGTTCTGAATAAAGAAAGGACACTTGATCACAATCCCTCCAAACATCTCTTCAAAAAATAACTTCAGAACCTGCAGTTAAAAACCTCTAAATCAGGGTTTTCTAAACTGGCTCATAAACTTAGTCATGACATCAATTTAGAGCATTGCAACATGGTTGTGTGCTTTTAATGAGATACAATATAAGATATCAGAGGGCATCTATATAGTAAGTATAAGTATTATCTTATGAATTTGTATTTAAGTTGTTTATGTCTATGTGTGTTTTGGTAGTGATGTGCTGAAAAATGTTTAACACCTGGCTCCCTGGGAGAAGAGGTATGTATATATGTAAATATGCAATAAATTTATTACACATTTTACTGATATAAAGGATATGTAGCTAAAATTTATAAATAATAAATACACAGTACTCACTGTACATTTCATGTAGCTAATTGATTCTCAAGAAATGTGTTTATTGATTTTTGCCAAACTTTCACATTCATAGCCAATCTATGGTTGCAATTCAACTCTAATTTGAGAAAATCAGACTATGAATAAATGCTTGATATCTATCAGATTCAGCAAAGAAGTCCCTTACAATATTGATAAATGAGTGTACTCTGGCATAAGGGTTACTTGATATTTTAATTTACATTAATAAATAAGATGAAAATGAAACAACAATATTTTGGAACTTCACTAGTTTATCAATGACATGGATGAATCTTTGTTGAACTGGATAATAGTTTTTAAATATTGGAAGAGTATTCCCTCAATTCTTTGTGCTATTCACAATGCTATTTACAATGTAACAGTTATAGACACTTTTAAATTTAATCTGCATTATTATTTTCTTCATCACTTTCATGAATAGAGGATCAACAAAACAATAAATCAAGAAATCAAGCCCTGATTTATAGTGTTTGCCAATTTCTTTCCTTTTTTTTTTTTTTTTTTTTTTGAGACAGAGTCTCACTGTGTCCCCCAGGCTGGAGTGCAGTGGTACGATCTCAGCTCACTGCAACTTCCACCTCCGAGGTTCAAGTGATTCTCCTGCCCCAGCCTCCCAAGTGGGATTACAGGCATGTGCCACCACGTCCTTCTAATTTTTGTATTTTTAGTAGAGACGGGTTTCACCTCAGCCTCCCAAAGTGCTGGGATGACAGGTGTGAGCCACCACATCTGGCCATGTTTTTCAGTTTCTGTGTTATCTATAAATATTCCCACTACAGTTATTTCAGACTACTACTGTGATATCACAGGAGCCAGAGTTGGAAAGAAATGCAGTAGTAGCACATCACTATTTATTTACTTATATTATTATTTGTTTTGGGACAGAGTCTCTCTCTGTTGCCCAGGCTGGAATGCAGTGGTGCTATGTTGGCTCACTGCAACCTCTGCCTTCTGGCTTCAAGTAATTCTCATGTCTCAGCCACCTCAGTATCTGGGATTACAGGAGTGCACCACCATGCCTGGCTAGTTTTTGTATTTTAGTAGAGACAGGGTTTCACCATGTTGGCCAGGCTGGTCTTGAACTCCTGGCCTCAAGTGATCCACCTGCTTTGGCCTCCCAAAGTGCTGGGATTATAGGCGTGAGCCATCATGCCCAGGTTAGCACATCATTATATGGCATTTCTACCATACAGATAGGAGAGACGTAACCATGAGAGTAGAGATGACAGGAAAATGTATTAAAATAATTAAGAAGTGATGAGTTTTGAGTAATTATTATTTGTTTTTAACATTATTTAATTTTAACTTTCTATAATTTGTTTACAAATTTTATTATTTGTTGTAGTGTCAGGGTTCTGCTATGTTGCCCAGGCTGGTCTTGAGCTCCTGGACTCAAGCAATTCTCCCACCTCAGACTCCCAAAGTGCTGTAATTATCATTGTGAGCCACCATGCCTGGCCAGTTTTTTTTTTTTTTTTTTTTTTGAGATGGAGTCTCACTCTGTCACTAGGCTGGAGTGCAGTGGCACAATCTTGGCTCACTGTAACCTCTGCCTCCGGGGTTCGAGTGATTCTCCTGCCTCAGTCTCTCAAGTAGCCGGGCCTATAGGCACATGCCACCACACCTGACTAATTTTTGTATTTTTAGTAGAGACAGGTTTTCACCACATCAGTCAGGCTGGTCTTGATCTCTTGACCTCATGATCTGCCCGCCCTGGCCTCCCAAAGTCCTGGGATTAAAGGAGTGAGCCACTACGACCGGCACCTAGCCAAATTTTTAATAATGATTGTATTTAATAGTGGCTCACAATTTATAAAAACATAACAATCTACTCTCATGAGCCCACATAAGCTGGCTCTAGCACACCACTGGTTGTGTGTCACAGTGTAAAGTGCATGTCTCACTGAAGATTGTACTTAAAAACAAGTTGAACAAACACTGCTCTAAAAATCTACTAGTGTGGTTGCTGACACTCTCAGTGGCCAGTTGGTTTGGCATTGAATATAGACTTGTCTACCTGTTAGAAGAAGTAAAGTAAGTTATTTCCTGCATATTCTCTGGCATTTGATTCCTTAACACTGAAAATCAGATGTTCCTCCTTTTTTCTTCTTTTTTGAGATGGAATCTCGCTCTGTCGCCAGGTTGGAGTGTAAGTGACACAATCTCAGCTCACTGCAACCTCCGCCCACCCTGGGTTCAAGCGATTCTCCTGCCTCAGCCACCCCAGTAGCTGGGACTATAGGCAGTGTTCAACACCACGCCCAGTTAATTTTTGTATTTTTAGTAAAGATGGGGTTTTACTGGCTGGGTGCAGTGGCTCACGCCTGTAATCCCAGCACTTTGGGAGGCTGAGGTGGGCGGATCACAAGGTCAAGAGATCGGGACCATCCTGGCTAACACGGTGAAACCCCGTCTCTACTAAAAATACAAAAAAATTAGCTGGGCATGGTGGCGCGTGCCTGTAATCCCAACTACTCGGGAGGCTGAGGCAGGAGAACTGCTTGAACCCGGGAGGCGGAGGTTGCAGTGAGTCCAGGTCCCACCACTGCACTTCAGCCTGGTGCCTGGTGATGGAGTGAGACTCTTTCCATCTTGGACAGGCTGGCTTCAATCTCTTGACCTTGTGATCCACCCACTTCGGCCTCCCAAAGTGCTGGGATTACAAGCATGAGCCACTGTTTCTGGCCACTTGGTTTTATTTTTAGGTCAGAAGAACTTTACCCACATATTCCAGATCAGACTCTCTCTTAGGGCTTGTTTCTGTGATCATTTTAAATCTAGAGGGAAACACTGAGAATTCCGTAAGTTTGAATGTCAAGAGGACCCTCAGCTCTGCTTGCTAATCCTATTATATTTATTCTTCTCATTCTCTCTGAAATGACCAATTACTATCTTCTCCTCTTGTGTCAACCATCCTCCCTAGTCCTCACAACTCAGAGGAATCAGTTGTTACCATGGTTAATATTTTGATATAGCTTCCTAGCTTTTTCTATATGTAGACTTTGTCTCCCAGGTTTATTGAGGTATGATTGACAAGTAAATATTGAATTTATTTAAGGTGTACAATGTAATGTTTTGATATACACATATACTGCGAAATGATTACCCCAATCAAGCTAATTCACATGTCCATTACTAATATGGTTTGAGTTTATGTTCCCTGCAAATCTCATGTTTTTTTGTATGTTTGCTTAAGACAGAGTCTCACTCTGTCGCGCAGGCTGGAGTGCAGTGGCACGATCTTGTCACTGCAACCTCTGCTTCCCAGGTTCAAGTGATTCTCCTGCCTTAGCCTATGGAGTAAGTGGGATTACAGGCACATACCACAATACCTGGGTAATTTTTGTAATTTTAGTAGAGACGGCATTTCACTATATTGTCCAGGCTGATCTCAAACTCTTGACCTCAAGTGATCCACCCGCCTCGCCTCCCAAAGTTCTGGGATTACAGGTGTGAGCCACTGTGCCTGGCCCAAGCCTCATGTTGAAGTGTGAGTTCCAGTGTTGAAGGTGGGGCCTGGTGGGAGGTGTTTGGGTCATGGAGGCAGATCCTTCTTGAATGGCTTGGTGCCCTCCTCAGAGTAATGAGTGAGCTCTTGCCCTGAGTTAATGTGAAATCTGGTTGTTTAAAGGAGTGTGGCACCTCCCTCAATCTCTCTTGTGCCCCTGTTCTCTTCATGTGATGCGCTGGCTCCCCCTTTGACCTTCCATCACGATTGGAAGCTCCCTGAGGCCTCACCAGAAGCAGATGCTGGTACCATGCTTCCTGTATGGCTTACAGAACTATGAGTCAATTAAATATCTTTTTAAAATAAATTACTCAGTCTCAGGTATTCCTTTATAGCATTGCAGGAATAGGCTAACACAATTACCTATAGAGTTGCCTTTTTCATGTGTGGTGAGAACACCTAAGAGCTACTCTCTTAGCAAAGTTCAAGTGTACAGTATATTAAGTATAGTCACCATTAGGTGCCCAGGAGGTAAATTCATCTTATAACAGAAAGTTTGCACCCTTTGACCAATGTCTCCCCATTTCCCCTCTCCCTAGCACATGGTCACCACTCTTCTACTCTCTGTTTCTATGAGTGCACTTTTTTTACATTCCATAAATAAGTGAGATCATGTAGTATTTGTCTTTCTGTGTCTGGCTTATTTCATCTGGCATATCTTCCAGTTTTATCTATGTTGTTGCAAATGGCAGAATTTTCTTTTTAATGGCTGAATAATATTCTATTGTCTAATTTGCAGTATAGATGCTTGAAGGTGTCATGGAGAAACCAGGTCCTCTCTGTTTCTGCATCTACTTGACATGACATGGGCTTCATTCTTTGAGTAGTTTCTCCCTCCCTTATGTCTGCGGCAGCAGTCACCTGCATGCCTCTTTGTCTATATCCAGCCAGGGCAGAAGAGATTGGTTATCCATAGTTTCTTTTCAGAAGACCCTAAGAAGGCCCTCCTCTTGCCTCGTTAGCCCAAAGTGACTAAGTCCTGCCTATCTTGGAACAACCAGTGTGACTGAAAGGACCATGAATCTGTCACGGTTCTTCTCCATGGCACTCAAGGCAATTTTAATCCTCCTTTGTTACCTACTTTTCTTTTTCTTTCTTTCTTTTCTTCTTTCTCTCTCTCTTTCTTCCCTCCCTCCCTCCCTTCCTTCCTTCTTCCTTTCCTTTCCTTTTTTCTTTTTTCTTTGCTTTTAACACAGGCTGTCACTCTGTCATCCAGGCTGAGTGCAGTGATGCAAAATCATGGCTAACTGCAACCTCGACCTCCTGGGCTCAAGAGTTTCTCCCAACTCAGCCTCCCGATTAGCTGAGACTGCAGGCGCGCATCACTGCACCTGGCTAATTGTGTTTTTTCTTTCTTTTTTTAAGATGGAGTCTCACTTTGTCGCCCAGGCTGGAGTGGCACAATCTTGGCTCACTGCAGCCTTTGCCTCCTGGATTCAAACGATTCTCCTGCCTCAGCCTCCTGAGTAGCTGGGATTACAGGTGAGGGCCCAGCTAATTTTTGTATTTGTAGTAGATATGGGGTCCTGCTACGTTGCTCAGGCTGTTTTCGAACTCCTGGACTCAAGCTATCCTCCCACCTCGGCCTCCCAAAGTCCTAGCCTAGTATTACAGGAGTAAGCCACCATGTCTGGCCCACTTATTTAACACATTGTGGACATTTTCCCACTTTTTTTAAATGTAGGTTTAATAAATTTATAACACTGCATTATTCATTTCTTCAATATTCAATATAATTGGCATCCTAACGCTATTCCAGGGAACCCAATAGACACAAATAAGTTTCTGGAATAAATCCCTCACTATCCAGCTCTTGTTTCTGATATCTGAGACTTAGAAACAAAATTTAGTAAAATAAATTTTTGATAAACACTTCAATATGTAAACTTTCACTATTCACTATTCAAAACTCAGAAATCAGGTAGAGTTAGGCAGCTCAGTATTCCTTACTATTCAAATGCAGGTACTAAATGGACTCAGGAGACAAGGAGTACTTGTATCTGCCAAGCACTGCACTAGAAAAACAATGGTATAAGCAAACACACACACACAATGGCACCTGTCCGCAGAGCTTCAAACAGGAATGTGGAGACAGACATCAAACAAATAATTACACAAGTAAGAATAAATTATAGAGTTGCTAAGTGCTAGAGAGAAAAACAAGAGAGGCCAGTGAAAATGAGTGACCTGGTATCTTAACCTCTCCTGGTGGGTCTGGGAAGGTTAACCCAGGAAAGTAACATTTAGGCCAAGATGAGAAGAACGAGCACGACTTGGTCAAGCAAAGAACAGAGGAAAAGCATTCAATCATGTGACTGTATTCCATTACGGGAATGTGTCATAATTTATTTAACCGATCATAGCTGAACTTTAAACACATTTTTATATCCATGTGCTCAAATCATTTGTATGACTCTGAATATTTTCTCAGGAAGAGAAGTTGCTGGGCCAAAAGATAAACACATTTTTAAAGCTTTTCTTTTTTAAAAAATGGATTTACGTTTCCACAAGTAGTGGGTGAGAGTGCCCATTTTCCTGATAATCTAATCAGCCCTCAGCCTTATATATATTTTTTGTATGTTTTGTTTGTTTGTTTTTTAAGACAGAGTCATGCTCTGTCACCTAGACTGGAGTGCATTGGTGTGATCTCAGCTTGCTGCAACCTCCGTCTCCTGGGTTCAAGTGATTCTCCTGTCTCAGCCTCCTGAGTAGCTGGGATTACAGGTGTGTGCCCCCAGGCCCAGCTAGTTTTTGTATTTGTAGTAGAGACAGGGTTTCGCCATGTTGGTCAGGCTGGTCTCGAACTCCTGACCTCAGGTGATCTGCCCGCCTTGGCCTCCCAAAGTGCTGTTCTTATATTTACCACACTGTTCTGTATCCATTTTTTTCCTGTAAGTGGGATTATAGGTATGAGCCACCATGTTCAACCTCAGCATTATATTTTTAAGGATGTCTTTGACAATTTGATGGGAGAATAACTGTTATCCATTTTACAGTTGTATTTCTTTGAACATTAGCTAATGACATTAGCATTGTTATATTTTTATTAATTTATGCTTTTCCTTTAAATAATATTAGCTACTCACTCATAAGCAGAAGTAAAGACTACTCGTTGCAGCATTTTTGTTTTATAATAGTAAAAGGTTTGGAAACTACCTAACTGTCCATCGTGGAGTGGCTAAATGAAAACTGTTTGTCTATACAATGGACAACTATATATCCATTTTTTAAAAAGCATAAACGCAAACAGGAAGCTAGAGCTCCCAAGTTGGTCAACATGTGGAGAAGCTGGGAAGGTGGTGCCTGGAAAGGGTATGGAAGTTACATGCCTCTTCCCAGGTAGCTTCCCCTACCATCTCTTCCAACTGACTGATCCTAAAATGTATCCTTTTATAATAAACTGGTAACTAGTAAGCTAAAAACACATGAAGAACAGGAACACTGTAAAAGAGATTGCTAACAGAAAAAAAGGATGCAGAACAGTGTGGTAAACACAAGAACAGTGGCGCAGAGGGAAAGGAGATTTTTCTTCTATATTCTTTGGTACCTTAAAATTTGGATTTACACAGCTATCTTGCATATTTTTAAATACTTTAAAAAACAAAGACAGGGGCTAATATCTTACAAGCACTTACTGTTTGCCGAGTATTGTGTCAACAATAGTGTGAACATCACCAGTAACTTCTCTACTTCCCAAGGTTTGACTTTAAGCACCCACTCTGATCACCACCTCTGATTCTCCGACTCACTCCAGTTCCCCAAACCCTGCCATTCTTTAGGCTCACCAGGGCCTCCTGTCTTTGGGGCCCTGTCATCAGTCCCCTCCTGCTCTCCCTTTTTTTCCAGCAGCAGATTTCCATGTCCATGATAATAATGACTTCCTTATCAACCTCCCCATTCCCTTGCCCATCTCTCTACATGACACTGCCCGGCAAAATTCCACCCTGGCTACACCCAGCTCTTTCCCATACTCTTGACTGTTTTTACAATCCACCTGCATTTAAAGAGAACGCTGCTGTCTGGCCTGCAGTTACTATTGAGGAGATGCTCCTATCTAAGGCAGCCCTTCCTCTCTCTTCTGTCCTCTCCTCCATTTATCCTTTTCCCTGACTCTCTACTGGACCATTATTGTACCATACAAATGCATTCTACAAATGGGCATAGAAATGGGCCAGGCGTGTTGGTTCACACCTGTAATCCCAGCACTTGCACTTTGAGAGACCCAGGAGGGCGAGGTCAGGAGTTTGAGACAAGCCTAGCCAACATGGTGAAACCCCGTCTCTACTAAAAATACAAAAAATAGCTGGGCGTTGTAGTGTGCGCCTGTAATCCCAGCTACTCGGGAGGCTGAGGTGGGAGAATTGCTTGAACCCGGGAGGTGGAGGTTGTGGTGAGCTGAGATCGTGCCACTGCACTCCAACATGGGAGACAGAGTGGGACTCTGCCTCTAAAAAAAAGGGTGGGGTTATAACCTCCCCTTTTCCTCACCCCACATTGCTTTTCCACCCTATTTCCTGCTTCCTTTCAGAGCAAAGCAAAAGGAGCTGTAATACTGTAGTTAATCCTCAACTCCCAGTAACAGGTCGACTCATTCCAGCCTTGTTTACAGCCCTACCATTCCACAAAGCAGGGCTTGGCAAGGTCAAACGCCATATTGCCAAATTCACTAGTCACTGGTCTGTCCTCTTCTCCTCAGTTTTTCAGCAGAATCCGTTTACTCTCTCCTGAATCATGAACCTCTTTGGGCTGTCAAGATCCTCTCCTCACACTTCTGATTTTCCTCTTGTTCCCTGGTCACGTCTTCTCAGCTTCGTCTCTACATGTTGTAGCATCTCAGGTCTTAGTCCTAGGCCCTCATGTCTTGTCTATCTACAGTCTCTCCCCAGGTAACCTTATCTATCATCTGTTTGCTGATGCCTCCCAAATTTGTATTTCCAAATGTGACATTATTCCTTATCTTCAGATTGTTTAACAGCTAGCTGTGTTAGCATTATTAATGGGACATCTAACAGGCATCTTGAAGAATTATGACCAAGGCAAAACTCTGGATTTCCCACCCTCCCTCTCTCAACTCTTCCTTCTCCACTATTTCTACTCTAATAAATGGAAATCCCAAATTAGGAGTCAAAGTCCTGTCGGAAGACAGAAGTCTTGTCAGTTGCTTGAACAGAGAATTCAAAGGTAAAAAGAGGACTCTCCGATACCATGGAGGTAGTAACTGCAGGAAGCCAACTCTCACCCTTATGGCTGAGGGAACAAAAAGAAGAGGTTGGAATTATTAACATTTAGAAATATAAAGAAAGGGCGCTGTAGAACTGAACCTCTGACCTCTGAGGAGGGTGCGCTGCTTGGCTGGTGCTGCTGTCTCCTGAAGGAGAGCATCGTAGAGTTAGTTCCGCAAGTGTTGAAAAAACTGCGACTTGGATTGCACTGCTCTGATGGGGAAAGAGCTGCTGCCGGGTGGAAGAAGCTTTGCTTGGATGACCTGCTCAGAAACGGGGAGCAGAGGGAAAGGAGCAATCTCTACTTCTTCCTCAGGCTGTGTACTCCCTTTGCATTCCAAATTGGCAGGGCCTAACAGGGAGCCAGCCAGCAAACTAGAAAAGTGGTTTGCAGAGTCCCAGCCTCAGCATCAGTGGGGTATAGATGGGGGAGTTTGGAGCTGATGACAACAGATAACCTCATAATTGTCACAGTCATCTGCCTGGCTGAACAAGTCAACAGTCTAGGAGTGATTGTTATTTCTTCTTGTTACTTCTCGTAGTCAATCTACCACCACATCCTGAAAGTTCTGCCTCCCACATATATTCTAAATCTGCCCACTTCACCCCATCCCCACTGTTGATCCTCAGCTCAGCACCATCGCTAATGGGGGATGACGCAATGGTCTCCTGCCTGGTACTCTTGACTCCTTGTTTCCTGAAATGTATCTTCACAGTAACCTGGATGGTCTTTTAAAACGCATCAAGTGTCTTTCTTTCTTTCTTTTTTTTTAAGTTAAATAGTACGATATTGTTCTTTCTGTGTCTGCCTTATTTCATTTAGCATAATGTCCTCCAGGTTCATCCATGTAGTCACAAATTGTGGTTATCTCCTTTTTAAAAACTGAATAATATCCCATTATATATGTATATACACCACAAATTCTTTTACCCATTCATCTGTCATTGAACACAGATTATTTCCATATCTTGGCTATTGTGAATAATGCTGCAATAAACATGGGAGTGCAGATATCTCTACACAGTGCGTATTTCAGTTCCTTTGGATATATGCCCAACAGAGGAATTGCTGGATCACCTGCTAGTTCTAGTTTTAGTTTTTTGAAGAACCCACACACTGTTTTTCATAATGGCATTCAAAATGGGCATTTATATTTCCCACCAAGAGTGTACAAGGGTTCCCTTTTCTCCACACCTTCACCGACACTTGTTATCTTTTGAGTTTTTTGTTTTTTTGAGACAGTCTCGCTCTTTTACCCAGGCTGGAGTGCAGTGGTACAATCTCAGCTCACTGCAATCTCTGCCTCCCAGGTTTAATTGATTCTCCTGCCTCAGCCTCCTGAGTAGCTGGGACTACAGGCGTATGCCACCACACCTGGCTAATTTTGTATTTTTAGTAGAGACAGGGTTTTGCCATGTTGGCAAGGCTGGTTTCAAACTCCTGGACTCAAGCGAGCTGCCCACCTTGGCTTCCCAAAGTGCTGGGATTACAGGCATGAGCCACTGTACCTGGCCTCTCCTGGCTTTTTGATAATAGCCATCCTACCAGGTATTAGGCAATTCTCATTATGATTTTGATTTGCATTCCCTGATTATCTCATTTACATGCAGAATCTTTTTTAAGTAGAAGAAATAGAAACAGAGTAAAACTGTTATTACTAAGGGAAAGGAGGAGGAGGAAATGAAGAGAAGTAGGTCAAAGATGATAACTTTGCAGTTAGGTAGGGTGAATCTAGAGATCTAATGTACAGTATGATGATTATCATTAATAATATTGCATTGTATACTGAAAATTTGCTAAGAGTATAGATTTTAGGTGTCCTTAACACACACAGACACGGAGGTAATTATGGAAGTTGATGGATATAAAAATTTGACTATAGTAATCATTTCACTATGTGTATCAAAATATAATGTTATACACCTTAAGTATGTATCCTAAAAATAAACAACAAGAACATAAACACTCTAACAGCTTCCTCTTGCACGTAAAAGAAATTCATATTCCTCATGATGGTCTGAATGCCCTCTCTGACTTCTTCTTATACCACTCTAGCCATATCAGCCTTCTTCCTGTTTTCTGAGCATGCCAAGTCACATCCAGCATCAGGCCATCATCTTCCTCTTCCCCCTGCCTAGACCCCTCTCCCCCTACCCCATCTTCTTTACAGAGCTGGTTCCTTCTCATCATTTATATCTCAGCTCAGGTGTCATCTTCTCAAACAGATCTTCTCAGACTACCCCTTCTAAAGCAATGCCTTTCAAAACAATTACAATGATCTTGTTCATTTATTTGTTACTGTTGGCCATTTCCCCTACTAGAATAGAAGTCTGTGAGAATGGGGACATCAATTTATTTTCCACTGTATCTTCAGCACCTGGGATAAATGCTAGCCAGAAGAAAGCATTTAATAAATGTTTGTTGAATTAATTAATCTCATACAGTCCTCAGAACAATTTTCCCCCATTATACAGATAAGGAAATAAAGACACAAAGAAGATAAACCTCTCAATGACAGGGGGAAAAAGAAGGTTTGGACCCAACTTGTTTAACCACAGTCAAAACTCTTTAATATGACATTTTTAGTTTTTCAGTTATAGATATAACACCTAGATTGCATGTTTCTCCGTAGGAACTATAAACAAATTTTTTCTTTTTATATCCTTAGAAAAATGTCTATTAGTTTTTCAGAATCATCTGCTCTACCATGGAAGCAGCTGTTTCATTGCAAACTGAAAGTCATGGAGGGAACTGACAGCCAGCTCTCTTGAATGAGCAAGACTGATTATTCTAAGATATAATTTTTCTAAATGCTGTCATCCACAAATAGGTTTTAAAAAAGAACACCACAGGTGACATAAATCTTCCTTTCTGAAGAAGAAAACCAAGGGCTGGATTTACATTAGCAAATGGAACACAATTGGTGCATCTGAGCTTTCAGCTCAGTTATTTCTGTAGATCTCAGTTGGCTGCCCAGAGTCCAACTGATCTGCTTACTCAGCTACGACTCTCTAGTTCACATGAAGAAGCAAGGAAAACATTCTCAGATCTTGTATCCCTTTAAAAAATTTCAAGTTATTACTCTAAGAAGGATTTCACAGAGGTGAAATTGGCATTATCTCAAATTTCCCATGAGTAAGCCAGCCATAATGAAAGGTTGCTAAGAAATACTTTATTTCCATCAAAGAACCACTTGAAGGAAGTGGAGCCAGGGGTGTTTCCCACTGCCCCAGGCTTTAAAGCCCTTCTAAACAGGTTCATTTTAGCTCCTCAGGTATTAGCTAGAATCATACTGGAAAATCTCTGAAAGATGAAATAGTAATATGTTCCTAAATTATAGGATTATTTTTCTGTGCTACAAGCATTTAAAGTATTTACCAGAAATAGCCACAGGCAAATATTCCAAGAAATGGTCTACACATGCTACCTTGCCTCTTGTTAAGCTGACAATCCTTCAGATTGCTAAGATTTCCCACCAATAGATATCTAATTCATACAGCTCTTCACTTTCCAGTAATTTCTTCCACCAGAAATTGACTTAAGACAAAGAACTACAAAGCTAGGTAGCCTGGGTTTGCATTGTTTAATTTTTAAAATTACTTTTTATTTCAATAGTTTTTCAGGTACAGGTGGTTTTGGTTACATAGATAAGTTCTTTAGTGGTGATTTATGAGATTTTGGTCCCCCATCACCTGAACTGTATACTGTACCTTATATATCATCTTTTATCCCTCATACCCCTCTAACCTTCCTCCTCAAGTCCCCAAAATTCATTATCTCATTCTTATGCCTTTGCATCCTCATAGCTTAGCTCCCACTTATAAGTGAGACCATATGGTATTTGGTTTTCCATTCTTTAGTTACTTCACTTAGAATAACGGCCTCCAGCTCCATCCAAGTTGCCCTTTTTATGGCTGTGTAGTATTCCATTATATATATAACATTTTCTTTATCCACTCATTGGTTGATTGGCACTTACGCTGTTTCTATATCTTTACAATTGTGAATTGTGTTGCTATATATAAACATGCACATGCATGTGTCTTTTTCATATAATAACTTATGTTCCTCTGTGTAGATACACAGTAGTGGGATCGCTGGATCGAATGGTAGTTCTACTTTTAGTTCTTTAAGGAATCTCCACACCAGTTTTCATAGTGGTTGTACTAATTTACATTCCCACCAGCAGGGTAAAAATGTTCCCTTTTCACCACATCCATGTCAACATCTATAGTCTTTTGACTTTTTAAATTATGGCCATTCCTGCAGGAGCAACGTGGTATCTCATTGTGGTTTTAATTTGCATATCCTTGATCATTACTGATGTTGAGCATTTTAAAATATGTTTATTGACTGTCTGTGTATCTTCTTTTGAGAATTATCTATTCATGTTCTTTGCCTGCTTTTGATGGGATTATTTGTTTGTTTGTTTTTTTCTTGCTAATTTGTTTGAGTTCTACATAGATTCTGGATATCTGTCCTTTGTTGGATGCATATCTTACGAATATTTTCTCCTGGGGTGCATTTAGTGAGACACATGAGGAAATAAATTATGCTAGGAGGAATATATAACACACTGCAAACATGCTGAAAATGTTCTGATTTCCAAGTTCTATTTAAAAGTGTCTTGGCCTTTGCCTAGCAGTGGCAAGGAGATAGAGCATGACAAAACCGTCTTATACTCTTCTTGCAGTTTTGCTCATCTTGAAGGTCAGTCACCTCTTTGGACCTAGTGCCAATTTTCTCATTACAACATGAAAAGCAAATAACTCTACTATTTCTCTCGGACCCCAATGCCAGGACTGTAACAGGGTAGTTTTGTTTTGTTTTGTTTTTTGTCATTGTCATTTTTGTTTTTTTGCCTTGTTCTTATTTTTTTAACATCCTAGGAAATACTACACTGCACCTTCTCACTTCATCAGATTGGCAAAGAATAAAAGCCTAACAATATTGAGTGTTGACAAGAATGCAGAACAATGAGAGCATTCAAACAATGCTGATGGGAATATATATTGGTAAATCCCCTTGGAAATCAACTTGTCAACGTTTAGAATAGTTGCAGATTCACATAACCTAGCAATACTACTTCTAGGAATACACTCTGGATGTTTCCATAAAAACACTTAAGAAAATGTTTGTTATGGCTATACCAGTAATGGTAAAAACTGGAAATAGGATACATTTCCATTTAAAGTAGAATAGATAAATTGTGGTATATATTTGTTTTAGATCTTGTATTTGTGTTAGGGCATATGTACATATTTTTCTATATTTGAAACAAACAGCAAAATGTTAAAATTTTATAAAGTTGGGCTGCGGACACATTGATGATGGTCATATTGTTCTTTATACTTCCCTGTTTTTGAAATGTTAGGGGAAAAGCACTACTGCTATGGGTAGTTTATTTTCATTTAATAAATGGGTTGAGCATCTTCTATGAGTCAGCCATTACGCTAAGAGTCCTAGCAAAGAGTCCCTGTCTCAGAAGACTTGGAATCATGGGGGACTAGTTCTGAAACAATCCTCTCTGACCCCATGGTAATTAATTTGTACTCTGTTATCATCTTCTGCCTTGTATTACGGTTTCAGGTTCATAACATTTTCCTCTCTGTAGCAATTCTACCCCATAGAACTTTCCACAACAATCAAAATAGTCTGTATCTCTGTTGTCCAATATGGCAGCTACTAGCTACCATTTAGCCAGTAAATACTTGAAATGTGACTAATCTAACTGAGGAACTTAGTTAATTCTTAATTCTAATTAATTTTATTTTCAGTAGCCTCATGTCGCTAGCAGCTACCATACTGGACAGCACAGCTGTAGAGTATCTGTTCTGTGAGGTCAGGGACCGCGTCTTTCTCATTTTTGTAGCCCCCTGCCTCAAGTCCTAGTTTCATTCTCAGAGTATCTAGCAAGAAACTGTATCTCACAGAAGACTTTTTCCGTTTTGTTTTGAGACAAGGTCTCATTCTGTCACCCAGGCTGGACTGCAGTGGTATGATCCTAGCTCACTACAACCTCAGACTCTCAGGTTCAAACAATCCTCCTGCCTCAGCCTCCCCAGTGGCTGGGACTAGAGGCACGCATCACCATGCTCAACTAATTTTTTTAAAAAAATTTTGTAGAAACAGGATCTCACTTTCTATCCAGGCAGTGGGTATGAAAGAAAAAATAGAAACCAGATCTCACTATATTGCCCAGGCTGTTCTCGAACTCCTGAGCTAGACCATTCTGCTGCCTCAGTCTCCCAAAGTGTTGGCATTACAGGCATGAGCCACTGTACCTGACTCAAAGAAGACTTCTGACAAATACCTATGGAATCCTGGAATTAAAATCCTTGTTGGTGCCATTACCTACCATGTACTCCAGGGAAATTCACTTAATCTTTGTTTATTCATTTATCAAACATATACTGCACACCAATTCTGTGCTGAGCCAAGGGAATATAAAAAGAAAACATATCTGCTTTCCTTGAGGAATTCATGATCTTGTCTGACCAATAGTTGTCTTAGAACTAAAACAAGAAGATTAATCCTGAAGATTTCTAAGATATCTTCCAGCCCTAACATTCTATGAATACACTCATTGAATCATTCATTTGTGCCTATGATCACTTTGACAGTTTATGCAAATTGACAATACATCAATAAAATAAAGATATTTAAACTTGTCAAGAGCCTTTTGGTCTGATTCATTCATTTAACAAATATTTACAGAACACTTGCTATGGATGCTTTGATTTCCTCCTCTTTACCCCAATGGTGAGAGCAATTCTCACTCCAAAATTGTGGGGATAGCTGAACACACAACACCTCACACTAGACAGTTGAGATTGATAGTAGTTTGTTAGTCACATGAAGTCACAGCCCTGGGGAGGAAGATACCCCATGCCATGCAGGGCCACACAGAATTGCACTCAGGGATGGAGTGAAGAGCCAAGTGTCATGGAGGCAGGATTTGCAGTATAAAGGGGGTGAGGTGCCCTAGTTCCTGTGGGAAGATGTAATTGACTTGTTTGAATAATTCCACAAGCAGGCAGAGAACCCACTACTCTGGGATAAGCAGGAACTCTTGTCTGGTTCCTTTGATAAGGAGGGCCGTTTGGCCAGAGGACCTTATTCATGGGAGCAGAATGCCGAAGAAGAAACTTGCAGTTAGGGCATTTGGTACCCTCCTGGTTTTACCATATATGTCAAAGCAACACATAAAATCAAGCCTTAATAGGCAACAGATAAAATCGAGCCTTAATTTTAGGTTTTTATGCCAGGCACCCTCATGAATAAGACAAGAACAAGTGGTTCCTGCCCTCATGGGTCTTACAGTTTAAGTTTTAGGGGCATATTGGTGGAATCAGTGAATTATACAATAGTTTACAACAGGAACTTTTGTTCCCACGTCTTTAACTCTGCCATGGGTCCCAGGGTCCAACAGCATAAAGAATGGATGATGGCTTCTTTTGGCCACTAGAGGGCATTTCCTGCTTTCTGCATAGGCCCTGGGTTCCTTGGGTTTTTGCTAAAATTGTGAGTTCAGTGCACTGGTTGATTCTTAACTCTGGTAGGCATCGGAACAGTTGGGAAGATTTTGAAACAGAGTTCCACCACCAGAGATTCTATTCGGTAGGAATAGGGTTGAGCTTGGACCTCCGTGATTTGATGTTTCCCATGTGATTCCGATGGGTAAGCAGAGATAAACAGTGAAATCTTTTGGTAAGATAGCCTACATTCCAATTTCCAGGGATTCTTATTTTAGTGTAAGAAATACAATGAGGATCTCTCATATCTTTACCTATGCAGTTAGCCCATCATGGCATACACAACCGTTCTTTTTTTTTTTTTTTCTTACAAAGCATGTCTGTAAGACCAGAATAACGATCCCCTTTGAGTTAAATTTTAAAAAAAAATTTGATGATTCTTGGGTTCAAATTTTATTTTATTGATCTTCTGAATTTTCAATTTCTTCTTAATTTTGTCTAGATTATCTGTGCTCCAAATGTAAAATCAAGAATGAGAAAGCTGTCAGAAGTAAGGAAAGATGAGACCTGTTTTGAAAAGAAAGTTTTAAAGAAGCTATGTGAACAGGTTGTGTTCTTCAGGGGCCTCACACATGATGACATCTAACACCTGTGGCCAACACCATTCATAAACACCAATGTGCAGCCAATACTCTGCCTACTGGCAATTCCCAGAGATCCAAGGAATATGTACAGCACTGGCTAGAAAGTGTTCTTGTGGCATGAGGTGGTGCTCCTCAGGTGGCTGTCGGGTACACTGGCCACCTGTCAAGTGCAGGTCTCCTGGAGGACCTGAGTTCCTGCCCCAGCTCAGCCCACACCAGCTCTGTCACCCTGAGACTTGTAACAGGGTCAGGTGCAGTGGCTCATGCCTATAATCCTGCACTTTAGGAGGCCAAGGCAAGTGGATCACTTGAGGTCAGGAGTTCAAGACCAGCCTGGCCAACATGGTGAAACCCCATCTCTACTAAAAATACAAAAATTAGCTGGGTGTGGTGTTACGCACTTACAGTCCCGGCTACTCGTGAGACTGAGGCAGGAGAATTGCTTGAACCTGGGAGGCGAAGGTTGCAGTGAGCCGAGATCATGCCACTGCTCTTCAGCCTCTTCAGTAGTACTCTCCTCAAGGTTGTTGGGAGGATTAAATGAGACGGCATACATTAAAGTCATTTATAAATATTTCTAAATGATTTATAAATTATTTCTAAAACTAGAATATCCCAGACCTCATCAGACTCAGCCTGTGAGTACCAACAAATCACATGGACATTCATGCTGAATTATAGTATAATCATGGGCTACTTAGGAAGGAAGGCTTGCAGCTGCCCTGAGTCTAAATACAAAAGCAGCTTTGCCTTTGAAAGCAAAGTAGAGGTGGGAATGCTGGCCCTATCACCAACCCCATGCTGTGCTTGTCCTCTAGATTCCTAAGGCTGCAAGTATGGAAACCAGGTGCTTTGGTTTGGGCTCTGGACAAGGCCCTCCAGCCAGTGTGAACCTGTGTGAGTGTTGGGTGAGTGGGGAGGGGGAGCAAAAGAGACAGGACATTATACCTCCCCCTTCTATTTTCCTCATCCACCCTCCACCATGTCTCTCCCAAGCCAGAAACAAAACTCTTCTCTTCTGCTCAAAAACCAAACGCTCTCAAGCATTCGCTTCTGCAAGCAGTTACCTGAAGGAGTCACCATTTACCAACAGCTCTGGTTTGAATAGCATTGAGGCGCAGTAGGGCACCCTGCCACAGAGGTTTACAGGGCTATCATGCCCACCTCCTGACTCACTCCTTTCTCATTTGATCCTGAGAAACAGGAAGTAAAAGGCCACAATAATTGGAAATGGCCTGACTTCCCATCCTTTTAACACTGAGTCACCCAGTCCTTAAGTGCTCTCCTCTGTTAAAGTTTTACCATGATGACTCTTGCTGCCGTTCCTGCTTTGTTTTGACTAGTGAATGAAATGGCTCCCCCAAAACCTTAAGTGAGTTCTTGAGCAATGTATGTATGGTTGCTTGTTTTAAAATCAGTGTTATTACTTGATTATAAAATACTCCATAAAAAAAAGTTGAAAGGAGGTCTCCGGGCAAGAGAACCACATAGTTATTTAAGGATTATAGAGTTCTTTTCAAAGCAGTTATGCTAAATTATGAATGATGCACTCCCTGGAAGACAATGTGAGCCTCTCTAGAAAAGGCAAATGTTTCTCTTCTAGGTAAGTTGACAATTTATGTCTGCCCTCTGGTGATTTTAATATCACACAAAATACTATTCTATTTATTAACTGTCAGGAATTTTTTTTAAAGCTCCCAGGACTAAATTATATATGTCCCCTTCCAACCAAGATGATTGAACAATGGAATATGGTATATCTGGTCCTCGGGGCGGCGGAGGGGGTAGACAACAGAGCTGCCTACTGAGCATGCTGAGACCTCACTTGGCCTGAGAACTACCCAAGAGCACATTTTTTTTTTTTAAACCCAGTTTAGGAGGCTCATTTATGAGCCTATGCAAATCAGACATTCCTCAGTGTTTGCTTCTGAATTACTCATTTGTATCACTCATCCTACTACTCAGGAAACAGAACAAGAATTTACCAAATAATAACTGGAATGAAGTTGCCTGTCCCAATGCCCAAGACATCCTGCAAAATTTGAAGTTCTCTCCCTGGGCATGGGTGTGTCAGGGTGTGAACTTATAAATGATTCTCTCTTGAACTAAACATGTAATTAGAAATTCCATATCAGATAGGCCTCCTTCAGATGGTGCAACCAAAAAGAATCATAATAATATTTATATTAAAATGATAAATAATCTATTATGAATCTTGCTTCCCTTTTTCATAATTGCCCACCATTTACAAAATACATGTCTAGGCAAATCAACCCCTCTGCAGAGTATTAAAAAGTATAGGCTTTTCTTGTTTTCTAAAGCCAAGCCATAACTGTGACAGCTAGTAGTAACAGCTGCCGTTTTACAGAACACTGCCTTACTACTCACAAGGCATCATCCTAGGCATTTTATACTCACGATCTCATTTCACCTCGTACTAGCCATTGAAGTAGGCACTATTATTTTGTCTGTTTTACAGATGGAGAAACCAAGGCTGAGAAAGATCAAGCAACCTGCTCAGGTCACCCAACAGTAAAGTCTGGATAGGGTACTTACATAGAGTTGTGTAAGTCCCTCACTGCCCCAAAGGCACTGGCAGCTAAAGGAATAAATAGAGGCCAAAATTCAGCCTGTGTCCTGTTTGCCCAGCCACATACCAGCAGGGCTGCACCCACCAGAGGGGACACCTTCCTCTAACATGAACAAAGGCACTGAGTGGGCTAGCAGCTGCCCTGGGGTTGGAACCTGGCATCAAACCCACTAAGCTGATTCCACATCCCTTGTGCTTCACACTAGACTGACTACCTTGCTATGTACATTTTCCTACCTCAAGGAGTCCCATAAAGGTCACACACTATTCCATTATTTTCTACTGGCTGGGCTTGGGGGCGGGCATAGGTGGGAGGATGAGCTTATCTCCAAGAGGAAGTAAATAGATGCCCTGTAACTTTGGAGTAGCCTGGTTTTCTGGTTTGACGTGAAGGGCAGTGAGTGGGAGCAGCAGCAAAGCATTGTCCCAGAAACTGCCAGCAACCTGACCCCCGGGAGGTTTTCCTGGCCTGCTTTATGGAGCTCATCCAACTGTGGGAGTCAAGGTGGTGCTGATAAGTGGCTGCAAAGGCGCCGATGAGAGAAATCACTCCAGTGCAATAAGCCAATGACAGAAATCCTCACGCGGACTCCACCGCTCATTGCCATTTGACTTTTGACTGGTCACTTAGCCTCAGTGACTTCTACTTTTCCAGCTGAAAACACAGACAATAATAGCAGATGCCCCTAAAGTCTTCAAAGGAACAGTGCTCAGAAGTAACTCTAGGAAACATTTTGAAGCAGGCAACATTTATCTTCGGTACTTATGTCACCTGTCCAGCTCTTTCCGCTTCATTTCTCCCCACCCCCACCCCCCACCCAGCATTCCCCTCTTCCCTAATCTTTCTATGTGGAGAGAGGAGTCAACTGATAAAACCAATTAGCAATATAGATGTTAGGGATTAAAAGTATTCACTTTCCCAAAACTATCTTTATTCCAAAGAAAGGCAAAGAAGGCTTTGCCCAAATATCCAATTGCGATTGGGTGAATTTCTGTGGCAGATGAGGGTTTTGGTTCTTTCCAGAGCCTGTAAATTACATAAAGTAAGCAACGAAGGGTTGGGCTGTCCTGGGACAACTTTGTAAAGTAGTCGTTTTTTTTTTTTTCGAGACAGAGTGTTGCTCTTTCACCAGGCACCAGGCTGGAGTGCAGTGGCATGACCTCAGCTCACTGCAACCTCTGCCTCCCGGCTTCAAGCAACTCTTCTGCCTCAGCCTCCTGAGTACCTGTGACTACAGGCGCGTGCCACCATGCTCAGTTAATTTTTGTATTTTAGTAGAGATGGGGTTTTACTATGTTGGCCAGGATGGTCTCAATCTCTTGACCTCATGGTCTGCCTGCCTCAGCCTCCCAAAGTGCTGGGATTACAGGTGTGAGCCACTGTGCCGGCCTATAGTTTTTTAAAAAAGAAAATCACACATATATATCAACTTGATAGAATATTGTATAATTATTATAAATAGTCATTTGCTAAGACTATGAGGCAACAGCTCCTAGGTTTAATACCTGGAGCTCATACCCTGAGTACCACTCCCAGCTGTAATGTGACATTATTTTAAAAAGCAGGAGCCCAAAACATGTGTCAACCATGAGATATAGCTACATTAAAATTACATGCATAAATAAACAGAGCCTGGAAAGTAGTATAGAAAAATGAAAACAAATTATTGGTTGAAGTGATGGAACAGTGAATGATTTTTAAATTTTTAGTCAATGTTACAACAGTGTAAAATATATTTAGAAATGCTAAAAAAGAAAAAATACATCATTAAAAGATTTATAGAAAATGGATAGCATAGGTAAATGAATTCCATATTGTCATAATTTCAGAACAGTAATATGTCTTTTTTATTGATGGATTGATTTTACTTATATAAGATATTTTAGGTGGGCATGGTGGCCCACACCTGTAGTTTCAGCTACTTAGAGGTTGAAATGGAAGGATCACTTGAAGCCAGGAGTTTGAGGCCAACCTGGGCAACAGAGCAAGGCTTCTCTCAAAAAAATAAATAAATAAATAAATAAGGAATTTTAAGATTTAACAGTTCTGTGAAGCTTAATATTGTTTTTGCCAATATAAATGCACTATGTCATCAATCAAATGCTTGAGTCTTTATATTAAGATGTTATGTTTATCTAAGAACAATTTGTCAAGGTTCTTTTAAAAAGGGAAACTAGTCAAAAATGTATGCCAACATTGTGGTGATTCTGAGGACAGAGAATAGCATGGGGCACCTTTACACCTCAGAACAAATCAGAGGTATGTGCTTTTTAAATGTTTGCCAAATAGATGAGTGAGTCATTTCCAAGAAATGCTCAGATGAGTCTAAAATCTCCTTTAATCTAATCGCCACCTTTGCAGGGGTTTCTGAGTGACTACCCACAGACACCTGTTAGGTAGATAGCTGATGATCATGTCATTCCCATCTCTCAACTAAGAGATGGGATGCTTCCTGTCCATGCTGCCTGTGCTCTAATCCAAAGGGAAAATCAGAACAAATTTTACACACTGAAACTAGCTTTGTGCTTGATCAGCTTTAAAGATTTTTTACAATGTATACCTAAAAATTTGTGACTTTTTCAAGCTACCCTTCTGTTCTTCATCCTTAAAAAGCAAATTTGTTGAATCACAGACTGCCAAAGCTAGAAGGAACTTTACCATTCATTTGGCTTATTTCACAGATGAGAAAACGGAAACTCAGAAGGTGAAATGACTTGTCCAAGGTCATACAACAGGTTAGCAGCAAAATCAGGACGATTTGTTTTCTCTGGACACATATCCCGCTCTAAGATCTGCCCATCCATGCCCGTCTCTGACATATATTTAAATTAATGGACTTTCCAACTCCAACTACAAGAGTAATTTATGTTTGCTATCTGAAATATTAAAATATTAAAATGTTTAAAGACTAATGTAAAAATTATTCATAATTCTACCACCCAGAGATAACCATCATTAACATGTATGTATCTTTCTGGGCCCTAAGGCACTGCTGCAGGTGGATAGGAGCGTGGGTAACAAGTGCAGGGGGCTCGGGGACACGGCCCGGCTGAGCTCTGGTCAAGGCAGGATTCCTACAGCATATGCTTCTGCTCCTTTGGCTTCCCTCCTGGGACAGCCTTGGCACATGGAGCACATGGTAGTCTACGAGAGAGACTTACAGCATGTCCACACCATTCATAGCCATCTTGGGTATATTCACCCATCTCCAGAACTGTGAAGAAATGAATTTTATTGTTTATGCTACCCACTCTGTGGTATTCTGTGATGGCAGCCAAAGTTGGCAAATAGATTTTGGTACCATGAAGAGGGGTGCTGCTTTAACAAATACCTAAACACATGGAAGTGGCTTTGTAGCTGGGTAATGAGTAGAGGCTGGAAGTCTGAGATCATGAGAGTGCCCATATGATTGGGTCCTGGTGAGGGCACTCTTCCTGGTCTGCGATTGGCTGCCTTCTCATTGTGGTTTCACATGGCCTTTGCTTGGAGAGAGAGCTCTCTCTTTTTTTCTCCTTATAAAGACACTAATTCCACCAGAAGGACCCCACCATCATGGCCTCATCTAAACCTAATTACCTCCCAAAGGCTCGATATCCAAATGCCATTGTATTGGTGATTATGGCTTTAACACATGAATTGTAGGAGGCCACAAACATCAGTCCATAGCACTAGGGGAGATGCTTGAATCATGATAGCAGCAAGTTGGGGGACCACAGCTGGGAAGATGGGAATATTTGGTTGGCATCAATTTCTTCTTTCTCTTTCCTGTCCATTCTACTACATCTAATAAATAGCTTTATTTTCTTTTCATTGTAAAAAAGTTCCTCTTTCTATGGATAAAATGCATGGAACAAGGAGGGTTTAGTTATCCTTCGATTCTTCTACCTATCACTGAGGTTTTCTGCAAAATTTATTTGCCAATGAATTGTGAACATTTTCCAACATTAATAAATCTTCTATAGTTGATTTTTTAGTCTCTTCATAAGAGTCTACAAAATGCATGAATCATACTTTATTTAGGATTATTTTTGGAAATGTAGATTGTTTCCAATTTTTTACTATTAAAAACAAAACCATAATGAACATCCTTGGATAGTACTTAAATATTTATGCACAACTACTGGATTTTTTTTAGGATAAATACTTAAAATTGCTGGATGAGAGAGTATAAATATTTTTAAGGCATTTGATATACAGTGCCTAATTAACTCCAGAAAGTTGTTTTAATGTTCAATTCCACCTGTCTGCGCTGGGCCCTGTTTTAGGTTGGTAGCAATTTGGAACTCATTCCTTTCTGTCATCCAGGCCTAACTCTGATTACTTAAATCACAGGAGGTAGAAAACTTAGGTCCCGGGAGATGCAAGTTTCAGACAAGAGACAGAACCCAGTCAAAGGGTTCTCCTTGTCCCTTTATTTCCTACTTAAGACAGAGAGCTAAGCAACATTCAGGCATCCCCTCTGCTCTCTGCCAAAGTGACATAACTTTGAACGTCTGAGAAGTCCAGGATTTCTGAATAGACTTAGTTCAATTTGGACAAAAAGAAGGATAAAAAGAGTTTTATCCACAAATCACAGCCAAGCTCAATGGGATGATCATTTCTGGGCCCTTTGGTTACCTTGCCTGGGTCAGAAATGGTAGACCAAGGTGTTATCTAGTCACATCCCTTTCCTCTTTTAATGCAGCCTCAATACCAATTGTCCTTCCTCATTCAAGACACTATTGTCTAATGAAAACATTAAAAAACATGCAAGCAAATTTTCTGGACGAGAAGAAACTTCTCACAAGAATTTTGCAAACATCGCATGCTTCTTTTCTTCATTCTCTTTGTTCCAAATATTTAAATGTTTTGTCTACCTTCTGGAAAAGGATTCACAGATCCTTACTTCTACCTTCTGAAAACAGGAAATAATAAGGACTAGCACATATACAGTATCTACTATGTGCTGGCATTGTCATAAACACTTTATGCCAATTTATTCACTTTATCTTTGTAACAGCCTGCTGTTGTAGATATTATTGTTGATATTTTTACCTTCATTATACAGATGAAAAAATAGAGGCACAAGAAGTTAAAAATTTTACATCTAGTACCTTGCAAAGCCGAAAGCACAGCTTGGCTTAGGGATCAAGTTCGACAGTGCAACACCCGTGGCTCCTACCTCGCTCTGCGATCCTGGCTGAGATCTCGCCTCATAAGCCCTTTATTTTCCAATCACAGCAAAACAGACATCACTGGAAAGGGTCACTTTCAGTTACTGTAGTGGCTCCTGGATTATCTTCCCACCTTTGTCCAAATCTTTCCTTCCTAATCCCTATTGCCTTTTCTTCTTTGCCCAATTTTATCTATTTAAGACCATTTCTCGCCTGCCCTTGTCTGGCTATGATTTTTGGTTCTCTCACCTGTGCTTAAAACCTGTGAAATCAGTGTGGCTCAGAGTGCTCAATCCCTTTCCCTGCCTCTCAGCCCAGTCTTCAGGCTGACAATGGTAACTCTATATTTTAATTGCAGTAACATTTAATTATGACTTTGACAGTAGCAGGTGTGACATGCAGAAGACAATACATAGAATTGATTTAGTAAACACATGTATACACTCATGAAAGATACTTGCATTATTAGAGTAGACAAAAGAAAGACCTTTGCTTGGAAGCTTAAGGCAGCAGGGAACAGAACCATGTCTTCTGTAGTTGGCATGTTTGTATCAAGGTTGTTTATGAGAATTTCTTAATGTGCTTGTCTGCCCTTCCTCCAAGTCACACAGTATAAACTCTATTTAGCAAATGGGACTCGAGACTGGACAGGTAAGGTGAGCTGATTCCAGTGGGTCTGAGGCAAGGCCAGATGTGTACCAGTGCTCTGTACTGCTGGTTCAGATGCTGATCCAGAGGCCTGTGCTCTCTGCTTCCTTTGCTCTTGATATCATAAGATATAATGAACCAGAAAATCTAGGCCTGAAGATTAACATCTTCCTATAGAAAGAAATCTTCCTCTTTGCCAATGACAATGCCAAAATATGGGTTATAAACTCCAGTATGAGAGAAACATCAGCCGGCTTAAAAAGAAAAGTCACTCACCCTACCTACATTTATCAGTGATATCTGATAGGACTATCAGATACTGAAGAAGCAAAAGACAGGTCTCACCCACACCCTATGCGGTGATTCTGCAACCTTTTAAATGTGCTGGTGGTTTCATACAAATTATCCAATCTGCCCTAATTACCCCTCAATTTTCAGTTTGTATTTTCTTTTCTTTTTTTGAATGGAGTCTTGCTCTGTCACCCAGGTTGAGGTGCAATGGCGTGATCTCAGCTTACTACAACCTCTGCCTTTCAGGTTCAAGCGATTCCCCTGTCTCAGCCTCCTAAGTAGCTGGGATTACAGGGGCCTGCCACCACACCCAGCTAACTTTTTTGCATTTTTAGTATAGACGGAATTTTACCATGTTGGTCAGACTGATCTCGAATTCCTGGCATCAGGTAATCCACCCGCCTCAGCTTCCCAAAGTGTTGGGATTACAGGCAAGAGCCACCATGCTCAGCCTATTTCCTTTCCTTATTAAACATTCTCTTTCTTTCTGTCTCTTTCTGCCACCCCCAATGCTCTCTATATACATATATTGTACACATATATGCATAAACATACATAAATATAATAATACTTTTTAAATGATATTTCCCCCTTTTTTTTCTTGGCTCACCTCTTCTCTCTTCTTCCCCTTCTTCTCACATGAGCTATTCTCTAAATCTCCAAAGGAAACCATGTTGTTTACAAGTCTGTTTCCTTGATAGTTTTACCAATGCTTATCTAATCCTATTTAAATAAATACATATATGCATAAACGTGTTTACACACAAATATTTTATACAGATGCATGTCTTTTTTTTTTTTTTTTTTTTTTTTAACAAAGATGAGGTTATATTATATGCACTTTTTTTTTTTTTTTTTTTGAGACCAAGTGTTGCTCTGTCTGTAGTCCAGGCTGGAGTATAGTGCTGTCATCTCAGCTCACTACAACTTCTTCCTCCCTGGTTCAAGTGATTCCCCTGCCTCAGCCTCCTGAGTAGTGGGGACTACAGGTGCTCACCACCATGTCCAGCTAATTTTTGTATTTCTAGTAGAGAAGGGGTTTCACCATGTTGGCCAAGCTGGTCTCAAAGTCCTGTTCTCAAGCAATCTGCCAGCCTCAGCCTCCCAAAGTGCTGCGGGTTTTGGTGTGAGCCATTGCGCCCAGCTTATACGTACTTTTTCTAGCCAATTTAAAATAAAGCTTTGTATAAAATGATGTTGACATTAATTTTTCAGCATTATTTGAATTCAAATATTTTTTATAGGTAAGTAAATTCTAGTATCAACAATACTGTACCTCTTCTGTTCAATACTTCTTGTATAATATGAGATTTTTGGGGTTTTGTGGATTTTGTTTTGTTTTGAGAGAAGGTCTTCCTCTGTCAGTCAGGCTGGAGTGCAGTGGCTCAATCTCAGCTCACTGCAACCTCCACCTCCTGGGCTCAAGTGATTCTCCCATCTCGGCCTCCTGACTGAGTAGCTAGGACCAGAGGTACACGCCACCATGCCTGGCTAATTTTAAGCTTTTTGCAGACATGGGATTTTGCTATGTTGCCCAGACTGGTCTGGAACTCCTGGATTCAAGTGATCCTCTCACCTGGGCCTCCCAAAGCTGGGATTACAGGTGTGAGCCACTGTGCTTGGCATGATATGAGTTTTTAATGTTATATGAACACATGTCTATCTTTTATTTATTTATTTGAGACAGGGTTTTACTCACATCCCCAGGCTGGAGTGCAATGGCATGCTCTTGCCTCACTATAACCTCTGCTTCAAGGGCTCAAGCAGCCTGCCTCAGCCTCCTAAGTAACTGGGGCTACAGGTACACACCACCATGCCTGGCTAATTTTTGTATTTTTAGTAGAGATGGTGTTTCACCTTGTTGCCAAGGCTGGTCTTGAACTCCTGACCTCAAGTGATCTACCTGCCTCAGCCTCCCAAAGAGCTGGAATTACAGATGTGAGCCACTGTGCCCAGCCCGTCTTTTCTATTATAGCTTCTTGAGTTTCCTCTTTACCTCCCTTTCTCATCTAATCCCTCTGACTAACACTCAACTTTCCAGAATCAACTCAAACTCAGAAGTCACCTCTTGTGTATTAACTTCCCTGACTCACCCTTCCCTCCATCCCAGGCAGGGATAATTCTCTTTCCTCTATACAAACCTCCTTACACATTGAATTGTTCTTGTCTGAGTTTGCCAGCCCTACTGATTTCAAGCTTCTGGAAGGCAGACCCAACTAAATCCAGTAGCAAACACAGTGCTTTAAATGCCACTACTTGATATTTCATTGACAAATGACATGTTTAAATGTTTTTATGTAAATTTTTATATTATACCTAGTTTAAATGATTTAATCAGTGCTTCCAATAAACAAACCAAAAGCAAAAGATTAGGTTAACTCCATATTTCTGAATGAAATGACGGTAATGCATATGTGTGATGCCTAATGGATCTTCTAGGGAGAAAAAGAACATTTATTCATTTTACCATGGACTCTGAATTACTACACAGAGGGAGACAAGTCAAGAATCAGTGCAATATTTGTCCTGTGCCTGACTTGTTTCACTTAACACATTGTCCTCCAGATTTATCCATATTCTCACAAATGACAGGATTTTGTTTCTTATAACCAAATAGTATTCCATCATGCGTATATACCATATTTTAAAAATCCATTCATTTGCTGATGAACCCTTAGGTTGATTCCATATCTTGGCTATTGTGAATAGTGCTGTAATACACACGAGAGTGCAGTTATCTCTTTGACATACTGATTTCATTCCTTTGTATAGATACCCAGCAGTGATACTGCTGAATCACCTGGTATTTCCATTTTTAATTCTTTGAGGAAACTCCATACTGTTTTCCATATGGCTGTACAAATTTGCTTTCCCACCAGGAATGTATAAGAATTCTCCTTTCTCCACACATAAGGACAAATAATGCATGATCTCACTCATAGGTGGAATATTTTTTTTTTTTTTTGAGACAGAGTTTCGCTCTTGTTACCCAGGCTGGAGTGCAATGGCGCGATCTCAGCTCACCGCAACCTCCACCTCCCGAGTTCAGGCAATTCTCCTGCCTCAGCCTCCTGAGTAGCTGGGATTACAGGCCTGTGCCACCATGCCCAGCTAACTTTTTGTATTTTTAGTAGAGACGGGGTTTCACCATGTTGACCAGGATGGTCTCGATCTCTTGACCTCGTGATCCACCCGCCTTGGCCTCCCAAAGTGCTGGGATTATAGGCTTGAGCCACCGTGCCTGGCCCAGGTGGAATATTTTTTTTTTTTTAAATGGATCTCATGGAAGTAGAGAGTAGAATGGTGGTTATCAGAGGCTGGGGAGAGTAAGGAAGAGAGGTGGACGTGGACAGGCTGGTCAGCAGGTACAAAGTTACCAGTCCATTGGATGGATAGTGCTGGTGTTCCAGGTCACAGTACAGTGACTATAGTCAACAAGTGTATTGTATACTTCCAAGTTACTAGAAGAGAGCATTTTGAATGTTCTTACCACAAAGGAATAAAAAGTGTTTGAGGTGATGGCTATGTTCATTATCCTGATTTGACCATGACACAATGTATAATATGTCATATTCAAAACATGACACTGTACCCCATAAATATGTACAGGTATTATGTGTCAATTAGAAATAAAATAATCTTTTTAAAAAACAAATCAATGTGCATTTTTGTAGACGCTAAATCTTTATCAAAAAATTAAATGCCTGAATGTATGATGTGCATATTTAAAAAAATATAAACTGATTGATACTGATACTCACTGTCTTTAGATGGCCACCATTATGTAGATGCTCTGTTGCTTTAGAATTTTAATTTGCTGTCGGAAAGTATTCTGTTGGGTAAAATTTTCTATAGTTACCAGATCTTACTTTCCTATTTTCATTGAGAAGAAAAGCTTCAGAATGTTGATATTGAAAATGAGAGCCTTGACTTTGCCTAATTTTTTTTTCTTTTGAGACAAGGTCTTGCTCTGTCACTGAGGCTGGAGTGCAGTGGCCCAATTGTGGCTCACTGCAGCTTTCATTTCCCAGGCTCGAGCGATTTTCCTACCTCAGCTGCCAGAGTAGCTGGGAGTACAGGCTCAGACCACTACACTTGGCCATTTTTTAAAAAAAATTTTAGTAGAAATGGGATCTCCCTGTTTTGCTTAGGCTCAAGTGATCCTCCTGCCTCACCCTCCTAACATTCTGCGATTACAGGCATGAGCCACCACACCTGGTCTACTTCTTTATCAAAAGTTTTTTTTTTTTTTTCTTAACAGAACCAGTCACCTTGAAAACTATTGGAATAAAATTATTGTGATTATCTCAAAACCTAGTATTTCTGCCTGTTTCTGTAATATTTACTATTTGGAAGGCAATAGTAAACTTCAATTTATCTTAAAGTTAAATTTGGCTTAAACTAACATGTAGTTCCTGGAAGATGATAGATGCTTAATAAACATTTACTGGATTAGGAACTGATGAATTGTGGTAACCGACAACCTCATTTTTCACTCTGTTAACTCATATATTTGCAGTTTTAAAATACACTCAACATTTTCTAACTGGTGGCCTTAAAAAAAGTTAATCCCAAAAGAGGGCATTTGGCAGAAACTAATATGGCTCAAGGACCTCAACAGGAAACCTATGTTTGGACTCTTTCCTCCTTGGCAATTTAGGACCAAAAGCAGCTTCTAGCGACAAGCTGATGGCAATGCTTTTTGAGCACTGGCTCATGCAAATATTTTGTGGTTTTGGTGCCAAGTATAAACAAACTAAAAAACTAAAAATAAATCTAAAAGTAGACTCTTCTCCAGAATTTGACTTGGGAATATGGATCTTAGTCTATGTGTTATTGGGCAAATAATAAGTATACTAAGGAAGAAGGTATGAAATTTGATGTGGGCTGCAGTGCTAAAAAAAAACAGAAAATGACTTAAATCTTCCAGCACCACTCAAGGCATTTGGAAGGTAAGTCAGAGAATAGAATTTTCTTAAAGAATCTATTAAACAAAGTGTCAATTCTTTAGCAATAAATAAAAAATATAAAGCATTGCACAATCTTCCCTTCAGCCAACATTCCACTCTCCCAACATCTGGGAAACTGGGCAGGGAGGAAGCAGACTGCTTCGAATTACCCTGTGGCAGCCAAAGATTGCTTCAACTTTTAAGGTATGAGATGAAGCAGGGGAGAATATTAAAAATAGTGTTTTTTACAAACCTCTCACAGGTCTTTAGCTTGAAAAACACATGAAAACATTCAGCTCTAGTTTTCTTATTTTGCCCTTGGCATCACTTCCCAAATGTTTGATCCTTAGGGAAAATTGTGATTTTGTCGATGGCCCTCATCAGGATTCTGTAATTTTTCCTTGGGTACTAGAGAAAACAATGGGTCCTACTGGTCTACCTCACAGTCCAGTGGCTCAATCATAGACGGGGCATGCGGAGGAAGGACAATCTGGCTCTCAGAGGCACCTAATGTGAGTGACATTCACTACTACTAGTGTGCAGTCAGTAAGACTGCAAAGATGAATCAAAGGCAGAGACAACCTTCCCTTTCCAGAACTCTCTTCCCTTTCCAGAGTCTGCTATCCATTCTCCTGGACCAGGGAATTGTTTCTATTAAAACAAGTCTTGTAATATCCAGAACAATGAATTCAGACCATGTCAAACTTGATTCTTTTTTAAGCTAGGAAACGCTAATGAGCCTTCCCCAAGATTTTTTAGGTCTGAAGAAACTGTGCCTCCTTCAGGGTCTCCAGGAGGGGCACTTCTAACTGAAACTTAGCAGGCAGAACCATTGGAAATAATACAAGAGGCAACTGGAGCAGCCATTTCTCTGGTATGTGACCACTGTGGCCCATAGCTGGGATAGCCTCAACTCCAGAATCCTTTAATCTATATCCATCCTGAGAAGGTGAACCTAACGTGATCAGACTCCATGGACCCAGCCTCATGTTCACAGGGATCCCATGTAGAGTCAGAACATATTTATTGAGCACCTACTTAGTACCAGGCATTGTGCCAAGCTCTGGAAACACAATCACCTGCAAGATGGGTTTTTGCCCTTGGAGATCTCAGTCTAAGAAAAGGAAGCAGGTTCTTACAACAGCAATTGTGAAAGTGCTAAGTGCCTCGGGACCACGTGAGAGGGAGCACCCAGAGAGAGAGCTTCACATTTGGGTGTGGCCCACCCCAGCCTTTCTCTATTTCTTTCAGAGAAGTTGCCCTTTGGGTGTTACTGGTAACCCAGCCTGTGTACATAGGAAGCCGGCAAATAGGAAATGATGGTCAATTATATTCAATGTCATCCACATGTATTTTGCTCTTTAGCACTGCCTTTGCTGCATTTACAAATGTTTCCACTTTGGGAAAGTAGGCAGAGTCCAATGTCACTCAATAAACCAGTGACCAGTACTCTCCTTGGTGTCAGGCCTTCTCAAACACCCTTCATATCTGAGGATGTGGACAGTCAAAGGCCAAGGGATGTGGCCAAATGCAATATTGTGTTAATGCCAGACTTACAAAGCCTCAGTTCTCATGTGTGCCATTATCTGGACTGCATTTTGAACTCCGGATGCTTCTGATTGTGAGTCAAAAAGAGCCACCTAGGAACGTCAACTCCCCACAGAGGGGACTTTCCATTTGATTTGAGTCTTTGTGAGCAATGATTAAGTCTTCCTTCATCTTCCATTGTCTCCCACATAATACGGTCTTAGTTCAGGTTCTTCTGAAGCAGACCTTGAGATAAGGATTCATGGGCAAGGGATGTACAGAGAAAGTGCTCCATGTGGAGGCCATGGAGAGAGTTTGAGAAGCAGGACAGGGAGGCGAAGGATCTGAGCAAAGGCACAATTTCAGATAAAGTCCCAGCTCCCCCCTGATCCTGCAGGAGAGCAGCTCAGGAGAATGAATTATGCCCTAGAGTTTGTCCTAACTGGAGGCCAGGCAGTTGGTCTTTCATACATCCATACCAATCACTCATTGACTAAGGGCCACCCCAAGGAAACATAAATTCCTAGGTATGCAGACATTATTCTGCGTGTAGGCAAAATGGCTCTGGTACTCTAGACCAGGACTCAAGGTGAGTTGTTGTTGCAGGCTATTCAGAAGTACAGGCACACAGAAGTCCAACAGGAGCACAGACTTCCACAAGGGATCCAAGGAGATCTGGGCAGAACACAGACAGGGTGGCTGCACCCACCAGCATGCTGCACACTCTCTCTGCCCAATAAGGACACTTCTCATTGACAGCTGGAAGGGCTACTTATAGCCAGAAAGAAGTTATAGGAAACATATTAAAAGACTTTTATGATATATACCACACATGTCATATTTTTTAAGCAATACATATGAGTTCTAGAAGAAAAGAGGATTCCAGTTTATTTTACTGAGCCACCATCAGATTAGGTGTTAGGAAATGTGACATGTAATGTTGCTACTTCTGTTGCTATTGGTAACCAGCTGTGTGACCTTTGACTATACAGTCTGCTATAAGTCAAAACTGTTTACAGATCTCCTGTGCTTCTGGGTTGAAACTAACAGTACCTACAAAGCTATCTTTCAGGGTACAGGCTAGAAACAGATGAGCCTCCAATACGTAAGTGTAATAAAGAAAGAGCAGTAGAAACATGCAAGAGAAAAGTAAACCAGAGAAGGAAATCTTGGTGGGAGGGATTTAGGAGAGAAGTTTTGGAGGAAGTTACCTATGAGCTGGGTCTTAGAGGGTGAGCAGGGTGTTGATAGGTAGAAAGAGGGACAGTGTTCCCAACCGAGCAAAGGCAAGGAAGTGAGAAAGAAGCGCATCAGGCCATCCAGCTTGACCGACCACAGCAACCTTTGGAAAAACAACCTGGAAAAGAACTCTAGGGTCAGATTTTGGGACCTTGAATATCCAGATGGGATGTTTATATTTAATTTCTAAGATGTTGAATCAACAACTAAAAGTTTTTGAGAAAGAGAACTATATGGTTATGGTCACTTAATCCTAGGACACAACAGAGCACTTGCCACATGCAAGGCCTTCTGTAGATGTTAGTTGAAAGGAACTGGGTATCTAATTTCCTTTCATGTAAAAATGAAGGTAGTTGACTAGAAATGCTCTTAAATTATGATTTGTAAATTGTTGTCTTGAAGTGTTCAAAGGATTTTTTCAATAAGGTAAACCAGCAACTGTTTGAATCCATAGATGTTAGAGTAAATGGGAAAAGCTGAAATGAAAGGAGATATTTTGGTAAGTCAAAAGAACTCAACCATCAAGCCATAACATGTAAGATTGAGTTCTATTGATAACTAATGAGAATTATAGAAAAATATAGCCCTCCTATAAAGAATGTTACATAGCAAGTCAAAGATGAAGGCTGATAGAGAGTTCTAGAACAGAAAGTTCCAGGTAATTTTGTGAAAAACTGATTCAGGCACACTCAAGCTCCGAATGCAACAGAGCCACATTTGGACTATGTGGCCAGGAAAACTGATGTCACCTGCTGTTACACTTTTGTTTGCAGGAAGGGAAAAAAGAACAAAGACTCTCAAAGAAAACTATTCTAGGGTGGCAATGACTTGTACATAGTTGATGATCAATAAATATTTTTTTATAAATGTTGGTACCCAGAAATGCTAGCACACATGACAGAAAAGAAAAAAAAAAAAAAAACCAAGAAGGAAGGTGGCCAAACAATAACTGATTTGCTATTCAGCCTGTTTGTGGAAATGTGATAAAGGAGGTGTTTGGTAGAAAATTCCATCAGACAATCTATGAAATCTGCTATGCCCACGGACCCCATCTCATGAAGTAAGTGCAAGCAGTTCTTTTCACATATTGGTCATGCCTGTGCCACAGGATACTCTTGTCCCCAGTGATTGGACCAGGAATCAGTTCCTGAGAAAAGGAGGTGAGGTAAGGTGTCTAGGAAACAGCAAGGAGTGAAACTCTGCCCAGTGGGTTGCTCCACATTAAATGGTGACAATCAGGCCCATCGGATTCAAGACACACACAGAGAAGAGAGTGGGGAGTGACAATCAATCCCAGAGTGAGACCAGATGCCTAGGACAATGAGAACTACTCAAACACTAAGAAGTCACTGTTTCCAGTTCCCCTGAACATTCGAATATCAGAGTTCCAAAGGATTATATGCCTGCTCAGATAGTTTCATGGACTTCCTTAACTTCCTGTGCATTGTTATAATACGTCTTTATAACCTAAGGATATCTCAGCATGTCTCCTCTTTGAAATCTGAAAGAGACAAACCATTAAAGATTTGAAATGTAAATATGTATTATGTGTGCAAACCTGCTCTGTGGGTTAACTTTTCCCTATACTTGGATAAAATCTAGGACAGGGCTTATAACCTTTCCGGTCATTCTTAGATGATAGAAGTCTTCCATCACTTCCATCAAAAACAGTCTCTGTTTCATAATCTAATATTGGTAGGTCAGCATGCTTAAAGTCAACAGACAAAGCCCTCCAAACATCAGTTAAAATGAAAGGCTCTCCTCTCCGCGATTTCCACTGCCTACCATGGCAGTGGAAAGGAGGCAGGTCAGCGCCTTTTCTCTTCACTCTCAAACTCCACCCTGCCCACTAATCAGCTACAGCTTCTGACCTCTCCTAGGTGAAAGCAGGGGATAAGGTCAAAAAAGGTTTTTACTTGACTGGTGCCCATATGATAGTGGTTTTCTCCAGCCTTGGAAGGTATTTAAAGCTGACTCACGGGTGGGTATTTTCATGGGGTCCTCAGAAATCAACCTCCATCCCTCAGCCACCCGGAGTCTCACACCTGTGGTCTTTGGACATGGGCAGTGTACTCGCCAGCTGGTCACTTAGGACTCCTCACTCAACTGGGGGCCACAGGGTCACATACCTTCAGCATCTCTCTGCTAAGGTCCTCAGCCCTTCATGCAGTCTTTCTTCATGGGTAGAATCTAAGATAACAACTCTGGAGCCTCTTGGTCCACTAAGGCTCTCTGTCTGTGAGAATATAGTCACTGCTTACACCATGGCTCATATCTACCTCCAGGGGGACTTGAATAAGTCCATTGCCCTTTAGGTTCAGCAAGAATGAGTCAGACCCTGGTCCAGCATGTTCCCCAAACATCAGTCTCTCCTTGAAGCCTTTATCTGGCCTTGAAGTGACAAAATAAATACACTTTTTTTTTTTGAGACAGAGTTTCACTCTTGTTGCTCAGGCTGGAGTGCAATGGCACAATCTTGGCTCACTGCAACCTCTGCCTCCAGGATTCAAGTGACTCTCCTGCCTTGGCCTCCCAAGTAGCTGGGATTACAGGCATGCACCACCACCCGGCTAATTTTGTATTTTTAGTACAGATGGGTTTTCACCATGTTGGCCAGGCTGGTCAGGAACTCCTGACCTCAGATGATCTGCCTGCCTCAGTCTCCCAAAGTGCTGGGATTACAGGCATGAGCCACTGCACCCAGCCTATTTCCGGTAACATTTTTACGACCAGTTCTAGGGTACATCTTTTGCAAGTCCTGCATAGGTGGTCTGCCATCTCACATTGAAATGGAGGAGTACCTGGTGCCTATTACCTTGGGGCCTCTGCCAAAAATGAGTCTGAAAAATTCCATCTTAACATTCTTATAACATGTGTACATAAAAACCTTTCTATGATTCAAGGAACTTGTGGATCACTGTCATTGTTTAACTTTTTAAAAAACGACAGCAATCTATCCAACAGGATCCTCACTTTTTCAGTCTGCAAAGACTACACATCTACAAAGTCTATAAAAGTAACGGAATCTGATATGGTCTGGCTCTATGTCTCCATTCAAATCTCATGTTTAACTGTGATCCTGAGTATTGGAGGAGGAGCCTGGTGGGAGGTGATTGGATCATGAGGGTTTTTTCTAATAGTTTGGCACCATTCCCCTAGTGCTGCCTGTTTAAAAGTGTATAGCACCTCCCCCACCACATGTAGCCATGTGAAGATGTGCCAGCTTCCCCTTTGCCTTCTGCCGTGATTGCAAGTTTCCTGAGGCCTCCCCAGCTATGCTGTGTTCACAGCCTACAGAACCACGAGCCAATTAAAGTTCTTTTCTTTACAAATTCCCAGTCTCAGGTAGTTCTTTATGGCAGTGTGAAACAGATTAATACAGAGTCTAACATAGAGTTGTGAGGACTAAATGAGATAGGCAATAAAAACACATTAGCATAGTGCTTAGAAGGTAGCACATACTAAATAAATGCTGGCATTTACTCTTATTATTATTACATATTCTTTCATCTACGTAGAGAAAAAGAAGTAGATTTAAGCACTTCAGTTGGATTTAATATTTCAATAAATATTTTAGACCCATTTAGTCCCTTTGGTCCCCATGAAGGTGATGAGTGTATACAAGATAATCAACCTAGCACTCCTTCTTTTCATTAATTGTCATTGAAAGCTGTCTTGTTCTTCTTGGTCCAAGAGAAAATCTCTTAATTAGGCTAAGAGGAGAAGGATAACACCAAATACAACCCTTAGAGAACAGAACTATCAGTACAATTGTCTGAATTTGAATGGCTAAGTGGGTTAGAAAATATCCATTTTGCCCCATGCTGGAGTCTCCCTCCACCCCAAGAACATGGAGTTTTGTAATCTTTGTTCCAGTAATCTCACGTGACTCCTACAATGTTTCTCGTGGTTTGTTTTTATGTATGTCCATTTTATTATACATCCAATCCTTCTTGATGTCGACACCAGAGTGCAAAATAAGAGCGTACTCTTGCTATCCAGTTTAATAACTCAAAGCCCCATCTATTACGAGAATGATTTCTTCCGTTGCAGAATTTTTCCTTAACAAGTCAGATTTTTCCTTAACAAGCCACAAGAGGCTATTCAGTCTAATGCCTGCCCTGTGTTCCTGCCCAGAAAATCTGCCTGGGGCCTGGAGTCCCTCATTCTCTGTGGCTGTTAAGAGTCCTGCCCCTGGCATTGCTCTTACAAAGAGGTAGTCCAGCACTCACTCAGAGCCTCTGCTTTGGTGACAGAGACACAGGTAGTGATTTCTTTGAAGGGGACAAGGAGATGAACAAAGGATGAAGAAGTAGGCCTGACTCCCATGTTACATTTCTCTAGTTCACAGCTCTTTTGGCTTAAATGCGTTCTTGATCATTTCCCCAAGTCCACCCACAGTGGTGGAGTGTCTAGGAGGGTCAGAGAGGAGGGTCTTCCATATCAGCTCATGTTGAACCATCTACCATGACAACCCAGGCCCTGGGAAGAAACTGAACTCTTATGCCACATTGTTCTCTCCAGGGGTAAGCTTCTCCTTGGGGTCACAGTGCTGTCTGCCTGGTGGCCTTGTATTGGGGCCAGTTTAATCCAGTATAGATGTTTTATTAATATCTCAAAGAAGGAATGGGCTTGGCATCCCTATCCCTCTCCTTTGAATCGCCTTGGCTTTTGTGCCAGTTTGCCATTTATTCGCAGCCACATCTGGGCTCCTTTGATAAAAGGAATTAAGCAGTGGATCTTCCCAAGACAAAGATCTGTCTGTGCAAGGTAACTGGATATCTCCACAGTAAGAAAGAGGAACTATACTGAGAAAGAGGAAAATACAGTTCAATGTCTACTTCTGCATGGCAATTTCACTTAAAAGGCACGGGAGAGAAAAATTACTGTTCTCCCTCACTGGGCACCATGTGCTACGTATGGTTGAGCCACCTAGAAATTTCCCAGTATGCAGTGATTCATGTCAATATTGGGAAAATTTAAACTCCAACACAGACTTACTACAACTAACTAGGAGTTAGATACCTAAGAAGCTAGCAGGAGAGCAAGTCCTTCGGGCTGTCCATGCTGAATGAGCTGGAACAAACTAAAGCTGCATCCCCTTAAGGGTTGCCTAGCCTCAAAACAGATCTGTAAGGACCTCACACAGCACATGTCACATGTAATGATTTGGTGGCCATTCATTTGCAGCACCTATTACAGTGGCAACCCCTCTGCCATCGGTTGAGAGAAATTCCTGACCCAGATGCCAGACACACTGAGTCACCTGGAATCCCCTGCCCTCCACACCTCCCACTGCTGCGTGCATAAATATATATGTGTGGTTTCGGGAGTTGATTCAAGTAATTTGCCTCTGGAGGGTGATTTGTACCACATGTAGGGGAAAAAAAATCACCAACATGTACAAAATTAACCTTTTAAATTCCCTTGTCTAGAGACAAAAAGGATTTTATCTGTTTGTTGATCTATTCTTTACTTGGAAATGAATGACATAACAGAGAAACTGGTAAAACTGTACTGTTTGCCTTTCAGATTATTTCTGGCAGGTAACTTTGTCTTCACTGGATGGAACATAGCAGCAATGTGGAGTTTTTAACTTTTTGAAAAACACAAGGTCATAAACATAGGAGAAAGTCTGAAATTTCCAGTTGGAGTCTGGCTCCAAGAGAGGTTTGCAAAATGTCAAAAATGACAAAGCTCTGAGTCGCAGGACATTCTTGGCTTCGCTGATTAAAAACAGCTACTATCGTGCTCGTGTTTTGCCACATTTTCTACTCTTTTGCATCCTCAACTATTGTTTATGAGTAAAACCCCCAAACTTAGCTTGAAACACAAAGACCTTGAAAATCCAACCCAAATCCATTTTCTAGCTTTCATGTTCACCTCACCCTCCTTAAAATCAACACCCCAATTTCATAGGATTATCCATTGTTTCTTGTATATAACATATGTCTTTGTATTTCACCTCAATATTGCTCACAGGATGTTCTCTCTGTTCAAGAGGCTCTTGCCATCTTAACCTGACAAAACCCCGCTCAAAAGTCATCTTTTATCAAAGGCTTTAAAACAGGTCACTCCCTTTTTTGTGCACCTGTAACACTTAGCACTTACTTTGAAAAAAAGTATTTCCTAGGTTTTAGGAAACAGGTGGTATTTGGTTACATGAGTAAATTAATTAACAGTGATTTGTGAGATTTTGGTGCACCCATCACCTGAGCAGTACACACTGAACCCGATTTGTAGTCTTATTCCTCAACCCCTTCCCACTCTTTTCCCACTGAGTCTCCAAAGTCTGTTGTGTCATTCTCATGCCTTTGCATCCTCATAGCTTAGCTCCCACTTATGAGTGAGAACATACAGTGTTTGGTTTTCCATTCTTGAGTTATTTCATTTAGAATAATAGTTTCCAATCCCATCCAGGTTGCTGTGAATGTCATTAATTCATTCCTTTTTTATGGCTGAGTTGTGTTCCATCATATATATATATGTTCCATCATATATATATATATATATATATATATATATATATATATATATGTATATGGCACAGTTTCTTTATCCACTCATTGATTGATAGCACTTGAATAGTTCCATGATTTTGCAATTGCAAATTGTGCTGCTATAAACATGTGTGCACAAGTATCTTTTACATATAATGAATTCTTTTCCGCTGGGCAGATGCACAGTAATGGGATTGCTGGATCTACTTTTCCTCTGGGCAGATACACAGTAATGGGATTGCTGGATCACATGGTGCCCAGTGTGGGAGAAATGGTAGTTCTACTTTTAGTTCTTTAAGAAATGTTCACACTGTTTTCCATCATGGTTGTATTAGTTTACACACCCAGCTGCAGTATAGAAGTGTTCCCTGTTCACTGCATCCATGTCAATATCTATTAGTTTTTGATTATGACCATTTTTGCAGGATTAAGGTACTGCATTGTGGTTTTGATTTGCATTTTTCTGATCATTAGTGATGGTGAGCATTTTTCAATATGTTTGTTGGCTATTTGTATATCTTCTTTTGAGAATTGTCTATTCATGTTCTTAGCCCACTTTTTGATGGGACTGTTTGTTTTTTTCTTGATAACTTCTTTGAGTTTATTGTAGATTCTGGATATTAGTACTTTGTCAGACATATAGATTGTGAAGATTTTCTCCCACTCTGTGGATTGTCTGTTTACTCTGCTGACTGTTCTTTCTGCCATGCAAAAGCTCTTCAGTTTAATGAAGTCCCAACCACTTATCTTTGTTTTTATTGCATTTGCTTTTGGGTTCTTTGTCTTGAAATTCTTGCCTAAGCCAGTGTCTAGAAGGTTTTTTCCGATGTTATCTTCTAGAATTTTTATACTTTCAGGTCTTAGATTTAAGTTCTTGATTCATCTTGAGTTGATTTTTTTATAAGCTGAGAGATGAGAATCCAGTTTCATTCTCCTACACGTGGCTTGCCAGTAATCCCAGCACCATTTGCTGAATAGGGTGTTCTTTCCCCACTTTATGTTTTGTTTGCTTTGTTGAAGGTCAGTTGGCTATATGTATTTGGGTTTGCTTTTGGGGTCTCTATTCTGTTCCATTGGTCTATGTGCCTATTTGTATACCATTACCACACTGTTTTGGTGTCTATGGCCTTATAGTATAGTTTGAAATCAGGTAATGTGATCCCTTCAGATTTGTTCCTTTTACTTAGTCTTGCTTTGGCTATTGGGTTCTTTTTTGGTTCCAGATGAATTTTAGAATTTTTTTTCTAGTTCTGTGAAGAATGATGGTGGTATTTTAATGGGAATTGTGCGGAATTTGTAGATTGCTTTTGGCAGTATGGTCATTTTTACAATATTGATTCCACCCATCTATGAGCGTGTTATGTGTTTCCATTTGTTTGTGTCATCTGTGATATTTTTCTCAGCAGTGTTTTGTAGTTTTCCTTGTAGAGGTCTTTCACCTCCTTGGTTAGGTATATTCCTAAGTATTTTAGTTTTTTTTCAGATATTGTAAAAGGAGTTGAGTTCTTTATTTCATTCTCAGCTTGGTTGCTGTTGGTGTATAGAAAAGCTACTGATTTGTGTACATTAATTTTGTATATGGAAACTGCTGAATTCTCTTATCAGTTCCAGGAGCTTTTTGGAGGAGTCTTTAGAGTTTTCTAGGTATACAATCATAGCATCAGTAAAAAAGTGAGTTTGACTTTCTCTTTACTGATTTGGATGCCTTTATTTCCTCCTTTTGCCTGATTGCTCTGGCTAGAACCTCCAGTACTATGTTGAATAGAAGTGGTGAAAGTGGGCATCCTCCTCTTGTTTCAGTTCTCAGAGAAAATGATTTCAACTTTTCCCCATTCAGTATCATGTTGGCTGTGGGTCTGTCACAGATGGCATTTATTACATTGAGGTATGTCTCTCTATGCTGATTTTGCTGAGAGTTTCAATTTTAAAGGGATGCTGGATTTTGTCAAATGCTCTTTCTGTGTCTATTGAGATGATCAGGTATACTATTTTATCACTTGGTATTGTGATGATTTGCTCACTCATCTATCTCCTCTATGAAATTTGAGCTTTTTCAGGGAAAGACACTCTCTGTTTCTCTACATCTGCCCTGAGCCTAACAATGCCTGGAGCATAGAATCTACTCAACAAGTGTATGTTGATTGGTGCTATTGAGGATCAATAACTTGCTGAGCAGCACATCCTTTTCTGACCCAGAGGCAAAACATCCAATACCAGGCTTAGCCTGGCTTGTTTCAAAGACCAACCATGCAGTTACCCAGGAGGATATGAAGATAAGAATGAATACCCAGGCAGATATGAAGACACAGAATCAAGTGTATGTGCAATCTGCTCTGATCTTATGCCTTAGCTGGAGAAGCCGGGTTTTGGCCTTGATCCTGGAATCATTCTCTCAACTCATCACTAGATCCACATTTTATTCTTGTGTGTCCAAGTTCCTATTTTGGTAATATGCTGGCCCAAGGATTACCAAAAGTAAGGTTTATACTTTTCTAGGCAAGATGATATTTTGATTCTTTTTCTAGCAATGTAATGGAAATTCCAAAACATCAAGAAGCTAGTTGAAAAGTTTCACCGTTAAATACAGTGTTAGGAGCACCAGCACCTGTATTGCATCTGGCCCTATACCTGAAGGTGAGATTCTTCAGGTATCTAAATGATTTCCAGTGGAGGCTTTGACTAGAGCCATAGAGTAAGTGGAATGAAGAGGTATGGGGTTTGTGGAGGGAGCTATGATGGCTCTAAATCATTGCTGCAAATTTTTTGACACTCCTCCCATCTAGAAGTGGCATCCAAGTCCCCACTCCTTGAATCTAGGTGGACATAGAGAGTATGGTGGAAGTGATGCCATGTGATTTATAGGGCTGGATTATAAAAGATCATGTAGCTTCCTCCTTATTTACTGGAAGACTACTCTTAGCATGATTCAACCTATATTCTTACATGAAGCCCTAAGCTTGAGCCCTAAGCTTCATGTAAGAATATAGGCTGAATCATGCTATAGACTGAATGTCTGTGTTGCCCCAGAATTCATAAGTTAAAACCTAATCCCTAGTGGAATGGTATTTGGGATGGGGCTTCTGGAAGGTGATTAGGTCCTGAGGGCAGAGCCCTCATGAATGGGATTAGTGCCAGTATGAAAGAGACCCTGGAGAAAACCTTTGCCCCTTACTACCACATGAGGTTATAGTGAAAATATGGCTATCTGTGAACCAGGAAGCAGACTTTTATCAGACACTGAATCTGCTGGTACCTTAATCTTCAACTTCCCGGTCTCCAGATCTGTGAGAAACGCAATTTATGAGACACCAGAGTCTAGGTAGTTTGTTATAGCAGCCTGAATGGACTAAGACACACCATAGCAGAGCCAAGTCACCAAAAGAGTTGCTGTTGCATCTATGATCCAAAAAGCCACTAGCTCTTGAATGACATCACCACTGCCACAATTGGGAGTCCACCACAATCAGGAAGTCACCATGATCTGGTGACTGTCCCAGTCCCAGAATTATATTACCTTGCTGCAATCTGCACCAGCAGAGGGAATGTCCTGGACCCCACTTCTGATCACCTGCAACCAATGGCCATGGTCATGAGCAGAAAGAGCAGGAAGGAAGATGTTATGGCCCCTGGTTTGCTTTCATTTTTGTTTTTTTTTTTTAGCATTCCAGTCTTTGCAGCCTAAAAAAGCACACTTAAAGTGTGATGGATGTTGAGTGCACATCTGCAATATCATCATGATGTCTTTTTTTAATTCTACAGGACTATAAGCAATTTACATAAGCACCTAAATATCCAATATCCCACCCAAAGTATCTAGCAATTTTCAAATCATTATTGAGATAAGGAAGGGGTGTTCATGAGGGAAAAAATAGAGGGAAGAATCCTAAAATCCTACATGCCTCTTGCAAGTCTCTGCCAGGAAATGGAGCCCTCAAGGGTAGGATGATATGGTCTTAGTCTTGAAAATGCTTCTGTTCTAGATATTCTCTATTTGCCCATCCTACTCCAGACCCACTCTTCACTCATCTCTACTATAACTTGTGCCCGGGGAGGCTGACCTCCACAGATGACATTGCCTGGGTTCTTGTGCCCCTGACTTCTGGTTGGGCTTAGCCAGTGGGAGGCAGCAGCAAAAGATCAAATGGCAAGGAGAGAGTGGTCAGCTTGCTTATTCCCTGGCTCCTTCTGTACCAGGCTGTCATTTGACTGTAGCTACTTTACCTAATACTGCCACCCAAGTCAGAGCCCTTGTCAGGTTAGCCGCCATCCACCAGCAACAGCTCTCACTGGTAACTGCCTTCCCTTGCCCTTTCAGACCAGCAGTATTAATGACTTCCCACTGACTCTAGTCACGGAATGTAATTACCATTCTCAACCTTTGCAAGAATACTGGTTACTGAGTGTGCTGTTTGTTTACTGCTTGGACACAGACTTCAGAATGATTGCTAGAGTCTTCAGAGACCATTTGCCTGTGCATTCTCTCACCTTTTGCACAGCACCATGCTTTACACATCCCAGGTTCCACCTACCTGGTCAGAGTTTCTTCCTTGGATTGAAGCTGGGTCGGCTTCTTCAGGAGTGATGCGCCCAGTACATGAGGCAGCTGTGGCTCCGCATAAAGTCTCTTGAGATCAAGTGAGCTGGCTCTGAGAGGACAATGGCTGCCATTGGCTGGATCTGTGGTTCCAAGCATTCATCTGCTCAATTTCAGTTCCTCACCTATAAAGGGGAGAATAACAACCATCAGGATTGAATAAGGTGAAGTATGTAAAACAGTGGAGTACACAGCAGACAGTTTTACAAATGTTAACTATCACCTTTCAGAAGCTTGGCACGCTTTCCATTTATCTCCACTATTTCATTTTCCCTTCTGCTAATTAAGTTTCTTATTGGTAACAAATTGATGTCTTAACTAGTACTACAATCCTGGTGGTCTAAATCTTTGTTCCAGCAAAAAAGGAATGAGGAAAAAAAAAAAAAAAAGGCAAGGCAGGGGTGTCTAATCAAAAGTCATTTTCACTCCTGAAAAGAGAACACTGTGCAGGGTCCCTAAACTTTCTCACTTATTAACTTGTGGTGGAGAATTGGCAGAAAAAGTTTTTACTGTGGTTTGTGAGTTTGGTCAGTCAACAGAGCTTTTGGCTTTGGGCTGAAATAGATAGTTTAGAGTGATTGTGACAGAATGAAACCAGAGTAAAGTGTGGCCAATCTGCTGATTTCCACGGCACTTTGCGTCCCAGGTGTTCTAGATCTCTTCCAGATTACGAACAGCTTTTAGGATTTCAGCTAAAAGAGTGGCCGGGACAGCTGAACAGCCTAGCAGAGTTTTAACAGGTTTTCAATCCTGACTTTCCATTTTATTAAAGAAGCATTTAAAATATTTAGGGGACTCTAATTACAACCAGTGACAAAAGACATCTTAAAGAAGGCAAGCTTCACGTAATTATAAAAGATTAAGGTTTTTAAAGAATTCACAGGTCTAGAGAGAATGATTTAATTGTACCGGAAAGGTAAAGATTTGCTTACAAGATGCAGGTAAAATTTACCAAAATTCTCCAGAATATTATTTAAAAACAGAAGGTTTACATAATGAATTATTCTATTCAAAATCTAAACTGAATCACAGCCAGACACGGTAGCTCACATCTGTCATCCCAGTGCTTGGGGAGGACGAGGCAGGAAGGTCACTTGAGTCCCGGAAGTCAAGACCAGCCTGGGCAACAGAGTAAGACTCTGTCTCTACAGAACATTAAAAACATTAGCCTGGTGGTGTGCATCTTTAGTTGTAGCTACTCTGGAGGCTGAAGCAGGAGGATCACTTGAGCCTAAAAGTTTGAGATTATAGTGAGCTATGATTGCGCCACTGCACTCTAGGCTGGGTGACAGAGCGAGACCCTGTCTCTACAGACAAACAGTTACATTTAAGCCCCAAAGTACGGCACGTCTGAACTCAAAACAATGGCATTTAGTAAGGCTCCATTATGGTAGGAATTTACAACTCAGTGCCTAAATATAAACAGGCTTAAGAGAACAATGAAAAAGGGACCTGTCTGCTGACACAGCTATTTAAGGTACACATGCCTGTAGGAAAGATGGTCCAAGTATTTAATAATTGGCATTCTTTGGCACAAGCACCAACCAGGTAGAAAAGATTTTACCGTGATCGGCTATTCAGCTGAACCAGGGCATGGCATCTGAACACCATCTTTTCCTACGTTCTATGCAGCAGCTCTCTGCTCATCACCTGCAGCAGCTCCTCAGTCTACGCCAAAACCATCCACCATTCATAGTATTCCATGTTTCCCAGAAATGAAACCTTTTTTCCCCCAAAAGCCCAAATTCTTCAGCATTATTTTATTCTTCACTGTCTATTGTCTCCATTCCACTATCAAAGCCAATCTTGCAACTTCTCGGCAACCTGCAAGCAGGTGGTTCTCCCAAGGAAGCAGAGCACGCTGTCCTGAATTAAGAGATGCTGCATTAAAGGGGGCAGCTGGCCTCAGTGAGTCATTGCTCCTGTCTCTTGTGCAGCTCTCCTTTAAGAGGGTGATGAGGGTGTGGGCAGCTGAGCGGAATCAGGCCTGTTGAGACATCTCTTACCACTCAGGCCTGGTTACACCGAACCCATGCTAATCAGCTCAGTGAAAAATCAAAAACAAAAAGTTCCAGTCACCAAAGAGTTGGCAAGCTCAGCAGCAAGTAGGTTAGGTGAATTTTTTTATTTTTTCACTGGATTGAAATCATTTCCTTAGGCTTTTGTCTTTGCTGCTACTACCCCTTAAGGGCAAGAGCTTTGTCTCATTCTTTGCTGTATTCCCAGAGCCTAACACAGTGCCAGGTATACCTGCCATGTCCTCAGAAAAGATTTGTTGAGCAAAACAGGATGGGCTTAGAGTAAAGAAAAAAAAAATTGCACTGTACTAAAACAGCAATCTCTCTAGATCCACTTTGTGGTTAATCAAACATAAGAAAATGATAACGAATTAAATTACATTTAATGTTTTATAATTATATATTTCTAGTCTAAGAATTTTAGCAGCTGGTGAGAATAAACTTGACGCCCACGGACTGAAGCTCTCAAAGCATACTTTTAATATTATACATATAAACATAAATCAAAGCAAACCAGTATTAAGAAAATACCTTTTAAATTGCTTAGCATTCTCTTTTTAGAAATTATCAGCCAGGTGCAGTGGCTCACGCCTATAATCTCAGCACTTTGGAAGGCTGAGGTGGGTGGATCACTTGAGGTCAGGAGTTCAAAACCAGTCTGGCAATATGGTGAAACCCCATCTCTACTAAAAATACAAAAATTAGCCGGGCGTGGTGGCAGTCACCTGTAATCCCAGTTATTCAGAGGGCTGAAATAGGAGAATTGCTCAAACCTGGAAGGTGGAGGTTACAGTGAGCTAAGATTGCACCACTCCACTCTAGCCTGGGAAACAGAGTGAGAGTCCATCTCAAAAACACACACACAAACCCCAAGAACAAAAAAACCATGAAATTATTTATAAAATCATTTTCTTTACAAACAGCAAAATAATCAGTTTAATAAAAAATTTTTTTTAGTGATTCTGGAATAAAGTTTCCCACAAATGAAAGTTATAACTTACTAGGGAGATCAATAGAGATGTGAATTGTAGGAAACAAGTCATGTTTTCTACTGATTTCTATTTTATTTTAAAAGGAAGTACTGATTTCTATTTTATTTTAAAAGGAACTTTTCATTGATAAAACTTGGAAACATATGGATAAGGGATTTAAAAAATTATCCTAATCTTCATTCCATAAATAATCAGTACAGAGAGTTTCAGTAATTCTTTTTAGTCTTATTTCTATACATTCACATAATTATTACATGGTTGAGATTGTATTGTTTACATGATTTTACATCTGGTTCCTTTTTTACTTAATGTCATAGCTTGAGCCTCGTCAAAAAAAGAAAATGGTGACACTGATACACTTTTGGTCAGGACCACATTTGGCCTTGCCTTTTTCACGCTGGCGACTGACAATCTGAACATCTCATCCTTGTCATGGTTACAGATAGGCTGGGCTTAGCAGTATAGCCTCTGGCTTTATACACAACTGGACCTTATTTTTAATGTATCTGGTTATGTCTCAAAACACGTAACCAAATATTGCACTTTTTAGTAGGGGCAGGAGGAAGAGCAGTACCCGGAGGAAAGCAATAAATGTGACAGGGTCATCTAGGAAGGAAAGAACTGGGTTGCTTTCCCTGAACACAGAGGAGAACAGTAACAGTGAGTGGCCTGGCGCGCTGGGAGTGATGTCTGATTTGCCTTCGATACTCTGCTGGGTGTCTCCCTGAGCTCCTCCCACCCTCTCCACCTGCTTGGTGCCCTGAGAGGCTGACCTTCATGAGCCGCTCCACAGGCTCTCTTGCCCTGTGACTTCAAGCTGGGTTGGCCAGTGGGGAGCCCCGATGGGCTTAAGGAGAATGACACAGGCGTATTCACTCCCCCGCTCCCTTTCAGTGGGGTCACTGCGGGCTGGCTGTATCCCCCCACCGAAGGCCACAGTTGCACTGTCATGCACCTTCTCCATGTGCCCTCTCCACAGGGCCCTCTCTGACTCTGCTTTCTGATTAAGCACTCTCTCCTCTTGTCCTGTGAGGTCTGGGCATGGATGGGGGACAGGGAGGTGGTGGCAGGGCTTGTCGTTACTAATTCTGGGCACTGCACTACGCTTTTCCCTACACTGTGCCGATCTTTTAAACAGCCTTCTTTTAAACTCTTCAAATTATCCAACAGGAGGGCACCCTCTATTTCCTACCAAGACTCTGACAGAAACATTGAAACCACATGTCCCTCTTCCAAGGCTAGCATATTTCATTCAGTCTTCAGAATCCAACTATTACCTGGGTTTCCTCAATAGGGTCATTTGGGGCTAATAAATGTATAAATAGCCCAACTCTGGTTCAGCAAGTGGCTGTTTCTGCTGCTGCTGCTGATGATGATGATAATGAACAGTAATGCTAGCTGCTGTCATGTGCCCATTCAATGCCTGAGTCCCATACTCTTCACGACTGGGCTTGATCCTCAGAGCAAGTCGTCAACAAGGTGGCTTTTGTTCTCACTTTAGAGTTGAGTAAATCAAGTATCTAGATATTTATGTAGCTTCTACCTAATGTCACACAACTAATGTGTGCACACCCATTGCCTCACCTCCTTTAAATCTTGACTCAAATAACATTTTCTCAGTTAGGCCTTTCCCAGCTACTCCCATTTCAACATTTCCTATTCCCCTTCCCTGCTTCAGTTTTCTCAGCATATAATTGGCTAATATACCTTTTTCCCCTCATTTGTCTTGATTAATGTCTATCGCATCCCACTTGAGTGTAAGCTCCATGACAACAGCGGTCATTGTTTTTTTTTCTTTCCTTTTTTTTTCTTTTTTTAGAAATATGGTCTTGCTATGTTGTCTAGACTGAAGTGCAGTGGCTCAATCTTAGCTCACTGTAGCCTCAAACTCCTGGGCTCAAGTGATCCTCCTGCCTCAACCTCCCGAGTAGCTGAGACTGTAAGTATCTTTCACCATGCCCAGCTAATTTAAAAATTTTTTCTTAGAGATGGGGGTCTTGCTATGTTGCCAGGCTGGTTTTGAACTCCTAGCTTCAAGTCATCCTCCCGTCTCAGCCTCCCAAAGCACTGGGATTAGAGGTGTGCGCAACCATGTCTGGCTGGCTGTTTTATTCACTGCTTTATCCCAGTGCTTAAAATGATCCCTGGCACATAGTAGGTCCTGAATATATATATTTAAAGCAATTCTCCTGCCTCAGCCTCCCAAATAGCTGGAATTACAGGCACATGCCACCATGCCTGACTAATTGTTTGCATTTTTTTAGTAGAGATGGGGGTTTCACATTGTTGGCCAGGCTGGTCTTGAACTCCTGACCGCGGGCGATCCACCCACCTTGGCTTCCCAAAGTGCTGGGACTACAGACATGAACCGCTGTGCCTGGCCTTGAATAAATATTTTTAAATGAATGGATGATAAAGCCTGGATACAGAATCAGGTCTGTCTAACTTGAAGGTCTTTGTTTTTCTACAATATCCTCCTTAGTTAGTCAGAAGCAAGGTAACTAGATAATAGCCTCAAAGAGAAAAGACAATAGCATTACTTTTGTACTAGATGTAACCATTGTGCAACCTGTTATGACTATAACATCAGACCGCTAATGAAAGAAAACAAAATGATGCTGACATATTTGTTTTTAAAAATGTGTTTACTACCAATACAACCAGACATATGGTAAGACCATGTGGGCTTTGACAGAAGTGAGAAACCATTTGAAATGGAGAAGAAAGGGAATTGAGCAATGGATTTTGGTACAGACAGCAGCCACTCACTGTTGACTCAGTGCAGGTGCTCATGGAGTGAATAGAAACTTTCTTAAGGGTCAGGAGGGACAGATGACATAGGCACGCAAGCTGAGTATGCATGGCCAACTGGTGGGAGCATGGGTCTGGAAGGGGCAGACATTCTGGAACTGAATCCTGAATGTCGCCCTCTCCTTGGTCTTTGGGTGCTTTACGTTTCATTTTCCATGGTCCTCAGGAATGGGGGAAGAAATAGTAGTGACTGAACAGATTGGTGGTAAGAAATACATTCAGCGACAAGTTGCAAAGTTCTTGCTCTCCAACTGTGGATATTCCAGAGAGATCAATGATTACCTGGTGCAAAGACTGACCTCAGACACACGTGGGTTCACCTGCCTGCTCCACCACTCATCTTGACCTTGAGCAAGCTACTTAACCTGGCTAAGCATCAGCTTCCTTGGTTACATAGTTGGATATTATTATTGATTTCATTGTTGTAAAGATTATAGGAGATAAGTCTTGCACCTAGCACAGAAGAGGTGCCCAATAAATAAGTGTTTGAACTAATAACTGGATTTGACTCCACTTATTAGTCCGAAATGACTGTGATTTCAATGGAGTCAGTACCTGGCTAACCAAACGGAGTTACTATTTTCTCCAGCATGAGGTCCCTTGTCATCACAGGGAAGGGTAACAGTGACAGAGGACCTCAGGAACTTCCCCCACCCAGGCTCTGGGACCTCTGACACTACCAGGCGACAGTTGTTCCTTCTCATAGAAAGCAGGCAGAATTAAAAGACTGGACTATTGGTTCAAAGTTCTCTGGGTGCCCCTTCCCAGAGAAAGGCTCTATTTTGCCCAAAATCTTCTTAAAGATTGTGCCTGCTTGCTCTTTAACATTTCTATTAGAAATATGTAGAAGCTCACCCTTTAGCATCCCAAACGACATAGGAAAATTATAAGTTTTATTGTCACCAAGGGCCTTCCTTGAAAAAAAAATAATAAAATGAGTCAGAAGGCGCTCCCCACCTTAGGAAATGCAGCCCACCAAGACTGCTGGACTCAACAGCAATGCATGAGCATGGCTTCTCTTTTATACCCCCAATAATGTAGACATTACCTACTAGCCACATGAGGGTAAATTTAAATTGGTTTAAAAATATGAAAAAGTCAGCTCTTCGGTTGCATTGACCACATTTCTAGTGCTCCATAGCCATATGTGGCCAGTGGATACCGTATTGGACTCTGCAGATATGGACTATTTCTATCATCATGGAAGGATCTAGGGGATTGTGCTGTCTAGTGGGTAATGCCAGCTGAAGGCTCAGAGTCATTCAGACAAAGTAAAAAGCCCCATGTTCAGACCAGCGCTGCAAGTGGTAAGAGCAAATTGAATATTGCTTAGCATGGAATTTCATGGAGAAAGTAAGAGACCATAAAATCGTTTCAGCCTGACTCTTAACGTCCTCAAACTTCCATGTCATTGTGATTTTTTTTAAAAAGTGTGATCCAAGCTAGAGAGAGAATTGTGCCTGCATTTTGCCACATCTTAAAATAATGGTTCAAATCTTCTCTAAAATCTCATTGTTGAAGCACAGAGTGAGAATCCTGAAGAACACTCACTCAGGTCCTTACTGAAGGCTCAAACCCTGTGTTTCAACTAAGGTGAAGAAGATTTTGGAGATTTTTAATGAAACAGGGCCCTGGCCCTAAAGGCCTGGGTACCTCACATGACTCAGATCACCATCTCCTACCCTGTCCTCTCCCTTTTGTCTTCTTCACCCCAAACACATTCCCTTGGCCATCTTTAATCCTTTCTATTCCACTTCCTGTGTTGCCTCCCAGCCTCTGGCTTGGTCATTGGTATTGGTCATTCTCAGCCAATTCAAGCCTCTTTGAGGGATGAGGGATGGGTCAAGTAGGGTAGAAGGTCCTTAAAATGGAACGAGACAGTCGCAGAGACCCCTGTGGCAGTCTGATTGCAGGGCCACAGAATAAAGCATCTTAAAAAAAACAACCTAAGCTTTTGCACACAGTAAAAAACACAAACACAAAAACAAAACCTCCTACTAGCATTTTCATTTTATGCCAAGTCTTTGTCTCCTTCTTGGTTTCGAGTTAAACTTTAAACAGCTCTCGTTGATTACTTTAGCCTCAGTGGTTGTTGGGCACTAGGAAAGAAGGCATAAAAAGACTTGTTCTGCCACAAGGGCAACCTTGAATAGCCCACAGACTCACATGCTAGGCTACAGCAGCAGTGCCAAATAAAATGAGAGACGTTTCTGAATATAAGCAAGAAGAGTCTTCAAATATCCAAGCAAACAAGATCGATCTTATTTCCAAAGGAAATAATTTGGAAATAAACTGTGGCATTGCCCCCACAGTTTAGTTAGAGGGCTAGCAAATTCTCCAAGTCAGTGTTTGTGAAGTTCTTTACACTTCTCAGAAAAAAATAGCCCAGTGGTCCCTCAAGTAATATCATCTCATTGTGCAATTTAAATTCCTCGCAGTGTTTCCACTGCTCTGGAAAAAGCCTACGGTGGCCCAGTGGTTTTCAGAATCTGCAAAGCTATGAAAGCAGCTGTTAAGTGAAATCTGACCAGAAGCCCGGTATATAAAAGAGACAGAAGTAAAGCTGCTCTGGTTGAAGGCGGAAGGAGGCCCATGCTGTCCCCCTGGGAGTCCCCATGGAACCTGGAGGGATTGCAGAGCATCATTTGAGCCTCATGATGTGAAATAGACTTAATTGCACATGTAAGTCCATTTGGGGTAGTTGGGCTCAAATGCACATTGCACATTTCAATGTCAAGGATGCTTGGGTTAGGGAAGATTATCATCTGTCACTTTCAAAAGAAGTTTGTAAAGGATGCTGGAAGTGATTACCTCAAGGACCAAGCAAATTCAAGGATTCCAAGACTAAAAAGAATTTTCCATCCACATTTATTATTCCTCTGCCATACTCATGCAAAAGAGTGAATTCTTTGCAGCTCTAGTGTTATTTTAATGGGTTATTGCTACTGCTTTTATCTTTATGGCATGAGAGGGCTTCTGTACCTGGACAGACTGATGTCCAGAAGTCCAGCAAGTGATCACATGAAAGACAGAACAAAGCAAATTATCTCATTAAAACTTTTTTCTTTTTTTTTCTTATTCAGGTAAAATATACATATGAAAGTTACCATCTTTACCATTTTCTTTTCTTTTTCTTTTTGAGATGCAGTCTCACTCTGTCGCCCAGGCTGGAGTGCAGTGGTGAGATCTCAGCTCACTGCAACCTCCACCTCCCAGGTCCAGGGATCCCCCTGTCTGGCCTCCCGAGTAGCTGTGATTACAGGCATCCACCACCATACCCAGCTAATTTTTGTATTTTTAGTAGAAACAGGATTTTGCCATTCTGGCAAGGCTGATCTTGAACTCCTGACGTCAGGTGATCCACCCACCTCGGCCTCCCAAAGTGCTGGGATTACAGGTGTGAGTCATCACACCTGGCCTCCTCTTTACCATTTTTAAGTGTACAGTTCAGTGGTAATAAATCCACTTACAATCTTTTTCCCTTTATCTTCCTCTCCTGCAAATGTCTCATTTTTAATTTACAAAATGTTTTACAAAGTATTGCTTAAAGATGATCACCTTTGAAATTTTTATTTTACAATGTAGCGCATTTTGGTGCTAAGGAGAAGAAAAAGAAGATATTGGTGTCAGGGGCAGCTACAGGACAATAGGGGAAGAAAAGAAAGAAGAAAATTTTCAGGGGAGATTTTTGATGCTCTTAGAGGTGGCCTTCATGTCCTGTAAAGATTGCTCAGTTCTTTTCTACATTCCTTTACATTTTAAATTACAACTGAAAAAATTTTATTCTTTCTTAAAATGTCAACTTATAAATCTTACTGTTGCATTTATTAATACAAATCTAGAAGAGTTTAACAAATCACAGTTTAGCTTTTACAACTTAATCTTTTAAACATTTAAAATTGCATTTATGGCCGGGCGCGGTGGCTCAAGCCTGTAATCCCAGCACTTTGGGAGGCCGAGGCGGGTGGATCACGAGGTCGAGAGATCGAGACCATCCTGGTCAACGTGGTGAAACCCCGTCTCTACTAAAAATACAAAACATTAGCTGGGCATGGTGGTGCGTGCCTGTAATCCCAGCTACTCAGGAGGCTGAGGCAGGAGAATCGCCTGAACCCAGGAGGCGGAGGTTGCGGTGAGCCGAGATCGCGCCATTGCACTCCAGCCTGGGTAACAAGAGTGAAACTCCGTCTCAAAAAAAAAAAAAAAAAAAAAAAAATTGCATTTATAATTTTAATATAAACAATTTTTTTGCCTTAGTTGGTTATCAAAGTTTATCATATATTTACATAATTCTTGTACATCTAATTAAATTTACAAAGATGGTTAAGGTTAAGTTCTTTTAGTTATTCCATTATTTTTATAATCCAAGTAAAATTATCTGATTTCTCTGAAGTCTAAATCAATTAACCCAATTAACTCCTTCTAAACTGGAATCACAACTTGCTAGATATCTTAAAATGTCAAATTCTTAAATACTGCAGGAACTTAAAATACCAGAAGAACAAAGATTATTCTAAACTCAACATAAAAGCATTAATAATTTGAGTTTTATTTATTTCATCATTTTTCTATTTAATTATAAATCTTTTCCATGGGAAAATAACGTCAGCTCAAACCATAGTTGATGTTTTTGACCCAGTGCACTGATGTTCTTAATTGCACATTGAAAGCTCCTGTCCAGACCACAGGATTCCATTCTTTTACGTAATTCTAATGGGTCACATGAAGCCTGAGTCCTATTAATAGTGACCATATGAGGGTTCACAATTTTTAAAAAGGGTGGCTGTCCTAGACCATGTCCCTGAGTTTACATCGTATTATTACCTAATTCTCTTTATTATTTAAATCTGTTACTCTATTAAAATTGTAACTAACCCTCATATTTCTTCAGTTCTCCTAAGGTAGTAATGTTATTTTATTTAATTCTTCTTGCCTTTAGGATTGGTCTAATTAGTCACAAATAAAATCATGCTGATAACAACTAATAAAGAAAAGAATTATGGAATTAAATACAATTTTGTAGGAAAGGCTTGAGCCCAAATAGACAAAACACAATCACAGATGAAGGAAATAACTAAAACGTTAGTTTGAAAATAACTAAATAGTTAAGTAGGCACTATTTAAGACCTCCCCCCCACCCCAGAGACAGGGTCTCGCTCTGTCACCCAAGCTGGAGTGCAGTGGGCAATCTTGCAATCTTGGCTCACCACAACCTCCGCCTCCCAGACTCAAGTGATTCTCATGCCTCAGCCTCCTGAGTAGCTGGGATTAACAGGCGCACGCTACCACATCTAACTAATTCTTGTCGTTTTAGTAGATACGGGTTTCACCATATTGGCCAGGCTGGTCTCGAACTTCTGACCTCTGGAGAACCACCCACCTCGGTCTCCCAAAGTGCTAGGATTACAGGCATGAGCCACTGCACCTGGCATCTATTTAAGACATTTAAACTAGGTGTATCATCTGGTGGGATTGTAAACATAGACTAAAGTGTAAGGAAAAGGAGAGTTTAATTCCAGATGAGCCATTAATTACTGGAAACAGTTTTGTCAACACTGCTAAATATTTAGCGACATAAATTTATAGCTCTGTCACCTGAGCCTGAATAAATCCAAACAGGAAAGTCCTCTGGGTTGTTATTAGAAGATCCAGGTCACTATTTAGAGTACCTAAACTCTACTATTTAGAGCTTGGCCATGGTCAGATTTCATTAGAAAGTAAACATTTTGACCAGCGTGGCTAACATGGTGAAACCCTGTCTCTACCAAAAATATAAAAATTAGCTGGGCACAGTGGTACATGACTGTAGTCTCAGCTACTTGGGAGGCTGAGGCAGGAGAATCGCTTGGATCCAGGAGGTGGAGGTTGCAGTAAGCCCAGATCATGACACTGCACTTCAGCCTGGGCAACAAGAGCATCTCAAAACAAAACAAAACAAAAAAGTAAACATTTTATGCATTTAATGTATCCATTCATTCTATTCATCTACTTATTATGTATACTAGTTACTGCTCTTATCTAAAACAATCAGTGGTTGAACACAGCATAAGTTTAATGCACAATCATCTCATGGAATAGCCTGATGTAGGTTGGAAACTCTCTTCCCCACTGTTATTCAGGGACCCAAACCTCTTATATTCAGTGTCCTCTATTGAATCTCTGAGTTCTGGGAGCATATGGGAGTAGGGAAGTAACATGGAGAACTCTGAGAGAGGTTTTATGGGTCACCTTCCTGACTTCTACCTGCCTTTTTTTTTTGGCCAGAACTCAACCACGTGGCCCCACCTGCCTGGAAGAATGTCTCCTAGATCCAAGAGGAAAATAGAAACAGCATGGGGAACACCTGGCCAGCCTGCCACAGTATAGCATAGCTGCAGACTAATATTCAGTGTTTCATTCTGTAATTAAATCAAATAGACAAACATTATCATCAAAATACCAATTGATGTGGCAAAAGAAAATTGAGTATAATTTTATTATGCATGAAGGTCATGCCATAGCCAAATAAGTTACAATGTTCACCCTCCTGTACTCCTGGATCACTTAACCCCTGATGCACCACATTTTCACAACTGCTTACAAGTTGAGACTAACTACAAGGCTGAAATAGATGCTGTGGAAGTGAGCTGTTTATTTGTTTTAAAGAAGACAGTTATGGTCAAATTTTCAAATACATCCACCCCAAATCCACAGAATATACATTCTTCTCAGCACCACATCACACCTACTCTAAAATTGACCACATAATTGGCAATAAATCACTCCTCAGCAAATGCAAAAGAACAGAAATCATAACAAACAGTCTCTCAGACCACAGTGCAACCGAGTTAGAACTCAGAATGCAGAAACTAACTCAGAACCGCACAGCTTCATGGAAACTGAACAACTTGCTCTTGAATGTTGACTGGATAAACAATGAAATGAAGGCAGAAATAAAGATGTTCTTTGAAACCAATGAGAACGAAGACACAACATACCAGAATCTCTGGGACACATTTAAAGCAGTCTCTAGAGGAAAATATATAGCAATGAGTGCCCACATGAGAAGAAAGGAGAGATCTAAAATTGACACTCTATCATCAAAATTGAAAGAGCTAGAGGAGCAAGATCAAAAAAACTCAAAACCTAGCAGAAGACAGGAAATAACTAAGATCAGAGCAGAACTGAAGGAAATAGAGACACAAAAAACTCTTCAAAAAATCAATAAATCCAGGAGCTGGTTTTTTGAAAAGATCAACAAAATAGACCACTAGCCAGATTAACAAAAAAGAAAAGAGAGAATAACCAAATTGATGCAATAAAAAACGATAAAGGGGATATCACCACAGATTCCACAGAAATCCAAACCATCATCAGAGATTATTACAAACAACTCTATGCACATAAACTAGTAAACCTGGAAGAAATGGATAAATTCCTGGACACCTGCATCCTCCCAAGCCTACACCTGGAAGAAGCCAAAACCCTGAAGAGACCAATAACATGGTCTGAAGTCGAGGCAGCAATAAAGAGCCTACCACCCAAAAAAAGCCCAGGTCCAGATGGGTTCACAGCTGAATTCTACCAGACATACAAAGAGGAGCTGATACCATTCCTTCTGAAACTATTCCAGACAATCCAAAAAGAGGGAATCCTTCCCAAATCATTTTACAAGACAAACATCATCCTGATACCAAAACCCGGCAGAGACTCAACAAGAAAAGAAAATTTCAGGCCAATATCCATGATGAACACAGATGCAAAAATCTTCAATAAAATACTGGCAAACCAATTGCAACAGCATATCAAAAAGCTCATCCACCATGATCAAGTAGGATTCATCCCAGGGACGCAAGGCTGGTTCAACATACGCAAGTCCATAAACGTAATTCACCACATAAACAGAATCAAAGACAAAAACCACATGATTATCTCAATTGATGCAGAGAAGGCTTTTGACAAAATTCAACAACGCTTTATGCTAAAAACCCTCAATAAACTAGGTATTGATGGAACGTATCTCAAAACAATAAAAGCTATTTACGACAAACCAACAGCCAATATCATACTGAATGGGCAAAAACTGGAAGCACTCCCTTTGAAATCTGGCACTAGACAAGGATGCCCTCTCTCACCACTCCTATTCAATATAGTACTGGAAGTTCCAGCCAGAGCAATCAGGCAAGAAAAAGAAATAAAGGGTATCCAAATTGGAAAGGAGGAAATCAAATTGTCTCTATTTGCAGATGACATGATTGTATATCTGGAAGACCCCATCATCTCAGCCCAAAATCTCCTGAAACTGATAAACAACTTCAGCAAAGTCTCAGGATACAAAATCAACGTGCAAAAATCACAAGCATTCCTATACACCAGTAATAGACTTCCAGAGAGCCAAATCAAGAACGAACTGCCATTCACAATTGCTACAAAGAGAATAAAGTACCTAGGAATACAACTAACAAGGAACATAAAGGACCTCTTCAAGGAGAACTACAAGCCATTGCTCAACGAAATAAGAAAGGATACAAACAGATGGAGAAATATTCCATGTTCATGGTTAGGAAGAATCAACATCGTGAAAATGGCCATACTGCCCAAAGTAATTTACAGATTCAACGCTATTCCCATCAAGCTACCAATGACCTTCTTCACAGAACTGGAAAAAAACACCTTAAACTTCATATGGAACCAAAAGAGAGCCCGCATAGCCAAGTCAATTCTAAGCAAAAAGAACAAAGCAGGAGGCATCACACTACCGGACTTCAAACTATACTACAAGGCTACAGTAATCAAAACAGCATGGTACTGGTACCAAAACAGAGATATAGACCAATGGAACAGAACAGAGGTCTCAGAGGAAATACAACATACCCACAACCATCTGATCTTCGACAAACCTGACAAAAACAAGCAATGGGGAAAGGACTCCCTGTTTAATAAATGGTGTTGGGAAAACTGGCTAGCCATGTGCAGAAAGCAGAAACAGGACCCCTTCCTGACACCTTACACCAAAATTAACTCCAGATGGATTAAAGACTTAAACATCAGACCTAACACCATAAAAACCTTAGAAGAAAATCTAGGCAAAACCATTCAGGACATAGGTGTAGGCAAGGACTTCATGACCAAAACGCCAAAAGCAATGGCAACAAAAGCCAAAATAGACAAATGGGACCTAATCAAACTCCACAGCTTCTGCACGGCAAAAGAAACAGTCAGTAGAGTGAATCGGCAACCAACAGAATGGGAAAACATTTTTGCAGCCTACCCATCTGACAAGGGGCTGATATCCAGAATTTACAAAGAACTAAAGCAGATCTACAAGAAAAAAACAAACAAGCCCTTTCAAAAATGGGTGAAGGATATGAACAGATACTTTACAAAAGAAGACATACAGGAGGCCAACAAACATATGAAAAAATGCTCATCATCACTGGTCATCAGAGAAATGCAAATCAAAACCACTTTGAGATACCATCTCACACCAGTTAGAATGGTGATCATTAAAAAATCGGGAAACAACAGATGCTGGAGAGGATGTGGAGAAATAGGAACACTTTTACACTGTTGGTGGGAGTGTAAATTAGTTCAACCATTGTGGAAGACAGTGTGGCAATTCCTCAAGGACCAAAAAATAGAAATCCCATTTGACCCAGCAATCCCATTACTGGGGATATATCCAAAGGATTATAAATCATTCTACTACAAGGACACGTGCACACGAATGTTCATTGCAGCACTGTTTACAATAGCAAAGACCTGGAACCAACCCAAATGTCCAACGATGATAGACTGGATAGGGAAAATGTGGTACATATACACCATGAAATGTTACGCAGCCATCAAAAATGATGAGTTCACGTCCTTTGTAGGGACATGGATGAACCTGGAAACCATCATTCTCAGCAAACTGACACAAGAGCAGAAAATCAAACACCGTATATTCTCACTCATAGGTGGGTGTTGAACAATGAGAACATATGGACACAGGGAGGGGAGCACTACACACTGGGGTCCGTTGGGGGGAAATGGGGGAGGGGCGGGGGGGTGGGGAGGTGGGAAGAGATAGCATGGGGAGAAATGACAGATACAGGTAAGGGGACGGAAGGCAGCAAACCACACTGCCATGTGTGTACCTATGCAACAATCTTGCATGTTCATCACATGTACCCCAAAACCTAAAATGCAATAAAAAAATAAAAAATAAAAAAAAAGAAGAAATTTTCAAATACAAAATTTTTAGCAGATCACCATGATTACTTGACAAGAGTTTGTCTTTGGCCGGGCGCAGTGGCTCATGCCTATAATCCCAGCACTTTGGGAGGCCGAGGCAGGTGGATCACAAGGTCAAGAGATGGAGACCATCCTGGTCAATGTGGTGAAACCCTGTCTCTACTAAAAATACAAAAATTAGGTGGGCATGGTGGTGCACGCCTGTAGTCCCAGCTACTCGGGAGGCTGAGGCAGGAGAATTGCTTGAACCCAGGAGGTGGAGGTTGCAGTGAGCTGAGATAGCAACACTGAACTCCATCCTGAGTGACAAGAGCGAAACTCCATCTCAAAAAAAAAAAAAAAAAAGAGTTTGTCTTCATATAACACTTTGCTTTATAAAGTAAATGGGTTTACTAAGAAGGGAAATCATTTACTAAACATGAAGCATAACTTAGATAATAACTTCATCTCTCTCTCCTCTTAAAAGAATGGAGGAGGAAGAATGGAGGAAGAAAGGAGATGGAAGATGATCACGCTACTACCTGATATTTCTTGTTCTGAATCAGGCCTGGAAATGGGGAGAGAAAGGGCAGGGGACGTTGGTAGAGACTCTCTGAGGTAGTGACGGAGCCATTGTGAGGTGTCTGGGTTTCTGTTATAAGACACCAGGAGGACAACAACATTATTAGTTGTGATGGGGAACTCTGGAGAACTGGGTAGAAAAACAAGGTTTAGTTTTAAACATTAATTTTGAGACTTCGCAACATAGATAAGTAGCGAAAAGCACACGTTCATGGCCAGTAAGTCCTAGTTTGCAGTCTCTGGTGTACCACCTGCTAACTCTGAGACCTTGGACATAGTAACCTCTATAACTATCTGTAAAATGTGGATAATAAGACTTATCTCAAACATATGTCATAGTAATTAAAATAACGATTTTTCTCACTAGAATTTAAGATTTGTGAGGCCAGAAACCTCTTTCTTACTCATTGTTATATTCCTGGCACATGCAAAGCACCCAGTATCAGATAGTTTTATGATTTTAATAACAGTTTACTATTATCATTATCCATGAAAATACATCTAGCAGGCAGCCAATAATTGAAGCTTATAATTCAGGAGCAGTGCTCCCCTGAGACACACACAAGAGGGGCCCCCTGCGCCTTGGGCCTGGGTTTCAGAGTAGAGCAATTCATGAGGTGGTCTAGGGACCACTCAGTACACAGATGGCTTGTTACTAGACCATATGAAATAAGCCCAGAAATTGAGAGTCAGCATTTAGAAACTTTTGGACCAATCTGACATTAGTTCGTCATCTCAGTAAATAGGGTATAGACCAGCTACAGTATAGTCAAATAGAGTATTGAATCACATGTGATGTAGATTGCATACTATTATGGACAATAAAACTGCTTTTCAGCATCTGATATTTTCAAATTAGGCACCTTTAACCTAAAAGTTAGTAAAATATAAATAAATGAAAGCATTCCTTTTTACGTTTTTTAAAAATTTATGTTTAACTTTACAAATAAATATTATATACATTTAATTGAAACCATTTCTTTATTTTTGCAACTTATTTTTATCATTTTAATACTAATGAAGCCAGTTTAAATATATATATATATACACACACACACATATATATAGCCAGCCAGTTAAATATATGTGTATGTTATATATGTGTATATATATGTATAATACATAGGTAATGTATATTATATATGTATATATATACATATATAATATATACATGTTAAATATGTATATATTATATATACATTACATAGAGAGAGAGTTGGCTGGGTGTGGTGGCTCATGCCTGTAATCCCAGCACTCTGGAAGGCTGAGGCAGGCAGATCACTTGAGGTCAGATGCTCGAGACCAGTCAGACCAACATGTTGAAAGTTTGTCTCTACTAAAAACACAAAAACTAGCTGGGTGTGGTGGCACATGCCTGTAGTCCCAGCTACTCGGGAGGATAAGGCAGGAGAATCGCTTGAACCCAGGAGGTAGAGGCTGCAGTGAACTGAGATCATGCTGCTGTACTCTAGCCTGGGTGACAGCGTAAGATTCCGTCTCAAAAAAATAAAAAATTTTATATAGTTTAACCTAATAGCTAAAGTAAGAAAATAAATTTTATAAAATTTATTTTTAACCCTAATTGGCAACTAGGAAACAAGTTTTTACAAGATTTCTTTTCCAAGAATTAACACACATTGCAAATGTGGTAGTTGTAGTAAACCAAATGACAATGGAAGTTGATTGTGAAAAAATAAAGACCAAAAAAGTTCATACTAGTTTTATTTGGATCTATAATTCTCATGTGGTGAGTTCACTTTGTAGTCATCATTGACAATAAAATGCTAAAACTATAGTGTATTATTCATAGCACTGTACTGACTAATGAAGCAATGAAACCATTAAAATTTAAGTGGCATTTGCATACCATGTGTAAAAAATAAGAGCAAAATCAAAAGAATTCTTTGAAAGAAGAAGTATTGAATTTAAAACCTGACAGAAGCAGATGTTAACTATTTCACATGAAAGCAGCTTTGCAGGCTTCTTACAGGGTAGTATTTGGGATTGCTAAGATCAAACATATATACAATTGCCAAGACATGAATGCAAGGCTGCATCAAAGACGTTGGCTTAAAAATGCTGGGTGATACTGTGGAAGAGAAGTAGCTCAAATGCCATTTTCCAGTGAAATTATAGCTCAACATATTTGGGAACTGGACAGTGATATGGAACTTTAACTCACAGGAAAAAAAAAGTGAAATTAGCAGAGTATTTCTCATTGCAGTTAGATGAATCCACTGATACTGTTATGACCATTCATTTATTATATGTATGATTTCAATGTGATTGCTATTAGAAGAAATAGTTAGTTTATTTTCTTAGCCTCACAGCCTATAACTACAACTGTGGATTGTATAAAACTATAAAGGACTCCATTGTTCATAAATGTGTCTGGGATTTTGTGTAGGATTATATTCTGATGGCATTAGGATTTTGTGTAGGATTATATTCTGATGGCACAGCTGCCATGACTGGAAAACATTCTAGATTAGTTATCCAGTTTAAGGAACTTGTGCCAGAATGTCAATCAACATACTGCTTCCTTCATCAAGAAAGAAGTCAGCTGAACATAGGAAATTCATGAGCCTGAAATGCCTTTCTTTCATAGAAAGAAAACTTAAATTTCATTATAATTTTAGAAGGTAAGTTGTTGGAACTGGCTACTAATGAAGGACTGAAGATGAATTTTGCTCCATTTTGTATAAAAATTAATAATGAATGACCTGAGCGTGCTGAAATTCCTCTGAAATATCTTATTCTGTCCATCAAAATACCGCTGTGAAACCGGTTTTGCTACAAAGCATGAAAACAGTTTAGATACATGATACTCCCCATATGCAGTGTTTCATCAACTCAACCAGAATTGAACAGGTAATAGGCACACTTGTTTCTCACATTAAAACTTCAATGTTGACATGAATGGCACTGTTCAGTGTGCTATAGATATCTAATACTTGGGAATCCTATTTTAGTCATAAAGCTTAGTTTAGTTCTGACCATGGAGCTATCAAAGTTATGAAGGGAGTGAGTGCCCATGTTAATTATCTGTACATGTACAACAATGTTGATTTTGTGATTTTTTTCACTTTTATGTTTGTTCTGATTATATTTATGGAAATGTCATTTTATGCCTAACAATAAGAAACATGGATTTGTATTTTGTAAGTCTTTGTTTTTATTTCACTTTTTAAGCAATTCATTTTATTGAGGAGTCTCACTCTGTTGCCCAGGCTGGAGTGTAGTGGTGCAATCTTGGCCCACTGCAGCTTTGACCTCCCAGACTAAGGCATCCTCTCACCTCAGCCTCCAGAATATCTGGGACCACAGGTATGTACCACCGTGCTGCCCAAATTTTTTTTCTTTTAATTTTTTTGTAGAGACAAGGTCTTCCTATGTTGCCCAGGCTGGTCTCAAACTCCTGGGCCTAAGCAATCCTCCTACCTCAGCCTCCCAAAGTTTTGGGATTACAAGTGTGAGCTATCATGCCTGGCTACTATTCACTTTTATCTTAGTAAGAGAAGTGTTGATCTGTAACAGATAGGAAGTCAAAAAAGGGGGAAAGATCTTTCATGACAAATTGCAAAACACTGCTTTAGAGGGCCAATCTAGTGCAAGGGATCAGTGGGGGCAAGGGAGATGCTTACCCAGAGCCCATAGGCAGAATTCCCAAAGAATCTCGGCCCCAGAGGCCCCGAGTCTTCCTGTGAGGCCCATGCAAGCTTCTTCCCTAGGAGCACATGCTGAGGGGGAATGCTGCCACCAGTGTGTGAAGCCCAGTAGAGTGTTTGTGGGATGTGTGAGTATAGCTGGGAAGTGCAGGCTGGTGTGCACAAGGCCCTTCACATTGTGCAGGGAAAGAAGTGGGCAGTCCAGGGGCAAGAGCCAGCTTGTTCCATGCCACTGTGTTCCAGCGTGAACTCCACGGAGTTCAAGAAGTATAAACTTAATCTGCATTGTTAAGAATAAGTATCTGTCAAGGTAGGATAATAGGTTGTACTTAACACATGATAGTTTCGCTTATAACTTTTAAAGTTTCAGACATTTAGAATGTGACCCTCCGTTTTGGTTTTTGTATGAGCCCCATAAATGTTAGGAAAGAACATGTCCAGGAGTTATGTCAAGACTGCAGCCATAGATTGCGTTGGTGGCTCACACCTGTAATCCTAACATTTTGGAAGGCCAAGGTGAGAGGACTACTTGAAGTCAGGAGTTTGAGATCAGCCTGGGCAACATAGTGAGACCCCATCTCTACTAAAAATAATAAAAAATAGCCAGGCCTCATAGCATGCCCCTGTAGCCCCAACTACTCAAGAGGTTGAAGCAGTAGGATCCTTGAGCCCAGGAGTTCAAGGTTGTGGTGAGCTATGATCACACTACTGCATTTCAGCCTGGGTTACCAAGGGAAACCCCATCTCAAAGAAAAAACAAAGCAAAGCAAATCAAAACAAAACAAAACTGAAGCCATAGATTGAGCAGTCAGCATGGAGGAGATATTTGAAGCTGAGGGAGAGGCAGTAGAGTGTAAAGAGGGCAAGTCCTACATTCAGACTTCCTGTTTCTAATCCCAGATCAGCTACCTACTAGCTGTAGTACTTAGGGCTACCTTTCTGTACCTTGATTTTTTAATTTGTGAAATGGAGATATTAATAGCACCTCATGAGAATGCTTTAAGTGTCTAACGAGTGAAGCACTTAGAACAGGGTGGCACAGAGTAAGATCTCAATACCAAACAAGCGGTGAAATAAACTGGGGAAGGAGCACAGAGCAAGAACAGAAGATGCTTGGGGAAACCTTGCAAAGAAGGCTAGAGAAGCATGGAGGGCAGACAGTGTTCCCGGCACCCAGTGCAGTGCCGGGCAAATGCTGAGCAACTGTGGATGGATTTGTAAAGGATCCTGGAAAGGAGCCTGAGAAGGAGCACTTAACACACCAAATGAGGCAGAAAGGCCAAATGAGGGGAGTCCATTAGATTCCTAATCAGGAAATACCTTTAAAAGGACATTTTGATCCACGGAAAGTCAGAAGGCAGTAGATTAAAGAATAAGTGGGTAGATACTTCTCTTTTTAGTTTAGCTTAGTGACTCTAGTGCAGGCGTCCCCAAACTTTTTACACAGGGGGCCCTCAGACCGTTGGAGGGCCTCCACATACTGTGCTCCTCTCACTGACCACCAATGAAAGAGGTGCCCCTTCCTGAAGTGCGGCGGGGGTGGGGGGGCCGGATAAATGGCCTCAGGGGGCCGCATGCGGCCCGCGGGGCCTTAGTTTGGGGATGCCTGCGAAGCTACTCTTTTTAAAGAGTTGACAGTGAAGGGAATGAGAGGGATAAAATAGTAGCTGGAGGGGGATGCAAGGTGGAAAAATCTTCTTTTTATGTTAGAGGAAATATGGGCAGACATGTTACTAAGGGAAAGAAACCAGTGGAGAGGAAGGGATGATTAATGGAGTGAAAATCTAGGAGAAGGATGGGAGGAAATGGAATCAAGAAGAAAAAGACATACAAGTCAGTCTTACAAACTAATGCCATGCCTGAGGTGAAAGGAAGCGGGATGATCGATAAGGACATAGAGAAGTGTTGAGGCATGATAAGTTGAAGTTCTTTCAGTTCATGCAGAAGAACTTGGATTACTGGAAAAGCAAATAAACATAGCTGACTAATAGGGAGCATATTCTTTTACCCATTGTGGCAGAGACTCTAATGAGGCTCCCTCACTGTAGCCCCTGCCTAGCTTGTGTCCCTATTCCACGGAGTGGTACTTGGCAAGCTACAGCCTACGGGCCAGATTCAGCCTGCTGCCTGTTTGTGCACAGCCCCTGAGCTAGGAATGGTTTTTACTTTTTTTTTTATTGTGATAAAATATATATGACATTTACCATTTTACCCACTTTTAAGTGCACAATTCAGTGGAATGAAGTAAATTCACAATATTGTGTGACCATCACCACTCTCCATTTCCAGAATGTCATCATCCCAGACAGAAACTCTGTATCTATTAAACATGAACTCTCTATTCCCCTCTCATCCTAGCCCCTGGAAACATATATTGTACTTTCTATCTCTATGAATCTGCCCATTCTAGGTACCTCATGTAAGTGGAATGAAACAATATCTGTCCTTCTGTGTTTGCCTTGTTTTGCTTAGCATAATGCTTTCAAGGTTCATCCATATTGTAGCATGTATCAGAATTCCATTCCTTTTTATGGCTGAATAATGTTCTATTGAGTGTATATACTATACTTCATTCGTTCATCTGTTGATGAATGTTTGGGTTGCTTCTACATTTGGCTATTGTGAATAAGGCTGCTGTGAACATTGGGATATAAGTACCTAATTGAGTTCCCGCTTTAAATTCTTTGGGTTACATACTGTATTAGTCCATTCCCCCACTGCTGTAAATAACTACCTGAGACTGGGTAATTTATGAAGCAAAGAGGTTTAATTGGCTCACAATTCCTCAGGCTGTTCAGGAAGCATGACTGGGGAGGCCTCAGGAAACTTACAATCATGACGGAAGAGCAAAGGGCACGCAAGCACCTTCTCTGCATGGCGGAGTGGAAGAGAGAGTGAAGGGGGAAGTGCTACACACTTTTAAACAACCAGACCTCATGAGAACACATTCACTATCATGAGAACAGTTAGAGGGAAGTCCACCCCCATGATCCAGTCACCTCCCACCAGGCCCCTCCTCCAACATGTGGGGATTACAATTCGACATGAGATTTGGGTGGAGACACATAGCTATATCACATACCTAGAAGTGGAATTGTCAGACCATGCAGTAATTCTTGAGAAACAGCTAAACTGCTTTCCACAGTCATTGTACCCTCTTACATTCCCACTAGCCAGACACAGGGGATTTGATTTCCTCACAGTACTTGTTATTTTCTGGGTTTTTAAAAATTAGGATGGCTGCTAATGAGTAGTCATGCTAACAGATATGAGGTGAGATCCCACTGTAGATTTAATTTGCATTTTCTCAATAGCTAGAGAGGTTGGGCATCTTTTCTTGTGTTTATTGGCCATTTATATGTTTTCTTTAGATAAATATTTATTCAAGACCTTTGTCCATTTTTAAAGCAAGTTGTTTTTTGTTGTCATTGTTGAGTTTTAGGAGTTCTTTATACATTTTGTATATTAATCTCTTATCCAATATGTGATTTGCAAATATTTCTTTCCCATTCTGTCGATTGCCTTTTCACTCTGTTGACCATATATGAGTTTGAATTATCATAAAAAATCATATGTGAGTTTACGTGTATTAGACGTGAGCTGTCTAATACTCCTTCAATAAATCTCTTCCTGCCTCAACAGTGAGGGTGGCCTCTGTTGTCTGGAATCAAGAACTCTGATTGATTCATTCAGTAAAGATAACTATATTACACTTGGCAATTTTTCCTCAAAAGGTAGTGTTTTATGAGAAACCCTTAATTCCAATTGGGACTTTTCTACCAGTGTCTATTGCCCCTGACCTTCGAATGTCTATAAAACTGGTTTAATAGAATTTATATGTCACAAAGGAGGTACAATGAAGTTTATCAAACAAAGAGATGTGATTTAGACACAAAAAAGTAAGACTCTGAGTGAGAAACCATAAAGGAAATAGCACATTTATTTGTAGGCGTTTAACTCTGCATGCACTCGATTTTGGCGCAACTGAACAAAGAAAAAGATATATTTCTGAGAAAAGAGCAAAGAAAATCAAGTCCCAGGAGTTTTTAGAGTAGAGATCCTAGGAGTATCTCAAAAGAAGGGAGATTGTTGACCATGGAAGTGATTGATTATCATGAGGTTAGCACACCCTGGAAGAGATGGGAGATAAGCAGGTAGAGAAGGAGGTAAATGCTCTAGGCCCGAGGTAACAATTCAGGATTCTAATCTCAGCTATTTCACTTACATGCTGAGTAAGTTACTTCATTCAGAGCTGCTCCTATTAATTCCAGCAATGATTATACTCTTAAAAAAAAAACAAGGTGTGCAAATTAGAATGATTGCTTTATTGTTATTTATGTATGTTCTCTATCTTTCCCACACAGTCATGTGAGTAATAGTGACCTCATCACAAAAAAGAAAAAAAAAATTCTTCACACGAACTCTGCTACAGGAATGCATATGGTTTTCTGACCTGAACTTTTTTCCCCATATGATTTATCTCTGTATTATTGGAGATTTCACTTTTTCTTCCTAGTTTGCACATGCTAGTCTTATCAAGAGAGAAATACTTCTGTCCCATATTCAACACTTCCATAGAAACCATTTTTTTTTCAGTCTTTTCAATGAGAAAAGCTGGAAGACAAAAATGATGAAAGCAGTTTAAATGGAAATAAAGTTTTGTGTGTGTTTTTTTTAAACCACACATTCTAAAAGCTCACAAGATGATTCCTGAAGAAATCAGAAGAGATGAAGAAGCAGACAGAGAGAGTAGGTGAGCTAGGACGAAGTGAAAGGTTGACAGGGAAGTCAGTTCTGGTCGGAGCAAAGCACGCCCTTGCAGAGGTGAGTGGGTGTTAACTCTTCAAGTCCACACCCAGTGGACTGCGTCACCCAGGCTCTTACCTTTCACAGCTGAAGAACACACTGTGCAATGGCCTGTGCCACAGCCAGCTAATGACATGCAATATCAGGCATCTGAGAAATAATTAACTGCCTGCCCTTCATTTTTGGCCCACAGTTAGACAACGGTGGGTCCAATTATTTGTATGTGGAATTTTCCAACAACAAATAATTGTGACTAAAGAAATACTTGCATTGTGAAAGGGAGACATGATGGGGACCCTCTTTTAATAAGTTAGTACTTAAAATGTAAGCAAGTATACAATTTGGCGAATAGAAAGACACTGGTGTCTTTTTAAAATTACGTTCTTCTAGCAACTGCTTTCCCTAGCCCATTTGCAGACCTCACTGCAGTGTTGCTGGCATACAACAATCATAATTAAACTATAGGTAACAAATGCCACATCACAGATGAACCAACCACAAATCCTAGCAGACCGTAGGGTACACTATAGTCCAGGTGTCCCCAAACTATGTCCCGTGGGCCGCATGCGGCCCCCTGAGGCCATTTATCCCCCACCCCCACCCCCACCGGCCGCACTTCAGGAAGGGGCACCTCTTTCGTTGGTGGTCAGTGAGAGGAGCACAGTATGTGGCGGCCCTCCAACGGTCTGAGGGACAGTGAACTGGCCCCCTGTGTAAAAAGTTTGGGGACGCCTGCTATAGTTAATCCAGAAGAGGCACAAATAAAAGGCCCCAAAAGCAAAGGATGCAAATTTATTCATTCTGCTTGAAATATTAACAAAGTCAACCACAGGGCACCCAACACAGTGCCCAGCATGTGGAAGACACAAAGCTAGTGTGTCTCTAATTGATGCTGTGTTGAGTCCCCTTCCTTGTTCTCCCACAGCATTTAAAGGTGGCTTTACTTTAGCCCTGGGTGCTTTGTGTCTTCTTTCTGTTTGTTTGTTTGTCTGTCTGTCTCCCCAGTTGTCTTTTGAGCTGTTAGAAGGAAACACCCCTGTCTTTTTCATCTTTTCCTGAGCATACTTCTGTCTCTGGTGTCAGAAAGCCACATTAGCCTCTGTCAAACAAAACAAAACAAAACGACAGAAAAGCAGAGGGGGAGCTCTTAGCAGGATTCCTTTTCTTTCCTCCACCTCCTGGGGCTGCCTCCTTTTGGGAGCTGGCCTAGTTCTCTCTGCTGCAGGTGGGTGTTCTCTGTGTGTGATAGTATAAGGGGACAGCTCTTCAGTCAGACTGCCTAGGCTCGAATCTGGTTCCACCACTTATTTAGAATAAATTACTTAAGCTCTTTGAGTCTCAGTTTCCTCATCTGTAAAACAGAGACATCAATAATAATACGTACCTGCCCTATAAGGTGGCTGTAAAGATTAACTGAGATGATAATACACAAGCAGAGTCAGGCACGGTGGCTCATGCCTGTAATCCTAGCATTTTGGGAGGCTGAGGCAGGTGGATCGCTTAAGCCCAGGAATTCAAGACCAGCCTGAGAAACATAGTAAGACCTTGTTCTATTGAAAATAATAAAGTTAGCCAGACACAGTGATGCACGCCTTTAGTACCAGCTGTTTGGGAGGTTGAAGTGGGAGGACAGCTTCAGCCCAGGCGTGCAATGCTGTAGTGAGCTATGATCTCATCACTGCACTCCAGCCTGGGTGACAGAGCAAGACCCTATCTCAAAAATTTTTAAAAAAGACACAAGCAACTCACAACATTACCTAACACATAGAACGTGCTCAATAAATGTATGCTAATATGCTCTGAGTGTTGTTTATTTTTGTGGAAGAGGCGGAGAGATAGGCATGACTGTAGACATTTCTAGGTGATATACCCTAACTTAGAGAACCCAAAGGAAGAAGGGGAACATTTATATCCCAGTATCTATACAAACAATTTCTAGGAGGAACTGATTAGCTATGTGCTATAGAGAGTTTACCACATGCCAGGCACCATGGTAGGTGCTTTCTATGCATCATCTCAGTGTGAATTTTTACCACAGCTCTATGATGTAAGAACCATTTTTTTTTCTTTTTTTGAGATGGAGTCTTGCTCTGTTACCCTGGCTGGAGTGCAGAGGCATGATCTTGGCTCATTGCAACATCTACCTCCCAGGTTCAAGCAATTCTCCTGTTTCAGCCTCCTGAGCAGCTGGGACTATAGGTGTACGCCACCATGCCTGGCTAACTTTTGTATTTTTAGTAGAGAAGGGGTTTTACCAGTTTTGCCAGGATGGCCTGGAACTCCTGACCTCAGGTGATTCACCCACCTTGGCCTCCCAAAGTGCTGGGATTACAGAAGTGAGCCACCGCGCCCAGACAGTAAGTACCACTTACATCCTCATTTTATGGAAAAACCAAGGCTTAGGAAAGTTTATTACTGAGAAAACAAAGGCTTAGAGAAGTTTATTACTCAGAATTCAGGGGTTGGCAAACTCTTTTCTGTAAAGAACCAGGTATTAAATATTTCAGAATCTGCAGGCCAGATGGTCTCTGTCACAAATATTCAACTCTGTCACTGTAGAACTGAAAGCAGTCATAGACAATATTCAAACAAATGAACATGGTTGTGTTTCCGCCGAACTTACTTTATGGGCACTGAATTTTGAATTTCATATAATCTTCATGCATCATAAAATATATTTCTTACATTTTTTCCCATTGCTTAAGAATGTAAAAACTATTCTTAGCTTAAGAACTCTACAAACAGAGGTGGCAGCTGGAATTTATCCTTGGGCTATTTGCTGATTCCTGTTTTAGTCACTTCCAAAGGCCATATAGCTAAAAGTGTAGATCAGCCGGGTGCAGTGGCAAGTGCCTATAGTCCCAGCTACTTGGGAGTCTGAGGCAGGAGGATCATTTCAGAACAGGAGTTTGAGGCTGTAGTGCACAAGGATCACACCTGTGAATAGCCACTGCATTCTAGCCTGGACAACATAGCAAGACCCCATTTCTAAAAATAAATAAAAAAAAATGGTGGCTCCCAGCTTCAGGTTCAGGTGCCATGACTCTTGGGGTCTGCACACTTAACCACAACTGTGCCGGCAATGCAAACAATTTTTGATGGAAGGAAAATGCCCTCTCCTTCCATGAAAAAGACAGTTTTGTATCTATTTGTAAATTCATTTTAATATTCCCAGTCCATATATATGTCTGTTCTTTGGATTTTCCTTTGAACTGGTTGTAACATCAACCTGACTCCCCCAGTAAATAATGAGTTAAATAGTTTCTTTAACATGTATTCACCTTATATGTGAAGGAGAGTCTGGATTTGACCTTTTCTTAAAATTGTCCTCTAGGACAGGCACTCTTGTAATCCCAGCACTTTAGGAGGCTAAGGCAGGTGGATCACTTGAGCTCAGGAGTTCAAGACTAGCCTGGGCAAATGGCAAAACCACATCTCCACTAAAAATACAAAAAATTAGCTGGGCGTAGTGGTGCATGCCTGTTATCCCAGCTACTCAGGGACCTAAGGCAGGAGAGTCTCTTGAACCTGGAGGCAGAGGCTGCAGTGAGATCTTGCTGCACTCTGGTCTGGCTGACAGAGTGATGTTTCAAAAAAAATTTTTTTTTTTAATTAAAAATATAAAATTATCTTCTAGCAGTCTTGGAGGTCTTCCACTGAGATGCTCAGCGAGGTAAACTCCATCAACAGAAATGGGCAGCTTCAGTCCAGACACATCCATTCTTGATTTTTAGATGTGAAATCAAAATGGCAATAGAACTTTGCTTGTTCCTTATTTGGTTGTTGTTGAGACAGGGACTCGCTCTGCTGCCCTGGCTGGAATACAGTGTGATCTCAGCTCACTGAAACCTTTGCCTCCCAGGCTCACCTCAGCCTCCTGAGTAGCTGGGATTACAGGTATGTGCACCACATTGAGCTAATTTTTTAAATTTTTTATTTCAGAGACAGGGTTTCACCATGTTTCCCAAGCTGATCTCTAATTCCTGAGCACAAGTGATTCACCTGCCTCAGACCTTCCAAAGTTATTTCTTATTTTTCTAATTTTAATTTTCCCTCTGCTAATTTTGTGTTTTGTTTTGTTTTGTTTTGTTTCGAGACAGGGTCTATTTTGCTTAGGGTGGTCTCGAACTCCTGGGCTCGAGTGATCCTCTCCCCTTAGCCTCCTGAGTAGCTGGGATTACAGGTGTGCAAACACCATGCCTGGCTTGTTTTTGTTTTTGATTTGTTTATGGATGGTAAGTTGTTCCTCACTGGTGACAGCAATGACTGGGACTTTGGTTTATGGTTTGATCGTTTGGTGATTTCTGTAAATGAATTATTGAATTATAGAGATCTATTCTCTAAGTGACTTGTTAGACTTTTTATATTTGTTTTTATGTCTACTTGACTATTTTCAGCTAAATCAGGTCAGATACAGAGAGATTTGTAGCTGCTAAGTTGCTTGCTTTAAAGCTAGGGGAAGGGGCCACAAGCCAAGAAATGTAGGTAGAAAAGGCAAAGAAATGCATTTTCTCCTAGAGCTTCCAGAGAGAATGCAGCCCCTTGATTTTGTCCCTTAAGACCCATCTGAGGCTTCTGACCTTCAGAACTATAAAATGATAAATTTGTGTTATTTTTAAGCCAGTAAGTTTGTAGACACTTGTTACATTAGTTTTGCTTTGTCAGCAATAAGACACTAATAAAGAGCCATTAATAATATGTCTTTTCACCAGAATATTATTGGAAAAATCTGTTATGCAACCAAAACCTAGAATGTAATTTTTCAGAATAACGTTCATTTAATCACGTATTACAAGCACTTTTAAGGCACTAAGATGGCCTGTGTGGAGCCAGTAATCACAAAGTCCTTCCAGGAAAACTATTCTGGTATTTGGCTTAAAAGATGCCAGCCTTACAGGTGAAAAGGAATTTGTCCAAATTTATAGGTACTGAAAGTGAAATCTAGTGGAGAGTTTCTTGGCCTTGGTTTCCTAGCCTCAGGAAATAATATAGGCGTTTAAAAGTCCAATCACATTCTTTATGAAAACTTTCAGCAAAACAAACTTAGGTGTGTTTGTCACGGCCTATACGGTAAATTAACATTCTTGTTATACCCATGTAAATAATCAGGCCAAATTTAAAAACTAGTGATGAAGAATAACCTATTTTTCAGGTTATTTTTACTAAGTAGAGGAGACTGTAAGGAAAACTTTAAAACAAGCAAAAGAGACTACTGGATATTCTTTCATGAAAATGCTAGAGACTTCGGAAACTCACTTTATAGGGATATGCACTTTTTTTTGCCTAGGCTATGCTATAATTCTGCAACTTATAGAAAACTGATAGCATTGCAAAATATTTTTGTCTACAGATATGCAAATAAATTATATCTGTGGGTGGTAGAGGAACAAAAGTCAATTTTGTACCTACCTGAAAATTCATTTTAATATTCTTGATCTAGAAATATATCTGCTTTCTGAGTTCTTCTCTCAATTATTATATATCTGCCTGATTCCCTCAATAAATGATGCAATAAGCAGAATCTTTAAAATATATTTTCTATCTGAATGACAGTCATAATTTTATCATTTTTGAAAGTTATCCTTTGCCAAGACTCAGGTAAATAATATTAATATTTTTATATGTGCTCATTGAGGGAAGCTCATTATTTTGTGCAGTCCATTTTATGATCAGACAGCTCTAATGACTAAAAACATACTTCTATTGGAGAAATGACAGATACAGGTGAGGGGACGGAAGACAGCAAACCACGCTGCCTTGTGTGTACCTATGCAACAATCTTGCATGTTCTTCACATGTACCCCAAAACCTAAAATGCAATAAAAAAAATGCTTCTATTAACTCCAAATTAGCATCTCTATAATTTCACTTATTTGTCCTATTTTTGCCCCAAAATCTAAATAAAATAATCCAAAGGATCTGTCTTTTTCAAATATTTAAAGCCATCTGGGCTCACAGCCCCATTTCTCCATATCAGGCCTTCTCACCTTATAGTCCTTTCTTTCCTGATCAGATCATTTAATCCATCTGCTCCTTTCTGGTTGCTGCCCCTCTGGTTATTGAGAAAGTTCTTTTTCTCCCAGAACTGAGTGGAAAATTAGGGAGGAAAATGTTCATACCACCCCCTCTCCAACAACACATGCACACACACTCTGTTGCTCATTCACACACACTTATAAGTATCATTCTGTACTTACTTTCTGAAAAGATGTGTTTAAGAACTCAAGCGTTTTGTTCTTAAAGGGTTTTTATTTTAGCTTCTATAGAGACAGTGATAAGCAGTCAGGCACAGTGGCTCATACCTGTAATCCCAGCACTTTGGGAGGCCAAGGCAGGTGGATCATTTGAAGTCAGGAGTTTGAGACCAGCCTGGCCAACATGGTGAAACCCTGTCTTTATTAAAAATACAAAAATATTAGATGAACATGGTGGCAGGCACCTGTAATCCCAGCTACTTGAGAGACTGGGGCAGGAGAATCAGTTGAACCCAGGAAGTAGAGATTGCAGTGAGCCGAGATTGTGCCACTGGACTCCCGCCTGAGCGACAGAGTGAGACTCTGCCAAAAACACAAAAAGCAAAATTTGGGCCATATTAGCAGTTCAAGTCTTACACATGCTCATTCCTACCATTTCACCATTCCTAGCCTCTCATCAAACACACACCTAGGTGTCCTGGTTCCTGCTCTGCCAATCTATTAGTCCCACCCAATGTGTTTGATGAGAAGCTAGGTTGAGTCACTCAGGTTGTCACCCAGGGGTATCTGGGGGAGCACTGACATAGTCCAGTGGAATCTTTGTCTTCCCCTAGATCTGCCTCCAGGTCTGAGGCACCCCAGGAGAAGAGGTTACTATTTTTCAGTCTCCCACCCCAGATGCATTCTGTGGGTTTCAAGCTATCCTGAACAGTTGCCTCCTGAGGCATACGTAGAATTTTCTCTGATTCCTTTCTGGCCTATAGCGGTAGTTTTCAAAGTGCTCCAGGAACCAGCAGCATCCATACCACTTGGACATTTCTTAGAAAACAAATCCTCAAGCATTCCCTCAACCTGCTGAGTCAGAAACTCTGGGAGTGGAACTCCCACAGTTCCACTTTAACAATCCCCCTGGTTAATGTTAACGCACATTCGAGTTTGAGAGCCACTGGGTTACAGACTTCGTTAGAGTAGAGTGGGGTCTGATTCTGCTCGTTAGCACAGCCCTGAGCTGGTGTCTTGGGCACTTGGTCACAATGATGATTATGTGGACTCTGGTCATTCCCTCACCTGCTTCTCCCTCAGCAGACTTCCACTTTTTCTACTTATAAGCAGCTTCCTGACTGGACCACCCCCAAGGTTTCTCTTTCTGGTCTGAGGATGATCTCATCATTTTCAGAAGACAACAACCAAGAAGCAGCACACACACTGAGCGGCAGGGAGTCCTTCCTGAACCAGGTCTTCAGCTCCACATACCCTGAAAGCTGTCCTCTCCCCATTGTGCCCTCCCTGTCCCTCAACACCACAAAACAGGGCAGTTCTCCAGAACTGTCCTTTTAGACTCACCCACGATACAAGAACACCTTCTTTACACATTTCTGTGTTTACCGATTTTGTTATTGTTATTAATTTATTTCTGAGACAACGTTTCGCTCTGTCCCCTAGGCTACAGTGCAGTGGCACAATCTTGGCTCACTGCAACCTCTGCCTTCAGGGCTCAAGCAATCCTCCCACTTCGGCCTCCCGAATAGCTGGAGCTATAGGCAAGCACGACCATGCCTAGCTAATTTTTTGTATTTTTCATAGAGATGGAGTTTCACTGTGTTGCCCAGGCTGGTCTTGAACTTCTGAGCTCAAGCAATCTACCTGCCTTGGCCCCTCAAAGTGCTGGAATTACAGGCATGAGCCACTGTGCCCAGCCCTGTTTTCTGGTTTTCATACAATATACATAATTATAGTGAGGGGGTAAGAGCTATTTTTATTTAAACACACACATTTACAAGACAATCATTCTAGTTTTGTAAGCATGTGTGTGTATAAAAAAGACATCGGCAGGGTGGTCATTGCCAGTGATAGGATTGTAGGTGAATTTAATGTTTTCTTTGCCTTTTCATCATTTTCTAATTTTTTACAAAGATAAATTAATAAACAAAAAATATATATTATACATAAGGTATTCACATTCTTTATTATTTCATGGTACCTCAATGATCCACCAATTATAAGGCAATCATGAGAAGCATTCAGATCAGATTGATGACTTGTCTGGGGTCCAGAAACACATCGAATCATCCTAAAAATACATATCACAGCTGCAAAAATAAAGGTGTAAAGAGGCTAAGGCTCTGGACCCAAAGCGTGGGTGTGCAGCTGTAGTTTCCAGTGCGTGGAACAGCACCCGACACACAGATGGTGCTCAGGCATGAAGGGAGCTCTCCAATCCAGCCCTGTTACTCAGAAGCTAGCCTCTAGTCCTCTGTGTGAATCTTTTTAGTTCAATTTGGTGAGCCACTAGACAAAGAAGCCCTTCTCCCTCTTTCTTCAATCACACAGGACTTTGCAGACTAGAGGAAGCTCAGAAAGGTCTCATTCTTCAAAGCAGTGGCAACAACAGTACACTTTATGCTCAGACAGACCTGGCTGCAAATCTTGGCTTCCCATTTTCAATTGAGGTCTGCTGCTTATGGAACATCTACATAGATCTGCATTCAAAGGTACTATGCACAGAGGAGAGCTGGACTTTCACTGCCTTTATCAAGCTGTCCACCTGGAAGCCTCTGTTTTCTACTTTCTCAAAGGAGGTTGTACTTATCCAACAGGGTTGCCTGGGGCACTAAATGAGACCGTGAGCACAAATTGCCTAGATACCTGGGCAATGATTATTATTAATTGCTGCTGAACTGGATATAAAGACAAATGACTATTGTATAATGCTACTTTAAATCAACAAACATTGCGTGAGCCCCTGTGAGCTAGAAGGCATTGCATTAAGTAGGGAGTTTTAGGGTTAGGAAGATGTATGAATCTGTTTTTAGGCTCTTAAAAAATCACTACCCATATCTTTACAAAGGCAATCATGTTTTCCTTGGCGACACCAGTTTGAGGATAAAAATAGTCAAAGTTACAATCCTAGAGCTGTTCTTCCTGCATTCTGGCTCACCCATCCAATTATAGAAACCTTAGCTCTTCTCAAATTCGTCCTAAGTTCAATGCATCACCTTTGCTGGTCAAGGCATCTTCTCAGTCACAGCATGAAGCTCCACTCTTCTGTTGGCAAAAACAGATCTCATGACACCAACCGGCATCTGCGTGTCCTTCTTCTTGGTCTAGTTGCTGCAAGACTCTCTCACCCCACCATCTGTTCCTCAGCTAGAGCTTGAGCCACACGAGGCCGCAGTTCCCAAACGAATGCCTCCTTGGGGTGACGAACATGAGGGTGAGCGAGGTAAAGTGGCAATTCTCTTCCAAGAGCTTCTAGAGATGCTGATAGAACTGTTTCAGTTTTTACCATCCTGTCTCCCCAGGTTCCTCTTGACAGTCCCTGAGGAAGGAAACCTGGTGAGCAGTACAGTCCCTGTTTTCCTCTGGCTTGACAGCATCAGCTCTCCTCCCTCTACCTGACTTCTTTTTCCCTGAGGCCTGTTGGTCTTTTCTACTGGTCCTCTCCTGGAGGAAATTCCCACCCCGCCCCCCACCCCCCAACCGCAGACTTTCAGATGTGGCTTCATGTGACAGATTCCTGAGACTTTAGCCCTTCTACTGCACAGGAAACTAAAATACAGGCAGAGCGTAATCCATGCTCTATTTTAAATTGTATCTCTGATGTTACAGAGTGACTGCTTGTTTAGTTGGAAACCTATGGGATTTGCCCACTTTCCGTGTTTCTCTCTTTAAAAAAAAAAAACACAACTAAACAGTTTGGGGGAAATAAAAAGGAAATTGTGGTGATTAATTATGGAATTCATGTTTTTAACATTTATTCCTAAAAGTACCATTGAAACAATCTGATGCCATTTTGAAATTAGTAATTCAGCTCTCCAGAATTGGTTTAAAGGTTAAAAAATTCTAAACCTTTAACTCAGCTCTAAGTCATGCATCACTTAATGATGGGGATACATACTGAGAAATGCATCATTAGGCAATTTCATCCTTGTGCAAAACTCATAGAGTGGACTTACACAAGCCGAGATGGTATAGCCTAAGACACACCTAGGCAATGTGAGTGGAAAAACCAAGCTCTGTAAAATATTTTAAAGAGATTTATTCTGAGCCAATATGGATGACCATGGTCAGGGAAAAAGCGCAAACCCAAAAAGCCTTTTCACTAAGTGGTCCCAAGGCAGTTAGGCCACAACTCTATTTCATACATTTTAGGGAAGCAGAAGTTACAAGCAGTCAGAAAATCAAAACACATGAAGGTCATGCATGGGTTTGGTCCCCCAAAAATGGGATACCTTAAAGTGAGAAGTGAGGGCTTACAGATCATAGATGGGCTCAGAGATTCTTTAATTTGCAGTTGGTTAAAGGAGTAAAGCTTTGTCTGCAAACATAGAGTCAGAAGAAAGGAATGTTTTAAGTTGAGATAAGGAAATCTGCTAACCAATACAGAGTGAGCTGTAAGGGGTGTGTGACTTAACCTTTGTCCGATAAGACGTTAGGTCCTGTTTATAATGTGTGTCTTATTGTCACAAAGAGACTGTTTTGTTCATCTTATGATCTCTGTTCTAATATTAATGCCGGTCAGTTGTGCCTACACTGCAAAAGAGAAGGGATATAACAAGACATGTCTAACCTCCCTTCCCATCATGGCTGGGAATTCAGTTTTTAAGGTTTCCTGTGGCCCCCTTGGCCAAGAGAGTGTCCATTCAGTTGATAGAGGCTTAGCATTTTATTTTTAGTTTATAGCTATATGGTCCTAGGCTACAATGTGTATAAGCATGTTACTGTACTGAATACTGTAGACAGCTGTAACACAGTGATTACATATTTGCATATCTAAACATAAGGTAATTTGTTGTCTTATGACATTATGATGGCTACAACATCACTAGGCAATAAAAATTCTTTAGCTCCATTATAGTCTTATATGGTCCATCATTGACTAGACTGTGACAATGCAGCACATATCTGTAATGTAATTTTAAGAATTTTCACTTCTTGGTCGCCCCTTCAGGACACCTTATAGTGTGTCAATAGGTAAAGAAAAAATTATTCTGACATTTGTTAAAATGGTAATATAGGGGAGAAAAAGTAATATATTTTCCTTACCCATTGCAAGATTTGTGGCTGACATCTCTATAATGAAAGATGGATTAACAAGAGAAAAGTATAACAAATTCACTTTATCAAAGTTTTTAGGTGACACAAGAGCCTTCAGAAATGAAGACCCAATGACCCAAGGAAAACTTTTTATGGACAGTTATGCAGAAGTGTGATTAGAGGACAGAAGGGTATGACCTGTGTATTAGTCTATTTTGCCTTACTACCAAGGAGTACCTGAGACCGGGTAATTTATAAAGAAAAGAGGTTTGTTTGGCCCTCTTCTGCAGACTATATAAGAAGGATCTTGCCAGCATCGGTATCTGGTGAGGTCCTCAGGAAACTTACAATCATGGCGGAAGGCAAAGGCAGAGCAGGCTTGTCACATGGCGAAAGAAGGAGCCAAAGAGAGGGGAAGGGGCGACAGGCTCTTAAACAACCAACTCTTGCTTGAACTGATAGAGTCAGAACTCACTCATTACCTTAATGACGGCACCATGCCATTTATGAGGGATCTGCCCCCATGACCCAAACACCTCCCACCAGGCCCTGTCTCCAACGTTGGGAATCACGTTTCAACATAAGATTTGGCAGGGACAAATATCTGAACCTTGTCAATCTGTTAAATAAAATTGATGGGAGGCCGTTGTTTTGGACTGGGTTTCTGCACTTGACCTCAACAGACCAGACCACATCAGAATGGAGTCACTCGTGCTAAGTGCCACGTGATCAAACTGAACTTTAAACTGGGCTAGTTTTCCAATAAACAGGAGATTCACAGCAACCGATTACACAGGGCCCAGTTTACTTTAGCCAGAATGATGAGTTTTAAGCCTATAAGAAAAGTAACTTTATAATGGCCAATCCACCTTTTCTTCCTTGTTTCCCCTTTCTTCAGCTTTTTTTTTTTTTTTTTTTTTTTGCCTATAAATCCTATCTCCTCTGCTCAGCTCATCTTCAGATGGAATACGGCTCAACTCATGAGTCGATAATCAAAGCCAATTAGATCTTTAAACTACACATGTGGAAATTTTGTGGGTTTTTTTTTTTGACAGATCTAATGGTAATAAACTTGGGGTAACTTAGCAAGACCTGTTTGTTCAGAATCTTCTGCCTGGCTATAGGGCAGAACCTTCTCTGGAATGAAGGTCTTATGACCCACTTTCCGGGTAGGTAGATTAGAGAACTGTTGCTATGGCTTCAGGGAGAAAGGTGGAGAATATCAGAGAGTGATCTTTCTGCTTCTGCTGTCTTCTCAGTTTCCAAGGTGTCATATTTTGGAGTATTGTGTTGTGAACCCCAACAGTAATGAAAACTTTATTCAAAACTGCAATAGGGGAGAGAGATCAGGCTCAACGAAAACAGCTGGGGATTTATAGCCAAGGGGCAGAGTGAGGAGGTCAGTGGATAGAAAATTACAAATAGGAGACATTTGGGATAGGAGGGTTCTTGGTGAAGGCAGGCCAGAGTGATCAGATATCAAAGGTGGAGAGATTCTTGTAAACTGACTTAGTGTGATTCTTGCTACAACTAGGCTAGGTAGGCCAAAGTCAGGATGGGTGCCAAGTTCAACTTGAAGCCTCACTGAGAAAAGGGCTCAGGGGAGCCTTGCTAAAGTTTGATCAAAGAGAGAGTCTTTGTCACATCATTGTCTGTTCTAAACTCTGATTCCTGAAACTGAACAATTCAACACAGACACAACCTGACCACTGCAGAATAGAGAAGGGATATGTCGTTTCTGGAAGTATATGCTAAATTTCTCTAGCATCTAACTAGGGTTGACACTGGACTGCTATGCAGCCATGAAACCACATTATGGGTTGGCTCGTGTGATATTGCCACTATATATTTGATTTTCATCCCCATTTCCTGGCATAGGACTCCTAAAATTTTGGAATCTTCAGAGCGATAAGTATCGTTCTACGCTAATGAAATGACTGGTGACTGGCAGCTTCTAGGTTGCTTCAGGACAGGGACCGGTCACCAGAAAAATCAAGGCAGGATTAGAGGGTTCAGACTTTCAGCACCACCATTCAACCTCCAGGTTTAGTCAATCATGCCTACATAATGAAGCTTCCATAAAAATCCAAAAGGACTGGGTTCAGAGAGCTTCCAGACAGCTGAACATGTGGAGGCTCCTGGAGAATGGAACACACAGAGAAAGTCTGGAAGTTTCATAAATCTTCCCACATGCCTTGCCTCATGCATCTCTTCATCTGTATCCTTTGGTTTATAATAAACAAAAAAATGTTAAGTAAAGTGTTTCCCTGAGTTCTGTGAACCACTTTAGCAAATTGATGAAATCCAAGGAGAACATTATAAGAGCCCAGACTGAAGCTGGTAAGTCAGAAGCACAGGTCAAACAGCTTGGAGCTTGTGATTGGCATCAGAAGTGGAGGACAGCCTTGTGGGACTGAGCCCTCAACTGTGAGTTCTGATGCTATCTCCAGGTAGATAGTGTTAGACTGAATTATAAGACACACAGCTGGCATTCACTGCAGAACTGATTGTTGGTGGGGAGAAATCCTTACACACTTGGTGATCAGAGGTCACAGAAGTCTTCTGTGTTGTTTGTTGGTGAGGGAGAGAAGAGAAAAAACACTTGATTTTTATTCCTCTATTTTCAGAGCTTGTAATAAGATCACAGACAGCTAAAACATCAAGTCCATTCTCGTAAGAATGCTCTTTTCAATTTATGCATCATCTTACAACCCAAGCTATCTTCCTCAAATAGATCGGAGTGACCACCAATTGCCTACCAGATAAAATCCATCCATCATAACAAAGCACATAAACCCATCACAACAAGTTATATTAGTTTGAGCAAATTCCCCCAAATTTCAGAACATCAATATCCAATCCAAACCATCCTCCCTGAAGTAGTGTCTTGGGGAGGAGTGAGACCTGAGGTTGCCTAATGAGGGGTGGGGCTCCTACCCAAGACCCCAGCAACATCAGGGCATAGATGCCAAGAGCTGTGTCCTGGAGGGTTGCTGAGGTCAACAGCAGCAAAGTGAGTCTAGAGGTGACCAGGAGGGCTGAGCACAGAAGAGAAGATAGAACACCAACTCCCAAGGAAGGAGGTTTCAAGGAGTGGGTGAGGTGGGAGGGGAGAGAAGCCAGGAATATCTATCAAGGTAGGCAGTGGGTAGGTCAGGGGCTCAGGACAAATTCTTGGGATGGGATTTGGCTCCCACACTGATTTCCCCTCATTATTTAAGTATGAATCTGTGTGCCTGGGACAGGCTTGATCATAAGTGCTACGAAAGTTCTGATAGAATAAGAAATTTTGAGTTTTTGAGGCTGTAAGACTGGGAATTAGAACAAGAAGAATAAGTAGATTTTGTCTCCTGTGTCATCTCTGATAGATCACTGGTTGCTTGAAGCACTTAGTTGAGAAGGATTCTGCAGATGCATGTAAACTGCATGGGAAAGTATGTCCAAATGGACCCGTGACATCCGCCAATAATGTGGGGCAAAAGTGAGAGATGTCCTGGAAGCCATGTATCACTATTCCTGTCATGATGCTGCCATAGAAAAGGCCTACCTCAAGGATTAGCTGGCATTTTTATACCCGCTGCCACATGCCCCTTGATTTCTAGTACCTTGTGTATTCATCACCAATAGAAGTTTTATTTCCTGTCCCTCAGTTTTTCTCATGCTCTCATGCATATTTATATCTTGGTCCAAAATTACTCAATTTTTTTTGTTTGTGGCTCTCTTAGAGTCTTGGTAAATTTTTCAGTGCCCTGTCCCTAGAGCAAAAGAAATACCTACCAGTGCTATTTGTTAATTAGGTCTAAACAACCTGATAAATATTTATGACCTAATAACTTAGTCTGAAAAACTGTATATAGACATTGAAAGAAAATAATTTTATTCATTCTTAACCAAAATTACCTATTAATGGGATGCATTTTCCTATTAAATACTGCATAACTTCTATCAACCTAAAAGGAAGAGGCCGAAGCACAAAATATAATTAAGAGTTTACTTGAGTGAAAGTGAGGTCAGCTGCCCCAAAGATTCAGACCCAAGGAAATTTGAATACAAGCTTTCCTTGATCTTTGTTATAATCAGGGTTTTAAAGGAAAAAAAAAGAAAGAAAAGAAAGAAGAAGGAGAACAGGGAGTGAGCTGATACAAAGTTGGTTATCAGGAATTCTCATTGGTTCACAGAAATAACATCGATTAGTGATAGGCTATACCTTGTTGAGCTATAGGGTATGGGTTATATTGCCTGATGAACCATTATTAGGTTAATTTATAGATACCTGTGACAACAGCAGGCAGTTTCAAGAGACTAATACATAGCTCAAAGGAGAAGGTAGAATGTGATTGCCGCCTGATTTTAATGTCTGTCTGGGCCTGGTATTTTAAAAGGGTTTGTATTCATCAGATAAAATTTCTTTTCTCCTCTTATTCTCTTCTCTTTCTCTCTTGCTCTCTCTCTCTGTCTCTCGCTTTCTCTTTCTCTCTCTCTCTCTCTCTCTCTCTTTCTCTCTCTCTCTCTCTTTGTTTTGTTTTGAAACAGGGTCTTGCTCTATTACCCAGGCTGGTTCTAAACATGATTAGAGCCCACTGCAGCCTCCAACTCCTGGGCTCAAGCCATCCTCCCACCTCAGCCTCCAGAGTAACTGAGACTACCAGTGTGCACCACTACACCCAGCTAATTTCTATTTTTATTTTTATCTTTGTAGGAACAAGGTCTTACTCGGTGTTTCCCAGGCTGGTTCTAAATTCCCAGGCTCAAGCAATCTTCCTGCCATGAGCTCCCAAAATGCTAGGAATAAGCCTAGCATTACTTACTGGAGTAAGCCTCCATGCCCAGCCTTGTTTCCTACTTCTCAAACCTTGGAATTAGACTGCACACTACCACCCTCCCTTCCTGTTTCATGTTTCTGCATGTAGTGCCATAGGATAGGCACAGTGGACCCAGCTTCACAAGTAATATGACATCATCAAAAGAAATGTTGCACCAACTAATGGTGACACTGTCAACTACCTTGAGCTACAGTTTCTGTGGTAGCTGAATGGATGTCAAGTGTCACTATGCTCCTTTTACAATTCTAAAATACCCAGTGGCACACCAGGGCACCTTGGTACACAGCCTGGAAACCATGGGCTTGGAAGACACTTCATCCGTTTTATATTAATACCTGTTTTCTCTAAAAATAATTTTAAAAAACCTTAAAAATATTTTTCTGTTTTTTAATGTGAAGATTCATTTACTAGATGGAGTACCCCATTAGTGAAGGATCCTCCATGAGAAAAATACAAAAAGACAGGCCATTAAAAGTTCAATAAAAATTATGGATAGGCCGGGCGCAGTGGCTCAAGCCTGTAATCCCAGCACTTTGCGAGGCCGAGGCGGGTGGATCACGAGGTCAAGAGATCGAGACCATCCTGGTCAGCATGGTGAAACCCCGTATCTACTAAAGGTGCAAAAAATTAGCTGGGCATGGTGGCGCGTGCCTGTAATCCCAGCTACTCCGGAGGCTGAGGCAGGAGAATTGCCTGAACCCAGGAGGCGGAGGTTGCGGTGAGCCGAGATCGCGCCATTGCACTCCAGCCTGGGTAACAAGAGCGAAACTCCGTCTCAAAAAAAAAAAAAAAAAAAAAATTATGGATAAGCTGGGCGCGGTGGCTCAAGCCTGTAATCCCAGCACTTTGGGAGGCTGAGGCGGGTGGATCACGAGGTCAAGAGATCGAGACCATCCTGGTCAAAATGGTGAAACTCCGTCTCTACTAAAGATACAAAAAATTAGCTGGGCATGGTGGCACGTGCCTGTAATCCCAGCTACTCAGGAGGCTGAGGCAGGAGAATTGCCTGAACCCAGGAGGCGGAGGTTGCGGTGAGCCGAGATCGCGCCATTGCACTCCAGCCTGGGTAACAAGAGCGAAACTCCGTCTCAAAAAAAAAAAAAAAAAAAAAATTATGGATAAAAGAAAAAAATGAACTAAGTCTTCAAAAATGAGACAAGGCACCATGATCTTACTAAATCATCCAACATATGTCAAAATGTGTCATAAAACACATTTTTCCTTTGAATGCTAGCCAACTTCTGTTGTTTGCTTGATTGACAACTTGGATAGACTAGAACAGCAGGGAGTTGGTGAAACTACACTCCCAGGACAAAACAGGTTTCTTCGTTTTGTTTTTTTTTTGTTTGTTTTGAATCCTTGAAAACCAAGGAAGAAAGGCGAGGGAGCAGGACAAAGAGAAGGGAAGAAGAGATCATCGCTGTCCTCACTTACACAGATTTTTTTTCCATTTAATTATACATTTACCATATATCTATATTCTCTTGCCTAGAGGCAATCATGTTTATATCAAATAACTTGAATGCAGAATGTTAAAGCAACAACAGGCTGGTCAGAACCCAGGCTAAAAAGGCTTACAAGATCCTTCAGCTTGCACTAAGCACCTTTCCTCTGCCTCATTCTGCCCCTGCTTTGGTGAGGTGACATTGTCCAGGCCTGCTCAATTCTTTCCTTTGTTCCACCCTAAGCACCTTCACACCCAAATCTCTAGGTCCAGCAGGACCAGAGCAAGGAAAAACAAAGCCTCACCGCAGGACAACATTGCTCAGGGTGTGCAGAGCGCTTAAATCTTCAGTCATTCAGAAAGAAGGGACTGCTGCTCTTCACCCAGGAAGAACCTTAATTATCCAAATGAACAAGAGCCCTCATGGGTGGCTCCTTAAAATCTATGTGAGTCATACAATCAAAAAAAGAAACAGCAGATCCTGAAATCTGTGAGTAATAGAGCACAGTTTCAGAAGCAGGGGTACATTTTTTGCATTTGCTTCCAGATTTCTGAACTTAGGTTTTTCTCCATAGAAATCTGAGCTGGTGGTAAAAATGTGTTATGAGTCCCTTGGTTCATAAGGGGCATTTCCTTACTGCCTCGCCATGGAACAAGAAGCAGCGGTAAGATTTTGTTCTCATCTCACAAAGCAGCTGTGCTGACACTTCAAGCAGCTGGCTCTAATGTCAGCAACTGACGTTTACCGTTGATCATTTCACCAGCTAAGTTAAACACTCCAGGCTTGCACATAGTGCTGGCCATGAGGAAAGTGCTCTGGAAGGCAAACAGCCACTGAAAAAAACCAGCCCCTCGGCACACGGAGGAGAAAGTTTCCCTTTTTATAAACTATCTAAAAGGCAAAAAGGGAAAGGCATCACATTTTAAATTATGAATTAGCTATTTCATGCTGCAGCCAAAGCACTTATTTGCTGGAGTGAGCATATTCCTGTAATGGGCTTTGAAAGAATGTTTGCAAAGTTGAAAATCTACAATATGAAAGATTGAACTCATCTGCACCATCATTAAGGAATGAATTACAGTCATGCCATTTAAGGGTTGAATGTGTTGTTGTTATACGACAAAGAAACATCCTTTGCACATTTTCCCAGAGCCTAGGCAGGCTCTGGATTTCAGGAACCAACAATGACCAAGTAAGTGCAATGACTGAAGGTAAATGAAACCAAAACATCTGCCCCAAAACCGTCTCATTCGACTTTAGGAGCTGTAAACTTCCAAACTGAAAAACAGAGTTGCTAGTCTCAACTACATCATTAAATGAGCCTTGAGATGAGGCATTTGGAGGGATCACAACTGTAAACCAAAAGTACCCGAGACAAGTCTCAAACAAGTCAGAGATTTTTTTGGCCAAAGTTAAGGATGTGCCCCTGATAGCCTTCTGTGACCTCCCAACACCGGATGTCCTGATGTGCCCAAGGTGGCCAAGCCACAACTTGGTTTTATACAATTTAGTGAGACACAAGGCAAGGCATCAATCAACCCATGTAAAATGTACATTTGTTCAGTCAGGAAAGGTAGGACAACTGGAAGCACCTGAAGGTGGGGTGGCTGCTCTCAGGTCATAGGAGGATTTAAAGATTTTCTGAGCAATTGATTGAAAGAGTAATTATCAATAGAAAGGAATGAAGGAATATCTGGATTATTATAAGGGGTTGTGGACACTAAGGTTTCATCATGCAAATGAAGCCTTCAGGTAGCAGGCTTCAGAGAGCCTGCAAATATTTATTATCAGACTTAAAGAGTCTGTACTATCAGTAATTCCAAATAGGAAGAGGGTAAAATGAGGCCCATCTGGCTCCCCACTCCCATCATGACCTGAACTTGTTTTTCAGGTTAACTTTGGGATGCCCTTACCTAGAGGAGGAGTCCATTCAGATAGTTGGAGGGCTTAGAATTTTATTTTTGGTTTAGACAACTCTACTACAGAAGAAAATTGGGAAGTGGACCTCAGGTATCCAGTGGAATCTAGTTTAGATCTGGTTAAGAAAGTTAGTTTAGGAACAAGGAAAATTGAAAAGTATAGGTTCCACGGCTTCAAATTCCATCAAAGAAGAGAAACAAGAAAGGAATATATAGAACATTTATCATCTAAACCATACAGAACTCTGATAGTATGTGAGACTTTGTGGAGGAAGCCAGGAATCCCAGGTGTTTCTTTCAGTGCCAATGGACCATGACCCTGAGCAATTGCCCAGATACAGACTGGGAAAGGAAGGAATGAGTAGAATCCTTGGATTTGGGGTCTCAATTGCAGATTCTGCTACAGTAGCAATGATAGCAACATGCAATTTTTTTGCTCCCTTGTGGCATTTGAGCTTGCTCCTCCTTCTGCCTACAACCACCCTGATCCTCATGTGCTGACTCCGTCTCCCCATTCACTACTCTGCCCATGTCATAAGACTTTCCCACCCATGGTCACTCTCTGCCACATCACTCTGCTCAGATTCCTTCACAACTCTTACAACCACCTGAATTTACCATATTTATTTTCTGTGTACTTGTTAATGGTCTGTCTCCCCAGTGGTGTAAGTGTTTAACAACTAGCTGTGGGAGGAAAGGAATGTTAGTAAATATATGTAGCACACAACTTCCAATAATAATCAACTATACACTACCCTTTACTATGAATTCCATATGGTCAGTTGAGTCTCACAGAATGCCTTTGTTGATTTTTGCCAAACTCTTGTATCTTGAGTGCAACTGTGGCTGCTGTTCAACCATGATTTGAATAAGGTCAAGGTGTCAGCCAATCTGGTTCCTTCTGGGGGCTGTGAGAGAGAAATTGTTCTGTGCCTCTCTCTCCTAGCTTCTGTGGTTTGCTGGCCATCTTTGGCATTCCTTGGCTGGTAGATGCATCACCCTGATCTGTCTTTATGTTCACATGGTGCTCTTTCTCTGTTCATGCCTCTGTCTAGATTTTCCCCTTTTACAAGGACAATAGGCCTATTAGAGTAGGGACCCACCTTGCTCCAATATGATCTCATCTTAACTAACTACATCTGCAATAAGCTTATCCATTCTGAGGTACAAGGGTTTAGGGCTTTAACATATGAATTTTTAGGGCTTTAACATATGAATTTAACATATGACACAAAGTAACACAATTTGATAGTACATGCTTTTTGTCTACTTGCTTAACTTTATTTTTTTTATCTTTTAATCTTTTTTTTTGAGACAAGTTTTTGCTCTGTAACCCATACAGGAGGGCAGTGGCACAATCATGGCTTACTGCCTCCTAGCCCTCCTGGGCTCAAGCCATTTTCCCATCCCAGCTTCCCAAGTAGCTGGGACCACAAGCATGCACCACCACACTCAACTAATTTTTTAATTTTTTTGTAAAGACAAGGTCTCGCTATGTTGCCAAGGCTGACTTCAAACTCCTAGGCTCAAATAATCCTCCTGTCTTAGCCTTCCAAAGCACCAGTATTATATGTGTGAGACACCATCCTCGGCTATTTGTTTAACTTTAATGACCTCTGAATTAGATGAGATTTTAAGAAGATAAGTGAACGTATTTTATATCTAATAACTAAAAATGTTAAACTTTATGGGATTTTGCATTCTTTCATAGCTTTGGAACCTTACAACTTTTAGAGCTGTTTAAAGAGTGAGCATTTCCCTTTGCATTTTAATGTTTCTGAAACCAGAATCTGTTTAGAATCTCTGGTATGCTGAAGTTTAATTAGCAGCCTTTTTTTCCTTCTAGGTGAGATATAAAATGATATGATCTTAATTAATGATGTCTTAGTTCTAATCTAGTGTTGAGTATCTATGATATGTAGGCACCGCTAAACATCTAGAATGTAAAGAATAGTAATAGCAAGAAGAGGCAGCTGCCTTCCCAGCTGCTTAGGAGGCAAGGGTAAATGATACATTTCAGTATAGTGATCTCTGGGGACAAGATTTTCTTCCAGTCTCCTGATTCTCCCATAGCGCTTTTCATTTGTATTGATTTGTGATTATTGGTTTACCTGCCTGTCTTCTCCTCTAGCAACTTGAGGGCAAGTATCCTGTCTTAATCACCATTGTATTCCTGCCACTCAGGACTGTGCATGGCCTCATAGTTAACATTAAATGATTAAGTGAATGGGTGGATTCCCTCAGCTCACATTGTGCTGGGAAGTCCCACTAACAAAAATTTAGAATTTAGTTTTAATTACTAATATATTAAATCAAGTTGAATTGCCTACTCCAATAGAACTTGCAAGCAGGACTGCCCAGAATGCATACCATTAAATGGCATTTTTGCTGTAGTGGTTTTAGGTAAAAGTTGGAAAATCATGAAAACATGTAAGGATTGTTCTGTGTTTTGTACTGATTTCATGGTCAACTGTCAGCTCGGCTGCAATAGCGTTCAGAAACATGGTGATATGTAGAAATGTGGTGACATGAAGTTTTCCCTCTGTCACAGGGAAGGATTCTGCCACCTTGGCAGTCCTGTTGTTGTCAAGTTTAGGCAAAATTAAGTCTAGATGAGCTTTACTTTATCTTTTTTTTCCTTTTTTTCTGAGGTGGAGTCTCTCCCTGTCACTGAGTCTGTGCTGCAGACTCTGGCCAACAGCGACGGATGAACGGAGTTTGCAGACACAGGTATCTTGCCTGTGACCACGGCTAGGGGACTTCACAGCTTGGCACCACCAAGGAGAAAGTGCAACTGATAAGCCAGAGGCTCACATTTATTTAGTACAGATTTAATGACAAAGGCTTAGAGCAAACACAATTTGTGGGTAATTAAAATTGTCAAGCCCCCCTCAGAAGGGGGCAATCCTGCACAGGGATACTCAAAGGTTGGTTTCTGGAGAAATAGATAAACTTATCTAGATAAATTCCTTTGTACTCCCTTTTTATCTGCCCTTTGCCATCTGCCTCAGGGTAAGAACAGCTGCCTTCAGCTCATCCTTCCCCAAAGCTTTGCAAAACCTCCTGGCCTTCCAAGAAGGTTTGCATCTTTCCTATAATTTTTCCTACCACTCTGACTGATCTCCTACAGTCACCCAGGCTGGAGTGCAATGGCACAATCTCAGCTCACTGCAACATCTGCCTCCTGGATTCAAGCAATTCTCCTGCCTCAGCCTCCTGAGTAGCTGGGATCATAGGCACATGCCATGTGCCTGGCTAACTTTTGTATTTTTAGTAGAGATAGGATTTTGCCATATTGGCCAGGCTGGTCTGGAACTCCTGACCTCAAGTGATCCACCTGCCTCAGCCGCCCAAAGTGCTGGGATTACAGGTGTGAGCCACCACACCTAGGCTATCTTACATTTTGAATAAATAGATCCACAGTTGGAAAACAGAGGCAAGATTAAAATTTAAGCAAGATGCAGTAAAAGGTATGTGAGTTAGTTTTCTATCACTGCATAAGAAGTTATCACAAATTTAGCAGCTTAAAACAACATACTTTTACCACCTCACAGTTTATGTGCATCAAGAGGCTGGACGTGGCTTAACTGGGCCCTCTGCTTAGGGTCTACCAAGACTGCAAACAAGGTGTTAGCCAGGTTACATTTTCATCTGGGGGGATGAAATGGGAAAGCTCTGTTTCCAAAGATTGCAGGTAGAACTCATTTCCTTGTGGTCATAAGACTGAGATCCCTTTTCTCACTGGCTGTGGCCAGGGACTACTCTCAGTTCCAAAGTTCACTTGAAGTTGCTTGCCAGGCAATCCTCTCCATTCTCTCACAACATGGCAGTGCACTTCTTCAAAGCCAACAGCAGAGAGTCTCTGACCTAAGGGAGAGTCCAGTACCTGATTAAAGCAGCTCCATCCAGGATAATCTCCCTTTTGATTACCTCAAACACACTGATTTAGGGCCTTAATTACATCTACAAAAATCTCTTCACCTTTGCTAGAAGTAGATCTACCAGAGGTAGATCAGAAGTCTCAACCAAATCAGGAGGATGTTACATGGAGTGAACATCGGGGGTTAAGAACCCTGGAACTCATCTTAGAATTCAGCCTGCCTCAGCCTGTATAGCCTCTCACTGTAAAATCAGGGCAATGCCCAAGGGGGAACTGTGAGGTTAACTTCCTGGAATTCCAGGGTGGGAAAGGGCCTCCAGAGTCATTCTCTTCTCCCACATGAATAATCCTTAGCCAAACCTGAAAATGAATGCTTATCCTCATAAAGATCTCCAAGAAAAGTGAATCTCTTTGTGATCAGTCCTTGTGGATAATAATAAAAGTTTGTGTTGCCAGGAGGAAAATAGGTTTCTTATGCCACACCATGTCCACTTTTTTGGCAATGGCTTTTTAGCTTTCTGGGGCATAGAGCTGGGAAGATTGTAAAGCTAAGGGCTCAAGTGAAAAATAATTCTGAGATCAATTATTGATGCCTGCTTGAGAAGGTATGACAGAAACATCCATGTGATATAGTTACCAATGTTGTCATAAGAAGAGGACCAGGCTAGAAGACCTCTGTCCCAGTCCCAGCTCCACTCTAGCATGCAATTTTGAACAAATCACTATCTCTTCTTGGCCCTTGTTTATCTGTTTTTGTTTTGTTTTGTTTTGTTTTTTTAAGGCTGCCTAGTAGGGTTTTCATGAAGATTAAATGATATAACTCAGATGAAGGTGCTCTGTAATGGTAAATCAATAAACAACTATAAGATAGTATTGCCACTGAGCTTCTTGAAAGAAATTATTCTAGTCTGTCTTCTGACACAGTTTTTGGCCCAGCATCTTATTTCTGTCTTCTTTAAATCTCAAGTGAAAAATAACCTTCTCAAACTTGGACTTGGTGAACTGACAGCTTCCTGTAATAGCTATCTGGATTATCAAAATGATAAACAGTGTGACAACACCATCATGACTGGTGTGTCAACCTTCATGTCTTCTGGCTCCTTTGAGTTTGCTATATTAACATCATGGTTCATCCAAAACAAACAAACAACTTTATTTTAATATCATTGTGTGAGCCCTACAAGTGCCAAAAGCGTGGCCTACACAGGTACATGAAGAACAATCTTGGGATCAGAAAAGCAAATATTTCAAAAGTACAATTTTTCCTGGACTCTAAAGATAGGAAATGTCAATTTGGGAGCTCATACCTGCAGGCTCTGCTTTTACACTTCCTCAGTAACTGCAGAAAATGCAAGAGAGGAAACAGTCACCATCCACTAAACCTTTATTACTCAAAAGTATGGTCCATGGACCTGCATTTGCATCACCTGAAAGCGTATTAAAAATGTAGAATCTTGGGCTGTACCCCAGACCTGCTGAATCAGAATAAGCATTTTAACAAGTTCTCCAAATTATTTGCACACACATTAAAGTTTAAGAAGCCATACTAAATTTTCCAGGTGTGGAAAATTCATGTTTAAATTACTGGCATTTTAAATATGATCCAAGAGCATTGCTCAGGCCATTATTTTGTAACCACCCAGTGAGTTCACCTTGCCGGATGCCTAGACAAAGCCTATTTATCAAGACAGGGGAATTGCAATAGAGAAAGAGTAAAAGAGTAATTCATGTAGAGCTGGCTGTGTGGGAGACTAGAGTTTTATTATTACTCAAATCAGTCTCCTGGAGCATTCAGGGAGCAAAATTTTAAGGCTAATTCGGTGAGTGGAGGAAGGCCAGTGAGTTGAGAGTGCAGATTGGTTCAGTTGGAGATGAAATCATGGGAAGTTGAAGCTGTCCTTTTGAACTGAGTCAGCTCCTGGTTAAAGGCCACAAGATCAGAAGAGCCAGTTTATCGATGTGTGGTTGGTGGCAGCTGATCCATCAAGTGCAGGGTCTGCAAAATAACTCAAGCACTGATCTTGGGAGCAGGTTAAGGAGGGTCAGAATCTTGTAGCCTCCAGTTGTACAACTCCTAAACCATAATTTCTAATCTTGTGGCTAATTTGTTAGTCCTGCAAAGGCAGTCTAGTCCCCGGGCGGGAAGGGGATTTGTTTTGGAAAAGGGCTATTGTCATCTTTGTTTTACACTATAAACTAAGTTCCTCCCAAAGTTAGTTCAGCCTACGCCCAGGAAGGAACAAGGACAGCTTAAAGGTTAGAAACAAGATGGAGTCAGTTAGGTTAGATCTCTTTCACTGTCTCAGTCATAATTTTACAAAGGCGGTTTCAATTTCATATTGCTGGCAGCAATTTCTACGTAAGATGAGAGAGCACATTGTTAGGATTTTACCGACTTACATTTTAAAGGTTTCACTTGTGATCTGTTCATTAGAAAACAGTTAATCAGGAACTGATTGGACACAGTTACAATCCAACACAAATTTGGCCACATTGCAATAACCAAAATGCCGATATCCTTAATGATTATTTTTCATAGTAGAACCTCATATCCAATTCTTCTTCATCCAAATAATATATGAGGTTCCAGTAAACTCCAGAGAAACCCTATCATATCCACATCTAGATCCCCTATAGGTCCTTTTAAAGTATTTTGTAACAGAAGTATAATTACTAAGAGTACAAGCTTAGAAAACAAAGCTGTATAGGTAGAAGAAAAGGAGAGTAAATAACAATGGGGGGGAAAGGACAAACAGAAATAGATGGCCTAGACTTCATTTATCTGTAGCCCAGGTGTGATGGGTCCTTGGGAGCCATTTCCTCCAGCTTTGAAAACAGGGCTCAGTCTGCATCACATCTGCACCAAGCAAAGGCAGTTCATAAAGCTTCAGAGAACAATGTCAACCTTATCAGAGATTTTGTGGAAGACAAAGAGATAGCTTAGATCATATTTGATAAAAGAAAAACTTCCGCCAAATTAAATTTAAAGAAGTTTCATTGAGCAATGAATGATTTGCGAATTAGGCAGCCTCCTGAGCCAGAATAGGCTCAGAGACTCCAGCACAGCCATGTGGTAAAAGAAGATTTATGGACAGAAAAAGGGAAGTGATGTAAAAAAAACAGAAGTGAGGGACAGAAACAGCTGGATTGGTTACAGCTCACCCTTTGCCTTATTTGAACATGGTTTGAACAGTCAGCTACATTTGATTGCCCCAAACTCAGTGACTGGCACAAGTGTAGGCTACAGTCTGTTTTATAACCATAGCCTTTATAGTAGAATCTGCTATAGAGCCTACGAGGAGGCATACATTTCTAATCATTGCCTCTTTTATTCCAAACCATGGAAAAAGGACCTAATAAATGATGCCCTTCTGGAAGAATGGAGGCCTCCTGGCAATGTTCTCTTTAACCCACAATATGGATTAAGAGGAACGAAGCAATGTTCTGTTTCAGATTACGAAGCAACACATGTACCATTAGTTTTTCATCTACATTGGGCCTTACTTTTTCATCCATCAATGTATAAGGTTATCCATATATAAGGCTGGCTGCAAAATCCTTCACAAATAAAAGTATATCCCATGAGTGCGCACAACAGATCCCTCTTTCACTTCTTTTTTTTTTTTTTTTTTTTTTTGAGACAGAGTTTTGCTCTGTCATGAGGTGCCAGGCTGGAGTACAGTGTTGCTATCTCAGCTCACTGCAACCTCCGCCTCCCTGGTTCAAGCAATTCTCCTGCCTCAGCTTCCTGAGTAGCTGGGACTACAGGCATGCGCCACCACGCCCAACTAATGTTTGTATTTTTTTAGTAGAGACTGGGTTTCACCATGTTGACCAGGATGGTCTTGATCTCTTGACCTCGTGATCCGCCTGCCTTGGCCTCCCAAAGCGCTGGGATTATAGGTGTAAGCCGCCATGGCCGGCCTCCCTCTTTCACTTCTATTGTCCACAGAGGCATACCAAGGAAAAAAATATGTAAAGACAAGAGTCTCATGATAGTAGAAAGTCATGATCTGTGATCTTGGGAAAAGCTGTTCACATCTAAGATGCCATCTTCTTTTGGGGAAAAACTTCCCTAGTTAGCTTTACCTTAAGGGTTCCAGTGGGCGTACAGTTCCGAGAGTGTGAAGGGACCTTCTCAGTTGTGAGCTTATGAATACAAGGTTTAAGGTTCCCAAGTTTTGTTGCAGTGTGGACGGCAAGGGAGACTTTCCCTGATATTCCCAGAAGATCCAGTCTTCAGGTTCTAGATTGTGAAGGGGTTGAACCAGTCTGTGAACCAGGGTAGAGTCCTTGGAGGAAAAGGGCAAGGAAAACATGCAGTTTCTAGGTCCTAATAAGTAAGCACAGCTGGAAGGCAAAACAGATCTCCAAAAATTCAGGATCCCAGTTTCATACGGGATCCTGGATCCCCGAAAAAGAAATGCTACGGAACAAGACAGTGCAATGATTTTACTGTGCAGTTCATTGCAAAGCAACCTAAAGCTAATCAGACCATTCTGTGATTAGCCCACCCCCTTGGGAGTCTTATCTCTTGGTGGAAGGTGGGGGCATTTCCATACTTTCCCGGTGGCCAGGAGCATGCTTCTCTGATCCAGATGTGCCAAGAGCTGAGTATTTCTCTAAGTGCCATTTGCCATCCTTCTAAGTATATTTAGCTTTAGATTTTGAGAGAGACCTGCTTTCAGTTCCTGGGGTTTCATGAGAAAAACAGAGGTTTCCCAAAATGGGGTCTATGGCACCTCCTCTGTTTTTCCCAAGGAGTCCCAGGCTGTTATAAGTTATCTTAGGTCCTCTCATGTGTGCAGCAAGAGTGGCAAGAAGAAAAAATGGAGAAAAACAAAATCAGTTGCCCGAAAAATAAAAAATTAAAAAAAAAAAAACCAAAAAGAGGAAAAAAAAGGCCTTTTAAATATACCTATAGCTTGAATATCCACTTTTAATTTTTTTTTTTTTTTTTTTTTTTGAGATAGAGTCTCACTTTGTCACCCAGGCTGGAGTATAGTGGTACGATCTTGGCTCACCTTAACCTCCGCCTCCCCAGTTAAAGTGATCTCTTGTCTCAGCCTTCTGAGTAGCTGGGATTACAGGTGCACACCACCATGCCTGGCTAATATTTTGTATTTTTAGTAGAGATTGGGTTTCGCCAGTTTGGCCAGGCTGGTCTTGAACTCCTGACCTCATGTGATCCACCCTCCTTGGCCTCCTAAAGTACTGGGATTACAGGTATAGGCTACCGCATCCAGCCTACATTGACTTTTTTAAATTCTTTAATTTTAATTTTTTTTTTTCTACCAGATTCTAGCCAGAACAAATAGCAAATATTTCTGGCTTTTGAACTTTACCAAAGGTAACCTCCCAGGTGCTCAGAGAAAGAAACATTCAAGATGGGAACTCAGAAGGAGAAGAAGAAAATCGATAAACAGCAAAAGCTGCTTAGGTATCAAACCAGAAAGGACTCATTCCCTAAGCCAGGAATTGAATCTGGCTGCCACTGAGAAGAGACAAAACCTTTACCACGAAGCTACAGCATTGGGAAGTTTCCACTGTTCTTCCCAAAAGGAGCCTAGAGCAGTCAATTTTGAGCTGCAAAGGCTTTCAACTGTTCGCAGTAATTTTTAGAGTTAACTTTCACACGAATCCCCAAATTCCTGTTCCCTGGATGGCAGACACCAAGAGAAAGTACCACCCTGTGGTTACAAGGGTAAGCTCCCACAGGCATAAAAGAAGACAAGAGGGAAACCTCATCCGGTTGGTTGTTGTTGTTGTTGTTTGTTTCAGGGACCTAAAGCAAAGTTTATAACTGACCAGCTTGCTGGGATGGCTTGGGCAGCCAGCTTACGGGGGCCTAGGCCTGCATTCCATCCTATGGTACCCTCTTGATGACAGAACATGGCAGAAAGACAAATTCATAGCACAAAATACATCAGATTTGCTACAGCTTAAGACTTGCCTCATGAATCCTTTTTTCATTAATTAAAACTTTACAAGAGATAGTAACATTTTTTTTTTTTTTACCATTCCCACAACCAGTTTGCACAGAGAGAGAAAAAAAGAAAGGGAGAAAAGCAATTGCTCACAATAGGGTAAGGAATGCCAGGCACTCAGGAAGCCCAGGGTAACACCCACCCTGTAAGGTCGATGGCCTTGCTGGGAGCCGGACAGACAACACCCACCCCTCTTCATGCCTGATAACAGCTTATCGGCCAGGACACATTACTCAGCATCTGGCTTCTCCATGTGGGCTCCCCCTCACCCACTTCTGCATTCTGCCGCCAGGTCTATATTCAGCACTAAACTGTGCGCTCTCAGCACTAAACTATGCATTTGAACCTCAGCACTAAATTATGCACTCTCAGCACTATACATTTGAACCCGCAAAAATTTAAGTCATGCCTTACCCAATGGCAGCTTGCTCCATACGTCCTTAGTCAGCCCACCCCCAGTAAGTCCCACCTCCCTACCTATAGTGGCTTGCCCCATCCAGGCCCTCTCTCCCTACAACTGATAAAATTGCCTATGCTTTGTTTCCCCAATATCCAATCAATCGCCTCTAACCCCTATACAACCCCCTGCCCTGAGAAGTTAAGTGTGACTTCTCTGGCCCCATCCTGGACCATAGAACCTCGCTTGGGAGCTGAATAAATTGGATTTTCATTTTCATATACTGGCCTCAGTTTCCTCATTTCGACTTGGCAATATATCTAACACACCCATTGCAGCGACACTGAATCAAAAGTTCAGATGGCCACATGTCAGTCACAAAGGGATCTTTTCCAGCAGTTCCATCAGCCCTCAAGTTTCCCCCTTTGAGGAGAAAAAATTTCCCCAGGTCCCATGATCCTGTACATGCTTGATCCTGTCACCCATTGTCATCAGCAAAAAGTGCAAGGCAGATTAATCCCAAGAGAATAGCAGTTAACATTCCATTTTTAACCAAGAGAGACTTGACTGAGGGGACAGCCTCTAACCCAGTCCTCTAACCCAATACAGGTAAAATGTATCCCATTACTTACCCAAAGTCAGCCAACTGGTGCTACCATATATTTCCTTCGGATCAGAATAGCAACTAAGCCAAAGGTTAGCAGATTTAATTTTTTAAATCAATTAGTCACTTAAGCTTTTTATTTGCCTTTTATAAAGTCTTCAGATAAAAATGTTGAAATATTTTTTACAAGCTTCTGCATATCGATACACATCCCTAGATGAGACTAATTTGGGAGCCCTCATTTTCTAATGCACTTCACTGCAGCATGGTTCATTTGGAATGTTACACTGTAAGTTATCTTCAGTAAGATTTTGCCATTTCTGTAAGACTCTGCTGCTTACAGGACCTAACACTTATGCATGTATAAGACAGAAAGAACTCAGTTCTTCAAAAACTATAAAGTCCCCATTTTTACCTCAAGTATTGTCTTCGCTTTCAAGTTCCCATGATCAACTTAGCCAATGATTTTTTTTCTACCTAAGTGCACAAGAAAAATGAAACAAAGGGATAGAACACAAATATCCTTGTGAATTTCCAAAAGCCAAATGTTGTACCTCCTGCAATATTGCCATTTACTACCAGTTTCTTTCTGACCCAATCAGATGTAAGAAGCCTTGAGCTGTATCCAAATCAGTTAATTACTGGACCCAGTCAAGTTTCTGTCACAACTTCTAAACCCAATTTGGATCAGAAACTTCCTCAAAGAAACTCGGAGAGCTAAAAATACAAATCCATGGAGCTTTGGAATCCAAGAGAGAACTAACCACAATCTCCAGCTGCTCCAAGAGATCAATGGATACTATGGGTCCAAAGAGTTCCTCACTTGGTCACTCAGTGCTCCTAGGGGTTGTTAGAAGCTCTACTTTGGATCCCACTTCTGACACCATCTGATAAAAGAAAAACTTTAGCCAAATTAAATTTAAAGGAGTTTAATTGAGCAATGAACAATCTGCGAATTGGGCAGCCTCCTGAGCTAGAATAGCCTCAGAGACTCCAGCACAGCTATGTTGTGGAAGAAGATTTATAGACAGAACAATGAAAGTAACACACAGAAAACAGAAGTGAGGTACAGAAACAGGTGGATTGGTTACAGCTTGGTGTTTGCCTTATTTGAACACAGTTGAAACAACTGGCTACATTTGATTGGCCAAAACTTGGTGATTGGCACAAGTGTAGGCTATGGTCTTGTTATACCTCCACTTTTTATAGTTTGCCACTACAGAGAAACCCTTAGGCTGGACTTAATATATGTAAGGAGGCAGCTCTGGCTAAACTTAACAGGTCTTAAACTGCAGATAACCTAATAAGATTGCCCATTAGAACTTTCTGTTATCCACCAGCTCTGGGTTGCCCTAGAACATGTCTCTTAATACATTTTCTTTTCACACTGCTAATTTTACGCATTCCCCACCCCTTAATCCTTTCCTGTGAGAACAATATGGCTCTGTCTCAAATCTTTCAATTTTGCATAAATGCACATTACTTATGTTATCTTTAAGAAGATATCTTTGCAGTCAGGAAACAAGTGATGCTCTGATTGCTGGGCTCCCTTCCTTATGGGCTGCAGGGAATCAAAAATATTAAACAACTCTGCAGTCTAACCTAGCAGTTGAAGGGTTTGGCTCTGGTGTCAAGATTCCATTCTGTGACTTCATGTAAATTACTTGATCCCTCTAAGCCTCAGCTTCTTAATCTGTAAAATGAAATGTGGACCTTGAGTAATAACGACTACATCTTGGGTAATAAAAATAATGCCTACCTTATGTATTTGGGGAGAATCATGTCAGATATTATATGACAAGAACTTCTCTAATCCCAGTGCCTAGCACAAAAGTATTATAATAATATTAAATCCCTCCCAATATCAATCATTCCAAGTATTTGACAGTTTACTATTTGAACTCCAAATACTCATTTAATAAGCATCCATTTAATGACTCCTATTTAATATGTGCATAGTACTGCAAAAACAAATAAGGAGAAAGGAAGTCAGGAAAAATAAACATCTACTGAGAGCTACCTATGTGCCAGGCACTTTGCATAAATCATCTTGTTTACTCCTTCAAATAACTTAATGAGAAAGCGTTGTGTCCTCACTTCTATGGATGGCACAGAGCTATAAGAGGTTATGTAACTTGCCTGTAAGGCACAAATGTGAATTTGCACCCAGGTCTGTTTGACTCAGGGGCCCTTTCTCATCCTCAAATTGCTGTGCCTCACAAGTAGAGTATATGTCTCAAACGGACCAAACCCTAAATTCAAAAAGAAAAGAGAAGAAAAGAGGGGTCCGATTAATGGAAAGTAGAGGAGAAAGAGGAAAGGATAGGAAGGGGGAAGAACCAAAAGAGAATCAGATGTTGAGGAAGAGATAAGAGAACAACAAGGGGAAGCCAAGTAGCTCTTCCACTCCCATCCACTGCCGTGGCTGGTGGAGAGCCAGCCCCTGAGCTCATCCTTATCACCTTTAGGTGATGTGTCCCTGCCAAACGAACTAGTACCAAAGGAAATGCATCATGTCTGTGATTTCCCGACAACTCCAGCTAACAAGAGCTGATCTCACCCTCTCCTTTCGGAGGCTCCAGCAAAAGCACTGCAGCTTCTAGGTAGACTCTAACTCCCTGTCTTATTTACAGTTTAATTTTGTACTGATAATTGTCTCGTGGGCTCATCTTATTCTCACATCCGAGCTATAAAATGCATGCATTTTGGTTTACTCTTCTGGAAGAAGACAGTCACAGATGAAAGCACACTACTAAATTTTATAAGAATTTCCTGAGGAAAAAACTGAAAAATTCCGCCCAGGGCTTGGGGTAGGCACTCATAGATTACTTGCTGGGGTAGAGACAGTTACTGAAGAGAGAAGAGCATAAACTCTGGAAATATACTGCCAGATATTGAGGTTATCCTGTTCATCCATGGCGATGGGGGCGTCCACTGAAGGGACTGAGCCCTTGTCATTGGAAAGAGGTCAGTTTGAGAGCAGGGAATAGAGACTCTGGCAGAAGCTTATCTGGTAGTGGTGGGAGTACTATTTTCTTTGCTCTAGATCTGGCCAATGCTTGGCAGTCTCGGTGTCATGCAATTGCTGGAAGCATTTCTGTTGGTGGAGGGTGGCTTTCCTTGTTCTAGGAAGTTTACCTGTGAGAGAGTCTAGGAAAGTGCCAAGGAAAGGGCCTCGGGTTGGGTCCCGACTCAGCAGTGTGTCTGAATCATGCTCTGTGCCACGTGTCCTTTCATCATCAGTACAGCCTGTCCTGATTGGATCAGGGAGGGGTCCACACCCACACCTTCATCAGGACGATGCAGGGAAATGCTGGACCCCTTCCTGGAGGTCAGGTGATGGTGCCAACAGAGGACAACAGGGCTCAGCAGCAGCCGGAGCCCTGCTTAGAGACATTACCTTGTAATATGAAAAGAAGCAATATCTACCTCTCTGTTGTCATGAGGATTGGAGGAAAGATGTGCAAAGTGACTGGAATTCATATCCTCATTCAGCATTTATTCATTTCATCCCATGTTGTAGTTACTTCATGCCAAGCTCCAGGCAATAGGAATACAGCAGTGAGGGAGCTGGGTCAAGTACTGCTCTCTTAGTTTACATCCTCTTAAGGACAGGGGACAAACAATAAGCAGATAAACACGCTGTCGCGGACTGAGATGGGGATTTGGGGGCATGTGATTTATCGAGGATGTTCTCCTCAGAAAAACCTGTAAAGGATGAGGGAATCAGGATGGGGATGGGGAAGAATGAAGCAGAGGGGTGCTCTAGAAAAATCTAGCCTGGGTCTGAACCCTGGGAGCCCTGAAGTGCAAATCACATCCTCAGAGTTGTCCTTAAAGGCAAGAGTGGGGAGCTTCTGTACCCCTGTCTCTATCAGTCATTGGCCACCCCAGGGTGTTGCAGTAGCCTCCCAGGTGAAGAGGCTCCTTAGGCAAGAGTGATTCTTAGAAGAAGGCCACAGGTATGAGGTGTTAGCTGCTGTGTGCACAGAAGTGGGGTACACGGCTGTCATGGGGCATGGGCAGAGCATCAGCAACATCGGCTGCCTCTCTTCATAAGAGGGAAAGTCGGATAGTGGAAACTGCTAGGAGAGAATGGAAATTCAATGGCAGCAGAGAGACTGTACCACTCCTTTAGACTGTGTGGTCATGATACAGGGGTGGATTGATTTTGTAGATTTTGAAACTTACAATTCAGAAGGTCCTTTTTAAAGTAAAAGAATATGAAATCATGAATACAAAGCTAGTACAAACATGAAAATGTATTCAAAATGAGAAGACAAAGAATTACAAATAATAAAAGCTAACAAATAACTGAAGCACCGCAAAATCCAGAAAAAATGGTTAATATTTAATTAAAGTTAATTAAACTTTCTGACACACCTCTACAGTACCTTTTCCTACATTATTTGTCCATATATATTTTGATTACCTCCCTATATGATAATGGCTTGGTATTTGCTATTCATTAAGAGACTAGAAAGACATTTTGATCTTCCCCTTAAAGTGGTAAACTGTTTGATGGTTAATATTTTTTAAAAGTTTCTTTCAGCTTCACTATTTGTTATTTCGTAAAATGATGTGAATTTTGAGGATTATTACCTAGGTGGGAAAGCCTCTATTAAGCTTCTTTCATCTTTGAAAAGATGCCCCACAGATAGCTTCTGACTCCACACATTTCAGACTCCCTTTTGCCAGGCACACACTTGTAATCCCAGTTATTAGGGAGGCTGAGGTAGGAGGATCCCTTGAGCTCAGGAATTTGAGGTCATCCTGGACAACATAGTGAGACCCTGCCTCTTAAAATAAAATAAGAATAAAACAAACTCATTTTCCTCCCATACTATCCTTGACCTCTGGGTGTTGTAGGACATTTTCACATTGAGAAGCCTTTGTGTGATGATAATGGATAGTTGGCAGTGAGTGATGAGTATTCCAGGAAATCTTTGCTGTACCAGGCACCACACAAGGAAGTGACTGCAAACCACTTACATACTTCCCCTCAACTCAATGAACCCCTTCTCCTTTGCCAGATCCCCAAAGTGCCTACAGCCACTCGAATGCCAATGGAAGAGAGACATGCAGGAGAGAAAAACGGAATAAAAAGAAAGTAGCCTTAAGTTTTAACTGATTGCGGTTAAAATATTTTACTTTCGCAACATTTACAAAAACACACATGCATGTGAATAGATAACTAGGGTCTCTCCCAGAACTTACAAAGGATCCCTGCAAGTGAGGCGCTCTGAAATGTAAGCCTCATTGGTTTCACCACAAATCCACCTCTGTCAGTGAGGGACTCTTTAAGGAGGTGACACATAGCTGAAAGCACTTAGATGACACTTAGTAAATCATTATTAATTGGAGATTCATGGTAAATCTATTGCAGTCTTCGAAAGCAGAGATCTCTGGCTCCATCCTGAGTCTCAGACTAACTTACACAAGGACAGGAATACAGCCACTTCCCCAGGAAGGCCTCTTTTAAAATAGAAGTTGTCTGCATCAGAGACCATCCCAAAATTACCACACTTTGGCCATCATGCATACAGGCAGCGCATGGTAACGGTCTGAGTGTCTCTGCAGCATTGGTTGGAATCTGTAAAGATCTGAAATCAATGCATTGTTTGGCTGTGATTTGCATCCTCTTTTTCTTTGCTGGCTCTGGGTCTCTGGGGGAGGGAGTCCCTTGTGCCTGCTAGGTGCTTTTGATTAGAGAGCATGGGGCTCTCAGTATTATAATTGTTTGTTTATCTGCCTATCTCCTTTGCAAAAGTGAGCCGTGCCAAGCAGGGGCCCTGTCTTATTTATGCTTGCATCCCCAGTGTCTAGCACACAGCCCAGCACACAGAGGGCACTCCATTCATTTTCCCAGATGAATACATAATTGCCTATCCAGGAATGTATGAAAGGAAAAAAAAATCATTCCACCCATTTCTTCATTACATCTCAAATTCTCCAAAACAGGTAAGTTAATATTTTTGTTCAATTTGGTCAGTAATACAATGCTTGATCCTGAATCATTTAAAAATATTTCTATTTTTCAAATCATTTGCAGAAAGCATGAGTGAGTATACATAAATAATTTTCACTGTTTGATAGAAAGCATTCACAAAATCAAGGAGAAATAACATACAATATGCAGTTTTCATTCTGGGTGCTTTGCACTGAAATATGCAACAGATTCTCTTTCTTATTTTTGAGAAGGACAAGAGAGCTGCTTGTCTGGAATCACTGTTCCCTTTGTCAGTAAATAAAAGGTCCTTGTATTTGCAAGGATTTCACATGATGTAACAAAAAAAGAAAGAAAGAAAAGGCATGTAAAGTTTTCCATAGCAAGTGCGCTCACCAAATTTGCTTGTACCGCTTAATTATAGAAGATTCAGAGGGGAAAGGCTTCAGGGTGTCTGAGTGTCTTTTCCTTGGGCGAGGTGGGGAGAGGGGGTCTCCTCTTTCCTCTCTATCTTTCACAAATTAAAAAAAATCGTAATTAAAGCTGAACACAGCTGATTTCCCAAGGACTGACAACATCTGACACCAAGCTAAATTAATAGCAGAGAAAATATTTTTTTCCTACATTTAAACTACCGACAGTGTTTAGCAAAAGTGATTTAAATCCTTTATAAAGTTTCTAGTGTTCTCAAATAAACACTGGACTAAAATAAAGGCCTAGTTAACTCCAAATATTTCAAAGAAATTAAACAATATAACTATTTTCTTAAAATTGAGATGAATCCCGAAACTAGTAAATGAAGATTAACTCTGGATATTTAGAAAAGATCTTTATCTATAACTATCTACGTTCGTAAGGCAAGAAGAGCCTTGGTTTCATTAAGGAAGGAATAGCAGGGGCTGGCAAACGGAATTTTATTAAGTAAAAGGTCAATCCAACATCATCAGGTGATAGCCCTGTCACCAACTGCCCTATTTCTATGGATAATTTTTAATGATACTAAAAGTTTTTGCCTAACTCCACTTAGCTATTTCTGCCCTCTGTTGTACTACGTATGTAAAAACCCTGGCTTGAGCCTCATTTCACTCCGCTGAAATAACTTAGTTCTTATCAATCATTAATATCTTATTGAATTGACATTTGCACTAGCAAGATGTGAAAGAAACACCACAAGAGTAGGTAGGTGGGGTACCGGGGTCAGGAAGGGTGAACACATAAAATGGTATCCTAAGAGTGGTAAAGGTGGCTATCCCGGGGAGAGATATCCGCTCCCTGGGCGGAACTTGCAGAATGAGGTGGTTCTGAAATTACCCTATGAACTGTGGTCAACTCACCCAAATCATGCCATCATGAAGGCTTTTCAGGAGATGCCAGATCCCCTTCTCCAGGGCCTGCCTTCTCTTCTCTCTCAATGTGGCAATGCAGTCATGGTCAAACCCACGGGCTCTGCAGCCAGACTGAGGTCCATTGCTCAATTTCAATTTTATCTGTGTCACCTGGGAGGGGGTACTTTTTTGTTTATACATGTCTGCCCCATTAAAATGTAACTTTCACGAGGGCAGAAACTTTCATTCATAGCCATGGAAGAGGCTTAGTGCATGGTGGGTGCTCAATATTTAATTTAAATATATTAAAAGAATAAATGAATCATAAGTGACTGAATGGATGAAATATTTAACCTCTCTGGGCCTAGTTTTCTCATCTGTAAAACGAGGGCAGTAACAGCACTCAATCTGACATCTACACAGGTAGCAACCAGTGCCAGAAAGCAGCAACAGTGTTTACCTAGCCAAGGGGTCCTTTATGTTCTTCCTGTTAGGGAGAATGTGGTTTCAGGATGTGCAGTTGCTGGCAAAAGGGTGAAAGCTAAAGCAACTGCAGGTGGGTCCTGTTATGCGTTGTTTAATCATGTTCACTTGGAAATTCGCTCTGCTTTTTCAAGGAGATTTGGTCATACAGATGACTTTAGGTCATGCTCTTACTTTTGTCTTCATAGGACAGCCATTTACACTTAATGAAATAAAAAACTCAAATAATATGTGACTGAGGAAAGAAGAGGGATAGGGTCAAGACTTTCCAGTTATATTTCATGGTTCTCATTCTCATTTCACCTACACAACTAGGGTGGGAAAATATTTTTAGAATTCAGTACGCTCAGTTGCAAAATAAGTGTATAAACATTGGTATCTTTCCTACATATGGCTCTGTTTGGAAAAAAATAATGAAAATCATTTTTCAGTAGTAAAACTAAATATTAAATACCCATCAATAAACAACAAATATGAAAGCCTATGTAAAGAATCCTTTATAATTTTACTCAGAGACAAAAAATAAAACAATTAAATGAAGTGACATACTTTATGTATGGATGAAAATATTCATTGTTACAAAGGCATCAATTTCCAAGTCAATTTATAAATTTAATGTGAAAATTTCCATAGCATGTTTCTTGGATCTATTCAAAATAATTTTAAGCATTATCTGAAAGACTAAACCTATAAAAACGCATATCATTTAGAAAAATAAGAAGAATATGGTTAAGGAAGAACTTGTCCTGTTAATTATTTAATAAAACATACTATAAAGCTATGGTATTTAAAGTATAATAAATAAGGTTGCTAGTCATAACCTGCTAAATTATTTCATCGCCTACTGAGGGTTATGAACTGCAGACTGAAAAACATTGGCTTATAAATATCCAAAACTGACTAGTTTGGTTAAATATATTATAATGTGGTCATAATGCAGAATACATGCAGTTATTAAAAATAATGTGGTAGAACTATATTGGTATGGAAAGATATTTGCAATATTTGGGTGAAAAATTTACTAGAATCACCCTATTTTGAAAGAAAAAATATCATATATTTTTATATATGCAGAGAAAAACCATATGGACAGAAAAGTACCAATATATTAACAATAGCCCATTTGTCTCTAGCTGCTGGGTTTGTGGGTGAGTGTAATCTTCTTTTTACTATCTATAATGAATATGTATTACTAATTAAAATGTGAATTTTAAACATTTTAGACTATTACATAATACATAGATTTTGTTCATTATTTTCAGTCTAATTTTCAGGGGAAAATGCAGATTTGGTCCCTAATATATAATTAATATCCATTACATGATTTTTAGCAAAGATATTATAAAGTTATAGTACTTAAATTATAATAAATAAGTTTGTCATTTATTTTTTATAATAAATGACCTCCTAAATATTTCATAGCTAACTGAGGGTTATGAACGGCAGTTTTATTATATTTTCTGTCATTTTCTTTGACAGAAAACGTGATAAAATGAAACATTCCTAATTTTCTTTAACATTAAGTTTGCAGCAGTAGGCAATCCTCAATCAAAATCATCATATTTTTAGCTGCAAAATAGGAAACACTTCTTCCAATTCCTGCCATAGAACTTCTCTAAGAATAAAACAGCTGCTTAGCTAGCCTCGCCTTTAAAGGAAAAAATGCCATCATTAAACTGCTGCTTTGTCTGGGTATTTTGAGTCGAGGTGCTTCAATGGCTATTGTGTAATACTGTGCCTCCTGTCACACTACCAACCTGCTGGGCTTATTATATGAGCCACTTAAGCCCAGCTTAAACCCAGGCTTCCAGCTGGCTCTAACCAAGACCGGTAGAAGTCAAGATTTATTTATGCTGGGGCTGCTGAATAAGGCAGTTACTCATGAGGACATTTTTAAATTTGTACAAGTAAACCCAGGAACACTTTAAGGGGAGAAGTCACAAACACATCAAGTCTGGAGTTGGACATGTGTCTTGGGAGAAGAGACATGATGGGTGAGGGAAGATGATGCTTTCAGATTTCCAGTGTGCACCTTCCTCTTTATTTGTGGCTGGTAGAGTTACCTGAGTCATTGCTTTTGTCCCCTCTAGATGCTGTCCTGAATTTCACTTTTGTCTGCTTTCATAATTTAGTGACCAGAATAACAGTCTGAAAACCATTCCACAAAGTATTGCCTCAAGTCAAAAATACCCTCCAAAAAGTTGTTGGTGAATATAAGGCCAATTTCATGCTCTCTTAAAATAATGACACAAGAGTAGAAACTGAGTAAGTTTCATAGTTCATGTCTTTTGTTCTAGACCTCTACATCAAGAAATGTCAATTTTCAAGGCATACGGATTCAGTTTTCAAAAAGCTATGATTTTATCATTTTCAGAATTCAGCTGGAAAACATTTTATACATCTATAAGTTGAAAGAACTAGATGAAATGATTTTAAATAGAGATGTTGAGTGAGAACATTCTCTAGCACATTATCTGGCAATATTGGATGTTGTAATACAATCTTAACAGTGCACAATGTAAATATACCAATGTATACTGTTAACAGTATACAATTACCTCATAATATTAAAAGCTCTTATAAACCTCATCTTAACAACAGAATAATATTCTAAGATGTGATTATGTAACAATTTTATAAACCTTATTCCCTTTTGTTATTTTAAAGAATATTACGATTTCTAACTTTACGAAAAAAATCTTCCAAATTTCAGGTCATGCCTTTAGGATTCACAAAGTAGAATTACCATAAAAAACATTTTAAAGGTTACATTGCAAAATTATTTTCTAAAAGGCTTGTGGCAATTTTCATCCCCACCTGCAGTATCAATAGCCACTTCCTTGTTTCCTCATTCACATTAGGCATCTCATTTTCAAAAATGCATACAATTTTTTAAAAAGATTTGATTCATTGATAGGTTAAGAATTTCGTTCACTGTTGTTTTAATTTGCATTTATTTTTATTTACAGTGGGATTAAACACTCTTCCATATAGGATTTAGTCATTTGTATTTCCTCCTGTGTGTATTGTTGCACAGGCCTTTTGCCTGAAAAGGACCATTTCCTTTTCAGTAATAATCAACATTAACTGCCATGATGACTGCTACGACAGGAAAGCTGATTCAGTGTGGGCTTGAGGGAGGAAGCCACAGAGGTCTGTCTGCCAGAAAGTGACCTTTGAATGGGTATCCAAATGGTGAGAGGTAGAGAGATGCGCAGTAGCTTTCCTGGCAGAGGGACAGAATCATTCATTTTGAGGCAGATTTGACCTGTGAGTCCAGGGCTGTCCAGAGAATAAAAATGCTGGCTCTAAGGGACATGAGCATTCTGGTCAAATGAAGAACATCTTCATCCATGCTTTGATGAGATGGACCTCAAACTACTATGATATTACTATGATACAATAGATGATGACTACTATGATACAATTTTTTTTCATTCCTAGACAATGTATTAAAATATATTCTCATATCAAAACTCAGGGTCTAAAACCTTCTCCCGTCTAAAGTGCTACCTTATCATAAAATAATGAAAAGTTTTAAGATAGCTAAGAAAAGACCCTACAAATTTATTATAATTATTTCTTGCCAAAAACATTTTCATTTATGCTGATACTTCAAATACAAGGACTTTTAAATTTTCTCTTTTTCCTAAATGCTGTAAAAGTAATAGTAACTAATATGTTGGGCCATTACTTTAAGAAATGTTATTTACACAACATAAAATTCCTTTATGAATGAACAACAAAGTATTTTTTAATTGTACTGTGATCCAAAAGACCTTAAAAAATAGAAGAAGCTTACTGAGCTGAAACTAATTCTTGATCTATTATCAGCCATCAGCATAACTATCACAAAACTTTCAGCACATACTTATGGTGTCATAGGGAAAGCAGTCATAATGTTTTCATAAGTTGGGTATTTTATTAAGTAAAAGCACTTTAAATCAGTGCTTTTGAAACTGTGAATCATGGTCATGACCTTTAGTGAGTCATGAAATCAGTGGATCAGACTGGCTTTTTTTTTTTTTGAGATGGAGTTTTACTCTTGTTGCTCAGGCTGGAATGCAATGGTGTGATCTCAGCTCATGTCAACTTCCATCTCTCGGGTTCAAGCAATTCTCCTGCCTCAACCTCCCCAGTAGCTGGGATTATAGGTGCATGTCACCATGACCTGCTAATTTTTGTATTTTTAGTAGAGATAGGGTTTCACCACGTTGGCCTGGCTGGTCTTGAACTCCTGGCCTCATGTGATCTGCCCGCCTCGGCCTCCCAAAGTGTTGGGATTACAGGTGTGAACCACTGCTCCCAGCTTTTTTTTTTTTGAAATGAAATAGAATGGAAGGAAAAAGAAAAGAGCATTGCATATAATAAAGGTAGTATTATTTCAAGTGGATGTGCGACACTGCTATGTAAAATGCATCCCTACTGTAAGGCTATGGTCAAACCGATTTCAAAAGCACTGGAATCCAGGCGTGATGGCTCATGCCTGTAATCCTACCACTTTGGGAGACCAAGGCAGGAGGAAGGACCACTTGAGAAACTCAAGGCTATGCTGGGTGGCATAGTGAGATTCTGTCTCTACAAAAAAATAAAAAAATTATAATAAATAAAAATTAGTCTAGCATGGTGGCACATACCTGTAGTTCTAGCTACTCAGGAGACTGAGGTGAATGAATTGCTTGAGCCCAGGAGGTTGAGGCTGCAGTGAGACATGACTGCACCACTGCACTCCAGCCTGGGTGACACAGCAAAACCCTGTCTCTAAAAAAAATAATTGTTTTTTAAACATTTTAAAGCACTAGACTTTACATAATAGCTGGTATACCTCTCATTTTTAAAAAGTTTTAAATTAATTCAATCCTCACCCCAAAGATTATTCTCCATTAATATTAGCCTTTAATAAGGTAAATTTAAAGTTAAATGTGCTGCTACCATCCATGTGGAACTGTTCTAGGTTCTGAGGAGGCAATGGTAATAAATTGGGATCCTAGCTCTCTCATACAGCTTCCATAAAGTTGAGAAGACAGATGGAATATATGAAATACAAAGTCAAGTCGTTCTGCAAGCACCAGGAAAAGAAAAAGGGTAATGAATGGCAAGGCAATGACTCAGGGGCAATTTTATGTAAGATGGTCAAAGACGACATTGCCGAGAAAGTGACATTTAAATAGAGTCCAACATTTAATTTTTTAATCTGGCATTTTTAATGTTATTTTAAATTTAAATGAACATTTTGATAAATAATAGCCAACAACTGCTGAGATTTAAAATTTTATAAACTATTTCATTCCCTATTATGATGCTTAACTTTTTGTTCATTTATATATTTAGTCATTTACGCAACAAATATTTATTTTGTGCTTACCAAGGGCTGGCCACTGTACTGAGCCCTGGGGATTGAACTGAGAAAAAAACAAACTTAATTCTTGCTCTTAGAAGTGTCTGGCCTGCTAGGGTGTACACTGAGGCAAGAGAACCACTGGAACCTAGGAGGTGGAGATTTTTTGTACACTGGGCTACACAAAAAGAAAAGAAAAGAAATAGGCAATTCCAAAGTGATAAATGGATCATAGTACAGATTGCAGTTCCCTTCTTGGAAGATCAGAGAAGGCTTCCTGGAGGAATAATGATTAAACTGAGATGTAGAGGGTAAAATTAAATTAAAACTTTTTGCATACATTGACATTTTAAATTTTAGTTGAGACCACAGGCTTTTAATGGTGCTTAATAAGAAACTGAGTTATGGCAAAAGTACTTTTAACTTCACTGGATTAGTCATTACCCTCTGATTTAAAAAAAAATACAGAAGTTTAGAGAATGTTTACACACCTGTTACCATTAAATTTAAGTTAAATCTATAATCATTCTGTATCATATAATCATAAACTTTAGATTTCTATTTCCTAAGATGGGCAAAGAGTGTCCCAGTAATATTCAGAGGTATGCTTCTGCAGTTTGAAGGGCTGTTGATTTATAATCTGGAGACTGCAAATGTTTGTACTACAGAACTGTAGTCTACTCGGTAGAATGTTGTCATAGAGAATCGTGTTTGTTCACTTGAGGTTGCAAACTGTGTTTGTCATACGAGGTTAAACTTCCTCACCAACCCTATGATAATTAACCAGTAAGACCTCACTGATGCTGTTATAATGAACTCGACCAGTATAAAAGCCTGGGGGTTTTCTTGGTGTAAGGAAAGTATTTGAAGCTTTGTCCTTGCATAGTTTATGCAAATAAAAATAAATAGGTAAAGCTAAGCAATTAATTTCAAGCACAACCCTAAATCTCATTCTTCTGTAGAAGTTAGCACACAAGGTGTAGCAAAAGAGTCTAGTTTTCCAGATCAAGGGAATTGAATACAGCAAAGGCCTCAAGGCCAAAACCAGCAGGTTTGTTTCAGGAACTTGAAAGCAGTTCAGATGCAAAACTTCCAGGTGAAGAGGGCGGGTTGCATAGATAGTCTTCTCTCTCTCCCTGACCCAGATTTAATCCACTAATGCAATACCCTCCAAAAATGGCATTTCATAACCACCACCCCCCATTTTTTTTAGCCAAAGCATTTATCACTCTATAATATACCATATATTTTATTTCTTTATTTTCTCGCCCCCACCCATTCCCACCACCATTAGATATAAGCTCATAGAGTATAGTAATTTTGTCGGTTTTCCTTACTAGTGCTCCAGATTGAGGATAGAAGAGTAAAAACTGATTGGAAGTTCAAGGCTGAGGCTTGTTAATTTTGACATTTACTCTAGATCCAAGGTGTTTTGGGTAGACTATTTTTGACTTCTCTCATCCCCACCCCTAAATTCCATGTTAGTATTTCAAAGTATTTCCCTTTGGGCTGGTTGGAAATTTCCCAGAGAAGAGTCTTCCATTTTCCTGCCTGGAGGGTGAGGTCTGGGAAACAGTCAGATTCTGGGAGAGGTCTGGGGTACCTGCACCATGGGCATTAAAATTCAAGCAGCCCCTATACCTCTGCTTTCCACAGAAGGTACCATTCCTTCACCTATGCCTGGTATCTCTCACTCCAGAAGATAAATCTAGAAGACAGATTCCAGAAGATAAACCTCCGGTCTTCAAGGGGCTACAGCCTTAGCCCCTAGTGATCTAGAGTGGGGAAAGAGGTGAGAAAACCAGAACTCCAGAACACAAAAGCCTGCCTGCCTTCCTGGGAGGGTGAAGGAAAAAATCACCTTTCCTTCTTTCAGTGATGAATCTCATCCAATAGGAAACCAGTTCCAAGTATATTTCTATTTTAAGTTATTAATCTACACTGTGCCACATTAGCTAACACCGGTGAAATCTGGGGAAGCCCCGTTACTTTACGACTCATTAAAAGAGAAGAGTTCCAGCTGCCTTCATAAACATTTGTTCTCTTTTTGATGTGCTTTTTAGGGCATACTAAATAAGAGGCAGATGGTAAGACATTAAATGTTAAGCTAAGCATGTAACTAAAGTCTAAATCTGTGATTTCCAATGGGAGGAGAAGAGTTTGGGTTTGAATGTTTGACATCTTAAACTTGCACAACATTCTTGTAGCACTTTGGCAATTATACTAATTATATTTCTGATGGCATTATGACAAGTTTGTATTATGTGTGTTTAAGAAAATATTTGCGAATTTGAGGAGGGTAGTTCATTCTCCCCACCCCCATAACTCAGGTTTCCAAATCTTCTCTGAAGAGGTCATAGGAATTAGAAAAGTAACCCAGGGCTGGGCACAGTGGCTCATACCTGCAATCCTGGCCCTTTGAGAAGCTAAGATGGGCAGATCACTTGAGCCCAGAAATTCAAGACTAGCCTGGGCAATATGGCAAAACTCCATCTCTACAAAAAATATAAAAATTAGCAGGGCATGATGGTGAGTGCCTTGTAGACCCAGCTATTTGGGGAGGCTGAGGCAGGAAGATCATCTGAGCCAGGGGAGGTTGAAGCTACAGTGAGCCATGATTATGTCACTGCACTCCAGCCTGGGTGACAGAGACTTTGTCTCAAAAATATAAAAATAAAAAAGAGACCCATTCACTTCACAATTTGCCTGGGGATGTTTCCGCACAGCCTCAACCTTTGCTTAGCCTTGGTCCTAAGATCTCTTTTGAAGAGGTTCCTGTTGAACTAAAAGTCTAGTCGAGTCTCTCACTGCTAAAGGTCCAGGACCTTGGCTAAAAACTTACCTGTTACGAGGTGAAAGTACTCATAGCTTCAACTGAAAAAACGGCTCTAAGTCTTTTGGAGAAGCTCTTAAATATCAGTCGATATTAATGTTGCTGTTTTCTATCACAATGACAGTCTGCACAATGCTACACCTTATTGCAATACCCCCTACCCACCCAGGGAAGTAGCAGAGGCCAGAATATTAGTCATTAGCATTCAGCATACTTATCAGTAGACTTTTCTACATTGCCTTGCAGACTCAGGAACAAAATCATGTCCAAGTTAGTTCAGCTTAAGACATAGAAGCAAAAAGCTGACTTTTAATCCTGTCTTCTCTTTCTATACTTCCAACTTCTGCCAGTTCCCTTCAACAGTCTGGCTGATAATGGGTAGGCCCCATTTATCAACTCAAATATTAAGATATAGCTCTTTACTTACCTGTCTATAATATGCTCCATATGGATCTCTGGCTTGAGACATTCCCTCTTTTTCTTCCTCATCCTTCTACCTCAAATGAACCACATCTCTCTTCTTTATTAATATTTAGGATTTGACCTTATGTAGGACAGGTGTTTTTTTTTTTTTTTTTTTTTTGAGACAGAGTTTCACTCTTGTTACCCAGGCTGGAGTGCAATGGCGCGATCTCGGCTCACCGCAACCTCCACCTCCTGGGTTCAAGCAATTCTCCTGCCTCAGCCTCCTGAGTAGCTGGGACTACAGGCGCGTGCCACCATGCCCAGCTAATTTTTTGTATTTTTAGTAGAGACGGGGTTTCACCATGTTGACCAGGATGGTCTTGATCTCTTGACCTCTCGATCCACCTGCCTAGGCCTCCCAAAGTGCTGGGATTATAGGCATGAGCCACCATGCCCAGCTGGGACAGGTCTTTTTTATTTCCTTTACATAAGGCAAGCAGAACCCTCACATAGCTACTGAATTCACATGTGTTTCTGATCAAAGAGAAGGAGGTAGAGGGAAAAGGAAGCAAAGGAACTCGCTGGAACACTGGAGTTTCATAGCACAGAATATTCAGTACATATGTTAAAAGTTTATGGACTCCCTTAACTCTAGCATATGTATACAAATATTTCATTTGGTGAACTTCATTGATCTAAGAAGTCGTAGTAGCAAGAAAAATGGCCTTCAAGATCAAGTCCTTTGCTGGACCTTCCACTAATTCTCCTGGTTCCAAGCTACCAAGTCTCAAATAAATTACAACAACGAGTCAAGGTCACTATTTTGCAGATGGGGATTCTGGAACTCTCAGACAGATGAAGACACCCTTCTCAAATAATTTACCTAATGCTGGTTTAACTTGCTTTTTACCTAATTTAGGTTATTTACCTAATGCTGGTTTAACTTGCTTTTTTAACCTGGCAGCCAAAACACAATCTCCTGTTGGTAACGATGGAGAAATTTTATTCAGCAGAACTCCTTTTAGGGAAAGCACTGCACTTGTTTCAAATGATTGTCTTGATAAGACCTTTTGGGAGTATTTCAAGCAAGACCACCAACCCAAGTGTCCATCAGTGGATGAACAGATAAATAAAATGTGGTGAAGGGAGCCAGAATATGCCACCCCAAAATATGCCACTTTGGCATAAGAATTATTTTGAGCTAAAGATAATTCAGAAACAGCAGACAGAAAACAACAACAACAATGAACAACAACAACAACAACTACAAAAAACAACAGAAAAACAACTCTCTGCCCTCCCCTTATCTGGGTAAAAGCAGAACATGAATCTCCATTTTTAATGGAAAAAATAAACTGTAAAATAGTTTAAAGAGATTTTTCTGAGCCAATATGCATGGCCATGGCCTGGGGAAACACCATCTCAGGTGGTCTTCAGAAAGTGTGCTCATGGCTGGGCACAGTGGCTCACACCTGTAATCCCAGCACTGTGGGAGGTCAAAGCAGGTGGGTCACTTGAGTTCAAGACCATCCTGGAAAACATGGTGAAATCCCGTCTATACTAAAAATACAAAAATTAGTTGAGCATGGTGGTGGGCACCTGTAGTTCCAGCTATTCAGGAGGCTGAGGCACAAGAATCACCTAATCTGGGAGGTGAGGGCTGCAGTGAGCTGAGATCATTTCATTGCACTCCAGCCTGGGTGAAAGAGTGAGACTCTATCAAAAAAAAAAAAAAAAGAATCAGGGAAAGTGTGTCCAAGTCAGTCAGGTTATAGTTTGATTTTGTACATTTCAAGGAGACAGGAACTACAGCTAAAGACATAAATCACTCCATGGAAGGTAACATTGGTTCAGCCCTAAAAGGCAGGACATCTTGAGGTGGGGAGAAGGGCGCTTACAAGTCATAGGTGGGTTTTTGGGATTCTCTAGTTGGCAATTAGTTGAAAGAATTAAACTTTGTCTAAAGGCTTGAAGTCAGTAGAAAGGAATGCTTAAGTTAAGGAAGATCATTACCCAATACACTGGATCAGAGTGACCTGTAGGGATGTGACTTAACCCTTGTCTGTCATGGTCATAGGTCCCTTTTATAATTTGATATCTTGTTGTCACAAAGAGTCTGTTTTGTCAATCTTATCATCTCTATTTTAACATTAATGCTGGTTAGTTGTGCCTAAACTCCAAAAGGGAGGAAATATAACAAAGTATGTTCAACCTTCCTGTCATGGCTGGAAATTTAGTTTTTAAAGGTTTTGGGGTCTCCATGGTTAGAAAGGATCTGTTCACTCAGTGTGTGGGCTTAGGATTTTATTTTTAGGTTATGCATTTATAAAAGTGTTCTCTTCCTTACCAAGGAAGAGAGCAACTCTTAATGCAATTGCCTGATTGGTTTGGTCTGCCCACCGCACAGAGAAATCCAATCTACTGAGATTGTGGTACTGCAATAAGGAAAGAGTTTAATTACCTCTAGGCTAGTCACATGGGAGATGGAGTTATTACTCAAATCAGTCTTCCAGAAGGTTTGGAGGTCAGGGTTTTTTAAGGACGGCTTGGTGGGTAGGAAACTAGGGAATGGGTGTTATTGACTGACTGAGGATATAATCATAGGTTGTAGAAAATGGTCCTCATGCACTGAGTCTGCCTCTGGGTGGGGAGCCACAGGACTGGTTGAGTCATGAGTTAGTAGGGTCAGTCAATGGTCAGAAGGCAAAAGTCTGAAAAACGTCTCAAAAGACCAATCTTAAGTTCCACAATCATGATGGTATCTATAGGAACAACTGCGGAAGTCACAAATCTTGTGACCTCTGGCCACATGCCTCCTGAGCAGTAAGGGACTATAGAAGCTATATTTTAGCAGAATTTAGGCTCCTCCCATAATTCTAATCTTGCTGTCTTTCATTAGCTTTACAGACGTGGTTTCAGCCGCTGAACAAGGAGGGGATCAGTGTTAGGGAAGGACTATCATCCTTGTTTCCATGTTAAACTAGAAACTAAATCCCTTCCATGGTTAGCTTCCTATGCCCAGAAATGAGTGAAGACAGTTGGTCTGTGAGGCTAGAAGCAAGATGGAGTCAGTCATGTTAGAGTCCTCCTGCTGTCATAATCTTTGTAAAGGTGGTTTCATTAATCATCGGGACTCTTCATCACTGGAGATGACTCTAGGTTCTTACCAGACGAAAGGTTTGGAGAGGAATGTGTATAACAAACCTTACTAAACCACCCTTTTCTTGTATTTATTTCCCCCTATATTTCCTTCCCACAAGTTACCACCCCTAGTAACACCCCTTTTCCTTTGTCTTATCAGTCTCTACAGTGAATCAAATGTATCACTCTTTGTCAAAATGCTGTGTCACATCTTAGGTGTAACTGCTTCTCTGCCCCTTCACTTTTCTGGGAAGGCCTCTGAATATATACATGATAACAAACCTTTCCTCCTGCTAATCTGTCTTTTGTCAGTCTGATTTGCAGGGCCCCAGATATTGAACCTAAGAAGGTAAACATTTTTTTCCTCTCCCAACAGTGGTATATGCATACAATGAACTATTATTATTCAGCATTAAAAAGAAGGAAATTCTGACATATGCTATAATATGCACGAACCTTGTGGACATTACACTAAGTGAAATAAGCCAGTCACAAAAAGATGAATACTATATAATTCTACTGGTAGGAGTGTCTAAAATAGCCAAATTCATAGGGATGGAAAGTAGAATGGTGGTTGTCAGGCACTAGGGGGAGGGGAAATGAGAAGTTGTTGTTTGTTTAATAGACATAGAGGTTCAGTTTTGCAAGATGAGAATGTTCTCGAGATTGGTTACCTGGGGCCCAAGGGAAAAGTTCCCCTTCACCCTGTGAAGTTGCATGGAAAAATCAACTCACCAAAGGCAGACTAACTGGAGAAATAACATAGAAATGCATTTAATGTGTACATGGGAGCCTTCAGAATGAAGACAGGGTAAAGTGCACATTTTTCTGCTTAGGTTCAACAAAGTATGTAGAGCCGTGTAGAGATATGACTGGAGAAAAAGAGTATGATCTAATGCAAACAGATAGCATGAGAAAACTCGGCAAGGCCTATCTGTCTAGATTCTTCTTAGCCTCTCTGGGTAGCATTTCTTTTTCTGGATATGGGACAGGACCCTTTCTGGAATGGGGATCTTATGACCTACAGTAAAATAAGGTGGGTCAGATCATTTCCCTATGGCCAATATTTATACAGAATGTAAACCAAAAGTATCCAAGACAGGTCCCAATCAATGTAGAAAGTTTATTTTGCTAAGGTTAAGGACACATCCATGACACAGCCTTAAGAGGTCCTGCCTAGGTACCCATGGGGGTCAGGCCACAACTTGGTTTTATACATTTTAGGGAAACATTAGACGTCAATCAATACATGTAAGGTGTACATTGGTTTGGCCCAGAAAGGTGGGACAACTGAAAGAGAGGACATAGGTCCTTCCAGGTCATAGGGAGATTTAAAAATTTTCCAACTGGCAATTGGTTGAAAGAGTTATTTTCAATAAAAAGGAACGTCTGGGTTATGATAACAGATGAAGACCAAGGTTTTATCATGCAGAGTAAGCCTTCAGAGAGAACAAATTGTAAATGTTTCTTATTAGACTTAAGGAGTCTGTTCTATCAGTAATTCCAAAAGGGATGTGGGAACAGTGAGGCATGCCTGGCTTCCCCTTTTCATCACGGCCTGAACTCGTTTTTCAGGTTAACTTTGGGATGCCCTTGCCAATAGGAGGAGTCCATTCAGATGGTTGGGGTACTTAGAATTTTATTTTTGGTTTACAAGAAAGGCAGACGAAGAAGATGTTTGTCATTTTTAGGTTTTACAACTGGCTTTGGGGGGAAAGGGTTCTGGTTTCTATGACCCACGTGGGGAAAAGGGATTCCAGTTTCCATGACTAGCCTCAGGAAAGAATGGGACTGAGAGACAGGAGAGCAGGAGAAGGTCACAGAAAAGCATTTTGCTTCTCAGGCTGCTTCCGAGGCTGTCATTTTAGGGTATTGTTTTCTAGATCCCAACAGTGACACAGCAATGTGAATGTACTTAAGACCTACTGAACTGTGGATTTTAAAATGGTTATGATGGTAAATTTTGTGTCATGTGTATATTACCACAATTTTTTAAAACCTATTTTAAAAAGACCATGAAACACTTTAAACATTTAAAATAATCAAACATTTTTAAATTGCTGATTTAAATATACTTATGATGACTTTTCAACTTATACAGTTGTTGTTAGGGTGTTTGTTTGGTAGAGATGGGGTTTCACCCTGTTGGTCAGACTGTTCTCAAACTCCTGACCTCAAGTGACCCACCTCCTTCATCCTCCTAAAGTGCTGAGATTGTAGGCATGAACTTATACAGTTGTTTTTAAAATAAAAAATACATAAGCCAGGCACAGTGTAGCACACCTGTAGTCCTGGCTACTCAGAGGTTGAAGTGGGACGATCACTTGAGCCCAGGAGTTCGAGGTCAAGCTGGGTATCATGGTGAAAACTTCTTCTGTAAAATAAAATATATATAATAAAAAGTTTAGGCTGGGCACTGTGTCTTACACCTGTCATCCTAGGACTCTGGGAGGCCCCAGGCAGGTGGACCACTTGAGCCCAGGAGTTTGAGACCAGCCTGGGCAATATGGCAAAACTCCATCTTTACAAAAAAACACAAAATTTGCTAGGCATGGTGGCATGTGCCTGTAGTCCCAGCTACTTGGGAGGCTAAGGCGGGAGGATTGCTTGAGCTCACTGGAGGTTGCAGTGAGCTGAGATCACACCACTGCACTCCAGCCTGGATGACAGAGCAAGACTCTATCTCAAAAAAAAAAAAAGAAAAGAAAAGAAAAAAAAAATTTTTTTTCAAGAATACATGTATTTTCATTATTTTTCTCATGACTCTACCCATCCTTCTGATATTTGTACCTCAATCCTGCAGACCACTGTCCTTGTGCTTTCTGTTTGGGAATGGTATCGCCCAGTAAGTGGACATTAACAAATTTGCTAATTTTTACTGACGATGACAGTTCCCAATGCTGAGTTGCATAGATTTTCACCCACCTGCCTGGTATAAGAAAAAACCAACTCTCAGCTGTCATAGGTAGTCAGCACGATTAATTGAAAATACGTTACTCTTTTCATCTGTTTTGCAGATAGGACAAAATAGGTTCTAAATGGTTAATTCATGTGAACAAGTCATACCAAAAGGTCTCAAATGAGGACTTACTCAGGGTCAGCTTCCTGGGCTTGAGAACTGTACAGTCACTTAGGTTGCTATACTTAGAGAAGTCCCATGCTTGTTCAATGCTTTGCTGTTATCATCTTGACATTTTAAATATATATATATATATATATATATATATATATATATACACATACATACATACATATTAACAAAAGGCCCCTGCCCCATATTTTCATTTTGCACTGAGCCCTTCAAATTTTCTAGTTGGTCCAGGACTTAGGTCACTGATCTCTAAATATGATGATGTTCTAGGCTCAGCAGTGGGAAGCATTGTCCCTTTTATTCAAGATTCAGTATCGCTATTTTACACACAATGTCCATACTGATTTTGCTGTAGAGCACGGCAATGCTAACACTAGAATCTACCATTTAAAGAGAAGCTAGAGCCCTCAATAGTTACATCCAAGCTTCAGCAAGAAATCCCCACAAAGATGAATATAATTTTCTCATAAATATTTACAAGTTTTAAATAGTTGGATGTTAGTCACCCCATTTATCTTGGTGTTTCCATGTGAATGAAGCCCATCCAATATCTACATCGTATTGAGAAAAATCTGTGAAGCTAATGCAGAAAGAAGAATCAAGAGTGCCAAAAATAAATGTTTCCATCCTGAGCCAAAGAATGAATCACTTGTGCATTCATACATTATAAAAAATGTGATTCCTTTTTTCCGGTTTTACAAGGCCAACACCTATCAGAAACACAAATTCTGACTTTGACCGACTCAGACTAGGTCTCAAAAGCCATAAAAAGACCGTTCATGGAAATGAACAAAGAATGTATTTGTATATTTATCTGAGAAGTCTTGGCAGAATCTCTTTTAAATCAGCAGGGTAATATTTGCTTTTACATTTGTATGTTTTAGTGAGTTTTATAAACCCAGAAGCTAACCGACTTTCGCTTGTAAAGTAGAGAGGTAAACTGATACTGGGAGAGACGCCCGGAGATACAGCAGAGCTGAAATGTTTGTGCCTTGCTTATTAAACATAATCATCCTCACCAGAAATTACCATAGCATCAAGTTTCCCAGAAGGTTCTGAGGGCCAGTGCTTCACTTCTTCCTTATTCCTAAGGCACCTAACATGATGCTAGCATGTGAGAAGTACCCAGCAAATCCTCTCTTCACCCTCTCTCTAATTTTGGCCTCTCCCGGGAAATCCCCCTCCTTGCACATGATGTTTCACCCACATCTGTGTTGACTGGGCAATGCCCCATACAGTCAACTTTTCATATTCTCTTTTCCACACTTTCATCATAATGTATTTGTCCTTGGTTCTACTGCCTCTAATTTCTAAGATAAAAATTTTGTGAAAACTAACTCAGTCTTATGTTTTGAAGAATGAGTGTATTAACAGGGTAGCACAAGAATTCTATTTTCCTTTAGGTATTCTTTTTTTCGTTTTGTTTTGTTTCTACAATAACAATGATATTTTAAGACAGTGGCCAATGGAATAAATATAAAAGTTGAAATGTCTTACTGAGCGAAGTTGTGCTCTTTCCGAGTCCACAGGGGCACATAGTTTTAAGGGCAAGAATTTCTCAACACCATGCCCCCCTCCCATCTCTCTCCATCCGGGAGATTTAATGGTTTATGTTTGAATTTTGTGGGCACGGGAAGAAACTAAGAGCCAGTCACTGCAGCGGAAGTTCTAAGGAACTCCTTTCATTGGCCTGGGGTCTTAGAGAAGGTTGGGGTTCCTCCCAGGTTAAAAATCCCCTTCTTCCACACCCCTTCGGACTCCATGTTTGGGTCCCCTTCCACAAACACTCCCTTCGTGAAAGCCTGTCTTCCCCTCCTAAATTCCATCTCTCTCTATTCCTTTCCACTCAGTGTGGGAGCTGCTTTCCTCTCCTGGATTCCATCTTTCTGGATTCTCTCACTCAGTGTGAGAGTTAGCTGTTTCTCTGTCTCTAAATAAATCACTATCTACACATACTTTTGAGTACGGCATTTACTGAGCACTGAGCTGTGGTCCCCTCTCATTCTTGAGAGGGCAGGAGACCAAGAACCTGGAGAAACGTCCTCTCAGGGGAGCTGAGGGCACCCTGAACCCCTGAACCCCAATATTACATTTTGGCAAGCCAGCCAGGAGAGGGGTATACCATGGGAGGAGTACACCAGAAAAGGGGTACACCAGAAAGAGGGGTACAGTCGGGAAAGGGGTACAGTCAGAGAAAAGGACTTTAAAATCGTGAGTAAAACCAGCCCCATTCTGTCCTGTCTCTTTGAGAACCCCTGAAGCGGCGCAGCCAGGCAGGGCTGTGGGGAACCGGAGCCCCAGCGCTGGGCCCTGGAGGCACAACCCAGCCCATCTTAAGCGACACAGGCCAACTGGAATTAAAAGCGCAGTTTTTTTTACCTTCAGGCTCTCTCTCGGCTTTCCGTCTCCTTCTCTATCCTTCAGATATTGTCTCTGGGACCAAAACCCGAGGGGCCGAGAGGGCCAGCACTACCCCAGGCCTTTCGCTCCTTGCCTGCTGGGAACGGGGAGGCAGAGACCACCGCCCAGCCTCCCGGGTGGGCCCAGGTGCGTGCAGCAAGCGGTAGCCACCAGCACCGCAGGCTGAGAGGAAAACAGCAGGAGGGACGAGGTACAGACCGAGCCTGCAGGGGACCAGGGAGTGCGGCAGCCTGGTGCATGGCTCTGGCAGGCCTCTCCGGCCTTCTCCAGTCCCAGGCAGCGGGGTAAAAAGGCTCCCCAGGACGTTTGCCTACTGGCCTCTGGTTCCCGTGTGGGCAGCGGCTCAGGGCGTGGCCTAACTGCTCACGTGGTTCTGGCGGGGTCAACATGGCGACTGAAAGCCACGTGGGCGGGGGAACTCACTGTGGCTGCAAACGTAGCTTTTAAATGGATGCAGCAAGCGGCTTTTTTTCTCTGCAGTGCGGCTGAGGGAAAGAAGGAGCTGCTGACCGTCAGCCCTGCCCGACTTTTAGGCAGGCCGTACCGCCTCGGGGTGCAGCATTCTCATTCACAGTGTGGCTTAAGAAAGCTTTCTGCTTTTGTTTCACATAAGTGGCCTGTTTGCATAGTTGGTTAAGGTGTAGGGCCTGTAACTGCAAGGTTGCTTGTTCAAATCACTGGTGCAGCCAGTCTTAATGTGGGGAGGTCTTTTGGGAAAATTTAGAAGCTGAAGGCTATGAGACTTTGTGTTTAGGGTATAATTTGTCTTGCTTCGGATCGGCTCTCTCTATGGCAGAACTTTTCCATCTAGAAAATCATAGTTAAACCAGTTCCAGGGCCCAAATAGTCAATGGCAGGTCTCACAACCTTAAGAGCATTTTCCTAAAGAGAAGATGGGTCACGAGAGAGGAGGCCTGGGTCCTGAGGGTATTGTTCCAGCCTCAGCCACAGGCCTGCCTTCTTTGAACTGTGTGCTCTAATGGCCCCTCCCTAGAAGTTTACCCTTCTGGGGCAGTTTTATAAATTGGCCTGTATAAATTGGACTTTTGCTGGGAAATATTGGTACTCATCTCCTTAGCCTCACTCCTCGTTGGGGCTCATTGGTACGTGACTACCCAACCCAACAGCTTCTCTCGTTCCTCTATGATAGTCACCTGAGGTCATGCAGGTAGTGAGCGGTCCCACGATGCTGGTAGGTCGTGATTGGAATCCAGTACATGGGAGGACCTCTGATAAAATGGATCATGCATCATGGACACACAAAATTTCAGGGTACTGAGTGAAAGATGTTTCATTTCAGTACCCGTTTTACCTGGGGGATGCCTCAGGTCGAAGGGGCTATAATTTATTTAATCAGGGGTGCGGGCATCTCTTGTGTTCAATTTCAGATGGATGCTTCTATTCCCAAGCTCAAGTCCCCATTAAAGTGTATACTGAAATATTGGGACCAGTTTAGCACACAATCTTTAAGGAAGAAGTGGCTTATTTTTACCTGCCAAACAGAGTGGCCAAATTACCCTCTGCCTAGTGGAAAACCTGCTCCCCAAAGGGAAGGGAAGAAAACCCAACAGCTTCCCTTGAGCAATTGCAGGAGGCCTTAAGAAAGTATACTCCCCTGTCACCAGACTTCATAGAGGGTCAGTTAATACTAAAGGACAAGTTTATTAGTCAGCAGCAGGTATCAGGGGGAAGCTCCAGAAACTGGCTTTGGGGCCAGAGCAGAGTCTAGAATCATTACTGAACCAGGCAACCTCAGTGTTTTCTAATAGAGGCCAGGAGGAACAGGCTGAAAGGAACAGGAGAGATCAGCCTTAGTCATGGCTTTCAGGCAAGCAGAGCCTAGGGGCTCAAATGAGGGAAAGGCTTGGGTTAGCCACCAGTCTGGCAGAACTTGTTACCAGTGTGGTCTGAAGGGACGTTTTATAAGAAATTGTCCGCAGAGGAAAGGACCACCATCTTGTTGATGCCCACTGTGCCAAGGGAATCACTGGAAAGCACACTGTCCCAGGGGAAAAAGGTTTCCAGGGCCTGAGGTGTCTGATCAGATGACCCAGTGGCAGGACTGAAGATGCCTGGAGCAAGTGCCAGCACGAGCCGTCACCCTCACAGAGCCCCAGGTAAAGCTGACCATAGAGGCCCAGGAAGTTAATCTCCCAGACACTGCATGGCCTTCTCGGTATTTTTCTCCTGTCCTGGGGACTTGGTACTTGTTAATTCTCTCCCCTCAGCTGCTCCCTCTCTAGGTTCATCCTGGGAAGGATGATTTTCGATCATTCTGTCTACTCCAACAGCAATTAAGGTAGTGGAAATTAACTCATGGATTCCTCATACTTGGCTGAAGCCTTGGATACCTCCTGAAGGAAGTCATAGACCCTCCACTCCACAGCCTGAAGTTCCTGGAGACAACCCTTCATATCCCTGTGAGCCCTTAGAAGATCTACATCTGCTTTTCCAACAAGATCCCCAGGGAAGTAACCACGCATAAGTCTAATTTATATCCTGGCATTAATAGGACTATAACCCTCAACTTTGCTATCTCTTGAACTCTGATTATCCTTTTCATAGTGGGAAAAGAACCTGTCTCTTTCTAGGCAAAATGCTGCTATCTAGTAAACCAAGCGTTTACAAGAAGTTTTGTTTTGTTTGTTTAAGTGTTGTTTTGAACACAGAACTCAGGAATCAATCAAACACAGGGCTAAAGACCTTCAAGAACCTGGCTCTGTTCTCTCCTAGGCTCGTTTATAACCATTCTATATTTGTTGGCCTTTGGGCTTTTCATCTTTAACCACATTATCACATTTCTTTCTTTCTTTCCTTTCTTTTTTTTTTTTTTTTTTTTTTTTTTGAGATGGAGTTTCGCTCTTGTTACCCAGGCTGGAGTGCAATGGCGCGATCTCGGCTCACCGCAACCTCCACCTCCTGGGTTCAGGCAATTCTCCTGCCTCAGCCTCCTGAGTAGCTGGGATTACAGGCATGTGCCACCACGCCCAGCTAATTTTTGTATTTTTAGTAGAGACGGGGTTTCACCATGTTGACCAGGATGGTCTCGATCTTCTGACCTCGTGATCCACCTGCCTCGGCCTCCCAAAGTGCTGGGATTACAGGCTTGAGCCACCGCACCTGGCCACATTTATTTCTTATAGAACCATAAAGTCACAAATAATCCCACCGCTGGAACCCTGGATGTCCTTGGCTCAAAACTCTATTGTGGACCTCTAGATCAACCTGCACCCCTGAAAGGCTCCCCTCTGGAGGAAACCTCAACTGCAGGGCCCCTTCTATGCCCCATTTCAGCAGAAAGTAGTTAAAGAGGATCGATGCCCGTGTTCCAACAGAAGTTGGGCTTTCCTGTTCAGAGTAGGGGAATGAGGGAAGTTGTTCTCTTTCCCGGTCCACAGGGGGGCATAGTTTTAAGGGCAAGAACTTCCCAGCACCATGCTGCCCTCCCATCTCTCTCCATCCGGGAGATTTAATGGTTTATGTTTGAATTTTGTGGGCACGAGAAGAAACTAAGAGCCAATCACTGCAGCGGAAGTTCTAAGGAACTCCTTTCATTGGCCTGGGGTCCTAGAGAAGGTTGGGGTTCCTCCCAGGTTAAAAGTCCCCTTCTTCCACACCCCTTCGGACTCCATGTTTGGGTCCCCTTCCACGAACACTCCCTTCGTGGAAGCCTGTCTTCCCCTCCTAAACTCCATCTCTCACTATTCCTTTCCACTCCGTGTGGAAGCTGCTTTCCTCTCCTGGATTCCATCTTTCTGGATTCTCTCACTCAGTGTGAGAGTTAGCTGCTTCTCTCTCTCTCCTTCTCCTGTATCTCTCTCTCTAAATAAATCACTATCTACACCTGAGTATGGCATTTACTGTGCCCTGCGCTGTGGTCCCCTCTCTCATTCTTGAGAGGGCATTAGACCAAGAACCTGGAGAAACATCCTCTCAGGGGAGCTGAGGGCACCCTGAACCCCTGAACCCCAGTATTACATTACCAGGCAATGGGGATTTTGAAACACTTCTGAGTCTCATCATTTAGGTGGCAGTCTATGAAGAGGACTGGCTTTTTCTAAAAGATATTCATTCATTCATTTAATTGTCAAACACATCCTGAAGACTTATCCTGTGCCAGGGACTACTGTGGATGCTGGGATACAACATTGAACACAATGACCAGGACTGTATTCTCATGGTACTTACATTTGGAGGGGGATGGTGGCAGGAATATATAATTAAGGAAAAAATATTTAATAATAAATGCTATGATTAAGATAAGACATAGAGATGTGCAAGAAAATGACAGCTGGGGTTCAGGAACTGGGGGCTACAGCTAAGTGGTCAAAGGTCTCTCAAAGAGGATGGCATTGATGTTGAAACCTGAATGATAAGAAGGAACCAGGCATGAGAAGACCTAAGAGAAGAATGTGTCAGCCTAGGGCAGAGCTTATGCAAAGGCCGTTGAGTGAGAGGGCAGCTGTGTGTGTTCAGGGCACATGTGGCTATAATGCAGTGTTACCAAGGGAGCAAGGCAGGTGGGCCCACTTCATGTGGGATCTCACGGGCCAGGAAGGAAGAGGCTTTCAGTTTGATTCTGAGTGTGAGTAGAAATCCCTGGAGTGAAAAGGGCATGTTCTGATTACATTTTAAAACACCCCTCTGGCATTTGAGTTGTAACTAGACTCTAGGTGCCAGAGAGGAAGTAGGGAGGAGATTGGGACAGAGATGATGGTATCTCGGACTAGGATGGCTGCAGTGGAAGTGTCGACACACACGGCATGAGGAGATGTCTTGGTGATCGAGTTACAGAACTTCCTGATGTATTGCATTGGTTGGGGTGGGTGAGGAGAAAAGACTTCTGGGGTTTTGGTTTGAGTAACATTTCCTGAGGTTTTGGTTTCACTTCCTGAGACAGAAAAGCTGGCGGTGGAGGGGATTGGGTGGAAGAGTTTTGAGGGGAAAATCAAAGATGTCATTTAAAAATCTCTTTTTTAGTACCTAACATCCAGTTACAAGAGGAGTCATGGCTCAATCCTCAAGAAAGAAACATGGTTATATGGAGTTATTACCTTATGTGGATGCAGTAAACATTTAGGAAGGAAGAAACTATCTTCTGTGAAAATGTGGAAAATCCGAATTAGAGCTCATACAAAAAGGCGCGATTTCAGTCGTTGGAGCTGTATTTCTCAACTTTATTTTGGAAACTTTTACCAGCACATTCTGAAGACAGGAAGCTCAGATGGGAATTCGAATGATGGAGATGCTGCTAAAGGAACAGTATGGTGCCCCCTTAGCTAAATAAAGAATCACCAGAAAGCTGTGAAAAAAAAAATTTTTTTTCTGAGAATCACGTCTTGGTCACATCACATTATAGACACCGTTTCTGGAATACAGGTTTGAGGATACCGTGTCAGCAACCTCAAGAGGAAGAGACCTTCTTGCCAGGACATAAAGTGATACCCTCCTCTGAGAACCTGCTTTGAACAATGGGACTCAGAGACGTGAGACCTTCTTGGATTTTTATGACATAATCTCTTTATAACTTTACAAATAAAGCAATAAAAACCCAGATAAGATGATGTCTGCCCTTCTTTGGGGTGCTCTGCTGATTGTCTGGTCATGGTGTCAGGAAAGCCAGACAGGATAAAGGCCAAGGAGGGTGTTTGTACCCTTATGCTATTAGCACCATTGTTCATAGGACTTCTGAGAGGATTCTGGAACCAATAAAAGGGTAGGCACCTGATTCCTAGGTGAACCGGAACAAGCAGTGATATACCAGACCTGTGTTGAAGCCAAGCCATATCTATTGCAATGTTTAAGATTCTCAAAAATCAGATTTTATGTCTATCTATAAGTCAAATGGAACTGCCATTGATAGAACTTTTACAACATAACATGTGAACTGTGATTTGGTGCTCTGAAAATACACGGAATGAAGAGTGGGAAGGAGGTTCTGAACTTGGCTTCTGATAACTTGTTCTGTGATACGGAGCAAATCATTAACCTGTCTGTTTTTTACTGGGCAAATGGGGATAATCAAGCACAGGTCATTCTGCCAATGGGTTGTGATGATTAAACAAGGTAATTCTGTGCAAGGACTCAAGGTCTGAGAGTCAGACAGACCTACATTTGAATCAAAGTGCTGGTGATGGCAGCCATGGCCTGTCTGGAGTGGCTGCTGCATAATGCCAGCTGTAGTGGGGGAGGTGTGGCTGGGGCAGTGGGCTCCATGAAGCTAGTGGGAGCAGGAGCAGGCCCTTCCAAGTTGGAAGGGTGGGAGTTGTGTCCTCCTGTGTGCAGCTGCAGCTGCCCAGCCACAGCTACAGACCCTGGCATCCCTGCACTCTTGGGACTTAGGAAGACCCCGTGCCCTTGCAGGCTCAGAGGTGCCTGCTTCCACTGCCTGGCCTCTCCCCGCTTCTGGCACCTGCTCCAATTTTGGAGCGAATCTGTGGTCATGACCTGGCCAAGTGTGCATGCTCTGAGGCACTGACATGTCAGCACCCTGCCACCTGGGCCCCCTCCAGACTTTGGGTACTGATGAGCATGGGAAATGGGCCAAGAGGTGGCTAGGGTGGCTGGGTGTGGGCCTACAGGAGCCTCTCGGCAGCAACAACCTGGGCACTGTGGGTGCCATGGAAGGCAGATTGATAGTGGCAGGAGGCAGATAGTCTACTGGGTGGGAAGGGGCAGGTACCCTGTGAAGCCCCACCTCCAAACTAGTGACAGCCGGAAGCCTGGGGGCTGGGCTGTCAGTTTTGCAGACTGGAGTGAGAACTTACAGTGCTTTTTCCAGGACACCCATGGCCACCCATGGACCAATCCATACACACTTCCTCCCCTCTAAAGCCCATAAAAACTCCAGACTCAGACAGACTCAGGCAGACATGGGACAATTTGCCTGCAGATAGGAGCTACCCACTCTGGGGGTCCTCCCTGCTGAGGGCTACACAGACCTTGGGATAACCTCCCTGTAGATAGGAGCTTCCTGCTCCACATCTCCTCTCAGCTGAGGGCTGCACAGACCTCAGGATGACCTGTCTGCAGATAGGAGCTACTCACTTCGGGTCTCCTCAAGAACTGTTCTGCTGCTCAGTGAAGCTCCTCTCTGCCTAGCTCACCCTCCAATTGTTTGAGTACCTCACTCTTTCTGGATGTGGCAAAAGAACTCAGGACTCACACGAAACAGCGGGACTAAAAGAGGTATGACACAAACAGGGCTGAAACATGCCCACACACACACACACCATTTGTGGGAAGGAGAGAAGAAGAGCTGTGACCCTTTGGGGAGCACAGACCTAGGGACTCCCAAAGCCAGGGCTGTGACATCTGGGATTCTGCAGTTCCTGGCATCTCTAAGCTTCCAGGTGCCACCACGTTCTCCTCATCCAGACACAGGTGCCTGTAGCAGAAGCCATGCGCAGTACATCTGGTCCAGCCACAGCCTCGCATGGAGCCAGCACCTCTACTGGTGCCAGGAGCTGCCTCCCCTGCAGTAGCAGCCGGCGTGCCTGGCTGTGTGCAGTGGCTGGACCCTGCGCTTGCTCACCTACACACCCCTTGCCACTCCACACCTGGCTCATGTTTGGCAGGTGTGGAATCGGGGCCAGCAGCACAAGCTGAGCACAGCCTGCTGGGCTGAGTGGGCAGAATGAGCCCAGCAGGCCCAAGTAAAACTCAGGCAAAGGTGCTGCCGGCCATAGAGGCTTCCAGCTGGAAAAGTCACACCCCTAAGGATCCCAGGACACTGACACCTACTGGCTTAGTGATTGTGGATATAATTTTAAATCTTCATGAAGCTCATTTAAAAAAAATTGTAAAGTACCTAGCATGCTTCCTGGTGCATAGCAGAAGTCCATGCAATGGGAGCCATTATTATGATGTGAAACATTTTGAAAATGTACTTTTCAACTGTAATGTAAGGTGGTATTTACTGTTTGAAAATTAGATGGCAGTAGTTTGCATTTCTCATGATCAGAAGCCAAAATATAAATACACACTACCTAAGAAAGCTAAAAAATAATTACAATTTTTAAATGTTGAGTTTGAGAGGCCTATTAAACATTGAAGTAGAAATGTCAAGTGAACATTGAGAGACGTCAATCTGGGGCACAGAGAGGAGGTCAGGGATGAAAATTAAAATCTGGGGTCATTAACACAGAGATGGGAGTTAAAGCCATGGGGCTAGATGAGATTATCTAAGTGGGGGTGCAGGGGGTACACAGAGAAGGCAAGGAGCCAAGAAGGCCCTCACTTGGGGAAGGAGAGAAGTCAGCAAAGGAGCCTGAGATAGATAAAAACCCAGACTGTACGTGTCTCAGAAGCCAAGAGAGCATAGTGCTTCAAGAAGAGGGAGTGTAAACTATGCCCACTACTGATGAAAGGCTGCCTCAGAGGCAGACCAATATGTGCTCCTTGGAGGTCTTTGGCAACCTTGACTGGGCAGTTTCAGAGAGATGATAACAGTGAGAGGACTGTAGGAATCCTTGTCATACACTCCCAGGTTGGATAATACCTCCGAAGCTGTGCTCGACTAGCAGCATACAATGTTCTTAAAAGTTTTTATTTTTTTCTAAATGACATGGCACAGAGAAAATACACAACAAAAAAAATGCCGTGACATTTTTATCACCACCTACATCGCTCATAAATCTTGAAATGTCATGAAAGAGCTCCTAAATTAACCAGCATGAATAACTTTATGGGGTGGCTCTCCAAGGCATCACAAAGGAATAACTAATAAAAGCAATTGTAAAATAAGCCAAACAAAAACAGAAAATCTGGCTGGGACTAACTCACGCCTGATGCCTTTCTATGTTGTAATGCTGACAACGCCACCATAAACACGCAGCCACAACTTCTGTGGTGAAGGCATTTGCATTATAACCCATCCCACAACTAGCAAAACATTTGTCTAGAATTGTGACAGACTTTTATTTCACTTGTGGCAAGTGCTACTGGAATCGTATCATGTTCCATTTAATTCAATGAATATTTTTATTGAGCAGCTAGTAAGGGAAATAGGTTGTGCCTGCCACTGAAGGAGACACGGAGGTGAGTCACAAGTAGCCTTTGTCTTCAAAAAGCCAACAAGAACTCTCTCTGCCGCCAGGCTGTACCACAATCAGGGCAGGGACTGAGCCTGTCTGGATTGCCACTGTCACACAGCACCTGGGCAGAGAAGGCACTCACGGCAATGTTTGTGAATGAATAAATGAATTCAAAACAGAGAATGATAAGTAGTTAGTAAATTATGGAACAAACATCTTAGAAGATGTTACAAAATAAGGAAAACCTAAATACAGGGATATAGGACTGTCAGAAATGATTATTGAAGAGATTGTGACTTCTGAAATAGGCCCTGAAAGCTAAATAGAATTCCAAGAGAAGAGTCAGGAGGAAAAATATTCCAGGCATGGAAATAAGAAAGAACTGCTTCTGCAAGATTTTAAGCCACAAAAAAGATCCTTGGGTTCTTCCATTCCTGCTTAAACAAACAAACAAACAAACAAACAAACAGAGAGAAAGCGTACCTGCTGAAGGAGGCTTGTTATTCCCCAGCCACGTGAAGTGTACTGCCTTGAGTTCCTTTCTAATATTGAGCCAAGTATTCCGTAGGAGCAATGGGTATGAATGTCCTGCGCTGGCTCCCACAGTGATAACTTACAGGGAAGGCTGTTCTCTATGAGCGAGCCCTTCTCAAGAAGTGAGAAGTGAGTGTCAGTGAGAAGTGAGCTGTTCTCTATGAGCTACTTCTCAAGAAGGTAATGTCAGGCCAGGGACATTAATTCACCTCCCTGGCCTGACATTACCTTCTTGAGAAGTAGCGATTTTAGTTAGGTCACCTATAAATTTGGGATGAAAATATTCTACCATTCAGCCTTAGCCAGAATCACACAGATAGGCCAGGGTGTAACCTTAGGCAACAGAGCTCAAGCCTCATGTTCTCCAGATCCACCTGTAGGAACAGGGGAGGCATACATGGTTAGCCACAAAGCGTTTCTCTACTTACTTTTGTGAGGAAACTCAGGCAGACATCAAAGACACCTGCAGAACTAACAGACAAAATGAAACCTCCATGGAATCATGCCCTGTCTTCCCTCTTCCCAACAATTTGGAGAAGGCAGAGACTCTGTGGGAGGCATGAAAAGATTATAAATAGGACAAACAAGGGGAAAGTCTCTGTCTCTTCTCTCTTCAGCTGCTGTTGTATCTCAGAAATGTCCCAGATATGTGCTGGGGTGAGGGGAGGGAGGTGGGCAGAGCCAGCTTCATAGGTGTGGAGGCTGCCCCTCACTCAGGGCCCTGTGCTTAGAAGGGCCCCATGCTGTCCCTATCTTGAAATTCTTACCAATTTCATTTTTCACCAGGCCCCACAAATTATGTAGCCAGTCAGGGAGATGGGAGGCTGGCAAGACATAGCCTTCAGAGTAAAGAAAGTTCAGGCTAGACTCTCACCTGGGCTGTAAACCTTGCTTTCTTTTCCCAAGTACTCTCGATATCAGAACACAGGAACTCCTCGTATGGTCTAACCTGAGTCTAAGGGAAGAGCAGAGAACAGCTCTCCCCAGCAGAGGCATTTCCTTGAAGGCTCATATTTTATCCTAAGAAAAAAACCCAAAACATGATATTTATGTTCTGTTCTATGAAATATCCATTAAATACATTTTTAAAATACGATAGGCTTTCCCCTAAAAAGCAATCTTTAAGAGTATCAGTGCCTCAGGAAGATACACCCTTATTATCGCTTTGATATGACATCCTTCTGGCCCCCAAATAACCTCAAATGCCATAGCAATGAAGGCACACGTGTCCCAGAGAGGAGAGAGGAAACTCCAGTTCAGCAAACACCTACCCATGGATTGCAGCTTCCTCCCTCCCCTCGCGTGGTTCCCCCATGGCTTCCCTGGCACACTGTGTAGCTCATGGCATCTGGCTCCTTCCTTTCTTCCCGTCCTCCTTTTCCTCTTCTCAGGAAGTCATGTTTGCTTGCTAGAACACCACCCTGGAACAGCTTTAGACTTCCACTCCCAGTCCAGGGTGTGCTCACAGCTGGTCTAGGTGGTCCCATGAGGCCTCCGGGCTCCTGGCTGCTCTGCTCCCTGAGCTCTGCCCACCTCCCAGTTTCCATGCCTCCTCCCTACCCTGAACACATGACCTGCTCGCCCGCTGGTGGTGGGGGCTGGCACAGCCGGCACTTAGCATCTGCAATATGAATCCTAATGATGCTAACTCCCCAGGCTCTCCCTTGCCTCTCAGCTTTGCACACACAATGCCCCCTTCCTAAAATGACAGAAGACTCCCACCTGTCCCCAGGGCTCAGCGTAGATGCCACTTCCTCTGGGAATCCTTCCGTGACATACTCCTCTCTTCTACTCACCACGAAGACAAAGCTAGTCCTCCCATCCTACCCCTCTTTTCCTCGTAGGAATACTTACCACACTCCGGTTAACCTGCCTGTGTTCCCAACTAAACCCTAAGTATGATCAGGTCAGGGACATGCTTGCCTGTCCTCCAGTGTATTCCCAAAACCTGAGAGCACCAAAAGCATTGTTGAAAGCTGCTGAAGTTTCAGCATTGTTAAGTGATTTTTATTTATTATCTCATGTCAATCCTAAAAGGACAGGATTCATGTTCTCTTTTAATGCATGAAGAAAGTAAGGCTCAGAGAGGTGGGGTAAGTTGCCCAAGGTCACACAGTGGGAAGCGGTACAAACAGGCTGTCAGATTTTAAAGTCCATATGTTTCGGCCGGGCGCGGTGGCTCACGCCTGTAATCCCAGCACTTTGGGAGGCCGAGGCAGGTGGATCACGAGGTCAAGAGATCGAGACCATCCTGGTCAACATGGTGAAACCCCGTCTCTACTAAAAATACAAAAAATTAGCTGGGCATGGTGGCGCGTGCCTGTAATCCCAGCTACTCAGGAGGCTGAGGCAGGAGAATTGCCTGAACCCGGGGGGCGGAGGTTGCGGTGAGCCGAGATCGCGCCATTGCACTCCAGCCTGGGTAACAAGAGCGAAACTCCGTCTCAAAAAAAAAAATAAAATAAAGTCCATATGTTTCATTCCATGTACCAAAATTCAATCAGAGAAGCAGATGCCGTGGAGCAATATAGACTAAGGAATGTGTTTTAAGGATTGGACCTTCTGCAATTGTGGGAACTTATTAAAAGTTCTATGCTATGGCTTCTGCACCCGGTGTTTGGGTCTGCCGCCCACAGGGAAGGTAGTTGGCAAGGAAAGATGGACATGAAGAAAGACAAACTGGAGCCTGTGGGGATGAGCTGGGCCCCCAGGACAAACTGGAACCCTTGATGGTATCTTCCCACCTCCAGGCGTTCCACTTCCACGTGAGGCTCGCTTTCAAGAACAGTGGCACCTTACTCAGGATCATCATATTTAGCCATAGTATCCATTGGCATACACCTGGCCGGGGGATCACGGAAGCTGAAGGAGGTGATCTGGCAGGACCTGTAGGAGCTGGTGGACCCAGCAGCCGCCCCATGCCTATCAGGTGAGTCAGCAGAGAAGCAGCAATGTGTGTGAGCTGCTGTAGCTCTAGTGCCCTGAACTGACCTTCCGAGCAAAGAAAGAATGGGCACTTAATTCCTACCTTCCAAATCTTGGGCAAAGCTTCTGCTGTGGCCCAATCAACTCACATCCATGCAGGGAAAAAAGTTCAGGGAAACCCAGTTCCAGTTTAGCTAAATCGACACAATGTAAATCTACTTCCCTTTCTCTCCCACTTGCTTTACTGTTGCAAGTGACAAAATAAGATTTCAATTTCCTGAAATCCAATATTTATAACACTAATACATAATGTAATGTAGTATATTAATGCCCTCCATCATTATTTCCACTGCCAACTGCTTCCCATAATTCTGAAGGTGCAGGGGCATAGCTAAGTCACCTGATCTCATGTCTGGTTTTCCTGGGATCTGCCACCCCTAAAAAAATGGCCGCACTTGGAATTGCTGTCCCAGCTGAATTGGCTCTTCCAATGCAGTTCAATATGTCCTCTAGAACTTGGATTTAATCAAAGAGGAACATGCCTTCAGGAATTTGGATCTGTAAAAATCTAGAAGGTTGTAACAGGCACCTACCTTTTTCTACACAGCAGTCACTCACCTTCTTTTAGAACATGCACCTTAATTTCCCTCCGAGGAACCAGCCTTGCTTTCACTCTCAGTCAATATGGTTTAGGAGTGGCTGTCTGCCCCTCACTCCAGGCATGAGCACGTGAGCAAGGCCCAAGCACACTGCATCCTCTGGCATCAGACAGTGGCTCAGGCACAGATACATAATCTTCATTCACCTAATGCAAGCCAATAAGACCTAGCTGAAACTTTGATTTGACTTTGAGGAAAGCACACTCCTTCTTCCAGATCTTGGTCTGGAGAGGAGAGGCTGTCTGAGAATGGAGCAAACACAGTGAATGCAATGCCAGGACATGAAATGAGAGAAACCAGGTCTGAGGGTCTGGGTGCCATCATTCGAGGCCCTGGGCATGTTGTCCTGAAGCCAGCCTCACCTGCAACTTCCCATTGCTGTGCCTCAGCTGAGTTCTCTTGCCTTTGCCTCAGTAGCATGATCCATAATTGAACAACCTAATACACTTTCCTTGAGCACCTACTGCACTACCCCCATTGATAATATCAACATTTACTGAATGCCAGACATGTTGTTGAATGCTTTAAGTGAGCAATCTCATTTAACCCTGCCAGCATCCTTATGAGGCAGATGCTATCAATTATCCACATTTCTAAAGAAGAAACTGAATCTTAGAGGAGTCAATGCCAGGAAGAGGATGAAGGTTGGTAAGTGGTGAATTCCTAACTACAGTTTCGAACACCAAACCCGTGTTCACACTGGCTCTCAGGATTTGAATCCTTATCTACTGGGATCCAGAATCTGTACTTTTTATTTATTTCTGAGATAGGGTTTGGAAATAAATAAATTTATTTATTGTTGTTGCTTAGACTGAAGTGTTGTGTCACAAACATGGCTTATTGCATCCTCAACCTCCCGAGCTCAAGCAATCCTCTTGCCTCAGCCCCCTGAGTAGCTGGCACCACGAGTGTGCACCACCATGCCCAACTAATTTTTGTACTTTTTGTAGAGATGAGCTTTTGCCATATTGGCTAGGCTGGCCTGGACTCAAGTGATCCACCCACCTCAGCCTCCCAAAGTTGCTGGGATTATAGGTGTGAGCACAGAATCTGTACTTTTAACAACAAGAATATTTTTAATACATGCAAAATATTTGATAGGCCTACTGGAGGATAAAGGAATTAATAAAGTATATTTTCTGTCCTCGGGAGCTTACCATTTAGTGGAGGAAAAATATCTGTGCCCACAAATAACTGTAGGGCACCAAGCTATGAGTTCTTTTACCTCCACCTCCAATCTCCCACTGGCTACTGAGCAATGGTCCAAGGTTAGAGCATCATATTTAGCCATTGTATACATTGGCATGCTTACCAGGTTGTGTAGCAGCAATAAATGGTCCCTGAACCAAAAGATGCAGGATTCTAGCAAGACTTTTTACTTCTGGAGCAATTCCAGGCTTCCAAGTCCTTACTGAATTACCCTTCATTGCAATTTCTGTTATTACTGAAATGATGAGAGTCTAATCATTGAGACTATTTCCTCCTAACTTTATTGCTGTATGCAGGCAACAAAGCTTCATTCTGACTGGAGGTTACACTAAGTCAGATTAAAAAACCCAATTCTGCAGTTGAAGAGAGATGATAAATGGGGTAGAGAGACCTCCTCCCTACTCGCCTGCCAAAATCCCAAAGCCTGCCTAACTCCCTATATACCCTAAAAGGCAGCCACTAGAAACTAAATAACACATAATCTGATGGGCTGATAATAATGCATTGCTTTTATTACCTGAATATTTGGGGGTTACTTTTTCATATTAGTCTTTCATGTCAAAAATTCTCATTTCCCTAAGGCCTGCCCACTCAGGCCCTCAACATCTCTCTTTATTCTTCCTCATGAATGATAACGTAAGGTCATGAAACAGATAGTTTTACACTTTCAATATAAACTCCAAAAAATAAATTGTTAGCAGTATTTATCTGATCCCTATATTCTAGCTATCAGAGTCATATAATAAAATCCACTGTGATCAAGGGGACAACTAGAAAACTTAAGTTTCAATGTTTCTGGTGACTCTGGAAAGGCAAAACTGAAATAACTCATCTGTAGCCTGAATATCATTCCCAATAGGAGTTAGATAGAAGACTATCTTGGCAGAGCTCGAAGACCTTACGGTTTGGGTCTTACTTGTTTATTAGTTAGACTATGTTGGATCTTGAGAGTTTGCTTTGGAATGGGGAACAGCTATTAGAGCTGTTTGGCAAGTGGGAATGCTAGAAATGGGTTGAAATTATGACATTAATTAAAAAATCAAATTTCCAGACTGGGCAACATAGTAAGACCTTGTCTCTATTAAAATTTAAAAAAAAAAAAGAAAAGAAAAAAGAAAAAAAAAAGCTGGCCATGGTGGCATCCACCTGTAGTCCCAGCTATTTGGGAGGCTGAGGCAGGTGCCTTTGAGCCTGGGAAGTCAAGGCTGCAGTGAGCACTGATTGTGCAAAGAACCCTGTTTCCCCCCAAAAAAAAAAAAAAAAGAAAAAAAAGGTCATTATATATATATATATATATATATATATATATATATATATATATATATTTTTTTTTTTTTTTTTTTTGAGATGGAGTCCCACTCTGTCACCCAGGCTAGAGTGCAATGGTGTGATCTCGGCTCACTGCAACCTCTGCCTCCTGGGTTCAAGCAATTCTCCTGTCTCAGCCTCCTGAGTAGCTGGGATTACAGGCGCATGCCACCATGCCTGGCTATTTTTTGTGTTTTTGTAGAGATGCAGTTTTGCCATGTTGGCCAGGCTGGTATCCAACTCCCGACCTCAGGTGATCCATGTGCCTTGGCCTCCCAAAGTTCTAGGATTAGAGGCACAAGCCACTGGGCCCGGCCTCAAAATTATCTAATGTGTGCAAAGACATATGCTAGAAACTACATGAATATGTAAAATAAAACATACGATGTCCTCTGCCTGGACTTTCCATTTCTCCATCCTTCAAGTTTCAGCTTAAACAGATCCATCTTCTGGAAGCTTTTTTTTTTTTTTTTTAACCTCCGCTTAAGCCTATTTCAACTCAATGAGCACTTCTGTGCTCTTGAATGCAGGTTTCTGATGATTTGGAGGTTGTGCCATTGGAACAGAGCGAAAGATTTCTAAGACTTTCATAGAGAGCTGATGTGTTCACGAATATTGAGCAGAACAGGAGTTACTTGCATGGACTGAGCAAATAGAGACCAAAATAACCTTTTTATGACTTTTTGCTTTAAACATTGCTTATCCTTTTTGTTTGTTTTTCAGACTCAAGAAAACTTTTTTTATGTGGAGCTATTTACAGCTTTTAACAACTGAGTAAAATATACTCCTATGAGCAAAATTAGGAGCATATTTTTTTCTCTCTACCTTATTTCTCTGTAATTTGGAACCTATACGTTTACTTAATTTATGGTAGTATAGTTACTTGCATAAGTTCAGTAAGAATCTGTTTTCTTTTATAACACAACATTAGAGACACTAGTTATTTTATCAAGGCTTTGACTGGAATGATATGTTTTCAGACTTTTCAGGCTGCTTTGAGGTATTGAGGTTGAGCTATGGAGCTGATAAAAACCCCTTGGAAAAACTGGCCCTGTACCTTGTTTTTATAAGGTTCCCAACCTGTGGTAAGTAAAAATGTCCCTTTCTTTTAGGTCTAAGAATCCCAAGTTATTTTGGTACCTCTTGAAAAGAGGAATTCATTCAATTCACACAGGTATCTGCAGCAAAAATAAATCTCTGGCTGGGCTCAAGATGCTTTTAAAATATCTAAACTGAGATTCCTTATAAAAAAGATCCAGCAAAGCCAATATTTTTTTTAAAAGACCTATAGAGCAAATAATTATTCATGCTATGTTTTATGCAAACAGGCCAAGTATAAATAAGATTATAACTTATTTTGCAAATAAATTGGTTCTACTGTGATTTGTCTTTAGTAGAAATGTGAAACCGGAGAGAAAAATTATGTTTTAAAAAAAACTATGACATGTCTGTTATTAGATTCTAGCCTTGGCTGGGCACAGTGGCTCACATCAGAAATCCCAACATTTCGGGAGGCCAAGGCAGGAGGATGAATCACTTGAACCCAGTAGTTCAAGACCAGCCTGGGCAATATAGGGAAACCCCATCTCTACAAAAATTTATTAAAAGTTAGCTGGCTGTGGTGGCACATACCTGTAGTCCCAGCTACTTGGGAGGCTGAGGTGGAAGGGTTGCTTAAGCCCCAGAGGTCAAGGCTTTAGCTATGATCATGCTACTGCACTCCAGCCTGGGCAACAGAGCAATAACCTGTCTCAAGAAAAAAAGAAAAGGAAAGAGAAGGGAAGGGAAGGAAAGGGGAGGGGAGGGGAAGGGAGGGGATGGGAGGGGGAGGGAAGGGGAGGGGAAGGGAGGGGAAGGGAAGGGAAAAGAAAAAAGAGATTCTAGCCTTGTCCGACATTTTTGAGCCCATACTAATGACTCGTATTTGATTGGTTTTGGGGGATATAAACCTGAATCCCTCAAGGCTTCAGATCAGTTCTGCAATGATACCTGAAGCTAAGACTTTCACACCTTACATTAGGGCTCTTACAGTTTATTGTTCTCTTAAGTGCTGTACTGATATGGATAAAACATTGCATAATGTTTTTGTTATTCTGACATTGCAACAAGGCACCTGGGAATACATACAGAGAAGCAAAATGGTTTCACTCCTCTTACCCTGGGGGAAACTCCTGTCCCAACTATACCCTCTGTCAACAGGAAGAAGCTAGAACAGTTGTCAGCCTTTTCCCATCTCCCCAGCTCTCACACCTCACGACTGAGGTGTGCCAAAGCTCAAGGGAGGGGACTGAAACTGCTTTTGCAAAGATTTTGACAGCAAGAGAAGTCTAACATGACTGACTCCATCTTGCTTCTAGTTTCACAGAATGGCTGTCTTTGCTCATCCCTGGGGACTGATCAAGCTAAACATGGGAAGGATTTAGTTTATTGTTTCACTTGGAAGCAAGTACAATAGTCCCTCCCTAAAACTAATCTCCTCCTTGCTCAGAGAGTGAAACTAATGAAAGGCCACAAGATTAGGCTAATTGGAGGGGCCTGAATTCTGTTAAAATACAGGTATCCAAAAAAAAAAAAAAAAAAAAAAATACAGGTATCGTTTTAAAATCCCTTACTGCTCAGGAGTTTTCTGGCCAGAGGTCACAAGATTTGTGACTTCCTCAATTGCTCTTATAGATAACATCACTGTTGTAGAACCTAATACTGGTCTTTTGAGATGTTTTCCAGAGTTTTGTATTCTGGCCATCAACTGATCCTACCTGGATTCATGACTCATGACTCAACTGGTCCTGTGGCCCCCACCCAGAGGCAGACTCTGCTCAGGAGGACAGTTTTCCATACCCCTATGATTTCGTTCCCAACTAATCAGCAGTACCCATTACCCAGCCCCCTGCCCACCAAACTATCTTTAAAAACCCTAGTCTCTGAGTTCTCAGAAAGATTGATTTGAGTGGTAACTCCAGTCTTTCTGCTTGGCTGCCTTGTGCTTTTGTTATTGCAATAAACAAACAAACAAACAAACAAAAAGATGAAGGAGCCAGGCATGGTGTCTCATGCCTATCGTCCCTGTATTTTGGGAGGCTGAGCTGGGAGGATGACTTGAAACCAAGAGTTTGAGGTTATCCTGCGCAACAAAGTGAGGCCCTGTATCTACAAAAAACAAATTAGCTGGGTGTCGTGTCATGTGTCTGTAGTCCCAGCTACTCAGAAAGCTGAGATGGGAGGATCGCTTGAGCCCAGAAGTTCAAGACTTCAGTGAGCTATGATTATACCACTGCACTCCAGCCTGGACAGCAGAGCAAGAACCTGTCTCTAAAAAGAAAAAAAAAGTAAGCACATTCTGATAGTATATCTCATAATATCCCATAATTTTCTGTTTGTAATATGCATCAAAATGGTAACTGAGTGACTGCTTACCTCTGTATATTTCCCAATACAATATGAGTGCTATCAAAGTAAGGAATATGTTTCCCTTTTCACCATGGTATTTGTAAGGCCCGTTGCCTCACCAAAAGCTCAGACACACCCACCCATCTCGGTGCCCGAAACCTACATCATCCCTCACCCGGCACCAAGCTCTGCACTCAGCACCTAGACCACCTTTAAAAGGCCCCGCCAAAATTTAAAAGAAGCCCTGCCGAAACCTGTCCAATAGCAGCTTGCCCCGAAGGCCCGCCAAAACCTGCAACCAATAGTAGCTTGCCCCATCTACTTCCTGTTCCCCCACAACCAATCAGAACAGCTTGCTCCTTCTCCCTCGCTATAAAAGCCCTACCTCAGGAAGTCGGCGACTTCTCTGGCCCCTTTCCCTGGGACCAAGGAACCTCACCTGGGAGCTGAATAAATTGGCATTTAATTTTCTTATACTGGCCTCAGTTTCTTCATTTTAAACTCGGCAATGACCCTTATAGTATTCACAATGCTTGGCATATTATTAGATGTTCATTAAATAATTATTAACAGAAGGAATGAATGAATCAATTAATCATTAATCGTAAGAAGACAAAAGAGTTTGTTTGGCTATTGTGTAAGTATATTTGTAATTTGAATTTCTGGAGATCATTGTTGAATAGATATGACGTATGCCGTTTTCAAAAACATCATTGAAAAGTGAATGATTAGATGAACTTACAAATTATTAACTATCTTCAAACATTCGCTTTGTCATTCTGCTATATATACATGTTTCCCTTCTTCCCACGCCCACCCATTTTCTTTCTGCTACAGGTACAGAGTATTAACAAAGGTGGTAGAACTTTTCTAAAATATACAGTGTTTTAAAAATAATCCAAAAATAGTTCTTTCTCAACATTTGAAACAAAGCTAGAAAATAAATAAAATTCAGTTAGTATATTGTTTCCTAAAGAGACAAAAGTATACCTTTCATCTGTTGGTATGTCAGATTGTCTGATATCACACAATCCAGATTAAATGCAGCCAATAAGACTGACTTTGCTTTGGAAATTGGCCTTATTAGATCCAAGAAGCTTTCTTGCAAATCTATAATATGAACAAAGTATAAGAGAATCAAACATTACTTTTGCATTCAAAGACCATGAGTTTAAGAGAAATAGTCACTATTGTAATGATTGCTTCGTAATTGTAAATTATTACAAATTTATCATTGATAAAGGTCTATTCCACTATTGGAAACATGCTGGAAGAAGCCGGAATGTGGAAATAAAGAAAATAAATATAAACATATACTATCTGTTCTATCCCTTTCTATCTTATTCATCTTCACTAGATGGTAATAGTAATAAAAATGAATTCAGCTGGGGACTTATAAAGCATTTATAACATGCCAGGCACTGTTTGTTCCAAACTCGTTGTTTATGTTAACTCATTTAATATATGCAACCCTATAAGGTCATATACTCCCTATAAAGTCATATAACTTATTTAATATATGCAACCCTATAAAGTCACAATGATCCTCTAAGATTAATACCATGAGTTATTCCATTTTACAGAGAAGGACATGAAAGCACCAAGAGGTTAAGTGACTTGCTCAGGGCACAGAGTAAGTCACAGAGCTAAGGTTTAAACTAAGATGGTGTGGCTCCCCAGACCCTGCTTTTAATAATTTCCTATTTTGGATATTACATATATTCTATTGATGCTATATTCTTCCTAGAGTAACACTTCTAAGTCAGCAAGCATGCACTGAGCGCTGACCTAGATGCCATGGAGTAAACAAAAACAGATACCATTTGATGCTTCACTCACTCTGGGGTATCTTCCCGAACTAAATTGAATTTCAAATGTTTCGATTTTTCCTGACATTGGTTCTCAGCTGATGTGTTAGGGCACACTGGAGTGTCAGATCAAACTTTGCTCTGATTACACTTTAATTTTGCTTCACCAACAGTAGATAGAATGTGAAGCTAAGGTCCTGCTATACAGGACAGAATGTGGTAGAAACCACTAGTAGATAAGATACAAGAGGCATAAAGTAATATGCTAGCCACCAAGAAAGATCACAGGTTTCTTCGAACATATGAGATTCTTTAGTGGAGACTTTTGGCTCTTGTAGAATGTAAGCTACCTAAGGGCAGAGATTTGTTCTGTCTTGTTTACAGTTGTAATCCCTAGGAGCTAGTGCAGTGCCTGGCACAGAGTAAACAATAAATAATTGATAAAGAAATTGAATGAATGAATGATTAAAAAAATCAGAGAGTGGGGAAAAGTAGAAATAGATTTACACTAACAGTGACATAGTGCTGACGAGGAAGAATACGATAATGGTGCATGATTTTAGAGTCACTGCTGTGTATTTTTATATTCTTCTATGGTGTGCTTTTCAACTATTTAAATAGCAGTTTTTAGTTCTTTTCTTTCTTTGTGCCTAAAAATTTCTAGGATTCAGAAATTTATCATGAACACAAATATGTATACAAATCCTTTCTAAATCTCTCAAAGGAATGCTAATGTATTTACAGTTGCACATCCAAAATAAAAGAACTACTGTTTGGTTTTTGATAGACAACTTGCATAACAGACAGAAAACACAGCCACAATTTCTAGAGAAATACTTATTAAAAAGACATACAGTTCTGAAAAACAAAGTCTATTAATACAAAAATGAAGGAACTATTTTTAAAAGATGCACAGCCCAAACTACAGAGTCCTTGTTTTAAACCGAGAGTGCTTGAGCTGAGATCTATTCTTTAAATCTCTGAGTCTTACTGTTTAAACATCATCCTTTGGTAGTTTAGGGAAAGGATAGAATCTTGGACCTTAACAAAAACCATCTAGCTTTTCACTAACAATTTTCATATCTCTAGCTATATATAGCAATCTTTCCATTCTACAGCATTGCAAAGTCACTTTCTTTTTCATTTTTATAAAAAGTAAACAATCCAGTTTTGCTGGGGGTACAGATCTGAGTTGGGGGGGCTAGTTTGAAAGAGGTAGACTGAGTAATGGGGGAGGTATCAGGAATGCCTGGCTTAAAATAAATATCCAGACCCCCTCAGATACATGGGAAACAGCAGACAATAGAAAGAATCATTGAACAGAATTACTACAAGACATTAGATTCTACATGTGAAATTTCAATAAAATACGTCTTTAAAAAATATAACAAAACAACATAAAATAAATTTTACCTTATTGGGTAAGTTATTTCTGAGCAACAGGTTTTAAAGTTTGATAAGACTAGGTTTCAATCTTAAGTGTCCATGTGTGACCATCGACAAGTTATTCAAACTCTCTGGGGCTCGCTTTCCTCATCTGTAAAAAGATATTTAATCCTTACCTTCTAGGGTTGTTGTAAGGATTGCATTAGGTTCATATGTAAGTCACTTAATGCATCATCTGACATTTTTATTCAGTAAGTTTTTATTAAATGCCTGCTGTATATCTGCGACTCTGCTCTATTCTCAAAATACAAGACTGAAGAAGACAGGTAAGTTCTTCCTCTTGCAGATCTTGGAATTCAGTAGGAACCCTGTCAACTAAACAGGCTATTTCTTTGTCAGGGTTTGTGATTTTACCCTACTCACAAGTTAATAAGCTAGCCAGTTAAGGCTTTGTAGATGCTGGCAGAAGACAGGAGACTCCTGCATCAGAGACAGATGACTTTATTAACCACTGCACAAGTAAGCCACATGGATGTCATGTTCATTGGTTGCTCCTGCTCTCCAAGTCCTGCAGGGGCAATGCGGAGGGGCCAAGTGGATGCTGCAAATGAAGCAGGTTTGCATCACAGCTGAGAAACACTGAGCTTGGAAATTCACTGCTTTTTAAGTAAGCAGAAAACAGCCCACTCTTTGTCTTAGAGGAAGATGTTGCCTCACTGCAAGGCTGCTCATGGCAAATATAACTGTGAAAAATAGGGGTCAGAGTCTTGCATTCTTGGCATACTCAGGAAAAATACACAGGGGCACTCAGGGCTCATGATGGACTGCCTCTCCCAATATTCCTCGTCTGAAAACAGGGATAATAACAGCATCTAACTTAAAAAAATGTTGTGAGAGTTAAATGAGAAAATCTATGCCAAAACTGGGGAAATTGGAGATTTTAAAGAAGTCATTAGGCCAGGCATGGTGCCTCAATCCTATAATCCCAACAATTTGGGAGGCCTTAGCAGGCAGATCACTTGAGGCCAGGAGTTTGAGACCAGCCTGGGCAACATGGTGAAACTCCATATTTACAAAAAATTAGCCATGCGTGGTGGTATACACCTGTAGTCCCAGCTACCTGGGAGGCTGAGATGGGAGGATCACTTAAGCCTAGGAGGTTAAGGCTGAAGTGAGCTGTGATCACACCACTGCACTCCAGCCTGGGCAACAGAGCTAGACCCTGTCTAAAAAAAAAAAAAAATGTCAGCAATACTTGGTACAAAAAGTAATAAGTGTAAGCTATTGTTATTGACAGTTGTAACAGTAGAATGAGCAGAAGGATTAGGTGCTGTTTACATGTTTGCTGAATTGATGAGTTGATGTGGTGTCAGAATAATAATAAATAATAGGTGGCATTCATATTTTATCATATGAGGTGCTGTTTTAAAAACTATATATAATTATTCATTTGCATATATTATTTCATTTAATAACCCTATGAGGTAGGTACTATGATTTTCCCAACTTTGTAGACAAGATTTTACAGATGAGAAAACTGAGGCTGAGAGAAATTAAGTGATTTACTCTTGTTTAGATTGTCATGGAATTGGGATTTGAACTATATCGTCACTCTCTAGGAGAGGCATCAATCTTTAGTAGGAAAATAAAGAATCTTTTTTTGGCAAATGCCCTTTCCTCTTACTGTTTCTGAATGCACCTTGAGGTTCAGATTTTCTTAACATTAGTGTTGTAATATCTATTAAGGTTTACACTGGGTAAGAAGAGTTAGAAGACCACATGACTTCTTTCAATAAGCTTCACTTTCTTCTAAAGTCTAGGCCAATGTGTTCTTGACATTGAAATGCGGTAGTCAAGTAAAATTATCACCTCACCCACTGAGTCCCCAAAGTGGGAAACACAGCATTATGCAACATTTTTCTAAAGGTGGACTTAAAAAAAGAAGATTACCTTAATAATTATTAAAGTTCTCTCTCATACATATACACACACTTGTGCAAACATATGTTAGCAAAAAGCTATAGGGAAGCACAAATAAGCAGAAAGGCATCCCATGGTCATGGACTGAAAGATTTAATATTGTTAAAAATGTCCATACTAGCCAAAGTAAACTACATATTTAATGCAATCCCTCTCAAAATCCCAATGGTATTTCTTTGCAGGAACAGAAAAAGAAATTCTAAACTTCAAATGGAATCTCAAATGACCCAAAATAACCAAAATAATCTTGAGAAAGAACAACGCTGGAGGCTTGAAGACTTTCTGACTTCAAAACATATTACAAAGCTACAAAAATAAAAACAGCCTCCCTGTCCCCTGTATCAGTACTAGATGCCAGTAGCACTCACCCTTAGTCATGGCAATAAAAAATGTCTCAAGATATTGCCAAATGTCTTCTGAGGGCAATACTGTCCCAGTTGAGAGCCACTGATCTAACTAATCTGCTATTATTTGACATTTACTTTGTCACAATTTAAAGCAGCAGCACTTATGAAGCTCCCAAAATATTTATACTCAGCATTACTTCTGTAGGGCAAAAACAGACAAATCAACTAGAAATAAGCCAGTCACAAAAAACACAAATATTGCATGATTCCACTTATATTAGGAATCTAAACTAGTCAGACTCTTAGAAAGAATGGTGGTAGACAGGAGCAGGGTGGACAGGGAAAAGGTGAGTTTTGTTCAGCAGGTATAGAGTTTCAGTTTTGCAAGATTTGAAAAAGTTCTAGAGCTCTATTACACAACAGTGTACATAGAGTTAACACAACTGCACTGTACACCTAAGTAAGTAAATTTTATATGTTTTATACCATGATAATTTAAAAAATATAGGAAGGACATGATCTCAGAATAAGGGCTATCTTCTATAATAAAGAACAATTTGCAACCCAATTCTAACATGTTAACATGTTCTGTTGTTGTTTCAATGAGAACTGCTAAAAGACTGTCTCATCTAAGCAAGAGGAAGCTCACAGTGCCAAGTCCCCACCCCCGATCATTTGGATGATTGTTCTACTCAAACGTATGGAGACCAAAGCCCCAGCTGGTGTTGCCTGGCCTGGTGCTCTGGACATACACATTTCAGGAGAACCTTTGGTGGGTAGAGGTCTAGGATTGGAATCGTAGGTCCTGACAGAACAACGACTTCACACAATCAGCACATAGTTCACAATCTAGATGAAAGTAAATTCTAAGTGGACTACAAATATAAATCTGGGGGAGGGAGAGAGGGATGAATAGGTGGAGCCCAGAAGATCATCGGGGCCATGAAATCGTTCTGTGTGATACTGTAAACCTGGATGCATGTCATTAGACATTAGTCAAAACTCATAGCATATGAAAACAGAGGGTGGGGTGGCCAGGATAGGGTGTGTCGCAGGCTTGTGCAGGTTGGAGCACGTGCACTGCTCAGGATGTAATGTGTAACATGGGGCCGGGGTGAGCAGCATGGGCCTGTGAGGCCTGTGAGTGCCCGTGTCCCCCAGTGTTCCCTGCAGCAGGCTCCGCAGTGGTCCGCTCTGGTTGCCACTTGTGGATTCCAGTTCCAGACTGAAGGCTGCGTGTTCTCTGCCCTTTGTTGTGGCCCCCACAGGCCCGGGTTACTGTGGTGACCCTGAGAGAAGTCTTGGCGCTATGGAGGAGCCCCAGGCTACCCCTCATCCACACTTGAGGCTGGTTCTAGAGGTGCTATGCAGGGTTGTGGCAGCACTCCGTCAAAGTATGGGAGCAGATTCTAATTCTTACAGTTTTCCATGGGAATGGGTGACACTGGCAGCTATTTTTGGATTTTTTGCTGTTCTCCTTTTTGTTGTGGAGAGGTTTTAGGTCGGTTAGAAATCGTCTTTATGTGGGAAGAGAGAAAAAGCTTGCTGAAACACTTTCTAGACTAATTGAGGAAAAATGTAAACTACTTGAAAAGTTTAGCGTTATTCAAAAAGAGTATGAAGACTATGAAGTCGAGTCATCTTTACAGGATCCCAGCTTTGAGAAGGAAGCAACAAAAGCACAAAGTTTGGAGGCAACCTGTGAAAAGCTGAACAGGTCCAATACGGAACTTGAGGATGAAATACTATGTCTAGTAAAAGAGTTAAAAGAGAAATGGAAACAGTCTGAACAACATGAACTGATGGTAGATATTTCAAAAAGGAGACAGTCTCTAGAAGATGAGTCAAAATCCCTCAAATCACAAGTAGCTGAAGCCAAAATGATCGTCACGACTTTATTTCAAATGAATGAAGAACCACTGAAGATAGCAATGAAAGATGCTTTGGATGAAAATTTTCAACTTCAGGAAAGCCAGAAACAACTTTTGTAAGAAGCTAAAGTATGGAAAGAACAAGTGAGTGAACTTAATAAACAGAAAGTAACATTGGAAGACTACAAAGCACACACAGAACAAGTTCTCAATGATAAAGACAATCACATCGAGACTCTGACTGAACACTTGCTAAAGATGTAAGATTGGGCTGCTATGCTTGGAGAAGACAGAACGGATGGTGATAACTTGGTAGTTAGAAATGAACAGTGAATTGGAAAACGTTGCTTACTTAGATCATCCTCCAATAGGAGCTTTGAAGAAACTGATTCATGCTGCTAAGTTCAATGCTTCTTTCAAAACCTTAGAAGGAGAAAAAAACAAATTTATATTCAGTTACCAGAAGTTGAAAAAATGAAGAGCTTACAGAGAGTATTAAAAATCTTGAGACTGAACAAACATCTTCGCAGTCAGAAAACACACATTTTGAAGCGAGAATTAGAAGCTTCAACAGAAACTTAATGACTGAAGTATATCAAGAAAATGAAATGAAACTCTACAGGAAATTAACAACAGAGGAAAATTACCAGGTAGTCATAGAAGAGAAACTTTCTAAAGTAGACAAAAGGATCAACCATGCCACTGCAAAGCTGGAGATCTACAGAAAGCGAGCCGAAGATGTTGAAGAAGAATTGGAGAGAACGATGCATTATTATCAAGGGCGCACTATTTCCTATGAGAACAAAGCACAGGATAATTGGTTCGCAGCTCGAACTGCTGAAAATCTCAAAGATTTAAGGAAAGAAAATGCTCGCAACAGACAAAAATTAACTGAAATAGAGTTTAAATTTGAACTTTTCGAAAAAGATCCATATGTACTGGATGTTCCAAATACACCGCTTGGCAGAGAGCATTCCCCTTACGGCCCCTCACCATTGGGTCGGCTTCATCTGAAATGAGAACTTTTCTGTCTCCTCCAACTCCGTTGGAGAGTCCACCCAGACTGTCACCTTTGCTTCCAAGGAGAGGAGGAAGAGGCTCAAGAGGTCCAGGGAATCTTCTGGAACACCAAATTACCAATGAAAGAGGAGAATCAAGCTCTGATATGTTAACTGATTCTCACAGGGGTCCTTCTGACACTGGGCCCCTGTCACCTCTGTGGGAAAAGGGAGCTTCTGGAGATGATTTTCCACCAAGGGACTTCCCAGGTCCACCACATGCTCCATTTGCAAGTATGCTCATTAAAAAAATTTTTTTAAAGCTGAATATATGTTTTATTAGTCAGAAATACTAATTTTACTGTCTGTTCATGTAGTAACACAGTGGAGGAAAAAAATCTTCTAGCATTCGTGAGTGTACCATTACTATTCCGAATTGGGAAGGCAGCCAGCCATAAGTAAACTGTAATAGGTTTCAAATGGATTCATCTTAATACTACAGAATTATTTCTGTATTTTGGTAGTCAAAAAATAATTGACTTTCTGCAGGTCTTATAAAACTAAAATTATCTGTAGCTTATTGGTAGCAACCGGTTATTTGGTGAAAATTACATTACATGAAAATGTTTTTTGAGAAGGACTTTGATAATGAAAGAAAAATATATTATTATTATAGTAAGTTTCATATATTTTGAAATAATTCCTCTTTTTTAATAAACAGGTATTAAGATAGGACCAAAATTACATTAAAAGTTAATGAGATTTCCTTTAATCAACTGTATTTGAAGAGGTACATATTTCTCAATGTTGTAAAAATTAATTTGTTAGATCAAGTAATTATTCTGGTGTCAATTTTCAAAGAAAGAATAGGTAATGGAAGCTATAAAGTTGATGAGTTATTAGGGCACAATAAAGGTTCTCAAAGTTATAAAATGTCGTTTACCAATCTCTTAAACAGTGAGAAATGTCTATCCACCGAGACTTGGATTTTTCCTCCCACCTCCACACTGTGAAGGCAGAAGTGAGTTCCTTCAGGGTGGATTCTGCCTTCAAATGAGCCTGCTTCTGAACATCCAGAACCACAGCAAGAAACCTGACAAGATTTTTGCTCTCTTTAAAAGCAATTTTGACTGATCTCATTTTCAATTTAAAGTAACTGCTGTTACTGTATAACTGCTATTTATACTTAATTTACTTATACTTTACTTATACTTTTGCTAAAATATAGATGTAAATAAACATGATTTAAATGTGAATCTTATGAGTAAATGATTTCTATTTTTAGATAGTATAATTATTTTAATTATAGTTATAGTTTAACTATTTTGATTAACTAATCCACTATTATATAAATAATAGTAGGAGTTTCACATATATAATCTTGCAGGTGGGGAGGGAGACTTTAAATTCTAAAGTCTGTGTCTTTATGCCAAGAACTATATTTACTGTGGTTGTAGACAAAGGTGAAAGTAAATTTATGCTTAATTAAATAAATTTTAGTTGATTTAAAGACTTGTTTGGCATTGATAACAATAAAATCAGCTAGTTTTTCTATTAAAAAACCTCATAGCATATGTAATGTAAACTATGAGTTTAGTTGACAATAATGTATCAGCATTGGCTCATCAATTGTAGCAGATATGCCACACTAACACCAGATGTTAATAATAGGGGAAACTGTGTGTGGGGGTGGGGCAGGAAAAGGGTACATGGGAACTCTATACTTTCTGTTCAATCTTTCTGCAAACCTCAGACTGCTCTAAAAATTCATTGAAAAAATGAGATGTAAGAAGGAAAAGTCAATGAAAAAATAAAAATACCTAAGAAATAAAAATAGAAGAAACTATAAATTAATATATAATTTAAGAATAAACTTGGTAGGAATATATCATGAAAAAACATGAATCAAGGAAGAAAAGACTAATACACCACTAGAAAAATGAGAAAAAGATATTAGTAGGCTTTTTTAAAAAGGAAGAACAATAAATGTTCAACAAGACTATGAGAGAAATGTTCAGTCACATTAATATGAAAACTTAAAGTTATGAGATAAAGTTTCATTTTTATCTATGAAATTGGCAAACATTTTTAAAAGAGATAGTAGTAATCATGAGGGGCCAAACAGGCCCTTTCACATATGACCAGCGAGGACTGTACACTGGGATGAACTTTGGTCAGAAAAAAATTTCCAAAACTTGGAAGGCAAAATATGATTGCATAATTTGTTTTCACGTGAGGGCATTGCCTAACTAGCCCATATAAGGTGAATTGAATCCTGATTTGTTATTGATTTGGACATTTTACAATGTAAATTCAGATGTTAGCTAGAAGACTGGTAAGATGTTAATATTTTTGTCCAATAGACATATAATTTCTGTCCTGCACAGACAAAAATGATTTCTGCTCTGTAGAGAAGACAGCACCAGAAGCTATGGTTTATCACCCTGTAGGACATTAATCGGATTTATATCTAATTTAGCAATAATTTATAATGATTTTAGTATTCTTTTTCTTTTATATGTATATATATGTATATATTACATACGTGCATATTATATGGTATGTATACATAATATACATACTATATATAATATACATTATGAGATGTATATATATTTACATAATATATGCATATATTATAACACACACAGAATACATATGTATATATGTATATGCATATAGATATATGTACATAATATATGTATATACTTACAGGTATACATAATATATACATCTATATATGTATATACATTATAGATAGAAATATATATGTATACATATATATAGATATATATTGTGTGTGTTTGTGTTTGTATGTACACACAACTTCTCATGTCTTTCTTTGAACTGGCTTTGTTACCCTCCTGGTTTCTTCATTAATGAGTTGAAATAAAAACTTGACCTGTGCATACTCTATATTTGTATGAGAATATTTTTTAGCATTTAAAAAATTATACATTTAACATTTTATAGGAGTAAACGTGGCCAAATATTTTAAGTCTTAAAAATGTACATGCTTTTTAACCTTGCAGTTGCATGTTTAAGAATGGATCCAGAGGAGCTAAGGATGTGCTCAAAGACTTAGCTCTGAGAATGTTTAGAGATGTGCTGTGTATAATAATGAAATACCAGAAACAAACCTGCAACATTAGGGCACTGATTAATACCTACATGGGTGTGTGTTTGTTTGGGTTCTTTTTTTTTTTTAGACAGAATCTCATTCTGTCACCCAAGCTGCAGTGCAGTGCTGTGATCATGGCTCACTGCAACTTCAAATTCCTGGGCTCAAGCAATCCTCCCGCCACACCCTCCCGAGTAGCTGGGACTACAGGTGTGTGCCACCATGCCCCCTCCCTATAAGAATGGTTGTTTCCAGGTACATAAAATTTATAAGTTTAAAGTTTTTCTTTTGCCTTGTTCATATTTTTAAAAGAAAAAGGTTTGAAAGTCACAAAGTCTAGTTCTCGTTCTCGTTGACATCTATTGAGGTGCTTAGCCCCTGACTATAGTTTTTCCCTCTGTCCCAATTCCTGCCACTATCTTAGAAAATTCAGAGCCCTTAAACAGAACTGATCCAACACTCTGGCTTTTTCATTGCTGAATTTCCCATTTCCAGTGATCTTTACCTCCTCCGCGCTTTTGTAATTCACTCTAAGACATGTTGATCCTGTTTTCATTCAGAATTAGTCATTGGTCCTCTCTAACACTTTTGTGCTTTTTTTCTCTATGTTGCTTTTAGATTAAAATGATTTTGCTGTTTTTCCAATTTAAAAACGAATGCATGTTTACTGGGAAAACTTTTCAGAAAATACGGAAAGATTTAAATTAGCACTCAGCATGTTGGTCACCTTAGAAACATACTGCTAGGAATAGTTTTTGTTTGCTTCATCTAAATGAGATCTTACTATTCACTTTACTTTTATTATCTGCTTTTTGCCACTGAACAATTTATCTTTCCAAGTCAGTAAATACAGATCTATATTGAAATTATTATGGCTGAAAAATAATTAATTGTACAGCTATCATATTCTTTATATTCTAGGGTTTCTCAGCTTCAGCACTATTGACATTTTGGCCTGGATAATTCTTTGTTGTGGGAGGCTGTGTTGTGCACTGAAGGATATTTAATAGCCTCCCTGTCCTCTGTGTCTGTACTAGATGCCAGTAGCTCCCATCCCTAGTTATGACCATCAAAATGTCTCCAGATATTGCCAAATGTCTGCTGTGGGCAATACTGCCTCAAGTTGAGAACCACTGATCTAACCAATCTGCTATTGTTTGACATTTAGGTTTTATCTACTTTGTCAAAATTTAAAGCAGTAGCACTTATGAACCTCCTAACATATACAAACTCAGCACATCTTTAAATTACTTCTATAGCATAAATTTCTAGCAAGGAATGGCACACTTAAAATGTTGCTGTTTATTCCCAGATTTCTCTCCAGAAAGATTGTATTAATTTAGAATACCATTGAAACAGCATAAATGTCATTTCCTGAGATTCTGTCTACTTCCAGGTATTGTCAAACTTTTTCATCTTGCTTTGTGATAGGGAAAACAAAATATTACTTTACCCTTTTAACTTGTAATTCTTTGATTGCTTACCAGGTTTGTAATCTTTACTATGTTTATTAGCTATTTGTGTTTCTGCTTTTATGAACAGCTTATTAGTGTCCCTTGCTCATTCTTGATTTTGTAAGAGCTATTAATTCCTTCTTCCAATTTGTAATTTTTCTTATAACCTGATGTAAACCTTTTTTTAAAAATAATCTTTATAAGTTTTCCTGTACAGAAGTAATACATTTTTATGTTTTTAAATTATTAGCCTTTTTATTATGGTATTACGTTTAATGGTGTCAAACTTAGAAAGATCACCTCTAGAGCCAGGCCCGGTGGCTCACATCTGTAGCACTTTGGGAGGCCAAGGTGAGCAGATAACTTGAGGTCAGTAGTTTGAGACCAGCCTGGCCATCATAGTGAAACCCTGTCTCTACTAAAAGTACAATAATTAGCCAGGCATAGTGGCAGTCCTGTAATCCCACATACTCAAAGGCTGAGGCAGGAGAATTGCTTGAACCTGGGAGGTGGAGGCTTCAGTGAGCTAAAATCATGCCCACTGCACTCCAGCCTGGATGACAGAGCAAGGCTTCATTTCAAAAAAGAACAAAAATAAAGAGGGAAGAAAGGAAGGAAAAGGAAAAAAAAGATCACTTCTAAAATATTAAACTTCAGTATTTTACTCTATTAGGGTAATCTTTTATTTTGCTGATATCTTTCATACTCTAACACTAAATATTTTTCTCTTTAAACAAGTGTACCTTAAACTTGAATGTACATATACATCTGGAAATCCTATTAAAATGTGTGTTCTGATTCAGTAGGTTTGGCGTGGGATGAGAGATTCTGCATTTCCAACAAGCTCCAGGTGATGCCAGCACTGCCCGTGGCCTCACTCAGAGTTACAACAAGCTCCAGGTGATGCCAGCACTGCCCGTGGCTGCACTCAGAGTTACAAGCTCCAGGTGATGCCAGCACTGCCCGTGGTAACACTCAGAGTTACAACAAGCTCCAGGTGATGCCAGCACTGCCCGTGGCCTCACTCAGAGTTACAACAAGCTCCAGGTGATGCCAGCACTGCCTGTGGCCTCACTCAGAGTTACAACAAGCTCCAGGTGATGCCAGCACTGCCCGTGGCTGCGCTCAGAGTTACAAGCTCCAGGTGATGCCAGCACTGCCCGTGGTAACACTCAGAGTTACAACAAGCTCCAGGTGATGCCAGCACTGCCCGTGGCCGCACTCAGAGTTACAAGCAGCTCCAGGTGATGCCAGCACTGCCCATGGCCGCACTCAAGAGTTACAACAAGCTCCAGGTGATGCCAGCACTGCCCATGGCCGCACTCAAGAGTTACAACAAACTCCAGGTGATGCCAGCACTGCCCATGGTAACACTCAGAGTTACTGCTCCTAAACCTTCAGAGCTCAGTCCTCTGTACCCTCCATTCTCTGACTCCTTCCTGAAGTTCCTTCCTTTCCCACCTAGTGTGAACTCCAATGGCAGCAATTTCAACTACAGCTCGTCTCTTTGTTCTTCCAGAACAAGAGTCCTGGCAATCTCCATTCCAGTATTGATAAAGCCACCATTTCTTCTAGTCTCCAGCCACAGCACCCCTGCAAGGTATCAGACAGCTTCCACGTACTTCTATTAAAAACATGTGATTTCTCAGGTACATCAGCAAGTCTTCACTTTGTTTCCCTTTCCCATTCCTAGAGTAACTTTGCCTAAATGTAATCGCCTCAAGCTCCAGTCCCCCTCCTCTCACACCTCTTAATCAATGAACAACAATGAAAGGAGAACTTCTTCGAGCCGTCCAGTGGAAATAACATTTAGCATAATGACTACTGCACAATTAAAAAAAAAAAAACCTACTCAAAGACTCAACTATGTCATATTAAGATTTTCCAACACTTGAGCCAGGTGAGGTGGCTCACGTTTGTAATCCGAGGACTTTGGGAGGCTGAGGCAGAATGATCACTCGAGGCCAAAAGTTTGAGACCAGCCTGGCCAACATTGCAAAACCAGGTCTCTACTAAAAATACAAAAGTTAGCCAGGTTTGGTGATGCTCACCTGTAATCCCAGCTACTCTGGAAAGCTGAAACACAAGAATTGCTTGAACCTGGGTGGTAGAAGCTGCAGTGAGCTGATATTGCACTCCTGCACTCAAGCCAGGGCAACAGAATGAGACTGTCACTAAATAAATAAATAAACAAACAGATTCTCATTAAAAAAATATATATATATTCCCCACACTGGCAAGATGGTGGAACAGGAACAGCTCCAGTCTGCAGCTCTCAGCAAGATCAACATAGACAGCAGGTGACTTCTGCATTTCCAACTGAGGTATCCAGTTCATCTCATTGGGACTGACTGAACAGTGGGTGCAGCCCATGGAGAATGAACCGAAGTGGGGGGGGCATCACCTTATCCAGGAAGCTCAAGGGGTCGGGGCATGCCCCTCCCCTAGTCAAGGAAAGCCATGAAAGACTGTACTGAGAGGAACAGTCCACTCCAGCCCAGATACTGCACTTTTCCCATGGTCTTCACAACCGGCAGACCAGGAGATTCCCTCCAGTTCCTACCCTACCAGGGCCCTGGGTTTCAAGCACAAATCTGGGCAGCTGTTTGGGCAGTCACCAAGAGAGCAGCAGCTTTTTTTTTTTTTTTTTTTTTTCATACCCCAGTGGCACCTGGAATGCCAGCAAGACAGAATTGTTCACTACCCTGGAAAGGGGGCTGAAGCCAGGGAGCCAAGTGGTCTGTGGCCAGGTGACTCAGCGGGTCCCATCCCCACGGAGCCCAGCAAGCTAAGATTCACTGGCTTGAAATTCTTGCTGCCAGCATAGCAGGCTGAGGTCGACCTGGGATGCTCAAGCTTGGTGGGGGGAGGGGCGGACACCATTGCTGAGGCTTGAGTAGGCAGTTTTACCCTCACAGTGTAAACAAAACCACCAGGAAGTTCAAACTGGGCAGAGCCCACCAGACCAGCTCAGCAAGGCCACTGCTGCCAGACTGCCTCTCTGGATTCCTCCTCTCTGGGCAGGGCATCCCTGAAAAAACAGGCAGCAGCCCCAGTCAGGGACTTATAGATAAAACCACCATCTCCTTGGGACAGAGCACCTCAGAGAAAGGGTGGCTATGGGTGCAGTTTCAGCAGACTGAAACATCCCTGCATGACAGCTCTGCAGACAGCAGTAGATCTCCCAGCACAGTGTTTGAACTCTGATAAGGGACAGACTGCCTCCTCAAGTGGGTCCTTAACCCCCATGTATCCTGACTGGGAGACACCTCCCAGGAGGGGCAGACAGACACCTCATATGGGAGAGCACTGGCTGGCATCTGGTGGGTGTCCCTCCAGGATGAAGCTTCCAGAGGAAGGAACAGGCAGCAGTCTTTGCTATTCTGCAGCCTCCACTGGTGATACCCAGGCAAACAGGGTCTAGAGTGAACCTCCAGCAAATTCCAGCAGACCTGCAGCAGAGGAGCCTGTTAGAAGGAAAACTAACAAACAGAAAGGAATAGTATCGTTGTCCACTCCTAGATCCCATCCAAATATCACCAACATCAAAGACCACAGGTAAATAAATTCACAAAGATGGGAAGAAACCAACACAAAAAGGTTAAAAACTCCAAAAACTGGAATGCCTCTTCTCCAAAGGATCACAATTCCTTGTCAGCAAGGGAACAGAACTGGACTGAAAATGAGTTGAATTGACAGTAGCAGGCTTCTGTCAATATTAAAATCCTCTGAGCTAAAGGAACACGTTCGAACCCAGTGCAAGGAAGCTAAGAACCTTGAAAACAGGTTAGACAAATTGCTAACTACAATAACCAGTTTAGAGAGGAACATAAATGACCTGATGGAGCTGAAAAACACAGCACAAGGACTTTGTAAAGCATACACAAGTATCAATAGCTGAATTGATCAAGTGAGAAAAGATATAAAATTGAAAATCAACTCAATGAAATAAAGTAAGAAGACAAGATTAGAGAAAAAAATCTTACAATGTTCCTGCTAACCTTATTTAGATAGGTACAATTAAGACTTCCTTTTACAGACCAGAAAATAAGGCACAGTGAATCGATACAGCCAATGAGTGTCAGAGCAAGAATTGGCACCCATCCCTTGAGCGCCTCAGCTCTCAAACCACTCTTCTCTGCCGCTGCAGAATCACAGGAGGTCTTAGAGAGTTCGGAGAGCTCAATTCTAGTTAAAGTATCTGTATGTGTAAGAAAGAAGGGGTAGGAAATCTTTAGGCTTTGCAGCTCTTGAAGGCATATTAGTTTCACTCAAGGTCCTCTTTAAAAATACTGTTTCTTGGGCCTCCACGAGAAAAATTCTATTTAATGAGTCAGGGGCTTGTATCTGTATTTTTCATCTGTAAAAGAGGAATGTTATCTCAAATCAGTGGTTTTCAAACTTTTTATATTCACCAGACCTTTGAACCGGCTCCAATGGGGTTACTACAATCAGAGTGAGAGAGCAAGAGAGAAAGGGAGAGAGAGCGAGAGACGGAGAGAGCAAGAGAGAGCCAGAGAGAAAGAGTGAGTGAGAGCGCTAGAGAGAGACAGCTGGCCCGCGCCACAAACCACCTCTCGGGTTTAAGTGAAGCCTTCGTTTTCTCTCGTGCAGAGACCATGCCATCCTTCCAGAAAGAAGCATTTTAGGACAAGAGACCTGGAACTGGCCTAAGGAGTGCCAGGGGAGGAACCATCGGATTTACAACAGCGGCTCTGCCTTCTTCCATGTGATTTCCAGTTTTAAATTCAACTCTGATTTACACAAATCCCACCCACCATGTAAATTTGTTGGGCAATGTCCTGCACTCTGCACTTCGTGGCATTTAAAACTTCCACACACGCGCGTGTTCTCTCTTGGAGCCCCGCGATCGCTGAGCCGCGCCAGGCAGCTGGCACCGCTGGGAGCGTGGCTCGCGCTGCCAGGGCCGAGGCCGCCCACCCCGCCGGAGCACGCGCGGGGCTCAGGGCGCCCAGGACTCGGGACGCGTCCCGGCTTTAGGTGGGCCCCGGCACCGCCAACCTCAGGAAACCCGCCGAACCCTTAACGTCTCGAAAGTGGCCGCAGCCTGCGTCAGAGATTGTCCCTCCGTGGAGCGCCCGGTGGCCTGCCCAGGGCACGGCCGTGGCCGAGAGGAGGACACACTTCTAACCTGGGGTGCCAGCAGAGACTGTCCGCGAGGGGAGACTCCACGTCTCGCCGCCCGCCCGCACCCGCCGCTCCACGAAAGGGCGCAACCGGCGGGCGCCGGCTCTCCTAGGTGTGAAGGCGGCTGAGGCCCCGCCCGGGAGGCCCCCGCGCGGCTCAGGAGTGGGCCAGAGGGACGTCTGGAGGCGGGACCCGGGCGCGCCCGCCCCCATGACCGGGATATAACACCGGGTCCCGCCGGGCGGCCGCGGGCGGGTGGAGGTGCGCGCTTGGGCCCTGGTGAGGCTGGTGGCGCGCGGGACCCGGCGCAGCTGCGGCAGCTGCCGGGCGGCGGAAGCGCCGGGAGGAGAGGGAGGAGAGGGCGGCGCGGGCGGCGCTGGCGGCTGGGTTCAGGGCACCAAGGCTGCCCGTGCTCCCGGGCTCCGGTTGCACGGCTCACTCCCGAAGATGTGGCTTCCAGCCTTTGCCTCCCTAGGAAGCAGGGAGCGTCAGTGTCGGGAGACTCTGAGACCGGAGTGCCGGAGCTGCTGATGCCCCCGCCAGCCTTCAAGTGTTCTCAGGTTCTTCTTTTTATTCATCTCCAGAACATGGACTTCCCGTGCCTCTGGCTACAGCTGTTGCTGCCTTTGGTAGCTGCGCTGGATTTCAGCTACCACCACCAGGAAGGGATGGAAGCGTTTTTGAAGACTGTTGCCCAAAACTACAGTTCTATCACTCACTTACACAGTATTGGGAAGTCTGTGAAAGGTAGGGTCCGGCTGTGCGCACTTTCCCAAACCCTCAGTCCTCCTTTCAGTGTTCATTAAATGTGCCCCAGCTTCCCATGTCCTCTTCCACGTACCTACCCTGAGGGGCGCAGAACAGGTAAACCGGTACCCTGCGTGTTGGTTGTTTTCTGCTTTTGTTTTGTTGGGAGGAATAGTAGAAAGAACTGAATTTTACTGGACTTGTCCATTGTAATTCAGTGTCACTGAGTCCTTTGCGTGTTTGGAGTTCTGTCTTTTGGATCTTGCAGACATTGATTATTTGGGATGTGTATTTTAGCTCCTTTTCAAGAAAACTCCATAGTAAGTCGGTCTATCCATTTCAGTTTCCCTTTGGGCTTCTTTAAATATGACTTGGACTGTTAATGTCACGTCTTCAAGTCTCTTTTAAACTGAAATAATGCGGTTTTGTTGGTAAGATTTCTATGTAATTCGCCTTTTAAAGTTGTGCAAAATTATCATTTCTACAAGTTTCTTTTAATCTAAGTCGTACAGTTCTGTTGGTTAGATTTGTGCCACGTATAATTAGCCCTATGACTTAAAGTTATGCAAAAAAGTGGTTCTATAATTAAAGGCTGTTATGAAAATGTATCCATTTGGTTTCTTGTTTGTTTGAGACAGAGTCTCACTCTCTTGCCCAGGCTGAAGTGCAATGGTGTGATCTCGGCTCACTGCAACCTCTGCCTCCTGGGTTCAAGCAACTCTCCTGGCCCAGACTTTTAGCAGCTGTGATTGTAGGCGCAAGCCACCATGCCCGGCTAATTTTCGTATTTTTAGTAGAGACGGGGTTTCACCATGTTGGTCAATCTGGTCTCAAACTCCTGACCTCAGGCGATCCATCTGCCTCGGCCTCCCAAAGTCCTGAGATTACAGACGTGAGCCACCACACCCGGCCTAAAATATATCCATTTGAAGAAGACAATGCTAGATAATATGTTAGTAGTGATTGAATCTCTTCCTAGCATTTTCATATTTATCATTAATAATTTGTTAGTTTTAAGTTAGAAATTACGTAAAACTGTTTTCATTTTTATAGACAAGAAATTAAATAATTTGTTCAAGGACTTCCAGATGGTGAATTTTATTGCCAGGACTGGCAACCAGACCATTCAGACAAGGCAAATAATTTGATCAGATGTTATTATTTCTTAATTATCTTTTTACATCTTTTACATATTAATCATCTTAAACATCTGGATCATTTATTATCCAGATGTTCCCAAAGAGGTTACCAGAAAACTTAGTTTTTAAATCAAAAGTTTCATAAAGTTTATGCAATTTGGATCTCAATTCTTTGTACGGTATGTTCAAACTCTGCGTGGATTTTTAGCTCTGAGTCTTTGAGTCAGTTGAGAGTCTTATAATTACCATATTCTTAATAATTTTCAAAAATATCAAGGCTATGGCTTCTATATTTGTTTATGCCAGGCTTGCAGGCCCTAAGCCTGACATAAACATATCTTAAAGAAAAAGAATTATATAAATGTATTTATGTGCAATGTGAAGTCAGTATCATGGGCTATGTGTAATAGTACTTTGTTTTTAAACAGCATTGCCAAAGACTTGGTGCCAGAATTATTCTAGATTACTCTATAATCCAAAATTATAGAGGTTGGGTGTGTGAGAAATCATATCTTGAATCAGCGTACGTATTCAGCCTTCTGAAATCATTTCTCCGCTAGGGCTAGAGTGAGCAATTTAAAAAGATCTAGGAATACTAATTATATTAATTTAAAAAATATAGAACACAACTAGCTTGAGTTATTGTTCAGTCATCATTTCAACCACAAGATGATGAGGATGTTGTTATTTTTAAGTACTAAATGATTTGGTGAGGTTTCCTGTTTTCAAACACAGTGTGCTTGTGACAGTTGGCGGCTCTGTTTCCTAATGTGAATCAGCAAATATGATCTATCCTGCATGATATCAAACCACAATCACAGTAAAAGTCAGCAGGCTTAATATTTTTTAAATTTTACCTTATATGCACCGTTGTGGTTAAAGGCTTGAGGAGATATCATGTAAAAATAAAATCTGACACTAGTGGTCAAATATTTGTGTTGAGTATTGCTCTGAATAATAACTCAGATTAAGAAAAATCCCAAATCCGCTATTTGGCTCCAAGCAGTAGGCTAAACTGCACGCCAGTAACTGGGAGTCAGTTGCCAAAGTGTCACTGCATAATAGTGTGACAATTGAGATGGTGCTCCTTTGTTCGTGCTCTTTTTCACTAGGTAGACTATTTTTCCTAGCTGTTCTACCCTCTGGTGTAAGATAAGTTTGCTTAGAAAACAGAATTTATGACCCAGGTGCAGTGGCTCACACCTGTAATCATAACACTTTGGGAGGACAAGGCAAGAGGATCACCTGAGGTCAGTAATTTAAGACCAGCCTGGCCAACATGGTAAAACATTGTCTCTACCAAAAATACAAAAACATTAGCGTGATGGCACGCACCTGTGGTCCCTGCTATTAGGGAAGCTGAGGCAGGAGAGTAGCATGAACCCAGAAAGCAGAGGTTGCAATGAGCCAAGATCATGCCGCTGTACTCCAGCCTGGCCAACAAGAATGAAACTTCATCTCAAAATAAAACAATTTATTATACACGTTATATATTTATATCACATGTATTAACATGAGCAATCTTACCCAGAAGAGAAAGTAATATTCCTATGTAACCAAATACATTTTTAGTTTTTGTAAAAACTAAAATGTATGTGATACATATATATGTACGTTTGTTGTAATTGTGGATTATATTCTGCTTGTTTTTCCATTTCACATTATTTCATCATATATTTCCATGAATTGACAAAGTCTGCATATGTGAATTCGTTGCTGTATAGTATTTTATCCTCTTGATTATGTGAATTTTCTTATTCACTTCTCTGGGCATCCGTATAGTTTTTGGTTAACTCTGTTATAAACACAGATGCTATAAAACCACAGATACATGTCATGATAATTACTTATATTATTATTGGTGATTTTTAAAAACTTTCTTATTTTGAAACTTTTAAAACTCACACAAAAGTTAAGCACACATGTACCCTTTACCCAGATTCAGCCATAGTAGACCATATTTCAGTTGAGCCTTTTGAAGGAAATCCCAGGTGAAAATCTTAGGTGAAACAAGAGAAACAAAAAAGAACTGATGACTTAGTTCAGAAAAATCAGAAAAGGTACAGTGTCCATCAGTTCATTCATTCAGTCCTCATTCATTCAATTAACAGAATACCTCCCATTTTTTGCCCCAAACCCCTTAGTTTAGGATACCTGGCATATAATCAATAATCTATATCTGCTTATTTAGTGGATTGAATATTTGCTGAGCAAAAGTCATGGGAGGCAAACAAGATCTGTGTCATTCATTCCCTGCCATTAGGTACTCATTTTCAAATACGAATGTATTTACTGTGAGTTTCTCAGAGTAGTCTCTCCTCATACACACATCCCAAAATTAGGAACATTTTATTATATTTAAAAAAATTAACTCTTGTGTTGAGGGTTGCTTTTCAATAGATAGCAATGAAAGAACTGCTCTGCTACAAAAAAAAAAAAGAAAAACAAACAAACAAACAAAACCCAAAGGGTCATTTAAAATGAGATTTCCTACCATCTATTTTAAGAATCTTTCCTTGGCCAGGTGTGGTGGCTCAGGTCTATAATCCCAGCACTTAAGGAGGCTGAGGTGGGAGAATTGTTTGAGCCCAGTTTGAGACCAGCCTGGGCAACATAGTGAGACCCCGTTTCTAAGAAAACACACACACACACACACACACACACACACACACACACAAATTTAACCAGGCATAATGGTGCAGGCCTGTGGTGCCAGCTACTTAGGGAAACTGAGGCATGACTCACTTGAGCCTGGGAGTTCAAGGCTGCCATGAGCCATGATCATGCCACTGTACTCCAGTCTGGACTACAGAGCAAGACCCTGTCTCAAAAAAAAAAAAAAAGAAACTTGTCTTGCCTCCTGCTAAATCTAATTGTCATTATATCTGAATATGGTTGGTAGGGTAATAACACCTTCCTTACTAGAGATAATATTATTTGAGATTTTTTAAAGCCAGTCAAATTTGGTAGTCTCTGTTATCAAGTACTTTCCATGTAGTAAATGGTTTAATACATTATTTCAATCTCAACAACTCAAAGTAGGCATTATCCTTATTTACAAAACAGGTGAAATGAAAAACAGAGAGGTTAATTATCTTGCTGAAGATCACATAGCTAAGTGTTAGAGGATTCAAAATCAGATCTGCCTATTTCCCAAGGACCCCTCTATTCTCTTTAAAAAAGCAGCTTGACACACATGGGGATGATTCCATGGAAGTTGAGGTCATTAGTAGAGGGTTTTAGGACCATGGTTTGGGCACACTTGACCTGAAAGTATAGCTTCTAGCAAGGATCTACAGCTATTCTTTTCAGTAGCCATTAGCCACTATGCAATTGAGAAGTTAAATTTGACTAGGCCAAATTGACAGGTGCTAGAAAGTGACTTTGAAGACTTAATACAAAAAAGTAAAAGTTCACTACTAATGTTTTATACTGATTACATGTTGAAATAATATTTTAGAAATGTTACATAAAAAATATTTTTAAAAATTAATTTTAAGACCAGGAGCAATGGCTCACACCTGTAATCCCAGCACTTTGGGAGGCTGAGGCAGGTGGATCACCCAAGCTCAGGAGTTTGAGACCAGCCTGGGCAACATGGTAACACCCCATCTCTACCAAAAATAGAAAATTTAGCTGAGCATGGTGGCTCATGCCTGTGGTCCCAGCTACTCGGAAGGGTGAGATGTGAGCATCACTTGAGCTTGGGAGGCAGAGATTGCAGTGAGCCAAGATTGTACCACTGCACTCTAACCTGGGTGACAGAGTGAGACCGCCGTCTCAAAAATAAGTAAATACATAAATAAAAATTAATTTCACCTGTTTCTTTTTACATTACTAAGGTAACCTACTAGAAGACTAAAATTATATATACAACTTGCATTATAGTTTGATCAGTTATGCTGCTATAGAGAGCAATTTGTTATTAATTTTTTCCTGAGTATGAGAGGAATTCTAGTTCATTTAGAAAATCTGTATCATACAACAAAGCACCAAAAAGAAAACAAAAATCTCACCATCCAAAGAAAACATTTAGTAGATTGGAATCATACTACAGAGGTTTGAGCCTTTTTACCCTCTCTGAGTCAAATATCTTATTTTGTTTGTCCATGTAAACATGTATTTCTAAAACTTGATTTTTCATTTCTGTTTTGTATTCTGTCAGTAGATATATCATTGTTTATTTAACTCTTGCCCTACTGGTGAATATTTGTTTCTAAACTTTCCCTGTTATAATGAATGCTGTAGTGAGCATCCTTGTAGCTAAGACAGCAAAAGGCTGAGCACAGGCTTGGAACCACCGTGCCCAAGTGCAAATGCTGGATTCTCAGTTTTGTAGCTGTGTCACTGTGGGTCTTTAGAACAATTCCTGGTACATAGTAAGTGTAAAAGCTGCTATTACTATTATTATTATGGATACATACCCAAAAAGGGAATTATGAAGTCTAAAGCAGTTTTCAGTATTTGATAAATATACCGAATTGCCTTCCAAAAAGATTGTGTTGATTTATAATCTCTTGAGAAATGCATGTCAAGAAAAATAAAACAATTCTTCTAAAACTTACACTAGTCATCAATCAATACTGTCATTAGTGCTTTGAAAGATTACTGTAGCATGTATTTCTTGTTGTTAGGTTTTAAGTATGGGGGAGACTTTATTTGTCTGGCGTCTTTCTCTAAGAACCTCACCTTCCCATAATCAACAGACATTTACTGAATTCCTCTACCAGGAGTCCTATACCATTTCAGATGTTCAGAAATCTCCCTAACATTGGTTAAGATTCTTGCTCCTAAGAGGAATGTACTGTGTTCATGTACACATATCTCTTATGATCACTTGCCCTCGACTGGGTAGATTTTAGCTGGTGATTTATCCTCAGAAAAGAACATTGCATATAAAATTTTGGCACAGCACTTGGTCATCTGTCACATTCTGCTCATTTCCCACATATGCTCGTAAAACCGGTTTGCTTGAGATCCTGTATAAAATGCCTATTGTGATGCATATTGAGGACAAATATCAAGAAAACCACTAAAATCTAAGAACTTCGGCTATAATATACATGTTTGTGATTTAAAGTTAAATGGGTTTAGTAAGCCTTTCCCCTTTAACATAATATGCAGAGTCCCTTTCTGAGACATCTATCAGCTATCAGCCTTATTCTTGAAACATTCAGCGTTTCTTAAAGACACTGCCTTTCTTCATCTTGTGAGGAAATGATTCAGATTTCCCTTAATTTGTAGTATGATATTTTAAGAGAAAAAACAGAGAATATCCAAAAAGTAACATAGAATTTTACTTTGCTTCTTATATCTAATAACTTTTTATTTCAAATCTCAATTGTATCTAAACAGCAATATTCTAGCGGCAAGTGAGAGTTGTAACTTTTAGAAGGTAATAATCACAGCCAACATTAAGTGAATTTTGTCATCTGGCACTTTACATAAATGTCTCAATCATTCTAACAATGGTATGGAATACCATGATTATCCCCCAATTTACATGTAAAGAATGAAGATTAAGTGAGTTGTCCATTGTTAGCAGGTGACAGAGGTTTGACTGGAACCAAAGTCTGTCTTGTATCAAAGGCTGAAACATTAAGCCTCTTTTCTAGAGATAAAAGTTTCTCCAGAGACCTTTTTCTCTGTTCTTGTCCTTCCCTCCTTCTCGTCTGTACCACGTTGCCCCTGGCCCCAGTGATTCTGAAGGAGTTGACAAGCATCCTCTATCATCCAAGAAAAGGCCTGTATTAAATACTCTTTATGTGCCAAGTGATCGCCTATGGAATGCCGTGATCCTTTTTTGGTATTCACAGTTTCATCCAAAGCAGTTTGAATTCCACCTTTTGGTGTACAGTTAGATTTTATTTTCCAATATGCTGAAGCTTTTTGATTATGAAGCAAAAAGAGAAGGCTGAGCTTGTGATTTGCACATTCACGGGCCGCCCACCCACCAAGCTGCCATCTTGAGTTTAAGATGTGCAACTGAAAGCAGGGCTTCTCATTAAGGACAGTCTGCCCCCTAGGGGAATTTTTGGAAATGTGGGGATGAGGTTTGGGTCCTAACTTGTTAACAGTCTTTGAGAAGGGGGAGAACTTCCCTTCTGAAGCTTCCTCCTGATCTGCCTGTCAGCAATGCACAGAACAGTCCCGTATAGTGAAGACTTGTTCCCTTCTATTTTCTTTTTTTCTTTTAGTAGAGACAGGGGTCTCACGATGTTGCCCAGGCGGTTCTCAAACTTTTGAGCTTAAGCAATCCTTCTGCCTCAGCCTCCCAAAGTGCTGGGCTTACAGGAATGAGCCACTGTGCCCTCCGCCCACAACTTTGTAATGTCCTTCGTAGGTGTAAGACCAGCTTACAATTATCTAAGCCTAAAACCAAACTCTTTTTTATATACAAGTATAAAATATTTTTCCCCAACAGTTTTCATATATACCTTTCAGGGATACCCCTACATGTAAATCGAGGGAATTATACTTTATTTTGCTCTCAACTTGACTGAGAGCTATTTCATATTCAGAAAATCCTGACAACAGTGACCAAAGAGCCAAATCAATCTGCATTTATAATCTATATGTTCACGGTGACTCTCAAGTATAGATACAGGCATGTGACTTCATTTGTCTTCTAGTGGAGTGTCCAAGTTTTTGCATATAGATACCATATTTTATGTAAATTGCTTTCTTTTTTATTTTTGCTTTGTGTAGTTTGAACACTATATCAACCTTCTGAAATTATGTATGTAAATGTGATAGAATTGTTTGTCAGCATAATAGAAGTTGCAGAATATTGGACATGAAAAAAAGAGACATCATCTGATAGGGTTAAGAGCTATTGGTGTAGAAGCACAGAGAGAGCTGATAAGGACCCACTTGAAGTTCATGTAGCCAGCATCCAAAAGGTGCTTAGTTTCTGTTCTTAATCCATGAACGTGTGGGTCTGATGGTAACACTGTGATGACAGCAGTATCTAGAGTTGAGCTGTGATAACTGCCATTACCCCTGATTCCTCCTTTCAGTTTGTGTATTTAGAACACCCGTTTCTCTAAGTGTGCAAAGTAAGAAAGAAAGATTTTTAAAAAAAACCTTAAAGTAATATTACCTCCCCCTGAAAACACACACACACACACACACACACACACACACACACACACACGCTATATCAAATAGCAACATGCGTTTGGGTTAAGGAAAGGAGACTATGTCAGATCTTCCTGTTTGGAGGTAGGCTTGGTCCTATAGTCCCAGCTACTTGGGAGGCTTACCCAGGAGGGTCATTTGAACCCCAGAGTTTGAGACTATAGTGCACTATGATCGCACCTGTGAACAGCCACTGCACTCCAGCCTGGGCTACACAGCGAGAGTCTGTGTCTTTAAAAAAAAAAAACAACTAAAAAAAAAACACTTCTATCTAGTGATTTAAAACAATTGACATTCTTCGTAGCAATTAAATGTAATACTGTATAGTAGTTTGTGAAGAGATAAGTCCTAATTAGAATTTGTGTTAAAACAGGTACAAAATGCACTTAAAAATGTTGCTTATCTCTGTTTTCTGAGGACTGCTGCATGTCACAGGTTTTAGAAATACAAATTTTCTATCTATGACCTTTCACATACATACCTTTGTCAAGCTCAACTGGAGGGCTTAATCACCACTGAATAAAAAAAAAAAAATGCTGCCCACTTCAAACAATCTGCCTTGGAGCTGCAGCTGGCTTCACAGAGATATTATGCACTTACCCAGAGTTGAAGATAACTACCTTGACAGTGGGGATACAAAGTAATGATAGGGCTTACTACCCCAGACTTTATCCTATCACAGAATGCAGGAGAAGCCTAAGTAATCCTTCTGTTTGTTTAAAGAACTTTCAACTAGTTGCTTATCCAGTTTTAAAATTATTCTGATGCAAATCTGAAAACTAGAACCACACTTAAAAATCACAACTAAAGTAACATGAATTGACAGTTTTTCGAAGGCATTACTAAGCCTCCTTTCCCATATAATGCACAGGCATATATACAAATACAGGCAGGCGAAATTTAGCATAACATCATGTTTTTAAAGCAGTAATAAATGTTAGAAACCATTTCGTCATTCATTAGATTAATTGAAACTTAGTTCAAAATGTTGCTTCCTCCAGGAAGCCTTGTTTCCGTTCCCCTGGGCAGAGTCAGAATCTCCTTGCACACCTCTTCTCCTCTTGAGCATCTTCCAGTAACTCTATCTAGGTGCACATGAGGCCAAGGACCGGGCTTTGTTCAACTTTGTATCCTAGTCACTAAGACCTGCTTACTACGTGTAACAGATACTCTTGGGGACAAAGCTCAAGAGTTATTAGATGCTTATTAAATGAAACATATGAATGCAAATTCATTGCTATGCAGCATATTAATACATATATAGGATGTATATTTTTGTATTGTTACATATATCGTATGTAACTTTATGTATAAAACTTTGTATCAGGCGTCCCCAAACTACGGCCTGTGGGCTGCATGCGGCCCCCTGAGGCCATTTATCCGGCCCCCCGCCGCACTTCAGGAAGGGGCACCTCTTTCATTGGTGGTCAGTGAGAGGAGCACAGTATGTGGCGGCCCTCCAACTGTCTGAGGGACAGTGAACTGGCCCCCTGTGTAAAAAGTTTGAGGACGCCTGCTTTATATAGTTACCTATGTTGTATGTAAGTACTTCAATCCCTCAAGAAAATGACATTGTTTTCTTAGAAACTTTTTGCTAAAATTAGTTTTATATTAATAAAAAATAATATGATAACTTAGAAAAGTAGAATCGGGGGACAACAATTGTGCCCCAGTTCAAGATGAATCACTGGCATGTAGGAGAAAGCCTCAGGGAAGTTAAGGAATTTCAGGCAGTAAAGGACACAATCAAATTATTCACTGGCTAGCCTAAAATGAATCTATTCCCCTCGCCCTTGCCTTCAAAACACTGACCAACCATGTAATAAAAAAAGTAATTATAGGAGGTTCATCACCATCACCCTCACCCCTGCCTTCATTAAGAAGTTTTTAGGCCAGGTGCAATGGCTCCCACCTGTAACTCCGGCACTTTGGGAGGCCGAGGCAGATGGATCACTTGAGGCCAGGAGTGTGAAACCAGCCTGGCCGACATGGTAAAACCCCATCTCTACTAGAAATACAAAGATTAGCCCAGTGTGGTGGCATACCTGTAATCCCAGCTCCTTGGGAGGCTGAGGCAGGAGAATCACTTGAACCCAGGAGGTGGATGTTTACAGTGAGCTGAGAGCCGAGATCACATCATTGCAGTACAGCCTGGGTGACAGAGTGAGACTCTGTTTCAAAAAAAAAATAAGGTATTTAAATAAATGCCTCTGGCTTTATTTGAACAGTGCAGGAAAAGTTCAAGGGTCTGTCACGGAATTTTGACAAAGAAAAGAAGGTGGGAGGGATCATATAAAGATAGCCTTTTTTCCTTCAACAGTTAAGCAGGAGCCAGGCGCAGTGGCTCAGGCTGTAATCCCAGCACTTTGGGAGGCTAACGCAGGCCAATCGCTTGAGGCCAGGAGTTTGAGAACAGCCTGGCCAACATGGCAAAACCCCGTCTGTACTGACAAAATACAGAAAAATTTAGCCAGATGTGGTGGTGCATACCTGTAATCCCAGCTACCCTGGAGACTGAGGCAGGAGAATCGCTTGACCCCAGGACATGAAGGTTGCAGTGAGCCGAGATCACGCCACTGTACTCCAGCCTGGGTGACAGTGAGTCTCTGTCTAAAAAAAAAAAAAAAAAAGAAAGAAAGAAAAGAAATTAAGCAGAGACATGAAAACCCTTTATTTTGAGTGTCTTTTTCTCCCTGCATCCTCAGGAATGTTGTATACATTTTAGGTGAAGCAGATGACATGTCTAACTATTCTTGCTGTGAGTGGTTCAGAAAGGCACAGTTTTGGAACAGACAGATGGACTATTGAAGGTGGTTTCACCTTAATTTTTAGCTTTTGTTAAATATTTATTCCCTTGTCCATTGTTGGTGACTCAGTTGAGTCCACTCATTAAAATCCTTTTCACTAGGGATACTCACTCTTATGAAAACATAGATACCTGGAGACATGTGGGAAGCATAGGGTCATTTAACGTGGTGATTCTACAGTGGTTTTTCATTGTTTTACCAGAGAGATTTATTGACAGCTTGTGTTAGGCCGTTCTTGGGTTGCTAGAAAGAAATACTAGGTAATTTATACAGAAAAGAGGTGTAATTGGCTAAGGGTTCTGCAGGCTGCACAAGTGTGGCACTGGCATCTGCTCAGTTTCTAGGGAGGCATCAGGAGGCAAAGCAGGAACAAGAGAAAGGGGACGCTTTTAAACAACCAGATCTTGTGAGAACTCAGCATTATTGTGAGGACACTACCAAGCCATAAGGACAGTACCACTCCCATGACCCAAAAGCCTCCCACCAGGCTCTACCTCTAACATGGGGGATGATGTTTCAATGTGAAATTTGGGGGAACAACTACCCAAACTATTCACACCTTACTAATAGTACTAAACATGCACAGTTAAATTTCAGATAAAGGTGGTTAATTAGGGAAGACATTTAATTTCTTGCATTGCTCTTAGGGACTCAGATGAATAATCTTCGTGTGGTAGAGATAAGCCTAACTGGTATATCATTTGTTACTGTAAGTTCCTTTCAGTTTATGAAGAAACAAAGATAAATTGGGAAATGCCACATTCTAGCCTTAACAAACTCTTTAGTTGGACTTGACCATCTTTTGAGTTTTAAGAACATGTACTTCTAAGTGTACAAAATACGTTTCCAAACTCTATGGCATACAGTTCTAGCATAATACCACGTCAGTCAATTGTAGAAACTTCCAAACGTTTTTTACACCAAGAGCTCTTTGGTCAAATAATTCTTGCTTGGAAGTAAATCCCAGTCTGTGTGTGCCAGGCACTGTATTAAGCTAGAGATAATCATCAGCAAACAGCATCTCTACTCTGATGTTTCTTACATATGCTAGTGAGGAAGGCAAATGGAAAACAAAGCAAGTCCAGATTTTGATCATTGCTATGATGCAAATACATAGTTTAATATAGTGGAGAGTGACGGTTACTGTGGAACATAGGTTCCATGAAGGCAGGGGACGTATCCTGCTTATCATTCTATTTTCAATGCCTAAATCATAGCAGTTACTGTTTGAGAGAATGTTGTGTGGAAAGAATGAGGGGAAGTCCTGCCTGAAAAGATGGTAGGTTGAAACGGAGATCTTAAAGGTGACAATCTGTTAGATCTTACAGCCTGATTCCAAAGTGCACAAAGTGCAAGTGATGTGCAAAGGCCTCGAGGTGGAAAGAGTAGAGCAGAAGTGAGACCAGGGTGCCCGGAGCACAGTGAGCAAGGGGAAAGTGGTCTTTGAGGAAGCTGGATGGTGTGCAGGGGACAGAACCAGAGCGTCTTCTAAGCCAATTCTAACATGGAGAGTTTGAATTCTGTTCTGAGAATAATGGGAAACCATTGAAGGGTTTTAAGCATAGAGTGATGCAATCTGATGTGGGTTTGAGAAAGATAGCTTTAGCTACTGAATACAGAAAATGGCCAGTATAGATGCAGGGAGAATAATTCAGTCACAGTAATCCTGGCGAATGTTGATGATGGTGATTTGGATTAAGGTGCTCCAGAGAAGTGAAAGGACTGGAAATCCGTTTTGGAAATAAAATTAACAATACTTGCTAATGGACTGGATTGGATTAGATTGGATTGGATTGGATTGGATTGGACTGGACTGGACTGGATTGGGGGAGGAAGGCATGGAGCAAAACAGGAAAATCAAGGATGACGCTTAGGTTTTGTGCTCAACTGAGTGTATGAAGATTGAAAAAACTGGAAGAGGACAGATCTGGGATGAAATTAAGAGCTCTGATTCAGACATTTTCTTTAGAAATTGTGAACTCCTTAGGAGGTATCCAGTGGGTATGTAAGTGGAGCTCAGGAGAGAAGCTGGCCACAGAAAGAAAGTTGGAAGCCATCAACATAGAGATGGTATTGAAACCTGCAGGACTGATAAAATAATCTAGCAAGAGAATAGAGAGAAAGAAAAGAAGGCCAGAATCAAGCTATAACACCCTCGAACATTTAGTCTAGTATAGGAGCCAACAATGGAGATGGGAAAAAGTCAGTAATGAGCTAGAAGGAAAACTAAGAGTGGTGTCCGAATGTCAAAGAAGGGAAGTGGCTCAAGAAGGCGATGTTTTGGGGAGTACCATGATCACCCACTAGTGATGTGCTGAAAGGGCTCACTAACAACTTGATATAAAATCATACTGAAGGCTAAGATTTACTACAGCAAAGGGTATGCTGCTGGAACAGCAGGATACAGATATACGGTGGCAAAACTAGAGAGGTCAGGGTAGAATTTCTTGTCCTCTCTCTGCAGGGATCCCACATGTTTCTCAGAAATGCATGTTTCTCTCCAGCTGTGAATTGCGAAGACATATGCAAAACGCCTCCACCCAGGAAAGTCCACTCAAGTCTCAGGACTTCAGAGCTGGTCAAGGGAGCTGGTCATGTAGCTACGTAACTAGCCAGGATGCAGACCCCAAGCTGGGTACTAGGACACATCAGGAATCTTCACATTAACTTTAAACAATGATACTGTCTTGATATATTTTGACCACTGCCTTGAGGGCACAAAAATAGCATAACTAATTAGTAAGCATTTCGGGGAGTTTAGTGCTCAGGATTTGGGTCAGGGTCATTGCTGTGACTGCAGGTGTTCCCAAAGATACACAAGAGCTGAGTAAAACATATTGGCTATGTTAACTCTTTCCTCTTGAGGTCACGCTTTATGTTGAATATAGTTAGAAGTTAAAACTGAAAACCATAAAGTTAACTTCTATATCCCAAAGTATAGTTAGTAAAATTATATTTCTCTCTACATAGATTCACTCAACTTATTTAGTAAACTTTTGTTGAATGCCTAATATAGTTCATGGCATATGCTAGCATGAGACTACAGAAGTAAAGAAGTTAGACATGGCCCCTGCCCTGAAGGGGGTGACAATCCAATAAACGCATATGTCATTTGCTGTGTGCGACAATATGACAGAGGTCTCATGGCCGAGGCCTGAAGGATAAAGAGAGTTGAGCCAGGTGAAAAGGGAAAAGCAAGGCAATAAATAGCATGTTCAAAGGCCTGGAGGTGAAGCAGCATATTGACTCTGAGGAGCAGAAGTTCAGTATGGCTTGGAGGGGAGAGAGGAGACAGTGAGAGGGATAGATTATGAAGCTGTTAAACACGTTTTGCTTCATCCACAGGGAGACATAACCATCCTAAATGTTTCTGATAATTTTACAATTAGTTTTGCATTCCAACACAGATTCTCTCTTTTTTTAATTTTTATTTTTTTGTTGAGACTGAGTCTTGCTCTGTCACCAAGGCTGGAGTGCAGTGGTGCGATCTCGGCTCACTGCAACTCCGCTTACTGAGTTCAAGTGATTCTCCTGCCTCAGCCTCCCGGGTTGTGGGGATTACAGGCATGTGCCACCATGTCTGGCTAATTTTTGTATTTTTAGCAGAGACAGGGTTTCACAAGGTTGTCCAGGCTGGTCTCGAACTCCTGACTTTGTGATCTACCCGCCTTGGCCTCCCAAAGTGCTGGGATTACAGGCATGAGCCACCACACCCAGCCCAGAGATTCTCTTTAAGAAATATGGTGCAACAGTCATTTCTGGAACAAAAAGTAGTGAGAAAATACAAACACACCAAGGTAAATAAACCAGAGCACCACAAAATGTAATATGAGCTGTGTAAAAATAGTAACAGTTCCTGAGACCTATCAGTGTGAAAAGTTATTATTTGAATGCCATAATTGAATGGAATTTTTCATTTAAACCTTCAAGCAAATTTATTTTTATATATAGAACTTATTATAAATGTTTCCATCGTGATTATATGTAGTCTCTTTTCTCTTTTGCCCTCAACAGAGCACAGATCATACAGAAAGGAATGTATTTTTTTTATCAGCAGTTTTGGAGAAAAATTCTGTGAATGCCAACCTTATACAAAAACTGACAAACATTAATTATTCAGAATGTAAAGAGAAATGCCAGAGTATAAAGGAAAAGACACTTAGATTTAAATATAATTTTGGAATATTGTAATTATTATTAACTACAGTTATTATTAATTACAACCAGTCATATTTGAGGCAGTATATAACAGCTGTGTGCATGAGCAGGAACATGAGAGGGAATGTATCCTGGTCTCATTTTCGAGGCAAGACATTCAAGAGGAGCAAAGAGAATGGGAAGGCCAGGTGCGGTGGCTCACACCTGTAATCCCAGGACTTTGGGAAGCCGAGGCGGTGGATCACGAGGTCAAGAGATTGAGACCATCCTGGTCAACATGGTGAAACCTCGTCTCTACTAAAAATACAAAAAATTAGCTGGGCATGGTGGTGCGTGCCTGTAATCCCAGCTACTCAGGAGGCTGAGGCAGGAGAATTGCCTGAACCTAGGAGGCGGAGGTTGCGGTGAGCCAAGATCGCGCCATTGCACTCCAGCCTGGGTAACAAGAACGAAACTCCGTCTCAAAAACAACAACAACAACAACAAAAAAGAGAATGGGAAAATGAAAGCAATGCCACTGCTGAGTATTCAGCACCTTTATGTGCCATGCACTGTGCTAGGCCCTTTGCAGATTTTCCTCCTTTAAGTGATATAAAAACTGTGATAAGTTATTTACATTCCCATTTTATAGGCAAGAGCAAATAGATTTTACAGATGAAGAAACTGATGACCTAAAATGATATCTTAGTAGATGATAGATTTGGTTTAGTAACCCAAATCTGTCTTTTAGCAATTTATGTATTCATTCAACAAATATTCATTGAGTTCCTGCTGTCTACCAGAACTTTTGTAAGGGGATGCAAAGAGAACAGGCCTGGGTCTTTCCCTTTAGGAACTAGGGTGGTGGGCCATAATGGGAAAAGCACTGTAATGGGGCTTTGTTTATTACAGTGATCAGTGCAGTGTAGGGACACTTTGTAGCCTGCCTACAGGGTGCTTGGTAAAGTTGAGAAAGACTTATCAGGGAAGCTGATGTTTGAACAAAGGTTTGGCTATTACCAGGCAGAGTGATGGAGGTGGTAGGAATTCCAGGTGACATGACTGGGAAAATACATCCTGTGCTTGGGTAGCAGGAGCAGTCCAGGGAGATGAGAACATGGTGGGATTGTGCTGCAAGAAGCCTTGTATGGCAAGAAGATGAGACTTCCCTTGTACATACGGCCAAACATAAGAATTTGATGGCAATTTCTAACATCTTAGCATCTAAGTTCCTTTAATTTGTGCTCACTGGAAAACACATAGTTTTAGAAGGCTTTTGTCATTGCGGTTTAAAAAAAAAATAGATTGTTCAAAGAACAGTGATACATAGGGAAAATATTTTGAGTCACGTAATTTCTCACTAAAATTGGCAATATTTGTAGCCCCATGGGAACTCTGTTTCCGTAGGACATTCTGTTCGCTGTCCTTGAGAAGCTATCTAAAAAAAGAAAAAAACAGAATAAAAAGAGGTATTTGGGGATCAGTAATAAAAGTTGTATACTTTATTGAATGTTTTACTGTAATCTAGCTACTTATCCACATTATTTTAAATCCTAGCACCAACCCTGTGAATTAGGTAGTATTATCCCTGTTTTACAGATGGGAAACTGAGGCTCAGAAAAAATGACTTGCCTGAGACTACTTAGCTAATAAGGAGCAGAGCTGGGAATTCACATCCAGGTCTGTCCCTATTCAAAGGCCCAGTTCTTCCAGTCTCTAGAGGCTGGAGGCTTCTGTGGAGGTGACCTAGGCTAGTTCAATCGGTGAGGAGACGAGGACTGCTTGGGGACACATTCCATAAACCAGAGCAGCTCATTCTACAAATGCCAACCTTATACAGAAACTGACAAACATTAATAATTCAGAATGCAAAGAGAAATGCCAGACTATCAAGGAACAGATACCTAGATATAAACATAATTCTGGAATATTACAATTATTATGAATTATAGCCACTTATATTTGAGGTAGTATGCAACAGCTGTGTACACGAGCAGGAACATGAAAGGGAATGTATCCTGGTCTCATTTTCTAGACAAACCATTCAGGAGGAGCAAAGAGAATGGGAAAATGAAAGCAATACCACTGCTGAGTACTCAACACTTTTATGTGCCATGCACTGTGCTAGGCCCTTTACAGATTTTCCTCCTTTAAATTATATAAAAACTCTGTGGTATTTTTTTTTAAAGTATTCACACTTTTGTATTAAATTGGAAAACCAGTACTGGAACCTGGGGGTCGCGGGGGAGGTGCTCTTCCAATGACTGGCCTGTGCTCTTTAAGCTGCACTAGCTATCCCACTTTGAAAAGAATGTATGATTATAAATCGTTCTACTATAAGGACACATGCACACGAATGTTCATTGCAGCACTGTTTACAATAGCAAAGACCTGGAACCAACCCACATACCCATCGATGATAGACTGAACAGGGAAAGTGTGGCACATATACACCATGGAATACTATGCAGCCACCAAAAATGATGAGTTCGTGTCCTTTGTAGGGACATGGACGAACCTGGAAACCATAATTCTCAGCAAACTGACACAAGAACAGAAAATCAAACACCACATGTTCTCACTCATAGGTGGGTGTTGAACAACGAGAACACATGGACACAGGGAGGGGAGCATCACACAGTGGGGTCTGTTGGGGGGAAATAGGCGAGGGACAGCGGGGGGTGGGGAGTTGGGGAGAGATAGCATGGGGAGAAATGCCAGATATAAGTGAAGGGGAGGAAGACAGCAAATCACACTGCCATGTGTGTACCTATGCAACAATCTTGCACGTTGTTCACATGTACCCCAAAACCTAAAATGCAGTTAAAAAAAAAAAGAGAATGTATGAAACAATCACAGTCATGCATAATCCATCTCCAAAGAATGGATTCGTTCTTCATGTTATGGTATATTGACTATAATTTTCTGTTTGTAATTACCCAGATTCCAAGCCTGTTTATAGAACTTATACCTGAGGAATGGAATGGTGAGGATTAGAAGAGGTTTTCTTTGATAGTATCTGTAACTGCATCAAACACAAATTTGACATGCTGTGAAGCTCTAGCACAGTTCATGTGACTGTAGATTACTTTGACATCTTTTTGCATACTGAGGTCAAGGAACTGGCTCTTGACGTCATTCCTCGCATCCTCATAGGAGTTCTTACCATCATACCCTGGAAAATAAATGCTGAGATGGATTAACTTTTTACATTGGGTTTCCACATGGGATTTTATAGGAATAAAGGTTCCGCTACCAGCAGTGAGTAGCATGAAGTCTGCCACATTGACCAGGCACTTTTGCAAGAATAAACCGAGGATGTGCCCTCAGCAGGTGAATGCCCTAGACTCTCTGGGGGTGGCAGGGAGTTTGAGTCCCCACCTTTTGGAGTGTGGTATTCTAGTTAATGTATATGTGATGCTTTGCAAAGGTTTGGAGCCCTCTGAAATTGATAAAAATTGCCTCTGTTAGAAAATATTAAATATATTCTATATATCAAGCCAAATATTAGGAGCTTGTGTAAGCAACAGAATATCTTGGTGGATTGCATGGGTGTTGGGTTAGGCAAAAGATTCCACTGTTGGCGCTCCCCACACCCCCATCCTTACTACACTCTGGGCAAAGTTACTCAAGTAATTATCTCAAAATGCCCAGAAACCCTTAACCACCTCTACTGAATTACCTGGACTCAGGAACCGCCTCCTTCACAGCTGAGATTCAGACTTCACTGAGGGACAATGTGAATGAGAGCGTAGGGATAGTAGGGGGCAGAATCTGGTCATCAGGAACTTTGGAGTTTCCAGTGAGCACAGACTGAGATACCTCAGGTGCTAGGATTCCTCAGAACCCCTGGAGGAAGACTGTACACAAGCTAACAACAAGGTTGATTGGCAGGACAGCATCTACCCAGCCCCCTTAACATCTGGGAGGAGATGATGATGCCATGTAGGGACACTTGAACCTGCCCAGAGCATCCTCAGCTCCTGTGTATCCCAGAAGTGAAGTGATTGGGTCACGCAAGTAGCTACTGTCAGTGTGCACCCCTGGGGCCCTGACTTCTACTGAGGGGAAGGCTTTTCCCGTGTGCTGGAGATAGAGATAGAAGTGTATTAAGGGAGGAAAACAAAATAAGCTTTTACAACTGCTAAATTAACAGAATCCCAGGCTGCCAAAACTCTGAGGCTTGCTCAATCAGCTGTCCAAACTGTATTTCCTCTAAGGGACAAATTATGAGCTGGTGTAAAGGTACACGAAGTCTAGTGAGAAACCATTCAATTTTGAGGAGGAAACTCTAGGGAAATAGAGTAAGTTAAAGGAGTAGAGTGTGCCAGTAGGAGAAGGTAACTGTCTTGGAGTTGCAGTTCCAAAACTCAGTAGGCTCATAAGTCATGGTGTGATCTTAGAGGTCATAAGTGACCAACGAGAAATTTAATAATGCTTTTTGTTACATTCCCTCTTTTCGTATAGCCCTTATACCAAGTTATCATCTGGTAGTCATTTTAAATACAGGTTTCTAAGACAGTAGGGTGAAAATGAAGTGTTTGGTAAAGTCATCTTAATTGTTTTTAACTCAGTATGAAAGAGATGTTGGTATCAGGTATTGAAATTGGGGAGCTATCAGAATAGGGAAGAAGTCTCTATTTATGCCCGTACTCACAAATATACAAATATTTATAAACAATAATGAGATAGGCCGGACGTAGTGGCTCATGCCTGTAATCCCAGCATTTTGAAAGGCCAAGGCAAGTGGACTGCTTGAGGTCAGGAGTTTGAGACCAGCCTGGCCAACATGGTAAAACTCCATCTCTAATAAAAACACAAAATTAGCCAGGTGTGGTGGCACATGCCTGTGATCCCAGCTACTTGGGAGGCTGAGGCAGGAGAATTGCTTGAACCTGGGAGATGGAGGTTGCAGTGAGCCAAGATCGCACTGTTGTATTCCAGCCAGGGCAACAAGAGCAAAAAAATGAAAGACAGTTTATTTTTTTTTTTTCCTTTGGGGGTTTTTCCAGCAAAAACCAGAAAGCCTACTAGAGAAATGTTAACAGAGCTGTAACACTATAATAAGACTGTTTAATAACGGTTAAGAACACACACCCTGAAGAACACAGATTGCCTGGGTTCAAACCCTGGTTCTGCTACTCAGTAACTGTGATCTTGAACAAGTGTTTTACCCTATCTGTGCCTATTTCCTATTTTGTAAAATAGAAATAATAATATCTACCTCATAAGTTGTTGAGAAGGCTAAATAAGTTAATCAATATAAAGTGTTCAGAATATGATTGGCACATGAGTGCTATAGAAGTATATACTACTCTTACTGCTGTTACATAAATTGTGATATTTGGCAGCCTTGAAGCATGACCTTGCCATAGGCTTTGTGTTTAAAACACTCAAATTACTGTTCATTGAGGGCATCATTGATGTCAGGCACAGGGCTAGGCAACGTTCCTGCTGTATCTCAATGAATCTACACAATACCCTATGAGGTAAATACCAATTTACAGCTTTAGAGATCGACTTGCCAGTGGTTGAGTAACTTGCCCAAGGCCACAAGGCAAGTACCTGGTAGATTCAGGACTGGAGCTTCAAGTCTAGAGAGCCTGGCTCTGGCCACAGCTGCAGTTTAGGCTGACCTCGTTCCTGCCAGCACACTTTGGGACCTGGGCCATACAAGTTATAGCATCCTGAACAGACTCTCTATTTTATAGCAGGGGAACCTGGGGCCCTAGGAGTGAATGAATTGCCAGCGGTCACTCTCTAAAGTGTCTCTGATGTCCAGATTAGGAAACCTGAACTAACCTCGAAGTCGTGTCTTTCTGTATAGGATCCAATTGCTTCTGGTATGTTTGGCAAAAAAGACTCAGGTTAAAGTTAGCTACTGAATAACACATTTCATTGACATCTAGAATATTTGTGCCCAAATGCTGTGTAGCAAATCATCCTTCACTTTAATTAGCTTATAGTTATATACTTGACAATGTGAATGAACAGAGAAAAACAAGGTTATTTTTTGTTTTGTTTTTTTTTTCAACTTCTAAATTTGCTTGGGAAAATCCTTCGTGTCTTTTACAGGTTTAAAAATGATGTTTAACAATAATGTAGTTATCTTAGGAAAAATACCAACCTATTTTTATCACTCCTTATCATTGGCCGGTCACAAATGAGAGCTTTCTATCTTATGTCATCATCTGCAAAAAGTATATATGAGGATATACAGCATTGTATTCTTAGCATTGCTTATAATAGTAAAAAAATGAAACAGTCATCTAGTTAATGCCACATAGTTGTACACTTAGAATGGGTAAATGATAAATTTTGTTATATGTGTTTTGCCATATTTTTAAAAAATAAGTTTAAGAAACTGGTGAATTGCATACTTTAAATGAGTGGATTGTATCATATGTTAATGATGTCTCAATAAAGATATTTTTTAAAACCCATACATTCATCCATAGAGAATTGGTCAGGTTATGCCAAACCCAGTCAATGGAGTATTTTACAACCTTTATTAAAGAATTAGGTAGATTTATATTTTGACATGGGAAGATGTCCAGAATATATTGTGAAGTAAAAAAAGTTGATGTGCATTTCCATATGCTGTATACACATGTCTACAGTTTTGTCTTATGGTAACACTCTTGTGAATGTCATTATGCAACTTGGCTTTTTCACTTATGTGTGTTATGTTAGAGGTTGGTACATATAGAGATACTTCATTTTTTTTAACTGTTTCAAACTATTCTGTGGTATAATTTTATCTTAGTTTATTTAATCATTTCCATATTGATGAGTCTTTAGGTCATTTATAACTTTTAGATATTTCAAAGAATGCTGTAATAGATACCCTCGAACAAGCACATTACCTCCTTAATTTCCCAAGATAGGCATTGCTAAATTGAAGAGTACATACATTTTTGTGCTGGATGGATACTGACAGATTACCCTATAAGAAGACGTATTATTTACACTCCCAGTGCCACATAAGTGTATACATTTCCCCACATCATAACCAACACTAATGTTTTTTCCATTCTAATGGGTGAAAAAATCATCTCCATTTTAAGTTTCATTTTCACTGTGCATGGTGGTATGCACCTACAGTTGTAGCGACTTAGGAGACTGAGATGGGAGGATTGCTTGAGGCTAGGGTCAGGAGTTCAAGACTAGCCTGGGAAATATAGCAAGATCCCATCTCTACAGAAAACAATTTTTAAAACTAGCCAGGCATGATGGTGCCTTCCTGTAGTTCCAGCTACCCAGGACACTGAGGCTGGGTGATTGCTTGAACCCAGGGCCGTGGTTGCACCACTGTACTCTACCCTGAGTGACAGAGTAAGAATCTGTCTCTAATTAATTAATTAATTACATTTACATGATTGAAACTCAGAATGAACATGTTTCCACATAATTCCTCATTAAATAAACACTGAGATACTGCCCCAGATGAACAAACACAAATCCCTGCCCTTATGGAACTTCTGTTCAATTCCGTGGGTTGTTTCTATTTCCTCATGCCATTTGCCTATTTTTCTATTTATTCATGCTTTGTTATACACATAGCAAATATTTTTACCTCTTCTGTGGCTTGTCTTTTAAACTTCATTTTTAGTATCTTTGGCCTTATAGAAGTTTTTAATTTTTATGAGGTCATATTCATCAGTGCTTTATGCTTTTATTTTTTGTGCCTCACTTAAAAAGGTCCTTTTTGCCCCAAGGTCATAAATATATTCTATATATTTTTCAATATTTTTATGGTTTTGGTCTTTACATTTGGCACCTAACTCCATCTGGAATCTATTTTTGGGAAAGGAGTGGCATACAGATAGATTTCAAGTCTTACGGTATATATTTTTGAGTGCTCAAATTTTTTAAAAGTATGTATGACTTTGGTAAGCAGAAAGAGCCATGAGGAGTTGGAAGAGATGCTCAGAAACTGGGTGTCCATTCTGGGTGGGCCCAGGAGTTTGCAATTTTAGCAGATAACCTCCAGAGAAAAGAGAAAGTGATGCGGGAAAGAAAAAAAAAAAAAAAGACTGTGTCCTGTGGAGTAGATTCAGGTCATAATGACTGTATGTGGAGACAGAACAGAAAGAGTAGCCCCGGGCTAGCCTTCTATCCTGGTAGCTACAGCACCTTAGGAAGTACATAAAGTACATGAAGTACCACAGCTTTGCAAGAACTGGAAGACAAGCCAGAATGAATCAGAGATGGGATTCTTTAGTATTTGTACTTGTAAGAGAATTTTTAGTCTCTCATCTGGTACAAAAATTAGTTTGAGATAATAGCCCATTTAAAAATAACACAGGCTGGGCACAGTGGCTTACACCTGTAATCCCAGCACTTTGGGAGGCCAAAGCGGGTGGATCACCTGAGGTCAGGAGTTCAAGAGCAGCCTGGCCAACATAGTAAAACCCTGTCTCTACTAAAAATACAAAGTTGGGCGTGGTGGCGGACGCCTGTATCCCAGCTACTAGGGAGGCTGAGGAAGGAGAATTGCTTAAACCTGGGCGATAGAGGTTGCAGTGAGCTGAGATTGTGCCACTGCATTCCAGCCTGGGCAACAGAGTGAGACTCCATCTCATAAATAAATGAATATATAAATAAATAAAAATAACACAGCCCTGGATTAATGATGAATTTTCATTCTGACTAGCAAAGGTTAGTAAAAGTGGATGACTATGTGTAGGCATGTTAATTAACACTTTTTAGATTCCAGAAAGAGAATGTTGTGTGGCAGAAATATATGCACAAATGTACAAGCCTTCTGTAGATGATTCTTTAGAGACAGGTGGAGTGGGAGCTACCCTGGGCTAACCTACCCCAAATCACTGCACTACCTTCTTCCCTTGACATTAAAACCATGTGATTTATTAGTGTCTGTGTTTCACCCATGAGTTCAGAAATCCCAGTGCATCTATCAAACACATATGTTTGCTTATTGTGCATGTCGTTCTAAATGCTCCTTCACTGCCTGTCACAACCCTGTGAGGTACTATTATAAGTCTCCTTTACACATGAGGAAACTGAGTCTCCAGAGATTAAATAAGTTGCCCACTGTCCCACAAGCAGTAGCAGCATTGGGATTTGGACTCAAGTTGTCTGGCTTCAGGTTCGCAAAATCACTCCAATAATGTTGCCTCCAAATTGGCTATTTCAGCAGCTGCATTGTTCAGGAAAGTATTATACTCTGATGAGCCTTCATGAGGCAGGGCTAAAAAAACCTGTGTCAGGAAAAGACACCAACATCTCACTGTTTATAAGACCATGCTGGAAGGAGCCTCTTTGAAGTCAAACAACAGAGCCACTGCTCTGGTGCCAGCAGCACTCTTATCCAGCCTTCTGACTTCAGTCACAGTGTGAACTCTATAGTTCCAGGCAAAGGTTAGCCACGGGGTAAAAAAAAAATGGAGAAGCGTGCCTTCAGGTATAAGATGTTGTGTGTTCGTGCAGGGATTAGCCCTGTTTAGGCTTAATTCTGGAAGGCAGGGGTTCTTTAATTGGTTCACATTCCCTGATGGAATACTATGCCTTCCTGAGAATGATTTACATTTATGCAACAGTAAGCAGGAGAATCCCTTGAACCCAGGAGGCGGAGACTGCAGTGAATTGAGATCGCGCCACTGCACTCCAGCATGGGCGATAGAACTAGACTCTGTCTCAAAAAAAACCACAGTGGCACCTGTAATCCCAGCATTTTGGTATGTTCAATCTATGGTTGGTCTTCAAGAGCTCATCTAATTCTGAGTGGTGGCTGGGCATGTCTGAAGGTATTAGCAATTCTGTTGCCGAGCATTGCTGATGTATTGAGTAATGTGAAAACCTTGGCGAATCTTGTTGCCTTTTTCCCCTGAGAATCTGTCTCATCCTGCAGCCCAACCATTTGACTACGTGGTAAAATGAAGTAACTTGAGTAAGGCCATGTCTACAAATTTCTTAATCTCAATTGACGTAAATAAATGTACATCATCAGAAAGCATAAAGCTGGCCACTGTGTACTGCAAATGATGGACACAGAGTTATGATTGTCCCGGCAGACTTGAGATGAGCTAGGGCTACATCGATCCATTATAAGTTATCTATTACAGTAAAGAGTGTCTCTGGAATGGCTTCTTATAATTATTTGGACTTTCTACCAAGGTTTCTGTGTAACGGCCTATGGAAAAGTAGATTCCTTTCAAGAGACCTGACTTGCCAGGCATGGTGTTTCATGCCTGTAATCCCAGTGCTTTTGGGGGCCAAGGGGGAGGATCACTTGAATCCAGGAGTTTGAGACCAGCCTTGGCAACAAAGTGAGACCCTATCTCTCCAAAAAGTAGCCAGGTGTAGTGTGGTGCATGCCTGTGGTCCCAGCTACATGGGAGTGCAAGACAGGAGGATCACCTGAGCCCAAGAATTCCAGGCTGCAGTGGGCCGTGTTCACACCACTGTATGCCAGCCTGGGCAACAGAGCAAGACACAGTCAAAAGAAAGAAAGAATGAGAGAAAGGGAGGAAGGGAGGGAGGAAAGGAGAGAGGAACAGAGGGAGGGACGGAGGGAGGGAGGCCTGACTGGTATAATGTATTTATGTGCATGAAATCAGTTCTAGGCCTCTGAATATGGCACCTGGCCCACTCTTTCTTAAGGAATAGTTTGCCGGTGAGCAATGTGCTGTGTGACCAAGTTGCTTCATGTTCTTTGTGAAATTGGCAGAGCATAAATTATTAACTAAAAATATACAAACTAAGATCAAGATAAGATGTGCTTTAATGAATGGGTAAACTCAAATGGCTTATTAACAGCTTCATTTCCTCATGCTCCTTCTGAAATGGGCATTTCTCAACCTACATTTTAAGGTAGGAGCTGATTTGAGATGCAAGTTAATTATGCAGTGTGTTGAAGCCAAGGAGTTGGGCTTCGGAGATTTTCTGACTTAAAAATGTTTCGTGGTGGTGCCCACGTAACCTTGGGTCTACTGGCAAACAGTTCAGAGCCTTAGCATTCACTGTTGGTCCTTTCGATATATTGAAGGTAAGCTACCGTTTACAGGTATGAGGGCATTATCGACTGATACTTCAATAGTTCCAAGGTGGGGGACAAAGAGGAAGATGGCTTTATTAAAGCTACTGTCTTCAGCTCAGGAAAAACATAGGATTAGCCGACTGTAAATGCACAGCTTGAGAAATCTACCAACTAACCAAATAGGTTCAAGTTTCCTTGTGAGCATGCAGGCCTACTTTGTAGGTAACATTGACTTTGTTAACCATGTTTGTTAACAATAACACTGTAGGCAGTTATTGTCTCAGAGCTCTTACAGATACAAAAGAAGATAAACTTACAACTTGCAGAAAGCATCTTCTCGTCGATGAATCTAAGTAATGCTCTTCTATTGGAGAAGTCACTCATTAATCGTGACTTTTTATCAGTTTTGTAGGATGGAGAGAGGGACACGGGAGATGACGCTCTTGCTTTATTTTGGGAGTTAGATGTCTCAAGTTCTCTATTCTGAGAAAGGTAAACATCAATTGCCTCTGAGGTAGTAATAGAATCATGTCTGTTTTACACTGGAGAAACATTAACCTTAGAGTAAAACAAACAAAAACCCAGTTCAAAGCTCAGGCTGTCTGAGCCCATCTCCTTATTTGTCAAATAAGGATAATAATCCCTGCCTTACATATCTTGTGGGGTTTCTGTTGAGGATTAAATTATAAAACACTTTGGAAATTATGTAAAATATCAGTATTTTAAGCAGGTATGATTTCCTGAAATCTTTGAGTTTTTCCATTGATTCCATGATTACAACATCATTTAAATATGCCACCCCTCTGCTATCCTAATACCCCAAATCTCAGTGAAACACTGAAAAAGTCCAAAAGCAACAGTGATTTCTACTGAAGCAGCTCTCCTTAAACACCCCTCAATTAGTGATCATTGCTAATGGGTCTACCAAGAGTGTCATTGCCAAATACTTTGATAAGCTTGAGAAATCTATTGATAATTTCTTGAGGCAGGGTATTTCAGTATGTGGAATATTTGGGTACTAGTTATTGGGGTGTTTTTTGAGTAAAATATTGATATTTGTATTGACTTTTCAACAGCAGGTACAGCAAATTTAACATGGTACCTTGCTACAGAAATTAATGAGTACCCAGTCATAGTTTAAATTATGTAGATTACAGTACACTCATATTCTTCTTGGCTATCTTAAAAATGAATAGAAACAAAAAGGTAGGCAAATATCATATTTACCACTCCTTAGAAAGAGATTGAATGACTGTCACGTCGATTCTCAAGCTTGTTAGTGAGTATGTGTTATGATTTTGTTAAAGGGTAAATTGAAAGGATCCTTAAAGCAACAGATGTTTGGTCCTGCATTGATGCTCATTAAGTAGAGCTCCTCAGTTGGCATTCCCAGGCTGGGTGACATGCAGGTGCCTCTTTCTGATACTCTCCTTCCCAGTCCCTGTACCATTCCCTTCCCCTCTCCGCTTCTATCTCCTCTCTCCCCTTTCTCTCCTGCAATATTCTGGCCACTCGCTCTGTTCTACACAGAGCCTGAAAGGGAGTGGTGATCTAATCAAGACGAAGTAAGTCCGAACATTTACATTCCTTCGCCTTCACTCCATTCAAAGCCCAATCTTGAGGAAGACATGGAGGTCATGATTAAACTTCCCCAGCACCCGAACTTTACTGACCCCTTAATCTTATGTTAATCACTTGGCCTTTGCTAGATTAATGGCTGAGTGACCAGAAGTTTCAATGATCCCATAAATTATATGATTTTAAACTATTTTTGTAGCTTTTGCTAGTTGTAATAAAAAATTTCAAATGCCTGTCCTTTACTTAACATTCACATTTGCACGGAGATGATTTTTCTTTCCAAATAAATTTAATAAAGCTAATGTGCTCGACCAGGTTTTGGAGAGTTTACATACTAATTTCTTAACCCCTTCTCTAAAATGGCTAGGAAAGCTCTATGTTTTCATCAGAAAGAAGCAGCCTGTGAATTTCTCACCTTGGGGCTTCCATTTTCCCTCCAGGTGGCTTCACCTTTCAAATGAGCAACCCTGACCTCTCTGCTCCTGAATCCCACTCTTATAAGCTGCCGGAGCCAGTACATGGAGACATAGTTTCTTACCTTTACCTTTTTAAAACCTTTCCCTACTCACCAGCTTTATTTATTTATTTTTTTAAGACTTAATTTTCTTAGAGCAGTTTTAGAGCAAATTTGCTATACCTACTGTGGCAAAGTCAATACAAAAATAAATATTTACTTAAAAAACAACCAGGCCGGGCGCGGTGGCTCAAGCCTGTAATCCCAGCACTTTGGGAGGCCGAGGCGGGTGGATCACAAGGTCAGGAGATCGGGACCATCCTGGTCAACATGGTGAAACCCCGTCTCTACTAAAAATACAAAAAATTAGCTGGGCATGGTGGCACGTGCCTGTAATCCCAGCTACTTAGGAGACTGAGGCAGGAGAATTGCCTGAAATCAGGAGGCAGAGGTTGCGGTGAGCCGAGATCGCGCCATTGCACTCCAGCCTGGGTAACAAGAGTGAAACTCTGTCTCAAAAACAAACAAAAAAACCAACCAGTACCCAAAAGCAAAATTATCTAAAGCAAAATGGAAAGGAAGGTACAGAGGTTTCCCACATACCCCCTTGTCCCTATCCACACGTGCACAGCCTCTTACAATCAATATCCCCCACCAGACTGGCACATTTGTTACAGCTAGGAAACCTACGCTGAAGCATCATCACCACCCAAAGTGCAAACGTAGTTTACAGTAGGACTGTGATTCACTTTTGTTGTTGTACATTCTATGGACATAAGCTTTGTATTTTTCTATGGACATAAGCTTTGTTGGACAAACGTGTAATGATATGTATCTACCATTATACATACAGTATCACACAGAGGAGTTTCACTGCCCTAAATATCCTGCATGCCTTTTCGTCCCTCCCTCTTCCCTAGCCTTTGGCAACCACTGATCTTTTTATTGTCTCCATAATTCACCTGTTCAGAATATCATATGCTTGGACTCATATAGTATAGTCTTTTCAGATTGGCTTCTTTCACTTAGTAATATGCATTTAAGTTTCTTCCATGTATCTTCATGGCTTGATAGCTCATTTCTTCTTAATACTGAATCATATTCCATGGTCTGGATGTACCACAGTTTATGTATCCCCTTAACTTACTGAAAGACATCTTGGTTCCTTTCAAGTTTTGGCTATTATAAATAAAAATGTAAATAGCTGTGTAATTTTTCTATGGACATAAGCTTTCAGTTTATCTTGTTAAATAACAAGGAGCTTGTTTGCCGGATCATACGGTTTAGTTTTGTAAAAAACTTGCAAACTGTCTTCCAAACTGGCCACTTTGCATTCCTACCAGCAACGAATGAGAGTTCCTGTTGCTCCACATCCTCACCAGTATTTGGTGTTGTCAGTATTCTGGATTTTTGCCACTCCAATGGGAATGCATTGGCATCTGATTGTTGTTTTAATTTGTATTTCTTTGATGATACATGATGTGACATAAGATGGCATCTTTTCATATGCTTATTTGCCCTCTGTTTATCTTCTTTGCTGAAATGCCTGCTGTTCCCGTCTTTAGTCCATTTAGTAAGTGGGTTGTTTATTTTCTTACTGTTGGGTTTTCAGAGTTCTTTCTGTGTTTTGGATAACAGTCTTTTATCAGACATGTCTTTTGCAAATATTTTCTCCAAGTCTGTGGCTTACCTTTTCATTCACTTGATCTCTCCAGCGTTTTATTTAGGAAATTTTCAATCCTATAGAAAAAAACACAAACATAGTAAAATAAGAAGCCTCATATTTTTCATATACATCTACCAGTTGTTAAAATTTTGCCACATTGGCTTTATCTCTCTCATGAGCTCCATCTCGTGATTTTACTGAACCATTAGAAGTGATAAACAGCATGTCACATCATCTCAAAAAACACCAACATGCCTCTCCTAAGCATGACTTCTTCCTGCCTAATCATGACACACCATTATTAAACTAAAAATAATAATAACTCGATAATATCAAACAACATACTGCATTTTTAAAGTTCTCCAGCCGTTCCAAGAATGACTTTAATAACCATTTTTTTTTTCTCCCAGAATCAAATCAAGCAAGGCTCATCCATCATCTACAGTCTCACAATCTAGGACAGTTCCCCTGCCTTTTGCTGGCATTGACTGATTCATATTGAACAATTTTACGTGATTGGTTGATGCCTCATGAACCATTTCCTTGTCTACAAGCTCTTGGCTTGCCCTCTTACAGTGATGAGTTGGAGTCTCTCCACGACAGAGCCAGACTGGAAATTCTTATCATGCTTTCCAATCTCATTAACACTGAGAGAGTCAAAATCTGTGTGATGGCTTCAATAATTTTGGGAACAGGCCATGTAAGAAAATGTTGTGAAAGATGTGTTTATGGTTCAACACGGTTAGTAGAGGTGACTTGGCTTCCTGCCCTGCACCCCTCACCGCCCCCCCCACCCCCATGGCAGCATGCGGCTTCCCAGTTCAGCTGGTCTCTGCTGTTAGGGCGTGGGAATTCTGAATAAGATTCAGTCCTTAGATTTGAAAAGGTAATTTGCCTGATACTTGGTGATGTGAATGTTTGTGACAGTTTTTGTGCTAATACGTCTTAAAGGACGTGCTCTCTGAGAATATCTCCCTCCACTCTCTGAATCCACGCTCCAGTTTCCTTTTTAATTTAAGTGAGTGTTGGTCTGTTTGACTTGATGTACAGATCTTCTGGCACATACAATTCTCCTGTCTCTTGGCATAACAAGTTGGCAGTCTATCTCTATGTTATATATACTTTATATTCAAAATTTTTCTTTAATTGGTCTGATACTACATCATCTGCTAATGTCAGTAGTTTGTCATCAGCCAATTTGTACACCCGAGGCCCTCAAACATGTGCTTACAATGTTTCTGGCATTATTTTTAAAGCTTGTAAGAATTAAATGAGATTAATCCCATAACATGGATGAGAAAACTGATTGATTTAGAGAGATTAAGCAATTTGGAATACCACATGGTTAGTAAGTGACACGTTTTCTCAGAGGTGTCTTTTGTAAATATTTTCTCCAAGACTGTGACCTTTTCATTCTCTTGATCCCTCCAGCTTTTTATTTAGAAAATTTTCAAACTTATAGAAAAAAATACACAAATAGTAAAATAAGCACCCACTCATTCTTCATATACAGCCACCAGTTGTTAATATTTTGCCACATTTGCTACAGCACAATACCAAGCAATACCATGTGGCTAGTAAGTGACAGAGCTGGGTTTTAGCCCTGACACTTTGATTGTGCACATTGCATCCTCCTATGAGATGCCACTAAAAAAGATACTGCATATCATCTCATCTCAAATGCTGCGTTCAGGCAGAGGATATGCTGTGGAAATGCTGGTTTTGATGTCCTTAGTAAACTACTGATCTATTTTTGAGATTTATATCTCAAAACTAGTGATACTAGTGAGAAGTCCACCCTTGTTAATCCATCAGATGTCCCGGTTTTAGGTCAAATTTGGGGGAACCTCATTTTGGCAACTTCAGGGTCTCTCCTGCTGTTTGGGAGCTCAGCATCCTTCACTCTGGACTCTGACTTGCTTCACTTTAAAATGAAAGCTTTTCAGGGTACAAACTCAAGGAGTAGGATGACTGAAAGAAAAGTCTTTCTTCTCCAGAGTAGTTTATTGGGAAGCTAGTAAAGTAATTGCCATTATTCCTTGCCACTAAAGGATGAGTTCTTATGGTAGCAATAGATAGACAGTAGTACTGAGGAGACCTCCAATAAACTGTCTTTTCTGGGGTCAAAAGAATCTGAATTAAACTCTTCTTAATTTATAGCTCTGTGACAACGTGCAGGCACTCATAATAAATAAGAACACCAGGCCAGGCACTGTGGCTGTTGCCTGTAACCCTAACACATTGGGAAGCCGAGGCGGGTGGATTGCTTGAGCCCAGGAGTTCAAGATCAGCCTAGACAATATGGTAAAACCCCATCTCAACAAAAAAATACAAAAATTAGCCAGGGATGGTGACCCGTGCTTGTAGTCTCAGCTATTCAGGAGCCTAAGGTGGGAGAATCGCTTGAGCCCTGGGAGGTCAAGGCTGTAGTGAGCCATGATTGCACCACTGCATTCCAGCATGGGTGACAGAGTGAGACAAATAGATCAGGAAGAAACAAAACGTCAACACTGAACTAGAATGTCCCTGACACATCATAAAAAGAGAAACCTCAAATGGACAAGAAATGTATAGTGTTAGTTATAATATTGTACCTTTTAAAATAACCTTTAAGAAATGTCTTTAAGTATTCATATTTTGTATTTTAAGATAATGCTCAATCTTGCTCTTATTATAGCTGAACTGCCCTTCAAAAAGATGATCTGATTATGTTTGACCTCTTCCCCAAGGAACTAAAAGGGAAGTTCTTGGCTTTTTATAGTATGAGGCCCCTAGAGGTTTTCATTTTTGGGATTTAAAAACAAGTGTCTTTACGATTTCCTGTGTCTTTACGATAAAAATAACAAAAAACAAACAAACAAACAAAAAAAAACAACAAAAACCTAGAGGGGAACATAGAAAAATTATAATGATTGGAGCATGATAATTATGTTGTTTTTAAAACTCCATTCTTAAAAAGTCTTACAATTTATGAGTTAAACTTTAAAATGTTTAGAGGAAGGGGAACAGGTTTATGAGCCTCTGACCTGGGAATGGAGTGGAAGGAATAGAGAAGGTGGGGTTGCAAGAGGAGAAAGGCAGAGGAATTTCCTACAGTGTTACTGTTTTTGTTGATGGTTAGTAATTAATGAGACAAGCTGTTCTGTTCCTCTGGGAGTCTGAACTGTCTTGAAACAAACAAAAAGAAAATTTATTGCAACCCAATGAAGCTTCAGATTTTTCCTCTTTTTTTTTTTTCAATTAAAAAATAAACTGTCCCTAATTTAGGAATTGAAATTCCCAAACATCCCCATTCACCTGTTTAGGAAGAAATGAAATGGAACCCTAACCTCTATATTTCTTGGGTATACTATCAAAACTTTAAAGCCATGGAGACGAATATGTAAGCAAATGAAACCCTATCTCCCCATAATGTTGGAAGAATCTAACTTGAAGCCAGACATTTGGTTTGGATCTTGGCACTTTCTTATATGGAAATATTCCAAGAAGGTCTATTGACTCTTGATTTGATCTAGAAAATTGAGTTTTTTAAAGAGCCCACCCAAGATGGCACCTCATAGGCTAGCCATAGAGTTTTCCATCAATACTAGAAAATAATTTCATCTAATCTCTAGATCAGGGGTGACCCAGTCTCCAGGTGAACTTCCTCAGGTTTGTTTCTTAATTTACCCAGTCATTCATTCACTCAGCAAACACTTATCAATCATTTGCTATGTATATGGCAGACACTACACTAGATTTTGCAAGCACAGAGATAGACAATCTTTTTTTTTCCTTGCTTGCAGGCAAACCTTTGGTTTCAGTATGTGACAGGGGAAGGGTTGCATAGGTACTACGAAACTTCGAAGGAAGTATCTAACTCAGGGTGGTAGGGGATGGCACTGAGCACGAGAAGGGTCAGGAAGGTGCTGGATGGCAGGAGGCTTTTAGCTGAGCCTTCAAAAGGCAAGGGGAAGTTGGCTGCTTTGATGGAGTGGGCTAAGGACTATCCATGCAGAAGAAAGAGCAGGTTTTAAAGGTGCCAGAACATGCAGTCAGCTCCTTTAGGAACTACACATAGTGAAGAATGTCTGAGGCCTGGTATATGGGATTGGGGTGGGAAACCTAAGGCAGGAAGAAGACAGATCCCTCGAGGTCTGGTGTTCCTGCTGAGGGGATTGGGCACTATCGCGATGCCATAGGGAGCCACCGCAGGAAAAGCAGTGGAGCCATGGGATCTGGGTCACATTTGATCAGTCACCCAAACAAAGGAAAGTTTACTCAACAGCATGCTTCATTTGGACTTCATTTTGTCAAAGCATGACAGTGATGTCAGAAATAGAAATGAGTGTCTTTACTGCACACCACCATGCCCAGCTATTTTTTGTACTTTTTGCATAGAACTCCTGACCTCGAATGATCCCCCTACCTCAGCCTCCCAAAGTGCTGGGATTACAGGCATGAGCCACCACGTCCAGCCTAAAACACATTTTCTAAGCTTTCTTTACTTCTGGGTCACCTCCACAAAATGTTATGGTTCTGGGAACCCCTATGTGAAAAAGCACAGGTATCAGCAGTAAGTATACTGAACATTCACTAGAAGAAAAAGTAATTTTGGTTTGGGTTGGTTATAGAAGCAATGTCACATGGAAAGGGCTAGACTATCCTGCAGAAAGAGAAGACCCACAAATTGCTATTTTATAACACAATAAAGATTTAGATCTCACTCCTATGTCCATTATTGAACAGTTGTGGTTCTGCTCCGGTCGTCTTGCCTCCAGGACCCAAGCTGACAGAGCACCCTCTATCCAATCATTGCCTGTCTTGTGTCAGAGGGAAAAGAGACGAAAAATCATGCATTGGCTCTTAAAACTCCTCCTAGAAGTGGTACATATCATTTCTGCCCACATTTCACTGGCCAAAGCAAGTCACATGATATGGCTGAGTTCATCAGGACACCAGATGTAGGGCCGCCAGTAATACAACCCACCACTGAGGTCTTCACTAAGAAGGTGACCTGGATCTTGGGAAATGGCCAGGATTTACCTGGTAGACACAGCAGGAGAGCAAAAGAAAAATATGGCAACATTGTTATGAAATCCAGACTTGGCCACATGAAACTTTTTTTTTTTTTTTTTGAGACTGAGTCTCACTCTGTCACCCAGGCTGGAGTGCAATGGTGGAATCTCAGCTCAGTGCCCCCTCTGCTTCTCAGGTTCATGTGATTCTCCTGCCTCAGTCTCCCAAGTACCTGGGATTACAGGTACCTGTGACCATGCTCAGCTAATTTTTGTATTTTCAGTAGAGTCCGGGTTTCACCATGTTGGCCAGCTGGTCTCAAACTTCTGACCTCAAGTGATTTGCCCTCCTCAACCTTCCAGAGTGTTGGGATTACAGGCGTGAGCCACCGCACCCAGCTGTGAAAACCTTAGAAAACTGACTTCAAGGCAGAATGCTTCGCAGTGACAAATCTTAGAATGCCACTTTATAGAAATATTCTGAAGAGAGAAAAACCCAGGTGAGTTAGAGCAGCCTGGGGAAGCGTCTTAGAACCACGATTCTGTGGAATTCACAGGATTTTAAAAGGCAGAAAATCCAGTGAGGCCATTTTAGGCTAAAACAACATAAATAAAATGGGGCTGTGCCCAGGGTACTAGTGTGCAGAAAGGAACCCCTCTCCTGTGGGAGCATTTGTGTTAGCAGATAGTGGGACATTCGGGTGGAGGGTAGGTGATGGAGGACCCTGAATGCCCAGGGGAAGAATTTGGATGTGATGTGCCAATATTTACCAAGAAAAGGAAGTTGCTGGGCGTGGTGGCTCATGCCTGTAATCCTAGCACTTTGGGAGACTGAGGTGGGCGGATCACCTGAGTTCGCAAGTTTGGGACCACCCTGGCCAACATGGAGAAACCCCATCTCAACTAAAAATACAGAATTAGCCAGGTGTGGTGCCTGCCTGTAGTCCCAGCTACTTGGAAGAGTGAGGCAGGAGAATCGCTTGAACTCAGGAGGCAGAGATTGCAGTGAGCCGAGATCGCGCCGTCTCAAAAAAAAACAAAAAAACAAAAAGTAGTCTTGGGGATACATCAACAATTTTTGAAATGTTACAGTAGTTAATTGAACATCTACTATGTGCCAGGCACTGTTAGATTATCAGTGAACAAAACCAGCAACCTGAACAAAATGGTGAACACAACATGCAGTGCCCTTGTGGGTTACATTTTGGTTGAGACAGATACCATATAGGTAAACAAATATACAATCTCAAAGAGTGAAAAAGTTGTGAAGAAAGATGACACAGGATTAGAGAGTGACTAGGGGTATATGGTGACAGTGGTGGTGGTGGTGCAGCCAGGGGGTGGAGTGGATTACAAGACAGCTGTGGAGACTGGTGAGCATGAGGTGGTCCCTGGTAACAACCAGGGCTCCACGCCCTACCCTCAGAGCACCAACCCAGGGTTAGCATACTCCACTGAGCAAAGCTTCCTTGTCCAGGTGATCAATTAATTAGAAGAGCCAGGAATGCTGGGCCCAAAGAGGGAGGCCAGAGGGAAAATGCAGGGGACATGGATCCCAGATCCACGTAGAACCCCTGGGGACCACTGAGTCCCACAACCTGAACAGGGCCCAGGGGTATACTCACAGAGCAGGTGGCCTCATTTCAGACCCCCCTCATTTTAGACCTCATTGTGCAATGGGAAATTCCTTGTAGCAGAAGCTGGAGTCAAATGCCTGCCTATTTCTCATTCCATGTTGGGATGCCTCCTGTGTTCCTCTCACTCCCATGTTAAACTGAACTGCAAAATTCATGGTTCTAAGTAGATTTTAGAATTGACCTAGGCAGAAGAAACAGCCCAGCCCCTTCATTACTTCAGAGCAGAATAGAGCCCTTACTCTTATCACAGTCGCAGAAGGCCCCCGGGACACCTGACTCCCCGAGACCCTTTCTTGGCAGGTTCCCCTGTCCATAAACAAGGTCAGGAATTCCCTGCCCACTACACAGAGTATGACAGTTAAGCTTCACTGGGACCCTGTGGCTGACCTTTGGTGGGCTGGGGGCATCACATCTGTACAGGCTCTAGGCTTGCTGAGTTCAAAAACAGACTGGCTGTTCATGTGGACTAGCCCAAACCTGAAACTGCAGAAACCCCAGTGTCTGCACGCTAGGCGGTTGGCCATGAAAAAAGATGTGTCCCCCAAAGACAGGGTGTGTATGGTGCAGATGGATTTCGTCCATGTCTTTCTTTCCCTTGCCACTTCAGCCACCCTACTTTCTTTTTTCTTTTTTAGCCAGTTTTTTTTTTTTTTTAAGTTCTGGGATATATAATGTGCATGTTTGTTACATAGATATACATGGGCCTTGGTGGTTTGCTGCACCTATCAACCCTTCATCTCGGTTTTAAGCCCCACATGCATTTGGCATTTGTTCTAATGCTCTCCCTCCCCTTGCCCTCCACCCCCCAGCAGGCCCCAGTGTGTGATGTGCCCCTCCTGTGACCATGTGTTCTCGTTGTTTAACTTCCACTTATGAGAGAGAACATGCCTGCCCTACTTTCTTAGCCTGTTTGCTGACTTGCATTCAAACTGAGTGCAGGGAGAACACCTAGCAGCCTGACCCCAGAAGGGCGGCTACTCCAGATTCCACAGCTCTGGGACAAACAGTGACGAAAGCTCACCTGTAGTGCTTAAATGGAGAGCAATTTGGGACAGTAGCAGCTAACTAAACAAAACCAAGGGAGCAGACAATAGCCATTACTTCTCAAACCATCCTCACTGTGCCCCTCGACTCCCTCCTTCCATTTTCAGCACTACGTAGAGGGGAGAAGGACAATCACCTCAACGGCAGAAGTCAGTACACGGCAAGTTTGCTTCACACGCTCACATTTCTTTTGTTTTTCTTTGACTTATTTTTGATGTTTTTCATTTTCCATCTCTGAGGCGATTAGCAGCGCGGCCTCGTGATCAAGAACAGAGCAGGTACTCCATGGATAGACCACCCAGTCCTGACCCTTGTTACAGTGGTTCTTAAGCTTTCAGGTGACTGGAAATCACCTGGAGAGCTTATTAAAACAGCTCACCAGCCACGTGTGGTGGCTCATGCCTGTGATCTCAGCACTTTGGGCAGATCACTTGAGATCAAGCATTCAAGACCAGCCTGGCCAACATGGCGAAACCCCATCTCTACTAAAAATACAAAAATTAGCCAGTGCACCTCTGTAGTCCCAGCTACTCTAGAGTCTGAGGCATGAGAATCATTTGAACCCAGGAAGTGGAGACTGCAGTGTGCCGGGATTGCTCCACTGCACTCCAGCCTCGGGGACAAAACAGCACAGTGAGACTCTGCCTCGATAAAAAAGCAAAAGAACACAGATTACTGCTCCCCAACCCCAGAATTTCTCATTCAGCACATCCAGGATGGAATGCAAGGATGTGGAGTTCTTACAAGTTACCAGGTGATGCTGATACTCTTGGTCCTGTGACCACACTTGTGTGAAAGGATAGCCCTATCCCTAACCACTTGTGGCTATTAGGGTTAAATGAGTGACTATAGGTAAGATGCTTTGAGCTGTGAATAATACAGTGCAAGCATGGCTAGTCTGGAAACTTCGCCCATGCCTTTTTGTCCCTGTTTTGTTAACCTCCCTTTGTTTTGTTTGAAATAAACCACTTAGCCAGATACCTCTTCCTCTCCTTCAAATCCAGAAGGCGTGTGAACTTTGGAGACTGTTTAAACTGACCTAAATCATATGTGATTTTCAACTCTTCGGTGGGTTCACTCATTATTGAATGTGGACTCTGCGTGCTATATGTGATAAACTTCTTGGGTGTGGGGGATAGTGGGAATGTGCATATGTGAAATTGACGTCAGATCTTTGGATCATTGCTAGGGAAGGTAAAAGGAACTCACACTACAGTGCAGCCTTACAGCAGCCTTGCCAGTAGGGCTGTTACTCCCACTACTAGAGGAAACTGAAACTCAGTTCATTGAGGAAGCTCTCTCAAGCTCTGACTTAGGTCAAAGGTGACTTGTAAGGATACACAGAGAAACATGCAAGCCTGGGAAACCAGCTGATCTATTACTCTGTGTACCAGAACTTTATGTATCAGACCAAACACACAACAAGCCTCATGAAAAACTGGAATGTGCTTCACATCACTGCAGCTTTGCTCCAGTGATGGGGCCACCCACATCTCTGCTTCTCCCTAGGCATGTCTCTCTTATTGAGACTCTCCACATAGAGATAGACTGATGGAGTTGTGACATTAACACCCAGTGTGGAATGTCCTGGTAGGGTAGCCTCAGATTTAGTTGTCTTGCCCTGTAATAAGTCATAGCCAGGAAGCAAGCCCAGTCTTGCTGCAGGTGCAAACCATAGCAACACAATGCTGAAAGAACTGCCTGGGAACTTTTTCCCCGCAGTGGGGTTGGCTTTGGCCTGTCTAGTACTTTCAGGAACATTGAGGCAGCCCTAGGTCCTCAGAAGAGCACAGATTTTGAAGTCAGACAGACTGGATTTGAACACTGCTTCAGTCACTTAAGTTTCCTTAAATATACATTGTGGCTATCACACACCTCACATGTGTTGTGAAGATCAAATAATGTAAAATGCTTAGCAGAGTGCCTGGCTCGTAGCATCTGCACTTAATGAATGATAGGGTTTGGTATTTCTTTAATTTAAAAAACTGGAAAGATGAAAATAATTACTCAACTTTATCATCCTGTCATTTAGGCTGTTATCCCTGACAGTGTGCCATATTCAATCCTGTAGGGATGCATTTGTATTGTTAATAATTTTGTAAGTAATCAGTCTCGTTCTATCTCCCAGGCTTGGGTGCAGTGGCACAATCATAGTTCACTGTAATCTCCACCTCCTGGGATCAAGGGATCCTTCCACCTCAGCCACCTGAGTAGTTAGGATTACAGACACATGCCACCACACCCAGTTAATTTTTAAAGTTTTTGTAGAGATGGCATCACACTATGTTGCTCAGGCTGGTCTCAAACTCGTGGCCTCAAGTGATCCTCCCATCTCAGCATCCCAAAGCACTGGGATTACAGGCATGAGCCACCATGCCTGGCTTTATCTATTATTTAATTTAGGCTTTATATGCTACAAAGCTATAGGAGGTTTTTAATAGGAAGTCTGTTTCACATAGTTGTAATTATATAATTTTGCATTCTTTTTCCACATTACAAAATATTTTAATGTTATAAATTCTGTATGTAATTTTAGTAAACATGCTATAATTTACATAAAATTATTTATTGTACACTAAATAGAGACAACCAATAGAGAATTGGTTGAGTAAATGGTAGTGCATTCACATAATAAAATATGAATTAGCCATTGACAAAGATGGATTAGGGCTGGATGCAGTGGCTCACACTTTAATCCCAGCACTTTGGCAGGCTGAAGTGGGCAGATCATGAGGTCAAGAGATTGAGACCATTCTAGCCAACATGGTGAAGCCCTCTCTACTAAAAATACAAAAAAATTAGCTGGGAGTGGTGGCAGGTGCCTGTAATCCTAGCTACTCGGGAGGCTGAGGCAGAAGAATTGCAAAAACCCAGGAGGTGGAGGTTGCAGTGAGCCGAGATCGTGCCCTGCACTCCAGCCTGGTGACAGAGTGAGACTCTGTTTCACATAAAAAAAAGAGATAGATTAGAAGTATATTTCTTAACATAGAAACATGTTCACATTATATATAAAATGAAATGGTTGTACCTAAATATCAACTACCTCTCAAATCTGTCTGGATATCTTCCTACCTCAGTCTCAGCAACTTTCAAACTTTAATGAGGCTCCCAATCACAAAGGTACTTGTTAAATGCCAGTTTCAGGCTTTACTTCAAGAGTTTGATTGAGGCTGGGGCTCAGGAATTGGCATTTTTACAAGGATCCCAGGTGTCTGTGATGTGGGAAAGATACCTCGCCCATTTCTGCCTATTGAAGCTATGCTTAATTTTCCAGGCTTCTCCTTCTACTTTCTCCTGAACTTCTGTAGTACTCGTAGCACTTGTCTGCTTTCTTGTCTTAGAGATCTTAGCAAACACTTCTAAATTGTAAAACTTTTCCTGATCCTTCAAGCAAGCCTAGTTGCACACCCATGTCATAGCCCCAGGATTTGTGTTAAACCCTGCGTGATCTCCTGAATAGAGATGCTGAAGTATCCGGAATCCAAACTTCATTTCCTTTGCAGTGGAGAGAGAAAGGCTGAGTACTTCAGAACTCTTTAGCACACCTGTTACAGCAGGAACTTTTGGGAATAAAGGTAGTCTTTTTAACCTTGATTTACAACAAAAATAAAACCTTGTTTAGATTACTTTTACTTACCTTGACAGTCAGGTTGTGAAAAGTAAATAGTTCGTCCTTTGTGTATTTACTCTGGTCTAGGCCAGAGACAGCCAGTAAGTTGGAGAGGGCAGTTAAAACCCTTCTAGAGGCCTGTCATTCCAAAGAATAGTTTTCTTCACATCTGTTGGTTGATTTTCATTCTCAGACTGTGTCATTGAGGTTGTTTAAGGTAAGATTCTCATCTTGCAGTTCACTTAGCGGCCACTCTGCTAAAATTTAGATTGAGTTACACATCAAAGGACTTCTTCACTTAGATTTTATCAGTGTGATTTCCCTCCTTCCTTAAACTAAATAATACTGGATATCCATATCAAGTCAGGCTTTTGTCATCTTACATTATTTTTTACGTAACAGGCCAGCTGTTGCTGATGCATGCTTATAAATAACTATTGCTAAATATTATGTTGAGATGATACTGAATTTTTTCCTTGTTTGTAAAAGGACTAGACCATATTCTGTACAAATAGTTAACATAGAAGAATTCCTCAGAAACAAACCTTTAAAAGCCAGGTATAATAGCTCAGTCATGCAAAGTTCCTTGTTTCATATGAAAATGGTAACTTTGTAGAAGTAAAGCTCCAGACAACGAAGACTTGACAGTGTTGGGGAATGGAAGGTTCTGGTTAATCAAATGCTTCTGATGGGGAATCACCAGATGGAGTACGCTTGTCCACACAACAAACTCAGAATCACGTGTAGAGGCATCATCTGTACAACCCTACATCCATAAAGCTTTTCATCAGCCCCTCCTTGAAAAAAATTAACCATTTTTTTATTCTATATACACACAGTTCACTGCACACACATCTATGATATGTCACACTCTAGTATATGTTTGTGTGTTGCTATTCTCTGATAGATCAGAAATTCATTGGGCATAGAGCATGTGGCTTATTTGTGCAGCCTAATCCAGGTTCAATGCCTAGATATAATATTCATCAAATAGTTATATGAATAAGAATTCTGCACTGAACAAGGGACATAAATCATATAAACTACATTTTGTGGGTGTTTTCTGAGAAGTCCTGGAGTTACAAAATTTAAAGTATCACCTTATCATGACAAATTTCCATACAATATTGTTATAATAAATTATAAATAAATGTTGAAAATAACAAGTCCAGTATCTGGTTTTCCCTGAGTCCCTGATGGCAACTGCATGCTCCCCAGTCCGTGGGACTACTGATTTGAGGAGCTAGATCTGAAATTCTGCAGAACCTGCTCAACATTAGCCCATTGGTTGCCATTAAGTTCCTCTCCTGGGCTCTTAAATTCCCCAGAGGCTAAATTGTTACAGATATTTAAACTTTGTACATACATGATGGATAGCAAACATTCCCACATCTCTAATGTAAGTATATTAAAAGTGCCAGACAATTTTAAAATTGAAAGTGACTTCTTCATTTTTACTGGTTAGGAAGCCAAGCCTCTTAGGAGACAAGCAGTTTTTTGTTAGGGGGAGGAGCACTAGAATTGAAGTCAAATAAACCAGAGTTCAGTTCTTGGCTCAGGGGCTCAAATCATTGCCTCTAATTGGCGGTGTGACCATAAGCCCTTAATATTTTTGAAGATCGGTTTTTTTTCTTTTGTAAAGTTTTGTTAGTAATCCATCTCAGTGGGTCATGACAAGGGGTTACTTGAGATTACCCTAGCCAGAGCAGCACAGGTAATATCTGCACAAAACAAATCCTCAGTGAGCTTTCCTCTCTGCCCTTTTTTGCCAAAATCATACAGAGCTAAGACTTAGATACTTTCTTTGGGTCGTGGTTCCCACTTTACCTGACGGGACTCACACATATTGAGGATGCTAGCAAGGGGCTGTGTCACATCAGCATTTAAATACAGAATTCAGGATCTCCTACACTAAAAACCATCTCACTTTTGAGTTACTTTCATTGCTGTTGTTTTTTCTCTTTCCTTGTATATCAAGTTATGACACCATCCCAGTCAACCAGCGACTGTAATTTAACTTTGTATAATTGTGTGAATTAGCAGATCCTAGGAGCCTCCAGGATCTCAGAGCGTAGTATATACACATTTTAGAAAAATAAGATCTGCATCGCCTAATAAGTCTTCAGCTTTTAAAAATCACATTCTAAAATAATAAGTGAAATATTTGTGCTCAATTGAAGGGGTTTCCATAAATTCTGGCAGTAAATGAAGAGTATGTTAAGCACAGAGATGTTGATCATAAAAACTTAAGTCACCGTGAAACAGTCCAGTCCTGTTCTTATTCTCCCAGAATTCATTTGTCATTTAAAGAGACAATTTACTTTTCCTTCTTTTCTTTCCTGTAAAGGTAGAAACCTGTGGGTTCTTGTTGTGGGGCGGTCTCCAAAGGAACACAGAATTGGGATTCCGGAGTTCAAATATGTGGCGAATATGCATGGAGATGAGGTACGTATGTGGCTTGAATTTCTGAAATGTCAGCAGAGAAGCTTCCCCTAGGGTCTCATGAGCTCTGTGTAAATGCTACAGAGGAAGCTTGGAGAAGTCTCCAGCATGCACTGTAGCAAAGAAGCAAGGCCCGGAGAGGTCTTCCTATGAGGCCTGTGGGAAGTTAAGGAATCAGGGTCCAACAACCACCACAGCTGTGTGGCTCTGCACCCAGCGCCCTGTCAGAGTAACTGGAGCTTCGGAAGAAGAACAGTTCCCCAGCCCTGAGCTTCTACCTGCCAATCCCTGCATCTCCTTTCTGGGTTGAGTTTTCCCACCTCCTGGTCAGCATGAAGGTGACCCAGCAAAGGGGCTGTTTTCATCTGAATGCACAACTATCAGAAACTCCCAAATAGCTACCCAAATTCCTGTGATCTGGCTTTTGAAATGCTTTTGTTAACTCTCTCTCAAATCAATTACTCAGTGTCTTCGGTGCTCCAGTTTAGACAGTCACATTTAGGATTCTCTTCTACCCACCTTTCAACAAACACTTGGCCGGGTGGAGTGGCCATGACTATAATCCCAACACTTTGGGAGGCCAAGGCAGACAGATCACTTGAGGTCAGGAGTTTGAGACCAGCCTGGCCAACATGGTGAAACCTTGTCTCTACTAAAAATAGAAAAAATTAGCCAGGTGTATTGGTGCACACCTGTAATCTCAGCTACTTGGGAGGCTGAGGCAAGAGAATTGCTTGAACCCAGGAGGTCGAGGCTGCAGAGAGCCAAGTTTGTGCCACTGCACTACAGCCTGGGAGACAGAGTAAGACTCCATCTGAAAAAACAAAACAAAACAAAACAAAACAAAACAAAACAAAAAACCACTCTTAAATTCCTTGATAATATCTTTCCTCTTTTCCAACTTAGCAGGGATAAACTCTACTTTTATTTTTAGGTTTTTCAAAATATCATTTACCACTGTTACCTACCCAGCCATGCTTGCCAGGCAGTTGAAGATGTTCACCTTTGTTTCTTACCTTGCTTCCTCAGACTATTTTGAGACCATGACAACCAAATTATTTTCTGTTTACCAGGACTCTATAAAACTGAGGAATCAAAGAGTTCCCAGCCATTACAGTAAGGAAATTTTGCATAGGAATATGAGTATTACCCTGTAAAACACAACTTATAACTTTAGGGACTTTCTAATTTACATGCGTATTCCGATAAGTACTACCTGCTGACTTGTTAAAACTCTTCTGAATTCGCAATAGTATGGCTGGCATGCTCTAATCAGTGCTGAGCTTCCTCTTCTGGCATAGCCCTCCCCAAACTCTACAGGAACTGGATCCACCCTTCATGATACACTCTGCTGCCCTTGCCAGGCATGCTGCCCAACCTGTCCTGCTGAGAGAGGATACTTCTTGCAGCTGGAGCTAAGATGCAAGCACCTGCTTCAAACAAAGTAATAAGTCTTTGAACTCGATTTTGGGGTGGGTGCAAGTTTAGTCCATCTGTGGCTGTTTCAGCATAACAGGCAATTTCTTTAAAAAAGACTACATTGCAAGGAGTCTGACCAAAGTTGGTTTTAACAAAACAGCTGTTCATTACAGACAGCAGCTCAGACTGCCTTTTCCTTTTGCTATCTAGTCTATTGATCAAGGTGCCTCAGAATGCATGTTTTTGTTGTTGATTTTTTTTTTGTATGTTTTTTGAGATAGAGTTTTCCTCTTGTTTCCCAGGCTGGAGTGCAATGGCATGATCTCGACTCTGCAACCTCCACCTACAAGGTTCAAGCGATTGTCCTACCTCCACCTCCTGAGTGGCTGGGACTATAGGCGTACGCCACTACTGCCGGCTAATTTTTTTTTTTTTTTTTTTTAGTAGAGATGGGGTTTCACCATCTTGGCCAGGCTGGTCTCGAACCCCTGACCTCAGGTGATCCACCTGCCTCAGCCTCCCATAGTGCTGGAATTACAGGTGTCAGCCACTGCGCCAGGCTCAGAATGCATTTGTAACAAGAGACATATGGCATTCGTTGTCTTTAGTAGTTTATTTACTGAACTCCTGGCATTTCAGAGATTTCATCCTGCTACTCTGAAATTAGTCCTCAGAACTGAAACTTCCAAAGATAAGCAAGAGTGCTTTCCCTCACCTACCCCCAAATTTGCTTATTCTTTCCATGCGCTTTGCTACATTTCTGGCATCTTGCTGTCTGGGTAGCTGGCATATCCCTTCAAATCAGGGCTTGCTAGTTCACTCTGATTCTTTGAGAAATGCTGAGGGCTGAGACTAGACAGTGGGGGAAAGTCCCAGTGTATTTTGAGGTGGGAACTTGAAGCACTGTTACTCCCTTATGTGTCCCAGCTCGTGGCAATGTTTGGGGGCTCTATGGGGCTAGTAAGAAATTTATTTTTCTGAATTTGAGAACTTATCTATTCTGCCCTCCCCATGCCTCCAGGAGCTGGAGAAAGTGATGGCTTAACATTGGAGCAGAGAAATCCTTCCAAATACAGAATCTAACAACCCATTTTTTCTTCCCATAGATCTTTTGAAATTGAAAGCTTTTTTTTTTTTATTTTTTGAGACAGAGTCTCGCTCTGTTGCCAGGCTGGAGTGCAGTGGCGCAATCTCAGCTCGCTGCAACCTCCACCTCCAGGGTTCAAGCGAGTCTTCTGCCTCAGCCTCCTAAGTAGCTGAGACTACAGGCATGCACCACCACACCCAGCTAATTTTTGTATTTTTAACAGAGACGGGATTTCTCCTTGTTGGCCAAGATGGTCTCAATCTCTTGACCTCGTGATACACCCACCTCAGCCTCCCAAAGTGCTGGGAAGACAGGTGTGAGCCATTGTGTCCAGACAAAAGATTTTTTAGAAGCAACAGAGCTAACATTTTAGGGCAGTGGTTCTTAACTGTTTTTGAATGTATTCCTTGCTATTCTGGTATAAATTTGATCTCTGACTTCAGGATCTGTGGATCATCTAGGAGTTTCTGTGCCTTAGATGGAGAATTCCAGCAGGGAACACACACACACTGAGTGGCAGGGTGGACAGAACTGACCTCACTATTTTCAAAATTGGACCCCATTCTGACTGTGTGTGTATGTTTGTGTTTGTGTGTGTTTGTGTATGTGTGTTTTCACACCTAACACCATGGCTAGATGACAGGGAGCATCAGCAGCATCAGGGAGACTCAGTTCTGCTGATGACGCCTACCAATTTCCCCCATGTATTTTTATTTTACCCATTTATGCCTTGTTTTAGAATTGGGTCTTTTTTAAATTAGAAATTGTCTGATGGCCAAAAAGCATATGAAAAAAATGTCCAGCAACACTAATCATCAGAGAAATGCTAATCAAAACCACAATGAGATACCATGTCACACCAGTTAGAATGGCTATTACCAAAAAGTCAAAAAATAACAGATGCTGATGAGGCTGCAAAGAAAAGGGATTGCTAATACACTGCTGGTGGGAATGTGTAAATTAGGTTAACCACTGTGGAAAGCAGTGTGGCAATTTCTCAAAGAACTTAAGGCAGACCTACCATTCAACCCAGCAATCCGAATATATACCCAAAGGAATATAAATTGTTCTACCATAAAGACACATGCACACATATGTTCACTGCAGCACTATTCACAATAGCAGAGACATAGGGTTAGTCTAGATGCTCATTAATGGTAGGCTGGATAAAGAAAATGTGGTACATATACATCATGGAAGGCTATGCAGCCATAAAAAAAGAACAAGATCGTGCACCTTTGACCTTATCCTAAGCAAACTAACGCAGGAAAAGAAAAACACTGCATGTTCTCACTTTTAGGTGGGAACTAAATATTGAATACACATGGGCATAAAGAAGGGAACAATAGTCACCAGCACCTACTTAAGGGTGGAGGGTGGAAGGAGGGTGAGGATCAAAAACCTACCTATTAGATACTATGGTTACTACCTGAGTGATGAAATAATTCACATACCAAATCTCTACAACACACAATTTATCTATAGAGTCAATCTGCACATGTACCCTGAAACTAAAAGTTAAAAAAAAGCAAAAATTATTAAAAAATCAACATATACTCATGTTAGAAAAAGTATAAACAAAAAAGAAAACCTTATATACTGACCTTCCCAAAATTAATGCTCTTAATATTTCCAGATATATGTGTGTGCATGCACTTTTACCAAAACGGACTATGCTATTTGCAACATTTTTAAAGTTTATACTAGCTACCTTTTTGTACCAATAAATCTTTATCTTATCTTTATCTTATCTCCCACTTTCTAGTTTCTCTAATTGTCCTCAAATGACTCTAAAATGACCCAAATCAGGATCCAGTCCTGGCCCATGCATCACATTTAGTGGATATGTTGGCTCTCTTGGATCTCATTTAATCTAGTATCTTTTTATTATGATACCAGACTTGATGAAGAGCTCAATCAGTTGCCTGCCCTGTTGAATGCCACATATTCTCGATTTTTTGTTTCCTTCTTTATAGCATCATTGCAGTTGTACCTCTAGTCCCTGTCTTTACTTCAAACTGGAAATTAAATGAAAAGGTTTGCTGAATTTAGGCAAAAATTTTTGGCTAATACACATCTTAAGAGTTGTGGGTGTGACCCGGAAGCACTTGCCGAGGCCCCGCGCCTTGCTGCCGATTTCTCTACCAGGTGACACGTGGCTTCCTTTTTCACCCGTGCGGCCTGGTGGCAGGAGGTGTGGCCTCGAGATGCAGAACAAGGCCACAGAGTTCGTGGACCTGTATGTGCGTGTGCCGTGGAAATGCTCCACTAGCAACCGCATCATCAGTGCCAGGGACCACCATCCATCCAGATGAATGTGGCGGAAGTTGACAAGGTCACAGGCAGGTTTAACAGCCAGTTTAAAACTTAAGCTACCTGCGGGGCCATACGTAGGATGGGTGAGTCAGATGATTCCATTCTCCAATTGGCCAAGGCCGATGGCATCATCTCAAAGAACTTTTGACTGGAGAGAATCGCGGTTGTGGAGTATTTGTCATAAATAAACAGTGAAAACCTTAAAAAAAAAAAAAAAAAAAAAGAGTTGTGAAGATAGGTTCATTTGATTGATGCTGAGGGTTCAGGCTAATTCACCTGGCTATATTCAAGAATCCCAAAAGTAAGCTTTGGATAGCAAAATCAACTTAAAATGGCCCATTTTCAGCCAAGTATTGTTACAAAAGAAGTAAAGTTAAACCCACTCCTCATTTTCTATGAACTTCACGTATTCTCTTATTCTTGCAGAGGCCATTGTTCTACTAGGCGCATAGCTCTTACTGTCGATGTTTTTCTTGTCTCAGTGACCTTCCATTGTCTCACATGCTTTCTGTGCCACAGGCTCACTATGCCACATTAATCAGACTGGCAAGTTGCCTCTTCAAACAGTGCTTTACAAGAAAATAATAACAATAGCTTACATTTATTGAGCACAGACTACAGTAAGTGCTTTGTAGGCCTTGTTTCTTTTGATCACCTCTGCAGAAGGCATGTTTATTAGTTCCGTGTACCAGGAAGGGGGTCCAGGTTTATGCTTGGTCACCAGCAGTGGGAACCCAGAAGCCTGAGCACTGAGCCTTGTCCAGCTGTGGACCCATTACTTTACTCTCTCTTCTCTGTTTTTAAAGTGCTCTGTTTCATGGTTTTAGTTATTAAGTATAGATCTATGATCTATCTCAATTTCATTTAGATGGATACTAAGTTGTCCCAGCAACATTTGGGGAGAGGATTTGGGCTGGTTGATTATGTAAAAGAGTAGCAAGCCCTTAGAGGGCAACACTGGAATAAATACCTTTCAGTCACCTGCCTGGCCCTTTCTTTGCCCTACTCTTCACTTCTCTCTCCTTGACTGCTGGGAGATAACAGACAAAGCACTCTTGGTGAGCCTTTATCACCTGTGTTTATGCTGTTTCCAGAGCAGCACGGGAGAAACATTTCTGGGGTTCTTTCTCATGTTATTAAGACTAGGAGGTGTTTTTCTTGTTCACCCAGGCACACACATTGTTTGCACACATATTGGCATGTTGGATTGAAGCCTCAATTCTAGCTTTAATTTGCACAAGCTCCTAATTGGCATCACTTGACATACTACCGTTTCATCTTTTTTTCTTTTTCTTTTTTTTTTTTTTTAATTGGAAGGGTTGACTCCAGTGCAGGCTGAATGGGTTTCTCTACCATTCCCTTATGCCACAGATATTCAGATTACCTGGGGATGGGATCCCTATCTCCTCATCTTCTCCCACACCTCATTCTGCTCCTGGCTTGCTGTGTAGTAAACTATAACCAATACTCTAAAATCAGAGCTATACTGAAAACTGGGACCATGCCCTGAAACCAGAAGCATCTAACATCCTCAGCCTAAATGTGGATGCAGAAGAGAAGCCTAGGAAAATCTTCTCCAGCCCTCCACACTTTGTTTTGTGCCTGTCTTCTATCCCATGTTTTTAACATTGTGTAGAAAGAAACATACTTCTCTTGGGTAATCTCTAGGTTGGTAAGACATCTCTAATTCCTCTCAAGTGAAAATATTGAAGCAAGGCATGACTGTGTGTTTAAAGAATTGGGTGCCCAGGCCAGGCATGGTGGCTCACACTCATAATCCCATCACTTTGGGAGGTCAAGCTGGGAGATTGCTTGAGGCCAGGAGTTCAAGACCAGCCTGGGAAACATAGTAAGACCTTGTCTCTAAAAATAAATTTAAAAATTAGCCAAGTGTGGTGGTGCATACTTGGAGCCCCAGCTACTCAGGAGGCTGAGGTGGAAGGATTATTTGAGCCTGGGAGGTCAAGGCTGCAGTGGGCCATGATCATACCACACTGTACTTCCCCC